>NC_064639.1:661918288-663149538 GCF_023864345.2 Schistocerca serialis cubense | reverse complement strand
AAATTCTCCGGAAGTAAAATAGTCCCCCATTCGGATCTCCGGGCGGGGACAACTAAAGAGATACCAAAATCCAAAAGCATTAATGTAAGAAGGATAGCAGCATGGAACGTCAACTCACTTCTTAAATGTGGTAAACTGGAAAACTTGAAAATGGAAATGAAAAGAATGGATATTGATGTACTGGGAGTCTCAGAAATGAGATGGCCAAACGCTGGCGACTTTTGGTCAGGGGATTACAGAATCATACACACTGGAACAGCACAAGACAGTCCCGGGATTGCAGGAGTGGGAATTATCCTCAACAAAGAGATGGGGTTAAGAGTAAAAGGATTTGTTCAACATAGTGAGAGGATAATTTATGTCCGATTGGAAATTAAACCAAGAGACACAATCATAATCCAAGGATACATGCCAACTACGAGGCACGAGGATGATGAAATCGACATAATGTATGACCACCTTGAAGAAGTAATTGGCAGAATTAAAGGAGCTGAAAACCTTGTCATCATGGGAGATATGAATGCCGTTGTTGGGGAAGGTAAAGAAGAGGATGTGGCAGGGAATTTTGGATTAGGATTAAGAAATGAAAGAGGGGATAAACTTGTAGAATTCTGCCAAAGAAATAAACTTTGCATTACAA
This sequence comes from Schistocerca serialis cubense, assembly GCF_023864345.2. NCBI lineage: Eukaryota > Metazoa > Arthropoda > Insecta > Orthoptera > Acrididae > Schistocerca > Schistocerca serialis. The sequence continues at coordinate 663,148,898 of NC_064639.1, read as the reverse complement.
ATACCTTCTTTAATCATCATCCAAGAAGAAGATATACTTGGAAAATGCCTGGTGACATTAACAGATACCAAATTGACTTCATATTAGTGAAGCAAAGATTTAAAAACCAAGTTAAGGGCAGCAGATCATATCCAGGCTGTGATGTGGAAAGTGTCCACATACTCGTTATGATGACGACTGAACTAAAATTCAAGAACATTAAAAGAAGAAGTACATGTAAATGGGATTTGAGAAACATGAATAACGAAAATACACTGAAGCACTATCAACTAGAAACAGAGAAGAAAACAAATACACAGGGCTGCAATGACATCCAAAGCAGCTGGGAAAAAATAAAAACTGGTATTTTAAAAGCAGCAGAAGAAGTAATAGGAAAAGAAAGGACAGAGAAAAGGAAGGAATGGATCACTAATGACCTACTAAATATGATGGAAGAAAGAAGGAAATTAAAAAATTCTGTGAAGAAGGAAGACCAAGAGAAATACAAGAGTCTGAAAAACAGAATCCGAGAAAGCAGGATTTCTAGGCACCCAACACTCGACGAGTAGGCAGGACACTACATTTTATAGTAGTGGTTCTCTGTGACTAGGTCTGTCGTCACTTAAATTGTTGACTCCGGGCGAATACTTCCAAAACCCTTGACATTTGCGACAAATCGGATTATTGACCAGGACACCTACATTCTGCCGACGATGCGTTGGCCGATGGCGGGCCGGACTGGGTGGTACGGTACGTGCGATCGTTGATTGTCGACGGCTTCTCGTTGTTTTCAGTAAGGAAGTAAATGCGTCCATACAAGAGTTTAAGCATACTTGCCGCTGGTTTTTTAATATAAAATTGCCGAAACTACCAACGCCACACTCCTTATTTAGTGTATTTTAACTAAGGTTTATTAAAATCCATTTATTTCCAATCAATCGAATTTCTCCAGACACACAAAAAAGATCGGGTTTGGCTTGGACTGTTGCATAGAAACATCCCAAGGACGCCCTCAAAACTAAGACAGAAATCCGGATAAACACGGACATATGTGAACCATACCTCTGATCATCACAACTAGAAAAACAAAGAAACACAAAATGCGGGCCGGACGGAGTGGCCGAGCGGTTCTAGGCGCTACAGTCTGGAACTGCGAGACCGCTACGGTCGCAGGTTCGAATCCTGCCTCGGGCATGGATGTGTCTTATGTCCTTAGGTTAGTTAGGTTTAAGTAGTTCTAAGTTCTAGGGGAATGATGACCTCAGAAGTTAAGTCCCATAGTGCTCTGAGCCATTTGAACCATTTTGAACAAAATACGGAAAGATTGATCAAAAGTGCTGGAGCCCTCATAATTTCTCCATTTTTCCAGATCGGTATTTTTCGTAAACAGAGGATATTCGGACTGTGAAGATAAGTGCTTTTACAGGATCAGAATTTAAGACAAACAATCCAATTTATTGTTTAAATAATTGCCTTCCATTATAAACTAACAAGTTACACATTTCTAAGCAGTAAGTTCTGTTTCAGTGTTGCACCGCGAATTTTCACGTCTTGTTCATTCACAAAAGCAATCATCATTCACATAACTTCAAGAACAATTCCGCACGAGTACACAAATCCAAACACATCTGCTTAGGGATGGGAAAAACTTACCGATTAAAACTGATACCGGTACTTCAGTTCTGCATAACTGGAATTTTTCGGTATTTCTTTGGTTTCGGTTGCAACAGGTGTTTTTATTTTTTACTAATAACCGAATAAAAAACGAAGCGTCAATTAGCCATAGCAGCAATGCTAAAATTTGTCTTTTTCAAATAAACTTTTTTTCAATACAAGGGGTAATTTTCGCTCCTAAAATCTGCAGTGGTTTGAAATATTACGAAATTGCAGAAAATTGGAAAAGCGATCAGTGCTATTTTGATAATATTGCCGACAGGAATGAGCAACAAAGACATGACATAAGAATTGGGACAGTATTCAGTGTTGCCAGTTTGGGTGGAAAGTCACTAAATTTGGGGTACTTGACAAGCACAACAGCGACTAAAATTCGTTTGGGACTGGAGGCATTTTTGGGGTTTGTTTGGATATATTATGGAAAATATGAAAATTTTTCGCGAACTTAAGTCCTAAATTATGCTCTATGTTCGGTACTTCTATAATACTTTTGCAATAATGTAGAGAGATATCTGGAGAAAATATGTACACCAAATACCTCTCTAGCGATTGTAAGTTCTTTAGTGTGTGAGCAGAAAGAAACAACTCGTTTTCCATTGCAAAAGGTGAGTAAGCCTTACTTCAGCGTATTCCTGACTCCAGCACTCATTTTACAAACCAATAATAATCAGTAAGAGCTTTGCTGAGTAAATGAGCATGATTCTTTTCTGTACAGCACCACCTATGAAGCAATGCCCTTGCGCTGTGAACTCTCTCGTTCTAATCTAAAAAACAAAACAAGTAAACAAGCGACAACGACAGCAGTGTAGTGTTACACAGTTCGTTTGTAATCTTGAGTTGAATTACATTCACTTTAGTGTTTGATTCCAAGTGTGTTCGTGTGCAAAACTGTGCTTTTCACTGGTGTTTCGCGATAGGACCTAACCCTAAGTACGAATAACACTACAGACAGGTTTGAGTGTCCTGCCCGGCCATGGTGGCCGAGCGGTTCTAGGCGCTACAGTCTGGAACCGCGCGACCGCTACGGTCGCAGGTTCGAATCCTGCCTCGGGCATGGATGTGTGTGATATCCTTAGGTTAGTTAGGTTTAAGTAGTTCTAAGTTCTAGGGGACTGATGACCTCAGAAGTTAAGTCCCATAGTGCTAAGAGCCATTAGAGCCATTTTGAGTGTCCTGTCCTCAATTTGATGTGTTATTACATTCTGTTGAAAATGACACTACTAGAACCTACTGAATTTACTGCAAGTGCAAAATTAATGCGAAGTTAACAGACATTAAAAAGCACAGAAAATTTTCTGATCCTTTCGAAAATTGTCGACAACACAAGCTTCCGTTTAAAAGCGAGACTGAAACAAATGCCAATAAATTATCGGAAGCAGGAATCTGCATGTTCATTGCTGAACACATTTCATTTTTTTGGTATGATCACTTGTCAGAACTACGTAAACAACGATTTTCAGATGGCAAATGTGAGAGAGAACTCCAGTTACGTAGTACTATTACAAGTGCAGAGAAATTGTCGTAAACGTGTTAGCTCCACCCTTTTCCGAAATGTTGTTTCAAGATAATGGTGAAAATGGATTCAGCTTAATTTTAGATGAATCAACAGATATATCCGTTACAAAATTACTCTGCATTTGTATATGTTATTTCAGTGTTTCAGTGAAAAAAAAAAGTTACATGAATATGACCATAGTGGGCAGAAATGAAACTTCACTTTCAGATTGTCAGACGTAAAGGAAACGGCTACACAGCGGAAATGCTGTACAACATGTACTGCGATCCTGTGAATAAGCTATATTTGTGTTATTTAAAACAAATAGAGCAGGAACTGCAATAGACAACCAAGGCTTATGAAATTGAGAACGTTTATCCTACAAAATTGCTTCAGCATTTGACAAATCCCATCCAATCAGTAAGCAGGAGAATTGTAATACCTGCGGCGAAAGTAGATATCCTGACAAGTGATACTGATTCGTATGTAAATCCTAAACCATGTATGACGTATGAATTTGAGAAAGTGAAATGAAATGAAATGATTGTACGGCATTGTTAGCCGGGATGTCCCAGTCGGGTGCGGCCACCAAGTGCAAGTCTTTTTTCAGTCGGCGCTACATTGATGATGATGATTCGAGATATTAAACTCAGTCGTGAAGCTGAAAATCTCTTTCGTAAATGGTTCATAGATTTCACAATGAAACTCACTCAAGAACTAAGAGATTAGCTCCGTAGTAACATTCACATTATCAAAAAAAATTACACATTCTCAGCAAACGAGGTTCTCAAGTCTCTTAAAGTACCGATTACTGAATTAGCTGAAATATTTGGTTATACTAAGCCCGACGTAATCGAATTCATCATTAGTCAGTGGCGGAATATGAGTATCATAAAATGGCGCAATACTAGTAATACCGTGGATTTTTGGGTTGAAATAGGTGCTTATAAAGATTCCAGAGGAATGAATTCCTTGCAAGGTTATGGTGTCTCGCAGTTAAAGTGTTAAGTCTCCCCCATTCAAATGCAGAAGTGGAGAAGGGTTTCAGTCAAATTAGCATTGTGAAATCAGAATTGCGTAGTGGAATGAATATGGATACTCTGTTCTCGATTGTTACATGAAGAAGTGGGCTAGAGTGCATAGGAAGGTGTTGTCATTCATATGAACCACCTGACTCCGTGTTGAAGTTGATAGGTACGATGTGAAGTTACACCAGATAGTCTGCTCCTGAAAATGGAGCAGCTAGACCTAGTCAGTAATCTTCAAGAATGGAGGAATATGGAAGCGAGAATGAGGACTTAATGTAAATGTTAGTTTTAAGAAGCACTTTACATTTGTTAGTATCAGTTTATCACTATCAATTTTGTTTGGATATAATAATAAATTTTAAGCGAAATTTGATGTTTTATGTATTTCTATATTTGTTTTAAATGTGAGGTATTTTGATCAAAAACGGCGACTTTTTAAATGAGTTTTGGGACCTTTCACTATCACTGAGTTGGCAACACTGACAGCATTGCTGAGACAGTAATGTCTCTGTTGCCGTGTGTTGCGGTGTAAGGTGCGCGTGTTTCTGCAGTGTCGTCGCCAGACATACGTTGTATTGCAGAATGGCACCAACCCTAGTTTCGATATATTTTTACTGACATGGCAGTGAAGTACAACGCTTCATTTTCTTTAAAAGATCTGTCTGCCATTTATATGAAATAGTGAAAGAGAAAGGAAGTTAGAGTAAAAGTAATAAATTAAAAACTTAACAACAATTCATTTTTAATATACAATAAAAAAAGAAAGCAGCTGGTCTGCTGCCTGTGTCTACGTAGTATGCCGTTATCTGTTTGTAGGCCTATAAACGGATAAATTAAAACTAAAAAAAAAAGTTCTTCAACCTCGGTTTTCGCTCTTTAGCACTGACCGTTTGTAACTCCCAAACAATGGTATGATACCCGGTAACAACATGATTTTTGAGCAGAGTTTCAAAAATTTAGAATCAACAGGTGAATACGCTATTTTTGTTGTATTCAATCACTTACGTTTTTTCGAGAAAAGCACCAAATGGTGGTCCGACTAAGTTTTCTTTCATTTGCCTATTTAATGTAATACTTTGATTCTATGTATATTGAAAGTCAGGGAAAATTTTTCAATCTATGTTCGGTTTCTTCGTTTATTCAGGTAATAATGGGAATAAAGAACCGAAAAACGGTTGTTTCAGAAGTCGGTTATTTTGTGCGGTAGGGCGTGAAAAAAACCGATATAACCGCAAACCGATAATTTTGGCGTTAATCGCAATCTGTACGGTGGTCTGCTGCTGTGACTACCGCACTCCCCTGTGTTCATAAAACCCCTTGTTGCGAGCAGAGTAGAAGCAGTTCCGCGCGCCGCGAGAAGTCTCAGCCATTTGTAGTCACATGACCTCGCGTCCACGCTAGACCTTAACTGCCAATAGTGGCCCACTTACCACGCAGTGTTTACCGCTAGCAGCTTGCAGGGCACTTTTCCCCTTACCGTTCCCTCCGTCCTTCTGACCGCCAGCGGACAACTCATGGCGCGAGCATGGCACTTACAAGGGAACCTCCCCATCGCACCCCCCTCAGATTTAGTTATAAGTTGGCACAGTGGATAGGCCTTGAAAAACTGAACACAGATCAATTGCGAATACAGGAAGAGGTTGTGTGGAACTGTGAAAAAATAAGCAAAATATACAAACTGAGTAGTTCATGGCAAGATAGGCAACATCAAGGACACTTGAAACGCAGGAGCGCCGTGGTCTCGTGGTAATGTGAGCAGCTGCGGAACGAAAGGTCCTTGGTTCAAATATTCCTGCGAGTGAAAAGTTTAATTTTTTATTTTCAGTTTATGTGAAAAACTCTTATGTTTTCATCACTTTTTGGGAGTGAGTATCACATTCACAAGAAAACCTAAATCGGGCAAGGTAGAAGAATCTTTTTACCCATTCGCCAAGTGTACAAGTTAGGTGGGTCGACAACATATTCCTGTCATGTGACGCACATGCCGTCACCAGTGTCGTATAGAATATATCAGATATGTTTTCCTGTGGAGGAATCGGTTGGCCTATGACGTTGCGATCAAATCTTGTCGGTTCCCATTGGAGAGGCACGTCCTTTCGTCTACTAATCGCACGGTTTTGCGATGCGGTCGCAAAACACAGACACTAAACTTATTACAGTGAACAGAGACGTCAATGAACGAACGGACAGATAATAACTATGCAAAAATAAAGAAAGTAAAATTTTCACTCGTGGGAAGACTTGAACCAAGAACCCCTCCTTCCGCAGCTGCTCACGAGACCACGGCGCTCCTGCGTTGACAGTGTCCATGATGTTGCCTATGTCGCCCATGAACTACTCAGTTTGTATATATTGCTTATTTTTTCACAGTTCCACACAACTTCTTCCTGTTTTCTCAATTCATCTGTGTTCAGTTTATCAAGGCCTATCCACTGTGCCAACTTATAACTAAATCTGAGGGGGGTGCGATGGGGAGGTTCCCTTGTTAGTCTCGTAACTCACTGATGACGGTGCTTACAGAGACTTGTAAACATACATCCATAAATGATAGATTTGTGACACCGTGCATGGCCCATAATCGCTTAAGAAAAATATATTAAAATCGTCAGTCGAAAATAACTGAAAAATTATTTGAGCCTTTGCAAATATTATAAATGTTGATCGACACACATTATGAACTAAATAGCTGTAAGGAGGCGCAGTACTCATCTTTACAATATCGACTTTTTTACGTAAAGTGGCCAATACCATTCTCAGTATGATCCAACAAGAAAACCATTATGATACTAACAATCGTTTGTTGCCTTCTTGGTTTTACTGTAGCAAAAAAATGTTTCAAATGGCTCTGAGCACTATGGGACTCAACTTCTGAGGTCATCAGTCTCCTAGAACTTAGAACTACTTAATCCTAACCAACCTAAGGACATCACACACATCCATACCCGAGGCAGGATTCGACCCTGCGACCGTAGCGGTCGCGCGGTTCCAGACTGAAGCCCCTAGAACCGTTCGGCCACCAGCGGCCGGCTTACTGTAGCAGCTATATTTTCACTGAGTCGTTGGAAAACGAATGGTAGGGGATATTTCGCATTACACAGGGTTACTACAAATGCATGATGTTACGAAGAATTCCTCTAACGGTTAGTAAAACTTGTTTAGTGAAATACATCTGGTCTCGGAGCCTAAGGCCGCATCATCAGCTGCAGCCCGAAGGTAAAGAATGTTACCATATTTTGTGGGTAATAAAACTAATAAACGAATGTTCAAAATATTAAAAGTCAAAAGTCAAAATTTACTATGCAGTCAATATTGTCAATATTGTGGCGAGCGAAAGGTAACGAAGACGTGCTCCATTCATTTTTGAGAAATTGCTGATAGACGAAACTTGTGGTTACAGAGGCAGTTTTAAAATTTGCCTGCATCTAAAAATTAAAAAAATAATAATCTTGTGTAGTGAGAAGATGCTAACAACTTTTAAAATCGTCGGACTTACGATAAAAACCTTTCACTGTTACCATGATTAGTTGCGGCACTATGCAAATTACTATGTGGAATGTATCAGGTGGCAGTGCTTACCAGAAGGATGACAGGGTGACCCGGTGCTGAGCAAAGTAAAAGTGGTCTACGCGAACGTCAAAGACAGCCTGACTGACGGAATGTGGGCAGTGTGATGTTATACGGGGTGGTCCATTGATAGTGACCGGGCCAAATATCTCACGAAATAAGCATCAAACGAAAAAACTACAAAGAACGAAACTTGTCTAGCTTGAAGGGGGAAACCAAATTGCACTATGGTTGGCCCGTTAGATGGTGCTGCCATAGGTCAAACGGATATCAACTGCGTTTTTTTGAAATATGAACCCCCATTTTTTATTACATATTCGTGTAGTACGTAAAAAAAATAAATGTTTTAGTTGGACCACTTTTTTTGCTTTGTAGTAGAGGGCGCTGTAATAGCCACAATCGTATAAGTACGTGGTATCACGTAACATCCCGCCAGTGCGAACGGTATTTGCTTCGTGATACATTACCCATGTTGAAATGGACGTTTTACCAATTGCAGAAAAGGTCGATATCGTGTTGATGTATGGCTATTGTGATCAAAATGCCAAACGGGTGTGTGCTATGCATGCTGCTCGGTATCCTGGACGACATCATCCAAGTGTCCGGACCTTTCGCCGGATAGTTACGTTATTTAAGGAAACAGAAAGTGTTCAGCCACATGAGAAACGTCAAAGACGACCTGCAACAAATGATGTTGCCCAAGTAGGTGTTTTAGCTGCTGTAGCGGCTAATCCGCACATCTGTAGCAGACAAATTGCGCGAGAATCGGGAATCTCAAAAATATCGGTGTTGAGAATGCTACATCAACATCGATTGCACCCGTACCATATGTCTATGCACCAGGAATTGCATGGCGACGACTTTGAACGTCGTGTGCAGTTCTGCCACCGGGCACAAGAGAAATTACAGGACGATGACAGATTTTTTGCAAGCGTTCTATTTAGCGACGAAGCGTCATTCACCAACAGCGATAACGTAAACCGGCATAATATGCACTATTGGGCAACGGAAAATCCACGATGGCTGCGACAAGTGGACCGTCAGCGACCTTAGCGATTTAATGTATGGTGCGGCGTTATGGGAGGAAGGATAATTGGCCCCCATTTTACCGAGGGCAATCTAAATGGTGCAATGTATGATGATTTCCTACGTAATGTTCTACCGATGTTACTACAAGATGTTTGGTTCAAATGGTTCAAATGGCTCTGAGCACTATGGGACTTAACATCTATGGTCATCAGTCCCCTAGAACTTAGAACTACTTAAACCTAACTAACCTAAGGACATCACACAACACCCAGTCATCACGAGGCAGAGAAAATCCCTGACCCGCCGGGAATCGAACCCGGGAACCCGGGCGTGGGAAGCGAGAACGCTACTGCACGACCACGAGCTGCGGACTACAAGATGTTTCACTGCATGACCGAATGGCGATGTACTCCCAACTTGATGGATGTCCGGCACTTAGCTCTCGTGCGGTTGAAGCGGTATTGAATAGCATATTTCATGACAGCTGGATTGGTCGTTCACCGGATCTGACGTCCCCGGATTTCTTTGTGTGGGGAAAGTTGAAGGATATTTGCTATCGTGATCCACCGACAACGCCTAACAACATGCGTCAGCGCATTGTCAATGCATGTGCGAACATTACGGAAGGCGAACTACTCGCTGTTGAGAGGAATGTCGTTACACGTATTGCCAAATGCATTGAGGTTGATGGACATCATTTTGAGCATTTATTGCATTAATGTGGTATTTACAGGTAATCACGCTGTAACAGCATGCGTTCTCAGAAATGATAAGTTCACAAAGGTACATGTATCACATTGGAACAACCGAAATAAACTGTTCAAACGTACCTACGTTCTGTATTTTACTTTAAAAACCTAACTGTTACCAACTGTTCGTCTGAAATTGTGAGCCATATGTTTGTGACTATTACAGCGCCATCTATCACAAAGCGAAAAAAGTGGTCCAACTAAATAATTCATATTTCTTTATGTACTACACAAATATGTAATAAAAATGGGGGTTCCTATTTTTTAAAAAAAGCAGTTGATATCCGTTTGACCTTTGGTAGCGCCATCCAGCGGGCCAACCATAGTGCCATCTGGTTTCCCCCTTCAAGCTAGACAAGTATCGTTCTTTGTAGTTTTTTCGTTTGATGATTATTTCGTGAGATATTTGGCCCGGTCACGATCAATGGACCACCCTGTATACTCATCACTACGAGCGCTGGGTCGCTACTTTTACAAATAAAAATACTACAGAATTTTATTAACTACTAATACGTAATCATACAGACAATCAAAATGAGGCAGAATGCAATGGTGCTTTGATCCCAATTGGATAGTCAAAATATATCTAAAAATTTATATTTTCTCTAATATATTCAAAATATGGGTTTCTTATTTTTTATAAAGTATAATTAAGATGCTGCGATCCTCTTCGCATAAGTGGTCTCTTAATGAAGATGCGGAATAATTTAAGTTAAGGTGTTCCTGAAATTGTATTCGAAACGACCTGGGGTTTGCCCTTTATATTTCTTAGGGCAACCATTGCATTCACTACATTTATTGACCATAGCTTTTTCCTTGTGCCTGATTTTTCTACCTAGATCTGAAAAAGTAAAATACGCTGGAATGATGTTTTTAGGTCTCATATACGTGCCTGTTGTTTCGGATACTGCACCAAGGTGTCGTATTCTACAAAAAATAGCGTGTTCCTTTGTCTGCTCGGCTGGTCTAAACTCTAGAAAACCTTCCTGTGCTCCGTTACGGGAAACGAGATTTTTTAAACAGATGCTTCTATTAACTTCGTTAAAAAGTTCTGATCGTAACCGTTTTGATACGCTATATACTGTATAACCTAATATTTAGCCATTTGAGCTTCCCTAGTAAGGAGCATTTCATACACACAGCTTAACATGGCTCGAGATGCCGCGAATTCCACTGGGTGACATGACTGCCTGTGTATAACAGAATCTGTTGGTAAATCTTTCGGTACATATCGAAGCCATTTTTCCAGGGATGTCGACGGGATCCGGCTGCATACCCGGGAATCATTAAAACAAGAAATACGCCGGGAAAATTCCAGAAGTCACATGAAGTTAATTATTCCTCCTACGAATTATAAATAAGTCAATTCTCAACTATTTGACTGCGAGTTTTAAAAAAAATTCTCTAACGTATCCGAGTTTGCTCCCGTGCGCAACAGACAAATCTTGTCTTGCTGCTGCAGCTGCGTGATCAGCAACATGCTAAAGTATTTCAAAAGCAATACTGTGATCCATGCAGAGTGCATAGATGGACTAATTGCAACAATTACTGCCATATTTTTGTACATACAGACATCAAGAAAAGTTTTGCATCAGCCCGATTCTCAGAACTCCTGAAGATAGACCTTGACTGTGGTTATTGTATCACAGACACAGTCCCTTTGACTGTTCAGGGATGTCACTAAACCCACCCAAAGACGTAAACAACCATGCGTGAGCAGCGCCTATGAGACGGAGGGGAAGCTACAGCCGAACAGTTCCAGTCATTCCACCAGGAAGGAGGTACACGGCTCGTGTTGTCTGTAGTTCAACCATGCCTATTCGGTCAATACCGCAGTTCGATCGCGTCCGCATTGTTACTTTGTGCCTGGAAGGGCTCTCAACAAAGGTAGTGTACGGGCGTCTCGGAGTGAACCAAGCGATGTTGTTCAGACACGGAAAATGCACAGAGAGACAGGCACAGTCGATGACATGCCTCACTCAGGCCGCGCAAGGGCTGCTACTGCCTTGGATAACCGCTACCTACGGATTATGGCTCGGAGGAAACCTGACAGCAACGCCACCATGTTGAATAATTGCTTTTCGTGTTACGACTCAAACTGTGCGCAATAGGCTGCATGGTGCGCAACTTCACTGCCGACGTACATGGCTGCAACCACACCATGCAGAGCGGTACAGATGGGCCCAAGAACATGCCGAATGGACCGCTCAGGATTGGCATCACGTTCTCTTCACCGATGAGTGTCGCATATGCCTTCAACCAGACAATCGTCGGAGACGTGTTTGGAGGCAACCCGGTCAGGCTGAACGCCTCAGACACACTGTCCAGTGAGTGCAGAAAGGTGGAGGTTCCCTGTTGTTTTGGAGTGGCATTATGTGGGGCCGACATACGCTGCTGGTGGTCATGGAAGGCGCTGTAACGGCTGTACGATACGTGAATGCCATCCTCCGACCGATAGTGCAACCACATTGGTAGTATATTGGCGAAGCATTCGTCTTCATGGACTACAATTCGCGCCTCCATCGTGCACGTCTTGTGAATGACTTCCCTCAGGATAAAGACATCGATCGACTAGAGTGGCCAGCATGTTCTCCAGGCGTGAACCCTGTCTAACATACCTGGGATAGATTGAAAAGGGCTGTTTATGGACGACGTTATCCACCAACCACTCTGAGGGATCTACGCCGAATCGCCGTTAAGGAGTGGGACAATCTGGACCAACAGTGCCTTGATGAACTTTTGCATAGTATGCCACGAAGAATACAGGCATGCATCATTGTAAGAGGACGTGCTACTGGCTATCAGAGGTACCGATGTGTACAGCAATCTGGACCACCACCTCTGAAGGTCTCGCTGCATGGTGGTACAACATGCAATGTGTGGTTTTCATGAGCAATAAAAAGGGCGGAAATGATATTTATATTGATCTCTATTCCAGTTTTCTGTACAGGTTGCTGAACTCTTGTAACCGAGGTGATGCAAAACTGTTTTTGCTGTGTGTAGAAATTGAATGAACGAGATGTGTTTGGTTAGCTAGCCTTAACCTGTTGTTGTTGTTGTTGTGGTCTTCAGTCCTGAGACTGGTTTGATGCAGCTCTCCATGCTACTCTATCCTGTGCAAGCTTCTTCATCTCCCAGTACCTACTGCAACCTACATCCTTCTGAATTTGCTTAGTGTATTGATCTCTTGGTCTCCCTCTACGATTTTTACCCTCCACGCTGCCCTCCAATGCTAAATTTGTGATCCCTTGATGCCTCAAAACATGTCCTACCAACCGAACCCTTCTTCTAGTCAAGTTGTGCCACAAACTTGTCTTCTCCCCAATCCTATTCAATACCTCCTCATTAGTTACGTGATCTACCCACCTTATCTTCAGCATTCTTCTATAGCACCACATTTCGAAAGCTTCTATTCTCTTCTTGTCCAAACTGGTGAAACACGTATGTAACGTAGCAGCGATGGTGAAGCATGATAAAATCTTTGACCAGAGAGCCATTTATCGTAGTTAGTCTGCGCTTGACCGCGCGAGTGTTGCGAGCTGTACGCTAGTAGTCGTCGTGCAGTACAGTTGCGAGGAGTCTGTCAGTGGGCAGTCTGTGAGCAGTCCAGTATGTCGGTAGTAGCAGTCGAGTGCAGTTGTGTGTGAGGAGTCGGCGAGCGTCGACATGGCATTCTGGTCAAGATGCTGAATGAGGTATATTGTTAATGTAGGTAACAATCAGATAACGTAAAGTTTATTTATTGTAATTAATTTTGAACAAGTGCCCCAATAATAATTTTGATTTCAAAGCAATTTTTAACAAAACAATCATTTAATTGAACTAACGATTTCCTTCCATTTCCCTTAAAGAAAAGTTTCAGTTAAATTTAAAAAAAAATATTATTTGCAATGCAGTTCCTCCAAGCCGTGGGCAACAATAAGAGCAGAAATTTGACATGCAGTTATACTGAGGTAAGAATTTAATTATGATTTTTGCACAGGGCCAAAGACCGGTTTTTCGGTTTAATTGAATTTTCATTGTCACTGAAGTTTCATTAGCACTGAATTGTTTTTCATCATTTTTTTGTGAGGAACTTATACTTGGGTCAGATTGCGATTCTCATTTTTTATTATCATTAAATTTAATTGCTAGAGAGGTTACGCTCTGGTCCCATTACTATTAAATATTGTCATACTTAATTTTCGGTGGGGAGGTTACACTGGTTATCGTCCATGTTTCACTTCCATACATGGCTACACTCCACACAAATACTTTCAGAAACGACTTCCTGACACTTAAATCTATACTCGATGTTAACAAATTTCTAACCTGTATAAAAAATGAAACAAACGACTTAAGTGAGTAGTCTATTATATTTGCAATATATTATTTAATAACTAACAAACTTTACACATAATTATTCCAGAATGACTATATTCAATAAACACCTTGTGCCCACAACAAAGATACGAATATTACTCTCAGTTTATGCATACACAAATCTGACAAAATCCCTCCAGTGCGCAAGCAACCAACAACTACGTGCAGCGAAACGGCAGATTACCAGAAATCCTCAATTGATAGCAAAGTCTCGTCTGGCGCTACTAGCACTATCATGGCAGTCTGTGACCTCTCATGGCACACGCTTCCTCGCCACCACACCCTGCGTCCGACCGCTACTACACGCGATAATAGTATTTCAGACTCAGAGTTTGTGTATGCACACAGGAGAATCATAGACATTCAACTTTCAACATGGCTAGCTCTTCTTCTTGTGAATAAAAATCAATCCCGAATTGAAAATAATTAAAAGATGAAACAATTTTTAATAAAGACAACATTTCTTCCACTTCCCTAGATAGTCTCTCCAAAGAAGTATACACATTCTCTGAGATAATACATTGCACCTGAACAATAATTATCTTAGCATACATGTTATTGACATCATGTGTCATAATAAATGTGGTTAGTGGTCTGTCGGTACCCTGCAAATCGTTTATGAGCTGTTGCTTATTTTTTATACTGAAATTAGTAGAGTGTCGGAAATGTTTATTCAAATACTCAGCGAGCAGCTCTTCTACTTAGGAACCTGCGCTGCCTCTAGCATTCACAATCGAATGTAATGATTTACCTATTTTGTGAAGCTTTAGACTACCAAGTAATTTTGGTGCAGCTGAGTGCATTGGTAAAAGTACTTTCTTATGAATTTTATCAGATTTACTAAAAAAATTTTAGGTTCGCTACATATTTTGCAATTAAATCATCTAATTTCCATTATATTACTCTGCTCACAAAAATTTTGAAATTTGCTTCTGTAATCCGCCGCTAAGATTACTACCGCTGACTTACTCTTGTCAGCATGTACTAAGAGTTCTTGATGTTCTGACAACTTACTGTTAATTGACCTTATAATGACACTGTTCGAGTTTTCATTCTCTGCTTTTGATTTTCCCTCCTTTTCCTGCGTATACAAATGCTGGTTAACTTTGACCGCAACTTCACTACACTCTGCAGTAGATTAGTCGAGCACAACCCAAAGGGACCACCGTATGAGCTATTATGCTACTCGTTTGCCCGCGAGAGCATGCTGTTTATATATTATAGGATAAATATTTTTGTAATCACTTCTCGTCTTTTTCACGGAATGTAATATTCGTTAGGTTACACAATCTAGATGCAAAATGAAGCTGACTTTTTGGGGGTTCCGGCTTCCTATCTAGCCCATATTCTTGGCATAGCCCTTCCAGTTTCCTTCCTTGTATGGAAGTTAACTTCAGTCTCAACAGAGATGTATGATAAACCACGTGCTCTTAGGTCATATCGAGTTGAGTACTAGTAACATGCGTGGCCAAAGCCTGTTGTGCCAAATATAGCTTCCTATTAATCAAATCTTTCTCAGTATACAAGGCCCTGACCTCATCAATAATGCAAAAACGCATAATCCGCTTATGGCTGCTATCAGTGATTCTATGTTTACTATTCAGCATACGCTTAGCATAGTCTGTGATACAGCGTCGTTTAAGACAGTCCATTTTAAATTTAAGCAAGACAATAGTGATTACAAAAGCTAATATAAACTTTAACAGTTGACTTACCGTATGGAAATCCCTGACAACAGGCACGGTTTTTGACAGCTTTCAATTGCCAAGCGCAAACGGGTATAAGCGAAAATCATAGTTGCCTATAGAGCTACGGGTATGAAGACGCGTTGCCACAGAGACGTTTAAAGAATCGCGTTGTAGAAATGCGAAGCAGCTGTACCCAGCGTAAAGAAACAGTCCGGGATCATGTTTCTTAATTTGGATACTGTACTTCTACATTATGCGTATTTCTTTGTATAACTGTTTCACAACTCCAAATGTTTCACGAATACATGGATACGGTCGTCCAGAACATCCATGATGCCCTACTCCACCTGCAACGGCAGGGGAAGGAGGTTTCTTTCTGCTGGGTGCCGGGGCAGGAACGTGTTTCTACCAGCACTGTAGGAGACAAATGCATCGCATAGGTGTAACGCTTCGTGTTATAAATCCTACCAAGAAAGCCAAGAGCCGTGACGAACGTGTGGGCGGCCGCCCAAGGTGGAAAACAAAGGAGTAGGCTAGAAATAATCAATGAATATTTAATCAGATTGCATATTCCGAACCTATTAATGAGAAACAAACCGCTGATGTATCCACAATTTGAATATATATTTTATATCGAAATACCTAAAAATCCAATCGCGAATTACAGAGAGGAAGGAAACCTTATAACTTCCTACAAATACAGGAACGAAAATCTGGAAACAGATTTCGGCTGCTATCATTCTGAGAGGAATAACTATTTGTGCTTAAAATGTTCTGTTGTGGGATGTCCGCTTTATTGTAGAGTTCGTCCCAGATTCGCCAGAAACTCCGTTACCGAGCTATAAGGCGATTTGTGAAAAAGTGTCTCCGAAAGCCTTTCACAGCGGGGAAAAAGTAGTCGACATCGAGGCCGATGCGGCATCATGTAATTTCAACGACGGCCAAACTGGCATTATGGACATAATGATAGTGATGGAATGTGAGATCGCTCTTCTGTGCAGAACAGAGGAAAAGCGTATCCAGCGAGCAGAGCAGCGGATGACAGAAGCTGCCAAAGAGGGCCACAGGTAAACCACGAAGAAGATGCAGGAGGACCTCCTTTGGATGTGGAAGAATTTCCGTATGGTCCAGGGATCGCTCATTAGAGGTGTGTCTGACTTGGAAAAAATTTAACCCAAAATTTTAAACGCGTTTTTCTCAAAACCGTAGTTTTTGAATTGACGGAAAACAGAACTTAAGAACGGTACATACAGTTTTGATCAGAATTCGTTGCCGTATTCTAAATTGAATTCTCAATCAGCGTACATAGCCGTTTTGCGATATCTTCTAAAGTCTGTTTCCAGTGCACGCTCTTGCACCGATTTTGTGGGCGAAGAAAATGACATTTGCTTCAGTACGTCATATTTTGTTACAACTTAGTATTTTCCAGTTACCCTATGTACGAGTATACTGACAGAATATCTAATGGTTCAAATGGCTCTGAGCACTATGGGACTCAACTGCTGAGGTCATTAGTCCCCTAGAACTTAGAACTAGTTAAACCTAACTAACCTAAGGACATCACAAACAGCCATGCCCGAGGCAGGATTCGAACCTGGGACCGTTGCGGTCTTGCGGTTCCAGACTGCTGCGCCTTTAACCGCACGGGAATATGTAATGAAAACGTCTTATACAAAATTATTTTGTTACGAGTCCAGTAGGAGGGATTTGAGAATTCGTGCTCGTGACCAATGTTCCGGCTGCAAAGGATCCTTCCACCTGTTACAACGGTCACAAGGGAGAGTCCGATATGGGCACAAAAATTATTTCTTAAAGACAGAAATGTAAGGAATAAAACCGTATCATCAGATTTGAATTACTTTTTATTTTAGTGGAAAAATCACGAAAATCAGCAATTTTTCATGTGTTTAAAGAAGGCTACTCCCTGAAGAAGAACCAATTTTGACTGGAGCGTCTTCTTGTTCGCGAGACGCGCACGAATACAGAAAAGCCCACCGTTACGACGGTTGTAGTGGCGACAGAGCAGGAAAACAAGCTCTGGAGCAAGGAAAGCTGGAAATTTGTGGTGAGTTCCTATGGGACCAAACTATTGAGCTCATCGCTCCCTATGCTTACATACTACTTTATCTAACTTAAACTAACTTACGCTAAGGACAACACACACACACACACACACACACACACACATGCCCGAGGGAGGACTCGAACCTCCGATGGGCGCAGTCGCGCGAACCGTGGCAAGTCGCCTAAGACCGCGCGGCTGGGAACGCCAGTGATATGGGCCAGCGGCCGAGAGCTAAACGTTGGCGTGCCCATCATTTTGGCATCACCCTTATGTTTTTGAAGGCTTATGTTGTATGTTAACCGGGGACCTAGAAACGACGGAGAGGCTGCGTCCCCGCTACAGCCGCAGTGGTCCACAACCCCACGACGACTGCCACAGTCCACTTCACCCCTCCGCCGCCCCATAACGAACCCAGGGTTATTGTGCGGTTCGGCCCCCGGTGGACCCCCAGGGAACCTCTCACACCAGACTAGTGTATCCCCTACGTTTGCGTGGTAGAGTAATGGTGGTGTACACGTACGAGGAGAACTTGTTTGCGCAGCAATCGCCGACATAGTGTAGCTGAGGCGGAATAAGGGGAACCAGCCCGCATTCGCCGAGGAAGATGGAGAACCGCCTAAAAACCATCCACAGACTGGCCGGCTTACCGGACGTCAACACACGTCCGCCGGGCGGATTCGTGCCAGGGACCAGGCGCTCCTTCCCGCTCCGGAAAGCCGTGAGTTAGACCGCTCGGCTAACCGAGCGGGATTTTTGAAGGCGTAAATATACTCGTACTAATGTGAAACGCCAACCGCTGCAGCACCCGCCCCATTCAGCAAGATCTTGGAAAGAGCAACAGCTGCCGTCTAGCCCGCGCCTTTTGGTGTAGGCACTCACTGCTGTGCTGCATTTAAGTTTCACTGTTCGTTGCTTTGGGCAGAATTTAGTAACGTCGCTCGGATTCGATAACCGTTTCGGGCTTATGGCGATCGCGAGTAGTTCACGATACAATCGGCGAGTAGCAACACCAGCCATGCGTAAGATTCATCTTAAGTCTGCCCGTTCCCTTTTGTTGCCCAAACCTAATTATCACGGCCAGCATTCTCTCTCTGACGTATTCTCAATTAAACTTCGGTAGTTCTAGACCAGTGCTCGTTCTGTATGTTATTTTTGTGGCTGTTCAAACGTGCGTGAAGACTACTCTCGGTTAAATATAACTCCGTTCAGTTACAGTTTCTGAATACATTTCTGATTCGACTTTTCTACATCTTTTTGTTATTAGTGTTGCGATTCCTACGATCTTTCGCCAGTATCCATACAATCCAGCGACCCACTGCAGGTACGGACTTAGCTACTGCCTTTCCACGGCCTGATATTGGATCGAAAATTAATCTGAGATCGTAAAGACCTATTAATATTTGTTGCGCCCGCAAACGGGGGCAAGCTCTTTTCATTTATACCTCCTGGCGCACGAGCAATACGCCCGTCTATTAAGGTGTAGCGGCGTATAGGCTTTAGTGGCCGAGAACCGACTAGGGCCACAGTTCCTAGCCATAAAGTTTTCCCTCTCACAAGGAACTCCTTGAGCATAAGGTCGCACGTCCAATCTTCAGTAAGGTTCATCTGAAAGTGTAGTGTTAACAGTTATGATAGCTAACACAATAGCTGCTGATGCCTCACCATGTGCATTAGGAGGCCGACAGGGAGGGCGCAGGGAGGTCCAGAGATCAAACTTCTGTGTAATGCATGTATTACACTTCACAAAATGGACATCGTCGACATTGAAGCAATGTTCAAAACAAATCATTACTAGTAGAGTAACGGCGGCATGAGCACACTTTTGATATAAAATTGATATTAACTTGATATCCAAGTTAGTTAAGTTGATCGCCAACCACGTCCACCACCATCCCCCCACCCGCACCAAGATGATGCCATGTGTTTTCTTCAGCCTGTACGTGGGAATCTGAACCCTCCCCCTACCCGCCTCTCACCCTCCCCCATCTATCCTATTGGTGGGAATTTCGAATTTTGGCGGGAATTTCTCTGTCCCAGGGCTGTGCTGTTGTCCCACCCCACCTGGGAACAGGCGGGAAATTAAAAATTTCGCTGTCATTTCCATGAATCCTGGTCCTTTTGGACAGAAAGCCCAACTGAACCCCCAACACAGGGAAACTGCCCAGATGCAGGAGAGGAAGACTAGGATCGTGTACTTTTATTTATTTTGGTTGGGAAACTTAAGTAAAGATCGGTCCTAATTACGTAATTAATCATAAAGATCGGCCCTAATTACACGACTATATGCATAGCGCTACACAAGGACGGCCTAAAATCGCAATACAGTTCAAAAATTGACGACGCCATAAAACTGGTGCTATCCTGCTGGAAAAAAATTTCACAATAGCACTCGAGACTGGTGGCAGACGCACTCAAACTCTACGCTTCACCCACAAGCCGGCAGGAAAAAGGCTGTGGTTTAAGGTACCATCTTTATTTTATTTTTTTGGTGGGAAACATTCAACTGAGGAGACGCCGCTGTTGGACAGAGTGGAGTTTAATAAGTGTATTTCCTGTAAGCTTTGATTTATTGTGGCTTTTCCTGTCTGGTTTGAGTATATCGAAGAATAAGCAAATAATAATAATTAATGATAATAGTATGTAATCAGTTTATACAAACTTTGCACGCTTGACAATGGCTTTTTGCGTAAGGACCGTTCATTGTAAATCGACAGTGATTTTTCTGAAAATTTCGGACTTCATAGTTTGGATTGTTCCAAAGCTTTGGTTCGTACTGGACCTTTGATATAATTTGTAACACGGAAACTTTAGCCTTGCCAAGATGCCATTTAATTGGAACAATAGCTTACAACATAGATGAAACACAAGATTAAATAATATCAGTGTATTCATAAAATATTATATTAAATTAACCATATAGACACTTACACTAATTCTGTTGCTGTGTGTAACTATGAGTACGCCTAGTGAGATTACGTATCCTAGAATGATGGCGGTGTGCCAAATAATTATCTGCAACGATGGCAGAAATGCGTCTGCTCAGGATGGCTTCCGAAACAAAAAAGGTGCCGTCTTCTCGGCAAGACAACTGAACTGCATAATTATTCTAATGTTTCAGCGGTTGCATGCCACAATCGATACAGCGGCTTGTACTAATTAATATCTTATGTAATGATTTGTATTCTGAACTTATATCTACATTTTTGCTACATATATACGCCCATCCTGCAAATGTGCCTTTAAAAAGCATACAGCTGAGGACTGTATCCAGCACTGTTTGATGTCAGAGTTCGATGCAGACGCTTGCTCGACAATCACCTGCAGCCCAGGCAATCTAAGCCAATACACGCTAACATAACTGATGGAAAATGCATCACTGTTCTAATTACGCATCGAAATTTTCGTAAAAAAACCAGCACTCGTAATCAGTGAGTCATAATGCAACACATATACTGGGGATTGGGAAAAAATCATCATAATAACACAACTACTGCAAAAACCGATCCTAGAAAACTTCAGAGTGGCAGCAGTTACAGCTATGTCAAGACAAGCCTTAATATCGCAGGAATGCAGAAGGAAGGACGACGACAACTTCTGACAACAGCAACTTGCAGTAGCAGGGATTTTTCCAAAAGTAACCAAAAAATATGGATCTATGTGAAGCATTCATTGCAAGCAATATTCCTCTTCACAAACTTACAAACCCTATCCTCAAAGGCTTCCTGCGCAAATATTGCTTAAATCAAAATATACCATATGAATCAACATTGCCTAAAAATTAACATACCGACGTATTTACGTAAATGTTCTGGAAGAAGTACGCAATAAACTTGTAATGGATTCACCACCCTGCTGGAGCAAATGTAATCTCGATGTATTGCTCACTTGCTAGAAGGACAATTCACAGGCGCTGCCTAAGACATAAAATATCTCTGCTCCTGTCAAAAGAGAGCTGCAATAGGGTCGCAAGTCAGAGTAGTCTCTGCCGCAGTTGCAGTCGCTCGTTGCTACAGTGTAGTTGTAGTCTGTCGCTGGTACAGCGCAGCTTACATTTAGTAGTTGTTAAAGTCACAGTGCAGAACAAATAGTAAAATTTTATTGTATGGAACTGAATAACAACTGTGATCAGCCGCAGAGCTAAATGATACCATGGACTGAGATGATGATGAACAAATGAATAATTGTTAATATAATGAAAAATCAACAGTGTAATTAAGCCAACCATCTATTGTAAGATAAATTTTATTATTTTTATCGGCATGCGTGTAGTTAAGTCACTTGTCTGAGATGTTAATATGAATTTGTTTCAATCTTTTATTTTGTGATTCGTCAGCACTAGTTGACCCACATTTGTAATATATTCAATTTTCCCGTGTAATAGATTGTACATCTTTATCAATAATGTAAAAAATTTCAGAATATAATTATTTTTACCATTCAACTATAAAAGTATAATTTCCCCTTAAGTCACTGCCAGTCCCGATCAAGTCATTTATCTAAATTAAAATATTCCAGAATTTTTGTCAGATCATAGTCATGTGCTCTTTAGTAGTCAGACGACCAGCTGTGCAGCTGTGTCACTAAGTAAAGTCAGTTTTTGTAGTAATTCAGATCTCAGACAAATGTTATCCAGTATTAGTAAATAGGCCTGCATTGCACTAAGCTGTGCCATTTACGAGCAGATATATAGACAGCGTTATGTGGCGACACCATCACGAGGTAAGAATTTTTCAGTTTATTTCTCACAGATGGATTCAGATTGATTTCACAAGTCCATGGCGTAGAGCTGCTGCGTTAAAATTTATCAGTTTTTTATGAATTAAGATTTACCACTTTTCATACGTCAGAATTTAATTATCCAAATTTAATTATTTTTATTTTTTTATTTTCTGTCCGGGAAGCTTACACATCATTACTTTTTATATATTTTTGTATTTATACGAGAAGGTTACAAACTCAAGGACAGTATTATC
The DNA here is from genome assembly GCF_023864345.2 of Schistocerca serialis cubense. Classification (NCBI taxonomy): domain Eukaryota; kingdom Metazoa; phylum Arthropoda; class Insecta; order Orthoptera; family Acrididae; genus Schistocerca; species Schistocerca serialis. Next base: position 663,126,292 of record NC_064639.1, on the reverse strand, counting down.
TGGATTTCAGTTGACGAAACTACAGAAACTTGTGGCCGTTATACTGCAAATTACATTGTTGGTGCTTTAGAAGAGAAGCATTCTTCTTCCTATTTAGCGGTCTGCAAAGAACTTAAAAAAAGACATCATTCTACAATCTCCTGATTTGCGAATGAGGGTATTAGAAAAACATGAAGGGGTGTTTGTGTTTATTTCAGATGCTGGTCCCCATATGATCAAAGCAGGAAAAGCCCTCCGAGTATTTTATTCCAATTTGATTCATGTGACGTGCTTTGCTCATGGAGTACATCGCCTTGCTGAAGAAGTACGTTCCACCTTTGTGAATGTAAATAAAATGATTTCATCCATGAAGAAAGTGTTTCTAAAGGTGCCTGCTCGCATCAAGACCTACAAAGAAAAACTACCAAATTTGCCTTTACCTCCCGAACCATTGATAATTCGTTGGTTTGCGTGGGTCGAAGCTGCGTTGTTTTACAATGAACATTTTGAGGCCATTAGAGGAGTAGTAAATGATTTCGATAGTGCAGAGGCTTTGGAAGTTTGCCAGTGCCAGGACGCTTTTAATGATTCCGGTATTAAAAAAGACATTTCTGTGATTAGCACTCATTTTTCCTACATACCTACAAGTGTTAAAAAGCTGATAACTTAAGGTTTGTCGTTGAGTGAATCTATTTAGTTAATGAATAAAATTATTCTAGTGAACTCCTCATTGCCGGAGGTATTCCCAATAAAACGTAAAGAAAAGTTTGAAAACATTTTAAACAATAGCCATGTTTTGAACCCTTGTGCCAAATTGATAGTTTTATTAATGGGACGGGTGAACTTTGTGCCAACATAGCACTCAAATTCAAATACTGCCTAGTTACCTCAGTTGATGTAAAACGGTCCTTTTCTGCTTATAAAAATGGTTTGAGTTACCGAAGACACAATCATACTACCCAACATTTGGACAGTATTTGATCGTTTATGTTTACAACCGTAGAAAAATATATAATTAATTGTAAATGGTGCTTTGATCCAGTAGCATTAATTAAAAGTTGATGCTGACTAAAATTCATGATTGCATGTCGTGTTTAAAAAAAAATATTACGCAGATTTTCAGTGTGCCCCTCTGCATGTGAGGAGACTACCTCTCGCGAATGCTGCGCTATCCCACACCGCGTAATCCCGCTATCAGTAACAACCTATCCCACAACGCATAACCCAGCTATTAGTACCACTCTACCCCACACCGCGTAACCCCATTATCAGTAACAACCTATCCCACACCGCATAATCCCACTATCATTGTCAGTACAGCGCTACACTATTCTGTCTGTCTACTGTGTTGAGCATCCCTCCCGAAGTCGTCTCCTGGTCTCTACTGTTAGGGCTTTACCACATTCTGCTAATGTGCCAGCTCTGTCCAGTACCTAAGGATGGTACGTGCGAGGAGCAGTGTCCCTCCCTGGCACCGTCACCTTGCACACAAAATATCACAATTGAGCTAGGAGTTAAGTAGAATGCATGACTGAAAGTGCCGCTATCTTGGATTTTTAGAATATAGAAGGAGGCCTGAGAGCCGCAAGTGGTCAGTCTTCCGTGGTAGTTGAAAGTGTCAACATGGGTTCTCCAAAGTGTTAAACATCCCTCGGCTACAAGGTAGGAAGACAAGACCAACAGACGAAAGCTTCGGTTTGCCGTTAATGCGGCAGAACCTGGATACTCTGGCTACTGACATTGGCAATATAAATTACTTCGAAAATGGTACACTACTTAGCGAGAAGAATGGAAATGTGCTTATACCTATTACAGAACCCTTTTGCGATAGCACTGTAGTAGTTAAAATCTGTCATCAAATAGACTCAAGAATTATTAGAAAGAGGATGGTCTGTAATGTTAAAGGATATGTGTGTCTCATTCAACTATTATCTACATAGTAAATTTTCCAATTTCGTCACTGCGAGACATGGCGTCAAGCGATGTTGCCTTTTCTCCTACACGGGAAAGAGAATGTGACAGCAAGAAGGATATGGGAAAAAATGACAAGGAAACACTGGAAACTATTTCGAGGAAATATAAAAATCCTGTGGAATTAACTGACATTAAGATGGATGTTCTAATGGAAGAGCTGTCTAGAATATTGCAACAGCTACGTACAGACGGCTATTATCACGGAGAGGACAAATGGAATGAAAGAGGTAGCCGCCTGGAAACATTTAGACAGAAAACAATTTAATCATCGCAAACACTTAGTTCAAGAATCTTAAAAGATGGTTGTAAATACGTGGAAGAGATATGGAGGCACCAAGAGGTTTCAGACAGATCATATTTTGCGAAGACAGAGATTTGGAAACTTAATTGTAAACTGCAAAATATTGCCTGGGATAGATGTAAATTCTGACAATAACTTACTGGTTTTGATCGCATATTAAAACTGAAAAATAATGCAGAAAGGCAGGAAATTTAGGAACTAGCTGAAAGAACCAGAGGTTATTAGGTTTCAAAAGAAGCACTTGGTAACATTTGACTGATATAGGGAAAAGGTGTACAGTAGAAGACAAACAGGTGGCTCTGAAAGACATAATTGTGAACTGAGCAGAGGATCAAATAGGCACAGAGAGTGCCTAGTAGAAGTCCTACGATAAAACATGAGATACTCAGTTTAAGTGATGAATGGAGAAATCTTGAAATCACAAAAAATGAAGTAGGCAAAATGGGATACAAAGGTCTAACAAATGAGATTGACAGAAAGTGCGAAACGGCAAATCAGGGATGGCTGGACGAGAAATGCAAGACTTTAGAAGCATGCATGATTATGGGAAATATAGCTCATCCTACAGAAGTAACTACGAATATCAACAGCTCACATAGCATGCCAGTCTAACGAAAGCAGGAAATTTAAAATTTCTCTTTCATATCCCTGCCTGAGTTAATCATTTGACCGCCTTCAGATCTCTACAGGGTGTTACAAAAAGGTACGGCCAAACTTTCAGGAAACGTTCCTCACACACAAATAAAGAAAAGATGTTATGTGGACATGTGTCCGGAAGCGCTTAATTTCCATGTTAGAGCTCATTTTAGTTTCTTCCACCTACGCTCAATGGAGCACGTTATCATGATTTCATACGGGATACTCTACCTGCGCTGCTAGAACATGTGCCTTTACGAGTACGACACAACATGTGGTTCATGCACGATGGAGCTCCTGCACATTTCAGTCGAAGTGTTCGTACGCTTCTCAACAACAGATTCGGTGACCGATGGATTGGTAGAGGCGGACCAATTCCATGGCTTCCACGCTCTCCTGACCTCAACCCTGTTGACTTTCATTTATGGGGGCATTTGAAAGCTCTTGTCTACGCAACCCCGGTACCAAATGTAGAGACTCTTCGTGCTCGTATAGTGGACGGCTGTGATACAATATGCCATTCTCCAGGGCTGCATCAGCGCATCGGGGATTCCATGCGACGGAGGGTGGATGCATGTATCCTCGCTAACGGAGGACATTTTGAACAATTCCTGTAACAAAGTGTTTGAAGTCACGCTGGTACGTTCTGTTGCTGCGTGTTTCCATTCCATGATTAATGTGATTTGAAGAGAAGTAATAAAATGAGATCTAACATGGAAAGTAAGCGTTTCCGGACACATGTCCACATAACATATTTTCTTTCTTTGTGTGTGAGGAATGTTTCCTGAAAGTCTGGCCGTACCTTTTTGTAACACCCTGTATAGACTATCCTGTCTTATCCGTACAGAACTATACATTGCTATGTCACACGTAAAATTTTACAACTATGCTGCACTCCTTGCATCCGGAATACTGTCAGTATCTGAAGATAAAATATTGAACCCAACTATTTATCGTAAAAATAAATACCCAGATATAATAAAATAAAGGATAAATTTTATATAAATATTTATGTTATATATACATACATGATATATATATATTACATATATATTATATATATATTTTTATATAAATCTATCATTATGAAAATGTCGACAATAGTGCAAAGACGAGAAGCCTGAAAGGTGGAAGGATCATGCAGAAGAGTTCTACAAAGGAAACAAACCTGAAGACAATATTACAAAAAGAGAAAAGTAAGTATATGAAGACGAGATGGGAGACGTGTTACTGCGAGGGACAGAGAAACAACGACGTTCTCTCATAAAACATTGATATTCTTGGGAGAACCAGCCATGACAAAGCTGTTCCAACTGGTTTGCATGACATATGAGAAAAGTGAAATAATCTCAGGCTTCAAGTACAATGTAATAATTCAAATTACTTAGAAGTCAGATGCTGAAAGAAGTGAATATTACTGAACCAGGACGTATTTCATCATCATTACAAAATACTGACACGAATTATTTACAGAATAATAGTAAAACTTTGTTGATGCCGACTTTGGGGAATCCCAGTTTGGGTTCCGGAGAAATATGGGAACCCACGAGGTAGTACCGATCCTACGAGGAGTTCTGGGAGACTGACTGAAGAAAGCCAAATCTACGTTTGTGTCATTCTTAGATTTACAGAAAGTTTTTGACAATGTTGATTGGAACACTTCCTTTGAAATTCTGGAGATATAAGGAATAAAATATAGTGAACGAAAGATTATCTGCAACTTGTGCAGAAACCAGACCGCATTCATAAGATGAGTGACATGAAAGGAAAGGAGTGCTTGAGAGGGGAGCGAGACATGGTTGTAGCCTACCCACGATGTCACTCACTGAGAAGTGATAGGCAACGGCCTACTTACTATGTGATTTCGACCACTGACGAACTTCACGCACCGTTTAAGGACCACAATTGAGAAACAAATTTGCTGAATTCATAAAATTTTCAGTGTCGAAAGTTAAAGGTAATGATACATTTCGGGGTAATTGTTTCTTACCCCACAACACATTTGAGCAAAAAGGATGGATGTCGCAGGAATTAACGTCTATTCAGTGCAAAGAAAGTGAGTTTCGCAAAAAAATACATATTTTGAAAGCATGATTACGGCATTTAGAAGTGGCAACTCGAACACACGCAAAATTGTAATAAACGATCAGATAGCAGATAAAGTAAATGAGTTAAATTTATTAGGAAATGTACAGACTACTGAATATATATGCGAGGAAAGAAATAGTAAAATTTATTTATTTATTTTTTATAAAACGTTGGTGATATCATCCGCTGTGTGTGACAGCGAGGCATGTTAATAGCTGGGCAAATACGCAGGGTCGAGGCTTATAAGAAGAGCTGCTAGCTACAGACTTCCAGACGGAATTAGAAACACAGCAGTGAGACAAGATTTCAGAGTTGCTAAGGTTAACGAATAGGTTAGGGAGCATACAAATAAGAGACCAACTCACAAGAATGAAGAAAAATACTCAAAATAATAAAAACTATCGACTATTATGGAAAAATCTTGAGGAAGACCAAGAAAGAAATGGGGAGAGCAGAAAAGCTATGTGCCCTAGAGACTTATAACAAGTGGAAAGTACAGGCAATAGCCTGAAAAATGAGGGAAGAATAAAGAGAATGGACGAAGAAGTATTCAAATTTAAATGAACCCTGCCCTTGCTCCGCCCCTTAAGAGCCCCACGATCTGAGAACCTCTAGCCCAGAGACGTAAATCCCTAGAAACAAGCCAGATGTTCATAGCTGCCACCTTTTCTTCCGGGTAGTTATGTTGCGGAGGTGGTAGCAGAGCTGTTGCCCCAGTTGCGGACGACCACGACCTGGGGTTCAGTGATGTCATTTGTCGTTGTTCGGCAGTATTTCAAATCGCCCACCTGTGGGCTCGCCGCCACACGCAACAAGTTAACACGAGGGACAAGCAGTTAGTTAACGCCACAGCCGACGGGGCGCCTCCTGAGCTGGTGAAGCAGAGTGAGGCCAGGGAATGAGTCCTCTTGTTAACGGTGTTTTAATGCTAATCACATAAAAAGGAAATAATAGTGACAGCACATAACATATTTGTTCGACAATGTCTTACGTTGTTAACAGAGATTTAATGCTAATTAAATAATAAGGAAATAATAATGTCAGTGCAGAAGAAATTTGTTTGATAATGCACGTACCATGTCGAATATTTTTCATTAGCATTCTTATTTTCTTCGGGTGTGACGTAAGAAATAGCGAATCTTTTCTGAACCTAGTGTAGGAAGTTCCATGCGGCTTTTCGCGGATGATGCTGCAGTATACAGAGAAGTTGGAGCATTAGAAAACTGTTGCGAAATGCAGGAAGATCTGCAGCGGATAGACACTTGGTGCAGGGAATGGCAACTGACCCTTAACATAGACAAATGTAATGTATTGCGAATACGTAGAAAGAAGGATCCTTTATTGTATGATTATATGATAGGGGAACAAACACTTGTAGCAGTCACTTCTGTAAAATATCTGGGAGTATGCGTGCGGAACGATTTGAAGTGGAATGATCATATAAAATTAATTGTTGGTAAGGCGGGTACCGGGTTGAGATTCATTGGGAGAGTCCTTAGAAAATGTAGTCCATCAACAAAGGAGGTGGCTTACAAAACACTCGTTCAACCTATACTTGAGTATTGCTCATCAGTGTGGGATGCGTATCAGATCGGGTTGACGGAGGAGATAGAGAAGATCCAAAGAAGAGCGGTGCGTTTCGTCACAGGGTTATTTGGTAAGCGTTACGGAGATGTTTAGCAAACTCAAGTGGCAGACTCTGCAAGAGGGGCGCTCTGCATCGCGGTGTAGCTTGCTGTCCAGGTTTCGAGAGGGTGCGTTTCTGGATGAGGTATCGAATATATTGCTTCCCCCTACTTATATTATACCTCCCGAGTAGATCACGAATGTAAAATTAGAGAGATTCGAGCGCGCACGGAGGCTTTCCGGCAGTCGTTCTTCCCGCGAACCATACGCGACTGGAACAGGAAAGGGAGGTAATGACAGTGGCACGTAAAGTGCCCTCCGCCACACACCGTTGGGTGGCTTGCGGAGTATAAATGTAGATGTAGATGTTACAATGGTTTCAGAAATAAAGAAAAACTGGATAAATAATAATTGGTCAGGGAGTCAAGTAGAATTTCGTGAAATTTACACATAGGACACGACACAAAGTCACTGCATGAATTAAATTTGTTTGTGAGAGTATTGTATTGTATTGTGTATTGAAACCGGCGACCTAGAAACGACGGAGAGGCTTCGTCCCGCCGTAGCCCTCAGTGGTTCACAACAGGCCACAGCAGTGCACCCTCACCACCGCCGCTCCACACCGAAACCAGGGTTACTGTGCGGTTCGGCCCCCAGTGGACGTCCCCCCCCAGTGTATTGTGTATTGAAACCGGCGACCTAGAAACGACGGAGAGGCTTCGTCCCGCCGTAGCCCTCAGTGGTTCACAACAGGCCACAGCAGTGCACCCTCACCACCGCCGCTCCACACCGAAACCAGGGTTACTGTGCGGTTCGGCCCCCAGTGGACGTCCCCCCCCCCCCCCCCCCCCCCCCGGAACGTCTCATACCAGACGAGTGTTGCATGGTGGATAATTATGGTATATGTTGAAACACGTATGTAACGTAGCAGCGATGGTGAGGCACGTTAAAATCTTTGACCAGAGAGCCTATTATCGTGGTTAGTCTGCGCTTGACCGCGCGAGTGTTGCGAACAGTACGCTAGTAGTAGTCGTGCAGTACAGTTGCGAGCAGTCTGTCAGTGGGCAGTCTGTGAGCAGTCCAGTATGTCGGTAATAGCAGTCGAGTGGAGTTGTGTGTGTGAGGAGTCGGCGAGCGTCGACATGGCATTCTGGTCAAGAGGCTGAATGAGGTATATTATTAATTAAGGTAATCATCAGATAATGTAAAGTTTATTTATTGTAATTAATTTACAACAAGTGCCCCAATAATAATTTTGATTTCAAAAGCAATTTTACAAAAAAAATTTATTTAATTGAACTAACGATTTCGTTCCACTTCCCTTAAAGAAAAGTTTCAGTTAAATTACAAAAAAAAAGAATATTATTATTTGCAATGCAGTTCCTCCAAGCCGTGCGCAAGAATAAGAGCAGAAATTTGGCAAGCAGTTTCAATGAGGTAAGAAATTAATTCTGATTTTTGCACAGGGCCAAAGACCGATATTTCGGTTTAATTGAGTTATCATTATCACTGAGATATTCTTATCACTGAATGGACTTTAATTTTTTTGTGTAGAACTTATATTTGAGTCAGATTGCGATTCTCATTTTTATTGTCATTAAATTTAATTGCTAGGGAGGTTACGTTTGGCTCCCATTCATTTATTATTTCTGTCTTTTAAAATTTCGGTGGGGAGGTTACACTTGGCGACACCCAGTCCAGGATCGTATTTCGTTGAGAGTCTTTTGAACAACAGTCAGATATCTGCTCTTATTTGCTTAGATATAATTAGGATTTGGCGCTACGCTTTTATTAACTTGTGACTTTCTTTCTACAGGTCAACGGCAATTCGTTGCTCTGTTGTATTTGTGTTGCTTTTGCATTGTGCTTATTTATTTTGTGAAAAATTTCGACTATTGTAAAAATGCCGCGAAAGACTGTGAATAGTGTATCGCGAGGTATTATGAATGAAATTACAGACTCAAACAACTTTACCGATAGGACATATGACACGCAGTGTAATGATGACAATCCTGCGTTCACTAACAATCAGTGCATTCCAACCACTAGTGATGACTTTTACCTTAATGACGAACAAACGAACTCAATTGTCTCGTCTGTTAATTTGACGACAATTGATGACGCGGGACGCTCTATTGTAATGAGCGCTGCCGAGCTTAACACATCCGATTTGGAAAATTCAAGTAACGTACAGACAAATTCTGTTAATGAAAATGAACAAGGTACACAAAGTACGCCGGAGGTCTTTAATTCCGAAATAGTGAATGAGAGTGTACATTTGACAGGGAAAGCCTTTTGTGAACCAAAGAATGACCAAATGGTCACACAAAACGCGACAATTGCAAATACACCGTCAAATAGTACAGAGAATGGAGTAGATAATGTTACATTGGGTCAAATTATGGCAATATTGCTACAAAATAGTAAAAGACTAGAAAATAATGATGAAAATTTTAGACAACTTAGGGAAGATAACAAACAACAGAATGAAAATCTCAAGCAACTTAGTGAACAGGTCAGACAACAAAATGAAAAATTAGACAACAATTCCAGACAGCTTAGTGAACAAATTAGAGCTGTTGCCGCGCAGTGTCATGACACTAAGGAACAGTTGCGCGTGGAAATTGAGGCTTGTTCACAAAAAAATAGCGAAGAAATTAAATCTGTTGCGCAAGAATTAAGAGAAATGCAAACAGCCGCAACAGAAACACTCAGAGACGAAATTAGCGGAGTCGCTAAACAATGCTCTGAAAAAGCTACACAATTACGCGACGAGTTTAAAGCAATGACGGTAGAACTTTCGCGCACAGTGGACGCAAAGATAGACGCGAAATTCGAACAGCAGAACACTGAGATTAACGAGCGCTTTAATCAGCACATACAAAACAGCGATACGCGTTTCCGCAAATTTATTCAGGATCAAAATAAAGTCAAACGTCAAGTCATGGAAACAATCACTGCTCAAAGACAAGAAGACAAACGTAAAATGTTTGCGAAGGCAAAAACGTATGTAGACAATAATAGTGCTACAGTGTCCGACGAAATTAATTCCATCAAACAGTCGAACACAGAATTACGTGACGAAATTTCCAATCTTAAATTAAAAACAGATACACACACGGTAAATATTCAAACAGTGACCGACAGATTCGAACAATTAGAACTAACAAAGGATTGCGATGTCATCAAAGCTGATGTTAAAAAACTGAGCGAAACTACACGTAAGTTGCAAAAACAGATTAATGCGTCCGATTCTAAAACCGATAATCAGGCAAAAATACTGACTGAAAAATATGATGAATTAGCCAGTCGTATTGATGCTATTGAAAGTAATAATGATAATAAATCAGACGATACTGCACCGATTTCATTTAACCAAACACCTGAATTTCAAAATTTACAGCAGACAATTAATGAGATCGATTCGTCTAATAACACGTTGCGTAGAAAATTGTCGAGTTTACAACAAGAAGTAACAGAGATGAAAAACATTTCAGTTAATAACACAGCACAGCAGACGCCACTTTGCGAACATAGTCAAACTCGCGCAACGCGTATAATTTGGGTAATCTACAGAGGGTACGGGACATAGATTCCGAACAACCACAGTTCAATAGATTCTCTTACAATCCTGAACCTGTTCCATCACACAGAGACGATAATTTTGATTACAAACATTTTCTGTCAGTGAGAAAGTTTAAAGTGTTTAAAAACGACCGAACACAGATTCACCCACTGGATTGGATACAACAGTTTAGCTTTGCTTTTCCACCGACTTGGCCTGTTACGCATAAACTAGAATTTATTTGCAGCTTTTTGGAAGGCGAACCGGCAACTCGTATGAGACCGATCGCGAGGCAATGCTATTCAGTAGAGGAATTTCAGAATGCTTTTCTGTCAGCGTACTGGTCGAAGACGACACAGCGCGGAATTAAAGATCAGTTAATTAGCTTACCAAATTATGAGAACTCCAATTTTCCCAGTGTGACGCACTTTTTTGAGCACATGGTGCAACAGAACCGGTACCTAAGTGAGCCGTACAGTGAATCAGCACTTATACAATTATGCATCTCTAAATTACCACGGTCATTACGAGTGTCACTTCTAACGGGTCAGCAAAAAGAAAATATTTCAGCATTCAGAGATTGTTGGAAGTACAACAATCTGATTATTCTTTTGTAAACAAAAACTTTTCGTATAATAACCAAGGTCAACAAACTTACAGTAATTATGAACAGGGACATAATTTCAATAGAAAAAGTAACAGACGCTTTAGGAACGGCAACTACCAGAACTTAAATCACAGACAGAATTCTGATTATCAATATCGTCAAAATCATCAGCAACAGGAACCACATTTCGGTAACAATAGAAGTTTCCCACCTCAACAGCATGAAAGTCAAGCGGTTAGCATACGTAACCAACAATGTAATGCACAAGGTCAACCAGGCTTTAATGTTCAGCCGCGTGCACTTATAGTCCCAGATCCAATAAATAGTAACGGACGACAGCAAGGAAACAACTACGTACAAAGAAGACAGTATTTCAATTCCTATCGCAATGCACCGTATAGGAATGACTATCACGACAGACGTAAAAACGATGAGCACAATTATCAGCGTACATATAATAACAGTCGGTCTAACCAACAGCAAAATTATCCGCAAGAACCTATTCTCATGAATGAACCGGACAGTAGGTATCATCCAGAGCGTAATACGTCTGGAAGAAGTAATAGAACTGTTCAAATAGTAGAAATGCCACAGCATCCTGCTGATAATAATAACACGTCAGATAGAATCTGACTAGATACTGTACAGATCGCATCTTCCAATAATACAAGCACTACTTCAGACACGCAAAATGTAGTTCACGAAAATGTAATTACTTTTGACGACATCAGAGACACTCTTTTGCAGGAAAGACCATTTGTTCAGAAAACTATTTCACATCCTGTTATCGAAATTAAAATTGGTTCATCGAAATTCTCAGCAGTAATCGATTCCGGATCACCTATATCAGTAATAAATGAGGAGACTTTTAACGAGTGTAACAAAGAGAATACTTATCCGACATTACCTTTAGGCAAAACAAAAGTGAAAGGAGCAGTATCGAGTAAAGGAGTAGACGTTAAATTACAGACGCATTTATCATTTTGTATTGCAGGTCATACCTTCCACTCAAATTTTTGGATTGTTCCTTTATTGACAACAGACGTAATTTTAGGTACGAATTTTCTGGTACAACATGACGCAGTCATTGATTTTCAGAATTCTTATTTAATGTTAACGGATGAAAATATACAATTTGCTATAGAATTTCAGCACTCACTATCTGCGGAAGAGCAAACAATTAATCGCACAGAGGTCATTTCCGCCTCACATAACATAGACTGTAATCCCACATTGTTGACGGATACGTACGTACACAACTATAATACTCCAGACGAGGCTGACTGCGACGTGGTGCAATTGATTTCTGATAACGTTAAAGAGAGCAGTGCAACTACAGACGACGAACGAACGCAATTACACAAAATTCTTTTACAGCAAGCTCCAGTTTTTGACAACATTCCTGGTACTATGTCCGGATTTATGTATGAATTTCAAGTCAAACAGCACGATACATTTAAAGCTAAGCATTATCCTATTCCGTATATTCATAGAGAACAAGTTAAAAAAGAGCTGCAAGATATGCTTGATCAAGGAATTATTGAACCAGCAGTTAGTCCATACATAAACCCGCTACATATTGTTAAGAAAAAAGATGGCTCACTTCGCCTTGTACTTGATTCACGTCACATTAATGACATTATTATTAATGAAACAGATCGACCACAGACTTTAGAGGAACTTTTACAGAAATTTCATGGTACTGCTATTTATTCTACACTAGATTTGAAATCGGGATTTTGGCAAATTCAACTTCATCCGAATTGCAGAAAATATACAGCTTTTCTCTGTTTTGGCGACTGTTATCAATTTTGCAAATTACCGTTCGGCTTAACTATTTCTTCAGCAGCCTTTATTCGCGGTTTGAACACAATACTTCCGACAGAACTTAAAGACAGAATTACGACGTACGTAGACGACATTCTTATCGCAGAAGCTAACTGGTCTGAACACAATGTGATTTTAGAACGTCTGTTACAAACTTTCCATGCACAAGGACTTACAGTTAACCTCAGTAAATCGCATTTTGGCAAAACTTCTATAAAATTTCTTGGACACGTGATTTCAGCAGAAGGCATTGCACCTGATCCGGAAAAACTTCAAGCTCCAGGTGACATTACTGTTCCTACGACGAAGAAGCAATTACGCAGTTTTTTGGGCTTAATTAACTTTTTTCGTAAATTTATTCATCACTCTGCTTTAGACACACCCAGATTATGTCAATTAACAGGTAAAAACACTATTTGGTCTTGGGATAAGCAAGCACACTCTGAATTTATGAACCTGAAACATGCTTTGTTGAATGCTCCACTTTTATCGCACCCAGATCTTACCAGAAATTTTTCCATTGCCACTGACAGTTCCAACACCGCTTTAGGCGTACATATTTTCCAGGAAATTGAAGAAGATGGCTCTACAGTAATTAAAAACATCGCATTTGCAAGCCGCATTCTGTCACCTGCTGAACGAAATTACTCCGTTACAGAATTGGAAACATTATGTGTTGTATGGGCTTTTACGAGATTTCGGCACTTTCTTTATGGCAGACATACCACCGTTTACACAGACCACAGAGCCATACAATTTTTACTTTCGGCTAAATTCACACACGATAGATTAAGCAGATGGAAACTATATTTACAAGAATTTAATTTTACGATTGTCCACATTCCCGGCACACAAAATGTTATAGCAGACGCACTATCGCGTTCTCTCGGCAACAATCAGCAAGACGTAGCAACCAACTTCTGCAAAACAAATTTCAGTGTCATGTACATTCAGCAAGTTGCATTTGAAAATTTTATTTCATCGTCATTACAGGACATAGCACAAGAACAAAATAAAGACAACGTGTGGAAAGAAATTAAACACCTTTGGGAAGATAAGAATAATGTTACGATTAGAAACCATTACACTGTACGCAATGACATTCTGTTTCGCCGCTCTCATCCTGACAGCAACAATTGGTTATTATGCATTCCTGACGAACTGGTTAACAAATTAATCTGGTACACTCATTTAAGTTACGCACATTACGGAGCACGAAAATGTTTTCTTATACTGAGACAGAACTGTTATTTTGTCAACATGGAGAAACGTATACGACGAGTTTTAGCGTCTTGTAAAATTTGCCAGAAAGCTAAATCAGACACCACTTCACATATTCCTCCTTTATATCCCATTGTACCCGTTAAATTAAGACACATGGCCGCTGTAGACTTTTTGGTCCGATTCCGAGAACTAACAGAGGTTTTTGCTACATCTTTGTCGCTGTTGAGCTCACTTCAAAATTTGTTACTTTCACTCCGTTACGCAAAGCTACTGCTAAAACTGTTTCGAAAGCATTTGTAAAACATTTTCTATTTCACGTAGGGCATGTGATGAAAGTAATTTCTGACAATGGATCACAATTTCGATGTGGCGTATGGACACGCATGTTACGAGCTAGAAACATTTCTCCGATTTATATATCCAAGTACCATGCTTCTTCGAACCCCTGTGAAAGATTAATGAAAGAAATTGGTAAGCTGTGCCGAATATACTGCCACAAAAGACATATTGATTGGGATACACACATACTCTCATTCCAAGATGTAATTAATTCCATTCCAAATGAATCCACTATGCTATCTCCGTCTGTTATATTGAAAAACGTTGAACCACCAAACAAAATTAAAGAATTAGTAAACTTCCCCAAATGTCGTCGACTAAGACACCACGAAATAATTGACATTGCGCTGAACAAGATCAAACGTGCCGCAGAGCGCCGGAGAAGACAGCGAAAACAGGTTTGTAGACGCCGAGACTTTCACGTTGGACAGAAGATATTAGTACGTACACACTATTTATCCAGCAAATTAAAAGGTAAGTGCAGTAAATTTGAACTTCTATACGCAGGTCCATATCGGATTCGCAGCATCCCTCACCCCAATGTTGTACATGTCGAAACTTTGAGAATCAGAAAATCGAAAGGCAACCACCATTGGTCAAATATTAAACCCTTTATTGAATGAAGACACTGTATGATTCAACACACTATGATGCCATTTACTAATGCAATTATATTCACGTGACTAATTACTGATGATTATCGTATTTTTTCTTGGCAAGTGCCCGGCAAGGTAAGGTTAGCAGGTCGCTTTTCTTGTCGTTACACATCAGACCATGCACATTTTCCATTTTTTTTGTGTGTATGATTGTACTCCAGTTTTGTTTATATGCACTGTGAAATAGTTAAGATATAACACACCAGTTGACTTTGACATTTTGTTGCCCTATGACACCTCAAGATCGTGACTGTTTTACATTTTTTTGCTGCTGCATTGTATTATTCTGTGTACATTTTTGCATCTGAACACTGTCAATGTCTTTGACACATTACGTTTTCTGTCATGTTATGCTGTATGGTTAATTATGTTACCATAAACCAGTCATTATCTAGTGGGTATATGATTTAAATGCAAGACATTAATCTCTGTCCATCAATTTCAGAAAGAAATGATGCGTGTAAGAAATAAATTCAACATAAATGGGAATTTCACCTACGGAATAAACGATAGAAGATGCAATAACTTTATGAGGAAGAGTAAATGGATCAGGATTAACAAGCATTAACAAGAATGTACTATACTCATCGTAGAATAGCAGTCTTAACTAATTTTTTTCTTTCAGAATGCAAGGTGATTGATGCAGGCTGTCAGACAGAACTACACATCTTAGTTTTAGTGATGAAATATGCTAGAGATAAGGAATAGTTGTATAATGAGTAATGAAGTGATTTTTTGCAGATGATAATGAATGCTGACGAATAATGATGAAGGATATGGTATTATGATAATAATGAAGTTATGATGATATGGATAATGAAGTGATTGATAATGAAGTTTTTTCTTTACAGATGAGGATAATGTTGAAGTTATGTATTTATGCTATGTAGTTATTTAAGTATTTGTTGCAGTTTGTTTTGACAGCAGGTGTTATATTGCATAGTAGGATGACGGAAAGTTTTGGAAAGGACAGCTATGGAACACATTTTTATACACATTTCACTACCTGTTAATTCGAAGTTCACTACTTTTCAGCATAGTGTGCGTTTCTTCTTTCAGGTCAATAATCCATTTTGTATTTTTTTCAGGAGAAGTTTTTCATGATACTTACTAAACCTGTTACTTATTATACCTGTTCTAGCACTTGCATTTTTATTTTACCCATTTGTGTTTATCATTTATAAATGTGATCACATATACTGCCTTGTTACATAACCTTGCTACAGATGACTCATGACGAATGACGTTAACCGTCCTCACTTGCAGCAATAGGTCAAAAGCAAATAGTGTTATGCCTCAGCAATTAATTATCGATCCCAACGCAATGCATTGCTAACAAAAAATGTATTACCAGTCCCACATAATGTCACTAGTTTATGATAATTCTGAATAATACTGATCAACTCTGTATAGTATGCCACTTCAGTAATGACTTCTTAATGATACAAAAATATATATACATATATAAAATAATGCTTTGTAACTGGCTAATAACTGCCACTGTTTATTGTAATGAGACTACTTATAATGCCCATGATTATTAATGCTATGACTGTAATTAACTGATTTTTAATAATGACTTCGTAATGATCTGAATAATACTGAATGATGAACAATGTTTTATTCTATTCAATACTTGCTGGCCACTGAGTGCCAATAATTAATGTCACTCAATGAATTATGTTATTAATTATGCCATTAATTAGCTCTTGTTTTCAATGTTGATACTTTGTAACTGGAAAAGAATGCGATTGTTTCATAATGCTATGTAATTAGCAAAAGGCTAATGATTAATACTATATTGGAATGACAAATAATTAATTGACTATGCTATGCTTTATAATTGGGAAAGAATGTGATTGTTTAATAATGCTTTGTAATTAGATGTAGGCTAATGATTCTTAATTATGCTTTGTAACTGGAAAAGAATATGATTCTTACTATATTGAAATGACAAATGATGCTATGCTTTGTAATTAGAAGAAGGCTAATGATTCTTAATTATGCTTTGTAACTGGAAAAGAATGCGACTGTTTAATAATGCTTTGTAATTAGGAGAAGGCTAATGATTCTTACTATATTGGAATGACAAATAATTAATTAACTATGCCATACTTTGCAACTGGAAAAGAATGCGATTGTTTCATAATGCTTTGTAATTAGGAAAAGGCTAATGATTAATACTATATTATGCCATACTTTGTAACTGGAAATGAATGTGATTGTTTCATAATGCTTTGTAATTAGGAAAAAGCTAATGATTATTACTATTGGAATGACAAATGATTAATTAATTATGCTATGCTTTGTAATTGGAAAAGAATGTGATTGTTTAATAATGCTTTGTAATTAGGAGAAGGCTAATGATTAATACTTTATTGGAATGACAAATGATTAATTAACTATGCTATACTTTGTAACTGGAAAAGAATGCGATTATTTAATAATGCTTTGTAACTGGGAAAAGAAGGTTACTGATTCTATGTAAAACAATTAATGAACATTTTTCTGTAATACTACATACTTGGTACAGAAATGTTCAATAACTGGGCTATGAATGCCGCAAACTACTAATGTCCTTTACCTTATGAGCTAACTACCCTGAATTACTGCAATGTCCATTTGTCCTGTCTATCCTAGTGATCATGGAGCACTATATTTGGTTTTTGCACTAATTCTACGTTGGTGTGCCTTGTAAGAGCGTGGTGTTGAAACGACATGCTGTCCACCACCGTGAGCGATGAAGACGTTATTATGGTCCCACTGTTTGGTGTACCTAGTGTACTGCCAAAATGAGGACATGGAACATTACTACGACAGTTCAGTGTCTTGGCTACACTGATAAATTCTGATGGGAAAAGAACTTCAAATTGTGTCACTTGGTGTTGTACTTCTGTGGAAAGATATGGACTTTCAGAACAGCTGTGTGCAATCTAAAGTGCTACAACCATGATGCAATCCTTCCCTTTCCTATCCTAATTCTTGTCACATAGTGAAAATCATTTTTTTGCTAACATCATTTATGTTCATGGGTTATACATTTTAGATTTGCTGAACTCCAGTGCGAGTACACTCATGTCACTTGTCAACATGATTTTTTTTTGCCATTCTGTTTATTTGTTCTGAATATGCTAAAGAATTTTTTCAGTGCGTGTGCACTTTGTTATCTGTCAAATAATTTTTATTTTTTCTGATTTGCTACTATGTTTTGTACTCACATTTTGTCTTTGTCTGATATATTTTGTACTCGGTGCATGTGCACAACATTTAATTTATGTACTAAATTTGAATATTCTGTAAATTGAAAAAATTTCTTGCGATGGCAAGTCCAAATGACTCACCATCGCTGCCAAATTTTTGCCCCCCCCAGTGGAGGGTTATGAAACACGTATGTAACGTAGCAGCGATGGTGAGGCACGTTAAAATCTTTGACCAGAGAGCCTATTATCGTGGTTAGTCTGCGCTTGACCGCGCGAGTGTTGCGAACAGTACGCTAGTAGTAATCGTGCAGTACAGTTGCGAGCAGTCTGTCAGTGGGCAGTCTGTGAGCAGTCCAGTATGTCGGTAATAGCAGTCGAGTGGAGTTGTGTGTGTGAGGAGTCGGCGAGCGTCGACATGGCATTCTGGTCAAGAGGCTGAATGAGGTATATTATTAATTAAGGTAATCATCAGATAATGTAAAGTTTATTTATTGTAATTAATTTACAACAAGTGCCCCAATAATAATTTTGATTTCAAAAGCAATTTTACAAAAAAAATTTATTTAATTGAACTAACGATTTCGTTCCACTTCCCTTAAAGAAAAGTTTCAGTTAAATTACAAAAAAAAAAGAATATTATTATTTGCAATGCAGTTCCTCCAAGCCGTGCGCAAGAATAAGAGCAGAAATTTGGCAAGCAGTTTCAATGAGGTAAGAAATTAATTCTGATTTTTGCACAGGGCCAAAGACCGATATTTCGGTTTAATTGAGTTATCATTATCACTGAGATATTCTTATCACTGAATGGACTTTAATTTTTTTGTGTAGAACTTATATTTGAGTCAGATTGCGATTCTCATTTTTATTGTCATTAAATTTAATTGCTAGGGAGGTTACGTTTGGCTCCCATTCATTTATTATTTCTGTCTTTTTAAATTTCTGTGGGGAGGTTACACTTAGCGCAATGTCCATTAGCATTCTTAAATAATTCTGTCCTTTAAAATTTCGGTGGGGAGGTTACAATGTGTACGCGGAGGCAGTGTTTGCGCGTGAATTGCTGACATAGTGTACCTGCCGGCCGAAGTGGCCGTGCGGTTAAAGGCGCTGCAGTCTGGAACCGCAAGACCGCTACGGTCGCAGGTTCGAATCCTGCCTCGGGCATGGATGTTTGTGATGTCCTTAGGTTAGTTAGGTTTAACTAGTTCTAAGTTCTAGGGGACTAATGACCTTAGCAGTTGAGTCCCATAGTGCTCAGAGCCATTTGAACCATAGTGTAACTGAGGCGGACTGAAGGTAACCAGCCCGCATTCGCCGAGGTAGATGGAAAACCGCCTTAAAAATCAACCACAGGCTGGTCGGCACACCGGACCTCGACACTAATCCGCCGGGCGGATTCGTGCTGGGGACCGGCACGCCTTCCCGCTCGGGAAGCAGCGGGTTAGACCGCGCGGCTAGCCGGGCGGGCTGATTGCGAGAGTACAGCTGCAGACAAATAATTATGTTCAAACTTAGAACAAATTTGAAATACAGTGACGAAAATGGAAAGTGTTTCCTCATGAACGCCTTGACTGAAAGGCGGACGCCACTCCATTATTACCGTGCCTATGGGATATACTGATTAAAATTTCGTTCTTAGAACTGTTTATTTCCATTTCTTTCAATGCAGAAAAAACTGTTTCTGCAGATGATGAGTGCTATGAGTACACGATGATTGTTCGGTGTATCTAACGTAGTTGGAGCTTCTCAGGTGGAGATCACAACACAGCACGCACAGAGAACGTGCATGTGCAGCTTACCGCCATTTGTCGGACTCTGAGAAATGGCGAATCATAGTCAAGAGGGACGTGGGTACGTGAGAACGACACGGCTCACAGACAGTGGGCTTAACGTACTGAGAGCAGAGTGATTGTGGCAACAAGAGTAGGCACTGATCTTTCCAGAACAGTGGTTCCCAACCTGAGGGGCAAAATGTAGTTTTCTGACCGATAAAAACAAAAGGGTTCAGTTGCGTTTCGGTCATGAAACCAAATTATTTTTAAATGAGCATTCACAAAAGACAATGTTATGCATCAATTGGAACAGTAGCAGTGTGGTGTACTACGAATTACTTAGCCGAGGAGTAACCATCGCTGCTGACATTTATTGTCAACAACTAAGAGGTCATTGAGACGCAATCCAAGAACAACGACCAGGAAGACTGTATGAAGTAATGCTACTTCACGATAACGCCCGCTCGCATTCTAGACTGACCTAAAACACTATACAGGAGTTGGGTTGGGAAGTCATTCCGCATCCAACTTGTTCACCTGACCTTGCGCCCTCAGAGTTTAACCTCTTCCGCTCTCTGTCGAACAATCTTGAAAGAACTTCTTTTCCGGATGAAAATGCGCACCGAACGTGGCTCGACTAGTTCTTCGCCACAAAACCACGTGATTTCTAAGGTCGCGGAGCGGGAAAATTACCCCAGCGTTAGCAGACTGTAGAAAAATAGTGAAACAGAGTACACTGACCAGCCAGAACAGTATGACCACCGACCTACTCTCGATATAAAACCGTGCGGGTGATAGCAGCGTCGCCTGACGAGGAATGACTGCTAGTCAGACACAGGCACAGTGCATGTGGTACCAGTGAGCGTGCTGTCCATGTCTGGAATGGGGAAGGCGCGCGATCTATCTGAGTTTGACCGAGGGGGGATTGTGATGGCCCAGAGGTTCGACACGCGCATTTCGGAAACGACATGACTTGACGGGTGTTCGACGAATGCTGTGATGGGTGTCTTCAACACATGACGCAACGAGGGCCAAACAACGTTCAGATGTGGGTTTGGGCGGCCACCCCTCATTGCAAATGTCGGACGTCGCAGGCTGGGCAGATTGGTAAAACAGGGCAGGCGGCGAACTGTGGTGGAACTAACATCTGACTTTAATGCTGGGCAGAGTACAAGTGTGCCTGAACACACAGTGCACCGAACGCTCTTAAAGATGGGCCTACACAGCCGACGACCCATACATATGCCAATACACCACGGCGCCGGCAACTACGACTGAAATGGGTGCATGATCATCGGCACTGGATGTTGGTGCAGTGGCAGAGTGTTGCATAGTCTGATGAATCCCGATACCTTCTCTATCATGCCAATGGGAAGGCGCGAATCCATCGTCGACTTAAGGGAATACTGCAGGTTGGAGATAAGCTGGCGGCGGCTCCATTATGCTCTGGGGAACGTCCATGTGGGCATCCGTCAGTCGAGTGGAGCTCGTGAAAGGCGCCCTGACCAAGGAGTATCGTACAATGCTTGCAGATCGCGTACACCCCTTCATGACGATCATGTTTCCCGACGGCAGTGGCATTTTTCAGCAACAGAATGTGCCATGTTACAAGGCCAGGAGTGTGATGGTGTGGTTGGAGGAACACAGTGGCGGTTTGTAATTGACGTGCTGGCCCCCCCAACTCGCCAGATCTGAACGCGATCGAACACATGTGGGATCTGATTGAACGTGGCGTCAGAGCTCAGCGCCCACCTCCCCAAAATTTATGGGAATCAGGTGACTTGTGTGTGCAGATGTGGTACCAGCTTCCTCCAGTGACCTACTAAGGCCTCATTGCTTCCATGCCACGATGCGTCGCCACTGTTATACGTACCAAAAGTGGACATACATAGGTAGTCATAATGTTCTGGCTGATCAGTGTATACTGTTGATGTCTGAAGTATCTTTTCTGTGTATCTGTTGTGTTTATTAAACCTATGGAAAAACACTACGAACTTAAGCACCAGTCCACTACTTTATACTTTGTACAATGTATCCATGACAGTAAATGTAAAATGAATCGTTCCACATCATTGCGATTTATCATGCAAATGTTCCATGGAACTTGAAACTAACTAAGTAATATTGAGACATGTGCGTTACATATGCTTAAATATCTCATGAAAATGCCTTATACGAGTTGTAGCTAGTCCAACAATAGACCATAAATTGCTTCATTATTCACCTCACAACAATAATCGAACTAGTTGGCAGCAAAACACAACAGTAACTCAACAATGATTATTACACTGCTGTAGGCCTAAACTGCATTGTTATTGTTATTATTATTAGTTTTAGTGGTCAGACGCAAAACTTTGGGAGCCTAAATTCTTGCAATTCCTGTCAGTTCAGAGGTAAGGAGTCCAGCAATCTAGTGATTTACAAATAGTAGGCCTAAATATACTGCACACATTTTAACTTGTTTGATTTTAAATGGGCGTGCAGTTGAAACAAGTGTCGCTAGGTAGAGGAGTAATGCAGAGGAAGCATGCTACGTATCAAATGTCTCCCCTCAACGTGGATAGTCAGCATTTGTTTCTGGGAAAGAGTTGTAGCTATGCATTGAGACGTTCTAAAGAAACAATAATTTTGTTAGAAATAAGCAGTACCATTGTTTCAGTAAGTCATTAATTCGTAGTTGCATAAAAACGTCCATTTTAAAAATGAAAGTTTTAAAGAAAATTCTTTTTCATTGTAAAGTTTAATTAGGCCCTGATCTTGATAATGGTAGAGGAGTAGAAGGGGGGGAGTAGCTAATATGTGAATGCACTCAGGGGTAATGGCCTCAGAAAGGTTGGGAACTACTGTTACAGAAGACTACGTCACGAGAATATTGTAGGATTGTTCAGCTGGTTTTGACGAATAAGTGGATGACAACAACTGAAATCCGTGAAGAGGCTACGGGCATTCACCACGGAAGAGATTAACAGAAGCTAGATTGAAATCTTGAGTTGCCAAGCGTCCTTTAGCGCTGGAACCGTAACACAGACAACAGAGACTACCACGGTGTAGCACCACAGTCAACTGGGACAAGAAGAACCATTCTGTAGTGTTCAGCGGTGAGTCGTCCTCCTCCTGTTTGGGGCGGTCAGATTGAAGCTATTGTGCTCGCAGACGACATGGTGGAAGGTCACAGGAGGCAGAAATTCTGTCCTACTCCTGGAATCATGGTGTGGTGAGCTATTGGATATGACAGCAAGACTAGTTTGGTAAATGCTGAGGGGAGTCTGAATGTTGTCACACCCTTCATCACCAGGGTTCCAAGCAACGTATTCCAGTAGGACACGACATCTCACAGTGTAGTTCACACCACAAACGTCTTGAGGAATGTCTGGATACTTGACTGGTCAGCCTGGTCCGCTGATTTGTTAGCCGTAGAGCTTGTCTGGGATTCTATGACAAGTCGTCTGCATTCACATCAGCTTCCAGGCAGCAATCGTCATGAACTGACAACACGTGTTTCAGGCATGGCAAGAAATGCCTATAAATGACATTTGCAAGCTGCATGCCTGCAACTTCGAATACATTTCATTTACACTACTGGCCATTAAAATTGGTACACCAAGAAGAAATGCAGATGATAAACGGGTATTCATTGGACAAATATATTATACTAGAACTGACATGTGATTACATTTTCACGCAATTTGGATGCACAGACCCTGAGAAATCAGTACCCAGAACAATCACCTCTGGCCGTAATAACCGCCTTGATACGCCTGGGCATTGAGTCAAACAGAGCTTGGATGGTGGTACATGCAGCTTCAACACTATACCACGGTTCATCAAGAGTATTGACTGGTGTATTGTGACGAGCCAGTTGATCGGCCACCATTGACCAGACGTTTTCAATTGGTGAGAGGTCTGGAGAATGTGCTGGCCAGGGCACCAGTCGAATATTTTCTGTATCCAGAAAGGCCCGTACAGGCCCTGCAACATGCGGTCGTGCATTATCCTGCTGAAATGTAGGATTTCGCAGGGATCGAATGAAGGATAGAGCCACGGACCTAACACATCTGAAATGTAACGTCCACTGTTCAAAGTGCCGTCAATGCGAGCAAGAGGTGGCCGAGACGTGTAACCAACGATTTTCCTGGAGCGATTTAGGGAAATCACGGAAAACCTAAATATGGATGGCCGGACGCGGGATTGAACCGTCGTCGTAGGTACTAATCTTCCTTGCTTTCACGGTGGCCAGTATTTCTTTCTCTTTCTTCATTCTTCGTAGAACCTCGACATTAGTGACACGCACTGTCCACGGTATTCTTAACATTCTCCTGTACTGCCATTTGTTATGTAGCTGCTTACAATTGTGAGCTACGTAGTCATATACGCAGCTGAATCCATCTGTGCTCTATCTGGATGCTAATAATGGAATAGTCCCAATGACATCACTCTCATCGCTGTGACAGATAACTGAAGTGTCACTGTCACTGTAGTTACTTAATGAAATAATCAACTCCTCCACTGAATTTTCCAAAACAGCTTCATTCTGCCATGCTGACAATTGTTGTACGCTCTCTCATCAGACCGGCCGTGGTGGCCGAGCGGTTCTAGGCGCTGCAGTTGGGAACAACGCTGCTGCTACGGCCGCAGGTTCGAATCCTGCCTCGGGCATGGATGTGTGTGGTGTCCTTAGGTTAGTTAGGTTTAAGTACTTCTAAGTTCTAGAGGACTAATGACCTCAGCAGTTAAGTCCCATAGTGCTCAGAGCCATTTGAACCTCTTCTTTCGTGATTTTCTGGAAGGCAGTGGTTCACCAGCCAAAAAATATTTTCATTGTGGCAAGTGTGTAAACTTCGGCAGTTACTCTCTTCATTATTTCTTCAGGGTACGTATTTTATTTTATTTGCCTTCCGAGCAACATAAGTTTTATTCATACGATGCCACTGAGCGGCTTCATTCTCAAGCTGAAAGCATTCTTGCGAATCTGAGAATAAAGGACATTATTCGTTTTATTCATGCGACCCATTAGCAGCTAGAATCCAAGGTAAGAAAATGTGGCGGCGCTCTACTGGGATACGAACTGCACTGGCACAAAGACGAAAGCTGACTTAACTTTTTTAATTATACGTAAGCGGAAATAACAATTTCAAATCGCACTTCATTCCGACGACTGGTTTTCTGACAAAATACAGCTCAGTGTTTGAAATTCGTGTAGACTGATTAGAAATTATTACAAAAAAATATTTTTCTTATGATACGCGCATAAAAATCTTGTATTCCAAGGCGCCATGTACATGCATGCAGCTTACAGAAGAATGTCTATACTAGTGAACAGATCACTTGGTATATATATTTCGTACGAGAATGTGTAATTTGTAGCGTTCCGATTATCTTATCCTTACGAGATTTTAAAATTCACTCTCCTCCAACACAAACTACCTCAAGCAAAACTTGATAAGCAGTTTTTTGGATGTCTGGTTTGCAAATTCAACTGCAGGGTCGAAGATATCCATATTCATTAAATTACATTCACGTTCAGAAGAAACAGAACACCTTGAACGACTTAAGATAGGACGTTCTTATTCACACGACATGTACAATAGTATGTTCTACAGAAATGATTTGCATTTCAGTTACATCGTTTTAGCATGTGTCTTGGTTCTGAGCACTATAGGACTTAACATCTGAGGTCATCAGTCCCATAGACTAACTAACCTAAGGATATCACACACATTCATACCCGAGGCAGGATTCGAACCTGCGACCGTAGCGGTTGCGCGGTTCCAGACTGAAGGGCTTAGAACCGCTCGGCCACAGCAGCCGGCTTAGCATGTGTCTTGTTGCCTACTAGGCACAGGGTCCACCATGGGCGCTGATAACTTGTTCCATGCGTGATGACATTGGCCCGTACAATGCGCGAATGGCGTCCTGTGGTACAGGCATCTGTGCTGCATTCACCTCGTTGGAAAGTTCATCTGTCGTGTTTGGCTCTGGGTCACTGCATCATTTCATCATATCCCACACATTTTTGATCGGCGTCAAGACTGGTAATCTGGCAGGCCAGGGCAAAAGGCTGACATCCTGTGACACCAAGACGATACATGTTCGTGCAGCAACATGTGGACATGCACTGTCTTGCTGAAAAATGGCGTCTGGGGTGTTGTGCAGGAAGGGTATGTCTAAGTGTCACAGGACGTTATTCGCGTAAGTCACACTCGTCACAGTGCCCTGCATACGCACTAACTGTTATTAGCACCCCATCCCATAAGGCCTTGGGTTGGCGATGTTATGTCTTGTGCGAATGCAGTCACTGTGATGCAGCTCCCCCTTTCTGCATGCGACCCAAAATGCGGCCATCATTTTCAAACAAAGAGAATCTAGATTCGTCCGAAAATAGTATCTGATGCTATCCCTGTCCCCAGTGGCGTCGTTCCATACACCACTGCCGTCTAGCATGTTTCTACACATTCGGCGAAGGTGGGCGAAAAGTAGACGATGAGAAAACGTCATTCATGCCGTAATAACGGCGATGGACTGTCGTCCCTGATAGTGTACGATGTGTTACATTGTCCCGCTGTTGCGCCAGAGCCGAAGAGAGCGCAGATATGTTTTGCAGTGCCATTCGGGTGAAGTGTCGATCGATCTGGCCCATCTCGTCGTGTTTTAACACTACGGGGACTTCCGTGAACCATTCTACAAATAACTGTTGCACTGCTGAATCTCTTATTTCCACACGAGCAGCGATTTCCCGGGTGAATGCATCACATTCGCTCATGCCAATAATGCACCCTCTCTCAAACTCACTGATTTGACGGTACG
The DNA here is from genome assembly GCF_023864345.2 of Schistocerca serialis cubense. Classification (NCBI taxonomy): domain Eukaryota; kingdom Metazoa; phylum Arthropoda; class Insecta; order Orthoptera; family Acrididae; genus Schistocerca; species Schistocerca serialis. Next base: position 663,099,697 of record NC_064639.1, on the reverse strand, counting down.
GTTCGCGCATACGTCTTCGAAGCATCTTGCACGTCTGCTCAAGTAACACTGGTCCGTTACCTTCGATTTATAGCGACTACGAGGGCCGCAGGCACGTTTTAGCGGCAGCTGGTGTTGCGCTGTGATATCCATGTTGGATATGAACCCGCGGGCCGACATGGTTTAAATACTATTCGTTTCTGTGCAGGGCATACTAATGTACAAGTCCCGTAAATATGAACGTCCTATCTCCAGTCGTTCAAGGTGTTCTGTTTCTTCTGAACATGGTGTACATGCGAGTGAGAATTATTTTATGATACACTTCGGCAGAAAGGTCAGTCGATTTGATGCTTACGATTAGGATCCAGCAGATTCGTTGAACTGAAATATTTGTCGATGGCTTAATTTCTGAGTAACATCGTTGCTCCATATTCTTACTGCGCATCACGCTTTCCCTAAGATTTTGCTGACTGGGGACGGAAACTGGTTCTAGACAACGGCTTGGGTCGCTGAAAAAAAAAATAATTAAAATGCGTATGAAGGTCGGGAAACTCAGCGAAACAGATCGGTCGAGGGAAGTCTTTCGCTATGTTAAATTAACGAATGATTGGTTTGTAAATCATTCTGAAATAAAGATATGCCAATCATTTACCTCCTTTATTCTGATCAAAGATCCATCTGGATTAGTTAACATCAATTAATTGAATGTACACGACGAAACAGGCTAGAAGTGAGCAATGTGTTTCGTCCGAGGCTATGACGGAGTATTAGTCTTGAGCAGCGTATTCAACGGCGAAGAAAGGAATCGAGTCACAGTTTACATTCAGTCCGTACATGCGCTGTGGAGGCTGCTTAAGAACTAGCCCTTTATTTCGCAACAGTTGAGTACATCAACAAATTTTTCGTCACCGCACGCTTCGGTGGTAGCATTTAAACACTTCCGTGAGTGCTCCCAGTCTAACGCTAAAGACACCAAATCTAACGCGTTGGGCTGGCTGAGAGGAAACCATCTGTACACTAAGAGATTGATTAACAATCTTAAGGTTGTGACAAACATAGTTCCTAAGACAAAGAAACGTAGCAATGCATCTAAAAATATAGTCGTTCCCGTTTCTGGTTCAGTATAAACCACTAGAAAGAAATAGGGAACAATACGCAAGCTACGGCCTTGCAGTCTGTGAGTATGGGCGCTGCAGCCGCATATGACTTCTTAAGAAGGTGATGTCGGAAATAAAGATGGATCATTAGGGATTTATGTGCTATCGACGTCGACTATGTTACTGGAGACGGAGCGGAAAGTAGGGTAGGTGAAGGAAGGGTATGGAAATAGGCCGTTCCGGTGCCGAAGGAACTATCCCAGCGTTCTGGCGATTTGGGGGAATATCAAGGTTAAGCACGGTTTGGATGGGAGGAAAGGGTTTCGAATCGACGCCCTCCTGAATACGTGTCCAGTACGGCTGATCTCAGAAACATCTAGCATCATGAGAAAAAATACTTGATTAAACTTTCAACACGTGCGGAAGACGGCTCATTGAGCCCAAATTGCCTAACAGACGTATTAAAGCAGTAGAGAAGTACATCGACCAGCTTTGTCCGTAACTCGGCTTGAACTAAATTTTTTTTTATTCAGCGATTGAGAACTTTTGTTCGCAAGTAAGTAACTGTTTTTTAGGAATGAAGTATGATACAGATGCATACGTAGCATTATAAGCTATTTTCACATCTGCCCCTGGGACGAAGATCTTACGAATGAAGCATTTAAGCGACCTTTCTTCTCAGACTATAAAATAAGCGATTTTTATATTTTTTTTTGGAAAAATAATTTTTTACACGATATTCAGTCGTCACTAAGCCCCACAATCCGAGGAATTAAATTTGCCGTGTCCAAAGTGAGATGTACCCGTGGGGTTCTATCTTTTCAGTTGCTCGGTCCAGCAGTCTGCAGATCTTCTCTGAAATCATAAAAGAAACATTTTTCTTAATCTGTAGGATATTGCGCAAGGAGGAGTCACACAAGTTCTTGAAATTTGAAACACTGTATTGTATTGTATTGTATGTTAACCGGGGGCCTAGAAACGACGGAGAGGCTCCGTCCCCGCCGCAGCCGCAGTGGTCCACAACCCCACGACGACTACCGCACTCCACTTCACCCCTCCGCCGCCCCACACCGAACCACTCTTTTAGGGTTATTGTGTGGTTCGGCCGCCGGTGGACCTCCCCAGGGAACGTCTCACACCAGGCGAGTGTAACCCCTATGTTTGCGTGGTAGAGTAATGGTGGTGTATGCGTACGTGGAGAACTTGTTTGCGCAGCAATCGCCGACATAGTGTAGCTGAGGCGGAATAAGGGGAATCCGCCCCCTTTCGCCGAGGCAGATGGAAAACCGCCTAAAAACCATCCAGAGACTGGCCGGCTCACCAGACCTCGACACAAGTCCGCCAGGCGGATTCGTGTCGGGGACCAGGCGCTCCTCCCCAATCCGGAAAGCCGTGTGTGAGATTATACGGCTAACCGAGGGTCATAATTTGAAACACAATAAAACGGCGGACGTTTGAAACAAAGACGTAGTTCTGTCGTGCGTTATTGGTCAAGATTTTGCAATAACTAACGAATAAATTAAAATAAAAACCAGCCTATTACTCCTTGTGGACATGCCCGAGGACTAATTCGGATGAATTTCAGAAAGACATCTTTATCAGTGTGCCCACACTCCATTCCATAAACTTAAAACACAGACAGAACTCCATCGGCACACCTCGTTTTGGACAGACCAAATTTAATTTCTCGGATGGAGGGCTTAATGATGACTGAGTCTCTTAAAAAGATCAGGAAATGTCGTCCAAGAACCAATAAATAATGCGAAAAAAGATTTACGCTGATTGATTCATTAGTCTTTCCAAAAGAAGTCGTAAAAATCGCCGTTTTATTGGCCGACTGAGGAGAATGAGTGCATTAAGTTTTTCAATGATATTTTCTTATGGCCGCTCTCTTCAGTTCTTAGAACAAATAATGATGATAAGAATTTAATTAAAGTCGTCTTGACGCATCGAAGTGAACTCACAGCTGTTGCAAAATCCGGTTGTCCGGTTTGGAACAGTAGGGAGGAGGCGCAAATTGTCACAGGCCTGTTGGACTGGCGGGAGAATGTAACTGAAATGATCAAAATCATCTCTGACACATCTCTAAGCAATTCGTCGTACATCTCTCAAGAACGTGCCTGGAAAATTCCAAAACTCACCTTTCTGCGTAGAATTTAAGAATGTTCTGTAGTCCCTACGTGTGTATCCCGTACAGATCTTGCCGACAAATTTATAGAAATAACAGCTCGCACACAGGCGCAGAAGCATTCATTCTTGCCACGTTTCGTCCATGGATGGAAGAGGAGCAGAATTTCATCTGTGGTTCAATAAAAAGTGAGCTATTTCTGCCACACAGTTCACAGCGCTTCGCAGAGTGTAGGGGTAGATGTATAAGATAAAAAAAGAGCGTGGAAAGCTGATTTTCTAAAGTAATTCAACATGTAGCGCAAACAATCAAGTAACACAAGAATTTGGGTAACCAAGCAAATACACATTCTAAAAAAAACAACGGATCACTAAGGAATTATCCTAATGGGACAGAAATTACTAGATGTGCTGCACGTGTGCAGAGAAACAAATGAGTAATAGGCTGGTTTTTATTTTAATTTATTCGTTAATTATTGCAAAAAACGTGACCAATAACGCACGACAAAACTATATCTTTGTTTCAAACGTCTGCCATTTTATTATGTTTCAAATTTCAAGAAATTGTGCGACTTTTATGATTTCAGAGAAGATTTGCAGACTGCTGGACCGAGCAGCTGAAAAGATTGAACCCCACGGATACATCTCACTTTGGACACGGCAAATTTAATTCCTCGGATTGTGGGGCTTAGTGACGACTGAATATCGTGTAAAAAATCAGAAAATGTTGTCCAAGAATCAGCATACAATGTGCAAAAAGACTCAAGTTGATTGCTTCATTAGTTTTTCACAAAAAAATTTGTAAATATCGCTTGTTTTATAGTCTGACAGAGAAGAAAGGTCGCTTAAGTGCTTCATTCGTAAGATCTTCGTCTCAGGGCGCAGATGCGAAAATAGTTTATAATGCTACGTATGGATCTATAGCATACTTCATTTCTAAAAACCACTTATTTACTTGCGAACAAAAGTTGTCAATCGGTGGATTAAAAAAAAAATGTTTAGTTCAAGCTGAGTTATGGGCAAAGCTGGTCGATGTACTTCTCTACTGCTTTAATACCAGAAATTTGGATGATTTATTCAAGAGAAACACCTTCAAAAATTGAGAAGTTCAGTAATGCGTTGGTTCGCCTCTGGCCCTTATGCAACCAGTTATTCGTCTTGGTATTGATTAATAGAATTGTTGGATGTCCTCCTGAGGGACATAGTGCCAAAGTCTGTCCAACTGACGCGTCAGAATGTCGAGATCCCAAGATGATTGTAGGGCCCTGCCCATAATGCTTTGAACGTTGTCATCTAGGGAGAGATCCAGCGACGTTGCTGGCCAAGGTAGGACAGCAAGCACGAAGATAAGAAGCAGCAACTCTTGCCGTGTGCGGAGGGGCACTATCTTGCTGAAATCTAAGCCCAGGATGGCTTTCCATGAAGGGCACAAAATGGGGCGTAGAACATCGTCGACGAACCGCTGTGCTGTATAGGTGCCACAGATGATGACAACCAAAGGGGCACTGCTACGAAATGAAATGGCACCACAGACCATCATCCCTGGTTGTCTGGCAGTATGGCGGGTAACAGTCAGGTTGGTATCCAACCACTGTCTGTGGTGTCTCCAGACATGTACATTACTGGCCATTAAAACTGCTACACCACGAAGATGACGTGCTACAGACGCGAAATTTATCCGACAGGAAGAAGATGCTGTGATATGCAATGATTAGCTTTTCAGAGCATTCACACAAGGTTGGCGCCGGTGGCGACACCTACAACGTGCTAACATGAGGAAAGTTGCCAACCGATTTCTCATAGACAAACAGCAGTTGACAGGCGTCGCCTGGTGAAACGTTGTTGTGATGCCTCGTGGAAGGAGGAGAAATGCGTACCATCACGTTTCCGACTTTGATAAAGGTTGGAGTGTAGCCTATCGCGATTGCGGTTTATCGTATCTCGATATTGCTGCTCGCGTTGGTCGAGATTCAACGACTGTTAGCAGAATATGGAACCGATGGGTTCTGGAGGCTAATAGGGAACGCCGTGATGGATCCCAACGGCCTCGTATCACTAGCAGTCGAGATAACAGGCATCTCATCCGCAGGGCTGTAACGGATCGTGCAGACACGTCTCGATCCCTGAGTCAACAGATGGGGACGTTTGCAAGACAACAACCATCTGCACGAACAGTTCGACGACGTTTGCAGCAGCACGGACTATCAGCTCGAAGACCATGGCTGCGGTTACCCTTGACGCTGCATCACACACAGGAGCGCCTATGATGGGGTAATCAACGACGAACCTGGGTGCACGAACGGCAATAACGTCATTTTTTCGGATGAATCCAGGCTCTGTTTACAGCATCAGGATGGTCGCATCCGTGTTTGGCGACATCGCGGTGAACGCATATTGGAAGCGTGTATTCGTCGTCACCATACTGGCGTATCACCCAGTGTGATGGTATGGGGTGCCTTTGGTTACACGTCTCGGTCACCTCTTGTTCGCATTGACGGCACTTTGAACAGTGGACGTTACATTTCAGATGTGTTACGACCCGTGGCTCTACCCTTCATTCGATCCCTGCGAAATGAACAGTGGACGTTACATTTCAGATGTGTTACGACCCGTGGCTCTACCCTTCATTCGATCCCTGCGAAACCCTACATTTCAGCAGGATAATGCACGACCGCATGTTGCACGTCCTGTACGGGCCTTTCTGGATACAGAAAATGTTCGACTGCTGCCCTGGCCAGCACATTCTCCAGATCTCTCACCAATTGAAAACGTCTAGTCAGTGGTGGCCGAGCAACTGGCTCTTCACAATACGCCAGTCACTACTCTTGGTGAACTTCGGTATCGTGTTGTAGCTGCATGGGCAGCTGTACCTGTACACGCCATCCAACCTCTGTTTGACTGAATGCCCAGGCGTATCAAGACCGTTATTACGCAAAAACTGACTGAAAAATATCAGGAATGACAGGCGGTTTAGAAATTATTGGGGAGGAGTTCCTATCTTCTGCCTACGGGAAGAAATGTCCTGGCTACAGTTGCACCATAAAGAAGTCACCTACTGCCGATCAGACCTCTACCGCACTCATGTTCGCTCAGTTCACATAACCACCGCCTACACAGCTCGCTCATGTTCAACAATGGACTTCTCGCTGCTATAGTACGCGAGTATGCTGTGGCCACTACATTGAGCAGTCGGCTGGGGAGGTGCACGGAGAGCGGCAGTTGCGAAGATCGCTCAGAGCGCTGTAGGGAAACAGCCGAGCGCTGGAGGGGAAGTGCCGTTCTAAACTGAAGCCTACGCTCACTTTTTTTGTAGATATTAAGAGCTACCCTTCCACGCCCACACTTGCATTGTGACCATTCAAAAAGATCTACTGTCACCTCCGCTTTGGTTAGTGTCTAAAAAGAATTCCGCCGAAAATACAGCGATTTTTTTTCGCCTGGCTTGTTAACCATTCATAACTTTCAGAGAAGCGTCATGAGTGGTCAATTTTGAGTAAAATCTATACATATCTCTGGATGCCATGTCGAAATTTGCTTCTTTTCCCAAAACACAGCGGGGTTTACACTGTTTCACCTCACTAACATGTTGTGCAGACACAACCGGGAGAGAATTCTGAAACAGTGGCTTATCAAGTTTATTAGCGAGGAACTGAGGAAAACTAAGGTCAGTAGCTTATGGAAAAGCACGTCCTCGGTACAAAATAAGGGTGTAATGTCTTCACTTACGTTGTTCAAAAACACATACCTTTATCAATTCACCAGCTATCGATGGCCTTAAAAATTACATTCTTTCGCCTAAAAAGTCTGTAGTTATTGGAACAACACAGTAGATAATGAACTTTTATATAATAACTATATGATAAAGTACTATCCTCTTTGCATGGTATCATTCGCCAAAATCTTATTTCAGGAGTTGACACAGTTTATGGAATATGAGAAATGTTTTTAATATTTCACTCTAGCCTCATCGCTGGCGCGGCGCAATCGCAAATGAGTGTGCTACATCAGATTTTCTCGAGATTGGTGACAGGTAGATACCTCTACCCAATTCTAAAGAAAAATTCATTATGTTTGATAATTTCATAAGCAACGACATACCATAGCGACCTTTATTTTTCATTGCGTAATTTTCTGAACCTCGCGCAGTGTCTTACTTTCACGCAAATATCACGATAACTGTGACCATTAACGAAATAATGGGCATGTCAACATGAGCCTCACATATAAAGCTATACGTAAAGCAAAAATGATTTTTTTTACCGAATATTTTCTGTAAAATCGTTTGAGAAAGATTGCAGGGTGCGCGCCTCGATTCTGCCATCAGTGACCGTCCGAAAGGTGGAAAATACTTTGGCCTCCCCTTCTGAACTGCGGTATCCGCCGTCGCTCAGCCACCGGCCGATAGCGGCGGACGTCAACACAAGCAAAGCGCGGCCAGCCGCGCAGCTGCAAAGGTAACACACGCGGACCGGGCATATAGATTGGCCGATCAGGCGCGTATTCCATTTCGAGATGACCACTGAGGGCCGGTGTCGCGAGAAGGAAGTGAGTCTCCACTCGTCCTCTGGCGCCACCACACGCCGTATTCCCGGACTACCAGGACGGTAAATAGGCCACTGCAACAGCATCGTACAGGCAGTCCTACGCCTGCCTTCGCTCGTACTTGTGACTAGTGACCGCACGCACTAGGGACCCTGTGGAACTTAGGATACTGCCTCAGCTATCTCGGATGTGAACTGGAGTGCCCTGGACTTGTGTAATTGCTGTGGGTTGTGAAGTGCTACTGTGAACCAATATCGTTGTGAATAAATCATTTAAGTATCTCAGATGTTATCGTGTTATTCTGATATAATACGAACAAACGAATGAACTCGCCCAGCGCTTTGGCCAAAAACTGTTCATTGCGCATCGGTCACCGTATCCTGTGCGAGATTTACTTTACTGCACTATTGCATGATCTCAGATGTCAGTGAGCTGGTTCTGAAGTGAACGTGCTATTCGACAGAAGGCTTCCAGGTTTTGTCGATTTCTACTGACTGAGGACTCGAGCGAGAATCTATGGAGGAAGCAAGCAAAAACGATTGAGGGAGGGAGTGTCATTTACTTGCCCCTCCAGTCAGTGCTTTCGCTGTTTCAGTAGCTACGATCTGCTGTGAAAATAAAACAGAATTCAAAGATAAGCCTTCTGTGGCTGATTAATATTACTACTGGAGTTTTTAGTTATTGTGCTTATAGACAGCTACACACTGTTGATCTCGTGAACGCAGTTTCAACAAATTAAAGATCATAAAAAAGTTTCTTAAGGTCGACACTGTCAAACTTAACTATCTTGTCGACAGAATACGACAAAGGTGCTGAATTTGACTTCAGGAATATAATCAGTGGGTTACCTTCGCTCAAAGCAACGAAATGCAAATTAAATTTGTAACAAAACGTATTTCCTGGAATGGGGTATTTTCTCAGCTCTTAATAATAGCCATTTTTCTTTCATTTCCAATCAATAATTTGTTATACATTGTAGCAAGCGAATGCTATGAAAAATAAGATGCTGATGGTGTGAAACAAATTAGTGCCAATACATTAATTACAACAGCAGATGAAAACAGTGGCGTAATTCAGTTTTGGATTACATTACTTCTATGTTCATCAGAATTGCAAAACTACCAAAGGGTACAGTAGACTATCGTAAGTAAGCACAGGGTACGGTAGTTCCCTAGTAGCTTTAGCCAGTTAAACCATAACCGTGTTATCTGTACGTTAGGAGTGTTACATGCCTATTGGGTGTTACCTTTTTCTATAGCTTTGTTTGCGTGTACTATCAGTGTCTTACTAGAATCCTCTAGAAGCCGGAAGCGGTGGACCGTCTAGAAACAGAGGTGGATATATAAAGGGACATGTAACGTACGGAACATTTTTGTTCTATGTAGCTCTCCTCCTCTCTGTTACTTAAAAATAAACAGAGTTTATACCAAAATTTAAATTGTCATTGTTTAGTTCAAGTTTTATTCGAAAATTGTTTATCTGTAATATGAAACAGGGATTTTGTAGTAAAAATAAAATACATACAGAGTTATCATATAGCGCTAGAAAACGCAATTGCCTCAAAGAAAGGTAAAATTCAAAGAAGGAAAACAAAAACATTTCAAACATCGCTTCAACACTTTGTCGAGCTTATATAAAAAAAGTTTCTGTAACAAGAAACTCTTGCCTTTGACCATGATGAACGTTATACTGGGTACAAAATCACAACAATAAGTACATGGGCTTTTCTGTGTCTGTGCATGTAAACTGTACTTGCAGCAAAAGCAGTTCGGTGTGTGTGGATCAGAGGAACGTAACTCCATTTTAGCTACTTTACAGGAGAGATGAAAAAGGGTATTTTATGTAACTTCATAGAAAAATTTCTACAGTACTCAAGAATACACTTAAAACGCTATCATATGGTAATATACCTTTACAAATAGTGTTTACTGGTTTACCATTATAAATTGTTTAATATGGTGTTAAGGACATATGTGTGGCGTCGATGGTTACGCTGCCACAACGTAGGTGCACACTCTCGCAAGTTGGCACTACGAGAGAAGACTGACTACGCCGAAAACAGCGCCCTCTGGCCGACACTGTGGAGCTCAGCGAGTGCCGTCTAGATTTCGGCCAATTTCATTAAGAGCAGACGGCCTGGAAATACCGCTTCTACTACCGAGTGGGCTAGCTTGCTATTGAGAATTTGATTAGACATGGACTACGGCTTCTCACCTACGTGCTCATCCTGGGCGAGGTTACGTATGCATTTGTCGTTTACTTGTGTTTCAGACTTCAGTAAAAGAGTTACAGTTACATGCAGTACCGAAGTGCTTCACTTCTCCTGTTCCTACCCGCTTTCTCCACTCTCGGCCTATATTACAGAAGCAGTTCACAGGAGCAGACCCACGCACCACCTATCCAGGCGGGATACAAAAATATGTCATTATGCTTCTAAGTGAATCAATCTACATAAAAGTTTTACACTTTGGAGATACGCTCTTGATTTTGCCACAATATGACATAAAACGTTAATTTACTGATTAAAAACACCAGTTTAAATCAAATCATATTAGTGGAATTTTGAAACCAGCGTCACTTTCTAGCTAACTTCATTAGAACAGTTGCCAACACAGTCTGAACCTCTACCTTTCTCTTCTTGAAGACTCTTGTAAAATGCGTGATACTGTTCCTTGATAATGGTGGTGAGGCACAGATCCAGGAGGTCTTTTATCTTCTCTTCCTGAAATTTTAGTTCTCCACGGTATTTTGGTCCCAACTCGAAGATTGTATCGTAATTTCGGGATATTCTGGAAACTGGCAAACTTTTGAAAAAATGGCTCTGAGCACTATGGGACTTAACATCTATGGTCATCAGTCCCCTAGAACTTAGAACTACTTAAACCTAACTAACCTAAGGACAGCACACAACACCCAGCCATCACGAGGCAGAGAAAATCCCTGACCCCGCCGGGAATCGAACCCGGGAACCCGGGCGTGGGAGGCGAGAACGCTACCGCACGACCACGAGATGCGGGCGCAAACTTTTGAATTGTTGATGATGGAAATGTTTGAAAAAGATGTGATTAACATCACTTTTGCAATACTGAAGTTGCTCACTTTAAGCCATTGTACTCGATTTCCTTCGCTTTCAGTTTCAGTATTTTTTAACTTTTCCTTCTGCATAGCGCAAAAATCCAGGAAGCCCTTCTTCATACAGTCTTTGTCCAGTCTGAACAACAGTATATCACCCTGAAGGGTCATAGATATTGACAGTTTTCGCAGCCTCTCTATATGGGCATCAACTGCATCACTGCATTAAAGAGTGGCCAGGCGGAAAGACGCATTGCTGTATCATAGGTATATTCCGAGTTTGTACAGCATGAGAAAACATGGTGCTCATGTTGACGTTTCGATTCTGCCCTCCGCAGGTGTCGTTGAACAAAACAACTGGACGGTCATCGGCAATCTTCTGAAGCTCTTGAAATACACACGATGCTGCTTTAATTGGTGCACGTTTAGCCACATCTACATACCACATGTAATTTCGCGCTTTTCTGCTAATAGTATTGTATACTGTGAGATTGTATACAGGCAGTCTTCTTTTACAAAAAAACGGCTTTAGTTGCTATATGTGGACAGTGGCTTACAGCTTCTAGGTCAAATTCCAGTAAATATTCTCCTGCTTGGACCTGCTCCTTGATTTCATTTTTTAGTTTTCTAGCTTCCTTTTCTCTCTTTAGGTGTTCTGTGTGCTGATCCCTCTCTGCTCTTGATTTTCTCCGCGAAGTTTTGAAAACGATAGAGTGGTCTTACACATCTTTTTTTGGTACGTGAGAGCCAAAGTTAAATTCTGTAGTGAATACTTCTCTGTACAACCAATATTTTTCAGCAGTAACCTGTTCCTCTTCGCAACGTTTTATGTATACGTAGTTCGTGCAGATCTCCTGGTAAGAACTGTCGCACAGTGCTCTGTCGGCAATAATGCGATGGGACAGTAATAAACGGTTTTATGTGGTTCCTTATTGTCTCCCTTGCCTCCTTAAATCTCCTTATACCCAGACTATGACGACGCATCTTGTCAGCAGTCAGAATCATGTTGCTGCTGTCTCTTTTCTTCTGTATGTATGTTTCCGATACATTAAAAGTGCCAAGGAAAACCCCTAGGCACATTTGAATTGCACAACCTTCTTTCAGGAGAAAGTACTTCTTTGCCTTATGTCTTCGAGCAGCGCACCTGCAAACGTGACCTTGCTTTAGGTACCTTAACAAGTGGAGATATATTCTGCCGCTGCTTTACTATATCATTCATCATCCAAAATCCTTGGAGTATCTCTCTCGCTTCCGTCTCGCCATGCTCTCTTAGTCATTTGGAACAATTCTTGTATTTAAATGTTCTGGCTGGCACTTCTTTCTTGCCAGTTTATGTGTTTGCCTTTCCTGAGTGCCTTTTCATTTTTCTTAGGTTACTTCTCCACTTGTTCTTACTTCTTTTTCCCGTTTTGTTTTCCTTTCCAACTTCATTTCCTCGGTCAGATTGCCCAGGTTCTTCATCATTAGTCTCAACAGTCACTGAATTTACTTCTTCCTGTTGCACGTTCATTAACATCCAAAACCCCTGGCCAGACAAACTGAAGAATCAGGACTGAATAGCTCATTTGTCGGTGAATGGGGATTTACATAATTTATCCCTTTTGTGACGTTGCCTGGAAAAGAGAAAAATTATGTTTCTGACAATGATCAACTGTGTATCTTACACAGTTCCATTGTATTATGTGCGATAATTACGACAAAATCTACCAGCTCAGTCAAAGACAAAATAATGTGGCCCTAGGTCTACTGAAATGCACTTGTGTAATTATTTTAGTAGCACCTCAATTAGGAGAAGAAATAAATCGCAATATAATCCAGGACCACAAAGGAAAGGTGTATACACAACCGTATTAAAACGATAGTCTCAGTATACATGTTTCAGTGTTCTTGTTACATTCGTTTAACAACACATACAAATAATTTGTGATTGAGAAATTAGTATTTGAAATGTTAAGCAAACTCCACAGTGTAAACGGATTATTATTTTACTTACTTAGATTTTGTAGAGATTGTTGCGTTTTCAGTTAAACTGCAGCTCTTCTTTTCTTTCGCCTCGGAGTTCGTGATGTTGATGACGATGCTGATGAAGAATCCGCGTTGCTTTCGGGTATGTAATTATCTGATGAACCCAAACTAAGCATTTTGAATACATTACACTCTTCTTAACTCTGGCAGTCGTTCCATATCAAAACTTTTGTATTACAGACGATGTTTCACCATTCCTTTCTTCAGCTCCTGTAATTTCTAAAATATTTAAACAGTTAATAGGAACCGAGTCAATCAAACTAGCGACCTATATCTTCGTGAATGGCTGTGTCTTAGATAAAATCAATAGTAATTCGTCTTATGTTCATCAGACGCTGAATTCCTTTCCTTGACGTAATTTTGCATCACTAACTCAATCATTCTCCTTCCTCATGAAGTCATTTTTTTATCTAACAGAGAACGCACATTAACGCTAACCTCTTCGCAGTGAATACTTCACGAAACTAAACAAAATGTGACATGTCAATGAAAGCAATATGACTGCGTTGACAATGCTTACAAAGAGCACTCATTGTTCAGTCTAGCGTTTCTCCACTTACTGATTCTTGCAAGGGACATAACAATAGCTGGAGACCTTGTGCGCCGAGAATTGGTGGACAGACGAATGATTCAGCGGTGAGACGTGATGCGACATTTCCACTTGGTGTCGCTAGCTTTGTTATTAGCTGCTAGACAACACATACTTCTCTTTCAGCACACAGAAAAATAGCGCAGAAGTGCACTATATTATGTTATGCAAAACAAGCAGATAATGGTCTCTGCTGGGTTAAAACGAATTTACAAATTTACTTCATGAAGTAAGCAGTCAGAAGAACGTAAATGCCCACATGTTCTGCTGACCCGAAAATTGAGACGCGCATGCCCCAGACTAGAGAAATCAAGTGCGAAAACATCTGTCTGTCTGTCTCTAAAATAAGCTCGCAACTTGGAGATACAGGAACTGATTAGTGTGAGGACATACATTACAAAAACAGAAAATCACATTTTTGGAGATACTTTCCTCTGACTCCCACACGACGATATTTTTTTTTTTTTTTTTTGATAACGTAAGAGCGCAGCAGTTACGTGAACAGCTAATTTATTTTTCACTTATAAAAAGTAACTTGCATTTTGTAAGGATATAAAATACGCAGTGGACTAACATTGAAAGACGAGCGGTTCTAATTATGTACAAAACCAACAATCGATTAACAAACAAAAAACAGTTCCTCTCTTACACATTCATTTATGTAATCCTATCATTTTTTAATTTGCGTATTGTACCAAAATGACCAAATCGTAGTTTTGGTGGAATGAAACTCTAATGTTGATATTTATAAAACCTCCTCCTATGTCTAAACAAAAATTCAGAACGTTAGCTAAATTTCATACGCAGCAACATGTCATGTAATATGCATCAAACGCAAAATGATAGATACCCCTATTTTTCATTGCAAAGGTTTGGATTTCACGCAGCGTCTTTCTTAAATGTGAAATATCACAGTATCTATGACCATTAATGAAATGACGGACACTTCACCGCGAAGCTGACATACGCAGCTGTAAGCAACGCAAAAATCAGCTTTTTTAGCGACTAGTTTCTGTAAAATATTTTGAGAAAGATTATAGGGCGCGCGTCTCCATCTGCACAGCGCGTCGACAACCGGCGCGCCGAAAGCGGTCAGAGGATGTCTCGTTCATTTCGGCTCGCCGGTAGGCGGGACCGCACAAGTCGGCGCCGCTACCGGCTGCCATTATGTGCTACATCATTAGATAACAAGGGGGTGTTTTCGGCGCTGATTGAAGCCACCACGCGCTGACGCCCGCTACGCGTGTAACCCGATTTCTTTCTGTGCGCAGGCCGCGTCGACTCTGGCAGCGGTTTGCAGGACTACGCGCCTGTGCATTTGAACGAAGTTGCTTTGTTCAGCAGCAGATGGCAGTCCAGCGACTGCAGCGCCTCTCTCAGCAGCTCCGCGCAACCTCAATGTGGGACAGCCTACGCAGTGTCGCGTCATATTCTTCAGGACAGCGTAAGACGGCACACCTGTAATCACCACGCTGTCGACATCAGTAAGACAGTAAACGCAGCTGAAGGTAGGTAGCTGCTTCAGGCTATTCACCGCTAATCAACGTAACAAAGCAAACTACTCAGTTTGTCTAAAACCAACGCCCATAAAGATTTTAGCAGCCACGGTACTGGTAACAGTTCTTATATAATTTTGTTTTTGCTTTGAATGTAAAAACGTACTTGCAGCAATAAATATTAACTTTGCAATGGATTCTCATCGTTCTATTTGTGTTTCAAAATTCTTTTAATGTATTCCTTTGCTTTTCACTGCTTTGGCTGGAATTTATGATGTGACCTTGCTCCACAATTTATAGTTTACAGCGATTTGTCGGAAAAATATGAGCAATGAAATTTCTTTTCTGTCTCCAAGTGTTCTTCTGTCTCCTAAGAAAGTTATTTTCTTTGCAGGTACAGCTGACTTATATTACGCAAGTTATTCTAATATTTTCTTAATTGTAACATTAATGGTTAATGAATTTTCCCTGTGTGCATCCCAAATATTAGACCAGCATGTTCAGCTCAATGTGAAATACTTGCGTGCAAAAATATAACGTTGTCTGCACAAAGAGTGTTAATAAGTACACAAACAGAAACTTGTTTATAAACAATGTCTTTGTTTCTCTCTTAAGATATGCAGAGGATGTGAAGCTGAGCTGTGGCAAATGATCCATTGTCCCACCACTTCTTGTTTCATGTTAAATTTTTTTTTGTGATTTGAAAGTTACAATATATATATGGTATGGTTCATATACACCGACGTAACCCACATAAGACTCGATGAAATAATCTTATATCTTTTTCAGGAATATTTCTTAAATCCCTAATACTTATTATTCAACTGTCACCATATCAGAAGATCGATATAACTGAAAAATTTTAAACAGTTAGCTCTCTTCGAAAAAAATTTAATTTTAATTGTGTCATCTGTAGAAAATTTTGCTGGGGATGGAAGGTGACTATATTCTATAACTGGCGTTTTCGAAACACGTGGGTTGTTTAGTTTTGAGAGATTTCTTGCCATAAGAATTAAATTTTATATGTGACACTAAAAAATTATTATATTCCAGAGGATTGATGGTTATCCAATCAATAAAAGATTAAAAATTATACTCCAGATTAAAGAGGGGTGAGCAGCAAGTTCCCCCTCTTGCAGCCCCTCCAGTGTTGTGAATACCTATGCCAGCTATGTGTTTCTTTGAGTACCCATAGTCACTAATGATAACTCTTTGTTTTTCAGTCACTTATAATAATTCTGCTATCAGTACGTTACTTAATTTAACATTTCAGTGTATAGAAACTGAATATTTGGATAGGCGACAGTGTAAGAAAGAAAGAAAGAAAAGGATTCTGTTGTGGAAGGAAAGTCATTTAGAAACAATCTTATAAATGCTGTGGACATATACTAAAAACGCTACTCTACTTACATTTTAGAATTTTAACGTAGTTGATGATGCTATAAAGTAATCAGTAATTTCATGAGTTTTATGAATCAGTTTTTCAATTATGTGTATTTTTACAATGATGAAATAAAATTACAATTATATTGCGTTTGTGCAAACTTCGTGCAAGATGGTCAGCACTCACAAAATAATCAGTAATATATTACACTTAATTGTCTGGCACATTCTGCTTCTGCCTGATGATTTCTTGGTTGTACATGCGATGAAAACTACTGGTGTGGACTCGAAAAAGCCAAGTGCGAAAAGCAGAATGGGTCAGGGAACTAGTAGTGGCTTTCTCGGTGACCCGTCGTTGCGTTCACCTGAAATTGATTTAAGGAAGCCACTGAAAATCTAAATCAGGTATCCTAGTTGGGAATTACAAGCCTTTCTCCTCCCAACAAAGCTCCTGCATGGCAGATATCCAGGATGCCCCAGAAGGAACGGCCATTAATGGGGAATATGGCAGCAACGATCATTCAGAGTAAAAACGCCTATGAAACATGGGCTCTAAAATTCATACCTTGAGAGCTATGACCACTTCTTCAACTTCTATACTGCGAAACAAATCTCTTCTACAACAAGCTCTTAGCTTTCCCCGTTTTGAGAGGTGATAGATAGTATAGACCAAAACAAGCAAAGTATGTCCAGCAAACATGGACTAGAAAATGCATACCTTAAAATCTATGAGCACTTGTTAATCTTCGCTACTGTGAAACACATCTCTTGTACTGAGGAAGTGATCATAACTCTTACGTGTGCATTTTAGAGCCCCTGTTTAATAGGCAATTTTTTCTTGTTTTGGTCGATATTTCCAAAGTACTGTAAGCAAAGAGCTTGCAGATGAAGAGATTTGTTTCACAGCATCGAAGATGAAGCATTCATTTTCATTTTACTAGACGTTTTGCCTCGAATGATCGTTCCTGTAATATCTCTGAATATTGACCATCCTTCTGCAACACCTTATAGTCACGTTAGCGGCTTCTGGGAGAGCATTATCGTGTTAAAGCTATACTTACAGCCTCTTTTTAATTCAGTTGTGCTCACCGAGCATCGGAATTGTTTGCAACATATGTGAAGCATCTCGTAATAAACGAATAAGTCGCGGATAGAGATAATCGATTCTGTACATGAGATAAACAGAGATGCACAAACGTCAACTGATTTTTGTGGTTTTCAATTAGAGCGTGCAGTACCTTTAGAATGGAAGTGGACAGTATAGATTGAACGGTAGCAAATAATGATATGTGCCAAGACGCAGAACGACTGAAGTTTTCAGGAGATCATCGTATAAGATGGATTATTTTTACAAACGTGACAAATTGTTCTCTTCGAAATAGCACTCTCCGAAACGGTGCAGATATTATGTTACTTTGGGCTTACCGAGCTAGCTGGGCATTAACAGACCAGATTCGCTTCGGGAGAAACAGCAATGCAATCTGCGTTCGGTCATCCTGATTTAGGTTTCCGTGGTTTCCTTAAGGCGCTTGTGGCGGATCTCAGATCGGCTCTACGAAAAGGACACAATAAATTTCCTTTCGTATTATTGTCCAATTCAGGCTAGTGCACAACCTCTTCGGGTTTCTAAACAAAAATTTTCTCTCAGTGAGCTGTAGATGAAGCTTTGATTTGTTAAGTAACCGTGCCGGAGTAAATATGTTTTACGTTGTTTAATGACTTGTTGTTGCCAGATTTATACTAGTGCCCTTTGTCTTTACAATGTCTATCGTATTCCTCATCGCGTTGGATATTTCGAGAATCGCTTGATAATAAACAGAGCCGAAATGTTCTGACATCACACGGACGAATGGTGATATAAAGAAACATTCATTTTAATGGGGTATTAACACACGACGGCGGCAAGACTGTTTTAACCTTCGAAATGATTACTGTTGAGCCGTGCACTTAATGCAATGTCCTCGTGATACGAATAACAACGCTATGGCTACGAAATGTGCATCTGTCTATTAATGAGAGGACTTCAAAAAGTAAGTTACACATTATTATGACAGCGCAAGTGTGTTTATATATGTATGGGGATATCTGGATACACAGAATGCGACAGGAACTGTATGAAAATATTGAACCCATATCGAGCGAGATACGGAAGAGGAGGTTACAATTTGTTGGGCACATCATGAGAATGGACAAGGAGAGGTTGAATAAGAAGACATCGAATGCAACATGTCATACGGGAAACAACTGGGTGAAGGAGGTCAGAGATGACTGGAAGGCTGTAGGAATAAAAGAAAGGAATCTGCAGGCAGTAGTACAGGACAGAGAGAATTATAAAGGGTTGGTGGATGGTCATAGGTGGCCAAAATCAAAATTATCTTAACAGAAGAAGAAAGAAATAGAAGAAGCGAGAGAATGAAGAGTTATTGGGAAGAAAGAAGACGTGCAAAACAAGCCACACGTGATCCTGAAGGGTCCTAACGAAGCAGAAGAAAAAAAAATTATGTACAGGGTGTACATAAATGCTGGGAACATTTTCGGTTATTTATTGCACAAGAACCAAACATTGCACAGATATCATACATATGTTATTTTGAAGAAAAACCCTGGAAATTATTTTCACGAATTCCGCAACAGCGTAGTTTGATAATTTGTCGATAGTCAGCGATAGCCGCAAACATGGCGATTTCAGGTGCGGAGCGAGCTTTCTGTGTGTTGAAGTGGCCTCCCCGATCGCCAGATCTCACTCCTTGCGACTTTTTTCAGCTCCAAAAAAAAAAAAAAAAAAAAAAAAAACCTTTCAGAGTTTCTCTTCAAAATGCAATATTATGTATGACATCTGAACAATGTTTAGTTCTTGTGAAATAAATAGTTGAAAGTGTTCCCGGACAATATGTACACCCTGTACGGGTAGTCCATTGATAGTGACCGGGCCAAATATCTCACGAAATAAGCATCAAACGAAAAAACTACAAAGAACGAAACTCGTCTAGCTTGAAGGGGGAAACCAGATAGCGCTATGGTTGGCCCAATAGATGGCACTGCCGTAGGTCAAACGACTATCAACTGCGTTTTTTTTAAAAATAGGAACCCCCGTTTTTTTATTACATATTCGTGTAGTACGTAAAGAAATATGAATGTTTTAGTTGGACCACTTTTTTCGCTTTGTAGTAGATGGCGCTGTAATAGTCACAAACGTATAAGTACGTGGTATCACGTAACATTCCGCCAGTGCGGACGGTATTTGCTTCGTGATACATTACCCCTGTTAAAATGGACCGTTTACCAATTGCAGAAAAGGTCGATATCTTGTTGATGTATGGCTATTGTGATCAAAATGCCCAACGGGCGTGTGCTATGTGTACTGCTCGGTATCCCGGACAAAATCATCCAAGTGTCCGGACCCTTCGCCGGATAGGTACGTTATTTAAGGAAACAGGAAGTGTTCAGCCACATATGAAACGTCAACCACAGCTAATCCGCCCATCAGTAGCAGACAAATTGCGCGAGAATCGGGAATCTCAAAAACGTCGGTGTTGAGAATGCTACATCAACATCGATTGCACCCGTATCATATTTCTATGCACCAGGAATTGCATGGCGACGACTTCGAACGTCGTGTACAGTTCTGCCACAGGGCACAAGACAAATTATGGGACGATGACAGATTTTTTGCACGCGTTCTATTTAGCGACGAAGCGTCATTCATCAACAGCGGTAACGAAAACCGGCATAATATGCACTATTGGGCAACGGAAAATCCACGATGGCTGCAACAAGTGGAACATCAGCGACCTTGACGGGTTAATGTATGGTGCGGCATTATGGGAGGAAGTATATTTGGGTCCCATATAGTCGATGGCAATCTAAATTGTGCAACGTATGCTGATTTACTACGTAATGTTCTACCGATGTTACTACAAGATGTTCCACTGCATGACAGAATGGCGATGTACTTCCAACATGATGGATGTCCGGCACATAGCTCGCGTGTGGTTGAAGCGGTATTGACAGGTGGATTGGTCGTCGAAGCAACATAGGCCCGCACGTTCTCCGGATCTGATGTCCCCAGATTTCTTTCTGTGGGCCAAGTTGAAGGATATTTGCTATCGTGATCCACCGATAACGCCTGACAACACGCGTAGCGTATTCTCAATGCATCTGTGAACATTACGAAAGGCGAACTACTCGCTGCTGAGAGGAATGTCGTTACACGTATTGCCAAATGAATTGAGGATGACGGACATCACTTTGAGCATTTATTGCATTAATGTGGTATTTACGGGTAATGATAAGTTGACAAAGGTACATGTATCACAATGGAACAACCGAAATAAAATCTTCAAACGTACCTACGTTCTATATTTTATTTTAAAAAACCTACCTGTTACCAATTGTTCGTCTAAAATTGTGAGCCATATGTTTGTGACTATTACAGCGCCATATATCACAAAGCCAAAAAAGTGGTCCAACTAAAATATTCATATTTCTTTACGTACTACACGAATATGTAATAAAATATGGGGGTTCCTATTTTGAAAAACCGCAGTTGATATCCGTTTGAAGCATGGCAGCGCCATCTAGCGGGCGAACCATAGCGCCATCTGGTTTCCCCCTTCAAGCTAGAAAAGTTCCGTTATTTATAGTTCTTTTGTTTGACGCTTATTTCGTGAGATATTTGGCCCGGTCACGATCAATGGGCCACCCTGTATATATATATGCTGTCTTACACTTCAACGTGACACTGATATCTGTCAATAGTTTTGAACGTGCTCACCAAGTCGCTGTTAACAACGGTCGAAATTTTCCTCAACCACAGAAATCTTCGTCTTGTTCACAGATGTATTCGAGAACCGCTGTATGAACGCTGTCATCGTTGGGAAACTCCTTCCCCTCAGTTGTTCTTCCTCGCCTGCCTGAAAACTGCCGTCTGTGGTCACATTTGTTTGTAGCGTGATACTGGGTAATGATTAGCGGAGGAGGTTCCGAGGAACCACCCATGGACTAATGGTGGCTCTATAAGTCCCATCAAGCCTACCGTCGACCACGTCAAATGCAAAAAAAAAAAAAAAAACCAACCGATTTGCTCCATTTGCCTAAGCAGGTGGAAGATAAGCAGGAGGAAGTGTGTAATATTCATACTTTGACCCTGTACTGCAGTACTGTGACACTATGACGATCCTTCTGATGGGTACACAAGTGGTTCCTAGCCCAAGGTCTATCTAAAATACTTGATACTATCTTTTTATCACCAATAGAATATGAGCACCGAAAAATCCCGTTTTTATGTGAGGCATTTTGGACCATATTCCTAAGCATGATGTCACATTCATATCGATTCATGGAGCAGAAATTAGAAAATGTGACACAATTTATATACGTCATTAATATTATTTAATAATATTACTAACTCCAAGACACTTCGCACTAAGAAATTCAACAACAACCCATCCACTAATGAATATCTTCACCAATTCCGTTTTAGCGCAAAATAACAGAATAACTGTACAGGGCGTGACAACAGAGTCAATGATAAATTAAGGAATAAAACAAGAGAACAGCTGCACACTGAAATTACGTGTCATTCGTAGATAACTGCTGTGTCACATACTGACAAACAGTTAGTATTTAATGCTAATGTCAGTGCCTGTGAATCATTTGAAACAGAACAATCACAGCTGTATAGTGACGATTACAATCTGAAGGTCAAATATTTCATTTACTTTCAATCAAATTAATAATCTGATGACACTGACAACTCAGTATGTGAATGGCACAGGTCCTTCAGCAGGATAATAAATGAGCATTGATAATAATATAAGTACCGTAGCTGTTACAGCTGCAATCGAAAATAAGAAATGTAAAATTAAAAACACCTTCAGCCGTCTATATTTTGAGTTTTTAAATGAGCACGCCACCAGTTGACTATATTGTTGTTTATTTAATTACGTCCCAGGTTTCGGCTTTTTATGCCACTTTCAAGTGACTGAGTTTGTGTCTTTAACGCATATTGTAGGACATAAACTCAGTCACTTCGTAATTAAACAAACAACAATACAGTCAAATGGCGGCGTGTTCATTTAAAAATTATTGTATGATTGTTCCTTACCAATATCAAAAAGATATTTTGAGTTTAATTTATCTGTGCGACCAGTTTCAGCGTCTCACTGTGCCATCTTGAGGCCCCTGTGTAAAGACAACAATAATAATGACAGTATAAACTACATAATAAAAGGGGGCGATGTAGAATTTAAGAAATCAGTTATATGCAGTGATAATATGTAGTAAACATTTAACAGAAACCAAACTGTATGGGGTTTGACAACAGTCAATGACAAATTAAGGAATAAAACGAGAGAACAGTTGCTCACTGTATTAATATAAATTAGGAATATATATATATATATATATATATATATATATACCATGTAATATTAAACATGTACTCTTAAAGTGAACCTAATAACCAGAGGTCAAAATTATGTGTCTTATATATATATATCCGATGTAATATTAAAGTGAACCTATTAACCAGAGGTCAAAATTATGTGTCATTCATACTGTGTCACATACTGACAAACAGTTAGTATGTAATTCTAATGTCAATGCCCGTGAACCATTTGAAACAAAGCAATCACAGCTGTATAGTGATTAGTACAATCTGAAGGTCAAATATTTATTTATATGTTGTCATATAATAGTAAAATATAAAACCATTTAATGGAGGCCAAACCTACTTTAACTACCTTATCACCATGTATCATATACACTCCTGGAAATGGAAAAATGAACACATTGACACCGGTGTGTCAGACCCACCATACTTGCTCCGGACACTGCGAGAGGGCTGTACAAGCAATGATCACACGCACAGCACAGCGGACACACCAGGAACCGCGGTGTTGGCCGTCAAATGGCGCTAGCTGCGCAGCATTTGTGCACCGCCGCCGTCAGTGTCAGCCAGTTTGCCGTGGCATACGGAGCTCCATCGCAGTCTTTAACACTGGTAGCATGCCGCGTCAGCGTGGACGTGAACCGTATGTGCAGTTGACGGACTTTGAGCGAGGGCGTATAGTGGGCATGCGGGAGGCCGGGTGGACGTACCGCCGAATTGCTCAACACGTGGGGCGTGAGGTCTCCACAGTACATCGATGTTGTCGCCAGTGGTCGGCGGAAGGTGCACGTGCCCGTCGACCTGGGACCGGACCGCAGCGACGCACGGATGCACGCCAAGACCGTAGGATCCTACGCAGTGCCGTAGGGGACCGCACCGCCACTTCCCAGCAAATTAGGGACACTGTTGCTCCTGGGGTATCGGCGAGGACTGTTCGCAACCGTCTCCATGAAGCTGGGCTACGGTCCCGCACACCGTTAGGCCGTCTTCCGCTCACGCCCCAACATCGTGCAGCCCGCCTCCAGTGGTGTCGCGACAGGCGTGAATGGAGGGACGAATGGAGACATGTCGTCTTCAGCGATGAGAGTCGCTTCTGCCTTGGTGCCAATGATGGTCGAATGCGTGTTTGGCGCCGTGCAGGTGAGCGCCACAATCAGGACTGCATACGACCGAGGCACACAGGGCCAACACCCGGCATCATGGTGTGGGGAGCGATCTCCTACACTGGCCGTACACCACTGGTGATCGTCGAGGGGACACTGAATAGTGCACGGTACATCCAAACCGTCATCGAACCCATCGTTCTACCATTCCTAGACCGGCAAGGGAACTTGCTGTTCCAACAGGACAATGCACGTCCGCATGTATCCCGTGCCACCCAACGTGCTCTAGAAGGTGTAAGTCAACTACCCTGGCCAGCAAGATCTCCGGATCTGTCCCCCATTGAGCATGTTTGGGACTGGATGAAGCGTCGTCTCACGCGGTCTGCACGTCCAGCACGAACGCTGGTCCAACTGAGGCGCCAGGTGGAAATGGCATGGCAAGCCATTCCACAGGACTACATTCAGCATCTCTACGATCGTCTCCATTCGAGAATAGCAGCCTGCATTGCTGCGAAAGGTGGATATACACTGTACTAGTGCCAACATTGTGCAGGCTCTGTTGCCTGTGTCTATGTGCCTGTGGTTCTGTCAGTGTGATCATGTGATGTATCTGACCCCAGGAATGTGTCAATAAAGTTTCCCCTTCCTGGGACAATGAATTCACGGTGTTCTTATTTCAATTTCCAGGAGTGTACTAATAAAAAGTAATAAAAACAAGAATTGATGTTATGTTAAAATAATATATCAGTCATAGATTCATAAGTGCTACCTATTTAATAAAATTTTTAAATGAAACAAACTGTGTAGCTAATGAAATACTTTTTAAAGAATTCCCACTACACAGGAAGTGTTAAAATATCATATGTAAGAGGTCCTAACCAACAATGTCAAGAAGTGGGATGTCTGCTTATAGGCAGCCATGTGGCTAGGTTATACAGGGTAAGACACTAACTATTGCCACCTAGAATAACTCCGAAAGTACTGTATGATAGTAGCTGAAATGTTTGTGGGACAAATGGTGCATGGGACAACGGGGGCCATAATATGACGTTGGTTTTTTGTTGCTAGATCGGGTCACATCAGAGATATGAAGCTCAACTTTGTGTTTTTTAAATGGTATGCTATAGTTTGGTACTTATTTTCTGATAGCGGCTATCGAGACGAATCCAATCATGTGTAACAGTAATGTCTTTGAAGGTCAACGAAAGTAAAAAAGGTGGCATGAACGTCTATTTACAAAAGATGTTCGAAGTGACGACCATTGGTATCAATGCAGTGCTGCAATCTTCTTATGACGGATTGAGTGGTATTCCTTATCACTTCGGCATTTATCGAAGCACATTCTCTGACAATTCTCTCTAGTATATCGTGCAAATAGTAAATATTCGCCGAATACGGTATCCATGTAAAGTGTCATTGACATGTAAACACCATTCGACGGTTTCGCAGTACAACACTAATAGGAACGGCAAGGCTAGTATTGTCGAATCAAGCGAATATGAATCATGTATTCCTTCAAGGACAAGTCGATATGCTTTTCATTTATGGAGAATACCAACGAAATTTAGTGAGAGTTAGAGACTTATACACTGAAAGATATCCTCAACGTACTCACCCTACACCTTATACATTTAAATATGTGTATGATAAATTGAGAACAATTGGATCTTTAACGCATCAGAAACATATCCGGTAAAGGAAAGTTGCTAACGAGGAAACGGAAAATGGTAGTCTTGCCATTGTGGTTCGAGATCCTTGTGCTAGTTTGCATCAAATCGCAAGGAAATCTGGCATGACCCAGAGTAGTGTTGTTCGTGTTCTGCATCGCCATGCATAACATCCTTACCACATCAGTCTCCACCAAGAATTAACTGGTACAGATTGCGTGCGTCGCATTGAATTCTGCCGATGGACTCAATTCAGATTCAGAAGGATGTCACATTTATTAATATGATTTTATTTACTGAAAAAGCTACATTCACGAACCATGGAAATGTTAATTTGTGTAGCATACATCATTGGGCAACTGAAAATCCATGTTGTCTACTGCAAGTTGCACACCAAAAACCGTGCTCGGTGAATGTGTGGTGTGGGATTCTGGAGGACAGAATTTTAGGCCCCTATTTCATCGAAGGAAATCTTAATGGTAGGTTCGATTCCCGGCTGGATCGGAGATTTTCTCCGCTCAGGGACTGGGTGTTGTGTTGTCCTAATCATCATCATTTCATCCCCATCGACGCGCAGGTCGCCGAAGTGGCGTCAACTCGAAAGACCTGCACCAGGCGAACGGTCTACCCGCCGGGAGGCCCTAGCCACACGACATTTCATTTCATCGAAGGAAATCTTAATGGTAGGAAGTGCAACACATTCCTGCAAGAAACATTAGGTCTGTTGGAAGAAATACCTTTAGGAACAAGGGCCAGGATATGGTATCAACACGATGGGTGTCCGGCACATTTTTCGCTGATGGCTAGAAATGAGTTGCAGAGACAATTCCTAAATCGTTGAATGGGATGCGGAGGAGATGTGTCGTGGCCGGCTCGTTCGCCAGACTTTGACACCTCTGGATTTTTTCCTGTTGGGATTCGTAGAGGACATTGTTTATAAAGATGTTCCAACTACACCTGAAGATATGCGAGAGAGAATTGTCAAAGGGTGTGCTTCGATAAGTGCCAGTGCGAGAAGGAATACCATTCAATCTATGATAAGAAGATTGCAGCACTGCATTGATACCAATGGTCATCACTTTGAACACCTTCTGTAAATGGACGTTCATGCCACCTTTGTGACCTTCGTTGACCGTCAAAGACCTTACTGTTACACATCACTGGATACGTCTCGATAGCGACTATCAGAAAATGACTACCAAACTACAGCATCCCATTTAAAAAAACTAAGTTGACCTTCATATCTCAGAAGACCGCACCTAGCAACAAAAAACCAACGTCATATTATGGCCCCTGTGGTCCCATGCAACTTTTGTCCCACAAACTTTTCAGTTCCAATCATACTTCCGGATTTATTCTAGGTGTCAATAGTTAGTGACTCACTCTGTATAGCGACTTGTAAACTATGAATTAGGTCTAAAGAAATGTACTGGAATATATACACAATATATCAGATAAACACTCAATTCAATCAGAAAACCAAAGACACGTTCCTCTATATTACATGTAGCTCTTATACAGGGTAAGGGAGAGGACAGCGTCACCTATGACAAGAAAAACAAACAGGTAAAGTGGACCAAAAATAAGGAACGAATTCACTTGTCGCATAGTAAATACTGAGCTATGATGGTGAAGTTACCAATATGCTATTAACGCAAATGTCATGACGTAAGTATCCATAGATGTGCTACAGAATCATATATATGTAATTACCCTGTTGTCATTTACCCAAAATGTGTAAGCAACAAGTCAAGAGGCAATGTAGATAAAGGTGGTCAAACGATTGTATCTAGTAGATGTAAAAATATATGCAGGGAACATGGAGGTCATAAACCAGTTCGTATAAAATCAAGAATTATGTAGAAACATCTATATGTCTTGTAAATTATAGATTGCAGTGATCAGTCGTCCTTTTTAAATTTTATTGTGCAGATCTAGATTTCAGCTAGAAACTAGCCATTCTCAATGCGCTAAAGCCCACATGCGTCAATGTTGTGAATAAAAATAGGTGGTTAATCCTGTCGAATGCCACTGAGAAATCAATAAAAGCGAGGCCTCCTTTTGCAGATGCTGTTGAAAAGATGACAATGGCACCCCTATTTCCACAAGCAGCTTTAAAAGTTTTCCTCCTACTATATTTTCCGTTAGTGTTCTCATTCTTTCTTTCAGAACATGCGCACTTATTTTGTAATCAGAGTTCATCAAACATGTCGGTCTCCCGTTGCTGTGGCCTTCACTTTTGTCTTTCTGCCCTTTGCTATTAATACAGTTACACTTCCTTTGAACTCGTGTGGAAGTCACCAATTCAGAGCTTCATTTATCACATCCGTAAAATGATTACCTATTAGAGGCCAGAATTCTCGATAGAACTCAAAAGGAAAGCCATCAGGTCCTGGTGACTAATGGGTTGGCGAAGAATTAATTTGCTAAACACCTCCTCGCTGGTTATCACAGTTGTGAAAAACCTGTTGTCCTCTTCAATTATGGCGTCATCTACACCTGACAGTACACTGTTGCCTTCCGCTCAGTGGTAGTCCACAAAACTTGTACTTGAGTGATACAATGAAGAGTGTTCTTCCATCTTGGTTGTTTTGATTGTAGATTTAATTTTTAATTACTCCAGGTGCTTACTTTGGATACTTATGAATTTAGCTTTGATATTTTTCTGTTATTTAAAAGCTCATCAGATATTTGCTGGTCAAAAATTTCCCTTAAAATGGCATAGCGGAACTAAACGGTATTGCGAAACAACCTCTCTCTCTCGTTGTCTCTTTCTTAAACAACAAGGGCTGACCTCAGGTTCTTTCTAGCACATAAGGTCCATCACTCGATGCTATATTTATGTTATACCCCTTCTATTTGTCTAATATCCTGTAACACCACATTGATATTCTGTTTCCATAAAGGGCGACGTTCCTTGGCTCTTGAGTCTAATGTAGCATTTCACTGCGAGGTTGTCCGAGAAGGCACTGGGATAATTTCAATTCCACTGATTTCATTAGTTTGGTGCATAAGTTCGTTGAGTTTTTGTTTTGCATGTTGGTATTCCGCTGTATTTGGGTTTATTTATCGATTGTCATTCTTTGTTTGTAGTTTACTGTTGCTATTTGAGATTACGTGTTGTCATTTTGTCATCTGGAGATAGTGAGTGAGGTTGTGGACGCTAGAAAATGGAGTGCCAAGTGGAGAAATCGGAACATTTCTGGCATATTCTTATGTTCGAGCTAAGTAGAGGTGTGAAAGCAACGGATGCTGCCACACACATTTACACCGTGTGTAGGGATAATGCCATTGGACAGATCACGGCAAGATAATGGTTTTCCCGTTTTAAACAGGATCGTTTTGACATTAGTAACTGTCCAAGTTCAGAAAGACCTTCGGTGTTTGATGAAGATCGTTTAAAAGCATTAATCCACAATGACTCAAGTCAGTGTATTCGAGAGCTGGCAGATGTGATGAACTGTTACCATTGCACCATCGAGCGATATTTGAATTTTCTCAAAAATCTCTGAGTTTCCAAAAATTCATATTTATGTTTCATGTGGCTCGACTGTCTCCACATCTTGTTCCGTTTGAGCCTCTTGGATGTCCATGCAATCCATTCCTTTTTCTGAGACAGAGCTGCCTAATTCCATTTCAGTTCTGTCGTCCTAATTTGAGACGTCAGGCGCCGCCTGTATTTCTCTACTAACGTCATCCGCTTCATCCAGACCCACTTCCCCTTCCAAATACTCTCCGAGTCAATCTGTCGAATATTTTTCTAGTATTCTTTCATTTTCCGTTAGAGGTCTTCTTTTTTCTCTTAATGCAGGATTCAATCATTCCGCTGCTGAATGTGCCACTCTCCTCTTCTTGCTTTTCTTCGAAGTTTTCTTCGGTGACCTAGAAGGAGATGAATTTCGCGACCCTTTCAGAAGATGTTGCAGATGACCCAGCGGTCATAATTTTTCCCTTATTTCTAACGAAAGGCTCCTTGTCATATTCCATAGCTATGCAATGGTTTGCAGCTTTGTCCAATTTCCGATTTCTTTCGACACATTCCCCGAGTCCGTAATACACTAAAAAAATTAAAAATTAGAAAATGGTCGGCTCAGCATGATGGAGTTATCCGAATGGGATGGAAACCGCTAGATGTGATTTACAAGTAAAGACAAACAAATGATTACAGTTTCAGAAAAAATGGATGATATGTTCTGGAGCAAGAGCTTCACAAACTAGGCAAGTCAACAACTCGTTGGTCCACAGTTGTCCCCTATTCAAGCAGCTATTCAGCTTTGCATTGATTGATAAAGTTGTTGGATGCCCTCCTCAGCGATATCGTGCCGATTGGTGCTTTAGATTGTCAAATTTCAGAGATAGTTGGAGCGTCCTGCTCCTAATACTCCCAAAGTTCTCAACTGGGGAGAGATCCGGCGACCTTGCTGGCCAAGATAGGGTTTGACAAGCACGAAGACAAGCCGTAGAAAGTCTCACTGTGTGTGGGCTGCCATGTTGGTTTGCCATGAAGTGCAATAAAATGGGGCGTAGAATATGGTCGACGTACCGCTATGCTTGCAAGAGTGTCTCGGATGACAACCAAAGGAGTCCTGCTGTGAAAAGAAAAGGCACCCCAGACCATCATCCCTGACTGTTGGGCCATATGGTGGGCGACAGTCAGATTGATATTACATTGCTCTTGGGACGTCTCCAGACACTTCGCCGTCGGTCATCGAGGATCAGTTCCATGTGGAACTCATCACAGAAGACAGCTCTACAACCTGCCAATGAGACACGATACTGAATGTGCCCAACGCAACTGCAGATGGATTTGTGATGTACAAAGATCAGTGTTAGTCTGTGCATAGGATGCCGTGAGGTCAACCCCCTTTCTCTGAGCCGCCTAGTGGTCAATAGGCACCAGTTGCACGTCAGATTGATGATAATGACGAATCTGGGGCTCTAAGTGAGTCTCTGACGATTACTGGGTCCCCAGATCTGTTGTTTCTCTTGGTTGACCACTTTCATCTTGCCACTGTGTTCGGCCATGGTTCACCCACTGCTCGGTCCTCATGTTCTATCCCCTCTACGTCGACTGCTTCCTTCTTGAAACTGTGTTTGCGTATGGTTCACCCATTCCTGCCAACACTGTCGAATCGTGACATCGATCATATTTAAACGTCGAGTGATTTACCGATTATTCCAATCAGTTTCTTTGAGCCCAACTACATGGCCTTACTCAAATACTGACATCTGCGCATATTCTTCGGAGGCCTGTCTGTGAGGCATACTGTCCAACTAAGTATACAGAATGAAATTTGCAAAGACTTAATGCCCAGTTATCGACACATTCCCTGTTTACCATCCTTGAAAACTGTGCAGTGAAATTGCACTGAAGCGTCACATATTTATCCATTGGCCGCCAAAGTTTACAGTTTTCCATTTTCTTGTTCTACCCGTATCAATATCAATTTGTCACCAATTGGTTTTTTTGTTTTTTTTGTTTTGTTTTTAATAGAGTGTA
The DNA here is from genome assembly GCF_023864345.2 of Schistocerca serialis cubense. Classification (NCBI taxonomy): domain Eukaryota; kingdom Metazoa; phylum Arthropoda; class Insecta; order Orthoptera; family Acrididae; genus Schistocerca; species Schistocerca serialis. The sequence goes on along the minus strand of NC_064639.1, from coordinate 663,068,726 downwards.
TGTACAGTAGCAGTTTCCTTCATACAAACATCTTTCGTACCTCGTGGTGTTGTACTCACTCCCGCATTGGTGTCATTAGTTCCCTCTTTTGCTGCCTTGCATTCCTCAAACTGTCATTTCTGGTTTCTTAGTGATGCTTTCCTCCCGTGGAACTGAATCATGAACACACGGAAACTACAGGACGGCTGGGGCCTGTGTACTCGTCACACAGCAACTCCTTCTTGGACATTCTGTGCGAATTTGCTCTGAGGAACTACATACTACCTAAATCTTCAGTTGCCCATCATACGCAGTGTGTTGGGGGTATAAGTCCAGATATTGTGATCATTGGTACCTCAATATGTACTCACTTTAGTGTGTTAGTTGTTTCTTTTCTGCATCTAACAGTCTTTCTGTAAACATGTCACCTAATTTACTGCCTGGTGTTTTCTTCACGAACTGGACTACTAAGTGGATTACACCTGTAAGTGTTGACGAACCATTTTGCATCCACGCCACCATACTGCAATGCCTGACCTGCTGCTCAGGACAAAATGTACATTAATGACTTACACTTGCCGCCTTTACTTGGAGGTACCAAGCAACCTAAAACATACTGGTCCTTATAATTATAATTATTACGCTGCAAATAAAGTAAATAGTGATGCAACATTGTTCAGTACAGTGTCCTCAGTCACCAATAAAAATATCTGCATATATACTCCTAACATCCTCTATAATAAGTGCACGATAGCTGCAAAAATATTGACATTTGAGAGGATATGTTTCTGCTGTTTTGTCTTAATTTGTCTAACGCCATTCAAGTTGGGAAACATATGAGCTTCTGACTATCTTTCTGCCACATTTGATAGTATTCTATTGTAAAGTCATAAGGCAATATATATTTCTTCCAGCGGATTTTCTAAAGGAAGCTCAAATACTCTGACTGTAGGAATTCCAAAGCCAGCATGGCTAACTATAACTTCACTGACACAAAGGAATTAACGACAGTAGCTGCCAGTGGACATTGATTTATACCAATGGGGTAAGTTGAAAATTTATGCTCGACCAGGATTCGAACCTGGGTCTCCTCCTTACCAACGCATACACTGACCACTATGCCACCCAGACACAACGGTCAACACAACTGGCACGGTCTACCGTAGCATGCCTCGCATCAGAACCACACACTCGTGATATGGTGCCCCCTGCTATTTAGCCTCATTACTCACGGCTTCTCGCCGATTCCCCTAAGAGTACGAGCATGGTGTGCATATGCACTGAAGGGATCTTTGGCCGTCGTTATTGCAACTGTATAAGTGGTGTCTGTCCTTTCGAACATGTGCACTTCCTGTATTTTTGTCAGTGTAAGAAGTTAGCAAAAGCTTCACAGCAAAGATTCATGTTCCAGCTGGAATTCAGAAGACAAACATTTCAATAGCTTTAAGGTAGGTTAGGTTCTTTCCATTAGTTTAAAAACGATTTTATAACTACATGGCACAAAAACATGCGCCCACCTCAAACAAGCTTAATTGAACCAAGTATTCGATAAATACACTTTAAGAAAATAAAACGACGCAACATGAAGGAGTTATGCAAACAGGTCACAAACTGATATTCAGAAAGGCATCGATAGAAAATACAAATTGTAAACTTTGGTGGCCGATGGATGAATGTGTGATGCTGTAGCGCGATTTCACCGTGCAGCTAGCAAGGATAGTAAACAGGGGACATGTCGATACCAGGGCATAAAGTCTTTGCGAATTTCGTTCCACGTATTCAGTTGGACAGTAACTATGTTTTCACAGACAGGTGCATGAACAATATACGCAGATGTCGGCATTTAAAAAGGACGTGTAACTGGGCTCAAAGAAGTCGGTTAGAGTAATTGGTGAATCGCTCGACATATGAGTTGGTTTGATGTTACTACTCGATGTTATTGGCAGGAATGGGTGAACCATGGCCGAACACAGTGTCGTAAAGGAAGCAGCTGAGATAGAGAAGAGCCAATGTGGAGTCTGAGAAATCATTAGAGGGCCCCTCAGAGCACCAGATTCATCATTATCATCGATACAACGTACAAATGGTGCTTCAGTGACCACATAGGAATACTAAGAAGCGGCTCACAGAAGGAGGGCTACGCTCATGGCCCCCCATGCGCTAACAAAAACACCTGTATACTGGAAGCCCAATTAAAGTGGCGTCGGGCATGTTCTGCCTGGAATCTCGTTGGCAGAAGTAGAATTGTCTTCAGTAATGACTTTCGATGCGAGCTGAGCTCCGATGAACAGCGAAAACGTATCTGGAGATGTCCTGGGTAGAGGTGTGATGTCAACCTCAATGTCACACCATACTGCCCAATAACCAGGACTGATGATCTGGGGTGCTATTATTTTTCATAACAGGGCGCTATGGTTGTCATCTGTGGCACTCTTAAGGCACAGCTATGGTCGACAATATGTTACACCCTGTTTTGTTGCCCTTCCTGGCAAGCCAACCTCGGCTTACATTTTAGCAAAAAATGGTTCAAATAGCTCTGAGCACTATGGGACTTAACTTCTGAGGTCATCAGTCCCCTAGAACTTAGAACTACTTAAACCTAACTAACCTAACCGTAGCTGTCGCGCGGTTCCAGACTGTAGCGCCTAGAGCCGCTCGGCCACTCCGGCCGGCACATTTTAGCAAGATAATGTCTTCCCACACATGGTGACAGTTTCTAGTCTGTGTCTTCACGCTTGCCAAACTGTACCTCAGCCAGCAAGGTTGCAGAACCTCTCCCCAGTTAAAAATGTTTGGATCATTATGGGAAGGGCCCTCCAACGAGCTTGGGATATTGACGATCTAACTTGCCAACTGAACAGAATTTGTCACCATATCCCTCAGGAGAACGTCCAACAACTCTGTCAATGAATGCCATCCGGTTAGCTGCTGTCATATGGGCCAGAGGTGGACCAACATCTTATTGACTTGCTCAATATATGAAGCTGTTTCTCTTGAAAAAAAAAATTAAAAAAAATCGTCCAGCTTTTCTGAAACTGTAATCATTTGTTTGTATGTGAATGTAAATCTCATCTACAGATTTCCATGCTATTCAGATAATTCCTTCATGGTGTATCGTTTTTTGTCTTATACTCTATTTTTATCAGTATTTGAGATTTATTCAATGAGCTCATAAAATAGAAATAATCAATTAACTTGGAGCTCACTCAGTAACATGTATTTTATGGTTCTGTTTCAGGACACGTTACGACATGTCAGCGAGCATGTTGGGTGTATCATTTCCCAACCCGGATGCCTATTTCGATGACCTGTTCCAACCACACCATGGGACCAGACAGAACCATTGGCCATTGGCGACTTCACACTCGAGAATCGATCCATTCTCCTTTGGGCGAGTTGGGCAACCATACACTGAAGACATGTTCTCGCCATACCAAAAAAATGGGTACCCTGTGTTCATTTCTCCAGCGATTGAAGACGAAGAGACACGGCACGGATTTCTTTCCCATATCAGCGGTAGCGGCTCCGCATTCAGCGGAGAAATGGCCCCAACAGTCTCCAAATTTAGCGACACCATTCAGCCAGGAAATATAGATAGTGCAGTAGAACAAGTGCATGTTAGTTCACTGGATGGCGCTTCTGGAGTCAGTGAAAATCAGTTGACTTCTTCAGTGCAGAAACTTCATGTCAATACTCACAACCACCTTCCAGCTGCAGAGGTCACATCTTCTTCTTTCAACCCATTTGCCGAATATGGCTGCTATTCAGTTCATCCACTGGCGACACACCAACAATCTATGGAATACGCGCCAGTAAGCACTATGTCTGATGAATCTGATACTCTGGAAAGCGAGCAGCCGACTGACTTGTCTATGCCAAAGAATGCCCTGCAAAATGTAGACGGGGGAAGTACAGCAGATGAAAATTCATGCCAGAATGCTGATGCATTTCAAGACTCTTGTTATGGACGCACTGAGTCTCCCATTTGCCAACTAACCTACACACATTTGTCAGATGTATCTAACGATTCAGAGGAAGACTTGGATGAAAACCTGAAAAATCTGCAGACATCTACACCCAGTTTTGCAAAGAAACGATTTGAACAATTAGTGCCACATCAGCTTGCCCTACCATGGATATCTACGCAACCCATAATTGAGAGAGCTAATATATACATGTTTGATCTTGTGGCCAGTTTTGCACAAATGTTTATGGACCCTTCAGCAATTATTTTATATATTTGCTGGCTACTACGGAATCAATTTTTGGACATGATTGAGTTGTCCCATAAAGTTCCAAAACAGAAACAAAAAATCGTCGAACTGAAAGAAGACAGCTTTTATGTGCACAGTGATGCAACAAGCAGTGCAGAAAATATGGCTGACGAACATATGCAGCCAGAAGGTGAGGAGTTTGAAGTGATTCATGTCAATCCAGATGATGATGATGATGATGATGATGATGATAAAAGTGGAGTGGGGAGTGAGCAGCTTCATGTTCAATCACCAACAGTGTGCTCACTGTCTAACCAGCAGCTCCTTGCTGAAGTACCCACAGAGGTACAAAGAGCAGAGCAGAATACTCTGCCTCTCCAAAAGCCTATATCTCCCATATCACCGCTTACAGTGCCATCAGTATCACATTTGGAGTCGAGCACATTATCTATGGATTCGATCATGTCACCTGAGAAAGATACTAAGGCGCTCCTTTTTCTTTCCCAGCCATCATCGTCTCGAAATCCCTGTGCCCAACAGAATTACTATTTCCCGCTCCCTACGCTAAAAGAACAGTCCCATTCTTCACGAGATAAAGATATGAGGCAGCATTTTACAGATGCATCATCAACTCAGCTCCTATTACCAGGCTCAACTACCATATCGGCGGCCCAGAAACGGCCATATAGGGAAACAGAGGCTATGTGCGAAGCAGCCCAATGCTCAGGTCCTAAACAGTTACGTCGCTCGCTGAGGCTTCAGTCTGTAGCTAAAGAATCTACCTGCACCAGTGTGAAGAGAAACATGCGGCCTCGGAATCATCAGGATCGCCGCAGACCAAAGCCTGCAGATGAGGAAGTACAGTGCATGACACCAACAAGGCCACAGCAGTCGCCCTATCTCGAAGCTGAAACGAGAAAATGCGCACCCGCCACAAGAAAGAGAAGCAGGGAGCCTTGGGACCATAAGGGACTCTTGAGCTTCGTGGCTCAGAATGCTTTCAAATTGCCACGTCATGTTTGGACTGAACGGAAGGAGGGCGAGCAGAGAAAAAGTATGCGCCTTGCAAAGAAAATGCAAAGCAGAAGGTATTTCCTCAGACCAAGATTACATACAAAGAGCTGAAGACTGAAATAAGTATCTGATTCTTAACTATCATATTGAGAATACTTATGACCTTCCTCCAGAGTCCTCTTTGGAGGAAGATATCCATAGGTGTGATTTCTTTTTGTGCATAAAAATACACAAAATGATGTTTAGGGTGAAAGGATACGTTTGTCAGTGGTATGTTTAATAGTTGATAATGATGTGTAATCGATCTCCCACGAAAGAATACTCTATTGTTGATAAACTTGATGGCATTACGGTATAGTTATCAGTTTGCTCTGGAGTACTGAAGTCAAAATATTAGTTGTGCTCCTTTTCTGGTGCCCCAAACCAGAACAATCCTAGCAACAATGTGTGTTTTGGGAACATTAATTCTGTGAACATTCTACTGACAATTTGTCAAAGGACCAGAATTTCACTTGTCAAACTTTCCTCAAGCAAGACTTGACTATTGTCCTGTGAGATGATAAATGCAGCGGACACCAAAGTGAACATTTCAAATGACAGTTATTGATGTAGTACTAAAGTAATGTGTGGAATATTAGTAGTTTTTAATTTAAAACCATATTGATAACAGAGAAGACATAATTTGTTGTAAATATGACATTACAATAACATTTATACAATAATATCTACTGCTTAAAAGTTCGTTTTAATTCTTCCTTGCTAGTCAATTACTAGTTGAAAATACTTTGTAAACTAAAAATAGGTGCATAATAGAAACGATATTGTTTGTATGTTGTCTTCCTTAGGTAGGAATCCACAAAAATGAATTGAATGTTGTAAATACGTTCATTTAAATGTCAAACAGATGATTTCAGACATGAAAAGTTATATGTTACATTTTAAGCAATCTTCATGTGATTAAATAAACAAATAGATACCCTTATTGAATGTCATTATATACTTGATATAGATGCTAAATGCTTTAAAAATTTTTTTTGAAGAAACACAAAGAAAAAAGTTGTCCAATTTTTATTTTTAACCTGTAAAACATTTTAGTGTCAAAGTTGGCAAAGCATTAGAAATTACTCAGTTTATCCTTCCACCACCTTCTTTGTCCATTTAATAAAAATAAAACAGAAAGATTAGAATTTAATTTCATGTTGACATCGAAACAATTACTGAATTGCTTTTTCTGGTTGTAAATGTGCAAGGAAGGAAATTCTCGAGAGTCATAATGGAGGAACTGTTTCAATAGTTCCCTCTAGTGAAGTAGGGAAACAATAAAACTTAAATTCAGGATGTGAGATGAGGGCTTGAACCTAATTCCTGCTTAATATGAGTCAAGTGTATGAATAATTTTGTCTTCTTGCTGTCAATGACTGTGATATTTTATTGTTTTTTCTCTTGTGTGTTACCAGAAGTAATCTTGGATAATCTGATCAATATTCTCTATTTTATTTGTTGTGAATGCTGGCATGTTTTACTCCAGCTATTATTCCCATTGTGAGTTTAACCCACGATGCCAGCCTTGCAGAGATAAAAGTATGTACTTCTGTAACCCTTATAAAGAGTTACTGTACAACTGTACACAACTTAGATGGTTCCTTTTAATATTCACTGATTACTTGACTTGATACAGATGCTAAATACTTTAAAACATTTTTTTTGAATAACCTGTAAATCTTTTTAGTGCCAAAGTTGGCAAACTTTTTTAACTGTTCTCTCACCTCCAAAAGTCTTGCCAGCAAAAGATAACATTTCTGCACATGTTTATTAGAACTTGTTTGCTCTTGGATAAATGAGTGAGTTGCAAAACTCGATAAACCATACTCGTTTTGTTCTCTGTACTTTATTAACGTAAAGAAAGTTCTAAATGAGATGGATATGAATGAATGGAGCTTTAGTTTTATTGTAGAAATCAGTTCATTTATTCATTATTGTCCTGTCGGGCATATTACCCCTCTGTTGTTCCTACATCCTAAAGCAAACATTGACAGAATACTGACCACTCTTAAGCTATATAAATTCATAATTTGTTCATCTTAAAGTAGAAAAATAATTATGTATTACAGACATACAATTCCTTTACAGTTACCTTAGTTTGAATGATAAAGGCATTTTCTGGTGTCATTTTCTTTAGCTCCTGTGTGCTGCATTGTGATCGTTTCAGAGCTACTGATAATGACAGCCATACTAACGAGATGTTTGTTTATAATATATGCCTATAGATGCTATCGTATTCCTTGTTATCTTTACACTATTCCTAGTCACCCATGCTGATTGATCACACTGATGTTCTTTTGTATGATGGAAATAATGTAATATTAGTAAGCAATGTTTAGAAGAGATACACTTCATAAGGTGACATGGAATTATCATATTACATCAGATGAAACACAGTGTGTTGCTTCTCAAAGAAACTATACATGTGAAACTTCCTGACAGATTAAAACTGTGTGCAGGACCGAGACTCGAACTTGGGACCTTTGCCTTTCGCAGGCAAGTGCACTAGAGCACTTGCCAGCAAAAGGCAAAGGTCCTGAGTTTGAGTCTTGGTCTGGCACACAGTTTTAATCTGTCAGGAGGTTTCATATCAGCACACACTCCACAGCAGAGTGAAAATCTCATTCTGGAAACTATAGATGTAATTTAGTAATCCAACTGAGCCCACCTTTCCTTGCATAGACAAAATAATTTTACATGGTATTCACCCAAGGTCCTCTCAGTCTGGAGTGTATTAAATCTGAAGCTTCAATCTGGAATGTATTAAATTTCAAGCTTTCCATCTATTCTCTAATTTGTTGTTCACTACTCCTCTTTTGCAGATACACTTTCTGCTCAGTTTGGCAAGTTTCTGTAGAATATGATCCTATATGACACAATAGAACGAAAGTAAGCAACGTTTATATTAATATCTCCTACAGCTGACATAATTCTCATTGCAAGTACAGACTTGTTTAGGCGTTTCTAGAATTCTGTGTTATGCCCTTCCCAACTGAATTTATTATCAAGTTGTAATCCCAGAAATTTAACACTGTCAACATCTTTGATCTGCTTGTCTTTGTGTGTCATAAACAAGCTGGAAGGAAATCTCTTACAGGTTCTGAACTGCATATAGTGAGTCTTTTTATAGTTTAATGACAGTGAATAAGTTTTAAACAATTTATTAATGTCAGTGAAAATTTGATTAGCTGCTGTCTCTAAATCTGTACTTGACTTGCTACTTATCGCAACGTTTGTATCACCCACAAACAAAATAAACTTAACATCTGACTATGTAACAGACAAGAGGTCATTAATGTACACGAGAAAAAGCGACAGACACATGATGGAATCTTGAAGAACGCCACATGTAATTTATTCTCAATCAGATGAAGAATGTCTGCTTCCTGCAGAGGTATTTCGCAACGACACCCTTTGTTTGCTACCAGCTGGGTAAGACTCAAACCATTTTGTAGCACTGCCAGTGACACCATAATATTCTAATTTACTTAAGAAAATGCTGTTTTCCACACAGTTAAAGGCTTTTGACACGTGACAGAAAATGCTGGTAGGCTCTAATTTGTTAGCTAAAGAATTAAGTACATTCTCAGTGTAATGTAATTAGCTTTTTCTATACTGGAACCCTTAAGGAAGCCAGACTGTGACTAGGACAATATATTTTTTTGCAGTCAGATGATTAAGAAGACACTTGAACACGAACTTTTGAAACATTTTTTTTAAAAAGCTGGCAAAAGTGAAATTGGTCAATACTTTGATGGTATCTCTTGATCTCCCCTTTTGCAAAGAGGTGTAACTTCAGCATATTTTAGCCAGTATGGACATGTTCTGCTGATAAGAGATGGATTGCACAGCTCACATGAATGTCTTTGATTAACTTTGTTGGTACGTTCTCATAACCATTAGAATACTTAGTTTTTAAGGATGTGATGGATGCTACTTCTTTGGGAGACATGAATGTCATTTCCATTTTAGTGATGTTATTTGTAAAGACTGGTCTCAGATATCCTCTGGATTGTTTACCAAGCCTAATAACCCCAAACTGCCACTAACAGAAACAAAGTACTTGTTCAGGAGGTTTTGTACACTACATGCACTAGTTATCATTGCCTCATTTATTTTTAGAGCTACCTGTTCCTCTTTCTTTTTGGGGCCACCTGTCTCTGTCTTCACGATATACACATAATTTTTATTTTGTTGTTGGTTTAATTATCTTTTTCTCAAAATAAACCTGCTAAGATTTCTGGATTACTTGCTTCAGTATTTCGCAACATTATTTGTAATGCATTAAAATGCTAACATAGGATCTGTTCCTAAATAGTAGACATTGTTCCACATGATGTCGTTATTTCTTGTGTAATCCACAGCTTAGTTTTACACTTCTGTTTGGTTTGAATTACCTGTATGGGAAAACAATTTTCAAAAGAGGCAGTAACTATATTAATGAATGCTTTGTACTTTCTGTTTCAGTCAGAAGTATTGTAAAGCACTGTCCAGTGAGTCCAGTGACCTGTCAAAGGCGTCTGACTGAGTGAATCACAGCATTCTTTTAAGTAAATTAAAATATAGCGTCACTGGTAGTGCTGCAAAGTGGTTTCAGTCATATCTTACTAATAGAAAACAAAGGGTGTCATTACATAACACTTCAGCAGTAGGCAATCAGACATCATCTGACTGGGAAGAAATTAGATGTGGTGTTCCCCAAGGTTCCATACTAGGTCCACTACTGTTTCTTGTGTATATTAATGACCTGTCATCCGTTACATTACCAGATGCCAAGTTTGTCTTATTTCCAGATGATACAAACATTGCAATAAATAGTAAATCAAATATAAATTTAGAAAGGACAGCTAATCACATTTTTACTGACATTAATAAGTGGTTCAAAGGCAATTCACTGTCATTAAACTTTGAAAAGACCCGCCATATGCAGTTCAGAACTTGTAAGAGATTTCCTTCTGGTGTGTGGATAAAATATGATGACATGGAAATAGGAGAAGTTGAGGGTGTAAAATTCTTGGGATTACAACTTGATAATAAATTCAGTTGGGAGCAACATACTAACGAACGGCTAAAGCGCCTAAACAAGTCTGTGTTTACAATGCGAATGATGTCAGACATACGAGATATAAATATAAAAAAAACTGGCATATTTTGCTTATTTTCACTCCATCATTTCATATGGTATCATATTTTGGGGTAACTCCACAAACAGAGAAAAAAGTTTTAGAGTACAGAAGTGTATAAAAAGAGTAATGAGTAGTGTAAATCCAAGAACATCATGTCAAAACCTATTCAAAGAATTGGGCGTATTAACCACAGCTTCTCAGTGTATTTATACCTTAATGAAGTTTGTTGTAAATAATACATCTCTTTTTCCAACTAACTGCTTAGTACACAGTATCAATACTAGGAAAAAGAACAATATACATAAAGATTTAAAATCACTTACTCTAGCCCAGAAAGGAGTCCAGTATTCAGCAATGCATATTTTCAATAAGCTACCAGCAACCATTAAGAGTTTAGTATCAGACAAGGCACAATTTAAACATAATTTAAAAGAATTTTTGGTGGCAAATTCCTTCTATTCCATCCATGAGCTTCTCAACAAGTGCAGTAGACCATTTTAATGAAAAATTATTATACTTTAATTTTTGACAATACTTGGTTGAAACAGCCAAGTAACTACCTACTGTGTGAATGATGGATGTATGGAAAGCAGATGTAAGTCTCAAGTCTGTAAATAGTGGAAGTTTAATTTTAAATCTTGTACATAATCTGACTGTTCTTAACTGAGGATCATTGAAATCAATAATTTACTTTAATTTTGGACAATACTTGGTTGTAATAGCCAAGAAACTAGCAAATGTCTGAATGATGGATTTAATGAAAGCAGATGTAAGTATTAAACCTGTAAATATTACAAGTTTAAATTTAATTCATGTACATAATTTTACTGTTTATTGACTGCTGATCATTAACATTAATGAAACTCAAGTTTTTCTAATTACATTTTTGTGTTGTGTTTATCTGACATGTTCCACATTGAGGAGGATTCCCTCTTTTATGGGTCTATGAAATGATAGTTAATCTAATCTAATCTAATCCAGTACATATCTTTGAGAAATCTCTCAAAATTATCAATTTTTTGACTGATTTATTAGCCTCCCATACTCAGATTTAATAGATTTTTTTATTCTGACAAGTTTCATCATGTAATACAAGATGTTGCATGTCATGATCAGATAGCCTATTTGCTATTGGTTTTGTGATATGATTTTTTTCTTAGATTTGTCTACAAAGATATTATCAATAGCAGTCTCCGAGCATTTACATAACATAGTGGTAAAGTTTACATTAGGAACTAAATTGAATGACAGTGTTATTGATTGCTACAATTGTTCACTGCCAGAGCTTTTAAACAAATCCACTCTAAAATCGTCGGCGACCACTATTTTCTTCTTTTTTACTGTGTGTTGGGACTATGGAGCTACCAGCTTTTTTTTATAAAAAGGATAAAGGTTCCTGAAGGTGTTCTATATACTTAGTGTCATAAAGGACTTACTATGAAATACTATTTCTATTGCTCAAACTTTTAAATGCTACTCTGAGCAAAAATTTTTTAATATCAATACTCTTATAATCGAAACAGTTTGTGACAAATGTTCCAACTCCTCCTTTTTCCACAATTTCTCTACAGAAATAAGGAGCTAACTTGCATCTAATAAAATTAAACATATCTGTACCAGTTTGCACATGATATTCAGAGATATATGAACTGGTTTGCTCAACTCTAATTCTTAAACACAAATAAGCAACTCATTAAGCTTACCCCTTAGTCCTTGGATATTCTGATGTAAAAAGGATAATTGACTCTGTCTACATGCAGAACATATCACTGCCTAATATTCCAGGTCAAGAGCTTTTTTATCTTCAACAGTTATACCTCGAAGTTTTTGGAGTTCACAATGCAAAATAAGAAGGTCATTTTTATCTCTATGATGAAACTCAGGGTAGTAAAGGACCAAATGAAGCCACTTCTTGTCTTCTGCATTACAGAGATATTTATGTTCAGAAGGATGTCACAGAACTGCACCTCATTAGCTCTGGTGATCAATGGCTCTTGTAGAAACGGAGCATTTTGATAAAATCCAGCACTTCTTTTCCCTGAGAGTACAGTCTTTCCTCCCCATTGATCTTGGTGTTGTGAAGAGGCTTTTTTCAATGCACAATACAATTTATCTTCCAAAAGAAGTATGTGAGATAATAGTATAAAGTGAAGACTCCCTGGGAAGTTCATGGTTGCTATATTAGGCGTTGAAGATGTAATTAACTTCAAGGACTGGTGGCCTCCTCTGTATAAGAAGGCAGTAAATTCACTGGAGAGCGAACATCTTTCAAGAGACAAGTGTACGTTGAAACACGTATGTAACATAGCAGCGATGGCGAGGCATTGTAGCATCTGTGACCAGAGAGTATGAGCTTGACCGCGCGAGTGTTGCGAGCAGTCTCAGTCTGTCAGTCAGTCGTTGCGAGTCTGTAGCTCTGTCTAGTTGAGTAGTTGAGGGGAGTACTCTGTCAGTCAGTCGTTGCGAGTCTGTAGCTCTGTCTAGTTGAGGGCAGTACTCTGTCAGTAGTCGTCGCGAGCAGTAGCTCTGTTCAGTGGTGTGCAGTACGCTAGTAGTCATCATGCAGAGCGGTCGGTCAGTGGTAGCAGTCCAGTGGGATTGCGTGATGTGGTCTGGCGACAACACTGGTCAAGATGCTGAATGAGGTATACTGTTAATTAAGATAATCATCGGATAATGTAAAGTTTAATTATTGTAACTAATTTTCAACAAGTGCCCCCAATAATAACTTTGATTTCAAAAGCAATTTTACATAAAATTTTCATTTAATTGAAGTAACTATTTCGTTCCACTTCCCCTAAACAAAAGTTTCAGTTTTCAATTAGATTACAAAAAAAAAAAAAAAAAAAAAAAGGAATATTATTATTTGCAATGCAGTTCCTCCAAGCGGTGCGCAACAACAAGAGCAGAAATTTGACTAGGTGTTGCAATGAGGTAAGAATTTAATTTTGATTTTTGCACAGGGCCAAAGACCGATATTTCGGTTTAATTGAATTATCATTATCACTGAATGGACTTTAATTTTTATGAAGAACTTATATTTGAGTCAGATCGCGATTCTCACTTTTATTGTCATTAAATTTAATTGCTAGGGAGGTTACGTTTGGCTCCTATTCATTTATTATTTCTGTCTTTAAAATTTCAGTGGAGAGGTTACACTTAGCGCAATGTCCATTGGCATTCTTAAATAATATTTCTATCTTAAAATTTTGTGGGGAGGTTACACTTGGCGACACCCAGTCCAGGATCGTATTTCGTTGTGAGTCTTTTGAGGAACAGTCAAATATCTGCTCTTATTTTCTTAGATATAATTAGGATTTGGCGCAACGCTTTCACTAATCTTGTGACTTTCTTTCTACAGGTCAACGGCAATTTGTTGCTTTGTTGTATTTGTGTGTTGCTTTTGCATTGTGCTTATTTATTTTGTGAATAATTTTGACTATTGTTAAAATGCCGCGAAAGACTGTGAATAGTGTATCGCGAGGTATTATGAATGAAATTACCGACCCAAACAACTTTGCCGATAGGACATGTGACACGCAGTGTAATGATGACAATCCTGCGTTCACTAACAATCAGTGCATTCCAACCACTAATGATGACTTTCACCTTAATGATGGACAAACGAACTCAATTGTCTCGTCTGTTAACTTGACGACAATTGATGACGCAGAACGCTCTATTGTAATGAGCGCTGCCGAGCTTAACACACCCGATTTAGAAAATCCAAGTAACGCACAGACAAGTTTGTCTAATGAAAATGAACAGGATACTGAAAGTACGACGGATTTATTTAATTCCGAAATAATGTCTGACAGTGTACATCCGACTGATAATCCTTTTTGTAAGTTGCAAAATGACCAATTGGTCACACAAAGCGGGACAATTGCAAATACACCGTCAAATAGTACAGAGAATGGAGTAGATAATGTTACATTGGGTCAAATTATGGCAATATTGCTACAAAATAATGAGCAGGTCAAACAACAGAGTGAAGATTTCAGACAACTTAGGGAAGATAACAAACACTTAAATGAGGAACTTGACAATAATGACGAAAAACTCAAACAATACTTAAATGAAAAATTAGACGACAATTCGAGACAGCTTAGTGAACAAATTAGAGCCGTTGCTGCGCAGTGCCATGACACTAAGGAACAGTTGCGCGTGGAAATTGAGGCTTGTTCAAAAAAAAAATAGCGAAGAAATTAAGTCTGTTGCGCAGGAATTAAGAGAAATGCAAACAGCCGCAACAGATACACTCAGAGACGAAATTAGCGGAGTCGCTAAACAATGCTCTGAAAAAGCTACACAATTACGGGATGAGTTTAAAGCAATGACGGTAGAACTTTCGCGCACAATGGACGCAAAGATAGACGCGAAATTTGAACAGCAAAACACTCAGATTAACGAGCGCTTTAATCAGCACATACAAAACAGTGATACGCGTTTCCGCAAATTTATTCAAGATCAAAACAAAGCAAAACGACGAGTCATGGAAACAATCACTGCACAAAGACAAGAAGACAAACGTAAAATGTTCGCGAAAGCGAAGACGTATGTAGACAATAATATTACTACAGTGTCCGATAAAATTAATACCATAGAACAATTGAACGCGGAATTACGGGATGAAATTTCTGACCTTAAATCAAAAACAGATACACACACAGTAAATATTCAAATAGTGACAGACAGATTCGAACAATTAGATCTAACACAGGATTGCGATGTCATCAAAGCTGATGTTAAAAAACTGAGCGAAACTACGCGTAAGTTGCAAAAACAGATTAATGCGTCCGATTCTAAAACCGACGATCAGGTTAAAATACTGACTGAAAAATGTGATGAATTGGCCAGTCGTATTGATGTTATCGAAAATACTAATGACAATAAATCAGATGATACTGCACCGGTTTCATTTATCCAAACACCTGAATTTCAAAATTTACAGCAGATAATTAATGAGATCGATTCGTCTAACAACACGTTACGTCGGAAGTCATCAAATTTACAACAAGAAGTAACAGAGATGAAAAACATTTCAGTTAATAACATACCACAACAGACGCCACTTTATGAACATGTGTCAGACTCACGCAGTGCGTATAATTTGGGTAATCTACAGAGAGTACGGGACTTAGATTCCGATCAACCACAGTTCAATAGATTCTCTTACGATCCTGAACCTGTTCCATCACACAGAGATGATAATTTCGACTACAAACATTTTCTGTCAGTGAGAAAGTTTAAGGTTTTCAAAAACGTTAGAACACAGATTCACCCACTGGATTGGATTCAACAATTTAGCTTTGCTCTTCCACCGACTTGGCCTGTAACACATAAACTTGAATTTATTTGCAGTTTTCTGGAAGGCGAACCGGCAACTCGTATGAGACCGATCGCGAGGCAATGCTATTCAGTAGAAGAGTTTCAGAATGCTTTTCTGTCAGCGTATTGGTCGAAGACGACACAGCGCGGAATTAAAGATCAGTTAATTAGTTTGCCGAATTACGAGAACTCAAAATTTCCCAGTGTGACGCAATTTTTTGAGCATATGGTCCAACAAAACCAGTACCTAAGTGAGCCGTACAGTGAATCCGCACTTATACAATTATGCATTTCCAAATTACCACGGTCATTACGAGTGTCACTTCTAACAGGTCAGCAAAAAGAAAATATTTCAGCGTTCAGAGATCTTTTACAGCTCTTGGAAGTACAGCAATCTGATTATTCTTTTGTAAACAAAAACTCTTCTTATAATAACCAAGGTCAACAAAAGTACAGCAATTATGATCAGACACGTAATTTCAGTAGGAAAGATAACAGACGCTTTAGGAACGGCAACTACCAAAATTCTAATAACAGCCAAAATTTTAATTATCAATATCGTCAAAATTTTCAGCAACAGGAAACACATTTTGGTAACAATGGAGGTTTTTCACAACAACAACATCAAAACCAGCCGGTTAGCATACATAACCAACAATGTAATGCACAAGGTCAACCAGGCTTTAATGTTCCGCCGCGTGCGCGTATAGTCCAAGATCCAACAAATAGTAACGTACGGCAGCAAGGAAACAACTACGTACAAAGAAGACAGTATTTCAATTGCTATCGTAATGCACCGTATAGGAATGACTATTACGACAGACGTAAAAATAATGAGGACAATTTTCAGCGAACATATAACAACAGTCGGTCTCACCAACAGCAAAATCATACGCAAGAACCTATTCTCATGAATGAACCCGACAGTAGGTACCATCCAGAGCGTAACTCGTCTGGAAGAAGTAATAGGACAGTTCAAATAGTTGAAATGCCACAGCATCCTCCTAATAATAATAACACGTCAGATAGAATCTGACTAGATACTGTACAGATCGCATCTTCCAATAATACAAGCACTACTTCAGACACGCAAAATGTTGTTCGCGAAAATGTAATTACTTTTGACGATATCAGAGACACTCTCTTGCAGGAAAGACCAGCTATTCAGAAAACCATTTCACATCCTGTTATCGAAATTAAGATTGGTTCATCGAAATTCTCAGCAGTAATTGATTCCGGCTCACCTATATCAGTAATAAATGAGGAGACTTTTAATGAGTGCAACAAAGAGAATACGTATCCGACATTACCATTAGGCAAAACAAAAGTGAAAGGAGCAGTACCGAGTAAAGGTGTAGACGTTAAATTACAGACGCATTTATCATTTTGTATTGGAGGTCATACTTTCCACTCTAATTTTTGGATTGTTCCTTTATTAACAACAGACGTAATTTTAGGTACAAATTTTCTGGTACAACACGACGCAGTTATCGATTTTCAAAATTCTTATTTAATGTTAAAGGATGAAAATGTACAATTGGCTTTAGAATTTCAGTACTCACTATCTGCGGAAGAGCAAACAATTAACCGCACAGAGGTCATTTCCGCAACACGTAACATAGATTGTAATCGCACATTGTTCACAGATACGTACGTACACAACTATAATACTCCAGACGAAGTTGACTACGACGTAATGCAAATGATTTCCGATAAAGTTAGACAAAGCAGTGCAACTACAGACGACGAACGAACGCAGTTACACAAGATTATTTTACAGCAAGCTCCAGTTTTTGACAACGTTCCTGGTACTATGTCCGGATTTATGTATGAATTTCAAGTCAAACAGCACGATACATTTAAAGCAAAGCATTATCCCATTCCATATATTCACAGAGAACAAGTTAAAAAAGAATTGCAGGATATCCTTGATCAAGGAATTATTGAACCAGCAGTTAGTCCGTACATAAACCCGCTGCATATTGTTAAGAAAAAAGATGGCTCACTTCGCCTTGTACTTGATTCACGTCACATTAATGACATTATTATTAACGAAACAGATCGACCACAGACACTAGAGGAACTTTTACAGAAATTTCACGGTACAGCTGTTTATTCTACACTAGATTTGAAATCGGGATTTTGGCAAATTCAACTTCATCCGAATTGTAGAAAATACACAGCATTTCTTTGTTTTGGCGACTGTTATCAATTTTGCAAATTACCGTTCGGCTTAACTATTTCTTCTGCAGCTTTTATTCGCGGTT
Organism: Schistocerca serialis cubense; assembly: GCF_023864345.2. Lineage (NCBI taxonomy): Eukaryota > Metazoa > Arthropoda > Insecta > Orthoptera > Acrididae > Schistocerca > Schistocerca serialis. The sequence continues at coordinate 663,050,753 of NC_064639.1, read as the reverse complement.
TGAACACAATACTTCCGACAGAATTTAAGGACAGAATTACGACGTACGTAGTCGATATTCTTATCGCAGAAGCTAACTGGTCTGAACACAATATGATTCTTGAACAACTGTTACAAACTTTTCATGCACAAGGACTTACAGTTAACCTCAGTAAATCGCACTCTGGCAAAACTTCCATAAAATTTCTTGGACACGTGATTTCAGCAGAAGGCATTGCACCTGATCCGGAAAAACTTCAAGCTCTACGTGACATTACCGTTCCTACGACGAAGAAGCAATTACGCAGTTTTTTGGGCTTAATTAACTTTTTTCGTAAATTTATTCATTATTCCGCTTTAGACACGCCTAGACTATGCCAATTAACAGGTAAAAACACTATTTGGTCTTGGGATAAGCAAGCACATTCTGAATTCATGAACCTGAAGCATGCTTTGTTGAATGCACCACTTTTATCGCACCCAGATCTTACTAGAAATTTTTCCATTGCCACCGACAGTTCCAACACCGCTTTAGGCGTACATATTTTCCAGGAAATTGAAGAAGATGGTTCAACAGTAATTAAAAACATCGCATTTGCAAGCCGCATTCTGTCACCTGCTGAGCGAAATTATTCTGTTACAGAATTGGAAACATTATGTGTTGTATGGGCTTTTACGAGATTTAGGCACTTTCTTTATGGCAGACATACCACCGTCTACACAGACCACAGAGCAATACAATTTTTGCTTTCAGCTAAATTTACTCACGACAGATTAAGCAGATGGAAACTTTATTTACAGGAATTTAATTTTACGATTGTCCACATTCCTGGCACACAAAATGTTATAGCAGACGCACTATCGCGTTCTCTCGGCAACAATCAGCAAGACGATGCAACCAACTTCTGCAAAACAAATTTCAGTGTCATGTACATTCAGCAAGTTGCATTTGAAAATTTTATTTCATCGTCATTACAGGACATAGCACAAGAACAAAACAAAGACAATGTGTGGAAAGAAATTAAACACCTTTGGCAAGATAGAAAAAATGTTACGATTAGGAACCACTACACTGTACGCAATGACATTCTGTTTCGCCGCTCTCATCCTGACAGCAACAATTGGTTATTATGCATTCCTGACGAACTGGTTAACAAATTAATCTGGTACACTCATTTAAGTTACGCACATTACGGAGCACGAAAATGTTTTCTTATACTGAGACAGAACTGTTATTTTACTAACGTGGAGAAACGTATACGACGAGTTTTAGCGTCTTGTAAAATTTGCCAGAAAGCTAAATCAGACACCACTTCACATATTCCTCCATTATATCCCATTATACCTGTTAAATTAAGACACATGGCCGCTGTAGATATTTTTGGTCCAATTCCGAGAACTAACAGAGGTTTTTGCTACATCTTTGTCGCTGTTGAGCTCACTTCAAAATTTGTTACTTTCACTCCGTTACGTAAAGCTACTGCTAAAACTGTTTCGAAAGCATTTGTAAAACATTTCCTATTTCATGTAGGGCATGTGATGAAAGTAATTTCTGACAATGGATCACAATTTCGTAGTAGCGTATGGACACGCATGTTACGAGCCAGAAACATTTCTCCGATCTATATATCCAAGTACCACGCTTCTTCGAACCCCTGTGAAAGATTAATGAAAGAAATTGGTAAACTGTGTAGAGTATACCGCCACAAAAGACATATTGATTGGGATACACACATACTCTCATTCCAAGACGTAATTAATTCCATTCCAAATGAATCCACTATGCTATCTCCGTCTGTTATATTGAAAAACGTTGAACCACCAAACAAAATTAAAGAATTAGTAAACTTCCCTAAACGTCGTCGCCTACGACACCATGAAATAATTGACATTGCGCTGAACAACATCAAACGTGCCGCAGAGCGCCGGAGAAAACAGCAAAAACAGGTTTGTAGACGCCGCGACTTTCACGTTGGACAGAAGATATTAGTACGTACACACTATTTATCCAGCAAAATAAAAGGTAAGTGCAGTAAATTTGAACTTCTATACGCAGGTCCATATCGGATTCGCAGCATCCCTCACCCCAATGTTGTACACGTCGAAACTTTGAGAACCAGAAAATCGAAAGGCAATCACCATATCTCAAACATTAAACCGTTTATTGAGTGAAACCACTGTATGATTCAACACACTATGATGCCATTTACTAATTTTTTTTGACCACTTATGCAATTATATTCACATGACTAATTACAGATGATTATCGTATTTTTTCTTGGCAAGTGCCCGGCAAGGTAAGGTTAGCAGGTCGCTTTTCTTGTCGTTACACATCAGACCGTGCACATTTTCCACTTTTTTGTGTATATGATTGCACTTCAGTTTTGTTTGTATGTACTGTGAAATAGTTAAGATATAACACACACCAGGCGACTTTGACATTTTTTGCCTTATGACATCTCAACATCGTGACTGTTTTACATTTTTTGCTGCTGCATTGTGATATTCTCTGTACATTTTTGCATCTGAACACTGTCAATGTCTTTGACATATTACGTTTTCTGTCATGTTATGCTGTATGGTTAATTATGTTACCATAAACCAGTCATTATCTAGTGGGTATATGATTTAAATGCAAGACATTAATCTTTGTTCATCAATTTCAGAAAGAAATGATGCGTGTAAGAAATAAATCCAGCAGAAATGGGAATTTCACCTACGGAATAAACGAAAGAAGATGCAATAACTTTATGAGGAAGAGTAAATGGATCAGGAATAACAAGCATTAACGAGAATATACTATACTCATCGTAGAATAGCAGTCTTAACTAATTTTTTCTTTCAGAATACAAGGTGATTGATGCAGGCTGTCAGACAGAACTACACATCTTAGTTTTAGTGATGAAATATGCTAGAGATAAGGATTAGTTGTATAATGAGTAATGAAGTGATTTTTTGCAGATGATAATGAATACTGATGAATAATGATGAAGGATATGGTATTACGAATAATGAAGTTTTTCTTTACAGATGATGATAATAATGAAGTTATGATAATATGGATAATGAAGTGATTGATAATGAAGTTTTTTCTTTACAGATGAGGATAATGTTGGAGTTTTATATTTATGCTATGTAGTTATTTAAGTATTTGTTGCAGTTTGTTTTGACAGCAGGTGTTATATTGCATAGTAGGATGACGGAAAGTTTTGGAAAGGACAGCTATGGAACACATTTTATACACATTTCACTACTTGTTAATTCGAAGTTCACTACTTTTCAGCATAGTGTGCGTTTCTTCTTTCAGGTCAATAATCCATTTTGTATTTTTTCCAGGAGATGCTTGTCATGATACTTACTAAACCTGTTACTTATTATACCTGTTCTAGTACTTGCATTTTATTTTTTTTTACCCATTTCTGTTTACCATTTATAAATGTAATCACATATACTGCCTTGTTACATAACCTTGCTACAGCTGACTCATGACGAATGACGTTACCTATCCTCATTGGCAGCAATAGGTCAAAAGCAAAAAGTGTTATGCCTCAGCAATTAATTATCGATCCCAACGCAATGCATTGCTAACAAAAAAAAAAAATGTATTAACAGTCCCAAATAGTGATACCAGTTTGAGAAAATTCTGAATAATACTGATTAGCTCTAAATAGTATGTCACTTGAGTAATGACTTCTTAATGAGACAACAAAAATACACATATATATAAAATAATGCTTAGTAACTGGCTAGTAATTGCCACTGTTATTGTAATGAGACTACTTATAATCCCCATGATTATTAATGCTATGACTGTAATTAACTAATTTTTAATAATGACTTTGTAATGATCTGAATAATACTGAATGATGAACAATGCTTTATACTATTCGATACGTGGTGGCCACTGAGTGCCAATAATTAGTGTCACTTAATGAATTGTTATTAATTATGCCATTAATTAGCTCTTGTTTTCAATGTTCATACTTTATAATTGGAAATGAATGTGACTGTTTAATAATGCTTTGTAATTAGAAAGCTAATGATTATTACTATTGGAATGACAAATGATTAATTAATTATGCTATGCTTTATAATTGGGAAAGAATGTGATTGCTTAATAATGCTTTGTAATTAGGAGAAGGCTAATGATTCTTAATTATATTTTGTAACTGGAAAAGAATGCGATTGTTTCATAATGCTTTGTAATTAGGAGAAGGCTAATGATTAATACTATTGGAATGACAAATAATTAATTAACTCTGCTATACTTTGTAACTGGAAAAGAATGCGATTATTTAATAATGCTTTGTAACTAGGGAGAAGAAGGTTACTGATTTTATGTAATACAATTAATGAACATTTTTCTGTAATACTACATACATGGTACAGAAATGTTCAATAACTGGGCTATGAACGCCGCAAACTACTACTGTAATTGACAATATTATGTGACTTAATGTCCTTCACCTTATGAGCTAACTACCCTGAATTACTGCAATGTCCATTTGTCCAGTTTATCCTAGTGATCATGGAGCACTATATTTGGTTTGGCACTAATTCTACGTTGGTGTGCCTTGTAAGAGCGTGGTGTTGACACGACATGCTGTCCACCACCATGAGCGATGAAGACGTTATTATGGTCCCACTGTTTGGTGTACCTAATGTACTGCCAAAATGAAAACATGGAACATTACTACGACAGTTCAGTGTCTTGGCTTCACTGATAAATTCTGATGGGAAAAGAACTTCAAGTTGTGTCACTTGGTGTTGTACTTCTGTGGAAAGATATGGACTTTCAGAACAGCTGTGTGCAATCTAAAGTGCTACAACCATGATGCAATCCTTCCCTTTCCTATCCTAATTCTTGTCACATAGTGAAAATCATTTCTTGCTAACATTATTTATGTTCATGGGTTATACATTTTTTTCGATTCGCTGAACTCCAGTGCGAGTACACCTTTCTCATTTTTCAATATGATGATTTTTTTTGCCATTATGTTTATTTACTGCGAAAATGCTAAGGACATTTTTTCGATTTGTTCTGAAGTACAGTATATGTACACTCTTGTCTTTTATATTGTATATACATTTTTTTATTTTTTTTTGAGGATATGTTCTGAACTACAGTGCATGTGCACTTATGTTAGGTGTTAATATGTTTTCTACTGAATTTCAGTGCCTGTGCACTTTTCTCATTTTTCAAGATGATTTGTACTCATTCTGTATATTCAATACTTCAATGCGTATGCACTTATGTCATTTGTTACTAATTGTATATACATTTCATCATTTACTGATATGTTCTCAACTGCAGTGCATGTGCACTCATGTCACTTGTTAACATAATATTTTGCCAGTCTGTTTATTTGTTCTGAATATGCTAAAGAATTTTTTTTCAGTGCCTGTGCACTTTGTTATCTGTCAAATAATTTGTATATACATTTTTCTGATTTGCTACTATGTTTTGTACTCACATTTTGTCTTTGTCTGTTATATTTTGTACTTAGTGCGTGTGCACAACATTTAAATATTCTGTAAGTTGTAGAATTTTGTTAGTTAAAGAAAAATTTTGCTGCGCTTGGCAAGTCCAAATGACTCACCATCGCTGCCAAATTTTTGCCCCCCCCCCCCCAGTGGAGGGTTATGAAACACGTATGTAACATAGCAGCGATGGCGAGGCATTGTAGCATCTGTGACCAGAGAGTATGCGCTTGACCGCGCGAGTGTTGCGAGCAGTCTCAGTCTGTCAGTCAGTCGTTGCGAGTCTGTAGCTCTGTCTAGTTGAGGGCAGTACTCTGTCAGTCAGTCGTTGCGAGTCTGTAGCTCTGTCTAGTTGAGGGCAGTACTCTGTCAGTAGTCGTCGCGAGCAGTAGCTCTGTTCAGTGGTGTGCAGTACGCTAGTAGTCATCATGCAGAGCGGTCGGTCAGTGGTAGCAGTCCAGTGGGATTGCGTGATGTGGTCTGGCGACAACACTGGTCAAGATGCTGAATGAGGTATACTGTTAATTAAGATAATCATCGGATAATGTAAAGTTTAATTATTGTAACTAATTTTCAACAAGTGCCCCCAATAATAACTTTGATTTCAAAAGCAATTTTACATAAAATTTTCATTTAATTGAAGTAACTATTTCGTTCCACTTCCCCTAAACAAAAGTTTCAGTTTTCAATTAGATTACAAAAAAAAAAAAAAAAGAAAAGGAATATTATTATTTGCAATGCAGTTCCTCCAAGCGGTGCGCAACAACAAGAGCAGAAATTTGACTAGGTGTTGCAATGAGGTAAGAATTTAATTTTGATTTTTGCACAGGGCCAAAGACCGATATTTCGGTTTAATTGAATTATCATTATCACTGAATGGACTTTAATTTTTATGAAGAACTTATATTTGAGTCAGATCGCGATTCTCACTTTTATTGTCATTAAATTTAATTGCTAGGGAGGTTACGTTTGGCTCCTATTCATTTATTATTTCTGTCTTTAAAATTTCAGTGGAGAGGTTACACTTAGCGCAATGTCCATTGGCATTCTTAAATAATATTTCTATCTTGTAAATTTTTGTGGGGAGGTTACAACGTCATCCCAGATATCAACACTAACACATTTCAAGTACTCATCGTGGCATCCAGGAGTATTGTTGCATCACCTTTCATCAACACAACAGTGGATCATACTTTCATCCTGCAGCAGACAATGTCATACAAGGGATAGCTGTCAGCTACTAAAGCTAAACATGCTGAATGAAGATGATCTTGCACTATATTCCTGAAGAATATTAGCAGTTGTACCTTGAAATTTTCGACAATCATTGGTAATTTGAAGTAATTGTTTTCAGTCTTGCACTTGCATTGCCAATTATAACACTATATGACTATTTTCCTTGTGTAAGTAAAAAATGTTAGATGCCTCAATTAATTAGTGTTAGCATTAAAGGAAAAAAATTAATAATGTCATACATTTGTACAAATTTGCTTTATAAATCAGTTTTTATATGTTTCATATCTTTTAAAGCAAACAAAACTGTTATTAAGCTGATTACAACAGCACATTTTAATGATAAATTGAGTTAACTTTAGAGAAAACATAACTCCAGTCATTTTGATCTCTGTTTAGGCAAATTATGCTAGGAGCTAGAGATTCTACTGTATTACTCACCTAACCATACTCTTTAAAAAGGATGAAGCATTTTTTGATATGTGTTAAACTTTCTTTTAAAAATAGTTATATTTACTGAAAAATTTGCATCTATGCTGTTATGCTGTTTCTAAACTGACCGATCACATACTCTTACTTTATTCATGTATTCTTCTCTTATTTTTAAAATTTTGGATACAATGCACTTATTGTAAGGATGACAAACCCCTGTTTAACTAATGTACAATATTTTGTCACTAATATTACCTTTCAGATACAATTTATTTTTGAGATGGGGAAATATCATAACTTTTCCTAGATTATTTCCACTTAATTTCAGCTTATTTGTTACCCAGCCTTTAACTACAGTAAGTAAAATGAAGTAATATTGTATAGTAGTGGTCGATTATGACATAGATATTGTAAGGTGAATTATTTCTATATAATAAAATTTATTATCTGTATTAATTGATACAAATCTAAATATAATGTCCTTTCTATTTATTCTAAAAAATAATGTAGGTGGTTAACAGTCGACGGTGTCATGTATAATAACTTGCCTTTTCCAACCTATTTCCATCCTGTGAGGCTTGTAATATTTGAATATGTCTGCAGCATTATGTTAATTAAATATTTGTACAATAAGTGTGTAATAAAATTTATTTCCTATATTTTGTGAAACAAACATGTGTATAACTTTGTTCTTAATTGTCCTAGAAAGAGACCATTGATATATATACATACATATATATATATATATATATATATATATATATATATATATATATATATACAGAGTGAGTCACCTATCGTTACCGCTGGATATATTTCGTAAACCACATCAAATACTGATGAACCGATTCCACAGACCAAACGTGAGGAGAGGGGCTAGTGTAATTGTTTAATACAAACCATACAAAGATGCACGGAAGTATGTTTTTTAACACAAACCTACGTTTTTTAAAATGGAACCACGTTAGTTTCGTTAGCATATCTGAACATATAAACAAATACGTAATCAGTGCCGTTTGTTGCATTGTAAAATGTTAATTACATCCGGAGATATTGTAACCTAAAGTTGACGCTTGAAACCTCCGACGTTCAGTTGCGTGTTGTAACAAACACGGGCCACGGTCGGCGAGCAGCATCTGCAGGGACATGTTTACAATGACGACCGTGTTTACGAGTGTGGCTGTAGTGCACTGCTGTGGTTTGGACTAGCTGTCGCAGTGTCCGCATGTAGCGCTTGCTGCTATTGTTACCCTGCATTCGTCTCCGCACGCAGACCAACTGTAGTACACGGTGTTACCAGACGTCTGTGATAGTGTAGTGCTGTACCATGGTGTATTCGCACTCTGAAAAGGCGAAGATGATACTCATCTATGGCGAGTGCCGACGAAATGCAGCTGAAGCCTGCAGGTTGTATGCAGAACGGTACCCGGACAGAGAGCATCCAACGTGCCACACATTGCAAAACATCTACCGCCAAATGTATGCAATAGGTATGGTCGTAGCACACAAACGGGTCCGTAACAGGCTCGTCACAGGAGAAACGGGTGCAGTTGGTGTGTTAGCTGCTGTTGCCATGAACCCACACATGAGTACACAGGACATTGCGAGAGCCGGTGGACTGAGTCAAAGTAGTGTCATGCGCATACTGCATCGTCACTGCTTTCACCCGTTTCATGCGTCGCTACATCAGCAATTACACGGTGATGACTTTAATCATCGAGTGCAACTCTGTCAATGGGCATTAACAGAGAATGCGTTGCAGTTCTACCTGTTTAGCGATGAAGTGGGTTTCACAAACCACGGGGCAGTGAATCTACGGAACATGCTGGCTAAGACAGGTAGAGCGACAGCGACCGTGGACTGTAAATGTATGGTGCGGAATCATTGGCGACCACCTCATTGGTCCTCACTTCATTGCAGGGGCCCAAACAGCTGCAACATACATCGCGTTTCTACAGAATGATCTGCCAACGTTGCTCGAAAATGTCCCACTGGAAACGCGTCGACGTATGTGGTATCAGCATGATGGTGCACCTGCACATTCCGCAATTAACACTAGGCTGACCCTTGACAGGATGTTCGACGGGCGTTTCATAGGACGTGGAGGACGCATAAATTGGCCAGCCCGTTCTCCTGATCTTACACCTCTGGACTTCTTTCTGTGGGGTACGTTAAAGGAGAATGTGTACCGTGATGTGCCTACAACCCCAGAGGATATGAAACGACGTACTGTGGCAGCCTGCGGCGACATTACACCAGATGTACTGCGGCGTATACGACATTCATTACGCCAGAGGTTGCAATTGTGTGCATCAAATATTGGCCACCACATTGAACATCTATTGGCCTGAGATGGCGGAACTCACTCTATTTCACTCCATAAATGAAAACGGAAACCATGTGTGTACGTGTACCTCACCCCTCATGGTAATGTACATGTGCGTCAGTGAAAAAGACCAATAAAATGGTGTTAGCATGTGGACGTAATGTGCTGTTCCAGTCTCTTCTGTACCTAAGGTCCATCACCGTTCCCTTTGGATCCCTACGTAATTCGTTGCTCTCTGATACACACGATCGAACAGCGGAGGAGTGGTACTCTACAATATCTCCGGATGTAATTAACATTTTATAATGCAACAAACAGCACTGATTACGTATTTGTTTATATGTTCAGATATGCTAACGAAACTAACGTGGTTCCATTTTAAAAAACGTAGGTTTGTGTTAAAAAACATACTTCCGTGCATCTTTGTATGGTTTGTATTAAACAATTACACTAGCCCCTTTCCTCACGTTCGGTCTGTGGAATCGATTCGTCAGTATTCAGTATTTGATGTGGTTTACGAAATATATCTAGCGGTAATGTTAGGTGACTCACCGTGTGTGTGTATATATATATATATATATATATATATATATATATATATATATATATATACACAAACGATATACATAAACTGTTTATTATCATAGATGTCTTGATGTAACTTATTTGTATTATCCCAATAAAATGTCAGTCACGTAGCTGTAATATTATGATAAACAATGTCACTGAATTTGGTTCATTGTTGTAAAAGATATTATTTGGATTTTATTCTTTTTCTCCTCATTTCCTCATCTTTTTTTATATTGAAATCAAAACTAAGGTATTTTATCATATTCTCAATTTTAACAGTTTTGGACATTCTTTTAACAAAAGTAGTTACCTTGATTTTAGGGATTAAAGTAGTGAAATAATGTAAATCACTATAGTCATACACAATGATGAACTTTCACTACCTCCAATCAATAGAATGAGTGTAAAAATTCAATTAATAAGTCAGAGACTGAAGTTGCAAAGAGTTTTGGCGTTTATATCAACATTTTATCAACCGCAAGAAATCAGGAAGGTCCTGAAGAGACCATATTAGCTTGTAGCGTGTAGGATAGATGAAAGAAGATGGTGGAATGAAGAAAAATGTTAAAATAAGGCTCCTGCACAAAAACTGTGAATACTTTATAACAAATAACTGTTCTTCTCAAATACTAGTGTAAATTTGATGCAGAAGCTTTTTGAAAGCTTTCTCTTAGATTATTACAGTATATTAACAGTGCATGCAAACTTTTTAATTGACTAGACATGAGTAATCAAGAGAAATTGAGATGAACTGCTGAGTAATTATGTTTAAAAAGAAGAAGGTTAACTGAGAGGTTTTTTTAGCAAAATATGTCAAGTACTATGGCAGAATGATACTATGACAGATTTAACACAAGGTTTCTGTACAGAGAATGCAAATGAAATTACTGTGCTCTGAATGAGTAATGGACTCTGCAGTAAAAGTACTGTGTTCGAAGTGCAAAATATTCAATTAGGATGATATTTTTGACCAATATATTGCCTCATAGGTACGAACTCAGCAATGTGGTCTTCTTAGAGAAGCACTGAAAAATGAAATTAGGTACACTTCAGTCTGTATAACAGATAAATCTGAAGCAAATTCAGTGTATGCACAAACCAAGACAACTTCACTTCCAAAAAAATTTGTTGCTTTTATGTGAACTCTGTCTACATTATAGAGAAAATCTCATTTGTGTTCTGATGGATCATATATTACCCATTTAATTGAGAAACAACAACAAAGTTTAAATAATGCATTCAGTATGTTAAAAGATGAGGTGCAAAAGCAGATTGAAGGGCTCAATATTTAGTTTGAATAGTATATTAAGGGGAAATAACAAAAGATGTAGACACACTATCTATCTTCAGAAATAACATACAAACCCCTTAGAAAATCGAAAGGAACAAAATGTTCACTGACAGAACCTAACAATTCGCTGCAGAGTGAAAATTAATTTAGGGTACTTTCAATATAAATTAATCTTTTGAAGCTACATTTGGACTGTAACTGACTAGGAAAGATGGTTATCAGTTCTCATTAAAAGGATGAAGTATGTATTTTATGGTGTGTCTCTTGTTGATTGTCTAGATCTTAAAAGTCTTGTAAAGATTATACTAACATGATTATTCTGGTAAGAGTCATTGTTCCTCATTGGTTTGACATAGATTGGTTTTGTTGCATTAGTTGCGTGATCTGTGGATGATATTCACAGTATCTGTTAACTCTCAACGAGTTGTCATGTGCTGTACACATCTGTCTTTAACAGACTGTTCTGACACTGTGTCTACACTCACATTATATACCACATCTAACAGAAACATAAGCATCACACATGACACTTTTTCAGCTGGAACAATCATTTTCATAACGTGTGACCACTCAGTTTGTATTGATATTGATCAGGGATCAACCATTTCAAAATGAAGCTGATATTAAGATACTTTGCTTCAACGTATAGTTTCTAGTGCCAAGTTAGTTATTTTGACACACATGAGAGATTTAGGGATTCATATCTTTCCATTCCCTCATGAATCCGCAGCAGGATATGCTATCTCCTCAAGTGGTGTGAATTCACGCATTTCGTAGCAAAAATGGAGGATTGTTAGATGAAAAAGTAAGTTATGAAAAACCAATAACCACAGACGATTACCCGCGATTTTACACCAACGTTCATTACAGAATAATAAAGACCTACCAGATTTTATAAAAGCCTTCTTTCAGCAATCATAAGCACACACAAATTAATATCAGTATTTGTAATTAATTTATAATATGAAACATGTACTTTCTGGTTTTTTCTGATGAAACTACGATGTTTCACAGAACATGATAGAACAGTTAGGATGAACATCATGCATCAGTGTTCAATTGTGTAATAGGAGAAAACTGATGAGCTATCACTCCTGAATGTTTAGATATGAAAGAAAACTTAACAGAAACATTTAATGTGGTATGTAGTGGAAACATGGCAACCACAGTTTCTTTCTATCAGCTTCTGCAAATCATAACACAATAATGTATTATGAAAACATTTTTTTACTTTGACACAGTTGCAGAATGCTTCAAATGCTAACTGATGTTGGTCAATATTATCCATATTCAGAGCTGTAAAACGAAAGCAGCAAATAGTGATCATAATAACAGGTAATGTGCTTTGTCATGCTGTGCTGCTGTAACAATCATTTGACTATTTCATTTGACATGTTATGATAATGGGCCGTGTAAGCCAATACATGTTACAGTTTTGAAGCATTTTGTGATTGTCTCAAATGAAAAAAGTGTAATTTATATATTCAGTCTAACAAAAGGCAACTCCACACTCCAACTCTGCTACTTGAAAGTGCCTTCAAGTTCATAGCTAAAGCTAGAATAAACTGACAAGTTTCAGCTGAGGTCTGGCTACTCAGTATATAACAACCAGCAGCATTAACAGATTTCAACTTATTTTAATATTAGTGTCACGCATTTCAGACAGGTGTTTTTAATATCCAAGTTCACTGCGAACTGCACACCACCATGACAGCACCCAATGACACTTAAAAATGAAAAAAATATTAGTATGATAATAATTCTGATTTATTGAGTACATAGAATGGAAAACGACTATCAAGGTATTCCTTAGCACTTGTAACATAGGCGTATTTAGGCGAGTTTTCTGGTAATCTAGAACTGTAGGAGATGAATTTGCTTGTTTGACTAAATGTTGGTGGGCCTAGGGCGCAGGGCACAGGGAGGTGAGATCAGTCAAGGCAACTGGTAAAGCCGGCCTCCAGTACAAAGGCTGACAATGGGTAAACACCAGTGCATGTGGGGCAGTCCAGTGACACAATAATATTTTCAGAATCTTTAAAAACTATAGAAGCTAATATTTTACTGTGACTACATATTTTCACAATTGACAATAGATTTAACAACTCTTAAATGCTTCATGTAATTTCGACAATCGATATCTAAGATGATAACATTGCACTACAGCTATAATCCACAAAAACTACCTATCTGTATCAGTTTTATTTACTGATTTAGAACGTTTTTAGGTCTGTTACATTTTGCAAATATAAGTCAAAACATAATATCTTCCCCAATAATACAGCAACTGAATGCAGCATGAATAGCTCATATCTTGTCATACTTGAATAGTTATTTAAGGAACAGGTTACCATTCTTGCCAATAATTTTATTTAAATATAGTTACAGGCAATACGAGAAATCAACATAATTTAAAGGTGGTCAGTTGTATGTATTAGGTGACACCATTATTGAAAAGATTCACAAAAGACGGTTCTATCAAGCAGATATAAATAATCTGTCTAAACAATGCTTAATCATAATCTGTTGGCATTTAATGTGAGTGCACTTGTGGAAAATACTAGTTCATTTATGTATGAAAAACTATTATTAATATTTGTAGTAAATGATCTGAGTATGAGCAAATGTTTTGTAACATGTCTTTACTGAAATATTGTTATAACATATTAGTTTATTGCCGAAAGTGGTCAAACTGAGTAAAAACCATGTCTGTAGAACATAAGAACAAGATATTTTCAGTGGGGCCACCATTCAACCAATGGAGAAGCAGACAGTGGCAGAACACTGCTGGTGTCAACTGGAGATAGACACTTTTTGAGGGATGCACTCAACAGAGCGATTCTGGACCATTTATGTCGGTTTCTGGAAGTAGGCAGGCCTGTCTGCACTATAGTGTGAAATTCATCATGTAGGAGATGGGTTCTGAGCAGTGAACAGCCGATACAACACTTTAAATTTTGAAGACACTTTTACATTAGATCTTGAAGAGGACAGACGCTTTATAGTGAAGTTTTTAAGAAGGCAGACCTGGCGAAGAGTTCTCGGGCCTGCCTATGACAGCATGTGTTATTTAGTCATGTAAGTGACAGATTGTCAGTGATGAACGACTGCTAAAATCCTTTAACTTTCTATGGAACTTTAATTACTGTGAGGTCTGAATGTACTCTGTAGCAGAACTTTAACCTTTCAAGATTGAATTACAGAACTAAGTGTAGACAGAGTATGAGCCCCTACATGTCTCACATGTGTTCATTTGTAAGTCATCACACTAAACTCAATTATTTTGAGCTGGAGAATATTCGTGCATTGTGACTATGAAATGGACCTAGTTTTTCACTTATCTTTGATGACTAGTTTGGGAATCTTTCTACCATTCTTATAATACTCTCTATGCAACTTTAATTCATCTAATAAGGTTATTTCTATCTGCATTATACTGGTTACCACAGTACCACTATCTGTTTATTTGAAATGTAGCCGCATGGGATTAGCCGAGTGGTCTGAGGCGCTGCAATCATGGACTGTGCGGCTGGTCCTGGCAGACGTTCGAGTCCTCCCTCGGGCATGGGTGTGTGTGTTTTTCCTTAGGATAATTTAGGTTAAGTAGTATGTAAGCTTAGGGACTGATGACCTTAGCAGTTAAGTCCCATAAGATTTCACACACATTTGAACATTTTTTTTTTTTTAAATGTACTTCCATGAATAAACTTTGTTCTACAAAATTCTCTTATGTTGTCTATATAAAATACAGACTTTAGAATAGAACTCTTTTTATTAGCTCTTTATTTGGCTTTTATCTAACATTTCTGTTTATTATACTAATTTTCAGTTCTAGATAAAGCATACTCTATCTGACCGCAGGACCACTACTACAGGTTATTATTTGCAGCAAGTTAGCTGCTGGGCTTAAAAGCAGATGTATGTGGCTCGACCCTTTAACATTATCGAGTTATTATTGTGAAACAGAGTCATGCATTGCCAATTTACCTAAGGTACGAAAAGCCACTGGCAAAGTCACAATTGGTTTGCTTGTATGGAATGCTGATTAGGGAAGCTGCTCAGAAGATTTTCTGTTAGGAAACGTCACACACTTTGATGTGAAATCAAGTTTAATCCTAAGGAAAAAGTCTATGACTCATCTCAAGGCTTTTCTAAAACATAACACACCATTAGTTGTTATATCTTGTTGCTCAATGATCAGAGATCTGCCCTTCCAAAACGACGTCCATGGCAAAATACACTGCCTGACAAAACAAGTGCAACACTCAGATGGAGAGGAGGAAACAAAATGAATCTTCACAGGTAGGAAGAGTATGTGATGTTATTTCAGTGATTAGAATATTGAGTCAAATTTAAAAACTAACTTGGCAGTATGGGTCTTCTTATCATTGTCAAACTGCATCCCCTCTGGCCTGGATTATATGTGCTAATTCATTTGGAATAGGTGTCATAGAGCCCTTGTATCCTCTACCAAGGCAACCTTCTCACATATGTTGTAACTAATTGTTGATATCCTGAATAATGACACTTAGATGGAGCTGACGTCCAAGCTGGTCCCATATCAGTTCTGTTGTGGACAGATCTGGGGATCTCCCTGGCACGGGCCCTTAGGACCACCTCAGCATCATACAAGTAGTTATATAGACACACATGCCATATATGGAGAAGCATTGACATGTTGAAAAATGGTTTCATGACCCTGTCGCATGAGAGAGAAGACATGGGGATGTAGGATGTTCGTGACATACCGTTGTGCTGTTGATGTTTCATCAATCACTAGTAGGTGTGACCTGTAGTTATGGCAGATAGCAATGGTGGAGCTGTACCATTTCTACCTCACTTTTCACCCCATGTATGTCTGCATTGTCAGGGTCCATGTTGATTTATGATCCTTATGTAAACTTACTGCTTGATTGTGCTCTTAAGTTATGTTTATATTATTCCAATTTATTACTCTCATGTAGACAAACCAATCACTTGTGCGTCTACATTGTGCTTATCTGAGTATAATTTGTGACCAAATGCTTTTTGCCTCATCTTATTCGACATAATCCATGATCCGAAAGTCACTGCCTAAGATTTTTCCCCTACCACCATTTTAAGTTGTGATTTCCTCCCCCACTCATCTGGATAAGGACGATTATCATAAGATGGACTTTTATTTGTGCTCTCTATGTCAGTCAGTCACCATGAAGTGTCAGCAAAAGCAAAGATTAGCCACTGTTCCCAGACAAACTAACAAGAAGAAGAAGACTGTCACATTCGAATGTAAGTCAGGTGGTTGATGGGGTAAGCTAAGTTACTATAATTCATGATTTAAAAAATGATGTAATGGCTGCCCAGTCATTGACATTGGTGCTCGAAAGTATGATCACTTTCCATTGCTATTTACAGTCTCGGAAATTTGTTACAGGTTTGGGTCAGTTTGTAACAATTTGGGGCAATTTTCTCCCGGTATTCCAAATACTCACTTTCAACTACTTTCCAAGTTCTTCATCCAGGAGGTAAGTAGAATGTCCTAAATGCGAGACTTAAAAAAGTGTTCAACAAATACCTCAGTGCACTGTTCAAACAGCTACACTCTTGCTATGTACAAATTACACATTTAACAATTATCACAGTGCATTATTTAAACAAATACACTCCTGGAAATTGAAATAAGAACACCGTGAATTCATTGTCCCAGGAAGGGGAAACTTTATTGACACATTCCTGGGGTCAAATACATCACATGATCACACTGACAGAACCACAGGCACATAGACACAGGCAACAGAGCATGCACAATGTCGGCACTAGTACAGTACCTTTCGCAGCAATGCAGGCTGCTATTCTCCCATGGAGACGATCGTAGAGATGCTGGATGTAGTCCTGTGGAACGGCTTGCCATGCCATTTCCACCTGGCGCCTCAGTTGGACCAGCGGTCGTGCTGGACGTGCAGACCGCGTGAGACGACGCTTCATCCAGTCCCAAACATGCTCAATGGGGGACAGATCCGGAGATCTTGCTGGCCAGGGTAGTTGACTTACACTTTCTAGAGCACGTTGGGTGGCACGGGATACATGCGGACGTGCATTGTCCTGTTGGAACAGCAAGTTCCCTTGCCGGTCTAGGAATGGTAGAACGATGGGTTCGATGACGGTTTGGATGTACCGTGCACTATTCAGTGTCCCCTCGACGATCACCAGTGGTGTACGGCCAGTGTAGGAGATCGCTCCCCACACCATGATGCCGGGTGTTGGCCCTGTGTGCCTCGGTCGTATGCAGTCCTGATTGTGGCGCTCACCTGCACGGCGCCAAACACGCATACGACCATCATTGGCACCAAGGCAGAAGCGACTCTCATCGCTGAAGACGACACGTCTCCATTCGTCCCTCCATTCACGCCTGTCGCGACACCACTGGAGGCGGGCTGCACGATGTTGGGGCGTGAGCGGAAGACGGCCTAACGGTGTGTGGGACCGTAGCCCAGCTTCATGGAGACGGTTGCGAATGGTCCTCGCCGATACCCCAGGAGCAACAGTGTCCCTAATTTGCTGGGAAGTGGCGGTGCGGTCCCCTACGGCACTGCGTAGGATCCTACGGTCTTGGCGTGCATCCGTGCGTCGCTGCGGTCCGGTCCCAGGTCGACGGGCACGTGCACCTTCCGCCGACCACTGGCGACAACATCGATGTACTGTTGAGACCTCACGCCCCACGTGTTGAGCAATTCGGCGGTACGTCCACCCGGTCTCCCGCATGCCCACTATACGCCCTCGCTCAAAGTCCGTCAACTGCACATACGGTTCACGTCCACGCTGTCGCGGCATGCTACCAGTGTTAAAGACTGCGATGGAGCTCCGTATGCCACGGCAAACTAGCTGACACTGACGGCGGTGGTGCACAAATGCTGCGCAGCTAGCGCCATTCGACGGCCAACACCGCGGTTCCTGGTGTGTCCGCTGTGCCGTGCGTGTGATCATTGCTTGTACAGCCCTCTCGCAGTGTCCGGAGCAAGTATGGTGGGTCTGACACACCGGTGTCAATGTGTTCTTTTTTCCATTTCCAGGAGTGTATATTCTTGCTACTTACCAAGACCATTTATGTAGGAATATTTCACTGAAAGGAACTTGTTCTAGCATTGTTAGTGTTTTCAAAACAAACCTCGCCATACTGTGATGACACTATCAGGAGATTAGTTACCCCAAGTACAATCTGTACAGCTCGCTAGTGGAACCTTAAACACAGATTACTACAGTCTTTAGTAGTAGTAGTAATAGGATTGGAATGTAAGGGATAGGTACTTTATTTGAAACAAACAAAAAAATCTGAGTAGGAGTGTAGTGCATCACAGTCTCTGGAGTGACAAGTGCCTCTCCCAATAGCAGCCACAGGGTCCACAGTATTTACCACCAGCGCCACTATCGCTACGTGTTTGGAGGTGACTGCCGTTCGGCACATAAGGAGGAGACACCGCCTCAGCCAATGGTCGCTACCATGCCTTGCTAGCAGCCACCAACCCTTTAATAACAAATCATTTTAGGAACAGATAAGCCTTTTTCTCTGATCCAGCATGCACAATTCTCCAGGGGACGATTGCCTGACACTGTATGTAGGTAGCGGTCTTCAGTTGTGAACACACTCTGCTAACTTTATAACTCGTCTGTAGGAATTGGGGATATTTCCAAAAATTTGGTGTTATTGACATTCCATCACCCTGCCATTATTTGGTAGCGAGACATTTACAGAAATCATTTTTACGTTGATTTGAATGTACATATATTAAAAGTCGTGATTCTGTGATGTCCGACTGACAGTGGGCAATTATGCATCATGCCGTCACATTCTCTTGTTATAGTGTGCATGAACATTAAAAGCATTACACATCCTTTAAACACATTAGAGTTTGTAGCACTTGACAGTTAAGCTTAAATATTACAACTAGCGCTCCCACATCGTTTTTAACGCAGAGATGCATACAGATTTTTCCGAGGGTAACAGGATTTTAAAATCACCTCTAAATGCTTTTCGGTGTTCCCAGTATTCCTTCCGCTATCACATTGTCTTGTAATATAGCAGAAATGGTATTTTTACCTCGACGTCATGTTTTGTAGAGACCAACGTGGGCAGCCAACCAACTTGCACTACAGTAGCGATCAGAGATAGAAGCTGTCCCTCCTGAGAGTTGTCAGATGCATTTTCTCTGATTTTTTGGTGGATTTTTGCAGTTTAGTTTTTCAGTTTGTTGCTCGAGGCGGCGAAGAACAAGAACTGCTCATCACGTCTTTCATGAAACGCCCACTAGCGACGTAAGGCGTTCCTTTGTTGCCCATTACAAACAGAATTATATTAAAGTGCAATTTTACTAGGAATTTGTTGGAGAAGGCCGATGTTAGTCTAATGCGACATTCATTTAATCGATATGCGTTAAAAGGGAAATTAAAACGTAAAGAAAAGCCAGTACCCCAGCAGACTCGACAGCACGGAGGAGATTTTAATGGTATGTACTTATTAAAGAGACATCATCATTGTCTTATTAATGCGGCCTGTCACTCCAAAGAGAATAGTACATCCCCTCAGGCAACAGTATTCTGCAGTAGCAGAAAGTGTTGACATGTCTTGGTCCAAAGTCTATATATTAACAGGGACTTTTAAAACGCAATGAATATGCAGTACTACAGCAGACTCTATAGTGGTCACCACCCATAACGCCCACTACACTTCCGGCTAATTAGAACTTAAGTGAACAGAGTGCCTACAGTTTTGTGTTGAGCGAGAAAGCCATCATCCCCGAAGAATAAATGAAATCCGTGAGACGTAGGTGCAGTTATAACCGAATCACCGGCGCTCTGTACTTGTAGCAATGACTAGTGGAAGTAAAAACTTGATTAAGGTTGAATGAATATAAAATTTGGCTGCATGGAATCACAGAAGTTAGTTAAATCTGACAATATTATATGCATAAGTTTGGAAGAATCCTGGAGATATTAGAAGGTATCAGATAGATTATATAATGGTAAGACAGAGATTTAGGTACCAGGTTTTAAATTGTAAGACATTTCCAGGGGCAGATGTGGACTTACCACAATCTATTGGTTATGAACTCTAGATTAAAACTGAAGAAACTGCAAAATGGGGGGAATTTAAGGAGATGAGATCTGGATAAACTGACTAAACCAGAGATTGTACAGAGTTTCAGGGAGAGCATAAGGGAACAATTGACAGGAATGGGGGAAAGAAATACAGTAGAAGAAGAATGGGTAGCTCTGAGGGATGAAGTAGTGAAGGCAGCAGAGGATGAAGTAGGTAAAATGACGAGGGCTAGTAGAAATCCTTGGGTAACAGAAGAAATATTGAATTTAATTGATGAAAGGAGAAAATATAAATATGCATTAAATGAAGCAGGCAAAAATGAATACAAACGTCTCAAAAACGAGATCGACAGCAAGTGCAAAATGGCTAAGCAGGGATGGCTAGAGGACAAATGTAAGGATGTAGAGGCCTATCTCACTAGGTCTAAGATAGATACTGCTTACAGGAAAATTAAAGAGACCTTTGGATAAAAGAGAGCCACTTGTATGAATATCAAGAGGATAGATGGAAACCCAGTTCTAAGCAAAGAAGGGAAAGCAGAAAGGTGGAAGGAGTATATAGAGGGTCTATACAAGGGCGATGTTCTTGAGGACAATATTATGGAAATGGAAGAGGATGTAGATGAAGATGAAATGGGAGATACGATACTGCGTGAAGAGTTTGACAGAGCACTGTAAGACTTGAGTCGAAACAAGGCCCCAGGAGTAGACAACATTCCATTAAAACTACTGATGGCCTTGGGAGAGCTAGTCCTAACAAAACTCTACCATCTGGCGAGCAAGATGTATGAGACAGGCGAAATACCCTCAGACTTCAAGAAGAGTATAATAATTCCAATCCCAAAGAAAGCAGGTGTTGACAGACGTGAAAATTACCGAACTATCAGTTTAATAAGTCACAGCTGCAAAATACTAACGCGAATTCTTTACAGACGAATGGAAAAACTGGTAGAAGCCGACCTCGGGGAAGATCAGTTTGTATTCCGTAGAAATGTTGGAACACGTTAGGCAATACTGACCTTAAGACTTATCTTAGAAGAAAGATTAAGGAAAGGCAAACCTACGTTTCTAGCATTTGTAAACTTAGCGAAAGCTTTAGACAATGTTGACTGGAATACTATCTTTCAAATTCTAAAGGTGGCAGGGGTAAAATACAGGGAGCGAAAGGCTATTTACAATTTGTACAGAAACCAGATGACAGTTATAAGAGTCGAGGGACATGAAAGGGTAGCAGTGGTTGGGAAGGGAGTGAGACAGGGTTATAGCCTATTCCCGACGTTATTCCATCTGTATATTGAGCAAGCAGTAAAGGAAACAGAGGAAAAATTCGGAGTAGGTATTAAAATCCATGGAGAAGAAATAAAACCTTTGAGGTTTGTCGATGACATTGTAATTCTGTCAGAGACAGCAAAGGACTTGGAAGAGCAGTTGAACGGAATGGACAGTGTCTTGAAAGGAGGATATAAGATGAACATCAACAAAAGCAAAACGAGGATAATGGAATGTAGTCGAATTAAGTCGGGTGATGCTGAGGGTATTAGATTAGCAAATGAGACACTTAAAGTAGTAAAGAAGTTTTGCTATTTGGGGAGCAAAATAACTGATGATGGTCGAAGTAGAGATGATATAAAATGTAGACTGGCAATGGGAAGGAAAGCGTTTCTGAAGAAGAGAAATTTGTTAACATCGAGTATAGATTTAAGTGTCAGGAAGTCGTTTCTGAAAGTATTTGTACCGAGTGTAGCCATGTATGGAAGTGAAACATGGACGATAAATAGTTTGGACAAGAAGAGAATAGAAGCTTTCGAAATGTGGTGCTACAGAAGAATGCTGAAGATTAGATGGGTAGATCACATAACTAATGAGGAGGTATTGAATAGAATTGTAGAATTGGGGAGAAGAGGAGTTTGTGGCACAACTTGACAAGAAGAAGGGGCCGGTTGGTAGAACATGTTCTGAGGCGTCAAGGGATCACCAATTTAGTAAAAAAAAAAAAATGGTTCAAATGGCTCTGAGCACTATGGGACTTAACATTTATGGTCATCAGTCCCCTAGAACTTAGAACTACTTAAACCTAACTAACCTAAGGACATCACACAACACCCAGCCATCACGAGGCAGAGAAAATCCCTGACCCCGCCGGGAATCGAACCCGGGAACCCGGGCGTGGGAAGCGAGAGCGCTAACGCACGACCACGAGATGCGGGTCCAATTTAGTACTCTAAGGCAGCGTGGAGGGTAAAAATCGTAGAGGAAGACCAAGAGATGAATACACTAAGGAGATTCAGAAGGATGTAGGTTGCAGTAAGTACTGAGAGATGAAGAAGTTTGCACAGGATAGAGTAGCAGGGAGAGCTGCATCAAACCAGTCTCAGGACTGAAGACCACAACAAAAAGTTTAGTCGATGAATTAAACGAAATTAACGGCCCCCAGCTCACTACAAGAGCAAAATTACTGTCATTGAAATCACTGTTTGCTAATGGTGAAAAACGTACATAAGAATACTTGGTTTGTTGCAAGGCGAAAACTGCACAAAACTGGTAAATATTGCTCTAGTGTAATTTTCGATGGAAGTGTCACCGTGAGCAAATGCTTTTCAATCAGGTAGCAGCTCATGGAAATCAAATAGTAATAATCAAAGAACAACAAAATCTCATCAATACTGGACAGTTACGTAAATGCATAATTCGTAACGTCACTCACTGTAGTATTTACTGTCTTTAATTTTACTCAAAAAGTTATTTATGCTTATTCATTACCGAATACTGTTATTTAGTTTAAAGTTCATCGTAATGATACAGCTTCATTCAATAATCATTTTCCTGTGAGTTACAGTTACACAATTATCAAAGTGAAAATTTCGATTTAAAAAAAATGGAAAGTTCGTGTTATGATTTTAGTGACTCAATGGTTTCTTGTAGCTTCAGCTTGCCTTAGTATTCACTAAAAGTTCCTGCTAATCAGTTTGTGCAATTACTGCTACACTTATGTTCAGAAAAAGCAGAAAACCTTGAACGACTGGAGATAGGACGATCATATTCACAGCACATATACGTTAGTATGTTGTGCAGAAATGATAGCATTTCATTCAACTCGGTTCAGGATATACCCTCTTGTCTGGTAGGCACAGGTTCCACCATGGTCCCTGGTAACGGGTTCCATGCGTGATGGTATCGACGCGTATAAGGCGCGAATGGCGTCCTGTGATATAGCCATCCACGCTGGATTCACCTAATGCCAAAGTTCATCTGTTGTGGTTGGTACTGGGCCACAGAGCTGCACCCGTCGTTTCACCATATCACAGGTCTGGTGATCTGGCGGGTCAGAGCAAAAGGCTGGCATCCTGTGACACCAAGAAGCACGTGTTCGTGCAGCAATGTGTTGCTGAAAACTGGCGTCCGTGGTGTTGTGCCGAAAGTTTATGGCTATGAGTCACAGGATGTCACTCACGTACGTCACATTGCTCACAGTGCCCTGGACACGCAGCAACTGTGATTTGTGGTTGTACCCAATAGCACCCCACACCATGAGGCTTTGAGTTGGCACTATATGTCTTGTGCAAATGCCGCCAGTGTGATGCTGCTGCCACTGCGACGAACCAAAATGTGGACATCATTTTCAAACAAACGGAACCTAGATTCTTTCGAATACACTATCTGATGCCATTCCTGTCCCCAGTGAAGTCATTCCATACACCATTGCCGTCTAGCATGTTTCTGCACATTCGTCAAAGGTATGCAGAGAAGTAGAAGACGCGCAAGTAACTCATGCCATAGGTCACATTGCTCACAGTGCCCTGGACACGCAGCAACTGTGATTTGTGGTTGTACCCAATAGCACCCCACACCATGAGGCTTTGAGTTGGCACTGTCACTCTTGACAGTGTAGTATATCGAGAGGTTGTAACAATGGAAAATTGTACTGATATGCAGGAGGATCTGCAACGAATTGACGCATGGTGCAATGAATGGCAATTGAATCTCAATGTAGACAAGTGTAATGTGCTGCGAATACATAGAAAGAAAGATCCCTTATCATTTAGCTACAATACAGCAGGTCAGCAACTGGAAACAGTTAATTCCATAAATTATCTGGGAGTACGCATTAGGACTGATTTAAAATGGAATGATCATATAAAGTTGATCGTCGGTAAAGCAGATGCCAGACTGAGATTCATTGGAAGAATCCTAAGGAAATGAAATCCGAAAACAAAGGAAGTAGGTTACAGCACACTTGTTCGCTCACTGCTTGAATATTGCTCACCAGTGTGGGATCCGTACCAGATAGGGTTGATAGAAGACGTAGAGAAGATCCAATGTAGAGCAGCGCGCTTCGTTACAGGATCATTTAGTAATCGCGAAAGCGTTACGGAGATGATAGATAAACTCCAGTGGAAGACTCTGCAGGAGAGACGCTCAGTAGCTCGGAACGGGCTTTTGTTGAAGTTTCGAGAACATACCTTCACCGAGGAATCAAGCAGTATATTGCTCCCTCCTACATATATCTCGCGAATAGACCATGAGGATATAATCAGAGAGATTAGAGCCCACACAGAGGCATACCGGCAATCCTTCTTTCCACGAACAATACGAGACTGGAATAGAAGGGAGAACCGATAGAGGTACTAAAGGTACCCTACGCCACACGCCGTCAGGTGGCTCGCGGAGTATGGATGTAAATGTAGATGTAGATGTACGATGTGTTAGACTTCCATTATTGCGCCAGAGCCGTGGGGGACGCAGATCTGTCCTGAAATGAGGTGTCGATCTTCTCAGGGCACGGTCTGGATGGTGCGACCTGATCCATCTCGTCATGTTCTACGGCCTTTTGTGAATCATTCTGCACACACTCCTTGCCCTCCCGAAACGCTTTGTCCCACACGAGCAGCAACTTCCCAGATGGCTGCATCAGATTCCCTCATGCCAATAATGCGCCCTTTTCCAAACTCACGATGCGGTTCGCGCAGACGTCTGCGAGGCATCATGCACATCTGCTCAAGTAACACTGGTCCATTGCCATCAGTTTATAGCGACAACGAGAACCGCAGGCACATTTTACCGGTAGGTGGTGTTGCGTCGCGATGTCAATGTCGACCTTGAACCCGCAGACCGACATGGTTCAAATGCTTATGATTTCTACAGAACACACTAAAGTACACGTCGGGTGAATATGAACGTCCTATCTCTAGTCGTTCAAGCTGTTCTGTTTTTTGTGAAAGTGGGTGTATTACTGGCTCAAGACGTTAAGACACGTTTCTGACTGATTGCAGCTGCATAAAAATGTGAACGTATTTATTATCTAAACAGTACAATACAAAATATCTTTTATCGAATTTTACTTTGTTAAGCACTATCATTTAAATTACTTGCGTTAATTATTGTTTAGCAACTGTTGAAATGTTAATTACTATTATATTCTTTAATTAAAAACACTGTAGTAGTTTCTCAGTGATTAGGGCTCTCTGGCATCAATATTGGATAGAATGGATGCTGCTTACGTGTTTTGTTCGTCTTAGGTGAAAGTGGAGGTCATGACTTTGGTATAAATCAGTATTGTCCAAACACAAAATGACCTACGAGGCTGGCTAGCCGTATACAATTCTGAGCAAGAAATTCATTATATCTTACTTCTGGTTGAGATGTCGTTGGTGCAATATAAGGCATTGTTCGTTGATAGTGTGTGGCACAGGCTGTTCTTCTTAAAACTCTGTAACAAATGAAATTGGGCCCATAGTACTCTTCATGTTAATTTGCATCTTCTGTCGGTAATTATAGTGTGCCCATTTAACGCCATATACTACGGCCGTCCACACTAAATGTACGCCGAGACATTAGCGATTACATACTTTAGTACCACGGCTTTACGACCATTTCTCAACAAAAAAGTCGCAACACGACTCGACTCAACTGTCTCTCTGAACACTCTTCTACATTCTGCCCGGCACTGCACTCAACTGCTGGTTGCTTGCGCGCCCACCGATAATGCAACTTCCAGTTTACTATGCTGTCTGACAGTATCGCATCGTCCTGCCCAAGCCAGCGTGTCTACTTACAACTAGCTTAAAACTAACATTTATTTCACTTTACAATAAGAAAACATTTCATCTCATTACACGAACGTTAGTACACTTATTTAAAACCTTTGATTCACAGAAAAAAAATAACACATCGAAAAACAAAATTGCAAAGAAAAAATTTGGTAGCACATAGATTTGTTGTGTTACACACAGAAGCTTAGATATCAACAACCCACACTACTAATCTACACCTCTTAGCTACGTATCAAATGACATCAGATGTGTGACAAATTTCCGGCATTCCATTAACAGTATATCCTCCTGTCAATAGTGTGTCATGTAGGAACTTAAAGTCATCATTATACAGACCTGTTGAGTGTTCTAGATGTGCCTATGGTATCTGATCAAAAGTAGCTATTCACCTTATAGTGAACATTAATGTAGGGTGTGCCTTCCAGTCGAAATGCAGACTGTATTTGAAAAAGAAAATCGCAACTAAAAAGGCCAAGACATGTGCGCGGATCTGGTGCACATAGGGCGACATGAGAGCTGTTTCATCATCCACATACAGAGTGACAATTATTGAACTATATGAAAAAAAGGTAAATTAGTTGCAAACTAGGGCGTACACAATGCCTTATTCAACTTGTAAACGTCACTAAAGATATCTGGATTTAGGTTATGACATGTCCGATAAGCCTGCCTTCATCAGCGATGATGTTGGGCAGACGAATAGCGAAATTCTGCATGACACCCTGAACTGTCGGAATATCGATGCTGTCGATGACATCCCGAATGGCTATTTTTCAGGTCATCAATGATTTTGAGGTTGTTGCTGTACACCTTGCCTTTAATGTAGCCCCACAAAAAGGAGTCGCATGTGTTCAGATACGGAGAATATGGCGGCCAGTCGAGGCCCATGCCAGTGGCCAGTGGCCTCTGGCAACCGCAGAGCCAGACTGCGGTCCCCAAAGTGCTCCTTAAGGCCACCAAACACTCTCCTGCTTCCATGGGGTCGAGCTCCATCTTGCATGAACCACATCTTTTCGTAATCAGGGTCACTTGGATAATGGGGATGAAATCATCTTCCAAAATCTTGACGTACCGTTCGGTAATCGTGCCTTCAAGGAATATCGCACGGTTATTCTGGACACTGCACACCAGGCAGTCACCCACTGAGGGTCAAGCGACTTCTCGATCGCGAAATGCGGATTCTCAGTCCTCCTGATGCGCCAATTTTGCTTATTGACGAACCCATCCAAATGAAACTGGGCTTCATCGCTAAACCAAACCATACTGCGCATACTAATTTCCATCATGCCCGCGGCCAACCGTGCAGTTTGAACGCCCAAACGCAAACCGTTGAGAGGTTATGACGATTTTATTTCATATGGTTAAATAATTATCACCCTGTATGAAATTCATGGGGCTGTTTCTCATCTCTCCATTATAATGCTGCTCTATGCATTTCGTGATATTCTCGGTGATTTCGATCATTAATAGCATTCCATTATTTAATCCAAGTCCTGTGTTTAAACACAGCCAGCATACAGAGGGTACCTTGTAAAATTGGTGTAGTTCCAACTCGTCCCACATGGGCAGTGCATACGCACTTGGTGGTAGAACTAATCGTAATAGATATCCATTGTAAAGTTGCATTTCTTCAAAAGCATGTAGAATAATGGGATTATGTATATAACAAAGGAGCTATGCCAGAATTCCTATACTACACAGTTTGCAGTACTTAGGAACTAGACAGATTGTGACACCTAAAATACAGATAAAATACCTTTTCCACCATCCAAATTTTTACGCCGTTTACTATCCGTTGATAACTTGTACTGTACTTCTAATTCTGAATCTGTAACCTTTATCACAGAAACTGTATTTAATATGTATGGATGTAATAGTGTATTTATTTATGCTGTATATACAGGGTGGCGCACGAAATGTGTTACCAATTGTTTCTTTCACAATTTACGACGCACGTTAGATATCCCGCTGGGATCTCTACAGCAGTACCAGCAGAGCTTGGAAAAACAAATGAGTTACGATATGACGTGTAATTCACGATACTGCCGCTAGGAGACTAGTAAGCAGCAATGGCTGACAATGGAAGACTGACGACACAGCAACGATCGGCAATTGTGTTACTTTTTCATGAAATGAAAGCCTTGTTGTGATTCAGAGGCGTTTTCGACAACAGTTTAACACACGATGGGTCCCTTGCAAGAAGACCATCTACAGGTTGTTCGATAAATTTGTACAGGAAGGAACAGTGTTGGAAGCGAAGCGACCTCGGCCTAAGCCTGTTTGTTCGCCGGAGAACAATGAAGCGGTACGAGTTGCTGTACAGAGAAGTCCCGGGAAATCTTGTAGAAAGGCTGCAGTGCAACTAAGAATATCCAGACGCTCCGTTCAACGCATTCTTAAAAGTGACCTCCATATGTACCCATACAAGATGACCCACGCACAGAAACTCACTGAAGAATACAAGCAACAGAGACTACTGTTGGCTCAGTGGGCGGAGAATAGGGAAGAAACTCTCAACAACTTTTGGTTTTCAGACGAGGCGGATTTTCATTTAGACGGTGTGGTTAACAAACAAAATGTACGCTTTTGGGCCACTGAAAACCCACAAGTGCTTCATGAACGACAACATTATGCTCCGAGGATTACAGCGTGGGCAGCAATTTCCAGCCACGGACTTATTGGACACTTTTTCTTTGAAGAAACTGTGAACAGCGAGCGTTATTTGAGCATGTTTCGCAATAGCTCCATTCCACAGGTTCTTGCTACTGCCTTGCCCTTCAACACGCAGTGGTTCATGCAAGATGGAGAAAGGCCACATACTGCAAACACTGTGTTGGAGTTTTTACACGAGCATTTCGACATGCGTGTCATTTCACTTAGGTTTCCAGGTCGCTTCAATGACGGACAAAATTGCCCCCCCCTCCCCCCCAATAGTCCAGAGCTCAATCCATGTGACTTTTTTCTTTGGGGGTACCTAAAGGAAAAAATTTTCCCGAAACGCCCACGTGATTTAATGGAGCTCAGAAGACTTATTCTTCAAGCTTGCAGTGAAATTACGGAAGATATGTGCCGTAGGGTAATCACTAACTTCAGTGTTCGATTGAAGGAAGTTATGAAACGAAATGGTGGACATATTGAGCATGTGCTGGGTTAGAACAAATTTATGGACGGCTCTTCATTGTAGTATATGTTCCTTTCAGATTGTATTGACAATAAAGTTTATATTCAAAAACAAAATGGTAACACATTTCGTGCGCCACCCTGTAGTTGATTGTAATTATAACGTAAATGTTGTAAATTGCTGGGTAATAGCCAAGGGAAATTTATTTAAGTGTATCGATAGCAACGACGAGATGGCAGTAAATGTGCCATTGTTTATCTTTGCGTATGGAGAGTCTCTGTCGCGCTGCGTGCAGAGAGGAGGCAGAGCAGCTTGCGTCTTGAAAGAGTGCTGCGGAAGAGTTTGTTGGGCGCTTCCGCAAACGCAGTGTAGACGCACCCAGTTCGTTAACCCGTGAGTATTGAGAGAACGATGGGAGTGGACAGGCGGAGGAAGCTGCAATTCTAACTATTGCTTGTCCCATATTTATTCGTGGCTCTGGAGACGACTCGGGGTTCTCCACCAGCAGCAGCAGCAACAGAGGCAGCCCAGCATTGTCGTCGCCTACAGTCTTCGCCGACTGCACATCTACAACATAGTAAGACTGTTGAGTGACAAAATGTAACTAACCTTGTAGAGGCATTAACCAGTGCCATTTCTTTCACAAAGTATTACTAACATGAATAACAACCTGCAATAGTTAAAACTTGTAGGTCACCTGTGTTGTTCTTGTCCTCAGACATTTTTACTAAACAAGGTCCCTTTTCTTTCCATACAATCACCGTGTTGTAGAAACATGAAAATTGATTAACTGTGTACTGCCGGTTTTGTTTGTTTGCTCATGACCAGCATCAGTCTGAATTTTCTTCCTCAGTAACTGTTCATTCTTGTATTGTATAACAGAGGCTTAAACAAGTTATACGAGGGCCGTTCAGAAAGTAACCTACGGTTGATTTAAAAAAATACACCAAGTTAAATAAAAATATTTTAATATATAAATCTTACAACTACATCTTTGCACTATTTTTCTACATAGTCTCCATAGCGATTGAGGCACTTATCGTATCTCTTCACAAGCTTTGAAATTCCTTCTGCATAAAAATCACCCTCTTGTGCCTGGAGCCAGCCTGTGACCCCATCTTTGAGCTCTTCATCGTCATCAAACCGCTGTGACCCGAGCCATTTCTTCAAATGCATGAAGAGGTGATAATCACTTGGCGCCAGGTCTGGGCTGTAAGGTGGATGGTTGATAACGTCCCACTTGAAGGACTCAAGAAGGACCGTTGTTCTGCGAGCAGAATGAGGACGGGCGTTATCGTGCAAAAAAACGATACCGGAAGTCAGCATACCACGGCGTTTGTTCTGTATAGCCCGTCGTAACTTTTTTATTGTTTCACAGTACACGTCTTGATTAATGGTCGTACCACGTTCCATGAATTCAACCAACAACACCCCTTTGGCATCCCAAAACACCGTTGCCATCAGTTTTCTGGCAGAAAAATCTTGCGAGGCTTTTCTTGGTTTGGTAGGCGAATTTGAATGTGCCCACATCTTTGATTGTTCTTTTGTCTCAGGGTTCACGTACTTAATCCAGGTTTCGTCATCGGTCATGATTCTGTTTAACAATGGTTCTCCTTCGTCCTCATAACGTGACAGAAAGTCTAATGCAGAGGCCATTCTTTGAGTTTTGTGGTGGTCGGTAAGAATTTTGGGCACCCATCGTGCACAGAACTTACGGTAACCCAATCTTGCTGTCACTATCTCGTACAAGAGAGTCTTAGAAATCTGTGGAAAACCAGTAGACAACTCCGACATTGAGGAACGTCGATTTTCACGAACTTTTGCGTCAACTGTCTGAACGAGTTCGTCAGTCACCAATGATGGTCTACCACTCCTCTCTTCATCATGAACGTTTTCTCGTCCACTTTTAAATAAACGTACCCATTCACGGACAACTCCTTCACTCATAACTCTTGGTCCGTACACGGCACAAAGCTCACGATGAATAGCTGCTGCAGAATATCCTTTGGCTGTAAAAAACCTTATGACAGCACGCACTTCACATTTGGCGGGGTTTTCTATTGCAGCACACATTTCAAACTGACACAAAAACTAAACTAGCGCAGGTGCGACGTTCACTCGACCACGGCTTGATGCCGACTGACCTGTTGAGTGCGTGAACGCACAGATGGCGTCGCTACTCCCCCCACAACCCGCACTGTGACCAATCGGAGGTTACTTTCTGAACCGCCCTCGTAGTTTGGACTATTAACTTCATTCACTTAAAGTATCGTCAAATTTCACTGAACTAAAGATACAGCACAAATTAAGGGTGTGCTATTTCATTTATTCTGTATTTAGCTTAGCGAACGACTTCTTATGGCTTGTACGTATTTTATTGTCGTTATATTAAAAGTAAAATCCTTCGCTCATTTGATTTAAGTAAATTCAATTCAATCTTTCAATAATCAAAAGTAAATTGCATGCCTTTTTCCAAATTTTGCATTATATTACACTGAGGTTATTGAAAGTAATTTTTTTACATAACAAAGTTTTAGTTGAACTTATTTAACCAGTAACTTCATTTAACTTTACTTTCAAAATTTAGTTCTTTCATAAAAAGTAACTGCAAACTCAGTGCTTCCTGATTCATTCGTCAGTTGTTGTGATGTGGAAAAGCGTGACAACCTTCTGTTACCACGCCAGTGATTATTTGCTTAAATTTCTTTGCCATTACCTTTCTTACATTCTGGAGATTCATTGTGCTAGAGGGCTGGCTACCGTTTAATTATTCCCTGTTTAGCCAATCAGTATTTTTTGTCTTAAAAATTATTACGTGGTACTCTTTTCTCCCCTGTGTGGTTCGTGAGCGATTGCACTAAATGTCCACCCATTTCAAAACTATCGTCTGAATTTGGATTCGGTTTAGAATCGATTCATCCTTTAAAAGTGTCTTTTGTATACTTTCCTCCTACTAACCGTTATTATTTTCATTAGGTAACGATGGCTTTACTCACTGTGACATTTCATTAGGCATACGCGATAACAGTCAATTATGTCGTAGTCCAGTAAACCTATTAGGAAGGGGGAGTATACATAATGTGCATATTATAACATCGGAGACCAGGCTCACGAGCAGTACCCACAACAGTCGGTCCAAGAATTCTTCTGTAACACAACGCTTTCTTAGATGAACCGCATTTCGTAAAGATACTTCCATATGAATATGATCTTGACATATACTTTTATGACTATTTATTTTATGTAGACATTCCACTTTAGTCCACTCCAGATGGTTACTCCTAGGTATTATAAATGACAGTTATTGTTTCCAGCAGTAGTGTAATCGTACAGTGCTGGATTTTTTCTCCTGCAGTTCGCTATATTTATTTCTATCCAGTCTCATTAAATTATGTTACATTAATACTTGTTCCATGGATTATAAATACGACATTTCGTATTGATATGGAAAGTATCAGTTTGACACAATATAATTTTATTTCTACTCCATATCTAAAAATTCATCTATCTCTTTTTCAGTTACCACTTCATATCTAAAAATTCATCCATTGAATAGAAGGAGCTGTCATTCAGAAATTCTTTTAATTTGTTTTTAAATGCTGGTTAGCTATCTGTCAGACTCTTAATGCTATTTGGTGGTTGACCAAAGACTTTTGGAGTAGCGTAATCCACCCTTTTATGTGCCAAAGTCAGATTTAAACAAGAAAGTGAAGATCTTTTTTTCTTCTAGTGTTGTAGCTAGGCACTTTGCTATTGTTTTTGAACAGGGATGTATAAGTCATCGATCCTCTGCAATTTGCTGCTGCCTCCTGGCACTGCTGTCTTCTTACAGGCAACAGCAGGGCTTGCTAACAGCTTACATCTACCTATGAACAGATATACCGCAAGCCAGGGTACAGTGTTTGACAAAGAGTGTTTCTTAACAGTATTATCGATTTCCTCACCCATACCACACACGCACTGATCGAGTAAAAAAAGTGGTTCACTGTGTGCTCTGTACAGATCCTAATCTCTCTTATCTTACTCAAACGGTAGGTTGATTTGGGGGGGGGGGGGGGGGGGTGGAGACCAAACAGCGAGGCCATCATCCCATCGAATTAGGGAAGGATTGGGAAAGAAACGGGCCGTGGCCTTTCAACGGAACCATCCCATCGTCTGAAGCGATTTAGGGAAAACACGGAAAACCTTAATCAGGATGGCCGGACGCGGGTTTGAACCGTCGTCTTCCCGAATGCGAGTCCAGTGTGCTAACCACTGCGCCATCTCGCTCGGTCTTACTCATACGGTTAATGTTTCATAAGAAATACTTTATCTTCTTTCAGAGCTTGTCTGTTACATTTGTCGAATGGGTATAGCCAACCTGAGACGATCTTAGAAGCCTCATCCAGCTTGCAATATTATCCACAAGGGCATTTTTATTGATGCGGCTCCTTTGCAGGTCAGTCACAACCAACCATGTAACGCAATTTCATCAGTAAGTAATGTTTCGTAAACTATTTCTTTCGTGGATGAATTACATTTCCTTATGACTTCTCTCAGGCAGGAAGCTGCTCTTGGTTTATAAAACCATTCCACTTCAGGCAGCTCCATACCCTTACTTGTAGGTATTTTATGGTAGTTACTCTGTCTGGTAGTAGAGTAGAGTAGCACATCAGTACTGGATGTCTTCTCCTATGTATGCGAAATATATTAAATTTATTTAATTCGATGTCAACTTCCAGTCTCTATACCAATCCTCAATCCTCTGCAATTCGCCTCACTCTACTGTCAATGCTGTCTTCTTCTTGTTGACAACTGGATCGTATGTGACCAGCGTTTGCATACTGCGATCGGCAAGCTACATGTATAATGTACACGTACCATTACTGTCCACCTCAAACATCTAACTACGGTAGAATTTAGTAATGTAAATCTATTGAAGTGACGCCTATAATTTAGCTTGACAGTTAAATCATATCACTGTGCAGTAAAGCGATGCATACTCCTAAACCCCAGTCTATTTTCGACGTTTTCGACAATTGTGATCCCAACATGAATTACTGACTGATTGGCAAACTTTTCTGATTGTTCCTTAGAGAAACACGCCCCAAACTAATACATACTTATACTCTCTATACTGTTTACAATAGATAGTATTGCAGTTATTCCCCAGACTGTGCTAATATGGCCCATATGGAATTTGATATAGGTACCACCCACATGTCACTGTACAATATATCCTTCCATTATTTAAGACCAATCATAGAGCATATTACGATAAGCAACCATTATTTAACACCAATCATAGAGCATATTACGATAAGCAACTTGTGTCCGCCGCCCTCATGCACATACGAACATTCTGTCAACGTCCATGGATGGACACATATGAGGCTGTCACCACAAATCAACTCAAGAATGATGCCACTGCAGGCTGTGAGCTTCTGGAGACACCTGTACTACTAGCGCAGCAACTATGAGCGGTGTTTAGAAAGTAAGTTCCGCTCGGCCCCGAAATGGAAACCACAGTAATAATACCATAAAGTTTTTCACTGATGTGTTGGGCAGTGTTTCCAGTATGTCCACCGATCGCCTCACGTTGCACTTTGCAGTTCTGAGCACACCGTGAACGCTGAAATATGCCAAGTATGGGTGGCTGTGAGGGATTTCGCCTGGTATCATGCAACCCCACATAACGTAGCTGTCATGCATTTCCTTCTTCACAACAATTCTCGGCCAGACACTGCAGGAGCTGTTAAGACGCTCCTGCAGCGTTTTCAATGGGAAGTGCTTGATCACCCATCATTCAGCCCGAATTTGACTCTCTATTCTGGGACATCACTACTGAACCCCTCCTGCGACTACTGCAGGGAACAACAACGACAGATGGAGGTGTCGCGTACAAAGACGACTTTTTGGTCGTAGCATCGGCTAACAATGGGTTTCAGTTAGAAGAAAGAGCAAATGGAGCATTCAAAACGATAACACAATGGTGTCAGAACAGCAGACTCAAGCCAGCCGATAAGAAAACAACATACACTTTACTGAAAGGGTCTCTCCAGAGAAACCCTGGTGTTAAAATAGGGGACAAAAACATTAAATGAGCAGTCACCTGACGCTATCTTGGGGTACACATAGACGAAAAGCAAAATTTCCATCAACACATGCTCATTGTAAAAAACAAAGAAGAAAAAATACTATACAAACTGGCAAGGCCAAATTCAGAACAACAGGTTGTCAGTTACATGGACATGCTACTGTGCTCTCCTCGAGTCCGTACTTAGCTTCGCTGCCAGGACATGGGCTCACAGGTTGAGTCTATCAACAAACTGAATCCTCGTCTGACGAGACTCAAAAGAGCGGCTTATTTAGACTATCGGAGGCTTACACTACCACTTCAGTGGAATCACTCCGTGTGGTGCTTGGAATCTACCTAACAGACATTACGATAAAATATAAAGCAGCTATGTACTGGCTTAAGATGGCAAAGCACGGCCGGGTTCGAAACATCACCGGAGTACCAATTTACGTGAAACGCCAATTAAAAAATTGGAGGATAGATACCTAACAAGGTAAGTGGGACACAAGCGATAAGGGTTACAGGTTAAACCAGTTCTTTCACGATGTAAGGTAGAGACTAAAACTCAAACATATCGATCCCAGCCGCGGCATGGTCCACTCCTTAACAGCACACGGCCCTTATCCCATGCACTTAAACTGATGAATCTGAGGCCGACATCAACTTGTACATATCGTCTTTTTCTGCAGGCAATATACCAACATCAGACACACATTACACTTAAACCTCAACATACAAGCAATACTCAGAGACGAAGACCAATGGACAATGTCAAACACACTCACAGACGAGATATCCAAAGTACTGTATGTGCGAGCCTGACAACGAGCCTATACGCAAAGATAGGAAGGAATCCACAGGGCGGATTCCGACATGGAATCTGTATTCAAGCACAATATATTTTAAATAAAGTTGTTAGAGGTTAAGGTTTAGTTATTAAGAAATCTAGAGTAGGTGTTAGATTTAGATGAAGAGCTGTGATTGGCGGTCGGCGGCTTGATGAACAATTCCAAGACACTCACCGCCAAACACACTTGTTGATGCGACATTCTTCCACTATTTTCTTTCCTATCTTCTGAGTTTATTCTTCCTAAAAATATGGTTATGGTTTATATTTCGATTTTTCAAAATTTTGTTGGTTTCATAAATGTTTATTATCTTATCTCTTTATAGAATGCAACGATCTTGTTCATTCTAGATAACTGTTTCAGAATTTATGATATGTCTTGAAGTTATGTCATAACCTCTTCTCTGTCCTCCTAAATCCCTACCTTTTATTGAAAAACCGTTAATTTTAAGATTTTCGTTTCTTAATTACTTTTAAGTCTATAAATATTTAAAGCTGCAATATTATTAATCCTCATTAAAAATAAGAAATAACAAATAAGTTTCACATTATGTACATGTACAATTTCGTGTCGTGATAGTGTGACCTGTCTTAGTAACAGGGTGGCACCTCATTTGTAAATGGCAGCCGGCCGCGGTGGTCTAGCGGTTCTAGGCGCTCAGTCCGGAACCGCGCGACTGCTACGGTCGCAGGTTCGAATCCTGCCTCGGGCATGGATGTGTGTGATGTCCTTAGGTTAGTTAGGTTTAAGTAGTTCTAAGTTCTAGGGGACTGATGACCACAGACCATTTTTTTTGTAAATGGCAGAAAATGAATAAGTAAATCCCTCTGATTCTCTTCTCTTTGGTCATCTGAGTCCCTGGCTATGATGACAACATTTTGGCACAGACAGTGAGGTACAGAACAGTGTCATTTAGGAAACCAACAAAATTTTGAAAAATCGAAATATAAACCATAACCATATTTTTAGGAAGAATAAAATCACGTTAACACAGGCGGATGCCTTCTTTGACGAGGGTATCGGAAAGTTCATACAGCGCTGCGGCAAATATCTAACTGGGAGCGGCGGCTGTACACAGAGGTAGCTGGAAGGTGTAGCTAACTGTTGCAAAGAAACATTTATGATTTTCACTGCGGCTTCCCTTTCGCGACTGATCAGGACTTACTTTATGGACACCCCTGGTACTTCTGCTCCAACACCAGACCAAACGTGCCCCTTTTTCACATTCCAGTGCCGTAACTGTCATTCCGTGCCGGCTGTAGGGCAGGTCTACATAAGTTCTGCGGCGCCATCATACAGATTGCACTGATACATGACTGTTAATAGCTTCCAAGCACTGGGCTGTAGGCAACTGGGCTTGAATATTAATAAGAAGGCCCTGGTTTATAATCCCATGCCAGTCATTCAAAAGATCTGTATTTGTCACTTCCATTCGAGTAATGTTTCTTCTTGCGCAGGGTCAGACACAATAATTATGTATCGAACCTTAATACTGTCTTCTTTTGCTTACTCTATGTTATAATTTGTGACTGTGTATCTCTAATGCAAAGTAAACTACGCAGAACATTCAATAAACGTCTAGTTGTTCACAATATCTCTCATGTCCTAAGTCTCATGTAAACTAATTTGGATGTAATAAACACCCTTGAACCCATCATTTTTCTGTAAGTACATCAGCGTATTCCTACCCCCCCCCCTCTTCCCCCTTTAATACACTCCTGGAAATTGAAATAAGAACACCGTGAATTCATTGTCCCAGGAAGGGGAAACTTTATTGACACATTCCTGGGGTCAGATACATCACATGATCACACTGACAGAACCACAGGCACATAGACACAGGCAACAGAGCATGCACAATGTCGGCACTAGTACAGTGTATATCCACCTTTCGCAGCAATGCAGGCTGCTATTCTCCCATGGAGACGATCGTAGAGATGCTGGATGTAGTCCTGTGGAACGGCTTGCCATGCCATTTCCACCTGGCGCCTCAGTTGGACCAGCGTTCGTGCTGGACGTGCAGACCGCGTGAGACGACGCTTCATCCAGTCCCAAACATGCTCAATGGGGGACAGATCCGGAGATCTTGCTGGCCAGGGTAGTTGACTTACACCTTCTAGAGCACGTTGGGTGGCACGGGATACATGCGGACGTGCATTGTCCTGTTGGAACAGCAAGTTCCCTTGCCGGTCTAGGAATGGTAGAACGATGGGTTCGATGACGGTTTGGATGTACCGTGCACTATTCAGTGTCCCCTCGACGATCACCAGGGGTGTACGGCCAGTGTAGGAGATCGCTCCCCACACCATGATGCCGGGTGTTGGCCCTGTGTGCCTCGGTCGTATGCAGTCCTGATTGTGGCGCTCACCTGCACGGCGCCAAACACGCATACGACCATCATTGGCACCAAGGCAGAAGCGACTCTCATCGCTGAAGACGACACGTCTCCATTCGTCCCTCCATTCACGCCTGTCGCGACACCACTGGAGGCGGGCTGCACGATGTTGGGGCGTGAGCGGAAGACGGCCTAACGGTGTGCGGGACCGTAGCCCAGCTTCATGGAGACGGTTGCGAATGGTCCTCGCCGATACCCCAGGAGCAACAGTGTCCCTAATTTGCTGGGAAGTGGCGGTGCGGTCCCCTACGGCACTGCGTAGGATCCTACGGTCTTGGCGTGCATCCGCGCGTCGCTGCGGTCCGGTCCCAGGTCGACGGGCACGTGCACCTTCCGCCGACCACTGGCGACAAGATCGATGTACTGTGGAGACGTCACGCCCCACGTGCTGAGCAATTCGGCGGTACGTCCACCCGGCCTCCCGCATGCCCACTATACGCCCTCGCTCAAAGTCCGTCAACTGCACATAGGTTCACGTCCACGCTGTCGCGGCATGCTACCAGTGTTAAAGACTGCGATGGAGCTCCGTATGCCACAGCAAACTGGCTGACACTGACGGCGGCGGTGCACAAATGCTGCGCAGCTAGCGCCATTCGACGGCCAACACCGCGGTTCCTGGTGTGTCCGCTGTGCCGTGCGTGTGATCGTTGCTTGTACAGCCCTCTCGCAGTGTCCGGAGCAAGTATGGTGGGTCTGACACACCGGTGTCAATGTGTTCTTTTTTCCATTTCCAGGAGTGTATTTACAGTAAATGCTGATATCTCATATCCCCCTTTCGCCTCTAGATTTTGTACATGCGTTCTGTCTGCTTGTAGTGTAGGAGCCTGGTCAGAGACCCCTGCAGTCGCCAAATTCACGCTTAGCATGGATGCTGTGAGGAGGATCTGTTATTCTCGAGAGCGGCAAGAAAGCGTTAATGACAGCGACACGTTTATTATGCAGGATTGTCTTCCCCAGGCGCTGGTGGTTCACTCGAGCTGGGGCGTCCACAAGGCGGTAGTGCTGTGTGGAGGACGGCTCGTGAGACCGCTGTTACGTCACAGCCGGTCGTTGCCCCTCGGCGCTTTAGCTAGTCCGGCTCGTGGAGGATGGCGGTGGACAGCTGCTCTGCGGGCTGCTGTCTGATGCGCTCTCGTTGCAAGTGAGACAAGGAGACACGCCCCCCAGCCCAACTTGAACTACTCGTTGTCGTGTAGAGTTTGATCCTCAGCCTCCATTTTGAAGACAGAGGCCAGCAGCATCAGTGTCGGCTGCAGGAACGGGGTGAGTAGAAACAGCGGGTATCTTCATGACAGTGGACGGTGAACAGCTTCTTAGCCACACTTTCTCAAGTCTCCGAAGACCCAGCAGGTTCATGGTGATCTCTGCACCCCATGAGTAATGATCTATAGGTCGGCGCTGCAGTGTTCTGTGGCAGAGTTCGTCCAGCAAGACTTGCGACTAGATAGAAGTCGATAGGCGAACAGATGGTCGAATGACATAGCCTCCCCTGAATCACAGGAGAGCTGTAAATGATATCGTAGGTTAAGAAAGGTGTAGTGGTTACGCTGCCGTTTTCTGTGCTCTCTTCTGCGGTGGCAGCAATGACATCATGTGTGATAGATTTCGTGTGTGGTCAGCTCTCCAAGTGGCTTCAGATTTTCGTATCTTCGTCTCTCACACGCTCTTTTCTGATGCTTCAGTGGCTGAACATTTACTGTTGCATTGTAACTGGGCTTTCTTGTGACACTCTGCTCTGTCTCCAGCATGACGGCATCTGTCTGTCGTCAAGACGTCACTGAGCTTCATTTGCGGACTTCGGTGCTCCGCCAGTCCTGCTTGCTTTAGCCGCTTTCACATTCACCTCGTTCTGCTCAGAATTTCCTCCTAGCTGGCAGTCTGCTGGTCACTGGCTTGAGTTCTGGCGTCGCCGGTGAAGAACTGTAACGAATTTGTATACTTTGCCTGTGGTGAAACATGTCCCTCTCCATTCAAGAAATTCGCCACGAATTTCCGTAACAATCTTATCACACACATTTTACAGTAATAGCTGCACGGAATTCAGTTTAATTATCCTTCCATGCCCATATAATTAAATCACATGATTTCTTGGACTGACTCTTACTTCTAAGGTATTACATTGTATGTTCAACACATCAAGTTAATCATCTTGATCTTTACCGAAGTTATTTGTTACTCGCTAAAACAAATTTTCCATATAAGTACAATTTATCTAACAGTTTAAATGTAATTTCTTACTATTGCTTAGCTTTATTTACAAACCAATCAGCGGGTCTTTGCTGCACAGGTAGACCTGAGTGCCAGCCGGGGTGGCCGAGCGGTTCTAGGCGCTACAGTCTGGAACCGCGTGACCGCTACGGTCGCAGATTCGAATCCTGCCTCGGGCATGGATGTGTGTGATGTCCTTAGGTTAGTTAGGTTTAAGTAGTTCTGAATTCTAGGGGACTGATGACCTCAGAAGTTAAGTCCCATAGTGCTCAGAGCCATTTGAACCATTTTGTAGACCTGAGTAATACACGGACATTTGTTTCAAGCAGAAGTAGGTGACACAAATCGAAATCAGAATCATTACAGCGCTAGAAGATGTCACGCTTATACACTCCTGGAAATGGAAAAAAGAACACATTGACCACATTGACACCGGTGTGTCAGACCCACCATACTTGCTCCGGACACTGCGAGAGGGCTGTACAAGCAATGATCACACGTACGGCACAGCGGACACACCAGGAACCGCGGTGTTGGCCGTCGAATGGCGCTAGCTGCGCAGCATTTGTGCACCGCCGCCGTCAGTGTCAGCCAGTTTGCCGTGGCATACGGAGCTCCATCGCAGTCTTTAACACTGGTAGCATGCCGCGACAGCGTGGACGTGAACCTATGTGCAGTTGACGGACTTTGAGCGAGGGCGTATAGTGGGCATGCGGGAGGCCGGGTGGACGTACCGCCGAATTGCTCAACACGTGGGGCGTGAGGTCTCCACAGTACATCGATGTTGTCGCCAGTGGTCGACGGAAGGTGCACGTGCCCGTCGACCTGGGACCGGACAGCAGCGACGCACGGATGCACGCCAAGACCGTAGGATCCTACGCAGTGCCGTAGGGGACCGCACCGCCACTTCCCAGCAAATTAGGGACACTGTTGCTCCTGGGGTATCGGCGAGGACCATTCGCAACCGTCTCCATGAAGCTGGGCTACGGTCCCGCACACTGTTTGGCCGTCTTCCGCTCACGCCCCAACATTGTGCAGCCTGCCTCCAGTGGTGTCGCGACAGGCGTGAATGGAGAGACGAATGGAGACGTGTCGTCTTCAGCGATGAGAGTCGCTTCTGCCTTGGTGCCAATGATGGTCGTATGCGTGTTTGGCGCCGTGCAGGTGAGCGCCACAATCAGGACTGCATACGACCGAGGCACGCAGGGCCAACACCCGGCATCATGGTGTGGGGAGCGATCTCCTACACTGGCCGTACACCACTGGTGATCGTCGAGGGGACACTGAATAGTGCACGGTACATCCAAACCGTCATCGAACCCATCGTTCTACCATTCCTAGACCGGCAAGGGAACTTGCTGTTCCAACAGGACAATGCACGTCCGCATGTATCCCACGCCACCCAACGTGCTCTAGAAGGTGTAAGTCAACTACCCTGGCCAGCAAGATCTCCGGATCTGTCCCCCATTGAGCATGTTTGGGACTGGATGAAGCGTCGTCTCACGCGGTCTGCACGTCCAGCACGAACGCTGGTCCAACTGAGGCGCCAGGTGGAAATGGCATGGCAAGCCGTTCCACAGGACTACATCCAGCATCTCTACGATCGTCTCCATGGGAGAATAGCAGCCTGCATTGCTGCGAAAGGTGGATATACACTGTACTAGTGCCGACATTGTGCATGCTCTGTTGCCTGTGTCTATGTGCCTGTGGTTCTGTCAGTGTGATCATGTGATGTATCTGACCCCAGGAATGTGTCAATAAAGTTTCCCCTTCCTGGGACAATGAATTCACAGTGTTCTTATTTCAATTTCCAGGAGTGTAGTTATGATAACGTGGTGTCACCTATAAAGCTGCTACTAGTTCGGTGAGTGAGTGTAGGGTTTCCAGGTGTAGGATATTGTTTAAGAAGGTAAAGTTTTGGGTAGGGTGCACCGCTAGCAGCATGTCGAGGCAGCACGACATGGGATGTGAGGACACGTTAGCGTCGTTGTACCAGTGACTGCACGGGCAGATACTTCCGCGTTACATTCCTGTAAATCTTCCAACGAAATCAAAGTGTAGCTCCCTCTTTGCTCTGAAATTAGAATTACGTCCTGGGTTTGTACCTGTACCAATTTCCCCGAAATTTCCCACTTCATTCCTCCTTGTGCCACCTGAGAGAAAGTAATCTTTATCGCTTCCCCTCCATCCTGCAAAAGGCGGGAGCACTTTGATGAAACTGTAGAACTCTCACGGACAAAACTAATGCTGAATCTATCTCTTAAAATAGATAGAAGACGGGTCAACTATCAAAGCCTCTTTCACTAGCAGTGAAGAATGCGCCATATCTAGAGACATGGCGTTCGGCATCGTGAGGAAACAACGAAATGATGGGACAGTATCATATCAAACGGTTCAGATACAGAGAAAAATTGGAATCAGAGCTGGAATCCCAGTCCAGTGTCAATATTTTCCACGTCTCAAGGTAACATAAAATCCTTTGAGCTTACATGACGATTGGTTCCTGAACTAAAATAGCATTACTAGAGTAAGAAAGCTTACTAGAGACAGATGTTCTGCAAGCAGCGACTTCCGCTTCTAACAGCCAAAACTAATCCAACTCTGTTCCAGTCAGTGGCGAATGGACATGTTTAAAATTGACCTGGAACCACGGCACTGCCCTGCCTTCTTCAGTTGGCGTTACTGGAGGTGAAGAGGGTATGTTAGTGGCTGTTAAAAGCTGGTACCCCTAGCTGGAATCGATCCCACACATTCGACCATTAAAAGCTAGCGTCATTCAACCAACCACCGAATTTCACTTCATGCTTCTGTCATAATGGGGTACGCAACACACGGTACGAGAAGTGTTAACTTCCACTTGAGCTCTTGTTGTGAATAACCTATTCGTCGTCTAGTAGTCAACGTCATCCAGTGCCAACGCAAAGACGTGTTATCAAACCCATCCTTTTCCTTTCTTTTATTTAAACCGTATTCGGTCTCTCCGCTAAGAGCATCAATCTGACAGGTCAGAGACGGTTTCGCTCATCTTCTATCCAGCCAGTAACAGAAAAATCTTACAGAAACACGATTGTCAAAGGGCTGGTGGGTGCCTGTCGTGGTAAGACTAATTTCAGCTCCATCAGCCAGCACCCGTTTGATGCAGACCGGTGTCCACCCAAGTGATCGCGACTCATTGGTTATAAAACGTGTGATATCCAGCGGACTTTTCTGTGCTCGAATTAGCAAATATAACATTATGTAACGTTACGTATGCTATAAAACAATGTTTCAGAATGCTCTGTGGCAATTTTATATGGCATATTGCTATTAGTTTAT
Source organism: Schistocerca serialis cubense (assembly GCF_023864345.2). Taxonomy (NCBI): domain Eukaryota; kingdom Metazoa; phylum Arthropoda; class Insecta; order Orthoptera; family Acrididae; genus Schistocerca; species Schistocerca serialis. The sequence continues at coordinate 663,006,375 of NC_064639.1, read as the reverse complement.
TTAACTATGATCTTATTTTGTCCAAGTTTGTAGTATAGCTCGTGCCATGACAACTTGAATATTTCCCATTTTTGATGTTGTAAGGAGTGTCGTTTATGCATTAGCAAACGGAGTCGAAAACGGTCAAAAGTAAAGTTCAACAATTATGAGACTGTATTCTGTTTGTGTTTAATAAAACGGTGAAGGAGTGGAGGCAATTCGAAACAGCTGTGTCCTGTATGGATAATACATTTTGTGGACGTATACAGGCCATCGTTTCAGATAATGTTTGTTGTGGGTGACACACTATTTTCTCCTTATGAAATTACTATACAGTACTTCAAATTGCCGTCAGGCTGCACTGATTTAGATTTACGTGAACCTCCTTAAATCTACGAGGGTTGTCCAGTAAGTAAGTCCCGATCGGTCGCGAAATGGAAACCACAGTGAAAACCAGAAACGTTTTATTTGTAACAGTTACGTACACCTTCCACGTACTTCTCTGCATAGTCACCGCTCCAATTTCGAGTTTTGTCGCAGTGTTGTATCAACTTTCCAATGTCCTCGTCATAGAAAGCAGCCGCGTGTGCTTTCGGCCAGTTATCGGCACTGGCCTGCAGCTCGTTGTGTGTGGAAAAATTTTGTCTTCATAGCCAGCGGTTCTTGTGAGCAGAGATGAGACTCAGGGGGAGCCAATTACGCACTGTACTGTGGGTGATCAAACACTTCTCATCGGAAACGCTGCAGGAATTTCTTCATTGTCCCTGTAATGTGCGGCAGAGAATTAGCATGAAGAAGGAACTGCTCGACAGTTGTGTTATGTGGGCTGCATGACACAGGCGAAATCTCTAACCAGGCCCTCGTACTTGGCGGGAGACGCTATTCCCTACGCATCTTTACGTGCTCACTGTTCACTCAAAACTGAAGAGAGCGACTAGAGACACTTCCCAACACATCTGTGAAAAGCTGTACCGGATTTTCCCAGTGGTTTCCATTTCCCAACTGATCGCAACTTACTTTCTGGACAACCCTCGTTTATCACTTTTTTGTGTGTAACTTACGGTTTTGATATTGTGGTGCTTTCTCACATGTTGTTGGTGAAATGAATAAGCTGATTTCCTGACCTATGGTCGCTTGACACTGCACTTTCTCCGATAGGTCACGAAATCAGCCTATTCACTTCGCCAATAACATATGAGAAAGCACCACAATATCAGAACCGCAAGTTACACACAAAATAGTGATATATACTCATTTCCGATTGTAAATGCATAATAAACAGAAAAATAATAATACGTTTTGCTGTTTGCAGATGAGAAGTTGTAGATTGTGTAGCACAATAGCTACCAAAATAAATGTCCAATAGCATCATGTAAGGTATGTAAACTAATGCACACATCCACTCTGTTTGCCAATTAAGCTATAAATAGAACTTTGAGATAATGTTATAAACAACACACAGTGAATCAGGTCGTTAATATATACCTTAACTGTGAACTATGAACAAATTGTAAATATTATGTACCAAACGTTTCGCTAAATGTTAATATGTAGCAACAATTGTACAATTAGAAAATAAAAAACAACCCACCGAAGATAGCACAAAAATTGCTAAAGTATGTCTGGATGATACAAAACAGAAAAAAGGTGTCTTGCATACGGCGGAATTCCTCGTCCTATTTTCGTAGCAAGCACGAACATAATAAGAAGAACTGCAACACCACTAAATGATTATTGGTGAAGATATTTAGTATCTGACATCCTACTGTGCTTACTTCATATACGTACTGGGTACTACTCCCTGTCTATGACCACAACTTCATTTCATGACTTTGACACCTGTACATTGCACTTTATTGCATACTTTTCGTGATTACTTCTCACAGAGGAAATATAAATTTCTTGGGATTCTCGGTGCAGTGCTAATTGTATCGTCATTTATTCCCATGTTCGGACATTCGTCGTCGTAAACTGAAACTGGTAAACACTTCGATACTTTACGTGTTTTTATGCCTACTCGAGTCTCGACCACACACGCAAGCTTTGTGTGGTTAACAGTGGTCTCAAGTTCAGATCACGAACAACAACTCGTCATGTCATTTAACGAGTGTGATAAGACTTCTTAAGTGTCTCCTAGTGCAACGACGTTTTATTTAAAAGTATTAACGACTGTCTCATCTGTAATCACGTGTTTTCTAATATTTGTTTTATGACGGTGTTGGTTTACATCTGGAATGACTGTCATAAAGAGCACTATTCTTTAGTGGTCTCTTGTGATATTCATTATAAGTATTCAAACGAAGATTTAGACGACCTGCGACACAGCTCTGCTATGTCGATTGCATAGAGTCAGGCGCAGCCTACAAACTGGAATTCAGCTGTGTCTGGCTTTTTGTGGTGTCGAGTGTACCTTAACGTTGACAGTACTGTTGACAGGTGATATCATTTCCACTACTTGATGTGGTCTATGGTATCGAGTCAGGAGTTTCTTTGTTGTTAGTGTACAGATCTGGCCAACCAAACATTGGTGCAAGTTCCCCATGCATCGTGATATTTGTCCCGGCAATCTAAAGCTTTTGTATATGCACGTTTCTCTTGTTGGCAAACTCCTCACAACTTTTTCGTGGAGTTTTTCACCGATTCAGCCTCAGTTCCAAGTTTCGGTTTTATAACTTCGAAAAAAGAAGGCATTTTTCTCCCTTATAGGACCCCGTACGGGGAAACACCAATGGACGTGTCTACTTTGGAATTTTATGCAGCGGTCACGTAACTTAAGCAAACATCCCGGTTGTCATGATTACTGTTAACATAAACAGCTCAGCATATTTGAAATCGTGTGATGAACTCACACTATTCTCCCATTGGACTGACACTGAAAGGGGCTTGTCCACAACTCACATTTGCAGATCAGTCGATACAATTGCTTCAGCAGATCTGACTTACGGTTAGACAAAATGATAAAAGGAAAAAAAGAACTTCATAGTTCACTTCACTTTCGCTGATCATGCTGTGAAACTTCAGCATCGCGCATGACATTTTAATTTATTTCTTCTTTACTAGTAGCTCTATTGTCAACACATTTTGAGGACAATATTCACATCTACCGCTCAAAGTACTTGCTTAAAACGGAGCCTACACTCACACAGAGACTACGGTCATTCAGGGTTTGATAATGAGGGCAGTAAGCGACTTCCACCAAACGTCAAACGTAAGTTCAAACCGTTTCAAAACTTCATGTCGCTCACATACCTGACGTCAAACATTTAACACGTTAATTCGTCTGTAAAGCAATCAGTCATTTGAAGCTGTCCTTTACATCGGAGAACGAATCTTTAAAGTACCGGGACTAGGAGCTGTACAAGGAGAAATGTTTTTGCGAGCTTTATCAGGAAATATGCATGGCTAGTATACACACGCACTACTCGTCTGGGAACACTTTTTGAATGAACTTACTGAGCATTTTGTCGTGAAAGTGAACAAATTATTTGGAACCGTATTGAGCCTGTACTACCTATCTAAGTGGATAAAAATGTAAATTAATGAAGATGAATAGGAAAAACAATCGCATAATGTTCAAATGTAGCATTAGTGGTGTGCTACTTGACACAGTGGCGTCGATTAAATATATAAGCGGAACGTTGCGATATGAAATGGAACGAGCAAGTAAGGATTACAGTAGGGAAGGCCAGTGGTCGATTTCGGTTTATTGGGGGAATTTTAGGAAAGTGTGGTTAATTTGTAAAGGAGATCGCATACGGGACACCAATACGATCAATTATTGAGTACTGCTCGAGTGTTTGATGTCGGCACCAGGTCGGTTTAAAGGACGACATCGAAGCAATTCAGAGACGGGCTGCTAGAATTATTACCGGTAAGTCCGAACAACAAGTATTAAAGAGATGGATCGTGAGCTCAAATGGGAATTCCCGGAGGGAATGCGACGTTGTTTCCGAGAAACGCTATTGAGAACATTTAGAGAGCCCCGATTCTAATGCTGCCAAGCTAAATTTACACAAGGATTACGAAGAAAAGATAAATTATGGCTCGTGCGGAGTCATATAGACCAGACCTGATCAGGAGGCGGTGGGGCGAGCACTTTCGCTCATGCTCGCTCACCGCCTCAGCGCTGAGCGCTCGCAGTAAAACGTGGCTGTCAGACATCATTATATAGAGCAAGGGAAGTGCAAACAGTGCGCTGTCTTCAGAGGAATGACAGTATGTTAAGTACACTGCAGTTTTAGACGCAAGCGTTTGTACTTAATGGCTCAGTGCTTAAGGGGGACAGCAGCTGTTTTAAAATGGTTGAAAAGCAGCGTTATGGTCCGGTTACGAAGTTCAAAGCGAAGGCAGAACACTTCATTATGAACTTATAGCACGTGATTGCAGGATGCCTAGCTACAACTAGAACATACGCACCTGCTATGTGACAGCTAGCTGCGTGATAAGTTTCGTAATACACTGAAGGGCCAAAGAAACTGGCTAAATATCAGGTATGACCCCAGCGAACACGCAGAAGCGTCGGAAAACGACGTGGCATGGACTCGACTACTGTTTGAAGTAGTGCTGGAAGGAACTGTCACCACGAATCCTGCAGGGCTGTCCATAAATCGGTAAGATTACAAGGGGATGGACATCGCTTCTGGTCAGCATGTTGCAAGGCATCCCAGATATGCTCAATAATGTTCATGTCTGGGGACCAGCGGAAATGTTTAAACTCTAGAGAGCGTTTCTGGAGCCAGTATGTACCGTTTCTGGACGTGCGGGGTGTCGCATTGTCCTGCTGGAATTGCCCAAGTCCGTCGGATCGCACTATGGACATGAATGGATGCAGGTGATCAGAAAGAATGCTTATGTACGTGTCACCTGTCACAGTTATATGTAGACGTATCAGGGGTGCCATATTACTCCAACTGCACGCGGCCCACAGCATTACAGATCCTCCACCAGCTTGAACAGTCCACTGCTGACGTGCAGGGTCCATGGTTTCATGAGGTTGTCTCCGTACCCGTACACATCTATCCGCTCAATGCAATTTGATACGAGACTCGGCCGACCAGGCAACAAGTTTCCAATTCATCAACAGTCCAACTTCGGTGTTGACGGGTCCTGGAAAGGCGTAAAGCTTCGTGTCTTGCACTCATCAAGGATACACGAGTGAGCCTTCGGCTCCGAAAGCCCATATCGATGAAGTTCCGTTGAATTGTTCGCAAGCTGACACTTGCTGATGGCTCAGCATTGAAATCTGCAGCAATTTGCGGAAGGGTTGCACTTCTGCCATGTTGAACGATTCTCCTCAGTCGTCGTTGGTCCCATTGTTTCAGGATCTTTTTCCGGCTGTAGCGATGTCGGAGATTTGATCTTTTACCGGATTCCTGATACTCAAGGTACACTCGTGAAATGGTCGTACGGGAAAATCCCCATTTCATCGCTATCTCGGAGATGCTATGTCCCATCGCTCGTGTGCCGACTGTAACACCAAGTTCAATCTCACTTAAATCTTGATAACCTGCCATTGTAACAGCAGTAACCGATCTAACAACTGCATCAGACACGTGTTGTCTTATACAGGCATTTCCGACCGCAGCGCCGTATTCTGCCTGTTTATATATATATATATATATATATATATATATATATATATATATATATATATATATATATATATGTGTGTGTGTTTGAATACGCATGCTTATACTAGTTTCTTTGGGGCTTCGGGATATAATAACTCTTGTAGACTTATATAAAAAACTTCTATAACATGAATTTCCTCTATTTTACAGATCTTTAGCTACTATTATTACGATGTTTGGAGCTACAATTTTGTGCGAGTAACTTTTTTTTCCGCAGTGAAGAGAATGTAGTTCACCCAAGCAAGCTCACTGATAGGCTTCAATTTAAAAGTTGGGTTTCGAATTAGCAGTGCTCAGAATGTGATAAGTAAAAAAAAAAAAAAAAAAAAAAAAAAAACACTATTCATCGATATGCATTGTTTCTGTGTTTATTGCACGAATAAAATAGTTACTAAACGTACGTTAATGTCATTTAAACTTCGCCCGAAAACGACGTTGGTCATAACGCTGCATCAGTCGTATCATAAATGTCATGCTTCGCATTTAGCTGCCCCACAGTCTCCTTCTCAGCAATTAAAAGAAATGTAAGTTTCGTACCATTGTCATTTTTCATCGATGCAACGGTTTTAAGAAACAAATTCGCTACGAAAGACGTTAATTGGTTACCCTGAAGTGGTTCATTCCCGTAGAACAATTAGCTGCCGTAGAACAGACTCGGCGAAAGCAGTTTCTCATGCCGAGCTGCCTTGATCCGATTGGTCGCACCTCCCCCCCCCCCCCCCCCTCCTCATCCATTTTGATTACTCGCCGGACCGATGACCAAGCAGTTTGGTCCCTAAACTCTTTAAACCAACGAACCATTACTCACCGTGAGCCGGCCAGTTGCTTACGTCTGAGGCGAGAGCGCGACCCAGCTGGGACAAGTAGATCGATAAGCAGGCCTGATGTAGGCTCAGTTTGAGGGTGAAACAGGAAAGGAAATGACTAGTAGTGATAGTGATACAAGATCGCCCGCCCCCCCCCCCCCCCCACTCCACAACGCACCATATGGTGGGATGCGGATAACCTATATAGATGTAGATGTACTGTAGATCACGGATGTCTTGCATGGCTTGCTCATTGAATAATACAGCATAAACATGTTTACACAAACAATTGTTGGTGGTTATTTGGGAAGAGGAACAGCTTCATTTCTCCGCATAGGAGCATCAAGATTTTTTTTAGCGCGGTCCTGTAGCTCGTTGTTGCTGGTGCAGGGAACGGATAATAGTAAGTAGCCTAAGTGAGAAACTGCAGAACAGCCTCTGATACCGGTCCACCGTAAATGAAACAGTGCCGCCAAAGTCCTAAAAGTCCAAATTCAGTTCCGGCGCTAAACTAAGTCTATGAAACCGACGTAAGAGAATCGTAACACAAGTCTACCACCAGCCTATTTATCAACAACTCGGGAAGTCACATCGCCCCTGAGGTTATCAGCCACGCAGTTCGGAGACCCTGTCGGTGAACTCTCCCCAGTGCCGAGGTGAGAAATGGCGAGCAGCGCGGCGGGGGAGTCCGCGGTTGCAGAGCACGTGACTCGTACTCTGCTCGCAACAGGTAACGCGTCTCTGAGGGCGAACTTCTTTGCTTTTATATTCCGCCCGCGACCCGCTGGTTGGCCGAGAGACGATTCGCTGCCGCTCCATCGCCATAGCTCGCACTTCGCTTGCGGCCGCTAGTGTGTGTGTGTGTGTGTGTGGGGGAGGCGGAGAGAAGGTGCCGTGAAACCTGTGCCGTGTATGCTCCTCACGCTGCGGAACTGTTTTGGCCGCTGTCGCATTATTCCCGTCCAGCGTCGTAATCTTTTGACTGCTCCTCCTCGAGACAAAGAGGAGTTTCTCTCCCGCCCCGAAAGCGTAGAAAAAAAACGCTCGTTTCGGCCTACCTCGCAATAGCAGCTCGTTGCCCGCGTGGCCTGCGACAGAAGGCCGCAGGCGTATTTACACTGGCCCTAGCTCGAAATAAATCAGGTCGGAAAACGGATCTGTGTACTTGGCCCATATGAAAGTTCGTTGTGTTCTTCATTTTTTTGCGTTGATTATTTAGAGCTTGAAATAAGCACCATATAGCAAGCAATTAGCATTTTGTTAACTTCCAACCTGTCATATCACACATCCACCGGCTGCAACTCACAGGGTATCCATATAGTCCCACTAACATTTCAAAAAATCGTAACTTGGAAATTATTAGAGAAAGAGCAACGTGTTTTGTTCTAAAACGTTTATCAACTCTCATAGTTTTGTTTCTGTAAAGCCAGATTTCAATGATTTTTATTGTGATTCTAAAAAGGCTGATAGCTCGCAAGAAGTAATCACTAGATATTAATAGAATTCCTTTATTTTCGTAGCGCGTTTTGGGGCGTAGCCCACCATGCTGAATTAATAACACATTTTCACATTATAAATGTGAACACATACAGAATGGTATTAATAGAGGGGCAATGGTTTGTAACCAAGATACACAAAAAAAATTTACAGCAATAGGTACCACAATGTAATATGAATACAATGCTATAACAAATAAAAGTCTTTCGATTTATAAGACATGAAGTCACTATGTTCAATTAAGGAAAGGAATACTGAAATGACATGTATAAAGCTAGCAGACGAATGAATACAGCGGCCCTCAACACCACATGAGCAACCTGACTACCGAATGGAGTGTGACTGGTGGCACTGCAGCCCACCAGTTCAGACTAGGAAATCGTTACTTTTTAACGAGAATTTATTTTAAACTAACAAGGGAATGGTCCAATAAGACATATTGAAACCTACCCTCAAATTTTTTACACAGGAAGAAGACAACGAAAGAAATGCACTGCCAAAATTTTAGCTGTTAAGAGGTACTGCAAGTATTTTTGCCGCGCGAAGAACAGCTTGTGACAACGGTTTGGACAGCCCTGTCCGCCTGGCCCGCGACTCGGCGGTTGACTCACGTAGCGCCGCGCAGCGGAATTATTGGGAGTTCACACACACCAATTTTAAGCAACTAACGCGTGGTTTACAATGGAGAGAATGGAAGCGAATGCGTGCGAATGAGCATTTGCACAAAATTCACTACCATTCGCTTGTATATGGGTAGAATCGTTTGTACTAAAGGGAATGTAAGAGATCACGAGATAGCGAACATTGCCTATGAACGCTGTGTCATTAGTTTTTAGATTTTGGAGCTAATATTCGGCATACAAGATACACCTTAGAGCCACAATGCGAAACTTTGCTATTCAGTGAGGATTATTTTGCATGGCGAGCGCACTGTTCTTGACGGAGTATGCAAAATGGCGCAGGGAAGGAAGAATGTAAGTGTCTCAGTTTGTACGGAAGCGTGTCATGCGTGGAGATCGTGCAATTAACATGGAATTGCATCTACATCTCTGCTTATCTCTGGTCCAAAATTTTCCTCATATGTCGTCTGCCATTGTTCCCTGGCTTCTCATTACCATTAAGGGAAATTTCGTAACAGAACGCCAATTACTGGCGTCGAGCATCATCTCAAGAGGTGACACAGCTAGCGTTTCCAATACGAAAGTAAGGTCAAATGGTCATATTATTTTTCTGTTTCTGAAACAAAAATTGTCTAGTGGCATCGGCATTCAGCCGTGAGACGGCTCGGAAGCGCGGCGCGCTGAGAGGCGCTCCACACGTGTGCCTACCCGCTGCGCGAGGTACTGCGTGCGCTGTTGCGATTCAGAGCTCTCACTAGATAAGGCGTTCTCTTACCGCTAGTCGCCCGTGAAATTCACGTTCGACGATTCCTACGCGCGTCCAACGGCTTGTGAAATCGAACGATTTTTGAGAGACGACATGCATGTCGATCCCCACGAGCTGATAGGCATCCATCTGTCTGTCACTTTTTAAAGGCACATTTTTAGCAATGGCATGTAAATCTACTTTTTTCTTAATCAGAGAACCCTATTTAATAAAGCAAGAAAGCCAATGCAAGTTATCTTGCGCGCGGTCGCATCTGATCGCTGGTGAGACACAGAAAGGATGTCTAGTCTTTTGTTAATTACTTCCCCTGTTATCTGCTCTGGAATGGAGACGAGGGAGACCCTCGCGCGTTAGACTGGCCGCTCTAATTTAAACTCTTTAATTTTATAAAAAGTCACTGCGTACTGCAGGGCGCATACTCGCGCATACTAGTAATTATATAAGGAAATTTCCACTGCGCACGGACTAGATACCGACTTGCGGATAATCAACATATCACTAGTGATTAATATTGTATTCCCAATGTAAGTAGCATAGTGCACTTCAGTAATTATAGTTATGATTAACGCTATTGTGATTTCATTATTTGTTTAATCCATGATCCTAAAATTTCAACATTATATGTAAACTGTATTTTCAGTGTTTATCTCATTTTAGCTCAGAAATAACGTGGCCCACGAACCTCCTTCTTACGGCGACGAAATTCTCAAAGTATATGTCCGAGGCCACATTATCATGGTTTAAATATATTCATTGATTTTTAAATATTTCCATCCATCTCAATTCAGTTCAACAAAAATTATTAAAAAAACCAAAATAATATAAATAATCATATATTTACAACTTCCAGTACAATCTACCTCAAAATGAAGAACGAAGAGGCATGCGACAGCCTAGTCCGAAGTTCCACCAAAGGCTACCGCTTTCGCCACACCTACGGTAACGTCAGCACGGTAACCGCGTACAGTGCGGGTATGGGAGTGCGCACGGTGCGCATATTCGAACTGTGAAAGGTGGCTACACTGAGCCACAGCGCCAGAGATTGCGCCAAAGAGTATTATTCAGCCGCCTCCACTGGCACTTCTTGTCGAGATGTGGCAGTAGTCAGTGCTTGTTGAGAACTCGTAGTAGTCAGTGATTATTGAGAAGTAGCGGAGTGCAGTGCTTGTCGAGAACTCGTAGTGGGCAGTGCTTGCTGAGATGTCGTAGTGAAGAGTTCTTGTCGAGAGGTCGTAGTAGTGAGTGCTTGTTCCATGTTTTATGCAGTTGTTTGATGGGATAGACAGCAGATGATGTTCTAATGGAGATGTTGTAGTGATTAGAGTGCTTTTCGTCAATATACGAGGGTTATTCCAAAAGTAAGGTCCGGTTATAAAAAAAAAATCAAAACTAAAATGTTTTTTCAAAACAATTGTTTTATTTACATTCCTTACATCTTTATCTATTTTTCTACATAACTTCCATACTTATTTAAACATTTGTCACATCGTTCAACAAGCTTTTGAATGCCCATGTTATAGAAATCGGCCGCCTGTGACGATAACCAGTCCTTAACTGCTTCTTTCACTTCATCATCTGTGTCGAAGCGCTTGCCGCCGAGAAACTCCTTTAAGTAACGGAACAGGTGGAAATCACTTGGCGCCAGGTCCGGACTGTAAGGAGGATGGTCCATCTGTTCCCATCCAAATTTCTTGATCAGAGCTTGCGTTTCATTTGCAGTGTGGGGTCTGGCATTGTCATGCAACAACAAGATTCCAGACGACAAAAGACCACGTCGTTTATTCTGGATTGCACGTCGAAGTTTAGTCAGAGTAGCGCAGTAGGCGGCTTTATTAATCGTTGTTCCTCTCTCCATAAAGTCGACTAACAATACTCCACGTCTATCCCAGAACACAGTCGCCATAACCTTACGTGTTGAGATTGTCTGCTTTGCCTTGACCTTGACTGGCGATGACGTGTGACGCCATTGCATTGACTGACGTTTAGACTCTGGAGTGATGTGAGAAACCCATGTCTCATCCCCTGTGACAACATTGTCTAAAAGACTGTCACCTTCCTTATGATATCGCTCCAAAAAATCAAGAGCAAAAGCCAATTTTTCATTCGTTGGGGCTCAGTAAGCAGCCTGGGAACCCAACGGGCACACAATTTGTGAAACTTCAAATGTTCAGACACAATTCTGTACAAAGTTGTTCTACTCACATTCGGAAAATGCATGTCTACGTCTGTAATAGTGAATCGGCGATCTTCACGAATTTTTTTGTCAACCGCATTGACCAAATCGTCTGAAATCACTGATGGTCGGCCACACCGTGGTTCATCGTGCACATTATCCCGTCCTTCATTAAAAGCTCGCACCCACTTGCGCACTTTACTGTCGCTCATTGTGTTAGGACCGTACACTTCAGTAATATGCCGATGGATTTCCGCCGCTGAATTGTTTCTTGCAGACAAAAACCGTATCACTGCCCTTACTTCACAATCGGCGGGCTGATCAATTGTCTTAAACATTGTAAAGTGACACTGTGAACTACACTCAGCAACAGTAACAAAGCGAATGGCGGCGTTTGACGCGCAAGGCTTGCCGGGAGTCGGCGCGCATGCGTGTTTTGTCATTGGCGCCAAATTTCAATAGTTACGGCGAATCGGACCTTACTTTTGGAATAACCCTCGTATATGAAGGTAACAAAACTCGGTTTTTTTCTCATTATTTCAATGTCTTGAATAATGCGTCATTATAGGTTCAACAAAGCATCTGGCTTGTGTTCTTGTATTAGAGTGTAATTCTGGTTTTCTTGCGCAATTATAGTATTTCTATTTTTTAATTACTTCAGTATAAATGATATTTAAAATTTCTTGTCTTACTGAAGAAGAACCGTGCCAGATGCGTACGTTGAATCACACTTCCACACACAGAACAGTTATACTTGTGCTTTGTTGGGTTCGCAGGTTTTATAGTTGCTGGGGACTTAATTAATTGATTGTATTAACGGAAATTTTCATTTCAATCTTTGTTGTTGTTCTATGCAGTCAGATTGCGTACTAAAACTAGTCAGGGCCAACCGTTTACGAGACTACGTAATCGGACATACAGCGACCAAAAAATATTAAAAAATTATTTGCATTTCATATTTAAATAATTAAGCCCCCATGCAACTGTCGTTCAAAGTCCCCGCCGCGCTCGTCACTAACGCGTTGCGGCCATATGGAACGGTTCTAAGCTACATGGAACAGAAGTGGAACACCTATGAAACCTACCGCCTTCTCAATTAAATCCGACAGGTACGCATCGAACTCTGCAAACACGTGCCGTCGTACGTGTTCATCGGAGGTTACCGAGCCATCATTATTTACGACGGACAACCGCGGACGTGTGCCGGCTGTGGACAGGAAGGCCACGTCCGATCCAGCTGCCCCCAGCGCCGCCTTGTCCAGGTGCCATGTGCGGAACCAGTACAGACAGCTGTGCCGGCCGCATTACCGCTTGCGTACTTGGAAGCAGTGTGGCCGGTGTGCACGGGCCGGACGGGGTGGCCGAGTGGTTCTAGGCGCTACAGTCTGGAACCGCGCGACCGCTACGGTCGCAGGTTCGAATCCTGCCTCGGGCATCGATGTGTGTGATGTCCTTACGTTAGTTAAGTTTAAGTACCCCTCTGGCCATTAGAAGTTCTACACCAAGAAGAAATGCAGATGATAAACGGGTATTCATTGGACAAATATATTATACTAGAACTGACATGTGATTACATTTTCACGCAATTTGGGTGCATAGATCCTGAGAAATCAGTACCCAGAACAAGCACCTCTGGCCGTAATAACAGCCTTGATACGCTTGGGCATTGAGTCAAACAGAGCTTGGATGGCGTGTACACCTACAGCTGCCCATGCAGTTTCAAGACGATACCACAGTTCATCATGAGTAGTGACTGGCGTATTGTAACAAGCCAGTTGCTCGGCCACCATTGACCAGACGTTTTCAATTGGTGAGAGATCTGGAGAATGTGCTGGCCAGGGCAGCAAACGAACATTTTCTGTATCCAGATATTCCCGTACAGGACCTGCAACATGCGGTCGTGCATTATCCTGCTGAAATGTAGGGTTTCGCAGGGATCGAATGAAGAGTAGAGCTACGGGTCGTAACGATCCGTTACAGCCATGCGGATAAGATGCCTGTCATCTCGACTGCTAGTGATACGAGGCCGTTGGGATCCAGCACGGCGTTCCGTATTACCCTCCTGAACCCACCGATTCCATATTCTGCTAACCGTCATTGGATCTCGACCAACGCGAGCAGCAATGTCGCGATACGATAAACCGCAATCGCGATAGGCTACAATACGACCTTTATCAAAGTCGGAAAGGTGATGGTACGCATTTCTCCTCCTTACACGAGGCATCACAACAACGTTTCACCAGGCAACGCCGGTCAACTGCTGTTTGTGTATGAGCAATCGGTTGGAAACTTTCCTCATGTCAGCAAGTTGTAGGTGTCGCCACCGGCGCCAACCTTGTGTGAATGGTCTGAAAAGCTAATCATTTGCATATCACAGCATCTTCTTCCACTAGAGTGGTTGTTACTGCTAAGTGCCTGATTGCGTCAATTTTTCCTTAGTCCGGTGTGCCTGGTACTAGAAAAGTGTTTGTTTTTGTCATTCAACAGACACTTTGCATTTTTGTGACGACTACAGTGAATAAACAATGAACTGTTTCACTGATAGTCAATTGTACAACGTTTAAACATTATTATAAGGAATGGCCTACAGGACTTGTTATAAAATGTAGTACTGCAAGACACATTTCATTTGAACAAATTACCTTATTGTTGGAAGTCATTACATGTGCAAGAATTGAACTATCGATATGAAGTTATTCAAACAAATGCCTGTATAGTTTAAGCCAGCTTTTCACCGGAGCAAACAATCTAACAAGCTCGAGCAAAAGACAGTTCTGTCTGGTGTACCCAGTAGGCCTCTAGCAGGTCTTTTCAACTCGACGCCACTGCAACTACTTACGGGTCCGTAACCTTCCCCTGTTACCTAATCAGAAAATGGAGACCTACAGTTTAACGGAACCCGAACCACATGTCTCTCGTCGCTATTCCAACATCTGTGAGAAGTGACTGCTAGGTTAAAAATCATAGTGAAAAAGTTTTGGTCTGAACGGGCTTTGATCCCGCGCTCTCTGGATCACGTAGCATATCACAGTATCTTCTCCTTTAGGTTAAATTTCGCGTCTGTAGCACGTCATCTTCGTGGTGTAGCAGTTTTAATGGCCAGTAGTGTAGTTCTAAAGTCTAGGGGACTGATGACTTCAGAAATTTCATAGTGCTCAGCCACCGACGACGCCGTGACGGCGGCGCCGCACGAGGAGACGCCCTTGAAAGACACAACGCCAGCCACCACCACCTTCAACATCGTCTTACCAGAAGCTTCGGTTCCGGACGCCGGCCTGATGATCGAAGGTACTGAACCCAGCTCTTCGACGGGAGCGGACACACGGACGCGGAAACAACGTTTGGCGAAACGCCGCCTCTCGACGGAAGACGACCAAAGGGGCAGAGACAGGGAGCAAGCTGCCTACGCCATCTCTGACGCGTCCTTGCCAGTGGACTGTACCAGTACCGTCCTAAGGCAGTCATCCGACCCCACTCGCAGGACGGTGGCCTCACCCATCCTAGACGTTCCCATGACTGAAGCCCCTCAGGACAAAGACCATGTGATGGAGCACAATGTCCACGACGACGCGACGTCACCGACCCCTTCCCCACTCGGTGACTGGGCTGCTGAAATGGAGGCAGAAGACGTAATAGACCCCCTTGACAATCCTTCACCACACGGGACCGGCGCCCCACATGGGGAGAGCCTAATACTCGCAGAAGGGCCGGGTTAAAGAAACCTGTCACAAGGATGCGTAGCCAAGCGGCCCCATTTTCACCGAGAGGCCGCCATTTGCATCTACACACTCCGCATTAAGATGTCCCGATCCAACCGTGTGGGCACAGTCAACGTTAACAGTATACGCTCTGTCATCAAAACGAGCATGTTCCATGCTATACTCCGGGTGGCGGACCTGGATATCACTCTCCTTCAAGAAGTCCATTCAGAGCTGCAACTGAATATTTACGGATACACAGCCTACAGCATCCCATCAAGCGACGGTGCCGGCGCGAACCTCCATCCTATTACAGACGGCATCGAGGCATCGGAAGTCATGTACCTGCCATCTACACGAGGTGTTGCCGTCACAGTGGGAGCACTCGGCATTGTCAATGTTTACTCGCCTTCCTCGCAGTGAAAGGGTGACCTTTTATTCCGACGAAATTTCTCCACTCCTGAATGTGAATACGGAACCGATTTTAATAGCGTTCTGGATCCAGCAGACCAAACACCGCACTACTCTACATGCTCGGCACTACGGGCACTCGTGCGAGATCTGCACGGGGACTACAGTGGCTACACATATTTCACTGAACACTCTGCCAGCCGCCTTGACCGGATATACGTCTCCCGAGGATTCCGCGCCGCGACAAGGGACGTGGAACTTTGGCCTACAGCCTTCACCGCCAATTTGGCATACATCTGCTCGGTCACACTCCCAGCCGTGGTCTATGGACGTTGAACGTTTCCTACCTGTACGAGGACGCATGTCGGCGGGAGATCGCTGCTACGTGGGACCGCTGCCTCTGAAGTTTGCATGCACATCCTTCCACCTTACATTGGTGGCTCGACCGCGACAAGCCGGCCCTCCGACGGACACTCATGGGATATGGCCGTGACAGAGCGTGCTGGCGCCGGGCGATGCCGGAATTTTATTACACCGCACTGAGAGAACTGACGACCCAGCAGCCATCACGTGAATGGCAGACAGCGGTTAATCGTTTCAAAGCTCGCCTACTCTGTCTCACTGCGGAACAGCTTGACAGAGCCCGAGTCCGGACGAGGGTGCAGGAGACCATCCCCACCAAAATGGTATCTATATATCACGTTATCAGAGAAAGACGCCACCCCAAGCGCGACCTTATAAAATCAGTAGAGGCAGTAGCGGGTGGACGCGTCGACTCTCAGTGTGCCATCGCCGCGGAATTCGTCCATCATTACAGGACGTTTTATGCCAAGCACCCACAGGCTGTTCGCGAGTACGAAGACATCCTTGCAATCTGCCTGACCCCAGAGTAGTGGCCCACGACGACGCCCTGCTGGCTCGCATAACTGCTGAAGACTTAACAGCGACCTTGGCACGCGACGCCTCGAATAAGTCACCGGGCCCAGACGGCTTACCGAACGAATTCTACCGCGCCTTCTATCTCCTGATGGGTGCTCACTGGATTCAGAGGTTTCACGACCTCCTCTGCAACGACAGATTTCCTCGAAGGCATCATGATACCAACTCCCAAACCGAGCGGTTCTCACCGTTGCCACAACTATCGTTCACTAACGCTCCTGAACGCGTATTATAAACTTTTCGCCCGTATCCTCCACACACGTCGTCAGACGACCATCGGACACATGATCCATCCTGACCAGACATGTATAGGCGGTGACAACAACATCCACAGGGCACTTGGCACCTACCGCGACGTCACGGCGCTGGCAGCGGCCTGCCTCCTCCGAGGTGCCCTTGTCGCCGTCGATTTTGATCACGCCTTTGATCGTATCGACCACGGTTTCCTTCACGCCGTGCTCTAACGCATGAGCCTCTCACAGGCGTCAGCAAAGGTGATCTTACGCTTAATCCACGGGGAGCGCTCCCGGATTATGGTCAACGGACACCAGACTGAACACATCACTCTTGGACCGTCGGTGCGCAGGAATGTCCTTTATCAGGATTCTAATTCGCTGCGGCCCTCGAACATGCATCGAGACGTGACCTTCCGATGTGCTGCCTTAGCTGACGACGTGGTCCTCTTGGTGCGGTCGGGCGACGAAATCCCGACGCTTCAATGGTTGGTCACTATGGCGCGGTATCGGGCAGCGTCAACATGCTTAAGACAAAGTACATGGATGTCGGGAGAGGCCTTCTCCACCCGACAGCGATCCCCTTCCAAAAGGTTCCCTCACTGAACGATTTACGGGTGCAGTTCTCCAGTACTGTTCGCCGAACTGCGACAGCCACATACCGCCGGCTACTTCAAAGGCCACGGGAACTGCTCTGTGATCGCAGATTCCGCTGTATGGATATGATTCTCCGAACGCGTTACGTCAACACTTACCCAGTGTCAAAACTTAATTATTTTGCGCACATTCTTCCGTTAACAGTCATCATGGCCCACAGTTTCCAGGCGGCATACGGACAATATGTGAACGCAGGTCACTTATTCAAAGTTCGCTCCACTACTTTAACGAGGCGTCCACTGACAGGGAGCCTGGGGTTGACTCACGTCCACAACCGTGCGCGGGCATTAGACCTATTGACAATGTGGCTCGTATGGACTGCGCCCAACACCAGCCTGACGGGGACGCTGCTACAGATCGTCGCGTCGCGATATCTTCGTCCACAGGTCGCCGTCGGCCACATAGCTCCGTCTCTTGCTCACTCCGAGATTTCGTGGTCGAACTGAGCTACGTGACCGAGGATCTGCCGGCGACGAGGGCGAGGAGCACGAGCTATTACTAGCGCATCTATCAGGCACGACAACCCTGTAACAAGGTCGAACAACAGCACCCAACCATCTGCTGGTCCAGGGTGTGGCGAGCAGTGTACACCCCATACCTGTCCACGTAGGCTCGTTCCTTGTGGTATGTGGTGGTGAACGACAAATTAGCCACATGCCGACGCCTCCGTTCCATCAATCTCACTGACAACCCTTCGTGCCCGCACTGTGCAGTCGTTGATTCGGATCGTTGATTCGGACGAGCACCGCTTGACATGTCCTATGACGGGCAGCTGCTGGGATCTTGTACAACGTATGCTGGCGCTCCTGTTGCGACGACAGCCAGAGTCTATCATGCAGGACGAAGTCCTACATCCAGATACCGTTTACTTTCCCACAACCAGAACAAACGCTGTCAACTGGCTGAAGGGCATGGTGCTGTATTACATTTTGCAAGCCGCGCCCAAAAGCGCTCTGGACTTGTGGGTCCGCCTGACAACGACTCATGACGCGTTCCGCCACCATGCATTGTACCGAACACGACTATCGAATTATTTAGGCGCATTATTCGAGGATCCTCCTGCCCATTGGGGCGTTCTGAGTGCTAGAAGGCACACTTGAAAAGGATTCACATCACACGACTGACCCTCTGAGAAAACGGTTTAGAAGGAGTCCCCCTTACATTCATTACGCGAAGACGACTCGGAAGCTTATGGTGACGGCTGTAGGATCCAGTTAAAAATAACAAAAAAATCAACAATATAAAAATAAATAAATGCATGAAAAAAAGAATATACCTTCCTTGGCTGTGGGAGGGCGGGAGTGGGACATTGAGGTCAGGCCTCGGAAAACGACCCCTGCCCTCTTTACCCCAGACCCTTCTCTCAGGTCAGTCAGTAAAAAAGAAGGGTAGAGTCTTAAAAAGAAAAGTGGCAAAGTGCGCGCTTCGTGATCCAGAGAGCGTGGGATCAAATCCCGTTTAGACCAAAACTTTTTCACTATGATTTTTAACCTAGCGGTCACTTCTCACAGATGTTCAAATGGTTCAAATGGCTCTGAGCACTATGGGACTCAACTGCTGGGGTCATAAGTCCCCTAGAACTTAGAACTACTTAAACCTAACTAACCTAAGGACAGCACACAACACCCAGCCATCACGAGGCGGAGAAAATCCCTGACCCCGCCGGGAATCGAACCCGGGAACCCGGGCGTGGGAAGCGAGAACGCTACCGCACGACCACGAGATGCGGGCTCACAGATGTTGGAATAGCCACGAGAGACATGTGGTTCGGGATCCGTTAAACTGTAGGTCTCCATTTTCTGATTAGGTAACTGGGGAAGGTTACGGACCCGTAAGTAGTTGCAGCGGCGTCGAGTTGAAAAGATCTGCTAGAGGCCTGCTGGGTACACCAGACAGAACTGTCTTTTGCTCGAGCTTGTTAGATTGTTTGCTCCGGTGAAAAGCTCGCTTAAACTATACAAGCATTTGTTTGAATAACTTCATATCGATAGTTCAATTCTTTCACATGTAATTCCGATAAAAAAGGCTAGCAGGAAAAATCTAATCGCATAGTCTGATGTCACAGACGACTTCCAACAATGAGGTTATATGTTCAAATGAAATGTGCCTTGCAGTACTACATTGTATAATATTCCTGTAGGCCATTCCTTATAATAATATTTAAATGTTGTACATTTGACTATCAGTGAAACAGTTCATTGTTTATTCCCTGTGGTCGTCACAAAAATGCGAAGTGTCTGTTCAGTGATAAAACGAACATTTTTCTAGTACCAGGCACATCGGACAAAGTAAAAATTGATGCAATCCGGCACTTCGCAATAACAAATAGCTTTACATCTACATGGACACTCTGCAAATCACATTTAAGTGCCTGGTAGAGGGTTCATCGAACCACCTTCACAATTCTTTATTATTCCAATCTCGTATAGCGCGCGGAAAGAATGAACGCCTATATCTTTCCGTACGAGCTCTGATATCCCTTGTTTTATCGTTGTGATCGCTCCGCCCTATGTAGATCGGTGTCAACAAAATATTTTCGCATTCGGAGGAGAAAGTTGGTGATTGGAATTTCTTGAGGAGATTCCGTCGCAGTGAAAAACGCCTTTCTTTTAATTATTTCCAGACCAAATCCTGTATCATTTCTGTGACACTCTCTCCCATATTTCGCGATAATACAAAAAGTGCTGCCTTTCTTTGAACTTTTTCGATGCACTCCGTCAGTCTTACCTGGTAAGCAATATTCTAAAAGAGGATGGACAAGCGTAGTGTAGGCAGTCTCCTTAGTAGGTCTGTTACATTTTCTAAGTGTCCTGCCAATAAAACGCAGCCTTTGGTTAGCCTTCCCCACAACATCTTCTATGTGTTCTTTCCAATTTAAGTTGTTCGTAATTGTAATACCTAGGTATTTAGCTGAATTTACAGCTTTTAGATTTGATTTATCGTGTAACCGAAGTTTAACGAGTTCCTTTTAGTACTCATGTGGATGACCTCACACATTTCGTTATTCAGGGTCAACTGCCACTTTTAGCACCATTCAGATATTTTTTCTAAATCGTTTTGCAGTTTGCTTTGATCTTCTGATGACTTTATTAGTCGATAAACGACAGCGTCATCTGCAAAGAACCGAAGACGGCTGCTCAGATTGTCTCCAAAATCGTTTATATAGATAAGGAACAGTAAAGGGCCTATAACACTACCTTGGGGAACGCCTGAAATCACTTCTGCTTTACTCGATGACTTTCCGTCAGTTACTACGAACTGTGACCTTTCTGACAGGAAATCGCAAATCCAGTCACATAACTGAGACGATATTCCATAACCACGCAATTTTACTACGAGCCACTTGTGTGGTACAGTGTCAAAAGCCTTACGGAAATCCAGAAATACGGAATCGATCCCTTGTCAATAGCAATCAGCACTTCATGTGAATAAAGAGCTAGTTGTGTTTCACAGGAACGATGTTTTCTAAACCCATGTTGACAGTGTGTCAATAGACCGTTTCCTTCGAGGTAATTCATAATGTTCGAACACAATATATGTTCTAAATTCCTGCTACATATCGACGTTAACGAAATAGACCTGTAATTTAGTGGATTACTCCTACTACCTTTCTTGAATATTGGTGTGACTTGTGCAACTTTCCAGTCTTTAGTACGGATCTTTCTTCGAGCGAACCGTTGTATATGATTGTTAGGTATGGAGCTAATGCATCAGCATACTCCGAAAGGAACCTAATTGGTATACAGTCTGCACCAGAAGACTTGCTTTTATTAAGTGATTTGAGTTGCTTCACTACTACGAGGATATTTACTTCTACGTTACTCATGTTGGCAGCTGTTCTCGATTCGAATTCTGGAATATTTACTTCATCTTCTTTTGTGAAGGCATTTCGGAAGGAATGAAGTTTTATTTAGACTGAACTGGGATAGAGTCAGAAATGGTGCCGGCCATTGTTCTGCATATTACGCTGAATACTAGGTATACTTAATCAAGCTCGTAAAGCGTGGCAAAGAAAACTGGTAATGCACAAACGACTGGAGCTTGAGAATACTGTTCCGCCGATAAACCTGAAATGAGAGAGAGCTATCGGAAATTATGTTGTCTGATAATTTCATGAAAAAGGCTTTCCACTGTCGAAAAAATTCTTTATCGAGAGGTTGAATCACACAAGTAGTTCCAGGCGGAACCGGTATTACATCTGCGACTTTTTCGTCGTCCTCCACAAAAACAAAGGCGTCGTTATGTTCAGACAACGAATTCAACAAAAGCAATGAACTAGTTTCTGCAGCTGGTAGGAAAACGTTTCGAACGAACTGTTGAAAATTATTCTTTCCCATTTTTCCAGATTTTGATACGTCGATTACAAGATTATTTGCAACTAAACAGTCCATTTTTAATTTTTGGTCCTGATTTGCCTTGCGGGTCTTGAAGACAGATGTACAGCTGCGGAAACAGTAAATCACTCTTACTTATCACTGGTATTATCGTATGTGAATGTGTCCTTGTATCCATTGATTGGGCAACCGACTCCGTCTTTTTTTTCACCCCCAAATGAATAGGGCCGTTTGCACACAGTTCTTTCAGAAACCTGACTGATCAGCGTTATAAACAACAGTTGCGGGGATAACAGCAATCTTCGTCTTCACATCAGCTGTGAATTTCCCTGTAACACTATTAGTGGCAGCTGCTCTACACCTTTACGTGACGTAGGCGGTAATTTTGCGACTTCCTAGTCTGTACGATTTCTTGAACCCGCGTAGCCAGGTGTACCAAGCCTGGAAATTAGCAATGTTCGTGTCAGATGCAATTCGGAGGGCTCAGTCTCGTAGATATCCATGGGTAACGGTGCATAACCTCTCACGAGCAGTTCTGGGCCGGCCGATGTGGCCGAGCGGTTCTAGGCGCTTCAGTCTGGAACGGCGCGACCGCTACGGTCGCAGGTTCGAATCCTGCCTCGGGCATGGATGTGTGTGATGTCCTTAGTTACGTTTAGGTAGTTCTAAGTTCTAGGGGACTGATGACCTCAGATGTTAAGACCCATAGAGCTTAGAGCCATTTGAATCATTTGAGCAGTTCTGAATCTTTCGAACAGTTTTTCATTCAGATGGTTTTGGGTTTCTGTTTGGCTCATATTTCCTACTTAATGTAATTCATTCTACCATTTGTACAGTTCACGCTCAGATTCTACGAAACGAAAACGCCTTTGCGTAACTTTAAGCCATTTTTCCCTCCTTCGTGTAGCCAATATTTCACTGCCTTTACTTTGTCGCTGAAAGCTGTTGCAGTACGTGCTTCTTTAGGCTTGGAAGGTATTGTTCGTCAGAACTGTTACTGGCACAACTGTCTTCCGAACTACAATTCGTGGAATCGTCACAGTTATTTCCTATTTCTTCTAACATATCCAAAATTTCAGATGAAATGTCGACATCATTCGAATGAATGTAAAGGAAATCAACTAACAAATGACACGTATTTACGTCCTCAGGAGAAGCAGGTGATTTCGGCTGGAAATCACGTTCTTCATGTTCCATCATTGCTAAATCGAGAACATTAATTGGATTCCACATTACTGTTAAACTGGATGAAAAGAAAAGATACTATTAGCAGAAATGCCTTACGAAAGCACAATAAATATTAATTCAGCTTTATCTGTATTGTCAGTACTTGGTTATACTGCGAAAAGCAAGTGATAATTTGCGATAGATGTTACTTGAGTGGCTAATTCGAGAGAATAGTATCTGTGTTCTGTAGTGTCAGAGCAACTATCAACGAACGGTAACCTGAGATGTCGTTTATTTTATTTATTTATTTATTTATTGTTCCGTGGGACCACATTTAGGAGAAGTCTCCATGGTCATGGAACGAGTCAATACATGAAATTATAACACAATTGTAGAAACAGATAAAATGAAATATAAGAAACATATTCAGGCGACAAGTCGTTAGTTTAAATAAAGAAAATCAAGAATGTAACACTGGAATTTGCTTAATTTTTTAGCTCTTCCAGGAGCTCCTCGACAGAATAGAAGGAGTGAGCCATGAGGAAACTCTTCAGTTTAGACTTAAAAGTGTTTGGGCTACTGCTAAGATTTTTGAGTTCTTGTGGTAGCTTATTGAAAATGGATGCAGCAGAATACTGCACTCCTTTCTGCACAAGAGTCAAGGAAGTGCATTCCACATGCAGATTTGATTTCTGCCTAGTATTAACTGAGTGAAAGCTGCTAACTCTTGGGAATAAGCTAATATTGCTAACAACAAACGACATTAAAGATATACATACTGTGAGGGCAATGTCAAAATTCCCAGGCTATTGAATAGGGGTCGACAAGAAGTTTTCGAACTTACACCATACATAGCTCGAACAGCCCGTTTTTGAGCCAAAAATACCCTTTTTGAATCAGAAGAATTACCCCAAAAAATAATACCATATGACATAAGCGTATGAAAATATGCGAAGTATACTACTTTTCGTGTTGAAATGTCACTTATTTCAGATACTGTTCTAATGGTAAATAAAGTGGCATTTAGTTTCTGAACAAGATCCTGAACATGGGCTTTCCACAACAGCTTACTATCTATCCGTACGCCTAGGAACTTGAACTGTTCCGTCTCGCTTATAACATGTCCATTCTGTCTGATTAAAATGTCAGTTCTTGTTGAATTGTGGGTTAGAAACTGTAAAAACTGAGTCTTACTGTGATTTAGCATCAAATTATTTTCCACAAGCCACGAACTTATATCATGAACTACATTATTTGATAATGTTTCAATATTACACACAAGATCCTTCACTACCAAGGTGGTGTCATCAGCAAACAGAAATATTTTTGAATCACCTGTAATACTAGAAGGCATATCATTTACATAAATAAGAAACAGCAGTGGCCCCAGCACCGACCCTTGGGGAACGCCCCATTTAACAGTGCCCCATTGGGACTGAACATCATTACCACTCTCAATATTGCGGAGGATTACCTTTTGCTTTCTGTTCTTAAAGTAGGAGGCGAACCAATTGTAAGCTACTCCCCTTACTCCATAATGTTCCAATTTCGGGGTACGTTTCGACATGTCTTATTGGACCATTCAGTTGCAAGAACAGATATTCATCTAAATTTAAAGTTGTGTGTATTTTATGCCAACGTATAAGCAAAGTAAACGTATTTAAGACAAACATCAAAAGATAAAAAAGTAAAATAAAAAGATTAAATCTACAAATAAAATAGTATTTACAAGTAACTTGTTTTATTTGACACTATGCGTGCAGTACACACAAAACAGAAGGAATTACATTTGTACTGGTGAGAAATATAAACGAGAAATTAAGTCGGCAGCTCAACAAAAATGCTGGAAAACCATTGTCTATTACTTGTGACTTGTTGGTATGACGATCAGCATAAATTTCAAGATCTTATAAAATATGCAGATCTCTACCTTTGGGTTCCAAATTTAGGATGTTAAAACAACTCTCAGTAGGATGAAACTAGTGGCCATTGTCCCTCAAATGACAGCTCAGATCACTGCCATTACCTGCACAATTGTTCTCCCTGAATCTTGTTTTAAGATCCCTTCCCGTTTGGTCTATGTAAATACTGACACAGGACCTTGCATCTAATCCTATATATTTATCTAATTTCTCATCCAAACTACGGCGCAGAAAGAAAGTAATGGTCTACTATACTCAGTGATCTCTATACTATCTGGATGACGAACTTGGGCTGCCACAGCGTGCCGTCGTCTGTTAGCGCCGCCATATTGCAGTTAGGCAAGAAACTGAATGTGATATTTCAGTTAGAAAGGTGGCACTCGTTTTCGTTCGAAAGTATCTACGTTCTTGGCGATAATAACACTAACTACATTAACATTAAAGTAACGAACTACCAATTTCGTTTTACGCTGATGAACACTAAAGTCTGTCGTAAATATAAAGTACCTAAAAGCGAGAAAATATTTTTCCAGGCGTAAGGAACAGTTTTATTCACATATGTAATGCACTTACCAGTGGCGACGTCATCTGTCTAGTTGGAAAAATACGTAATGGGGTGAATTTGGATATCCACAACAATATCCTAATTACTGTCAGGCACCGAATGAAACACCCAAAATTACGTGTGACATTGACACGAAAATTGTTCTCTTCTTTTACTGAACTAATTCACATGTACTAACGTGGAAACTGCGATGAAATCAGTTAGTTTAAAGTGCATATTAAACTGAGCACTAACATATATAAACAATTCAGCCAATCTGGGTAGCTTTGCACCACTTTTTCCCGTCTT
Source organism: Schistocerca serialis cubense (assembly GCF_023864345.2). Lineage (NCBI taxonomy): Eukaryota > Metazoa > Arthropoda > Insecta > Orthoptera > Acrididae > Schistocerca > Schistocerca serialis. The sequence continues at coordinate 662,980,690 of NC_064639.1, read as the reverse complement.
TTTGAAAGTACTGCACACACAATCTACATCACAACAGACACTAAAATTTCACACGTATTGCTGAGGTGAGCTTGGCAATGAAGAAATATGCACTAGAGACGCTATCTTGGAGTAAAATTTCAATTTTAATATTGGTACAAAGTTACTTAGTCATTTTGGGTAACTTTAGTATTAAAAACACTAGTATTTTACCCATATCTAATGTTCTGAATGAATTTACATCCCAAAAAAAGGAAATCAGGTGTTTATAAGAAGTAAAAACAGTGTTGATTCAGTTTCCAGATTTACTTTGAAATATCAAGATATTTGTATCAACCTGGCAGTGTTCAACTTAAATCACTGTCAGAAGCTTACTTCACAGTCAAAGGAATTAAAGAAAAATCACAAGCCTGAGAGCTTTTAGGGAGGTGGAAAGAAATTTGAATGAATCACAGAGGTAATAAAATGTTACACTTGGTGTAAAATAATACAAGCAGGTGGAACACCAGCCATTTGAAACAAAAATAGCAATTGCTACAAAGATACCATGATTAGTTAAAAGCTACCCTGATTACAATGTCCCAAGGAACGACTTTATACATCTATGTACTTTTTTATCATTTGTAAAATGATAATTACTGTAAAAATTAAGCATGAGCAAGGATATTGAAATGAGAACACAAAACCACATTGAAATAAAATATGAAATTAATTTTTGTCATTTCCATTCATTTTTAACCGCTGCTGTAATGTTACAGGCACAACATTACACATTACTGAATAAAATAATCTTCCTGAGATTTTGTCTTACATTCGTTATATAGTGACCTATTTTGTCAGCTGAAAACCTTTTCCCATATGTTTTCAGCCACACCTGTATGTACCTGGATGCAATCTTACGTACAAGCTGTGTCTCATGCAAATCTTCAACTCCGCATTTATTAAGGAAGTCGTGGTCAAGTTGAGGGAATGAACAGTTCACAAATTTTTTAAGGACACACTTGACAATCTTACTAATTAAGTGCTTTTGCCTCATGTCACCATTGACAATAAACATTTGAAACAATTTTTCTGAGTGCTCCACCACAGAGTATACAGCATTACTTGTTTCAATAAGCTTGCCTTGGCTTACAAATTTTGTGAATGAGTTCTTTTCTGAAGTACTGAGAAGTGCATATGTTGCGTCATTACAAACAACAGGTGGCCTAAGAATGTAGAGGCAGTCTTTACATGTAACTTGTTTTGAAATTGTGAGGGCAAAAAAACCCTGCAACGTAGTACAAAATGTTCTGCTTGTATGTGGAAAACAGAGTACCCTCTTCAATAAGTGAGCACCATTTTCCTACATCATCTACAACCATACAAGAATCATCATCATCATCTACAAGAGGACGCAGCCTAAAAGCAACTTGTGCATAGCACACATCAACTGATACGAATTTGGGTTGTTATTCTAACCCCCCTCTGGATCTCACACATGAGAAGAAGAGTTCAATATGATCTTGGGAAAACTTATATGTCAACAAATATTGCACAGGAGAATTTTCCCTAGTCATTACTTCCAGTGCAATGGCTTTAATCGAATGCCTGTTCAAAATTATGCCAAAGGCAAAGGTATTTCTTGGGTGCTGCAGGAGACAAACACCATTTACTTTTAAACTTCTTATGTAAGATTCTGTCTGATGAAAAATATCAAGCCAAACTGCATGATTACTGAGTTTCAGGCTGGCTTTATATCCTGGAGCCAGAGGATTTCTGGAGTTAAAGTCATCAAAAATTCTGTCTCTGAATCTCAAAAACTCTACTGTTGCCTCACTACCATGGAATCTGGGATTGGCAGCTCTTCTAAAAAAATCTATAGTATCTGCAATATTAGAACTGAGTGTTTGAACTGCTAAGCTGACATTTATCTTTTTACTAACGTAATTAATATGTTGTCCTGACAACTTATTAGCAAATGTCATGCCTGGAACTGAGTGTTTGAACTGCTAAGCTGACATTCATCTTTTTACTAACGTAATTAATATGTTGTCCTGACAACTTATTAGCAAATGTCATGCCTGGAACTGAGTGTTTGAACTGCTAAGCTGACATTCATCTTTTTACTAACGTAATTAATATGTTGTCCTGACAACTTATTAGCAAATGTCATGCCTTCATCAATTTGCAACTCATTTAGTTCTTTCAAGTACTGCCGCTTAATATGGCCATTTGTAGACTCTATAACACCTACTTCTGCTAATGCATTTCGAGCAAGATTCACTAAATGACATATATCCAAAATGCAGTGAACATTGTGGTTTGAACCTGGGTGAAGGAACTGAGAAGAAAAAGAAAGATTTTGTTAAAATTAATACTGCATCCCAATGAACAAAGAGTGCTTATATTTGTCCTTGTGCCATCATAAGTGACTGCCCAAATTCTGATGCCTGAATTGCTTAGCCTCTCCACAGCAGAGTTTATTAACTTTGCCTGCACACTACCGTCAAAGCCATTCACTAAAAAATACGCTACAGGAGACAAGCATAAAAACTAATGCCTCTGAAGCTTCTGTCACTCCTTTTGATTGTTCAACTTCTCCAAAATCTACAAAACCTGTATACCTCTTAGTTTCCTGGTCCCACACTACCTATTTTCTAATTGCCATAGAATATTTAAATTCAGTCCTCAATTCATGATTAAACTCAAATTACCTGAACACATCACTTAAAAAGCCAGGATCACAATTCACAGTCTCTGCCCAACGAGAAATCAGTGATTTGTCAGGCAGAGGCATTAATGTCTGTAAATATTCATACACCTTAGGAGAGTAAAAATACACCATCATTGCTGACATTTTAATGTCTGTTTTGTACCTGTTTCCCTTGGATGACACACTATTATTCAACATGATGAGATTTTCACTCTGCAGCGGGGTGTGCGCTGATGTGAAACTTCCTGGCAGTTTAAAACTGTATGCCAGACCGAGACTCGAACTCGGGACCTTTGCCTTTCTCGGGCAAGTGCTCTACCAACTGAGCTACCCAAGCACGACTCACGTCCCATCCTCACAGCTTTACTCCTAACAGTACCTCGTCTCCTACCTTCCAAACTTCACAGAAGCTCTCCTGCGAACCTTGCAGAACTAGCACTCCTGAAAGAAACAAATTGCACACTAGTTCCATCCGAGTCCCTGTTTGTTGATTCAGGAATTCATGCAGCTTCTCTGTTAGATGACCCTTCTCTTTCAGAGAACTTATGATGTCTTTCATTGAATAGTTTTTCTTCTCTCTTCTCCTATTTTTTCCTCCAGGCTCTTGATTATTCTTCTCAGTGCCTCCACAACATCTGGTAAAAAATTGCATGTGTCAGTGGCCTTGTCATTCATTTCTATTGGTGTCTGAGATCCACAATCCTTAGATGTCTCGCAACTCTGAGAAAACTGAAACAAGAATAGAATACAAGTAGTACAGGCATCAAACATTGTTTGGTAATGTACTTATGAGAAAACATGTTTGTTTGAAAACAAAAACAATATTTGTGTGAAGTGACTAATCTGTTCAATATAATCGTGAGTTTCTACAGTAGAGTGTTCAGTTGTTATTCTAATCTGTCGCCTTGGTTGCTTTTCCTTTGGCATTAAATGCTTCGGAAACGCAAACTGTGATGGCACTGAAGCAGGCTTCAGATGCCTTCTGAAGTACCAGGCCTTACTAAATAATCTTCTTCCAAGGAGTGATCTCCACTCAAGAAACTAGCCCTCATAGGAGTGAAACCATTGCGTTTAGTGGCAATGACCCACTGTTTCAGCAAATCATCTTTTTGCAGAGGACACCTGTCCAAAACAGAAGACACATTGTATCATGCAAGGCAACGACCAAGATATTTACGAGAGTGTTGTCATTTCTTGACATTCAATTATTACCTGTGGAAAGTTAAATCACTTTCCTTGCTCCACCGGTTCGTACAGTTGTATGCAGAGCAAGAAATAACCATTTTACCCTCACAACATACACTTCGTTAACAGCAAGAGAAACTTCTGCCTAACTAAAAGATGATGGACAGTTGCAGCTCTTCGATCTGTGGCCGCAGGATCTATTTGAGCATATCCAAGTAAACATTTCCCATCATGGTTCTCTCTGCGAAAAAAAATAAAAAAATAAGATTGGTCTACGACCCAATCGTGCATTAGGCCGCGCCACAGATTAAGCTGTACGTTATCACGGATGTGTTTACGTGTTGTGTGTGGGTCTTCGCAGCTCCGAATCCTAATATTGTGGCGATTAAAATGTCCAGAAATATGGAACGTTGCTCAGTCTGTAAACAGGCACTTCGTCAGGCGGTCATTGACAGCCACTGTGGAGGCTAGCACGGCAGATGCGAGTACATAGCTCAGAAGACGGTGGTTTAGCTGGAAAGCTTGGACCATTTACACTTTGCGCGCAAAAAGGCCTAACCACTTGTGTAACGCTTCAGGGACACCTGACCTTGCATCCTGCATTTAGCGTGATGTTCGATGAACTGACGTCTGGAGTCTGCTTTGAAATACAGCTTGCTCTCTGTCGACAGGTGTTTGAGAGACAAGGGTTATCTACTCTGACGAAGGCCTTTGGCTTTGCCTGTCTCTTTAAAGTTTTTGAACCGCCTTATGGTGCTTGTTTTCGACGGTGACGCTCTCCTATACTGGCCTCGGTAATACCGCAGTACAGTCACAGATTTGGATTCTGCTTGCCAAATGGCACATGGTCAATCGCCATTTTAATGCACTCCAAGTCAAATCTGCAATTAAGGACAAAGGAAAAAAAAATGAGAACTTGCCAAATGTTAACAGTCCATGATTTTTATGTCCCACATGTTGCTGAGGTTATTTTGAGTACGCTGCAGAAGTCTGGCTGGGAAGCCCTTACACAGTCACAATCCCGATCTCTCCCCATGAGATTTCCGTTTTTTTGGAGCCCTTAAGAAAGACATTCGTGGGCGTCGATATGCTTCGGACGAAAAGGCAGCTGCTAATATTTCACCACTAAGGCACTGAACGTCTTCTTTCATACCACTCGCGCTTTTGTTGCAATGAATACACATGAACACACGACAGCTTGAACAGGAGATTGGGATTCCTAAAACCAGTACACATCGCACTGAAATATGTCACCAGTCCCTTCCTTATGATGTACGTTTTCACCAAAAATGGTATAAGAACGATTTTCTGAATCGTGTACAGTTCTGTGAGTGCACAGTGCAATAAATCCTCGCCGGTCAGAACTTCTTCTCCGATATTCCTTGTACCGATGAATGTTCCTTCTTAAGTAAAGGACAGGTTTTGCTAGCGATTAGGAGCTCGCTTGAGTTTTTATCTCTCAGTTGCCACTTTAGTTTAAATTTTCATCACAAAGAGGAAGAAGAAGAAGATATGCAAAGGCGATAGGAAATACTGAATCATTTCATATCAGCACACATTCCGCTGCAGAGTGCATGGGGGCTTAATTAAATATGAGATTGAAAATGATTTTTTAGTAACTGTATATCCGATTACGCAGTGTCTCGTAATCGGTTGGCTCTTACTAGTATTATTACGCTATCTGACTGCAAAGAACAATGTAAGAAAATTTTCGAAAACACAGTTAATTAATTAAGTCCCCAGCAACTATAAAACCTACAAAATCCAAGCACAAATGTAACTGTTCTGTATGTGGGAGTGTGACTCAACGTCCACATCTGGCACGGTTCTTCTCCAACAAGACAACAATTTTTAAATACCAACTATGCTGACGTGACAAAAGAAATTTAGAAAAACTATAATTACGCAAGAAAACCAAAATTCACTCTAATACAAGAACACAAGCCAGATGCTTTGTTGACTGAACCTGTAGTGACGCATTATTTCAGTCACACAATTAATAAAAGAACATTGTAATTTTTACCTTCATATATATTGACGAAATGCACTCATTACAATAACATCTGCTATCTCTCCCATCAAATAACTGCATAAAACATGGAACAACACTCTTTACTACAACATCTCACTCCGATTTCACGTCAAGCAGTGCCCACTAGCACATCTCGGTACGAACTCTTAACACATACTGTCCTCTACGAGCTCTCTACTAGCACTGACCTCAACGAGTTCTCTCCAAGCACTGACTGCCACGAACTCTTGACAAGCACTGTCTGTTACGAACTCTCAACACGCACTGTGGAGGCGGCTTAATAGTACTCTTTGGCGCACTCTCTGGCACAGTGGCACAGTGTAGCCACCTTTCAAGAGTGAAAATTTCATTCTGGAAAAACTGAATTACTTTGCGGTAAGCGGACAGACCAGACTGCAAGGAAGTGCGACACATTGTTAGTAGTTAAAACAATCTGTATAAATTTTTGAGACGACTGTGAAGAAGCAAAGAATTACTGAGGTAGGTAGTTACTTAGTTTCATGTTTCATGGATCAGTTGCACGATAAATCGTAATAATGTGGGTCGTGTCTTTTTATATTCACATCAAAAATTAGTTTTTAAATATGGCTACATGCTTCATGGAACTTTATCAAAGATAAGTCGGATGTATTTGCTAAAAACCTGGACAAACATCTTTATTGGTTTCCATTAAAAGCAAAAAACTGTGAGAGACTTGTTGGAGGTTTTGGTAAGTGCAATAAAGAAGGCAATTCCGAACGGCTACCGGAAGCAATATATTTCAACTTGGAATGAAATTAAAGAGAAGTTATATGATGAATTTCTAAAAAGCGGTGTCCTGTAAATAGCAGATAACCTACTTCATAACCTCGATACAGCCAGACGTACTACATTGCTGTCTAAAATTAAAGCAAGAAACGGAAATTTTGCAAGGTTGTGTTTATTTTGCAACAAAACAGTATACATAGGTGATACTAAAGTGAAAACAATATAAAGAATACAGAACGTAAACAACTGCAACACGCATGACGGTAGACAAAAATGTTCTTCGTTTTTTTCCCAGATTATCGGATTTGCAGACACATTCTGACAACTGGTTAATGTGCTCAGTATGGGGAGTGATCACCTCTGGAACCAACCGAAACAGGCTGACGACGACGGGAGAAGCTGCGAATGATGTCATCAATCTCATGTTGAGGCAACAGAGCCCATTCTTCCTTCAGAGCTGCTCACAAGTCTTGGAGAGTGGTTGGTGGATGCTGACGTGATGCAACCCTTCTCTCTAGTGCATCCTAGACATTCTCTATGGGATTCAAATTGGGAGAGGGAGCAGGCCACACCGCGTGTGCAATATCTATGAGGTCCACCAATAAGAACTCTGGGGCCACTTCACCTCGCAACAACCGCGCATGAGATCCCAACATCACCTCACGGTAACTGACAGCAGTTTGATCTTGCTGATTCACTTGTACATTTTCTTGAAGAGGTTTTCTAGTGGTCAACATAATCCCTGCCCAAATTATTAGGGATCCTTCTCGATCTCGGTCTCTTTCCACAATGTTTGGGTCCCTCTAGAAGCGAATCCGACGAGAATCATTCTCCAGACCAAATCCGGACTCATTTGTGGAAAGAACATTGGCCTACCATTCGACTGTCCAGGTTGTATGTTGACAGCTCCCCTCCAGACGTGCCTTTCTGTGAAGACACGTCAGAGGTAAACAGACAGCTGGTCTCCCACAATGAAGGCCACTCTGCTGAAGCCTTCTGTACACCGTTTGTCTCGATACAACATGTCCAGGGGATGCTGCGTGGCCAGGTGCCAGTTGCAGTGCAGCAGTAAGGCGGTACCGTCGTCCCCTTACAGCCAAGGAACGGTCCCCTCTTTCTGGTGTCACACGTGGTCGGCCCTGTCGTGGTCTCCGGGATACAGTTTCGGTCTCTATCAACTGTCGTCTCATCCGAGAAACAACGTAACGATTCACATTAAGCCATCGGGCTACATCAGCTTGCGACTCGCATGCTTCCTCTCTTCCTATGGCCCTCCACAAAAGTGTCTGTAGGCATCTTCTCTGTGCCATACTGCACCGTCTGTGACTGTGTACACAGCAATGTGGGACTACCATGCAAACACTACCCCGCTTGACAGGTGCCCTGACGTCATTGCTGGCGTGGTTGTCCGTTTATCGGAATGCTATCTTCCATGCAGAACACGATCGTAACGACATCTGTTGATACTTTGAATGATTATGTCTTGAATTAGACACACAGCAGTTTGTTGCTTTAATTTTGGACACCAGTGTATATGGACAGAGACTCTCAAGTATATAACACTAGGCGCTCAGCGGGCAGTGCAGCACTATGCTCTGTTAATTTTTTCAAATTGTTGCATCCTTGAGCCCCCGGTTCGCGATGTACGCTCCCCAGTTGCTAAAGCCAAGAATCAGACTTTATTAATAATTATAGTACAAAGTGATATCTCCAGCTACAGTTACATTTTCAGCAAGTTGCACCCAGCAATGTTGAGCAGGTGCAGACACCAACAAGTGTCATCATTTCAGTAGAAGCAGTCCCAACAAGTCACATTAATTCAGTAGAAGCAGTTCATCAGTGGCACCCAGCAATGTTGAGTAGGTGCAGACAGCAACAAGTGACTTCATTTCAGTAGAAACAGTTCATCAGTTGCACCCAGCAATGTTGAGTAGGTGCAAACAACAAGAAGTAACATCATTTCAGTAGAAGCAGTCAATCAGTTGCACCCAGCAATGTTGAGTTGGTGCAGACAGCAACAAGTGACATTATCTCAGTAGAAGCAGTTCGATAAAATTCACTAGCACTGATCACACTGTTCATCAGCAGAAATTAAACACGACCAAATATCACACATCATATTGAAAAGTGCAGGTAACAGTTCAGAATATTTATCTTCACTAATCAGACAGTTCAGGCATGAACAATAGTTTGAATGCACATACAGTGCTTTTACACTAAACATACAAATCATAACAAACACATAAATGATATCAGATAATTGTCCTATTAACTATTACAATACACAAATACCAGTAAACCTATAATATTCATGGGTGTCAGTGCAAGCCACTACCAACAAATAAAATAATATTTAGGAGATAGGTGGGTAGGATTAGTAAAGGAAAACACACAAAACACACTCACTCATCTTTCATCCACATTAAGTACTACTGTGTAACTGAATAGTGTTAATTGTGTAAATGAAATTCTGTCTAAATCTGATGTTCATCATGTGTATCAAGTAGTACTGGCAGCAATGTATAATAGTCAATAATAGTTAGGTCATCGTCATAGTCATCATGTCAAGACCAATGTTTGCCAAGCCAGATCAAATGTACTGTTGTTGAACAACTGTCAGTGAGCCACGATATGCAATTACTTCCTCTCTCCAAAAAAAAAGTATATACTGCTTAGTGATTTAACAAAGTGTGTGTATAGACTATCTTCCTTCTATTTTAGTGTTCTAGTCTGCTATTTTCATCCTCTTTGTTCCATAAGACCAACCAAAAAAAATATGCTCCTCACTTACTTTACCTCTTATACACCAAAACTCCAATAATCATCAGCATCACATAATCTCAATACGTCACTAATACTTCTTCAATACGTCGATACATATAACTCTTATCATCAACATCATTTACCTTACCTCTCGTCCACAAAAAACTCCAATAATCATCAACTTCATATAATCTCTCAATACCTCAATAATACGTCGATAAATATAAACCTCAGCACCAATATCATTTCACTTCCATAACAACTCTTTCCTCTAGTCAGTCTCCTCGAACAAGTACAGACAAAATCCTAATGCACACCTCATCATCCCATACAATCCGAAGACACACTGTCAACACACAACCTCTGTGTAATCCATCTGACCCAAATTTTCTACTCATTATGAATTATAAACAAAGAAATGCATACATGACCTCTAACAGACTTAGTTCGAATAACTCTCAGTAATTAAGTACGATTACGGAGTGTGAATGATCATAATATTTCACAGTGTGTACACCACTTCAAGAATCATAGCAGAAGCAAACATGTGGAGTATTTTTTGTGTCAAGTGTCACTTCCTATTTCCATTGCTCACGAAAATGCAGTGTGATACTGTCAATGGTCTAAACCTAGTTTTGGTCTGTCATGTCGTTAGCTTCCTTCCTATTGGCATAAATTTATACAGCTTCCATAAAACCTAGCTCATGTGACTTCAACGAAGTTCTTTGTACCAATGTCGTTCGTCGAATTATAGCAGTTCATTTTCTTATCTTAAAAATATAAGGCACTTAGCGTAAGCAAAACAAGCAATAGCGAGTAAATATACCAGTAGAGAACAGAATGTCAACAAGTGGATGCAGCACAAATCCTACAACGAGGCTCTGCCAAGCGAACAATCTATAACCTATACCATAGTGTAACCTAGACTCTATATTCGTACACTGTACATCAGCATTTCTATATACCAAATTAAAGAGCAGTTATGGCAACAAAACAGAAATGTGTAAATATGTAATCCCTACAAAAAGCAGCAAACATATATCTTACGTAATAAACAAGTCATTAGCATCATATCAGCCTAAGCAAATAAATGTTCATATGTCATCTTAATAAGTAAACATGAAGGCGCAAGCAGATAAATCACAAAGTATAACTTACATACCTAACCACATCAGCACAATAAATCAGGTTACAATTATAATTTAAATAAATAAGCACAGCAGGCACATAATTAAAAAAATATGACATCAGTGAAAAAGCAGTGCAGCCAAACGATGCATAATATATACAAATAACAACCCTGTTCATTAATAAACATTGACAAAAATCAGCAATTGTGCGCAAGTGCGTCGCTTCACACGTAAATTCATAGAACATGAAATTAGCACAAAGTATGAATCACGTAATTGCGAGCAGCAAATTACGTCTAAAGTACGTACCTAAGTGGAAATTTGTTACCTGAAAATAAACTCAATTAATAGTTACCCTTTTTTTTTAGTTAATTAGTTTCTTCTTCGAAATTACATTCTTCCTGAAAATTTCTCGATAGCAGGTCGTCTTAACGTCGGACACGCACAGAATTTACCTGAAGTTCTTAAATATTTTATACAACCGTATCCTGAAAAATACTGAATGTTAATAACAGAATTCATCAAGTCACTATAGCTTTATACTGAATTTAGTCGGAGAAATTAGACTGTGTGTTTGTTTACGTCTGTCAGTGCATTCGCACTGAGCGCTCGATCAGCTGTAGGCGCGTGACGTAGGAAGCCATTGTTTGCGGTCAACGACTGCCTTGTGCGGCGCGCAGACTTGACTGTTGCTTTGAGTATGTGTCGCCGCCAAAACACAGCGCGGTATCCTTGTACTCTCTGCGTGTTTACATCTAGCTGTTGGTTTCTCAAAAGTATGTCATTCCACAAAAATTTTAACATTTGATATATGATGTATTCCTTTAGAGCGTCGTGATTTAAGAGTTTCTACTTCAACAGTGTTATCATGTATAATTTTGCGAATTCTATATGGACCGTTATAAAGCAGAAAAAATTTGCGACACAAGCCTTTTCCTTTGTGAGACAAACGGTGGGACTTAATTAATACCTTTTGACCAACTGACAAGATTTTTGAACGACCAGGACGTCTAGCTGATTTCTCTCTTCTAGCAGCCGCAGATGCAATATTTTGCAGAGCCAGGTTGACAACTTCAGAATGCCGCAGTTTCCGTGAAGGCGGAAAAGGAACGATTTCAGATATGCGATTTGTCGGTGCTTTATTTTTTAATATCAATAGAGGCGGTAAAGAAGTCGAGTCATTAGGAAGTTCATTCAGAATGTTTTGAAAAATATGAAGATACTGATCCCAAGTTCTGTGATTCTGATGACAATAAAGACGGCACAATTTATTGATTTCCTTCATCCATCTCTCTGAAGCGTTAGATTGAGGGTGAAAAAGTGAAATGAAGATTGGTTTAATTTTACGACGCTGTAGAGTACGAAGCCAAATTTTAGAACGAAACTGTGATCCATTATCTGATATAACCTTATCAACGTGACCGACTTCTTTAAGAAAATGTTTGATAAAAGCATTAGATACTGAACGAGCTGTTGCTTTGCGTAAAGGTGTAAAACACACATATTTTGACGTCAGTTCCACTGCTACGAAAATGTACGCAAAACCATTAGTAGATCGAACCACTGGACCGAACAAATCGACTGCAGCCATCTCCTTTAATTTCGCTGGAATGATGGGAAACAACGGTGCTCTGTGAGAAATCGTTGGAGGCTTAGCCATTTGACATAATTTGCATTTGGCAAGAACAGATCGAATACGTTTTTCCATATTACTGAAGTAACAATTTTCTCGTAATTTATGAAAGCATTTTCGGGGACCAAAGTGTGCATAACTGAAATGCGTATACCAAATCAATTTATTGACCCACTCATCAGGAATACAAACTAACCAAACGGAGTTGTCGAGCGATTTTCGTTTAAAAAGAATGTCATTGCGAACTAGATAATGCTGTCTAATCGCTACGCTTTCCTTTCTCCTCCACTTCTCCTTAATGTCCTTCCAGATTGGATCCTTATTTTGCTCCTTAGCGATGTCCTGGAGCGAAGACGAAATAAAGTTCTCATACGCAACACCTTGAATATACATCAAACAATAATTGTTTTCCTTGCAGTCCTCTTCAGCACTTTGTTTCAAACCCATAGGTGCACGTGATAAAGCATCGGCAACAATATTAGAAGAACCCTGTATGTAAACAATACTAAAGTCAAATTCCTGTAGGTACAACGCCCATCGTGACAATCTGCCGTGAGTTAATTTTGTTGACATAAGAAATTCCAGAGCTCGATGATCGGTGTAAACCTTAGTATGTCTGCCAAACAAAAATGTGCGAAATTTTGTAAAAGCCCAAACAACAGCCAAAGCTTCAAGTTCCGTAATCGAATAATTCTTTTCTGATTTAGAAAGAACACGACTTCCAAATGCAATAGTTTTCTGGACTACAACGCCGTTTTCTTCTATTTCTTGAAATAGATGTGCACCTTGGCCTTTGTATGATGAGTCCGTCGCCAAACAAAATTCTTTAGATAAATCCGGATGTGAAAGAAGTGGAGCAGCAACTAAAGCATCACGAAGCTGTTCAAATTCTGACTGAGCTTCCTCATCCCAACACCAATTAGATTTCTTTCCGGATAGTTCACATAAACGAGGTGTGGCCAAATCGTCCAATTTAACAAAGCGTCGAAGAAAATTACAGACACCAAGGAAACTACGAACATCACGTTTTGTAGTAGGAACAGCATAATTACGAATAGCATCTAATTTTTCTGGATCAGGAAGAATACCTTCTGTAGAAATAATGTGGCCGAGAAATTTCACCTGAGAACGACCAAATTCAGATTTTTCCAAGTTCACTAACATGCCAACTCGTGCAAAAATACGTAATAATGAATCCAAAATTTTGTTGTGCTCACTCCAAGAACGTTTAGCGATAAGAATGTCGTCAACATAAGAAGTAATATTGTCACGAAGACAAACAGGTAAAATTTCATTTAAGCTACGAATGAATGCTGCTGAAGATACAGTAAGTCCAAACGGTAATTTCCGAAATTGGTAACAGTTACCAAAGGCTAAAAAGGCGGTGTATTTTCTACAGTCAGGGTGGAGTTCTATTTGCCAAAAACTTGCGCGCATATCAATCGTGGATAAAACTTTAATTCCATGGAAATATTGAAGAAGTTCATCTAAATTTTGTGGGCGGTCAGTTTCAGGAATGATGATGTTATTTATCTGTCTGGAATCCAGAACCAGACGAATTGATCCATCCTTTTTAAGAACAACGTGTAATGGGCTAGTATAAGGACTGACTGCAGGCTCAATAATGCCCTGATCTAACATGTATTGAAGTTCATTCTTAACCTTGTCTCTGTAAGCCAAAGGAATAGCGTACGTTTTCCCGCGAAATGGTGTGTGTTCTTTCACTTTAAATAAATATTGTAAGCCTTGTATAGTTCCTGTGTGATGACTAAACACTGTAGCATGTGAAGTCAAAATGTAGTGCAGCTCTTCTCTTGCAACGTCATCTGGCACTTCAGCTTTCTTAACCTTTTCATTAATTAATTCTTCGCTATTAATTATATCATCCATCGCGTCTCTGTATCTATTGTCATTATCATGAATAAACACATTGTCGTCATAATGCTCAACGAAAACATCAGAAGTAAGAAACCTTAAACATTTTGTATCTGACTCAGATCTTGTTAAACACTCGAAAAATTTCAAACATTTCGGCATTCCGGCAACAGTCAAATTCACACTTCCTTCTTTAAAGTTCAAAATTGCCTTATGTGCGTTAAGAAACTCCATACCTAATATAATTTGTGTACTGAGTAATGGAACAATAATAAAATTAGCAGAAAATTCGTATCCTTGACAAATGAAATTTAAATTGGTCTGTTGTTTGACTTCCACACTTTTTCCAGAAATAGCACCTCGAATTGTAGTTTTAGAAATAGGTAACACAGGACAGGCAATAGTTCTTTCACATATACGAAAAACTGATTCACTAATGACATTCAATGGGCTCCCAGAATCTAAAACTGCAGTGAACTTATTCTTACCCACACATACTTCAATAACAGGATGTAAAAATGCGTCTACATTATTTTCCTTTTCATCTAACAAAATGTCTCTCATGTCTTCCAGGCGTACGTAGTGTAAAGTCGTAGTGTCATTACTTTCTGAACCGTCTATATTGCTGCCAGAAGCCGAAGCTGCAAGTCATTGTCGATTGTTTGCGTCACGTCTTTGAGTATTCGCGTCATTTCGCGGATCAATTTCTACGATTTGCACTTGTCTCTCTGAAGTTCTGTCACGTGGAGGATGCCAATTAGGTCCCTCCTGTCTGTTGGATGCAAATTCTTGGCTGTGTCTGTTATTAAAATTTCTGTTTTCCTGTCTGTCTGCATAACTACTCCTTGTGTAATTTCGACTGTCACTTCTGAAATTATTGTTGTATCTACTACCCTGATTGTTTCTGTAGTAAGAATTTCTATTACTGTTTGAATAATTTCTGTCTTGATAATACCGATTACTGTTTCCGTATGATTGATCATTCCGATACGAATTACCGTTGTTATAGTTGTCTGTGTAATTTCTGTTAGAACGTCTGTTATTGTCATAGGGCTGGTATCTATTGTCGTGTCTGTTACGTCTGTCATTCTCAAAATTACCCATATAACGCCCGTTCCGATCACTATTACTTCTCTCTGAAAATCTATTGTAATTACTGTTACTGAAAAAGTTACAAGAGGTCCCGTCATCGTTGTCATACTCAAGTTCTTGCAACAAAGTCTTAAAAGTCTCAATGTCGTCTTTACATCTTCCGGCCAAAGCAATTTGTCTTATGGATTGTGGCAGCTTAGTTAAACAAATGCGAATTAATTCAGTCGGGCTATAAGGGTTGGACAAGAACTGATTCTTTCGAATCATGTCTTCAAAGTACTCTGCCGGCGTGCGGAACTCAGACTGTTTGAAATTACGCTGCATAATAAGACTGTGTTTGACTCTGTCTTGCGTGTTTTCGGACCAATATGCCGATAGAAATGCATGATAAAAATCATTTAGATTATTACAATCTCTAATGAGTGCGCGCATCCGCGTCGCCGGTTCGTTTTCTAAATATCCACACATAAATTCCAGTTTGTGACTTAGTGGCCAATTTGGTGGAAGTGCGTACATAAATTGATCTAGCCATGCACATGGATGTATGTCATTCTTAGAATTGCGGAAGATCTTAAATTTCCGGACAGTCAAAAAGTGTTTATAATCAAAGTTTTCGCCTCGTGGCGACAAAGACCTACCGCGTCTGTCCCGGTCCGAATATCGATTATTGTAAAGTTCGCGCGCCTGGCGCTCTCTTGTTGCATCCCGTAAATTAAACAAATTATTTTCTTCAAACCCCTCTGCTACCTGTGATTCTAAATTTCTTCTGCTATCTTTTCCTACAATTTCGCCTTCGATCTGCTTGACTTGCTTCCGTAATGCCTCAAATTCCCTTTTCACGCGTTCATTAAATTTTCCCTGATTCTCAACATGCTTATTTATGTTCTGATACTCTTCGGTTTCTGCAAATGGTAATGGGGCTGTATCATCCGAATCTCTGTCCCCATGTAAACTAAGATTTGTCAATTTATCTGAAATTTCCTCAACTCTTTCCGATAAGTCACCTATTTTTTCTTTCTGTTTGTTTACATCTTCCGTAAGTGTCGCGACTCGGGTTTCAGTATTGACACATTTGGTAGTTAACTGTTCATATTGTCGTGTTAGATTATTTATTCTGTCATTTGGTACGGATTCCTCGATTCTTTCAAATATTTCTTCCTTATCCTTTGCACGTTGTAAATTTAACTCTGAAAAATTCTGTACTATCACGCGATCTCTTTCTTCCTGTTCTCTATCCTGTTCCCTTTGTCTGATTTCTACTGCAATTAATCTATTATTGTGAGAATTCAGAATCGGTTGTACTTCTTCCCTGATTTCTTTCTTTAATTCATCTTTCATATTTTTGAAACATGTCCCCATTCGTGAATCTATCCGTGTTTCCAAAGTTCCCATCTCTGTTTTAAATTCAGATCCTAACCGAGTTTCCATTGTTCCCATATCAGTTTTTAATTCAGATCGTAAAGTTCCCATCTCTGTTTCTAAACGTGTTGCCACTGTTTTTAATTCAGATCCCAAATTTAATATTGCACCCATCAACTGCTCCATAGTAGCCGGTTCGCAATTCTTTTCGCGCCTAACATTTCCCGCAAAACCAGTTTCCTTCGTAATAGCTGTAAAGCTATCTGTGTTCGATACTATTCCAGAATCTTCTATCGTTAATCTCGTATTCTGTGAATTTTCTGATTGAGAAAAATTTTGAAATGGTTCCGGACTATTTTCCCGACTTATTACATTGTTTTCCACTTCATTATTCATCACACTGTTTTCCTCTGTTGGCGAGTTCGCCATGTTAACAATTTCGTTATTCTCACTATTCATCATTTTTGCCTTTTTCATTGATCGCGTAATCATTTACAAAACATAAAAAAAAAATTCGTCACTGTACTAAAATTACACACAATGACTCTTTATCTCCAACAATACTATTCACATGAAATGTCTCCCTCAGACACGATCAATCGAACAATTGAAATAATTGCACTAATTTGTCAAACGCGTATACAAGGCAATAAAAATTAAATTTTGAAAAATACCATTAGAAGAATGCCAATTACCAAATCTACACATGCAAAATAGACTACAATTACTATACTACAAATTACTACAACAATACTACAGTCTACAATTTTCACAATCAGAAGAATCCAAGGGACGATCCGAAGCAGCGGTCGCCAAGTGCATGGGGGCTTAATTAAATATGAGATTGAAAATGATTTTTTAGTAACTGTATATCCGATTACGCAGTGTCTCGTAATCGGTTGGCTCTTACTAGTATTATTACGCTATCTGACTGCAAAGAACAATGTAAGAAAATTTTCGAAAACACAGTTAATTAATTAAGTCCCCAGCAACTATAAAACCTACAAAATCCAAGCACAAATGTAACTGTTCTGTATGTGGGAGTGTGACTCAACGTCCACATCTGGCACGGTTCTTCTCCAACAAGACAACAATTTTTAAATACCAACTATGCTGACGTGACAAAAGAAATTTAGAAAAACTATAATTACGCAAGAAAACCAAAATTCACTCTAATACAAGAACACAAGCCAGATGCTTTGTTGACTGAACCTGTAGTGACGCATTATTTCAGTCACACAATTAATAAAAGAACATTGTAATTTTTACCTTCATATATATTGACGAAATGCACTCATTACAATAACATCTGCTATCTCTCCCATCAAATAACTGCATAAAACATGGAACAACACTCTTTACTACAACATCTCACTCCGATTTCACGTCAAGCAGTGCCCACTAGCACATCTCGGTACGAACTCTTAACACATACTGTCCTCTACGAGCTCTCTACTAGCACTGACCTCAACGAGTTCTCTCCAAGCACTGACTGCCACGAACTCTTGACAAGCACTGTCTGTTACGAACTCTCAACACGCACTGTGGAGGCGGCTTAATAGTACTCTTTGGCGCACTCTCTGGCACAGTGGCACAGTGTAGCCACCTTTCAAGAGTGAAAATTTCATTCTGGAAAAACTGAATTACTTTGCGGTAAGCGGACAGACCAGACTGCAAGGAAGTGCGACACATTGTTAGTAGTTAAAACAATCTGTATAAATTTTTGAGACGACTGTGAAGAAGCAAAGAATTACTGAGGTAGGTAGTTACTTAGTTTCATGTTTCATGGATCAGTTGCACGATAAATCGTAATAATGTGGGTCGTGTCTTTTTATATTCACATCAAAAATTAGTTTTTAAATATGGCTACATGCTTCATGGAACTTTATCAAAGATAAGTCGGATGTATTTGCTAAAAACCTGGACAAACATCTTTATTGGTTTCCATTAAAAGCAAAAAACTGTGAGAGACTTGTTGGAGGTTTTGGTAAGTGCAATAAAGAAGGCAATTCCGAACGGCTACCGGAAGCAATATATTTCAACTTGGAATGAAATTAAAGAGAAGTTATATGATGAATTTCTAAAAAGCGGTGTCCTGTAAATAGCAGATAACCTACTTCATAACCTCGATACAGCCAGACGTACTACATTGCTGTCTAAAATTAAAGCAAGAAACGGAAATTTTGCAAGGTTGTGTTTATTTTGCAACAAAACAGTATACATAGGTGATACTAAAGTGAAAACAATATAAAGAATACAGAACGTAAACAACTGCAACACGCATGACGGTAGACAAAAATGTTCTTCGTTTTTTTCCCAGATTATCGGATTTGCAGACACATTCTGACAACTGGTTAATGTGCTCAGTATGGGGAGTGATCACCTCTGGAACCAACCGAAACAGGCTGACGACGACGGGAGAAGCTGCGAATGATGTCATCAATCTCATGTTGAGGCAACAGAGCCCATTCTTCCTTCAGAGCTGCTCACAAGTCTTGGAGAGTGGTTGGTGGATGCTGACGTGATGCAACCCTTCTCTCTAGTGCATCCTAGACATTCTCTATGGGATTCAAATTGGGAGAGGGAGCAGGCCACACCGCGTGTGCAATATCTATGAGGTCCACCAATAAGAACTCTGGGGCCACTTCACCTCGCAACAACCGCGCATGAGATCCCAACATCACCTCACGGTAACTGACAGCAGTTTGATCTTGCTGATTCACTTGTACATTTTCTTGAAGAGGTTTTCTAGTGGTCAACATAATCCCTGCCCAAATTATTAGGGATCCTTCTCGATCTCGGTCTCTTTCCACAATGTTTGGGTCCCTCTAGAAGCGAATCCGACGAGAATCATTCTCCAGACCAAATCCGGACTCATTTGTGGAAAGAACATTGGCCTACCATTCGACTGTCCAGGTTGTATGTTGACAGCTCCCCTCCAGACGTGCCTTTCTGTGAAGACACGTCAGAGGTAAACAGACAGCTGGTCTCCCACAATGAAGGCCACTCTGCTGAAGCCTTCTGTACACCGTTTGTCTCGATACAACATGTCCAGGGGATGCTGCGTGGCCAGGTGCCAGTTGCAGTGCAGCAGTAAGGCGGTACCGTCGTCCCCTTACAGCCAAGGAACGGTCCCCTCTTTCTGGTGTCACACGTGGTCGGCCCTGTCGTGGTCTCCGGGATACAGTTTCGGTCTCTATCAACTGTCGTCTCATCCGAGAAACAACGTAACGATTCACATTAAGCCATCGGGCTACATCAGCTTGCGACTCGCATGCTTCCTCTCTTCCTATGGCCCTCCACAAAAGTGTCTGTAGGCATCTTCTCTGTGCCATACTGCACCGTCTGTGACTGTGTACACAGCAATGTGGGACTACCATGCAAACACTACCCCGCTTGACAGGTGCCCTGACGTCATTGCTGGCGTGGTTGTCCGTTTATCGGAATGCTATCTTCCATGCAGAACACGATCGTAACGACATCTGTTGATACTTTGAATGATTATGTCTTGAATTAGACACACAGCAGTTTGTTGCTTTAATTTTGGACACCAGTGTATATGGACAGAGACTCTCAAGTATATAACACTAGGCGCTCAGCGGGCAGTGCAGCACTATGCTCTGTTAATTTTTTCAAATTGTTGCATCCTTGAGCCCCCGGTTCGCGATGTACGCTCCCCAGTTGCTAAAGCCAAGAATCAGACTTTATTAATAATTATAGTACAAAGTGATATCTCCAGCTACAGTTACATTTTCAGCAAGTTGCACCCAGCAATGTTGAGCAGGTGCAGACACCAACAAGTGTCATCATTTCAGTAGAAGCAGTCCCAACAAGTCACATTAATTCAGTAGAAGCAGTTCATCAGTGGCACCCAGCAATGTTGAGTAGGTGCAGACAGCAACAAGTGACTTCATTTCAGTAGAAACAGTTCATCAGTTGCACCCAGCAATGTTGAGTAGGTGCAAACAACAAGAAGTAACATCATTTCAGTAGAAGCAGTCAATCAGTTGCACCCAGCAATGTTGAGTTGGTGCAGACAGCAACAAGTGACATTATCTCAGTAGAAGCAGTTCGATAAAATTCACTAGCACTGATCACACTGTTCATCAGCAGAAATTAAACACGACCAAATATCACACATCATATTGAAAAGTGCAGGTAACAGTTCAGAATATTTATCTTCACTAATCAGACAGTTCAGGCATGAACAATAGTTTGAATGCACATACAGTGCTTTTACACTAAACATACAAATCATAACAAACACATAAATGATATCAGATAATTGTCCTATTAACTATTACAATACACAAATACCAGTAAACCTATAATATTCATGGGTGTCAGTGCAAGCCACTACCAACAAATAAAATAATATTTAGGAGATAGGTGGGTAGGATTAGTAAAGGAAAACACACAAAACACACTCACTCATCTTTCATCCACATTAAGTACTACTGTGTAACTGAATAGTGTTAATTGTGTAAATGAAATTCTGTCTAAATCTGATGTTCATCATGTGTATCAAGTAGTACTGGCAGCAATGTATAATAGTCAATAATAGTTAGGTCATCGTCATAGTCATCATGTCAAGACCAATGTTTGCCAAGCCAGATCAAATGTACTGTTGTTGAACAACTGTCAGTGAGCCACGATATGCAATTACTTCCTCTCTCCAAAAAAAAAGTATATACTGCTTAGTGATTTAACAAAGTGTGTGTATAGACTATCTTCCTTCTATTTTAGTGTTCTAGTCTGCTATTTTCATCCTCTTTGTTCCATAAGACCAACCAAAAAAAATATGCTCCTCACTTACTTTACCTCTTATACACCAAAACTCCAATAATCATCAGCATCACATAATCTCAATACGTCACTAATACTTCTTCAATACGTCGATACATATAACTCTTATCATCAACATCATTTACCTTACCTCTCGTCCACAAAAAACTCCAATAATCATCAACTTCATATAATCTCTCAATACCTCAATAATACGTCGATAAATATAAACCTCAGCACCAATATCATTTCACTTCCATAACAACTCTTTCCTCTAGTCAGTCTCCTCGAACAAGTACAGACAAAATCCTAATGCACACCTCATCATCCCATACAATCCGAAGACACACTGTCAACACACAACCTCTGTGTAATCCATCTGACCCAAATTTTCTACTCATTATGAATTATAAACAAAGAAATGCATACATGACCTCTAACAGACTTAGTTCGAATAACTCTCAGTAATTAAGTACGATTACGGAGTGTGAATGATCATAATATTTCACAGTGTGTACACCACTTCAAGAATCATAGCAGAAGCAAACATGTGGAGTATTTTTTGTGTCAAGTGTCACTTCCTATTTCCATTGCTCACGAAAATGCAGTGTGATACTGTCAATGGTCTAAACCTAGTTTTGGTCTGTCATGTCGTTAGCTTCCTTCCTATTGGCATAAATTTATACAGCTTCCATAAAACCTAGCTCATGTGACTTCAACGAAGTTCTTTGTACCAATGTCGTTCGTCGAATTATAGCAGTTCATTTTCTTATCTTAAAAATATAAGGCACTTAGCGTAAGCAAAACAAGCAATAGCGAGTAAATATACCAGTAGAGAACAGAATGTCAACAAGTGGATGCAGCACAAATCCTACAACGAGGCTCTGCCAAGCGAACAATCTATAACCTATACCATAGTGTAACCTAGACTCTATATTCGTACACTGTACATCAGCATTTCTATATACCAAATTAAAGAGCAGTTATGGCAACAAAACAGAAATGTGTAAATATGTAATCCCTACAAAAAGCAGCAAACATATATCTTACGTAATAAACAAGTCATTAGCATCATATCAGCCTAAGCAAATAAATGTTCATATGTCATCTTAATAAGTAAACATGAAGGCGCAAGCAGATAAATCACAAAGTATAACTTACATACCTAACCACATCAGCACAATAAATCAGGTTACAATTATAATTTAAATAAATAAGCACAGCAGGCACATAATTAAAAAAATATGACATCAGTGAAAAAGCAGTGCAGCCAAACGATGCATAATATATACAAATAACAACCCTGTTCATTAATAAACATTGACAAAAATCAGCAATTGTGCGCAAGTGCGTCGCTTCACACGTAAATTCATAGAACATGAAATTAGCACAAAGTATGAATCACGTAATTGCGAGCAGCAAATTACGTCTAAAGTACGTACCTAAGTGGAAATTTGTTACCTGAAAATAAACTCAATTAATAGTTACCCTTTTTTTTTAGTTAATTAGTTTCTTCTTCGAAATTACATTCTTCCTGAAAATTTCTCGATAGCAGGTCGTCTTAACGTCGGACACGCACAGAATTTACCTGAAGTTCTTAAATATTTTATACAACCGTATCCTGAAAAATACTGAATGTTAATAACAGAATTCATCAAGTCACTATAGCTTTATACTGAATTTAGTCGGAGAAATTAGACTGTGTGTTTGTTTACGTCTGTCAGTGCATTCGCACTGAGCGCTCGATCAGCTGTAGGCGCGTGACGTAGGAAGCCATTGTTTGCGGTCAACGACTGCCTTGTGCGGCGCGCAGACTTGACTGTTGCTTTGAGTATGTGTCGCCGCCAAAACACAGCGCGGTATCCTTGTACTCTCTGCGTGTTTACATCTAGCTGTTGGTTTCTCAAAAGTATGTCATTCCACAAAAATTTTAACATTTGATATATGATGTATTCCTTTAGAGCGTCGTGATTTAAGAGTTTCTACTTCAACAGTGTTATCATGTATAATTTTGCGAATTCTATATGGACCGTTATAAAGCAGAAAAAATTTGCGACACAAGCCTTTTCCTTTGTGAGACAAACGGTGGGACTTAATTAATACCTTTTGACCAACTGACAAGATTTTTGAACGACCAGGACGTCTAGCTGATTTCTCTCTTCTAGCAGCCGCAGATGCAATATTTTGCAGAGCCAGGTTGACAACTTCAGAATGCCGCAGTTTCCGTGAAGGCGGAAAAGGAACGATTTCAGATATGCGATTTGTCGGTGCTTTATTTTTTAATATCAATAGAGGCGGTAAAGAAGTCGAGTCATTAGGAAGTTCATTCAGAATGTTTTGAAAAATATGAAGATACTGATCCCAAGTTCTGTGATTCTGATGACAATAAAGACGGCACAATTTATTGATTTCCTTCATCCATCTCTCTGAAGCGTTAGATTGAGGGTGAAAAAGTGAAATGAAGATTGGTTTAATTTTACGACGCTGTAGAGTACGAAGCCAAATTTTAGAACGAAACTGTGATCCATTATCTGATATAACCTTATCAACGTGACCGACTTCTTTAAGAAAATGTTTGATAAAAGCATTAGATACTGAACGAGCTGTTGCTTTGCGTAAAGGTGTAAAACACACATATTTTGACGTCAGTTCCACTGCTACGAAAATGTACGCAAAACCATTAGTAGATCGAACCACTGGACCGAACAAATCGACTGCAGCCATCTCCTTTAATTTCGCTGGAATGATGGGAAACAACGGTGCTCTGTGAGAAATCGTTGGAGGCTTAGCCATTTGACATAATTTGCATTTGGCAAGAACAGATCGAATACGTTTTTCCATATTACTGAAGTAACAATTTTCTCGTAATTTATGAAAGCATTTTCGGGGACCAAAGTGTGCATAACTGAAATGCGTATACCAAATCAATTTATTGACCCACTCATCAGGAATACAAACTAACCAAACGGAGTTGTCGAGCGATTTTCGTTTAAAAAGAATGTCATTGCGAACTAGATAATGCTGTCTAATCGCTACGCTTTCCTTTCTCCTCCACTTCTCCTTAATGTCCTTCCAGATTGGATCCTTATTTTGCTCCTTAGCGATGTCCTGGAGCGAAGACGAAATAAAGTTCTCATACGCAACACCTTGAATATACATCAAACAATAATTGTTTTCCTTGCAGTCCTCTTCAGCACTTTGTTTCAAACCCATAGGTGCACGTGATAAAGCATCGGCAACAATATTAGAAGAACCCTGTATGTAAACAATACTAAAGTCAAATTCCTGTAGGTACAACGCCCATCGTGACAATCTGCCGTGAGTTAATTTTGTTGACATAAGAAATTCCAGAGCTCGATGATCGGTGTAAACCTTAGTATGTCTGCCAAACAAAAATGTGCGAAATTTTGTAAAAGCCCAAACAACAGCCAAAGCTTCAAGTTCCGTAATCGAATAATTCTTTTCTGATTTAGAAAGAACACGACTTCCAAATGCAATAGTTTTCTGGACTACAACGCCGTTTTCTTCTATTTCTTGAAATAGATGTGCACCTTGGCCTTTGTATGATGAGTCCGTCGCCAAACAAAATTCTTTAGATAAATCCGGATGTGAAAGAAGTGGAGCAGCAACTAAAGCATCACGAAGCTGTTCAAATTCTGACTGAGCTTCCTCATCCCAACACCAATTAGATTTCTTTCCGGATAGTTCACATAAACGAGGTGTGGCCAAATCGTCCAATTTAACAAAGCGTCGAAGAAAATTACAGACACCAAGGAAACTACGAACATCACGTTTTGTAGTAGGAACAGCATAATTACGAATAGCATCTAATTTTTCTGGATCAGGAAGAATACCTTCTGTAGAAATAATGTGGCCGAGAAATTTCACCTGAGAACGACCAAATTCAGATTTTTCCAAGTTCACTAACATGCCAACTCGTGCAAAAATACGTAATAATGAATCCAAAATTTTGTTGTGCTCACTCCAAGAACGTTTAGCGATAAGAATGTCGTCAACATAAGAAGTAATATTGTCACGAAGACAAACAGGTAAAATTTCATTTAAGCTACGAATGAATGCTGCTGAAGATACAGTAAGTCCAAACGGTAATTTCCGAAATTGGTAACAGTTACCAAAGGCTAAAAAGGCGGTGTATTTTCTACAGTCAGGGTGGAGTTCTATTTGCCAAAAACTTGCGCGCATATCAATCGTGGATAAAACTTTAATTCCATGGAAATATTGAAGAAGTTCATCTAAATTTTGTGGGCGGTCAGTTTCAGGAATGATGATGTTATTTATCTGTCTGGAATCCAGAACCAGACGAATTGATCCATCCTTTTTAAGAACAACGTGTAATGGGCTAGTATAAGGACTGACTGCAGGCTCAATAATGCCCTGATCTAACATGTATTGAAGTTCATTCTTAACCTTGTCTCTGTAAGCCAAAGGAATAGCGTACGTTTTCCCGCGAAATGGTGTGTGTTCTTTCACTTTAAATAAATATTGTAAGCCTTGTATAGTTCCTGTGTGATGACTAAACACTGTAGCATGTGAAGTCAAAATGTAGTGCAGCTCTTCTCTTGCAACGTCATCTGGCACTTCAGCTTTCTTAACCTTTTCATTAATTAATTCTTCGCTATTAATTATATCATCCATCGCGTCTCTGTATCTATTGTCATTATCATGAATAAACACATTGTCGTCATAATGCTCAACGAAAACATCAGAAGTAAGAAACCTTAAACATTTTGTATCTGACTCAGATCTTGTTAAACACTCGAAAAATTTCAAACATTTCGGCATTCCGGCAACAGTCAAATTCACACTTCCTTCTTTAAAGTTCAAAATTGCCTTATGTGCGTTAAGAAACTCCATACCTAATATAATTTGTGTACTGAGTAATGGAACAATAATAAAATTAGCAGAAAATTCGTATCCTTGACAAATGAAATTTAAATTGGTCTGTTGTTTGACTTCCACACTTTTTCCAGAAATAGCACCTCGAATTGTAGTTTTAGAAATAGGTAACACAGGACAGGCAATAGTTCTTTCACATATACGAAAAACTGATTCACTAATGACATTCAATGGGCTCCCAGAATCTAAAACTGCAGTGAACTTATTCTTACCCACACATACTTCAATAACAGGATGTAAAAATGCGTCTACATTATTTTCCTTTTCATCTAACAAAATGTCTCTCATGTCTTCCAGGCGTACGTAGTGTAAAGTCGTAGTGTCATTACTTTCTGAACCGTCTATATTGCTGCCAGAAGCCGAAGCTGCAAGTCATTGTCGATTGTTTGCGTCACGTCTTTGAGTATTCGCGTCATTTCGCGGATCAATTTCTACGATTTGCACTTGTCTCTCTGAAGTTCTGTCACGTGGAGGATGCCAATTAGGTCCCTCCTGTCTGTTGGATGCAAATTCTTGGCTGTGTCTGTTATTAAAATTTCTGTTTTCCTGTCTGTCTGCATAACTACTCCTTGTGTAATTTCGACTGTCACTTCTGAAATTATTGTTGTATCTACTACCCTGATTGTTTCTGTAGTAAGAATTTCTATTACTGTTTGAATAATTTCTGTCTTGATAATACCGATTACTGTTTCCGTATGATTGATCATTCCGATACGAATTACCGTTGTTATAGTTGTCTGTGTAATTTCTGTTAGAACGTCTGTTATTGTCATAGGGCTGGTATCTATTGTCGTGTCTGTTACGTCTGTCATTCTCAAAATTACCCATATAACGCCCGTTCCGATCACTATTACTTCTCTCTGAAAATCTATTGTAATTACTGTTACTGAAAAAGTTACAAGAGGTCCCGTCATCGTTGTCATACTCAAGTTCTTGCAACAAAGTCTTAAAAGTCTCAATGTCGTCTTTACATCTTCCGGCCAAAGCAATTTGTCTTATGGATTGTGGCAGCTTAGTTAAACAAATGCGAATTAATTCAGTCGGGCTATAAGGGTTGGACAAGAACTGATTCTTTCGAATCATGTCTTCAAAGTACTCTGCCGGCGTGCGGAACTCAGACTGTTTGAAATTACGCTGCATAATAAGACTGTGTTTGACTCTGTCTTGCGTGTTTTCGGACCAATATGCCGATAGAAATGCATGATAAAAATCATTTAGATTATTACAATCTCTAATGAGTGCGCGCATCCGCGTCGCCGGTTCGTTTTCTAAATATCCACACATAAATTCCAGTTTGTGACTTAGTGGCCAATTTGGTGGAAGTGCGTACATAAATTGATCTAGCCATGCACATGGATGTATGTCATTCTTAGAATTGCGGAAGATCTTAAATTTCCGGACAGTCAAAAAGTGTTTATAATCAAAGTTTTCGCCTCGTGGCGACAAAGACCTACCGCGTCTGTCCCGGTCCGAATATCGATTATTGTAAAGTTCGCGCGCCTGGCGCTCTCTTGTTGCATCCCGTAAATTAAACAAATTATTTTCTTCAAACCCCTCTGCTACCTGTGATTCTAAATTTCTTCTGCTATCTTTTCCTACAATTTCGCCTTCGATCTGCTTGACTTGCTTCCGTAATGCCTCAAATTCCCTTTTCACGCGTTCATTAAATTTTCCCTGATTCTCAACATGCTTATTTATGTTCTGATACTCTTCGGTTTCTGCAAATGGTAATGGGGCTGTATCATCCGAATCTCTGTCCCCATGTAAACTAAGATTTGTCAATTTATCTGAAATTTCCTCAACTCTTTCCGATAAGTCACCTATTTTTTCTTTCTGTTTGTTTACATCTTCCGTAAGTGTCGCGACTCGGGTTTCAGTATTGACACATTTGGTAGTTAACTGTTCATATTGTCGTGTTAGATTATTTATTCTGTCATTTGGTACGGATTCCTCGATTCTTTCAAATATTTCTTCCTTATCCTTTGCACGTTGTAAATTTAACTCTGAAAAATTCTGTACTATCACGCGATCTCTTTCTTCCTGTTCTCTATCCTGTTCCCTTTGTCTGATTTCTACTGCAATTAATCTATTATTGTGAGAATTCAGAATCGGTTGTACTTCTTCCCTGATTTCTTTCTTTAATTCATCTTTCATATTTTTGAAACATGTCCCCATTCGTGAATCTATCCGTGTTTCCAAAGTTCCCATCTCTGTTTTAAATTCAGATCCTAACCGAGTTTCCATTGTTCCCATATCAGTTTTTAATTCAGATCGTAAAGTTCCCATCTCTGTTTCTAAACGTGTTGCCACTGTTTTTAATTCAGATCCCAAATTTAATATTGCACCCATCAACTGCTCCATAGTAGCCGGTTCGCAATTCTTTTCGCGCCTAACATTTCCCGCAAAACCAGTTTCCTTCGTAATAGCTGTAAAGCTATCTGTGTTCGATACTATTCCAGAATCTTCTATCGTTAATCTCGTATTCTGTGAATTTTCTGATTGAGAAAAATTTTGAAATGGTTCCGGACTATTTTCCCGACTTATTACATTGTTTTCCACTTCATTATTCATCACACTGTTTTCCTCTGTTGGCGAGTTCGCCATGTTAACAATTTCGTTATTCTCACTATTCATCATTTTTGCCTTTTTCATTGATCGCGTAATCATTTACAAAACATAAAAAAAAAATTCGTCACTGTACTAAAATTACACACAATGACTCTTTATCTCCAACAATACTATTCACATGAAATGTCTCCCTCAGACACGATCAATCGAACAATTGAAATAATTGCACTAATTTGTCAAACGCGTATACAAGGCAATAAAAATTAAATTTTGAAAAATACCATTAGAAGAATGCCAATTACCAAATCTACACATGCAAAATAGACTACAATTACTATACTACAAATTACTACAACAATACTACAGTCTACAATTTTCACAATCAGAAGAATCCAAGGGACGATCCGAAGCAGCGGTCGCCAAGTGCATGGGGGCTTAATTAAATATGAGATTGAAAATGATTTTTTAGTAACTGTATATCCGATTACGCAGTGTCTCGTAATCGGTTGGCTCTTACTAGTATTATTACGCTATCTGACTGCAAAGAACAATGTAAGAAAATTTTCGAAAACACAGTTAATTAATTAAGTCCCCAGCAACTATAAAACCTACAAAATCCAAGCACAAATGTAACTGTTCTGTATGTGGGAGTGTGACTCAACGTCCACATCTGGCACGGTTCTTCTCCAACAAGACAACAATTTTTAAATACCAACTATGCTGACGTGACAAAAGAAATTTAGAAAAACTATAATTACGCAAGAAAACCAAAATTCACTCTAATACAAGAACACAAGCCAGATGCTTTGTTGACTGAACCTGTAGTGACGCATTATTTCAGTCACACAATTAATAAAAGAACATTGTAATTTTTACCTTCATATATATTGACGAAATGCACTCATTACAATAACATCTGCTATCTCTCCCATCAAATAACTGCATAAAACATGGAACAACACTCTTTACTACAACATCTCACTCCGATTTCACGTCAAGCAGTGCCCACTAGCACATCTCGGTACGAACTCTTAACACATACTGTCCTCTACGAGCTCTCTACTAGCACTGACCTCAACGAGTTCTCTCCAAGCACTGACTGCCACGAACTCTTGACAAGCACTGTCTGTTACGAACTCTCAACACGCACTGTGGAGGCGGCTTAATAGTACTCTTTGGCGCACTCTCTGGCACAGTGGCACAGTGTAGCCACCTTTCAAGAGTGAAAATTTCATTCTGGAAAAACTGAATTACTTTGCGGTAAGCGGACAGACCAGACTGCAAGGAAGTGCGACACATTGTTAGTAGTTAAAACAATCTGTATAAATTTTTGAGACGACTGTGAAGAAGCAAAGAATTACTGAGGTAGGTAGTTACTTAGTTTCATGTTTCATGGATCAGTTGCACGATAAATCGTAATAATGTGGGTCGTGTCTTTTTATATTCACATCAAAAATTAGTTTTTAAATATGGCTACATGCTTCATGGAACTTTATCAAAGATAAGTCGGATGTATTTGCTAAAAACCTGGACAAACATCTTTATTGGTTTCCATTAAAAGCAAAAAACTGTGAGAGACTTGTTGGAGGTTTTGGTAAGTGCAATAAAGAAGGCAATTCCGAACGGCTACCGGAAGCAATATATTTCAACTTGGAATGAAATTAAAGAGAAGTTATATGATGAATTTCTAAAAAGCGGTGTCCTGTAAATAGCAGATAACCTACTTCATAACCTCGATACAGCCAGACGTACTACATTGCTGTCTAAAATTAAAGCAAGAAACGGAAATTTTGCAAGGTTGTGTTTATTTTGCAACAAAACAGTATACATAGGTGATACTAAAGTGAAAACAATATAAAGAATACAGAACGTAAACAACTGCAACACGCATGACGGTAGACAAAAATGTTCTTCGTTTTTTTCCCAGATTATCGGATTTGCAGACACATTCTGACAACTGGTTAATGTGCTCAGTATGGGGAGTGATCACCTCTGGAACCAACCGAAACAGGCTGACGACGACGGGAGAAGCTGCGAATGATGTCATCAATCTCATGTTGAGGCAACAGAGCCCATTCTTCCTTCAGAGCTGCTCACAAGTCTTGGAGAGTGGTTGGTGGATGCTGACGTGATGCAACCCTTCTCTCTAGTGCATCCTAGACATTCTCTATGGGATTCAAATTGGGAGAGGGAGCAGGCCACACCGCGTGTGCAATATCTATGAGGTCCACCAATAAGAACTCTGGGGCCACTTCACCTCGCAACAACCGCGCATGAGATCCCAACATCACCTCACGGTAACTGACAGCAGTTTGATCTTGCTGATTCACTTGTACATTTTCTTGAAGAGGTTTTCTAGTGGTCAACATAATCCCTGCCCAAATTATTAGGGATCCTTCTCGATCTCGGTCTCTTTCCACAATGTTTGGGTCCCTCTAGAAGCGAATCCGACGAGAATCATTCTCCAGACCAAATCCGGACTCATTTGTGGAAAGAACATTGGCCTACCATTCGACTGTCCAGGTTGTATGTTGACAGCTCCCCTCCAGACGTGCCTTTCTGTGAAGACACGTCAGAGGTAAACAGACAGCTGGTCTCCCACAATGAAGGCCACTCTGCTGAAGCCTTCTGTACACCGTTTGTCTCGATACAACATGTCCAGGGGATGCTGCGTGGCCAGGTGCCAGTTGCAGTGCAGCAGTAAGGCGGTACCGTCGTCCCCTTACAGCCAAGGAACGGTCCCCTCTTTCTGGTGTCACACGTGGTCGGCCCTGTCGTGGTCTCCGGGATACAGTTTCGGTCTCTATCAACTGTCGTCTCATCCGAGAAACAACGTAACGATTCACATTAAGCCATCGGGCTACATCAGCTTGCGACTCGCATGCTTCCTCTCTTCCTATGGCCCTCCACAAAAGTGTCTGTAGGCATCTTCTCTGTGCCATACTGCACCGTCTGTGACTGTGTACACAGCAATGTGGGACTACCATGCAAACACTACCCCGCTTGACAGGTGCCCTGACGTCATTGCTGGCGTGGTTGTCCGTTTATCGGAATGCTATCTTCCATGCAGAACACGATCGTAACGACATCTGTTGATACTTTGAATGATTATGTCTTGAATTAGACACACAGCAGTTTGTTGCTTTAATTTTGGACACCAGTGTATATGGACAGAGACTCTCAAGTATATAACACTAGGCGCTCAGCGGGCAGTGCAGCACTATGCTCTGTTAATTTTTTCAAATTGTTGCATCCTTGAGCCCCCGGTTCGCGATGTACGCTCCCCGGTTGCTAAAGCCAAGAATCAGACTTTATTAATAATTATAGTACAAAGTGATATCTCCAGCTACAGTTACATTTTCAGCAAGTACACCAAGTCCTTTCATCCATACATGAGTTTTTTCATCATTACTAACTTTTCTACAAGAGCGTGTATACAATGTAAATGGCAAAACTTGTAGGAACAGCCTAAGCTATTATATTAAATGGACCTACATTCTTCCGTGGCTGCAGGGGTAATTTTACTTTTGACGTCGCTACTGGAAATTCTGGTAGTGGTTGGTTTACCCTAGCCATTGTTCGTTGTGAAAACGCCTCCCCTTCTGGACTTGAATCTTTCGCCGATCGAGATGTCATCGTCTACAAGACGTGGCATTGTGGTATTGATCCCAAAACCCAAAGTACACGTAGCTATGTTTATAGTAACATGCCATTTACATTGTATACACGCTCCTGTAGAAAAGTTAGTAATGATGAAAAAATTCATGTATGGATGAAAGGACTTTGTGTTCTTGCTGAAAATGTTATAATAACAGGAGATATTACTTTGTACCATAATTATTAATAAAGTGTGATCCTTGACTTTAGCAACCGGGGAGCGTACATAGCGAACCGGGAGTTGAAGGATGCAACAGTTTGAAAAAATTCGAAAACATAGTGCAGCACTGCCCGCTGAGCGCCTAGTGAGTCGGTGATGCAACCGGGGATCCATCCTTGCTGCTGTCTTGTTTAATTTACATATACCTGATACGCCTCCAATACAGCCCAGAAAGTTTGACTATGCATATGACTGGGCAACTGCTACCCGACATTAAATCTTTGAAACAACTGAATAAATTCTAACTTCTGCTCTGAGTATCCTAAGCCAGTATTCCCGTAAACGGAGGGTACGGCCAAACGTAAACGAAACAGAAATTGCATGTTTTTATCTGTCTAATAGGTTGCCACACAAAGCCTTTGATGCATGTTTTGAGGGACACAAACTTCATCATAATATGCATCCAAAATACCTTGGAATCACGTTATTTAGAACATTTTTTTTAAAGAGCACTTGACACATACATCTATTAATCTCAATAGCAGAAACAACATTTCACATAAGATCTGTGGCACTAGTTTGGAATCGTCAGCAGACAGTGTTTGAATATCGGCCGTTAGTGGGTTAATACGATCTGCTCCCACATATTGGTTACCATTTTGAGTCACATTCCACCTCCTGATATCAGACGGAAGAGTGCGCTACTAAGGGGAATACCAGGAGATTATTAATAACCCCTACCTTCCAATATTGAACGATGGATTCCCTGTCGAGCGAGAAAGATTAAGATTAGTACAACCCACTCTTATCACAGACAGGACTCTCTCGGAAATTGAATTCGATGTTACTGATGAATGGACACGCTGCTAGCAACAAAACCGTTCCCCACAGTGCCTGAAATTGCCCTTGCATCCAGAAGAAACCCCTGGATTTGAGTAGCCTCAGTCAGTGTGGACTAACCTCAACCGCATCCGGACGGGCCATGAAAGATGTACAGACACTATCCGCAAGAGGTGCAAATATTCATCACCATCTTGTGACTGTGGTGCGGAACGACAAACGAATTGCTCATGTTGTATCAACATGTCTCGCACGTGCCTATAAGGGTCCTTCCGAAGATTTCTAGGCAGCGACGAGTGGTGTGAAAAATTAATAAAAGATTTTGATATCTGTATATAGCTATTGTCATTCGTGTAGTTTATGTTAGAGATATGTCTTCAGTTGTTGACATGTTGTAGTTTCGTAATTTTTGTACATGTATTGCCATACAATAAATAAATAAATGGCAACATACCTTTCAAAAGGTTTTTTATTTCTAATTTTTTCAAAAAACTATGCAGATGTGAGTTAGCAGCTACTACGCACCACCTTTCGCGGCCGGCCGTAGTGGCCGAGCGGTTAAAGGCGCTACAGTCTGGAACCGCACGACCGCTACGGTCGCAGGTTCGAATCCTGCCTCGGGCATGGATGTGTGTGATCTCCTTAGGTTAGTTAGGTTTAAGTAGTTCTAAGTTCTAGGGGACTTATGACTACAGCAGTTGAGTCCCATAGTGCTCAGAGCCATTTGAACCATTTTTTGAACCACCTTTCGCACATAACAATAGCAGACATTCTGTAACGGAATAGAAGTAGTTATCAAGGAGTTCTTTTTCAAATTTTGCTTTATTGTCTATCAGATGTATTATATCACTGGGTAAGTGAACAAAAATTTTGGTTGCAACTGTGTGCACCCTGTGCTGAGGAAAACCTTAACGTTGGGTAATGAACATCACTTTATCTTCTGATATTGTAAATACGTACATCAATGTTCCTTCTGAACTGCAGTGGATTACTTACAACAAACTTCCTGTGGGAATAAATATCCTGTGACGCACTACTCAAAATGGGTGAGTACCACATACTATTCTTACAGTTAGTTTCTGAGCAAAGAAGACTTTCTTTCTTAAAGACGGCTTACCTGGGAAAATTATTCCTTATGAAATAATGAATGAAAATATGCAAAGTATGTCAACTTACTGATTTGTCTCTCCCCTAAGATCTGAAATGGTTCTAAAAGCAAACGTGGCTGAACTAAGTTGTTTCAGGAGTTCCAAAATGTGCTTTTTCTAATTTAAATTCTCATCAATATGGACGCCTAAAAATTTCGAAGTTTCTATCCTATTTATTACCTCCTCAGCATGTGTCACACTTATATGTAGTATAGTACCTATACACGTGCAGAATTAAAAATGTTGTCTTTTTAAATTTGACAGTAAACCTATTTCCAGGAAACCAGTCAATGACGATAAAATCTTCTCGGATTGACAGCCGAGTCAATGCGGCTGGAGAACAACGCATTGAGTCGGCTATCAACCCGAGAAGATTTTATCATCGACATTCGCCGAGAAAGCCTGCATTCTCATATACCAGTCAATGATACTTTTATGAACGCTGTTTACCATTTCTTCTGTTGCCGTATGTATTCTTGGACCGATTACAATAATAATAATAATACCACAGACTCGCCTCCGCTATTTCATGTCAGTAATTAATACTTCACTCCAGTTTTACTGCATCGAGATAAGCAGGTTTAATACGTCTACCTAATGAAAGTAAAGATGCCACACAAAAAGAAAAAATAATAATTTGTAGTGTAGCGCCCCACGGTCTGTCGGCGCTAAGATAAGTTTCAATTTCACGTACAAAGAAAGTTGCTGGTCTGCAGTTGCGCAGTAATCGGTAACCGAAGTTTTAAAACTATTTGTGGTATCAAAAGTAATTCAGTCGAAGATTGTTGGATGGATAGTAGAAGACAGTGAAATCTGAGTTTGCAGGACTGACAAAATAGAGGGGTGTCAAACCATCTCCCTGCCGAATTACGGAACAGCTACACTGCTGGCCTCCGTAAATGCAACACCCTGAAGGAAGCATCCGAATCAAGTGAAATTTACACCATGAGTTTGCAGCGATGAGATATGCAACTGATTAGAATTTCAGCGCAGACGCACATCACGCGCGCCTGTGGCGCCACCTCATAGCGCCATTTAAGGCTTGGCGATTTCGACGAGTGTACGTTCGGCACGTGTGTTTACCTTGTGGTTGTTTCACAAGACGACCAGTTATGCCTCGTAGACAACAGCGAACATCTTTTGATCAAGTATCCGAGTTCGACAGAGGAAGGATAGTGGCTTACCGAGATTGTGGATTATCATACAGAGAAATCGCTAGTCGTGTTGGACGAAACCAAACAACTGTAATGCGGATATGTGACCGTTGGATGCAGGAGGGTACGACGGACCGACGTGGTCGATCGCATTCACCTCGGTGCACCACTGCACGTGCTGATAGGCAAATTGTGCGCATGGCAGTGACGGATCGCTCAGTGACATCCCGAACCATAGCACAGCACATTGCGTCTGTAACGCATCATCCAGTGTCTGCGCGTACCATTCGACGCCGTTTACAGCAGAGTGGTCTGTCCGCAAGACGTCCATTGCTTCGTCTACCATTGACGCAGAACCACAGACGTCTCCGTCGCCAATGGTGTGAGACAGACGGATGTGGACGGCAGAATGGAATGACGTTGTCTTTACTGACGAGGCACGCTTCTGTCTGCAGCACCACGATGGTCGGATTCGAGTGTGGAGACACCGTGAAGAGAGGATGCTGGACAGCTGCATTATGCACCGCCACACTGGTCTTGCACCGGGTATTATGGTATGGGGCTGTATTGGATATTACTCTCGCACGCCTCTAGTACGCATTGCCGGTATTTTAAATAGCCGGCGCTACATATCCGAGGTGCTGGAGCCAGTTGTCCTTCCTTACCTTCAGGGCTCGGCCACAGCCATATTTCAACAGGATAATGCGCGACCACAAGTGGCACGCATTGTCCAAAGGTTCTTCGTCAATAACCAGATTGAATTGCTTCCCTGGCCGGCTCGCTCTCCGGATCTTTCGCCGATAGAAAACATATGGTCCATGGTTGCTCAACGAGTGACCCAGATTACATCCCCAGCTGCCACACCAAATGATCTTTGGCAACGTGTGGAAGCTGCTTGGGCTGCTGTACCCCAGGAACACATCCAACGTCTCTTTGACTCAATGCCGAGACGTGTGGCAGCTGTGATCTCCAACAATGGCGGCTACTCTGGCTACTGATTCTGGCAGGAACCACATGTCACAGACGTCTGTAAACGTAATCATTTGATACTTGGTCAACATGTTATCTACAGAATAAATTTTGTTGTGCTACCTCTTGTCTTTCTTAGTGTTGCATTTACGGTGGCCAGCAGTGTATATTCCTCATGTAAACTAAGTGCGGATATCCATTATCGTATTGCAGCTGTGAGTAAAGCTGTAATGTTGGTAATGTTGGTGAAGTTTCTGGAACTGAGAGTGCAATGCACTGGTACAGAAACTGGTATAGGCATGCGTATTCAAATACAGATATATGTTAACAGGCAGAATACGGCGCTGCGGTCGGCAACAAAAACTGTTGTCAGATAGTTTACTGCCGCTACAATGGCAGGTTATCGAGATTTAAGTCAGTTTAAGCGAGTTGTAGTCGGCGAACGAGCGATGGGACACAGCATCTCCGAGATAGCGATGAAGTGGAGATTTTCCCGTACGACCATATCACTATAGTGTACCGTGAATATCAGCAATCTGATAAAACGTAAAATCTCCGACATCGCTGCGACCGGAAGAAGAACATTCAAGAACGGTATCTACGACAACTGAAGAGAATCGTTCAATGTGACAGAAGTGTACCCCTTCCACATATTGCTTCAGATTTTGGTGCTGGGCCACCAGCAAGTGTCAGCATGCGAATCATTCAACGAAACGTCATCGATATGGGTCTTCGGAGCCGAAGACCCATTCGTGTGCCCTTGATGACTGGACAACACAAAGCTTTACGCCTCGCCTGGGCCCGTCGACACCGACACTGGACACGCGTGTCAGCTGGGGACTATTCAAGCTAGTGGAGGCTCTGTAATGGTGCGGGGTGTGTGCGGTTGGAGTGATATGGGGCCCCTGATACGTCTAGATACGACTCTGAGAGGTGACACGTACGTAAGCATCCTGTCTGATCACCTGCATCCATTCATGTTCATTGTGCATTCCGACGGACTCGAGCAATTCCAACAGGACAATGAGACATCTCACACGTCCAAAATTGCTACAGAGTAGCTCCAGGAACACTCTTCCGGGTTTAAACACTTCCACTGCTCACTAAACTCCCCAGACATGAAAATTATTGAGCGTATCAGGGACGTCTAGCAGCGTGCTATTCAGAAGAGATCTCCACCCTCTCGTAACCTTACGGATTTGTGGGTAGCCCTGCAGGATTCATCGTGTCAGTTCCCTACAGAACTATTTCAGACATTAGTCGAGTCCATGCCATTCGTGTTGCGGCACTTCAGCGAGCTCGCAGGGGCCTACGCGACATTAGGCAGGTGTACCAGTTTCTTTTGGCTCTTCAGTGTACGTCGGAGTAGACAGCAGTCCGTAAGACATCAGAAATCGTCACCCGATTGGTCGTGTAAGATCGTCTTCTGTGGCTAGGGAAGAACCATAATGTGGTGCTTGCTCTTTCGTTAGGGCTCAGCTAATCATTTTTCTTCCTCATGTTGATATGTGGGCACCCCATCCATTAAGAGTAAAAACGTTGAATAGGGAAGGTCGATATCTGTCAATGCCTGTAAATCGAACAATCGTAAGTACGTAGTCACAAAATGAGTTGCGCAGTTCCCACTGAAAGCGTTTGGTAACCATGATGGCTTTTGTAACTGTTACATGAAAAAAAAATGGTACACGACCGGTCAGCTACTACTGTTTGGGGTACCGGAAGTGGGTAATTATGGATGAAAGATTTCTGAAGGTCGTCACCGAAGGCACATGGAACCACTTTATTTGAATGGTTACATCAGTGACATTACCTCCGTAAACGGCACATATATTTCATGACGTTTATCAGCAAAACGACGCAAAGTGTCACACAGTTGGCAGTGGAGGTGCATGGTTCGAAAGACACCAGGATGAGTTCACGCTGCTCCTGTGTTCCTGAAACGAAACAGATTTACACGTACTAGAATAAATTTTTTCCAGCAATTTGCAACTGAATTTCTTCACATCGCTTATCAAACAGGGAGTACGAAATCAGCTCACAACTATCGTTTGTTGGTGCAAACCAGCAAATTGTCGGTACACTCGTTCAGGCATATGGACATTGCATAAGTGAAAATCGATCAAGCCTCGAATAACATGAACGGTTGGAAACCTTGCTCGAATTTATCCAAACATCCTTTGTAAGAAGTACTCGATTACGCACGCTTAACAAACTTATAGCTACCCGTTTGCTCACCTTTATGCAATATTATGTTGTAGCTAACTGATTAATTTAACCAATATTTACTATTCGTAGTTTATGAATCAACCATCATTTTATCCTTTACAGCGACCTGTAAAGTATACAAAGCCAATATTTTTCTGGTTTCGCTGTGATATCGTCAAATGGTTCAAATGGCTCTGAGCACTATGGGACTCAACTGCTGAGGTCATTAGTCCCCTAGAACTTAGAACTAGTTAAACCTAACTAACCTAAGGACATCACAAACATCCATGCCCGAGGCAGGATTCGAACCTGCGACCGTAGCGGTCTTGCGGTTCCAGACTGCAGCGCCTTTAACCGCACGGCCACTTCGGCCGGCTGTGATATCGTCGATCAGCAGTCACATTACTAATGGATAACCCGGTTCATACACAGTGTACAGGTTTTTTGTTAAAATCAACGGCGAGAAATAAAATGCTGTGCTGTGGAAAATGTTAGTTTTCTTTCTCGTAGTCAGTCTTAACTACATTAGCAGGGCATTTAAACCATCAGAGACATTGTTTCTCCCACACATATTCGTTCATCTTATATGTACTTTTATAGAAAAATTGTAGACACAACAGTGCGTTGAAGAAAATATGTAATCTATTTTAATGGCATATCGGCTTATGGTTAGAATACGGAACATGAATTGTCTGAAACTTGGTAATCGTAGCCGTTCGCAGATTATGACTGCGCCAATTACTGTTATTGAAGCTACTATCTTCACACGTCCAGCAGCTGGAAACGTCTCTCTCATACCCCGTATACCATTAATCCAAACCGATTTGTCCATTCATTTTAAGCTACTCCAGTTTCCATTCAA
The DNA here is from genome assembly GCF_023864345.2 of Schistocerca serialis cubense. Classification (NCBI taxonomy): domain Eukaryota; kingdom Metazoa; phylum Arthropoda; class Insecta; order Orthoptera; family Acrididae; genus Schistocerca; species Schistocerca serialis. Next base: position 662,940,938 of record NC_064639.1, on the reverse strand, counting down.
GTTTGGTTTCCAATAATAGTAAACAAGCCTTAAGGCGGGAGAGCGAAGGGAAGAGGAAATAGACGGGGAGATGGGAGAGGGAGGAGATGGAAAGAGAGAGAGAGGGAAGGAGGTGATGAAGAGAGAGAAGGAGAGGGGACGAAGACCGAGAAAGAGAAGGGAGAAGAAGATGGACAAAGAGTGGGGCAGCAGGAGATTAGGATGTGTATCCAACTCCAGTATATAGGGGATTCTTATTAAGGTTTAAAAAAATCCGAAGCGACGTAGATGACATTGAGACAAGTAATTTAAAATAAAACAAATGAGACCGCAAATGTCGAGAAATAGCCCAGGAGTGGACGACAAATATTGAACATGTTCGTCACCCAATGACATGCCTCACCGCTGGAGCAATGGTTAGATTTTTCACTTCTGCCCTCGCCGGTAGGGGACACCGCTACACATCGCACACAGCGATGCAATATTTACAATCACACAGCCTGTGCAAATTTCGAACTCTTTTTGTAAATTTTTTTTTTGAAACATAGAACTTACAAATTTACCGTCATCGCTGTAACCAACCAAAAAATGTTATTACTTCCTATTCTTTTCCTTTTTTCCCTTCTGTTTAGTTACAGATTTTATCTAGTGCAGACCCCGTATGTCAATTACCAGTAATGACGTTATTCGGAAGCTTATACTAATTTCCTTGTCACGTACTACGGCAGGTTTTTGCTGTACTGTACTCTGCGATAAACCAGCGGAGGCCACAAGACCGATAAATAAAATAACAAATCTTACGTCAACGTAAACATATAGCTGTCTAACTAAAAGCAAAAAAATACTTCCTGCCCAACTCAAGACTCGAACCTTAAGTCCCAAGTACTAAAAGTCGCTCACATAGTCCCGGAGCCACACCGACTTAGAGATAACCAGATGCTTCAGAACGATAGGCTCACCCGCTGCACGTGCATCGAGGCTCATCATCTGGTGACGTCACATGTTCAGCATTGTCATTCCCTTTTAGTATCTTTCCCTACATTTGCGGCCTCATATCCTTCTATATTAAATTACTTGTCTCAGCGTCATGTACGTCGCTTCAGGATTTTTTGAATGTTGACAAGGATCACCCTCTATATTTAGCAATTGTGAAGCATTGCCGTGTTCGTTAGTATTTCGTATAATTATTGGCCAATGAGGAGTACTTGGTCACATTGAAGATAACAGCAATCCAGAGTTTGACACATGTACAGACCAAAACAGTTTACTATCGCAAATATTTGTTTTATACAATGACAGGTTTCAGTCGTTATGTTCGTCTTTAGATTGGTACCTGTATCACCATTTATGAAATTCATTAATGGAGACATTGGTGTACAGATGAATCTGAAGATGATCGTAGCGACTGAGACTGGTCACTGAATAATACAAATATTTGCTGTCGTTGATCGCTTTGATTTTTGCATATTATTGACTGACTTTAAAGATTTAAAGTTCCATCATAATCTACTCATTAACAGTAATAAAGTTATGTTAAAGGTTTAACACAGTAAGACGAGAATTAAAAACTGTTTATGTGTCTAGGAGCAATGTAGCTCACTACACGAATTATCCAGACCACGTTCGTTCACTTAGCAAATTCCAACAGATTTTAAATATAATTTCAAAGTTTTTCTCGCTCACGACTGCCACAAAATAATGAGAGGAAAAAAGTTATAGCTTATTATATTTTCGCTCTCCTTGCAGTAAAACTTCAGCATCAGGCAGGAAGCGTTAATTTAATACTTTTTTTACTGCGAACTACATTCGCAACTTATTTTGCAGGCGGTATCCACATATACCACGGAATGTACCCGCAAAATTATATCATTGTACGACACATAGTCCAGGGGACACGATGCCAGAAGCATTGAGTTGCGTGAAAAAACTAGCTTTATTAAAATGGGCTTCACTGTCAGCATGACGTTTTAATTTATTACTTCTTTACTGCTAACTCTATTCGAAACACGCTTTGCAGACAAAATCCATACAATTATACTACTGAATGAACCTGCAAAATGATATCATTCTACGACACATTCTCAGCCCGGGGTCTACAGGCAAGAGACAAATAAGACAGTACACATTTCTTCAGTCCTTAGGTCCCAACATTTTTTCCTCTTTAATCTTGCTATAGCTTTACTTAGCGAAGGACTCTATTGCCTCATCAAAGTTCGTAAAACGTTTTGCTACACGAAAAACCAAAATGTCCTTGTCTAATACTGAAAAAGCTGTTATTACGAATAGTAACCAAGACTGGTGTGGTTTCTCGATTTGATTACGTCTATTTTGTCACTGTCTGCTAGATAAAACGAAATAGGTCTTTCTAATATTGCAGCAGTTGTAACACACGCGAAAAAAGCAAGAATGTTTGGCACAAATGGTCATTTTTATGTACCTCATTTACATAAATAACACGACAGAATATAATTCATGAAGAACCAATATCAAATGCCTACTAGGCCTACTACAAGCAAAGAGCTTTATGTTAGTAAATAGCTTAGTATTTCATTCATACACTCCAGTTTCTCTAGCAGGAGGTGGAAAAGCAAAAGTACGAAATTTTTATATACATTTGGAATCATCAGAGTCTTCCATATAATTTGTGTCATGTCCCCATTTCTTCACCAAACAAACAACCTTGTCATCATCAATTCTGTAACTGTTCCTGCCATGTCAAAGCTCTAGTTCAATTCACTAACCCTACCAAAATCACTGGTTCAGTTATCCAGCGTTTATTCTCCCGCTAAGGGCTGTTACGTGTTCGTACAACTCGTTTTCTACGCCATTCCGAGAATAAAATTAAGCGGCTCCTAATCTGGGACTGTACAACAGGTCCTTAGTAGTGTTGCCTTATGGCAAAAATTTTCTGTCAAAATTTCATTTTCTTAGACACACCGAGAAGATTTTCCTTAGCTTTTATTCTTGTTAGTCGTTTATTTCCACTCTGGTAGTCTGAATCTATGGATTTCGTTAATAATTATAACAATGTTTATCATTCGCACACCCCATCAATCACATAAACAAACAGCGATTGGTATTTATTCGACTCAGCTCGTGTAGCCCCTTTCCCGTTTGTCGGGTGCAAGGAATTTTATTTCCAGATGCGACGGGGATTCCCATGGCAGAGACATCACGTACATTATGCACGCATTCAAAAATCAACCTATGGTTTGTTCAGAAATCAACTTAGATTATGTTAAAAATGTTCAAAAACAAACTGGGGTGCGTTTCAAAATCATAAGAATAACCGATAGACCAACACGCGCTGCATGCTAGGCGCTTTCTAAAACAAAGTTTTGTTTTTGAAGAACATGAATTTGGCGCCCCCTAAATTGCCTTGCCGCCAGGAGCAGATACCCCGGTTTGCGCTCGCCCCCCACCCTCTAGATTCGGGCCTGCACATACTTCAGTACATATGACGTCGTAACGTGGAGATACCTGAAAAACTAGGTTTTGCTTAACATGGAGCGCAAATTGCGTTGACATTATTCATCCTGTGTTTCATTTTTTTTTTTTTTAATTTCATTTTGTTCGCATTTGATCGTCGTATCTGCTCGGAGCGGACGTCGTAAGACAACCTTGTAAGTTCGTTGTTTATCGATTAACTCAGTTTTTTTATTACAGAGGGCATCTAACCCTCTGACCGAACAAGCTGAGCTACCGTGCCAGCATAATGAGAGCACTTATGGCTTACAACGAACTTTAAAACATAATTTTAAAACTTTTCAGAAATTTTTCTTACTTAGAAGCTGAACGTCAAATATTTAGCACATTAACTCATCTGCAAATAATGAGATATTCGAAGCTGTTTGATACGCTGGTGTTTGATTCTTTAAAGAATCAGGGGTTTATTGTTAACAACCTGTTATTGAGGGACGCTGGCGGAAAGAATGCATACAACCCGCCACACAAATTCCACTACCGCTTTCAAAGAAGTTCCTTTTCTGAGCTGCAGATGGCAGCACTCCGACAGCAGCGCCTCTTGTAGCGCTGTGGGGTATCACCACGAAGAGAGGCCGCGTGAGCGGCAGGAAAGCGTTACTTGGTGACAGGCAGCTGGGCAGAGTAGCACGTGTCTTTGGCACCCATCCAAACACCCTAACTGGAAGCTCGAGAAGAACTCTGATCAGAGCGGCGTGCTTCTGCAGCTGTACTGTGAGGTAGGCCGCAGCACAGCAAATACGCACGCACTTGTTTTGAGAGATATGTATTTCATCGCATTTTTTGCAGAAAGCATTCAGACACAATATTTTGCTAACGAGTTCATAAATTTGTTACTCAATTCGAGAAATAACTTCCGGACACGTTAATAGTACAGTTTAAAATTAATTGATATTATCTACTACCAAAGAAAACTGTTAAGTACAAATAACTTAGAAACTAAGGGACAAAGTTAATGTTGTCAAAGACTGGACGTGGTGAAAAATTGGATTTATTATGATGGAAGTATGGTTCTGAGAGGCACTTCCACTGGATCCATTTTGGCTCTGCGTTCTATTACTGGCATTTAACTCACTATAACAGCAGTAAATTTCAGTAGGTAACTTCCACCGCTGGCAATTTACATGTTATCAACAACATACTGATACTGAAAAATTGTAACGATATAAAGGATAATTTCTGTCTTATGTACGTAATTATGTTTTCAGATGCTACAACAAACTGTTTATTTGTATGTAGTTGAATACTAATCATCTTATTTGTTTGATCTTACCACTATGCACTTGTATTTCTCACACGTTTTTGTAATGTTTGGCATGTGTAGTTCGCAGAACCAGTCTTCTATCTGGAAAAAGACGCGTCCAGGTACTTTCGGGTGACATGCACTTCAGGCAAATCTTTAGGGGCGATGGGTATTGTGAACCTCACTTTGCGGTAAATGGTTCAAATGGCTCTAAGACTATGGGACTTAATATCTGAGGTCATCAGTCCCCTAGACTTAGAACTACTTAAACCTAACTAACCTGGGGACATCACACACATCCATGCCCGAGGCAGGATACGAATCTGCGACCGTAGCAGCAGCGCGGTTCCGGACTGAAGCGCCTAGAACCGCTCATCCACAGGGGCCGGCTTTGCGGTAAATCTGCTGAGAACTAGGGGTAGGCTAATACTAAATTTTAAATCAGATGATGTTACAAAAATGATCATTTTTGTAATGAGGTGAAACCTGTACATTTCTTATTCTTATTCGCTGTAACATGGTAGAGACACAGCAGCTGTTTAAGTTATTTGCACATTGTTTTACAGGTACAAAATTTTTTCAAAAATCATGATTTGGCACATTAGCTGTGAGTCATTATATTAAAACTACGTTTCTGTAAACGACAGACAATCGTCAGGTATGAAAAAAAAGAAAAAAAATTATGTTAATGATAATGACTGGATGCATTTCTCCTAATATGGCCAGTTTGTAAACTCGACGATCTATTTGACCAAAAGTTGTAGTTTTAATAACATGACATTCAGCTGTTGCACAAAATCATGATTTTTCTAAAAAATTATACATTAAAATTTTTTATTTAGCAAGTTGTTTGGCCTGTTGCGCTGACTAAGAAAATGTAACCGCTTATGAACAGAAACAAAAATTCTAAAGTAATAGATGTGCTTAAAAATGGCTTTTACATTTGTAAGGAGAAAATAAAAATCTTTTCTCACAATTTCAAAATACAAGTAATTTTTTTGTAAATGTAACAGTAAAAAGCATTAGATTATAAATAATATTTTATTTAAAATTTAATTAAAAAGCAAATTTTGTATCCGTTTTCGCCACTTTTCTTTGTGGTCAGCTTAATTTAAAATTTCTTATTGCCAGCTAGGAGACGGGTGCCGGAATTGACGCCGCTTGAGCGTTTTGGGGTTGCGTGATTATCAGCACTGTCTTAGATACTGCAGTAAAGTGGGGAATCATATTCATTAATCTTTCAGTCACTTTTTGAGCATATATTACAGCAAACCAAAAGCAGACTCATAACAGACTAAGAATGTCAATTACTCTGAAAAATGTCTGTCCTTTTCTTCCGAGTTTCTAAAATCATTAACGCCAGGCATGGTTCGTGATGGTATTAGCAAGTGGGCGCAACATAAAAAGTATTTGAGAGGTTTGTTCAACAACATTTAGGAGAATTTCCATTTTGGTATATTAAAACTGACTTCGTTTTCTACAGTTTCAGAAGTTCTTGGCTATCAGGTTCACCATTCAATTAATGCTTACAGCTAATTTTCCCTGAAAAAACTAGGACGGATCTTCTTCCCGAAAACTGTTTGTGTAGCAGGCCTATGATTCTAGGCATGTTACGAGCTGAACACAATACACTAAGAATATGATCATTGGAAGATGTGTCAATTCACACCAGTAGCAGGAGATAAAGCTAATTCATTCAACGAGAATTCGCGAGTACCGGAGTTAAATATTGGCGCTGTCATCCTGATTTACGTTCTCGAGGTCTGTAAGTCCTTTTGGGACTATGGCTGCGTCTTAACCGTTTTGCTCGTCTCACTAATTACCGTGAAATCAAAAGGAATACAAAATCCCCATTGTCATTAATGATTACACAAACATTTCTGTGGCACTTTGTGTCAAGCAATAACTTGTCGTCTGTGATACGTTTTCATAGTTTATGCGTAACGTAGTTAGCTGTCCACTACAAAGTATCCTGTTTTACCCGTCGTATCTTTTCTAAACATACGATGAGCCGATAGACTGCAGATGAAACGCGTTGTCTTCCAAAGAAATTGACGTAAAAATATATCCAACGCCGCATTCTAAATTCTCAACCTGGAAATATATACATCCTATCTGGACTCGTCTTTCGAACTGTTTCTGAAATTCATTTATACCTGTTTGTTTCGACTGTGGTCTGGTCCAAAGACTAATTTGTTGAAAATCAACAAGCCACTCTATTCATCTATACGTAACTCTTGCTAGCTACGACGGGCAGTCAAATGAAAACGACGTAGATGGAAGTAAGTCGGTAAGCTATTCGCGGTTGCCTACGGAACCGAGATTGTACTCAGATGTGCACCTCTTCGTCCGAAGCCAATCGACGGCCTCTTTCTTCAGGACTTCTGACCACAACAGCAACAAACATATATAAATTAATTTCCGATACAGATGGATTGGATATACGAGTATTTCAGGTTAAGAATTTAAAATGCGGCGTGTCGTTTCAGGACAGTTTCTTTCGAAGACAATACGTTTTATGTGCAGGTTATTGACTCACTGTGTGTTTAGGAAAGATACGACGGATAAAACAGGATACTATGCAGCGGACGGTGTAAACTATGGAAACATGTTACAGATGATAAGTTATTGCTTGGTACATAGTGTCATAGAAATATTTGCATAACCATGTATGAAAACAGGAATTTAGTATTCTTTTAGAGTTCATGGTAATAGAGACAGTGAGACGAGTAAAACGGTTAGGACATAGCCATAGCGCTAAAGGACTTACAGACCCAGGGAACATAAATCTGGATGACAGCACTAGGATTTAACACCGATGCACACAAATTCTCGTCGGATGAGCTAGCTCTGTCTCTTGCCGCTGATCCAAATTAAATCGACATAACTGCCAATGGTCATATTTCCATGCGATCTGTATATTACGCAGCCCTGAAGAGAGACGTTGGTGCCTACTGATTTACTTCGGAAGAAGAGGTGCATGCCTGTGTACAATCATGGTTCAGTAAGCAGCTGCAAACATTTTTCCGTGAATGTATTGACTGTCTTATCTCACGGTGGTATGAATGTAATAATAGTTATGACGATTACTTTTGAAATAATAAATAGTTTACTTCGTTTCTTCCATCTGTACCGTTTTTTTTTTTGACTATACCTTATACATTCATTCGAATCTGCTTACCGCAGGCGTCATGATATTCTGCTACAACTTTCACTCCCCACATCTGCGTCCATTACCAAATTGACGGTTCCTTAGCGCCTCATGATGTGCCCCCTCAACCGATCACTCATTTTACCCGTTCCACAAATTTCTTTTTTCTCCAATTTGTTCTGCACTCTACCTACCGATCTATTTTTTTGTGTATTGGCTTTCGGAATGTGCCCATAGAGCCATACAAGCACTTTAAATGTTATACGACAGTTCATTTAGACAATTGAGAGCATATATTAGTTTAAGTCATACCCTGGTACGAAGTTACGGGGGCTTAACAGAGGACAGGACGTAAAACAAGTTTTGAATTCACAGTATACTGGAACAAGCAAATCCATCAAACCTTGAGCCCTCTTCTGTAGCATCAAATTTACGTAACTTATGTTTACTTCTTGTCTCAGCTCCTTATCGCTCACGTATCACTTCCGCACAAGGCTACACTCCACGCAAACACCTTAGGCTTAACAAAGCACCCTGGCTAATGCCTGTGATGGAGAATGCCCTGTTCTTCGGTGTTAAATCTGAAAGAAGACACGTTTTATGTGCATTTTAATACGGATAAAACAGGGCGCTTTGTGCAGCACAGCTAGCTACGTTACGTGTAAGCTGTGAAACGTGCCACAGACGACAAGTTATTGCTTGGTAAAAAGTGCCATAGAATTCTATCAAAAATTGTTATAGCGGTTAAAACGTGTTATTCACTGTTCCGTTAATTAAATGATGATTTCATCACGATGCCGTATTATAGTTTGAGCGTGACACGTCACGAATGTGCACAATTATTATTGTCTCTCGCCCAGCGCAAAGTCCCAAGCGATTAGAAAAAAAGAGCAGGTGACTCCCGTGTATAAGAAGGGTCCCACATAATTACAGATCAGTATCCCACACATCAGTTTGCCGGCCGGTGTGGCCGAGCGGTACTAGGCGTTTCAGTCTGGAACCGCGGGACCGCTACGGTCGCAGGTTCGAATCCTGCCTCGGGCATGGATGTGTGTGATGTCCTTAGGTTAGTTAGGTTTAAGTAGTTCTAAGTTCTAGGGGACTGTTGACCTCAGATGTTAAGTGCTGTAGTGCTCAGAGCCATTTAAAACATTTGCACATCAGTTTGCCGCAGAACTCTTAAATATTGTCTGAGCTCGGAAGTACTAAATTTCTCCTGAGATAGAAAAGCATCTTTCCACAATTCACCACGAATTTCGAAAGTATCGCTCTGCGAATCTCAGCTTGGCCTTTTTTCCGCACGGTATCCAGCGAAACATGGATGTAGGACAAGGGGCATATTCCATATTCCTAGATTTTCGGATAGCATGTGACGCGATGTCCCACTGCAGACTGTTAATGAAGATCGTAGCGTATGGGTTAGGTTCCGAGATACCTGAGCGGCCTGGAGACTTGTTAACCACGTTGTCCCCAAGGGCGAGTTTTCGTCAGAGATAAGAGAGTAGTGAGGAGTGCCCCAGGGAAGCGTGCTAGCAACAGCCTTGTTCTCTGTATACATAAATGCTCTGACGGGCAGCGTGGCCAGCTGTCTACGGCTCACTGCTGGTGACGCTGTGGTGTACGGAATCCCGCCGTCGTAGAGTGACTGTAGGAGGATACAAGGTGACTTAGATAAAATTTTTAGTTGTCGTGTTGAGTGGCAGCTTGCTATTAATACAGAAAAATGTATGTTAATGCAGATGAGTAGCGAAAACAATCCTGTTATGTTAGAATACAGCAGTAGTGGTACGATGCTTGATACCGTCACGTTAACTAAAAACATGGGCATAACGTTGGAAAGGGATATGAAATGGAACAAGTATGTAAGGATTGTAGGCAAATTGTCGATTTACATTTTTTGGGAGAATTTTAGGAAAGTGTAACTCACCTGTAAAGGAGACCGCATTTAAGGGTGGTTCATTGATAGTGACTGGGCCAAATATCTCACGAAATAAGCATCAAACGAAACAATTACAATGTTGTTATCAATGGAGAGACGTCTACAGACGTTAAAGTAACCTCTGGCGTGCCACAGGGGAGTGTTGTGGGACCATTGCTTTTCACAATATATATAAATGACCTAGTAGATAGTGTCGGAAGTCCCATGCGGCTTTTCGCGGATGATGCTGTAGTATACAGAGAAGTTGCAGCATTAGAAAATTGTAGCGAAATGCAGGAAGATCTGCAGCGGATAGGCACTTGGTGCAGGGAGTGGCAACTGACCCTTAACATAGACAAATGTAATGTATTGCGAATACATAGAAAGAAGGATCCTTTATTGTATGGTTATATGATAGCGGAACAAACACTGGTAGCAGTTACTTCTGTAAAATATCTGGCAGTATGCGTGCGGAACGATTTGAAGTGGAATGATCATATAAAATTAATTGTTGGTAAGGCGGGTACCAGGTTGAGATTCATTGGGAGAGTCCTTAGAAAATGTAGTCCATCAACAAAGGAGGTGGCCTACAAAACACTCGTTCGACCTAAACTTGAGTATTGCTCATCAGTGTGGGATCCGTACCAGATCGGGTTGACGGAGGAGATAGAGAAGATCCAAAGAAGAGCGGCGCGTTTCGTCTCATGGTTATTTGGTAACCGTGATAGCGTAACGGAGATGTTTAACAAACTCAAGTGGCAGACTCTGCAAGAGAGGCGCTCTGCATCGCGGTGTAGCTTGCTGTTCAGGTTTCGAGAGGGTGCGTTTCTGGATGAGGTATCGAATATATTACTTCCCCCTACGTATACCTCCCGAGGAGATCACGAATGTAAAATTAGAGAGATTAGAGCGCGCACGGAGGCTTTCAGACAGCCGTTCTTCCCGCGAACCATACGCGACTGGAACAGGAAAGGGAGGTAATGACAGTGGCACGTAAAGTGCCCTCCGCCACACACCGTTGGGTGACTTGCGGAGTATAAATGTAGATGTAGATAGAACGAAACACGTCTAGCTTGAAGGGGGAAACCAGATGGCGCTATGGTTGGCCCGCTAGATGGCGCTGCCGTAGGTCAAACGGATATCAACTGTGTTTTTAAAAATAGGAAACCCCATTTTTTTATTACATATTCGTGTAGTAAGTAATGAAATATGAATGTTTTAGTTGGATCACTTTTTTCGCTTTGTGATAGATGGCGCTGTAATAGTCACGTAACATTCCGTCAGTGCGGACGGTATTTGCTTATACATTATCCGTGTTAAAATGGACCGTTTACCAATTGCGGAAAAGGTCGATATCGTGTTGATGTATGGCTATTGTGATCAAATTGCCCAACGGGCATGTGCTATGTATGCTGCTCGGTATCTTGGACGACATCATCCAAGTGACCGGACCGTTCGTCGGATAGTTACGTTATTCAAGGAAAGAGGAAGTGTTCAGCCACATGTGAAACGTCAACCACGACCTGCAACCACGATGATGCCCAAGTAGGTGTTTTAGATGCTGTCGCGGCTAATCCGCACATCAGTAGCAGACAAATTTCGCGAGAATCGGGAATCTCAAAAACGTCGGTGTTGAGAATGCTACATCAACATCAATTGCACCCGTACCATATTTCTATGCAAGAGGAATTGCATGGCGACGACTTTGAACGTCGTGTACAGTTCTGCCATTGAGCACAAGAGAAATTATGGGACGATGACAGATTTTTTGCACGCGTTCTATTTAGCGACGAAGCGTCATTCACCAACAGCGGTAACGTAAACCGGCATAATATGCACTATTGGGCAACGGAAAATCCACACTGACTGCGACATGTGGAACATCAGCGACCTTGGCGGGTTAATGTATGGTGCGGCATTATGGGAGGAAGGATAATTGGCCCCCATTTTATCGATGGCAATGTAAATGGTGCAATGTATGTTGATTTAATGTTCTACCGATGTTACTACAAGATGTTTCACTGCATGACAGAATGGCGATGTACTCCCAACATGATGGATGTCGGACACATAGCTCGCGTGCACTTGAAGCGGTATTGAATAATATATTTCATGACAGGTGGATTGGTCGTCGAAGCACCATAGCATGGCCCGCGCGTTCACCGGGTCTGACGTCCCCGGATTTCTTTCTCTGTGGAAAGTTGAGGGATATTTGCTATCGTGATCAAACGACAACGTCTGACAACATGTGTCAACGCATTGTCAATGCATGTGCGAACATTACGGAAGGCGAACCACTCGCTGTTGAGAGGAATGTCGTTACACGAATTGCCAAATGCATTGAGGTTGTCGGACATTATTTTGAGCATTTATTGCATTAATGTGGTATTTACAGGTAATCGCGCTGTAACAGCATGTGTTCTCAGAAATGATAAGTTCACAGAGGTATATGTATCACATTGGGACAACCAAAATAAAATGTTCAGACGTACCTACGTACTGTATTTTAATTTAAAACCCTACCTGTTACCAACTGTTCGTCTAAAATTGTGAACCATATGTTTGTGACTATTACAGCGCCATCTATCACAAAGCGAAAAAAGTGGTCCAACTAAAACTTTCATATTTCTTTAGGTACTACACGAATATGTAATTAAAAATGGGGGTTTCTATTTTTTAAAAAACCGCAATTGATATCCGTTCGACCTGTGGCAGCGCCATCTAGCGGGCGAACCATAGCGCCATCTGCTTTCCCCCTTCAAGCTAGAAAAGTTCCGTTATTTATAGTTCTTTCGTTTGACGCTTATTTCGTGAGATTTTTGGCCCGGTCACGATCAATGGATCACCCTGTAGAACAATAGTGCTACCCTCTCTTGACTACTGTTCGAGTCTGTGGGACCCCATCGGGTCGGATTAAAGGAAGACACAGAAGCAGTTCAGAGGCGTGTTGCTAGATTTGTTACCAGGACGTTCGATCAGCACGCAAGTATTACATAGAGGCCTCGTGAACTCAAAGGAGAATTCCTGGAGGAAAGGCGACGTTCTCCTGCCGCCAATGCACGTTTCGCGTTAGGTTCAAAAATGGTTCAAATGGCTCTGAGCTCTATGGGACTTGACTTCTGAGGTCATCAGTCCCCTAGAACTTAGAACTACTTAAACCTAACTAACCTAAGGACATCACACACATCTATGCCCGAGGCAGGATTCGAACCTGCGACCGTAGCGGTCGAGCGGCTCCAGACTATAGCGCCTAGAACCGCTCGGCCACTCCGGCCGGCTTCGCGTTAGGACCACGAAGATAAGATGAACAGCAAAGGAAGTGGCTGGTATCATCCGCCACGCACAGTACCCTGGCTTGCGGATTGTGTATGTGTATGTAGATGTAGATTATTATTATTATTACTTTCTCCAGACACATCATTTGGTGTAGCGAGTATTTGGTGGAAGATTAGGGGAAAGAAACAGACGAGTTTCGAACGGAGCCCGAGTAGACGTCTATCCCACCCTAAAATCACTGCTGGAGGGCTAGTGGTTTACAACAGGCACATGAAACACTGAACCACGATTGCTCGAAAACGCGTGAGAAGCGCATCGTACTTGAGCATCATTTGTTACATCTAAGAATACAATCCTTCGAAGAATGAGTGAAATAACCAGCACCTTCGGTGTATGCTTCCACTATAAGACGGTGAACTCGCTTTCGGGATGACTGCGGTTCGAATACCCTTCGTGCCATCATGAGGTCGGCTTTACACAGTGTCCATAAATCACATCTGGGGAAATAACGGGACAATTTCCTTAGAAAGTTCGCAACTAATTTGTTGTTTCTTCTTGGTCAATTCGAGTTTCTTTTGTAAAGATTTTCTCGTTGGTAGATCGTTAAAATAAAATGATACGTACGTATTAATATAGGAAACGAATTTCCGGTATGAGTCAGCGATCATCATGAGGATTTAATGATCAAAACCGTATAGATAGCTAGAAAATTGTCATTATCAGATATAAAGAAACTTTGTACTTACAGAACGAGATAAGGTATAGATTTTAATATTTGCGCTGAATCTTGTTTCGCGGCTTGAAAGTTTTTGACACCTGATCACCGAAAACGCCTACGAGTCGTAATGTGAGCGGTGTCCAAAATGTTCCTGTTTCAGTGCGTTCCTGTAGCATATACGCAACCCAGCGCGACTCCAATGTGGGCATGTGATTACCGACATGGAGGCAAGGGGTTAGTGTGGTCGTCTAACGGAATCTCTTGTATCGCCCCTTATAAATGAAAACATTTTATTTACAGAGCTAGAAGGTTCTCCCCGTAAATTCATACATACCTAGTGATGCGCTAACGTTGCCTGCTGTTATTCGAAAACCTAGCGAATCTGTATGAACAGCAGTGCGAGAAATATCACAGGAAGTGGATGTTTACACTGTTTATAAATATCCTATAATCTGACTGCAAAAGTGCATGATATAGCGATAAACTATGTGGCAAAACTTAGGAAGAAGCTGTCTGACTTATGAATGCAGTCTCTCTGATTTAGACATTGTCTCTAAGCTTTTATGTCACTAAAAGCGAAAGAAGATTTGGCGTTATAAAGTCCAGTCAACGTCGAAGTCACTAGTCACAGAGCACAACCTCGCACTGTACAGGGATAAATAGTGAAATCTGCTTGGTCAAGATTTAGCGCCCAGTCCCGTCGGCGTCAGAATCATTACAGACGAAGCACAGGCAGTTCCCTTCCTCACCCTTCCCAAAACCCAGCTTGCGCACCGTCACTGACAATTCCGTCATCGACGGGACATTAAACCGCAATATTCCTTCATTTCACATTGGGGAAGGAAATCGCCAGTGTACTTTTTAAAGGAACCCTCCCAGTATTACATTAGAGAAATCGAGGAAAACCCAAATTAGATGGGGATCTGAATCGCCGCCCTCCAGAGTCGGGCGACGAATTCAAACGCGCCAAACTCCTCTTGAGGATTATCCACGTGAATGACGTCCAACATGCCGATCATCCCATAAGTGAAATAATGCTGCCATGTCATATCAGAAGAAATAACACGTTTCGTTTACCATGAGGATATAACTATTACAAATCTTTGTGCAACATATCTCAAGCATTTTTTTAAAATATTGAGCAAAAGCAAAGAGTGTTGTCTACAGTGAAATACTCCTACCGAACAGGCCTCGGAAGGCCCAACGGTACCGACCGACCGCCGTGTCATCCTCAGACAGTAGGCGACACTGGATATGGAGGGGCATGTGTTCAGTACTCTGCTCGTGACGAGAGCCGCTACTTCTCAATCAAGTAGCTCTTCAATTCGCCTCACAAGGGCTGAGTGCACCTCCTAGCCAACAGCACTCAGCAGACCTACACTGAGGCAAGGCCGTTGGCACATCAATAGCGAAATACTATCTGTAAAATGCTGTACAAATGTACAGTCACATCTTGAAAATATTTCAAAAATGGTGCAGAGATGGACAAGTTGCTTTCGGCGTTTGGGAATGTATAACTGAGCACTTCACAAAACGAAAAAATTCATCTTCATCTGATACAATGTCAAGGCACCTTGCCACTGTTAGTGTGGCTTCCCCTGTCGAAGGTTCAAGTCCTCCCTCGGGCATTGGTGTGTGTGTTGTCCTTAGTGGAAATTAGTTTAAGTTCGATTACGTAGTGTGTAAGCCTAGGGACCGATGGCCTCAGCAGTTTGGTCCCATAGGATCTTACCACAAATTTCCAGATTGTATGAGTATAACAATTTGTACAAATATGAAATGGAACGATTACGTAGGTTCGCTAGTAGGCAAAGCGGATGACAGATTTCAGTTAGTTTGTCAGATGTGGAGAACATCCTTATAAAAATAAAATAAAATAAAAAAAAACATATTTTCATATATATATATGCTCCTGCCACCTCTAACCCCTTTGATCATCCACTACACTGCAATACTTCTTCATGTCCCTTGCATTTCCCCTCCTGCAGATACGAGTGCCCTCTGGTGTTAGCCTGAATTGTACGTTGCTGCCACAAGAGTAATGCCCGCACTACTTTCGCCCTTGCATTCAGTACTGAGCAGTACTGTCTTGGATTTCTTTTTCCGTCAGTGTTAGTTGTACAACATTGATATGCTGCAGTATAGGCAGTTTTACAGATGAAGAGTCAGCTGTATGCAACTCGTGTATTGGTTCAGTTATTGCAGGGGAAGCCAAGAATTTGGCTCTGCACAAGTGGTGAAGCGCTCAGCCTCACTGCACACCTCCCCCACCACCACACCACGCAGTCTGAGTGCGAGCTGCCAGAAGAGGGGTAAACAGCAAATGCGCTGCATTTAAATAGCAGCGCAGTCACACTGCATACAACTTGGTTTTTTTTTCACATTTCTCAACATTATGCTGACAAACAGTATTATTTGATTATTATTTCACAGATTTTCTCACTCAGGTTGCTGCATAATTGTGACTTATTTAATTTCATAATCGAGACAGTTCTTTCTCAATACTATGTCGATCGAAATATTGCAACACCAATGCAACCCTATTATGGAGACGTGCAAACTCTATGTGAGGAAACTGATGTCTTTGAGAGTTTTAATGTAAAAGGATTTGTCATTAAAACGGGAATTACATTGCAGGTGAACCAGTTACGTCTGCATATGCACAAGGTCGCTTTCAAATGACGCGGCAAAAGGTCTCAAAAACAGCTCGAAAACGAATGCGAGCTTGGCAGTGTCCTCAGAATGTTTAGGAAACTATCCTTGTAATTCTTTCAAGGCCATAATGAATTCTTCTGTCTTCGCATTTTCTTTCATGACAGTGAGCTTAGGTAACTAGTCTGTGTTTTTGAGACTGTGTTCCTTCTGCAACGCGATTTTCTTTTTAAATGCTTCCACATCAAATAGGTAAGAAGTTATTTCTTACGTTGCAGTGTCTTACTGTGGACAGTGTGCAGTCAAGTCCACTTAAGGAGTGAGGTCTGCAATCCGGAATCCATTTAGGATGTTTTAAGTTTCGTTCCTGCAGTCTTTATGTTACATGCCAAATTTAGTACAAAATGCCTTGTTTTATATACCCTACTGGAACCGTAAATTTTACGAGGATTTGGTAATCTAACGTTAATGAAACTACGTTACGCTGAACTTTACAAGCAGCGACAGCAACCACATCACAGCAATTTGATGTTTGTCTCGTTGCTCGGTTTTTTGTTGTGCACATTTTTGTGACTACATATTGCAGGCTTTTGCAATGTGGTAAATGTACTGTAACGGAAATAAAAGTAACTGGGCTAACAGAATGAATAAATCACACCTACATCGTTGGTCTGCAACAAACCACCGAAGCCCGCGTGTCCTTTGTACGAAAATACGCAGCAAAGATGCGAAATTCTGTCGGTAATTTTCATCCCCCCCCCACCATCCCCCACCGCCACCCTCACCCCTCGTATTCTGTTTAAGCGCCGAACTTCATACAGCGCAAAAGTCACATTTTTGGAACAAAGAACTCATGTGCTGAGAACCGTATAAGAGTTCTTGTTCCCACGACTGGACTTGTGCTTTCTGTCATCTTAAAATGAATGGGAGGAGCACTCCTGTTGCATACAGGTGTCTCAACACACGGACTAGGATAAATATGTACAATTTTTACACGAATATCCTGTTTTCGAATTCGGATTACAGTAGAATGATTAGCAGCTGAGAGCCACCTCTTACATAAAAAAGTTTGTAATGGATGCCTCTTGTCTTACTTACCTTAACGGCCATTCCCTCACCGTTCCATAAATCTACGCCGTGGATTGTAATCTCCTTTTGTCCTTGTAAATTTATGTATCTTTCTGCACAGTGTCCTCAGGCAACAAACGCGCTACGAAAACATGGAGCATGCGAATGAAACCCTTTTGGACTGGAAGATCGTCAAAACTTTTCTCGTCATCTGGGAGAGACTGAGTAGGCGGTGCTGAGCCACTGAGGTGGGAAACACGTTATGTTTATGAAGCCGGTAAGTAATTTAATCAAGAAGACTAGAAAGGTGAAATTGGATAATACTGGGAGGAAACAGGATCCTTCTCTTATTTCCGTGAGGATTTACCTCTTTTTTCTCGGATAACACCCAGTTACCACATTAAAAAAGTTGGTGGAATCATAACTGAAGCCTTAATTGGGCACAAGACAGTAGTTTAACATCCAGATAAATGTCGTCCATCCTCTACGCTATTAGAAAATTCTGAACATACTTCTGCCATTAATGAAACCATTCCTTTTAGAAACTTCACACTGTAATGTAGTCAAAAATGGCTACATAAATGACAACGCCCCACTACTGGAGCTATCCATCAGGGACTGCACTCGATATGTGTTCGAATTTCGACTGTTTGACGCTGTTAGTACTTTACACTTTCAAGTAACTTGAATGCTTCCGGACAAGCAACGCACCAGTCGTGTACTGTGCCTTGTTTAAATGTTTCTCAGCTTACAGTGAGCTCAGTTACTCACCTCATACATGGAATACATGCAAATGAACGAGTGCAATCATAATGGTCGCACCTGTCCATACTTACATTTTTCCATCATTCTCGTTTTCATTTTACTGTCCCTTATAGTTACAGTTGTCTCGTGCTGTGAATTAGTTCATTTATTGTTGCAAAGCGAATAATAAAATAAGTTTCTGGTCTGTTGTGGGATCTACCTGAAATTCGGAGAGGAGGCATTTTCAAGACATGTGCAAGCATATGTGACACATAGTCTCAATTTCATCATCGTAGACGTATATGGTACAATCTACAGGGTTTACGGGTAGTGGGTGGACTAAGAGAGGAAAACTTTGATACTTTCATTTCGCGTGCTACAACGTCCACAATATTGTGTCACATGTTAATGCTAGTAATTACAAAGATGTAATTATTAATAGTTTATACAGACAGTATCATAACCTGAAGAAATAGTGATAATAGGAATTAGACTGATAATGGTAATTACAGTATGGGACTGTGGTGTGGAGCAACAATGGCCATGAGCAAGACAGACACAACACTACAAGCATATAACCTGCGAAAGAACGGAGGAAACCTTTAAATCAAATGAGTAACTTTGAGGGGCTAGATCTTTGATTTCTACCTGCCACTGGTTACTGATTCTTCGCAATTTACGTTTGGTGCAGTCTCACGCGGCATTTAAGAAAAAGTAGAAGCGACGTTTCTCACAATCCAATATTCTCACGTATATGCGCTCTCCTTATGTTTCTTTTCCTCCTCCTCCTCCATTACGTCACACTTCATCATTCATTTCATTTAACAATTTCCTTCGTTCTCTGCAGGTTCTATTTTTGTACTATTGTGTCTGTCTTGTTAATGGCCACTGTTGCTCCACTCCACAATTCCATAAGAGAGCGTACCCAGGGTCTGAGCTCTGAGCCTGATGTTTATTACCGCATGATGGGGTAAAATGAAATTTTCTGAGGGATAAGTACATAAACGTACAATTGTGTTTCGGTCACAAAACTAAGTTATTTTTAAAAGATAATTACGATTATCATTGTTTCGTAATATTGTGATACTGATTACGTAAGCTACTAATAATTATATCTTTTTTTAAATACTAGCATTAACATGCGACACAATATTGTGGAGGTTATGGCATGTGAAACGAATATACGAAAGTTTTCCTCCCATAGTCCACCCTCTACACACGCACACACACACACACACACACACGTACACAAACACACACATTATACATTGTACCATGCATCTATGACATTAAAATTGATGCTTCATGTCACATATGCTTAAACATCTCATGAAAATGACGTCGTCGACTTGTAGGTAGCCCCGCAATAGACCATAATTTATTTTATTATTTGCTGCGTAACAATAACTGAAGTAATGGACAGCACAACACGGTAGCAACAGTAAGGGACAGTCAAACGAATATGAGACAAATGGAAAAAAATTAAGTAAACTTTTTATTATTTCAAACGTGATCGGTGTAACTGTTAATACATTTATACCACTGTGAGGCAAGTCGGTCATTGCCTTCATGGAAAAATATTTACGACTGCATATGGACCTATGATTGTACCCAGGCATCTCTTCGTCCGAAGCAGGTCAATGGCCAAGAGTGTCTTTCTTCAGGGCACAAAAATATGGAAGTCGAATGGGGAGACGTTGGGACTGTATAGAGGATGTGTAAGGGCTTTCCAGTGAAACTCCTGCAGTGTAGTCGGAACAACATTGATAACATGTGGGTTCTTTTCATTTGCCTTCCCTTACGTGTAAAGGCTACTACATTGTTGCATGGCGTTTTGTTATTATTTAATACTATTATTATTAGTGGCAGGCCAGTCTGAATGCTTCCAATTTCTACCAATTCAGAAGTAAGAAGTCCAGCAATCAAGTCATTCAGAAAAATTTTAACTTTTTTTAAAAAATTTTATTTTTATTTTATTTTAAATGGAAGTTCAGGGTGTGAAGCAAGTATCGCAAGGGTCAGGATTGATAGAGAAGCATGTTTTGTAACAAGTGCCTATTCTCTATGTCAGTGGTGACCAGTATTTCTGAACCTATTATCACTGAGTGCATTGAGGTATTAGGTAGACCCCTTCCCTCTCTCGCCCCCTTACCCATACATCATCAACATTAGCGCCTAAGTCAACTAGAATGGCAAACAATTTTCTTTGTACACTTTCAATTTTTAAATGACGGAAGATAAATTCTATTTATTTGATATGGAGCCGGCCGTAGTGGCCGTGCGGGTTCTAGGCGCTACAGTCTGGAGCCGAGCGACCACTACGGTCGCAGGTTCGAATCCTGCCTCGGGCATGGATGTGTGTGATGTCCTTAGGTTAGTTAGGTTTAATTAGTTCTAAGTTCTAGGCGACTGATGACCTCAGACGTTAAGTCGCATAGTGCTCAGAGCCATTTGAACCAACCATTTTTTGATATGGGAGATTTACTAAACCACGAACTAATGAGTCAACGAGACAATTTGTACTGCTTATTTCTAAGAACGTTTTGTATATAATGATGAAGCAATTCGCAGTGCATCTCGAGTGCTATCTACATTTCCTTCTCAGAAAAGAAAGCAAGCTATCCACAATGAGGGATGACACTTGTTACAAAACAAGCTTCTGCTTGACGTCAGTTGCTTCGCCCACACATTGAATCCCCATTTAAAACATACCAAGTTAAAATGTGTGCACTATAGTTACGCCTATTGTCTGCAAATCACTCGATTGTCGTCTTCGTACTTCTGAACTGACAGACAATGGAAGACTTCAGATTAGCAGTTATGTCTGACGACTGACACTAATGACGATAATAATAATACAGTGTTGGTCCTAAAGCAGTGTGGTAGCCAGCACATTACTGTCTTGTTGTGCTGTCAATCAGTTCAAAAATCAAATGGCTCTGAACACTATGGGACTTAACATCTGAGGTCATCAGTCCCCTAGAACTTAGAACTACTTAAACCTAACTAACCTGAGGACATCACACACATCCATGCCCGAGGCAGGATTCGAACCTGCGACCGTAGCGGTAGCGCGGTTCCAGTCTGAAGCGCTTAGAACAACTCAGCCACACCGGCCGGCATCAATCAGTTCGTTTATTGTAGCAAAGTGAATGATGAAGCAATTTCTGTTCTATAGCGGGAATCACTTGCAGCAAAGAGAAGGATAAGGCATTTTCATAAGTATTTAAGGGTATATGATGCACATGCCTCAATTTTACAGTCATAGAAGCAAGGTACAATGTGCAAAGTATGTGTGTAGCGGGTGGACTACGTGAGGAAGATGTTGTCTATACATTCGCTTCACAAGCTGTAATCAAGATATTGTCACACATTTATGCTAATACTCGTATTCCAAAAAATCTAATTATTGGTAACTTACGCTATCAGTGTTTTCACCTTGCGAGATAGCGTTAACAGTAATGATCTTTCAAAAATAATTTAGTTTCGTGAGCAAAACACTATTGAACTTTTCGTTTTCACCCCTCAGAAAATTTCATTTACCCCTCAGGCGGTAAAAACGCACAGGTTGGGAACCATTGCTGACAGCAGCACTCGCAACGCACTGAGAATTTCTTTAACATACAGTATGAGAAAAAGCAATTGGAAACAAACAGAACCAGCTGTCTCATTTACTCATTAGTTTGTGGTTTAATAAAACATCAAAAAAATTATTTAAAAAATGGTTCAAATGGCTCTGAGCGCTATGGGACTCAACATCTTAGGTCATAAGTCCCCTAGAACTTAGAACTACTTAAACCTAACTAACCTAAGGACATCACACACACCCATGCCCGAGGCAGGATTCGAACCTGCGACCGTAGCAGTCCCGCGGTTCCGGACTGCAGCGCCAGAACCGCTAGACCACCGCGGCCGGCAAAAATTATTTATGTGTGGTCATTTTAAAAATAGAAGTCTTCATATAAAATTCATTTTCATTTTAATGTTTAGTGAGGCACTAATGTAGATGATGAGGAGAAAGAAGGGGGGAGAGTGTTCTGGCTAATATCTGAATGTACTCAGTGGTAAGGGTCTCATAAAGGATGGTAAGCACTGATGTAGGAGTAGGAAGGATGCAGCTCTGATTGTTAATATCCATTACTTTTTCTGACTTCCTTCACACTGAAACCGAACTGATATGTTTGTTGTAGCAAGAAAGGATGCGAGTTCACTTTTTAAAGATCATTAACTCTAAAGAAGGGCGGGAGTGAGAGAGGGGGTGGTGGCCGGGTTGGCAGCTGCCCTCCACACTGTCCTTCACTTGTTACGCCCTTGTTTCCATTCATCCTTTTAGTACACTGTCGTTACACTCAATATTAATGTTCATGAGACTAACTCTATTGGGGGAAGTCTCCTATATTCTGACGTAACGCCACTGGCGTTACTACGTAGGGACTTCAGAAAGTAAGTTACACATGTCGTCCCACGCCGAGACCATTGCGCAATAGGACTGGTGCGTTGTCAGATTAGAGTACATGTTCCGGGTTTCCTGCAGACATTGTTTTGCCGCGGCACGGATGACAGGTGCATCTCAGTGTGCCAGCAAAATGGTGCGACAGCTGTAAACGTACTCCAAAGTAGAAATATGCGAGACAGTACGATTTTTATGAACAAAACATGTGAGTTACACACAGATTCGTCGTGAGATTCTGGCAAGGTACAGAGCATGCCAGCAATTTGACCACTGCCACACCACTGGTATTGATCACGAAGTCCATATCTTGCACAGTTCGATTTCCATGTTTTAGGCAAGCCGAAAGAATACCTGGGGGAAAGAACTTTTGTGGGCGGTCGTTTACACAGCGGTTCTCGAATGTCTCTGTGATCAAGAAGCGTATTTCTCTCGAAGAAGAACTGAAGGATTAGCAGAACGTTGTCTACAGGGATTATGTTAAAAATTAGTATGACATACTTGTGTCTCTTTGAAGTGCAGTGCAGAATTAAATAAAAGTTACTCGACCTGCCGTAATAATGTACATATTACTTTTTTAAAGTCCCCTCGTATTATTACTCTTCTTCTACTCCTAGTCAGCATCGTTTTTGACGATGAGAGGCAGGGAGAGAGAGAGAGAGAGAGAGAGAGAGAGAGAGAAATGAAAGTTTTGTTGAGCTAAAAACAGTTTACATCGCGTTCTGAATATGAGTGCGACACAGGACAGGAAATGGTAGAATAAATTGGAAAAACGGAAGTAAATATGGCTGGTTGCCACTATTTTATGGTTGAAATCGTCACGGAGTTTAGTACTCATCATGAGAAGAAATCACGTTTTCTCGAAACGTAAACATCTCCTACACACTGACAGTACGTTCATGGGATGGTAAACCCTAAATTCCTTCCTTTTTATTTTTTACGCTGCGACAGTACGCTTGGTTCCCTAATAGTTCTCTGTTTGGCCAGTATTCGAAATTTATTATTATACCGAAATAAGAAATCAATATCGTCTTTGAAATGGGGAGATGCATTTCTCCTTATACATATTGGGGAACTCGCAAAGAGAGGAAATACCGGAATATAATGCTTGTTCCTGTTTGAGATGGAATACAAGAAACGCCCAGAATTGTACTACATATGGTAGCCAAGACAATGGTGCCAGCGGTGTTACGCGATGTTTAGTTGGCACCGTATATCATATTCTGCTTTACTAGCAGGCATGACCCACACATGCGGAACATTTCCAAGTGATTTTCTCAAGACGGAATGAAAATTGTATTTGCACCAGTATAGATAGGATGACTGCGTGATGATGTTAAAACTTTCAAGGATGATAGAGAAGGGTAAATGTATCAATTTGAGGGAAGGGACTCTAGTCTGATAACGACCGAAGTGGAACTTTTAAGCGAAAATCCTTCTGAGACCTTTGTCAGTGGAATACACATACCTGTACCGTTGTTGCTTGGATTGTAGGGTGGCCAACTTTCAGAGGTTGAAGTATAGACCAAAGCAAGCAAAAACATGCAGTAAATATGACCTAAAAATTCATATCATATGAGTTATGGCCACTTTTTCAGTAGAAGAGATGTATTTCACAGCAACGAAGATGAACAAGAGTAGTAGTGCACTGCCAGAACAGTTCTACGAAAAAACCTTCAAGACAGTTACCTTTGGAGTCATGTTACACTTGAGCTTTCAAATACCACGTTCAGGCTTGTTATATTTCACTGATTTCAGCATCTGCACTTAATTGTCTCCAATGCTATTCCAGCAATTATGACATCCCGGCGCATGACAAAGTCAAGGAGGGAAGAGGAGGGAATGGAAGCGTTGAGGAGGAGATGACAGGGAAGGGTCCTCCTCCCCCCCCCCCCCCCGCCCCTCCGTTCCTGCTATGTTCATGAAGCACCCCCTGTCCCTGGTGCCCCTACTCTGAAGCCAAATATGGTTAAGTATCTGAATTGCTGAAAAATTTGTGACCTGCATTACTGGCTTCCAAAAATTCGTTTAAGGACTGGCTCACCAGTGACATTGGTAACATTGATTTGGAGCTATAAATCATTCGCCATGGAATACTGAACTAGTAGCTAACATATTTCTGTATAAATAATTAAAAACCAACATTTGCTTGTAACATATAAATAACAAGATAGGAATTCGTACTTGTTGACCTTGAGTATTATCTTAAATACTATCCTACAGACCCAGAAAACGTGAAGTAACAGCAAGTCCTGTTTCACATCCCAATTCCTCTTGTCACCAGCAGATGCTGCACTGAAAATATGAATGTAGTGCGATCTTTGGACTACCCCAATAGATGGTTCAGCTGTTAAAGTCGTCCTTGCTTCGTTGCTGTACCATCAATAAGTAGTTCTCACTGTTACTGACAGATGGCTCGACAGTAGAAAACATAACGGAGTCATAAACTACTCATTTTCCACAGTTAAGATGTTGCGATATTCGTCAATGTTTACAAAATATGTCTTGCAGCACAAAAAGTGCAATGTCTGCACCGAGTATCCAGGACTTAGTTGAGGTTAATACCTGAAAGAACGCCTTAAGACTCAAATCAGTTAATTAGATGTCACGTTGCAGTAAGAATACGTCTGTAACGTAAAAGAAAGTGTGAGTCAGTTTCCACATATACACATATTCGTCCCTAAATTCAAAAGTAATTTACTCTCAATGCAAGATTTTAACGCCTAATAATAGTTGCCATTTGAGAATGTAGGCCTAATAATTCGATGTCGTAAAACTAACCTGACCAGGCCTATAACTGCAGGAAAAATACGCTTTAGCTAAAAACTATTGCTCTAAGCACGCAAATAGACAGTCTGAACGAAACTAATTAGGCCTAGTCACAACACACCCTCAAATTAGAAATATCCTCATTTCGATTGTTCTCATGCTCCATTTTAGGAGGGACAAAGATAAAACATCATATTATTCCCTAAATACAATAGAAACGATGCTACTGAATGCCAGTTATTGCTATTATTACAAATGACACACGCGTGCTGAAGGCTATGTGCAATGATAGCAGCTTGCAGTAAAACCTGCGGTGCTAAAACACAACAGAGTCGCAAATTAATTATTTTCCACATTTAACGTATTGAAAAATTCTGGAAGTCTACAGAATACGTAAGCAGGCAAAGTCCATTAATATGACGTCACATATGTCTTCAATGTAAAAGAAAGCACAGGTTAAGTTCCATGTATACAAAAGTGCACCCAATGAACGCTCAAATTTCTAAAGTATGTACCCCAATGGCAGATTTCACTGTCTAATATATGCCGACGTTGTAGAAGCTAGGTCTAATAATTCAGTACCATAAAACTGGCCTTAGTAGCTCATAACTGCAGAAAAATATGTGTTAGCTAAAAAATACTACGCTAAGCACGCAAATAGACAGACTGAATGCAAATAATTGGGGATATTCTTGATGTAATTAACAACACGTCCTCAAAGAATACATTCCATTATTTAAATTGCTCTCAAGCACCATTTTAGGAGGGATATAGATAGTGCACTAGAAATAATACAAACGATGTTATTCATTGCCAGTTATTGCCATTATTACAAATAATACTGGCCAACTAAAGGCTATGCATAATAACAGCAGTTGGCAGTCAGAAGTCTCCCAAAAAGCTTTATAGATCGTATATTTCCTATAAAATTACTGACGATGTTCAAATAAATACGTCAGCAGCACGAAAAAATCGATTTCATATTGCAGGGGACCAAAATACGAAGAGAGTGTATTCACTGCGTGCAGTTGGATGTCTAGTAACTATGGCTTGCGAAAAGACACATTTATCCTAATATAATCAAAATCGCTACGAAAATTCGATTTTGTGCACCTTGCAAGAACAACGATCCATCAAAACACGCCTAACGCAAGACATTGTATGATCAGCTTCCATTGTTATAATTACTAAACAAATACCACAACAACTATCAAAGTAGTGTTATTCTTTATAATGTATACGTAGATGTGGAAGTTATCGTGTTCTAAAATTTAGTGAATCACAACCGAAAATTAGGTAAGAGTTCCTACAAAGTCATGATGCTGCCTCAGCTGAAATATATGCTTAATGTCAAGCCCTCAACCACATCGTTCATGTTAGGACTTCCAATAGGGAAAACCTAACAAAATGGCTGTAAATATTATGAGGTATGTTACCTCAACATTGCAGTGGGACAGCATGGCAGTGCAGAGAAGAATATATTGATGGTGTAATACATGGAAAATGGAGATGGAAGAAAGTGATTACAGGAGCAGTATCGGTGAGGCATAGCCAATAATTGACGAAGTGACGTAATTATATTCCATAACAGCGTAGCTGAAAAAAAGGTACAAATCGCTGCGTACATACCTACACAGTCTTGCACAGGGATCAAACACACGATCCATTATGTAGCGGTCTCTAGCCTGGTAGTACCATGTTCTTTAGCCAAGGAAAACATAAAAATTCCCCATTCTCACAATAACTTTTCTTACTCCTGGGCTTATCGTTTAACACATAAATGTACTTTGTAGGTTTTTCTCTACAATTGCAAGTCATCTACGTTAAACAGGCATCCCCAGCAGATTTATTGTTTAATGTATCCCAAGGTGTCATGTGTGTTGCATGAGGGACAGAAAAGAAAACCGGAAATGTAGCCCCTTGAAGTTTTATAGGGTGTCGCTACACTTTTATCTATCTAACTTCATCTACTTTTCAAGGTCATGCAACTACCCGCATGCCATACACATAGATAACTGTAATTGGGAGACTTTTTAGGATTTTTCCTGGGTAGCGAATAAAAAAGCATAATATATTCTGAAACTTTACTCATTCTTGCGTGAACATTTACACAAAACCTCACTCTATACTTTTATTTGGTGTAGTTTTAATAACATACAGCTTAATTTTTAACTTATAATTTAAGTCTACATTGGACTATTCTAATCCTTTCCCCAGCCAGTAATTTGACTGGTACGTAGGAGGTATGTTCTTGAATTCCAATATATATCTAAGCTTTTGCTGTAAACTACCTCTTTTATGGCTTTGACAATTAGTTCTGTTCATTCCAGTAGTCCTAGTCGAGAGCATTCGGGATTTTAATTTTACCTCTTATTTCCTGCAGAGCACTATTGTTATAGCACTCCACATATTCCTGGGCGTACGCGACCACCTCTTCTGCTGCATAATCTTATGGAATTTCTGTATACAACTTCATTTTTACAACTTTTGCTAACGAGTCGCCATTAAATGTTGTTATTCCATTGGTTTTAAGCTTTGAAAATGGTTTTTCTGTTGCCAGGTGCGCAATATCCAGTCTGGCAAATTTAGATACACATTTAAAAGCTTTATAAAAAGATTTCTCGCGTGTTCTTTAATGCAGTAAACATGCTCCAGTCCATCATTTTCGGCCAGGACTCCAACATATGGCCAGTTACCAGTGCTATTAACAGTAAAATGCTGATTTTTATATTCCTCATCCGTTGCCAGATTTCGCCATACACTGTGTTAAAAACAATATGTAAGCCTTACCTGTAAGTCTTCAGTAGCTTTCGCTTTTACCAATTGCAGTTTATATTCTTTCTTCATGGCAGTTGTCTTCTCCAAATACTCCAGTTTTCGTTTTTCGGATTCGATCTCTTCCATTTCTAATTTTCTTTTTCGTACATGCACCACAGTAACTGAACTTAAAAGACGTAAATTCTGTAGTGGAGAATGGTTTAAGTCTGTGCAATATACTTACTCTTCTTCTTAGGACTTGTGGGATAACATTGTTTGTGGGTGCCAGTCCTAATTCGGCTGTATCTATATCTGATGGTATCCTGAAGAACAATGTCCTGAATTGAAAGAAATATGTTTCCTTTGCTTTAATATAGCACTTCTGTGTAATACTCCATGTTGTCATTGTTGGAGTCAGTGTTAATAATCTCCACATAGTTTACAGGTAGATAATGAAAACTGCATACAGGCAGAAAAACTTATGCTTCTTGCAAATAACAGGAATGCAGAGGGGGAGAGGCGATAGGGCACTCCCCTCCCCTCCCCTCTGTTCCCCTCCCCTCGCCGCCTTGACCTTGGCAGATGGCAGAATGTCATGATTCCTGGAGTGGTCTTGCAGATAAGGAAGAGCTGATGCTGATATCAGCGAAATATTACAAGGACACTTGCCTGAGCATGGTAGTTGAAAGCTCAGCTGCAATAAGTCTCCAAACTTTATTTGAAGCTTATTTCATACCTGTAATAGGGTGTAGTAAGGTCGTTTACTGGACTTTTTCTTATTTTGGACCACACTAAATCCTCCAAAAGTATGAAAAGCAAAGAGCTACTAGTAGAAGAGACGTCTTTTATGGCACCGAAAATGTGCAAGTGCTCATCAGTCTTTAGGTATGAATTTTAGAGATCATATTTACTGGACATATCTTTCGTCTTTTAATCGGTACTTCCTCCTCTGAAACTTGCCTACCCTAAAATCTTAGCAGCAACAGTACTGGTAGGTATAGTCCACTGTAAGAGGTACTGGAACCATTTTCGCTTATAACTCCGCTTATAGCTCCGTCGTTTACAGACCAGTGTTTCTTGCATTAAATTGATATGTTTCTCCATCGTGCCAGAAAATTTGTAATATAATCACGAAATTACCTTGTGTAGTACAATTATGGATTTTTTTGCATTCCATCCCAAACATTAACAAGCCTCGTATCACGGTATTTCCTCTTACCCCCTACTATCGTGTCGGACGCCCTTTTCCCCAGTGTAGTGCCGCAGTTTGATATGGCGCGGACTCGACAAGTCGATGGAAGTCCCCTGCAGAAATACTGAACCATGCTGCCCCTTCAGCCGTCCATAATTGCGAAGGTGTTTCCGGAGCAGGAGTTTGTCCACAAACTGACTTCTCGATTATGTTCCATTAATGTCCTATGGAATTCATGTCGGGCGATTTGGGTGGCCAAATCATTCGCTCGAATTGTCCAGAATGTTCTTCAAATCAGCCGCGAACAACATGTTGCATTCTGTAACGGAACTTATTAAATGCTTTACTTTATCGAAGTATGCGATACCCTCCAAATTCAACCAGTTTAACGAGTATTTATGATTATAGAAAAGTTATTGTGTATGTTGACAATGATTGCATAACATGTCTCCATAAACAGTCAACCCATTAAATTATACTGAATAACTGACCCACACAAAAGTTAATATCACTTGATCACTGATACAACAAATGTCATCATGTAAAAACACTAAGTTCATCTTAAATAATTAATAGTGGCCAACTTACGTAATTTGGATCTTCTTAAATAAAAATCACCCAGTGAAACCTATTTGTTCACTAGGACCTTTTTCACTCAGTATTCACGTAAACACTCTTATTTTAGACGAAAACCAATGTAATTGTTAATAATTCATGTTATTTACTTATTTATGCAAATTAGCGGAGGCTGAATGTCACTTTGGTAAAGTGTATGTGTGTTATTGTTCGAGTTGGATAAACATTGCAAAGAATATATAAAAGAAGTGCTACTTTGTGTTGTGTCATTGTCTTTGGTGGACAGTGGAATTAAGATGGCCACCAGAGTAATAAATATTTGAAGTTTAAATATTAGTTGGTTTCGCTCATTATTTATCATCAAAAGCACATCAAAAACACGGGACCTCATCTTTTTACCCCTACACAACCGGATTTAGAGCCAGCATTAGCATCGAGACACAGCAGCGATCCAGCAAGCAGCAGCGATTACCACAATGCATTTTAATGGCGCCAACCTAACATCAAGTACTAACAAGCTCCGTAAATGGGTGTGAAATAGTGCGATTATAGCAATGTCTACGATTAGGTGACCATTATAATACCCATCCATAAAATCTGATTGTCGTTTGGTAATATGAAGTCCATGAATGGCTGAAATGGTTTCCAGGTAGTCAAACATAATCATTTGCGGTTAAGATCGGTTCATTTGGACCAGAGGACTCAGTCCATTCCTTGTAAACACAGTCCACACCTTTGGGGAGCCACCAACAGCTTGCACAGTGTCTTGTTGGCAACTTGGGACCATGGCTTCGCGGGATCTGCGTCACACTCGAACCCTAGGATCAGGTCTTAACGAACCGAAATCGGTACACATCTGTCGAGGCCACGATTTTCAAGTCGTCTGGGGACCAACCAAGATGGTTACGAACCGAGGAGAGGCGCTCCAGTTGATGTGCTGTTAGCAAAGGCGATCGCATCGTTACTTTGCTGCTATAGCCAATTAACGCGAAATTCGCCACACTGTCCTAACGGATATATTCGACGTACATCCCACATTGATTTTGCGGTTATTTCACATATGTTGCTTGCCTTTTAGAGCTGACAACTCTACGAAGACGCCGCTGCTCTCGGTCGTTAAGTGAAGGCCGTCGGCCACTGCGTTGTCTGTGGTGAGAGATAATACCTGAAATTTGCTATTTTCAGCACATTCTTGACACTGTGTTTCTCGGAATATTGAATTCCATAACGACTTCTGAAATGGAATGTCCCATGCATCCGGCTCCAACTATCATGCTGCTTTCAATGTCTGTTACTCCAGTTGTAGAGCCATAATGACGTCGGAAACCTCGCACGTGAGTCACCTAAGTACAAATGACAGTTCCTCCAATGCAGTTCCCTTTAATACATTGTGCACGCTATACTACCGTCGTGTATATATGTGCGTATTGCTATCCCATGACTTTTTGCCACCTCGGTTTTCAGTGCCATAGGCAAACAGCAATTTTCGTCACATTTCTAAATTACTTCTCGGTTTCTTTATTGCTTGCTCGGTGTACAGATTAAATACTATCAGGCATAGGGGAAAATCCAGTCACACTCCTTTGTTAGCTAGTGCGCCCATTTCGTGTCCTTCGACTCTCATCGCTCCAATCTTGGTTTCTGTATAAGTTGTGAGTAACCTTACAAACACTGTAGTTCATCCACGTTATTTTCAGAATTTCAAAGAATGGTCTCGAGACAACACTGCCAAAAACTTTCTTTAATCTACAGATGCTATGAAAATAAGCTTTGTTTTCTTTGATTTATCTTTTAAGGCAAGCCGTGTGTGTTCCTACATTCCTTGGAACCCAAGCTGTTCTTCCATGGGGTTGGCTTCTACTAGTTTTTCTATGCATCTGTAAATAATACCTACTTTTATTTTTCAGCCATTCATTGTTAGTCAGCTTTTTTTGGAGTTTGAATTATTTATTTGATCTACAAGTGTGGGGTTATTTTGCTTATATTTGCAGATAGTTCTGAACTGGTTGGCTCTCTCAAGGATCTCAGCTACTGTGAGGGAATGTCGTCTACTCCAGGCCCTTTGTTTTGATTAGTTGTTTCAGTGCTGTTAACTAATCTGTAACGCTGGGTAATATGCACAACCTCCACGTGTAGGAAAATCAGTTGCTAACAGGCGTTTATGATATAAGTATCCATTGGAAATCAATAATACTGATGGCTAAAAGCCAACACACGCCTAGAATTAATAAAGAATGGGTAGAAACAAGGTTTGGTACGAACCAGGCTACAATAGTTGTGTTCTATGCAAATAGCAGATTAGACTAAATTTCATAAAACTTTGTTGTACGAAAATTGCGAAAGAGATACATATAACAGAACTGATAATACAACTGGTAGTTATAAAATCTGTGAAAAAACTATAAAAATTAAAAACATTTTATGTTCTGCTTTTCAGGGTACCTGAGAGCATTCCAAGCTAGAGGGCTGGAAGCAATACATTAGTAGATGGAAATCTGCTCTGACAACATGTTCTTGCTGAACTGGAGGGGCATCCACAACCCGTGGCTGTCACAGACGATGGGAACAACATCGGAGAAAAGCTGCCATCGAGCGTACCAGCTCCTGAGTGGACTTGGAATTCCTGCCTTGGATCAGGCATCTTCGCTACAGCGCCAGCAGCCACCAAAGGCCGTCAGCAGTTTCCCCTCCATCGAGGACGAGGAAGCGCGCCACGCTCCTCTGAATGACGTCACTGGAGGAGCCTCACCTGCCAGCAGCGAAGTCCGCGCCACCATCTCCATATTCCACGAGCCAATCCCGAGAGGTGATGCCAACCTCTCAGCGTATGTGTCTCGAAAAATGTCCGTGGACACAAGCTCAGATAACATTGCTCCACAAGCGGAGCCCTCCTTTCAGAATACAACAGCTCACGGGAGGCAGCCATATGCTTTTCCTTCCACCTCATCTTTTGGTCCTTATGGAGCACACGGTAGCCATGAGTCTTTGGGATCAGTGCAGCCACGCCCAGCGTCTCATAACGCGGTCGGCGACGTTTCAGATAACTGTCCAGAATATGAGGGGTCAACTGACCCGCCTATGCCCAAGGGCAACCAAGATGTACCAAGCCACACAGACTCAGATTCAGAGCTTGACGATTCTGACGACGGCGACGGCGACGGCGACGCCCCTGTGCAGCCATCTAAGCAGGGACGGCCAGGCTCACCCATCCGACGTCCGACCTATACTCATTTGTCGGACGTTTCTAATGATTCAGTAGATGATTCAGATGGGAAAAAACAAGCAACAGCTTCATACCCTAAACCTTGGAAACGGATTGAGAATGCATATGTACAAGCCTTACCCCTTTACAGCTCTTTGCTTGCAAGTCAGTTCCTCCTCATA
The DNA here is from genome assembly GCF_023864345.2 of Schistocerca serialis cubense. Classification (NCBI taxonomy): domain Eukaryota; kingdom Metazoa; phylum Arthropoda; class Insecta; order Orthoptera; family Acrididae; genus Schistocerca; species Schistocerca serialis. The sequence continues at coordinate 662,907,578 of NC_064639.1, read as the reverse complement.
AATGACAGACCCGGTACCGTTTCCAGTGCAATGCTGGAAGAGTGCCTTTTCAATATATTGATTCAGGCACTGCCGAAGACCAGGTTGTTGAAACTCTTGTCGAAATGGCAGGCTCGGCTAAGTGACAATATTCAGAATTTTAAAACGGAAAAGGCTTCATTCCTTGGGCTTCATGTCTCGAACGCCACACAGAACTCTGTCACGCAACAGTTCGGAAACATCAATGTAGACAGAGGGCAATCTGTGGACAGAGAAGCAACTCGCAATAAACAGCATCACAGAAGTGACAACAATGAATATGAAATGGTTGATCTTACTCCTGATGACGAGAAGAAAGTGGCAGGAGCCCAGGAGGAAAAGCAGCAGGTAGCTGAGCAGTCGTCACCGCTTGGGGAGCAGCAATTTCAGCAGAATTCCATCATCCAGCCACACATCGAGCAGATGCAGCCTGGAGATCCTCCAGCGATCCATTCGCTACCAGACGATCCTCCACCAATGGGCGCTGAGGCTTGCACACCTGCTGTCCAGCTGCCAGCCCCGCTGGCACAGGAGTTTGTGTTACCAATTCATCTCAATGAAGCAGGTATGCAGTCAGCCGCATTGTCAGAAGAGGCAGCCGTAGCACTCTCACCGCAGTCTCCCATGCAGCTCTGTTCAGCCCAACCATTCTCCCATGTCCAGGACTGCACCACAGAGGAACCAGCTGAAAATCGACCAAGGCCTGCGGCTCCATCTGCAGAGCGGTCATCTTCCTCACATGGTCATCCCATGGAGCCAATTTTTGTGGCTGAACCATCTGCGCTGCTGCCAGCTTCTGTAGCTGAACATTTGTCCCCAATGGAATCAGAGCCCGAGCCATCTGCGCTGCTCCCAGCATCTCTGCCTGAACATTCACCCCCAATGGAATCAGAGCCACTACGGGGGACATCTCAAAGCGTGGTAGCGCCCTCCTCCTGCCAGGTCCCTGCACAACAAGATGCACGCAAAGGACGTGCCGGGTTCTTCGAGAGGAGGAGCAGGGAACCGTGGGACCACAAAGGACTTCTTAGCTTTGTGGCGCGCCACGCTTTTACCTTACCTCATCATGTGTGGGCTGAACGTAAAGAGGGGCAGCCCAGGCGGAGTATGCGCATTGCCATGAAGAAACAAGTCAACACCTATTTCCCACGTGAGAGACTGTCTTGAAAGTCAGCATCTAATAAGAGAATTGGCTCATGCTGAACTAGCATGGGCGCAGAAATCTGAAATAATATCTTTGTCTGTAGCATATAATCGAGGTAATATGTGTGTTTTGATGAGGAGGTGTAAACATTTATTGAGGAAGCTGAAGGTATTTATACTTAATGTTTCTAGTTCAGTGGTGGACAGGTAAATGTGTAATAGCCATAATATATGTGAAGATCTGTGTGAAATCATTTTGTCATTGTTGGTTTCTAAGCTTATATTGTAGCAGTTGTAATTGTGTTGCTCACTTGGTAATTTGAAAAAAAAGAAAAAGGAATAAGATTTAACGTATCACGCTTTTCATAACGTAGTATGCTGCTCAGAATATTATATTTTTAAAATGTATTACAATTTTAATGAGATATAAGGTATATATATATGTATATATGTATGTCAGTATTTATGTACTCTACTGTGTTTAATTTATAATAAATGTTTCTATGTCGTGAAATTGTTCTCTGGACCTCTTCGCAAACGACAACTAGTTTCGGTTTGATGACCGCTACTTTGGTTGAACATGTTGAGTTTATGTCTGTATAGTTTACCATCATTTGTTTTAACCATTACTGATCTCAGAGGTTTTGCTGGTCTTACAACTTCTCCTCCTTTTCAATTTCCACGACAAACTATATTCAAGGTTTGTCACGTGCTAGTCGAGAATTTTCAGATATTGTATATTTACGTAACATCTCTGCTAATATCCCTTATTTTCCAATTCTCGACTAAGTTGCTGTGGTTTTATAGCCTCTGGACGGAATGTTTCTGGTGTATGTTCTAGTTTTTCTTGAAAATGATCTCTGGTTCATGACCCCAAGTGTATATCTTGTTGCGTGTTTCGGTAACTGAGAAGTGTTTGTTTTATCTACTGAACATTTTGACGGTTGGTCCATTATCCGGTTTCAGCGCCTCAGGTATTGGCTCTGAGCACTATGCGACTTAACTGCTGTGGTCATCAGTCCCCTAGAACATAGAACTACTTAAACCTAACTAACCTAAGGACATCACACACATCCATGCCCGAGGCAGGATTCGAACCTGCGACCGTAGCGGTCGCGCCGTTCCAGACTGTAGCGCCTAGAACCGCTCAGCCAATCCGGCCGGCACCTCAGGTATTCCAAACAAACTGATCTAGTTGCCTAATTTTTTCAAAACTTTTTTAGTGGTACTGTTTGGCATGTAATAAAATTCAGACAAGTCAGAGTAACTGTCCACTATCAATAAATTTTCTTGTTTTCCCAAATAAAATAAATCTGCAGAAATTATTTGTCCTGGATAACTTGGCATTGATTTCACTGCAATGGACTCATGCGTTTCTTTTCTTGAATACAGGTGACATATGTTTCATGTTGATACATAATTCTTGATGTGTTGTGTCATATTTCTCGAGTATCATATTTTCTAGCTCTCCTGCAACAACTTTCTATGTCAAGGTGCCCTTCATGGATCCATTTCATTTTCCTTTGAATTAAATTTGATAACGTAATTATCTTTTGGCATTTGAAGAAAACTGCTTCAGCATATTTAATAATTTCTTTAAAGGTCCAAAAATGACAGTTCTTGTGTAGCTTCCTTCAGTTAAGTAAGGAATTCTTCACTGATAGGTAAAACCGTCAATACATCTAGTTCTTCCACTTCTGCTTTAGCTTCTGGGTTCTTGCAGTCTCCAATTATGATGTCTGATATGGGTATATATGACCCTTCAGTATAAATTACCTTAGGAGAAACAAAATTTCAAAAATTATGCGTTTTAGTGTTGCAGGTACACCTTCGAATAATTTTTTAAAATTTGTCTCCAGTGGTCTGTATTCAGTTTCAGTTATCAACTCTTGCCATTAATACAGTCATGAAATTTCTTGACTGCGTATTTAATCGCCATGGCCCACTTTTCTGTTTGTGGAGATAAGTGTTGTGCTTGTGACAATGACTTTGTAGCATATGCGGCTGGCTGTTTATCCTGCAACAGGAGAGTTCCTATGGCTCTTTGACTGGCATCAGCAGATAAATTCACAGCTTCACTATAACAATGAAGCACTGGCGGTATTGTGAGACATGCTTTTATTTTGGTAAATGCTTGCTGTTTTGCCAAATCCCATTTCCACTCAGTTTCTTTCCTTAGCAACTACTGCAATAGATCTATCACTACATAAGAATTTAGTACGTATTTAGGTAAGTAATACACCATACCTAATAGATGTTGGTGCTGCTATTTATTTTGAACAGTTTGAAGTTGTTAATGACATTTACTTTACCAGAATGAAGTCCATCCTCTGCGAAAACGTGTCATATGAATTTTGTTTCCTTCACACCAAATTCACATTGTCTTTACTTAGTTTAATGCCCAGATTTTTCAGTCTCTGTATAACTTGTTTTGTTACTTCATTAAGTGTTTATATGTTTCTGCATTAATCAAACTATCGTCTATAAAACATGCTACATTCTTGACCATTTAGGACTCTAGATATGACGTGTTGGAAAACCTCTGGAGTATAAGCTAAGCCAATTGGTAATCATGTGCAACTCAACCTGCCCACTGTGTGCAAAATGTTAAGTATTTAGTTCTTTCTGCCACTGATTTGCCAGAGTCCATTTGCACAGTCTAAAAGTATAAAATATTTCGCTCCTCTCACTATCCTACTAATTTCTGCCAGTGTTTTTATTGGATAGTGTCGTCCAAGAGTAATTACACTTAGTTCTCTTGGATCCAAGCAAATACGAAGTTTCTTATCTCGTATATGACTATCATACGTGAAGCAGCAGGCACAGCATCTTTCACAGGCTTGATTACTCCAATTTCAACCATTATCTCAAGTTCATCTCCTATTTGGTACAGATTTATGTCGTACACGAAATCTTTTACACATCCCAAGCGTGAAAAATATAATGCATCTGGAATGTAGACTCCTAGCACGCTTACTCTTATCTGTTATACTCTTTTTATCAGATTCAGTTTTGAACACGTTTCTCGTCCCAAAATTATCTGAAAATCAGACTCCACCACCAAAAACTTCACATTTTCCAGCCTATTCCCAATCTCACAGAAGGTACTGGCTTCTCCCACAACATTTACTCTGCCTGTATTATAGATAAGTAACTTTTTATCACTGAATTTGACATTGTGGCACCTTCTTCGTTTCTTTTTCTTCTGGTTACGACATTACATTGCGCACCTGTAACATGTTCAGCTTTTATGCGTATATTGTTTGTAAAAATTACAGTTTCACATCAGTTTTTGTCAAAACGGTTATCATTTCTCAGGGCATTTATAAATATTTTGAACTCTTTATTGGAAGGTTGAATTTCGTAGAGGGTGCCTTTTTTTTTGCTGTTTTTATTTTACCCTTACCTTTCCTTACAAAATATCCCCCCGTGCTAAAGAGGAGCATATTCGCCATTTTTGCGCTCCAACAAGGGCATTTTTCAGTTGGTTCAATTCTTTTCCCTCTGCGTCAGGGTGTGCTGGTTATATAAAACGAATTGTATAGTTCAGTAAAGTTTTGATAGTTTATTTATATACTTCGACACATTTATATACTTTGACACATATAAACAACAATACGTAGGCATAATATAAGGTTAAAAGAAAACAATCTCCTATCCAATGCAAGTTCACTTTGCACTACGTTACATAAAAATGCCAAGCATTTTTAGACTACACCTACACTAAAAAAATGCAGAGTTTGATTCGTAAGTACAAAGCATTTCGCACGACAAAATAAGTTTTGCAAGGAACTTGTGCGCCGCCAAATGGCACTGTCATATAATTTGCAGGTCAAGACAGCCTGTATAGGCGTGAAGTGCCTATTATACAGAGACAGAACGGCACAAAGTTTTACTGTCGAAAAAATGGTGACTTACGCTTGCAATGACCCTGCCATGTGTTCACTATGTTAGTTCAAATGGTTTAAATGGCTCTGAGCACTATGGGACTTAACATCTGAGGTCATCAGTCCCCTAGAACTTAGAACTACTTAAACCTAACTAACCTAAGGACATCACACACATCCATACCCGCGATCGTAGCGGGTGCGCGGTTCCAGACTGAAGCGCCTACAACCTCTCGGCCACTCTGGCCGGCTCACTATGTTAGTTAAAACTACATTTGTGGCTCTATAATTTACGTGCGTAAGCACGGCAACTTTGAACCAATGGATCTCAGTGACGAATAATGGTACTGGAAAAATTTCAAGGTTCCCCGGGAATATCATCTTAAGAATATTTGTAGCATTTTTCATTTCGTTTATTGCATATTTAAAAAGCTGTTGAGTAATACATTGGCGGGAAAAATTCGCAACAGGAAAGAATAACTAGTGTAGAGTAATGAAATTTCGGGAATACATTTGTCTAGGTAACATATTTAACTGACTGACAATGCAAGATCACATGTTAATGTAAGCGCGAGATAAGTCATTGCAAATGTGAAACGCTGGTACATTAATAAGTTGTGTAACCGCCAGAATGTTGAATGCAGTCTTGCAAACGAACCTGCATTGTGTTGTTGAAGCACTAGATGACATGCCTGTTGCACTTGGTCGGACAATATGGGATCGTTTACTGCTGTTTGTGGATGACGCAGGAGTTGTCGTCTGATAGTGTCCCATATGTGCTTCACTGGAGACGGATTTGGTGATCGAGCTGGCCAAGGCAACATTTCTACATCCTATAGAGCATCCTGGGTCACAACAGAGGTCTGTGGCAAAGCGTTATCCAGCTGGAAAACACCCCTCGAATACTGTGCATAAATAGCACAACAGGTCGAATCACCAAACTGATGTACAAATTTGCAGTCAGAGTGCATGGGTCAACAACCAGAGTGCTACTGCTGTCATACGAAATCGCACCCCAGACCATAACTCCAGGTGTAGGTCCAGAGTGTCTAGCACACAGAGAGATTGGCTGCAGGTCCTCAACCGACCTCTGTCCACCCATCACACAGCCATCACTGGCAGCAATGCTGACTCAACTGTCATAAGAAACCACAACAGACCTCAACCCTGCCGTTCACCACACCACTGAAGTTGCAAATGGCGGTGGTTTGAGGTCGGTGGAATGTACACTACAGGGCGCCTGGCTTGGAGCTGTCCTTGTTGTAACCGATTTGTAACACTTCATTGTGCCACTGTGGTGCCAACTGCTGCTCAAATTGCTGCTGCAGATGCAGTACGATGCGCCAGAGTCAGACGCCGAACACGAAGGTCTCTCCTCTCGGTAGTGTCACGTGACCATCTGGAGCCCGGTTATTTAGCGATCGTACATGTCGCAGAAGAAACGTCCAGCTTCTCGTAACCCTATTACACCACCTCATCCAAACTCAGTGAGGTGTTGATAATGGCGTCCTTGTCTCATTGAAGGCATTCTTGCCTAACATCAACTCACCACGTCCAATCTCGAAGGTAACTAATGCTCACGACCGTTCCAGCGTTTATTAGAACAAACTAGATTTGCATCCACATAGTGGTGCTACTAGCATCACTCTTATGCGATTGGCCCAAAAGTTTATTAGACATCATCTTTCAGGTATAGAGACACGTCTATCAACTTTCGTTAACGTCGCACAACTCTTTCTTGGTGTTGCGATGCTTTTTCATTAGTCAGTTTAAAAAAAATGGTTGTAAATTGAACAATTTTCCGTGTAATAACAAAAATTGTTCCACATTACAAGCAAATATTGTTTTCAGCACTAAAAAATTTAAAGTAATAATTACGAGTTACAGAGAAAATTAAATGAAAGAAAACGTAGTATGTTAAATAAAAAAATGTTAGAAATTTTAAAAAAGTAATGGGAAGGTAAGAAAGGAAATCTCTGTAGCTTTTTCTAATATTCAAACAATGTATAAAATACAAATCATATCTACTGGAAATGATGAACACTACTTGACATATGGGCCAACGTTCTTTTACTTCCAGCACCTCGGGGAGGACGCACTGTACAGAAAGACTTAACTGCTCCCGGCCAACCACGCCCGACACTGAATCTGCCATAATTCCGGCAAACAGAGAGTTTTTTTATTTGCAGTGAAAGTCTCGTGCGAGTCGTAATTTCAATTGTTTCGCTCTGTTTTGATGGCGCCAACCACTTGTTGAGGTGCTTCAACTAGACGTTCATTCCTGGTACATCGCGGTCTTCCTCTCGTCGAGAAGTGTCATGAGGTTTCCAGTGATAGTTTCATGAACTCTCAGCGCGTTTCCTGTTCGATTCAAGAACTTGAGCGAAATGATAATCACCCGTAGAACGGTTACAGTTTTCTCCTGATCGGCCAGCAGATGTCGCGCGTCTTGATCCATCACAGATGTGCTATTTTCACGTTGCTGATTAAATGCGACAGACTTACGTGAAGAAACTTTTCTCTCCTTTGCCTTTCTGTTTCTCGACTTAACATAACGATAGCAGATAATATTGTAACACTTTCCTTCGTGATGTGGTGACGGATAAGCCACATAACATTCCCATTTGCAAGAGCGTACATTTCCCCAAGGAAGCATAGAATAGGATACAGTATAACTGGAGCTATAAGACGTTTAACATTGTGTGACAGTAGCATCCAGGATGCGACATTTGATTCAGTTACTAGCAAAAATTGGTATCAAACGAAATACAGTACTAGTCGTATATCTGCTGACGTCATTTTTGAGTGTGGCTGTGCCTCTAAATAATGTACGTCTCTAAGTGAATTAGGAGGGGTGCGCGGCAGATACCCTATCTCGCTTGTTACCCTTCGATATGTCGTTTTTACAGAGAAAGAGTATAACAACGTTAATTTCTTAGATATTAATACGTGCAAATAGGGTAATAAACAGTTTCGCTGACAACCGTAAACCGAACTGTTTAGATGCCATCAACAATCAGAAGTCGTGCTTCCCCTTGAATATAAGTGGCTGTGCTTCTGGTCTATGACTTACAGATTACACAATCTACCTCTATATCAGGAAGTATACAATAATGAACGTGACATACTGAAACGAGTAGAGGTGAATAACGTTTATAAAGCAAAGAATGTCATTAACTTGCATAAGGTCATAATTAAGAAGTGCATGAGCAGTGTAAGGGACAAACGCAAAATACAAAAAAGAAATTCTTTGTATCACATTAAAAAGCAACGATATCTGAACAGATTCCTCCTACTTTGCCTGAGAATAAAACGCGAGTAGTCGCCCGTACGGGCAGTCAACTTCGACATGAAATACGGCGTAAGGAAAGAGTAATACCTAATAAATACTGAAAGTGAGACTTGTATAACACAAAACAGCTTTTGATTCTTATTTTTTTAAAAACTGGACATACAGGAAGAAGCATAGAACAACTTACTGATATTTGTCAGCATGTTTCTACAGGATGCCACTTGGATAGAATTTTGTTTAGTTAACAACGCGATTCCCGTAACAAAGGATTTTTCGAATTACAGGGGTCCCACTCAAACGTCCCTGATTTCAAAGACGCAGGAAAAAAAACCATTTTTAGCACGAAGAATGTCGAGCCTATAGTCAATTTCTTGCCAAGTTCTTTGTAACATTTCCTGTGTTATTGTTGCTATCGCATTAGTGATACGATGTCGGAGCATAGGAATATCGTCCACTTTGACCACATGAAGAAATAAAGCGGCGTAATGTCGGGAGAACGTGGTGGTCAGGCAATGTATCCTTCACGTCCGATCCAACGATTGGGAAATTTCCTACCCAGGAACTGCGAACAGCCGTTTACCGGTGCGGCGGAGCTCCATCTTGTTGAAAAATGATGTTGGGTTGCAAGTCTTGTATCTGAGGGTACACAAACTGCTCCAACAGGTCTAGATACACTGACCCATTCACTGTTTGTTCCGCAAAGAAGAACGGTCCAAGAATCCTGTATTGCATTAGCCCACACCAGACATTTAGTTTAGGGCTATGACGAAAATGTTCAGTGACAAAGTGCGGATTTTGCTAACCCCAAATCCGAACATTATGCCTACTAACCCTTCCTGATAGATTAAAGGTTGCCTCATCTGAGAATAAACATCTTTCCAGGAAGCTGGCATCCATATCAGTACACTGCAGCATATCTGCAGCAAACTGTTGTAGGCGTGGTTTGTCGTTCGGCGTCAGATGTTGCAGAATTTGTACTTTGTAAGCACACATACGAAGACGCTGGTGAACTAAAGGATGCAATGTTGATTGAGGTATATCAAGTTGCCTAGATGCTTGACGAATAGACTTACGTGGGCTTCTGAGAAACGTTTGTCTGATGTGCTCCACTGTCTCAGCTGAAACTCCGTAACGTGCACCGCCAGAATGTTTCAGAACACTTCCTGTTGCCAGAAACTTCCTATACCATTCCTTAATTGTTCTCAAATCAGGTGGATCACATTCATACACACGACGATAATTTATTTGCTCAGTAATCGGAGATTTTGTTTCTGCAAAACCACACTACTGCTTGCGCACACTGCTGTGGAGTAGCCATTTTCACTTCATATGGCCATGTTGCACTCTGGCGACGATACTTGGCATCTCTGCCGCGGGAATATAAATTCTTTGAGATGCTCTACAATGTGGTGCGTTTTTCATTGTCGTATCTACGTGGTTTCTCACTCCTGGGCCCTAGAAATCGGGAAGGTTTGATTGGGACACCCTGTACTTTTTTGTTATTTGGTTTACTTTTACCAGCTTGCTACGTCGACGCTACGACAGATTCCGACGCCCACGTCTTCGCGACCCCCGACAATCCAGGCAGGCTTCAGACCCAATCACTCGACGAATGACCCTCTCTTTAAACTCACAAACAGCATCACTAAGGGATTCAACGACGGACGATGCACGCTCGCAGTATTTCTAGACATCGAGCGTGCATTCGACAAGTTGTGGCATCAAGGGCTCCTCCTCAAACTAAGCCGACTAGGAATCCCCACCAAATTCATTAAGATCATACAAGCCTACCTTAGTAACAGAATATGCAGGATCCATGTAGGGGATCAACAATCCGACCCGTTCACGCCACAGGCAGGCGTCCCGCAAGGAGGCATCCTGTCACCGACCCTGTACGCGCTGTACACAGCAGACATCCCCACCACGGCGACACCAGACGAGACAGTCGCACTATATGCAGACGACACTGCATACTGGTGCACTGCACCAAACACCAGGACCATACAACGGAAAACGACAGACTACCTACAAAAACTACAGACCTGGATGACGCAGTGGCGAATCCGACCCAACCCGACCAAAACACAGACCATATTCTTCCAACCCAGACGCCGAACCAAGAACAGAAACCAAAACACTGGCGACATACAACTGACCCTATGGAACACGCCTCTGACGCTCACTAACTCCGCGAAATACTTAGGCGTGTTCCTAGACAGGCATCTAAACTGGCAGACGCACATCAACTACCTCCTCAACAGAACAAGAAAAAGACAAGGACTCATACGACAGGTGCAGGGTCGCCTCCACGGCTGCCGCCTGGAGACGGCCCTGCACACATACAAGACCTTCGTCAGGCCGGTCATGGAGTATGCAGCCGCTCCCCTGGCTGGTCTGGCGAAGAGCCAGGCGGACAGACTCTACAGAACTGAAAGAAGACTACTTCGCAGCATCACCAAACTGCCCCCCCCCCCCCCCAGACGCCGAGCAACGACGTGTATGACATCACTAACATAGAACCGCTACAAACTCGACTAACGAAACTAAACGCCAACTACGGCAGACACATACTGACGAAACGACCAGACATGGAAGACTTACTGACCTCTGCAATCCGGGAAAGGAGGCGCCCTAAATTCAAATACATACAACCAGCGCGTACAGTGGCACAAAATACGACCTCCCATTTCCCCGACCTTGCTCCCACCATGACCCCACTCGTAAGCGGCACCCACTGTCCCCCCCCCCACCTCGACGCCAGGATGTAGGCAACGGCCCTACACACACACACACACACACACACACACACATACACACACCACAACGCAACGATCACATACACAAACAATCAATAGCAATAAAACGAAAATCTGAATAGATACACTTCCCTCTTAAACATATGTCTTCTTCTTAATTATATGACTCTCATACTTACATGACGTTCCTAAATTTATATGTTTCTCTTAAATTTATATGTCCCCTTCTAACTTATATATTTTACTTCAATTTATATGTTGTTGTTAAACTTATATTTTTTTTTCCTCTCATACTCTTTTTTAATTATTCACCTATTATAAACACCTAACTATATGTCTCCCAAAATAACCTCATAAATGTCTCCTGAATATCAAAATAGTATAAGATAGTATAAACCCTGTATTATTCAAAAATAATAATGTAAACTCCATATTATACCAGAACAATAATGCTTGGCACAATTGCAAGCAGATATAACTCCAAAAAGCAATAAATTGTATTGAACACCATCGGCAGAAAAAGAGCAAAAAGCAAGCTCTAAAAAGGCCCGCCCTCCCCATAATGGAGGGAATGAAATGTGCCAAAAAAAAAAAAAAAAAAAAAAAAAAAAACAGGAGCTCAGTTAGTCAGCGCTCCTGACGATGGCGACATGTCTGATCGCCGAAATATTGTGCCCGTGGGACACTATGAACCGGCAGTATACCCGTGGACTGTTCTAGCAACAAAAACGCCGGGAAAAACTGAAGAATCACTGCAACTCCAATTATTTACGTACGCGCCAATGGTGTGTAGACGCACGCAATTACATTTACATCCAACCAGGTCTTCTAGTTACTTCACTGCTTTTGTCAGGCAGTGTATTATACCATCCTTCCTCTTGCTTTCATTTCAAACAGACCATACGATAATGACTTGACTAAGAAATCGAAATCGGGATTGATATTATTTGTATTACCAGAGACTCAAAAATACAAAAATAAGAAAATTTAGTTTACAAGACGATCACTGTGTTCCGACACAATGTAACTCAACCTCTCTCTCCCACTCAACGCAAACACATTTTTTATTCTTAGCAGTAGTCGCAAATTCCATTTACGAAGTTCGCAGTAGTTTCAGAACTAACCACTTAGTACCAGAGCCGTTATCGATAGCTACAAACTGACCACGTGACGTCGCATCACGTCTCACAATATTCGTTGGTGATAGTCAGGTGATAGTGATAACCAGAAGAGTTAACAAACATCATTAAACACTTCATACAATGGAAACAGGGCATGATAGAACGATAAAGTGAAAATTATACATTTATTATAGGATTACGCCGGTTTAATTTTCTTTACATGCACTTTAGGTACGAATTTCTATATTCGTAGAAGCTGTTTCAAGCGACGCTCTCAGACATTCCAGGTCCATTTAAATTTTATTTGTAAATTACTTCTGCAAGCCAACTTTTTATGTTCGAAATTTACAGAGAGCATAAAATGTGTGCTGCAGTACATATTTTATGATTTGCTACTCCTTCCTGGTGAAAGTATAATGACTAAGCGTCTGGACAGCGAGAGGACCATAATATCCAGGAAGCGTCGTATTCTACGGAAAACGTATTCAGAAGTTGAAATAACAGAGCCTGCATTTCCCGAGAATCCGGGAAACGACGAGTTGGCAGAAGGTGGAAAGAGAAATGTTTAATGTGTTTTTTTCCTCCCCTCTGCTGGTGACCTAACTTTCTCAGCGTCTTTATTTGCACAGTCTTGACGAAAATTTTTCAGTGAATCTACAAATTGCTGACTACCTTACCTTAATAACAGCTGATAGCACTTCCGAATACAGAAAAGACAGTCCAGAAGTTACGGAAGCTGAAGCATCTGTACTTAGCTTATTACAAACAATCCTACCTCCACAGTGGACAAGAAATTTACTACTGGCCATATAAATCATAAGGAAACTACGTAGTTAGCTACACTCCTGGAAATGGAAAAAAGAACACATTGACCCCGGTGTGTCAGACCCACCATACTTGCTCCGGACACTGCGAGAGGGCTGTACAAGCAATGATCACACGCACGGAACAGCGGACACACCAGGAACCGCGGTGTTGGCCGTCGGATGGCGCTAGCTGCGCAGCATTTGTGCACCGCCGCCGTCAGTGTCAGCCAGTTTGCCGTGGCATACGGAGCTCCATCGCAGTCTTTAACACTGGTAGCATGCCGTGACAGCGTGGACGTGAACCGTATGTGCAGTTGACGGACTTTGAGTGAGGGCGTATAGTGGGCATGCGGGAGGCCGGGTGGACGTACCGCCGAATCGCTCAACACGTGGGGCGTGAGGTCTCCACAGTACATCGATGTTGTCGCCAGTGGTCGGCGGAAGGTGCACGTGCCCGTCGACCTGGGACCGGACCGCAGCGACGCACAGATGCACGCCAAGACCGTAGGATCCCACGCAGTGCCGTAGGGGACCGCACCGCCACTTTCCAACAAATTAGGGACACTGTTGCTCCTGGGGTATCGGCGAGGACCATTCGCAACCGTCTCCATGAAACTGGGCTACGGTCCCGCACACCGTTAGGCCGTCTTCCGCTCACGCCCCAACATCGTGCAGCCCGCCTCCAGTGGTGTCGCGACAGGCGTGAATGGAGGGACGAATGGAGACGTGTCGTCTTCAGCGATGAGAGTCGCTTCTGCCTTGGTGCCAATGATGGTCGTATGCGTGTTTGGCGCCGTGCAGGTGAGCGCCACAATCAGGACTGCATACGACCGAGGCACACAGGGCCAACACCCGGCATCATGGTGTGGGGAGCGATCTCCTACACTGGCCGTACACCACTGGTGATCGTCGAGGGGACACTGAATAGTGCACGGTACATCCAAACCGTCATCGAACCCATCGTTCTACCATTCCTAGACCGGCAAGGGAACTTGCTGTTCCAACAGGACAATGCACGTCCGCATGTATCCCGTGCCACCCAACGTGCTCTAGAAGGTGTAAGTCAACTACCCCGGCCAGCAAGATCTCCGGATCTGTCCCCCATTGAGCATGTTTGGGACTGGATGTAGCGTTGTCTCACGCGGTCTGCACGTCCAGCACGAACGCTGGTCCAACTGAGGCTCCAGGTGGAAATGGCATGGCAAGCCGTTCCACAGGACTACATCCAGCATCTCTACGATCGTCTCCATGGGAGAATAGCAGCCTGCATTGCTGCGAAAGGTGGATATACACTGTACTAGTGCCGACATTGTGCATGCTCTGTTGCCTGTGTCTATGTGCCTGTGGGTCTGTCAGTGTGATCATGTGATGTATCTGACCCCAGGAATGTGTCAATAAAGTTTCCCCTTCCTGGGACAATGAATTCACGGTGTTCTTATTTCAATTTCCAGGAGTGTAGTTGTTTGCTTAGTTTATTGATCGTATGAACGACTTTTTATCGAAATAATGTGGAAACAGTCAGTTTACAGGAGGCGTATACAAGATTAGTTTCACTGCAGTCATTGGCTACATGCTGGCCCTTTACGAGTACTAAAAGCCATACTGGCCTAAACTTAACATTAATGAACATACTATTCCGTAATTCTGCTCATGCAAGTTCACTCAAAACGAAGGCTGTTTTTTTTTATGCAGTAAGTTTTTCAATAAAAATTCGTTTACCGAATAGAAGTTTTTATTCACAAGAAATCACTTTAGATTAGACTTTAAACTTTCTTTACTAACTTCTAAACATTTTACGTTACTGACCAAAACTAAAAAATTGTTGATGCACACTGAACTCCATTTTGAGTCACAGACAGCTTTAATAATCAGTAGTAAAGGTAATTTTTTCTCCTATTGCTGTAGATATCGACGGATTGTTTATGCCAATTTCGGTGGAGAATTACATATGTACATATAGGCATTGTGAAGCGCAGTTAAAATACCTAGCTTCTACAAGATTACCGTAGGATAACACCACACATAATTTTTACTGCTCGCTTTTGTGCAACGAATACTTTCGTTATAAGTGATGTGTTGCCACAGAAAATTGTTACTTGAGACATTACAGAGTGGATATATGCAAAATATGTTACGAGACTGATTCGTTCGTTTTCAAGACGAACAGTCATACGAAGAACTAAAGGAGGAGAAATTACTTGTTTCAGCAGTTCGGAAATATGTTTATTCCGCTTCAAGCTGTCATTGGTATGCACATTCAAAAGATTAGAACATTCTTGCCTGTTTACTGAGACCTGTTCATGTGCTACGGGGCAAGGACAAATATAGGAAAACACCCAAAAGAACAACACATTAATATGCCTAATACGGTGTAGGAAAACCGCTGGCGTTCGAAACAGCTTCCAGTCATCTCGGAATGGATCACTGCAGGTTCTATATGGTTTGCAACGAAATATTATTCCATTCTTCGTGCAAAATCGTGACCAGTTCAAGTAACAATGATGTAAGTGAATAGCGACCACACATCCTTCTCTCCAAAGGATACGAGAAATGTTGAATAATAATGAGATCCGATGACTGTGGTGGCCGAGGAGACGTGACAGTACATTCTCGTGCTCACAAAGCAGTCCTGGACGATACGGGGCCCTGCCGTCTTGGGACATAGCATAAGCAATAGGGAATAGATATTGCATCATGGGATGCACCTGATCAGCCAAAATGGTCACGTAATCCTTGGCAGTAAAGAGACCTTGCAAACTAATCATGGGGCCCATGCAATACCACGACGTGCCTGCCTAAACTGTCAACAAACCACCGCCATATTCCTCTCTTACGACGTAGACTTGGCCAGAAGTTGGAAAACGTGTACAGCAAGCTTCATCTGACCAAATGATTGTCTTCCATTGCTCCCATAGTACAGGATTTATGGCTTATGTACCACATTTTCCTGTTACGAGCATTTGCATGACCTATGAGAGGTTTCAGAATTCTCTGCTTATTGAGTTCCCTTTGCGTCATTTTGGAGCTGCCACGGTTTGCGAGTGTGACATTCTGTTGTAAGGTGACTTAATTACTCACGTAGCACAACCCTATGTATTTTAGTCATATTTTTATGCTCTAGTAGTACTCCCCAGATCTATTAACGTAATGAATGGATGGGTAACTGAGATGTTCTTTTCATAATTCGTGTTACTACTTGCAAAATGCAAAGCAAGGAATGGAATTAGGTGTTCGGGTTTGTGAGAAGTTGTATTTTCAGTTTACTCGGAACAATAGTCTAGAGGAGAGGCATGGCGGAGGTATGCAAAAATTCGACCTTCAACCCAGCCATAAAGGTGTAGCTTTAAGTCTTCAAGGCCGATGCAGTCTGCAGCTTCCACCCTCGCGCTTCTCTCGACTAGAGACTGGCCATATTAACGAGATGGGATGTAACGCACCAAGTGGCTAGAAAGCAGTCGTACAATGGTGGGATGCGTATGTGGACAAATACCTCCTTTAGTTAAAGAAAGAGGCGGCTGGAAGTTTCCGTGGGAACCGTTGGACACAGTGTCTGAACGGTTGCTCTGGGACATAGCTAGAAAGATGGTTCGCTTCAAACCATACGCCCACCCACAAAATAAACAAAATGTCTCACGCTTGTTGGCGCTCTGTCAAAAACTTGAAGGTGGTCGAAGGTCGTAATCTCGGCAAAACTTGCCTAGAGATTGGACACGCCTTGGAGTCATTACAGTCATCGGTGGATAACTCGGAGCTTTTCCAAAACTTGAGAGGGAGGTTAGAATTTCGGTTTAAACATACTCTGTCTCCTGCCTCCACGAAAGATGGTCTTTAACCGCCGCTCGCAGTTGGTGGCACACAGCAGAGTACTGGAAGTTTATTTGGTGAGATTCGGCCAGCAATGGTTTTCCATGGAACAGTTCAGGGAGTGCAGTATTTGTAAACTATGCGGAGTTGGTCGTTCATGCAATTGATAACCACTTGTAGTAGTTTGATTTTCATGATGCACTTTGGGTCTGTGAATGGTGTTTATTCTTCTGAGTTAATTTTTCATTAGAGCTTTCTGAAATGCATTTCGCTTGACCATTAGGAATATTGATTACGCAGTCCTAAAATTGGTACCAAAGTCGGAAAAAATCCCAAGGTGTGGGCTGGATTCGGTTAGCAAAGCTCGCTGACTCAGCAATGGCCTACCAACATAGTTAGGAGGCGGCAGGCAAGGCTGCGTGGGCGGCTCCTCGGTGGTGCTGACTGCTGACTCAGGTCTGGGGCTGGGTGCCGTGTAGCGACCAGCGGAGGCGGCCGCGCTGGCAGGCGCTGACACACAACTCAGTGCTACGTGCACCAGGGCACCTACATCTACATCTACATTTATACTCCGCAAGCCACCCAAAGGTGTGTGGCGGAGGGCATTTTACGTGTCACTGTCATTACCTCCCTTTCCTGTTCCAGTCGCGTATGGTTCGCGGGAAGAACGACTGTCTGAAAGCCTCCGTGCGCGCTCTAATCTCTCTAATTTTACATTCGTGATCTCCTCGGGAGGCATAAGTAGGGGGAAGCAATATATTCGATACCTCATCCAGAAACGCACCCTCTCGAAACCTGGGCGAGCAATCTACACCGCGATGCAGAGCGCCTCTCTTGCAGAGTCTGCCACTTGAGTTTATTAAACATCTCCGTAACGCTATCACGGTTACCAAATAACCCTGTGACGAAACGCGCCGCTCTTCTTTGGATCTTCTCTATCTCCTCCGTCAAACCGATCTGGTACGGATCCCACACTGATGAGCAATACTCAAGTATAGGTCGAACGAGAGTTTTGTAAGCCACCTCCTTTGTTGATGGACTACATTTTCTATGCACTCTCCCAATGAATCTCAACCTGGTACCCGCCTTACCAACAATTAATTTTATATGATCATTCCACTTCAAATCGTTCCGCACGCATACTCCCAGATATTTTACAGAAGTAACTGCTACCAGTGTTTGTTCCGCTATCATATAATCATACAATAAAGGATCCTTCTTTCTATGTATTCGCAATACATTACATTTGTCAAAGTTAAGGGACAGTTGCCACTCCCTGCACCAAGTGCCTATCCGCTGCAGATCTTCCTGCATTTCGCTACAATTTTCTAATGCAGCAACTTCTCTGTATACTACAGCATCATCCGCGAAAAGCCGCATGGAAGTTCCGACACTATCTACTAGGTCATTTATATATATTGTGAAAAGCAATGGTCCCATAACACTCCCCTGTGGCACACCAGAGGGGAGTACCTATGCATCCAGTAGAAAACTGCAGACGTCAGTGGTGTGTGCCCGCACAAGCTACGGCGAGTTGGCAGCAATGTTTACCCACGCAGTGCGACAAAAAGCAACAGTGTTTCACCTCACAGGTGGTGACGATTGGGTTGCTGTATCAGCTGGACTCGAATCAAGAATCATGAGAGAGGGTGGCCAGCTGTGGCTGGATATTAACCAGCAGTTGGTCCTCCATTGGAATAGTTTGGCCAGCTGCCAAAACGTCCACAAACAGTTTGAGTTGCGAACTATCACAGTTCTGTTCCATACTAGAAGCTCTGTTTGGTCCAGAATACACAACACGTACAGCAAAGTTTGATTTCTGTGGGTGTATTTTAGGAAAGGGAACCTTTTTTTTCTGTAAGCATACCGCTTGAACATGTCCGTCCTTGCCACATGTTGCCTTTCGTGACGGGTGTAAATGACGCCTATGCGCTGAGAAGCAGCGCGGGCAAGACTTGACGCCGGTGTGTCGTCGGCCTGGCTGTTCACCTGGCTGCCTATGCTGAGCCTGAGTGGGCCGCTAAGCGCCCGACTTGCAAGCGCTGTGTCTGCACGGCCACGATGTACTACTGCTAGGCGGTACGCCACGAATGTTGTCTGATTGTCACAGGAGTCTTGATAGTTAAAAATTTGCAAAATTTCCTGTTAGGAAGGGTCGGGATTCTTGAGAATATGTTTCCTTATTCTATTATGAGCAATGTTCTGAATGATGCCGTCACATACTATGAAGTTACTACTCTCCTGGAAATTGAAATAAGAACACCGTGAATTCATTGTCCCAGGAAGGGGAGACTTTATTGACAAATTCCTGGGGTCAGATACATCACATGATCACACTGACAGAACCACAGGCACGTAGACACAGGCAACAGAGCATGCACAATGTCGGCACTAGTACAGTGTATATCCACCTTTCGCAGCAATGCAGGCTGCTATTCTCCCATGGAGACGATCGTAGAGATGCTGGATGTAGTCCTGTGGAACGGCTTGCCATGCCATTTCCGCCTGGCGCCTCAGTTGGACCAGCGTTCGTGCTGGACGTGCAGACCGCGTGAGACGACGCTTCATCCAGTCCCAAACATGCTCAATGGGGGACAGATCCGGAGATCTTGCTGGCCAGGGTAGTTGACTTACACCTTCTAGAGCACGTTGGGTGGCACGGGATACATGCGGACGTGCATTGTCCTGTTGGAACAGCAAGTTCCCTTGCCGGTCTAGGAATGGTAGAACGATGGGTTCGATGACGGTTTGGATGTACCGTGCACTATTCAGTGTCCCCTCGACGATCACCAGTGGTGTACGGCCAGTGTAGGAGATCGCTCCCCACACCATGATGCCGGGTGTTGGCCCTGTGTGTCTCGGTCGTATGCAGTCCTGATTGTGGCGCTCACCTGCTCGGCGCCAAACACGCATACGACCATCATTGGCACCAAGGCAGAGGCGACTCTCATCGCTGAAGACGACACGTCTCCATTCGTCCCTCCATTCACGCCTGTCGCGACACCACTGGAGGCGGGCTGCACGATGTTGGGGCGTGAGCGGAAGACGGCCTAACGGTGTGCGGGACCGTAGCCCAGCTTCATGGAGACGGTTGCGAATGGTCCTCGCCGATACCCCAGGAGCAACAGTGTCCCTAATTTGCTGGGAAGTGGCGGTGCGGTCCCCTACGGTACTGCGTAGGATCCTACGGTCTTGGCGTGCATCCGTGCGTCGCTGCGGTCCGGTCCCAGGTCGACGGGCACGTGCACCTTCCGCCGACCACTGGCAACAACATCGATGTACTGTGGAGACCTCACGCCCCACGTGTTGAGCAATTCGGCGGTACGTCCACCCGGCCTCCCGCATGCCCACTATACGCCCTCGCTCAAAGTCCGTCAGCTGCACATACGGTTCACGTCCACGCTGTCGCGGCATGCTACCAGTGTTAAAGACTGCGATGGAGCTCCGTATGCCACGGCAAACTGGCTGACACTGACGGCGGCGGTGCACAAATGCTGCGCAGCTAGCGCCATTCGACGGCCAACACCGCGGTTCCTGGTGTGTCCGCTGTGCCGTGCGTGTGATCGTTGCTTGTACAGCCCTCTCGCAGTGTCCGGAGCAAGTATGGTGGGTCTGACACACCGGTGTCAATGTGTTCTTTTTTCCATTTCCAGGAGTGTATGAAGTTACTACATACTGACGTGACAAGTCATGCGGTACCGCCTAATACCGTGTCGGACCTCCTCCTTTTGCCCGGCGTAGTGCATTAACTCGACGTGACATGGTCTCAACAAGTATTTGGAAGTCTCATGCAGAAATAACGAGAGATATTGTCTCTATAGCCATTCATAATTTCGAAAATGTTGCCGATGAAGGATTTTGTGCAAGAACTGACCTCTCAATTATGTCGTATAAATGTTGGATGGGATTCATATCTGACGATCTGGATTACCAAATCATTCGCTCGTATTGTGCAGAATGTTCTTCAAACCAATCTCGAGCAATTGTGGCACTGTGCATCGGTGCATCGTCATCCATAAAAATTCCATCGTTGTTTGGGAACCTGACGTCCATGAACGATTCCAAATTGTTTGCAGGTAGAGGAGCGTCCAGACCACACAGTTCTTTCCACGTAAGCACAGTCCACATCATTATGGAGCCGCCACCAGCTTGCACAGTGCCTTGTTGACAGCGCCCATGGCTTCGTGGGGTCTGCACCACACTCGAACCCTACCACAAGCTCTCACCAACTGAAACAGGGACTCGCATGACCAGGCCACGCTTTTACAGTTATTTAGGATCCAGCCAATATGGTCGCAAACCCAAGAGAAGCGCTGCAGGCGATGTCGTGCTGTGGCGCTGCTAAGTCCGAAGCAGGCATACGGGGGACTTGAGACGGTGGGGTAGCCATGACAAAGCAGAAAATACTAAAGTTAAGTCAATATGTGACAGCACAAACATGTCGTCTGCTGCCATAGCCCAGTAACGAAAACTGTCGCCACACTGTCCTACTGCACGAGTTCGTGACACGTCCCACATAAATTTCTGCCGTTATTTCACGCAGTGTTGCTGGTCTGTTAGCACTGACACCTCTTTGCAAACGGCGACGCTCTGGTGTGAAGTGGAGTCCGTCAGGTAGTGTGTTGCTCGTGGTGAGAGGTAATGACTGAAATCTGGTATTCTCGGTACTCTCTTGACATATGGAATTCCTTAACGATTCCGTGTTCAAAGTCTGTTAAATCCCGTCGTGCAGCCATAATCTCGTCGGAAACATTTTCATGTACATCATCCGAGTACAAATGACAGCTCCGTCAATGCACAGCCATTTTACATCTTGAGTACGCGACACTACCGGTATCTGTATAAGAGCATATCGTTACCCACTAATTAGTGACTTCAGTGTAGTACTCACCACACTCACATTTAAACTTACACTGCCTAGTAAGCCCTTGCAGGTGTAAAAATTTTTTGTTTATTTATAGAGGCTGGCTAAATGGTTCAAATGCCTCTGAGCACTATGGGACTTAACTGATTAGGTCATCAGTCCCGCAGAACTTAGAACTACTTAAACCTAACTAACCTAAGGGCATCACACGCATCCATGCCCGAGGCAGGATTCGAACCTGCGACCGTAGCGGTCACGCGGTTCCAGAATGAAGCGCCTAGAACCGCACGGCCAAACCGGCCGGCTGCGTGGGTCTGCGGGCGGTGGGGTACCTAGCGCAAATCAAAATATACTAAAGCTATGTCATTATGTGGCTGTGGAAACAAGTAAACTGAACAAAAATGGCAGTCACGGATCCAAAATAGAAATAGCCACAAGTACAACTTGTAAAAGCGCGCCAAAAATGTCCAGAAAGCGTTAAAAATAGACGAATGTGGTGTCGTACATTTGACAAGGTTCGTCTCCAGATGTTATGATACGAGTCGACAGATGCTATGTTCAGAGGAGCGAAATGTTATGCCTTCGTTGCTAATGATGAATGGGTGGAAGCTGGCCAAAGGATCTGACGCCGTAGGAATCTGGACAGGCAAGCAAAGATTAGTTGACACAAGCGCACATTAAATAAATATAATTTTCTCAATTTGTACGAAAGAACAGCTACACTGTTGCTATGAGCAGAGGCCTGACAAGGGCGTGCGTCTAAGTACACAGAACAATTGCCGGCAGAGCTAACTAACAGCAACAACTCGGTGTAATGTTCGGCACCAACTAGCAACAAGCAGTAATCTCGAACTAGAAGTCTGGTGCCCAGTGTTCGCCGCTGATAACGCCGTCCTGGCGGTCTTCTTTGGTCGGCGGCCTGAAGGCTCCTCTTTGGTGGCATTGTTCATAGCACCGCTCGCGTCGCTCACAGGAACCTTCGAGATAACGGCTCCGGCAGTATCGATAAGCTACGATACTATAGAAGTATTCAGAATTAAATGAACGTTATCCTCGCTCCGCCCTTTAAGGACCGCAAAATCTTAAGACCTCTGGCCCACAGACGGTAGATACCTAGAAACAAGTCAGATGCTCATAACTGCCACCTTTTTTTCCGGGTAGTTATAATGGCGCTGGTGGCAGCAGAGCTGTTGGCCCAGTTGCGGACGACCACGACCTGGGATGCAGTGACGTCATTTGTCGTTGTTCGGCAGTAGGGCAGTATTTCAAATCGCCCACCTGTGGATTCGCCGCCACACGCAACAAGTTGACACGAGTGGCCAGCAGTTAACGGCACTGCAGACGGCGTGCCTCCTGAGCTGGTGAAGCAGAGGGAGTGAGTCCTCTTGTTAAAGGCGTTTGTAACGTCCCCTTAGAACAATTACACATGACTGTGCTTAAACTGACAAACAATATTTTTAGCGCAACGCAATCTGACTTTCAAAAATCCCTACAAAGAATGGCCCTGACTAACATTAACCTATACCTTTCACAAATCACTTACCTCACCAAAAATCTTCGTTACTCGAACTACTGCAATACAGCTAGCGCCACTACTGCCAGCTAAATAAAAGATTCAAACTACTGAAGGCACTAACTACTGATAGGCATAGTTAGCAAAATGAAAGATTTTAATAGAGAACAAACAATGTATTTACCTTAATAGTGTTGAAAAATCATAATATACATAGCAGTTCATGACATCCAGTTTTACAAATTTCAAAACTCCACCATCTCTCTCCCCACATCCACCACTGCTGGCGGCTACGCGCTGTTAACATCTAGCTGCCCAACACTACAATGGCAGACAACAATGCAAACTAGCCACAGACTGCACACAGCACAGCCAGAGATTTTCATACAGAGCGCTACGTAACGTTGCCAATAATAAAAAGGAAATAACAACGACAGCGTATAAAACATTTGTCTGACAATGCCTTATGTTGTCAACAGAGATTTAATGCTAATCAAATAAAAAGGAAATAATAGTGACAGTACATGAGACGTTTGTTTGACAATGTCCTATGCTGCTAACAACAATTACACGCTAATTAAATGAAAAGGAAATAATAATGACAGAGTTGAAAAAACATTATATGATAATGCATGTACCATGCTGAATCTTTTTCATTCGTTTATTTTATTCCGGTCTGACTATTTTCTGAAACTTGTTTTTGCACATTTTCAGAAATAAAGAAAAACTGCAAAACTAACATCTCGTCATAAAGTCCTACGCCGAATTTCATTAAATTTACTCAACGAGCGCAACACATGTCACTGCACAAGTAAAACTTGAGAGTACAGCTGCGGATGAACAGTTATGTTCAGACTTGTCTGAAGTGAACGAAATGCAGTGGCGGAAACGGGCAAAGTGTAACACCAAGAACACTTCCACCGAATTCTACCAAACTCATACTCCAATATGTACTTGCCTGTGTGATACATTGATCAGAACTTCATCCCTATGAGCGTTTATATTAATAATTTTCAATGCCGAATAACGCATTTCTACAAACGGTGAGTGGTGTGAGTGCTTGATGGCTATTCGGTGTATCTAACGTTGCTGGAGCTTCTCAGGAGGACGTCAACGTCTCGCTTACCACCATTTATCGGTCTCTGACAAAAAACCGGTTCATTTTCACGAGGGACGGGGACACATCATACCGACAGGGCACACAGCCAGTTGTTTTAGCGTAATGGCAGTAGACTGAGTGCAGATGAGATGGTGCATCAAGAAGAGTACCGTCGGGTCCTTCCAAAAGGACTACACCAGAAGGTCACAGCATTGTTCGATAGGCTTTGACGAACAGGCGGTTGAAAACAAGTTAAATCCAGGCACAAATTACAGGCGTAATTTCGCCACGAATAGTCGGCAACAGCTGGGTTGAAATCTCGAGTGCCACGCGTCCTTTAGCGCTGGCACCATGTGACAGACAACAGAGGCTTGCACGGTGTAGAATCGCGGTCAACTGGGACACTCAGTACTGTTCTGTTGAGTCCAGCGGTGAGTCGCGCCCCTATTTGTGGCAGTCAGATCGAAGCTAATGTAGCTGGAGTAGACGTGTTGAAAGCTCACAAGAGGCAGCAATTTTGTCCAACGCCTGGGATCACGGTGTTGGGAGCTTCTGGATCTGGCAGCAAGACTGATTTGGTAATTACTGAAGGGAGCCTGAATGCTCGCAAGTCTGTGCGGAGACTGATAAACCCTGTTGTCACACCCTTCATCACCAGGGTACCAAACGCCGTATTCCAGCAGGATAACACGAGATCTCATAGTGTAGTTTACACAACAGACGTCTTCAGGACAGCCTGGACCCCTGATTTGTCACCCAAGGAACATGTCTGGGATTCGATGACAAGACGTCTGCTTTCATACCAGTCTCTAACCAGCTATCGTCATGAACTGACACAGCATGTGTTTCGGGCTCGACATGAAACTCCTCAAAGTGACATTCGGAGGCTGTCACGCTTCCAAGCCACAATGGATGGTGGTGGTGGTTGTCGGGATGTTTAAGGGGGACTAAACAGCTAAGGTCATCAGTCCCCCACAATGGATGCAAGAGTATATTATGGCTGTATTACGGTTGTGGAGATCACAGCTCACACTGTTAGTCAATTAGTTAGTCAGTAGTTTATTTACCCACAGATAATTTTAAAAATAATATCAGTCATGTCATCGTAACCGAAAAAGAAAACAGTTTTTTAAATTATTTAATCCATTCACACAGTTAAACATATAATAATAGAAAATGTAATAAATTGAGACGTAATTGAGATATTCATTGGCGGTTTGCTTCTGCTAGTCTCGTAATTAAAAATGTTTTCTCTGTCTGCTTACGGCAGTTGTTACCGCGTGCGCATACGTGTAACTGCTTTGATCACGTAAAGGCGCGTTAGAAACCATGTGGGCTCAATAGCCGAAGGTGTTCTGTGCGCTTTGTCTCGTTGAGCTAAAGTATGTTACACTGGTACAACGTCGTTTTCGCCATGGGAATGACGATATCCCCACTAACGTAACAATCGAGAAACTGCCACGGAACACTGGCAGTTTGCTTTCCACATCAGGCCACTACGCCAAGTACGCAGTCCCTGAGGCTACTGTTGGATTAATTCGCACGTCCTCATAGCGGAACCTTCGTAAGTCAATCAAGTCAGTCCTACAAACAAGTAGGCACTTACAGTTACCTCGTTCATAAAAGGTTGTACCTACAGCCGTACAAATTGCAGGTCGTCACAAAATCAAGCTTAGGGACAGGCCGCGACTGAAGGCATTCGTGGAGACCATTCTCGCAAAGACGAATGAAAACGAGCCATTTTTCGATTTCGTTTGTTTCTCGAACGAGGATGTATTCCACACTTCAACCACGGTAAACAAGCACAGTTGCCGCACATGGAGAGCCGATCGCCTCACACAGTGACAGAGTGCGAACGTGACTCCCAGAGTATGAAAGTCTGAAGTGAATTGTTAAAGGACACGATTACAGGCCCATTCTTCTTCGCGGAGCCTACATTTAATGCTACGACGTACGTATACATGCCGGAGCTGCATGCTGTGCCTCATCAAGATGGATCACCATGCCATTTTGCGAACACTGTGAAGGATGGAGCACCATGACAATTTGCGAGAATTATGAAGAATTTCGTAGCTCATAAGTTTCCAGATCACTTGATTGGAGAGATAGTCCATCAACTGCTTGGTCACCTAGAAGCCCAGACGTTGCGCCACATGATGCTTTTTCTGTCGGTATCAATCATGAATCAAGTATACCAGACAGCCGTTCGTGGTCTGCCAGATCTGCGCCATCGCATTCGTGCAGCTATCGCAAAACACTTGGAGAGAAGTGCAAAGCAGATGTCTCTTTTGCCACCAAAGGTGCCCATATTTAGGTTTATTAAGTGTGTAAAAAAAAAAAACAAAAAAAAACACACACACACTTTGAGTTACCATCTTCGCAGAAACATACCATCAATAAATATCTCAATTACTTCTCAAGTTATCACATTTGATATTATACTATGTTTAACCCGGACTCCCTTAGGTAACTGTAAGTTTAGTCTGGTTCTTGTTTCGTGATCATGAACTTCGATGTTTGTGAGACAGTTGATGATGATCTTCTTGACGTGCACAACAAATTGGGAAATATGCTTACATGGTCCAGTTAGGAACTCTATTTCAATAGGGAATTCTGTTACAGTTTGTAGTTATTATTCCAATGGCCTTAAACTGTAGTCTGAAGCCGGCCGGTGTGGCCGAGCGGTTCTAGGCGCTTCAGTCTCGAACCGCGCGACCGCTACAGCCGCAGGTTCGAATCCTGCCTCGGGCATGGATGTGTGTGATGGCCTTAGGTTAGTTAGGTTTAAGTGCTTCTGAGTTCTAGGGGACTGATGACCTCAGATGTTAAGTCCCATAGGGCTCAGAGCCATTTGAATTTTTTTAGTCTGAAGACCACATGGCTCCCCAAAATGACTCCGTAGCTAAACATAGAGTGCGTACATCAACAGTATATAACTAAAAGGCATCGTCTGTTATACACTGATGACAGAACTCAAAGGGTATAGCACGATGGTGACACTCTCTTTGCTAGTGTATTGGTTGGTCTGTTCCACTTCAGGTGACAGTCAATAATAACAAGTTTACAAAATTATTTTCCTCCTTTAAGAATTCATTCATGTTGTTTCTCAGCTTTTTTTTTATTGTAAGTTCGTTGCAAGATGACCATTTACAAATATCCTTAAGTGTTTCCATTTATTTTATCTACTTGTGATTTATAGAGTGTGGGATACTGATGAAAATGATAAATATGAAATGGTAACAAACGCTTTAGCGGAAAAAATTTCGTTGTTTTCAAATAACAATTTATGTTAGACACTGTCATCAGCAAAAAGAACTTTTCTCTGTCTAATCGTGTCTGAAAAGTCACTGACATATATCACAAACTACACCAGTTGCAAGATGCTGCCCTGAGGAACTCCTACGTCAATAAACTTGGACTCAGATAAATGTCCCATTAAAAATTGTGCTTCATTTGAAGCCTCGTCTCTGTATCATGTTCTTCAGATATGAGCGGGACCCATCATTGGTAATTCCTGTTACATCATCTACCTCTGTAACTACGCTGCCAGCGGGGAAGATTGCTGACGAAAGGGCAGGACTGGGGACTGGGTGTTGTATGGTCCTCATGTTCGTACTGTCATAACTGACATTCAGCTATTCAAATGACTGTATGGGAACGTCTCGAAAGCAAACAAAAAAAATTCCTGTTATTTATTATGCTTATACATTTTAGTAGAATTATATGGAGAATAGTGTCACAGACCTCTGATAGATCTAAAAATGTAATTGTGATACATTCATCCCTGTCAACTGCACGAAGTACAACTTTCGTAAACTCTACTATAGCTTCGTGTATACTTCTACACAAGGCGAAGTAGTGACTCACGCAATATTCGTCATCCTAATAGCGACTGCTATGGTACTTTAATAGACAGTTTCTGGCCGCTGGTACACTATTACCGTCAAGTTCCTAATCCTAGTACTGTGGCTAAATGTAAGAGGCGAAAACAAAAACATAAAAAAGTCTATGAAACTAATCCTGAATTTAAAGGTTGGTTGCGGTGAATCGAACTCTGAAACGGTTAGATGTAGAATCTGTAACCTAATTTTTATGTCTGAATCTGGATGTGCTAAAAAGCATTCTTAAAGTGAAAAATCATATCAAAAATATTAAGGTGGTGTCATCTAAAAGCCAGACAAATTTAGTACCTTTGTGAAATCAGCTACAACTGATGTGTCTTTAAACAATGAGGCTCACATCGCTGAAATTAAACTGGCAGGATTCGTGGCAGAACACAATCTTCCTTTCAGTGTTGTAGATCACCTGGAGAGGGTAGTTAAGAGTTGATTTCCTGATTCTAAAACCACCGACGCTATAGATTTGCGCCTCACTGAATGACCCCAGATTATAAAGAACGTAACAGAAGAGAGCCATAAGAACGAACTTGCAGAAAAACAGACATACAAAATTGAGTGTTCATCTGATAAGGCAACAGACGTAAGATCTGTTAAAATGTCGTGTGTCGTGGTTAGATGTTTTGATAAATAAACAAATAAAACTGAAGGTAAATTTTGGAATTTTTGTGAAATTTTTAAGCAGGGTGAATATGATAAGTCAAACGACAGTGTAACAAGTAAAAAAGCTTTATTCTAATGTAATGCTTTCATTTTATGCTTCTGAAAACAATATTATAGGATTTGCTTCTGTTGGTTGTAATTCTATTATGGGGTCAAGGAACTCTATTGCCACACGGTTAACTAAAAATGTCCTGGGCTAATTATTCTCAAATGTATATATCACTCGCTTCACATACGTGCCAGTGAACTTGTAAATATCTTCCCAGACGTTGTGAAAACCTAGCTAGGAACGTTAACAACCATTTTACAGCTAGTGCTAAGAAACACGCACAACTGCATGTATTTCAAAAGCTTTTAGAAGTCAAAATTCGTAAGTTGTTACATCCATTCCAGACAGGAGGGCTATCATTATGGGCAGTTCCAGTGAGGATTTTAGAATAGTGGAATGATTTGCGTCTCTATATTGATTCTAAATACCTAGAAGAGAGGCTAATTGCGACAGAAGAAATTCGCCGATACCTCAATGACAAATTTTTAAAATAATTTTATTTATTTTTGGCTTATATTTTATCGAAATTCGGAGATTGAAATAAGTATTCCCGGAGTGGTAAAGCTGTTATTGACTTACATGAAAAGATGGTAGAAGGGTACAAGGAAATGTTGTTTTGCAACATGGACCAGCAGTATGTCGTAACCAATAAACTGACTGACACTGGTCCCAATAACAGGCCAAATGTGTTCATGAGTTGAAGTTCTGATAGCAATTCAGAAACCAGAAATGTATAATGAACGCGATGCCTAGAAAAACTTTTACCGTACATATACGGATTTCATGCAGACGTGATGTTCAGAACTATAAACGACAAGTAACTATGACGATGATTTATTGCCATTGCTTGCTATTTTGATGCCTAAGAGGGTTCTTTCAAACAGACGAAGAGAAAAAAACCTCCCTCCCTTATATCTCTTAAGTCAAAATTGCCAAGAATGGTCTCTCTAGACCAGTGGTTCCCAACAGGTGGTCCGCTGACCCCCAGGGGTCCGCGAGCTATGTCAGAGGGGTCTGCAAGATGCTGTTGTTGGGTCTTCAGTCCTGAGACTGATTTGATGCAGCTCTCCATGCTAATCTATCCTGTGCAAGCTCCTTCATCTCCCAGGACTTACTACAACCTATATCCTTCAGAATCTGCTTAGTATATTCATCTCTTGGTCTCCCTCCACGTTTTTACCCTCCACGCTGCCCTCCATTGCTAAATTTGTGATCCCTTGATGCCTCATGACATGTCCTACTAATCAATCCCTTATTCTAGTCAAGTTGTGCCAAAAACTTCTCTTCTCCCCAATCCTATTCAATACCTCCTCATTAGTTAAATGATCTACCCATCTAATCTTCAACATTCTTCTGTAGCACCACATTTCAAAAGCTTCTATTCTCTTCTTGTCCAAACTATTTATTGTCCATGTTTCACTTCCATACATGGCTACACTCCATACAAATACTTTCAGAAACGGCTTCCTGACACTTAAATCTGTACTCGATGTTAACAAGTTTCTCTTCTTCAGAAACGCTTTCCTTGCCATTGCCAGTCTACATTTTATATCCTCTCTACTTCGACCATCATCAGTTATTTTGCTCCCCAAATAGGAAAACTTTTTTACTATTTTAAGTGTCTCATTTCCTAATCTAATTCCCTCAGCATCACCCGACTTAATTCGACTACATTCCATTATCTTCGTTTTGCTTTTGTTGATGTTCATCTTATATCCTCCTTTCAAGACACTGTCCATTCCGTTCAACTGCTCTTCCAAGTCCTTTGCTGTCTCTGACAGAATTACAATGTCATCGGCGAACCTCAAAGTTTTTATTTCTTCTTCCTGGATTTTAATACCTACTCCGAATTTTTCTTTTGTTTCCTTTACTGCTTGCTCAATATACAGATTGAATAACATCGAGGAGAGGCTACAACCCTGTCTCACTCCCTTCCCAACCACTGCTTCCCTTTCATGCCCCTCGACTCTTATAACTGCCATCTGGTTTCTGTACCAATTGTAAATAACCTTTCGCTCCCTGTATTTTACCCCTGCCACCTTCAGAATTTGAAAGAGAGTATTCCAGTCAACATTTTCAAAAACTTTCTCTAAGTCTACAAATGCTAGAAACGTAGGTTTGCCTTTCCTTAATCTTTCTTCTAAGATAAGTCGTAAGGTCAGTATTGCCTCACGTGTTCCAACATTTCTACGGAATCCAAACCGATCTTCCCCGAGGTCGGCTTCTACCAGTTTTTACATTCGTCTGTAAATAATTCGCGTTAGTATTTTGCAGCTGTGACTTATTAAACTGATAGTTCGGTAATTTTCACATCTGTCAACACCTGATTTGTTTTGGGATTGGAATTATTATATTCTTCTTGAAGTCTGAGGGTATTTCGCCTGTCTCGTACATCTTGCTCGCCAGATGGCAGAGTTTTGTCAGGACTAGCTCTCCAAAGGACGCCAGTAGTTCAAATGGAATGTTGTCTACTCCCGGGGCCTTGTTTCGACTCAGGTCTTTCAGTACTCTGTCAAACTCTTCACGCAGTATCGTATCTCCCATTTCATCTTCATCTACATCCTCATCCATTTCTATGATATTGTCCTCAAGTACATCGCCCATGTATGGACCCTCTATATACTCCTTCCATCTTTCTGCTTTCCCTTCTTTGATTAGGACTGAGTTTCCATCTGAGCTCTTGATATTCATACAAGAGGTTCTCTTTTCTATAAAGGTCTCTTTAATTTTCCTGTAGGCAGTATCTATCTTACCCCTAGTGAGATAAGCCTCTAAATCCTTACATTTGTCCTCTAGCCATCCCTGCTTATCCATTTTGCACTTCCTGTCGATCTCATTTTTCAGACGTTTGTATTCCTTTTTGTCTGCTTCATTTACTGCATTTTTATATTTTCTCCTTTCATCAATTAAACTCAATATTTCTTCTGTTACCCAAGAATTTCTACTAGCCCTCGTCTTTTTACCCACTTGATCCTCTGCTGCCTTCACTACTTTATCCCTCAGATCCTGTCAATTGTTCCCTTATGCTCTCCCTGTAACTCTCTACAACCTCTGGTTTAGTCAGTTTATCCAGGTCCCATCTCCTTAAATTTCCACCTTTTTGCAATTTCTTCAGTTTTAATCTACAGTTCATAACCAATAGATTGTGGTCAGAGTCCACATCTGACCCTGGAAATGTCTTACAATTTAATTCCTAAATCTCTGTCTTACCATTATATAATCTATCTGATACCTTCTAGTATCTCCAGGATTCTTCCATGCATTCAACCTTCTTTAATGATTCTTGAACCAAGTGTTAGCTATGATTAAGTAGTGCTCTGTGCAAAATTCTATCAGGCGGCTTCCTCTTTCATTTCTTAGCCCCAATCCATATTCACCTACTATGTTTCCTTCTATCCCTTTTCCTACTCTCGAATTCCAGTCACCCATGACTATTAAATTCTCGTCTCCCTTCACTACCTGAATAATTTCTTTTATCTCATCATACATTTCTTCAATTTTTTCGTCATCTGCAGAGCTAGTTGGCATATAAACTTGTATTACTGTAGTAGGCGTGGGCTTCGTGTCTATCTTGGCCACAATAATGCGTTCACTATGCTGTTTGTAGTAGCTTACCCGCACTCCTATTTTTTATTCATTATTAAACCTACTCCTGCATTACCCCTATTTGATTTTGTATTTATAACCCTGTATTCACCTGACCAGAAGTCTTGTTCCTCCTGCCACCAAACTTCGCTAATTCCCACTATATCTAACTTTAACCTATCCATTTCCCTTTTTAAATTTTCTAACCTATCTGCCCGATTAAGGGATCTGACATTCCACGCTCCGATCCGTAGTATGCCAGTTTTGTTTCTCCTGATAACGACGTCCTCTTGAGTAGTCCCCGTCCGGAGACCGAATGGGGGACTATTTTACCTCCGGAATATTTTACCCAAGAGGACGCCATCATCATTTAACCATACAGGAAAGCTGCATGCCCTCGGGAAAAATTACAGCTGTAGCTTCCCCTTGGTTTCAGCCGTTCGCAGTACCACAACAGCAAGGCCGTTTTGGTTAGTGTTACAAGGCCAGATCAGTCAATCATCCAGACTGTTGCCCCTGCAACTACTGAAAAGGCTGCTGCCCCTCTTCAGGAACCACACGTTTGTCTGGCCTCTCAACAGGTACCCCTACGGTACGGCCATTTGTATCGCTGAGGCACGCAAGCCTCCCCACCAGCGGCAAGGTCCATGGTTCATAGGGGGGGACCAAGTGATAGCCATGATTAATATATGCTCTGTGCAAAATTGTACCTTCAGTCCGTATTCAGCTACTAGTTTCCCTTCTCTTCGTTTTCCTACTATTGAATTCCAGTCCCCCATAAATTTTCGTCTCCCTTAACTATCTGAATAATTTCTTTTATCGCACCATACATTCCTTCAATCTCTTCATCATCTGCGGAGCTAGTTGGCATATAAACTTGTACTACTGTGATAGGCGTTGGCTTCGTGTCTATCTTGGCTGCAATAATGCGTTCACTATGCTATTCCTAGTAGCTTATCTGCGTTCCTATTTTTTTATTCATTATTAAACTACTCCTGCATTTCCGTTATTTGATTTTGTATTTATAACCCTGTATTCACTTACCAAGAGGTCTTGCTCCTGCTGCCACCGAACTTCACTGATTCCCACTATGTCTAACTTTAACCTATTCATTTCCCTTTTTAAATTTTCTAACCTAGATTATGGGATCTGACATTCCACGCTCCGATCCGTGGAAGGCCAGTTTTGTTTCTCCTGATAACGACGTCCTCCTGAATATTCCCTGCCCGGAGATCCGAATGGGGGACTATTTTACATTCGGAATATTTTACGCAAGAGGACACCATCATCATTTAACCATATAGTAAAGCTGCATGTCGCCGGGAAAAGTTGCGGCTGTAGTTTCCCCTTGCTTTCAACCGTTCGCAGCACCAGCACAGCAAGGCCATTTTGGTTATTGTTACAAGGCCAGATCAGTCAATCATCCAGTCTGTTGCCCCTGAAACTACTGAAAAGGCCGCTGCCTCTCTTCAGGAACCACACGTTTGTCTGGCCTTTCAACAGATACCTCTCCGTTGTGATTGCACCAACGGTACGGCTATCAGTATCGCTGAAGCCTCTCCACCAACAGGAAGGTCCATGGTTCATGTGTGTGTGTGTGGGGGGGGGGGGGGAGGGGGGTTACAGCTGCAAAAGATGGTTATCTGGTTTGGAAATACTATTAACAGGAGAAAGATTGCGCAAATTGTCACAAGCTCATTGTACTGGCGAGAGAATGTAAATGTCATATCGAAAAATTTTCACAGGCAGAACTCATAGAAATTCACCGTACATCTCTCAAGATTGTGCGTGGAAAACCCCAAAGCTCATATTATGCGTAGAATCGACGAATGTTCGATAGCTCCGTAAGTTTCTATCCTCTAGAGATCGTGTAGTTAAAGTTATATCAACAACACAGTCGCAGAAGCATTCAGTTTCCCCAGTCGGTATCTGCAGATGGAAGAGCAACATGCATGGTTCAGTAAAAATTAGGCTATGCTCTTCCACGCAGTTCATAGTGCTTCGGAGACTATAGGGGAAGATGTATAACATAGAAAATGAAAAAGCACGAAACACTGATTGCTCTAAAGTAATGCAGCATTTAGCACAAACAGAACAAGGAAAAACTCATTTAAATGACACATGAATTTTGGTCACCAAACAAATGTATTTCATTAGCAATTGACGTTATTATTTGGTATTCAAAATTATGTACTGCTTTGAAAATAACTGTCAATTATTGTTTTGTCTTGTAGTTCAGTCAAGGCTGTACCAACTGGCTGGACAGATATGGGGAAAAAGTCAGGATCGAAAGTCGCTTTAAGAATTAACCGAGAGAGGTACATGAGGTCTTCTCTCCGTGTTCCTGCCTTCTGCGTAAGATATGAAGCCTTTTCCTTTACCCGCGATTGTAAACGAACGCTTCTGTCACAGTGTCACAGCTACAGTGACATTTCCTCCAAGCAGCATCATAAAGAAATCACCACGACGGCTCTACCGAACCGACACCTATGGCTAACATGGTTTATGTCACTACAGCGCGCTCGGTCCACACAGCCGCCGCCAAACAGCTCGCTCATGTCCAGCAATAGAGTTCTCTATGCTACTTCACTATTGTATTGTAGGATCTCAAGCGTGGCAAGCGAGTCCTGAAGCAAATATGCTATTTGACGGGGGACTTCCGGTTTTTGCCGATTCAGTCTGCGGACTGGAATGAGAAACGATGGAAGAAGTAAGCAAAAACGATGGAAGGGGATGGGGGGAGTATGTCATTTACCCGCCCCTCCAGCCAGTGTTTTTGCTGTTACTACGATCTGGTGTGAAAATAAAACAGAAGTTCGGGAGGATAAGCTGGCTGATTAGTATTACCACGCGAGTTGTTACTTGTTGTGTCTATAAACAACTGTACTTTACTCATCTTGTGAACGCAGTTTCAGAAAATACTGCTTACGGTCGAGACTGTCAAATTTAACTACCTTGTCGACAGAATATGCCGCAACTGCTGAATTTGTCTTCAATAACATAATCAACGAGTTTCCTTTGTTGAAAGCAAGGAAATGCTAACTGAAGTTATAGTAAAAAACATTTTCTGGAACGAGTTATTCTCTCAGCTCTTAATTACAGTCCTTTCTAATTAATAATTTATTACATATCGTAGTAAACGAATGGCATAAACAATAAGATGTTAATGCCGTGAAGCAAACTGCTATCAATCCATTAATTACAAACAGAAAATAGTACTGTAATTCAGTTTTGGATTACGTTACTTCCTTCTCACCTATCGTCATACTTTTTTATAAGTTCTGAGCGACAACATAAGGTATTAAGAACGCACAGCTTGTTGCACTCTTCACACATTAATTTGTCTATTTCTTTTATCAGAGCAACTTATTTTATCTTTTCCCATATTTTGGTTACATGCAACAGTCAGAAATTATGACGGAAGTAGGCCACACAATTTGAAATATTGTAGAATCAAATTATTTACCTACACCTGCAGCAGAAAATGGTTCAAATGGCTCTGAGCACTATGCGACTTAACATCTGAGGTCATCAGTCGCCTAGAACTTAGAACTAATTAAATCTAACTAACCTAAGGACATCACACACATCCATGCCCGATGCAGGATTCGAACCTGCGACCGTAGCGGTCGCTCGGCTCCAGACTGTAACGCCTAGAACCGCACGACCACTCCGGCCGGCTTGGAGTAGAAGTACGGAAGAAATCAGAGAAGGATTTTCACAACTTTGGGGGGTTTTCGAGCCTTGGAACCATAGACCGAAAGCTTCTTAAGCTAAAGTAACCAGAGGACACAGAATATTAGTTCTACTACTGTAAACAGTTCTTTTAGCTAGATCTCCTAGCGGTGGTTGACCCATACTATAAGTTCATAGCAGCTGATATCTCTCCATGTGACAGGAACTATTACTTTAAGTTGTACTATGGAACTATTGTGTGGAATAAAATGATCATTTGTTAGTGTTTGAGGCAAGAGTAGAAAAAATTCATTTAGGCATTAGGAACGCAGCGTGGGCTAGACAATTAGTTTCGCTTAAGTGAAACACATAACTGTCTTACATAAAGCCTGTTTTCACCGAAGGTGGCGTTTTTTTATGCCAATTTTCTATGTATTATTTTCCGTTTCTATCACATTGTTACGTACTTACAGGAAATTATGTTGTCGTGTGAACTCATTAGTGTACAGCACTTAATCCATAAACGCATGTGTGGGGCAAAATATACCCTGCACTAGCTTTGATATCTTGGTAGCATTGTTAGATAAATTCTGTAACTGTGACTTTCCATAGACCTTTCAACCAACTGTCCCTTCTTTTATGTGTAAGTTCCCCAGTTTCACTAACTGTCTTTTCGATCAGACGTGTGTCTTGTCAGCCACTGTCACCAATGAAATGTAGGGACAGATGGAGATTCGAACGTGTAGAACATTATGCAAACAAATATGAGAAAAATAATGAGTCTAAGAACAAAAATAACCTATTCCAAAGACAGATCGTAATACAGACACTGCGCAAGAGATAGACGATGATGACTCAGAGGAAGTGGCTGCAATATCTTAAGCGAGCTATGGAGGAAAGGATGGCACTGAGTTGAAAAAATCTGCCACCACTGGGAATCACATGCCCTCACCTATCAAATCTGCTGCAGGTCCATCACCGGAGTGGAAGAGCCAAGACTGAAGAAAGCTCCATCGTCTTCTGAGAGACATGAGGTGGGTCCCCTGGAAAAAAAGACCAGAAAACCAAACTACATGCAAAACTTCCTGTAGTATATATGCAAGGAACATTAATTTTCAGTTTGGTAAGAAAATATTGGGAATTATTCTGGTTAGATATAAACAGCAAACTATGCAGAATACTGTGTCTTTGTGTGATTTAATTTTTGTCGCTACGTGAAATACGTCTTTACATCTTAAAAATCATTAATTTTATGTTTAAAATACTCTCAAGTTGTGATGTACGCACGTACATACCAGTCTCCTAGTTTCATGAAAATACTTTTTTTCTGACTGGGGTAAAAAAGTTCACACAGTTGTAGTAACGTCATAAAAATCCGCACATGTGCTTAAGGGTTAATAATGTACTGTCCTTCACTGCATAAACTGTACTTCCTTGCCTCCCCAATAAGCTTTTTTCTGTTTGCATTATTTCCACTGTGTGACTACAAACTCATGGGTACAGCAAATCTGTCTCCCGCCACTGGTCAAAAAAAAAAAAAAAAAAAAAAAAAAGTGTGTGAAATCTTATGGGACTTAACTGCTAAGGTCATCAGTCCCTAAGCTTACACACTACTTAACCTAAATTATCCTAAGGACAAACACACACACCCATGCCCGAGGGAGGACTCGAACCGCCGCCGGGATCAGCAGCACAGTCCATGACTGCAGCGCCCCAAACCGCTCGGCTAATCCCGCGCGGCCCCGCCACTGCTGCCTCAACTACCAGTGTCACAACTAAGCAATTGTTAGGTTGGTATATAAGCTCGTAGCGTTTTTCCAGAAGTTTAAATAACACAGCAGATACATATAACAGACACTGTAGTCATCAACTTTTACAAGTCTACCAACGTTGGGGTTGCTTTTCGATTCCGCGACTGTGGAAATCACTTGATTTTGAGGCAAAAAACACGTTGAGCCATGCTAGAAGCGCATTTTCATCTGGAAAGGAACTTCGTTGTAGGTCGTTCGATAGAGAGAGGAAAAGGTGAAAATCTGGGGGCGCAAGATCAGTTGAATAAGGCGGATGCGGAACGACTTCCCAACTCCTGTACAGCGTTTTTTGTCCGTCCAGCTGAATACAGGCGGGTGTTATCGTGGAGTAGCGTCAGTTCACGTAGTCTTCCTGGTCGTTGTTCTTGGATTGCACCTGCGAGAGGTATCAGTTACTGACAATGAATATCAGTAGTGATGATCAGTCCTAATGTTAGTATAAAGACACCATTTCTCGTCACCGGCAAGATACTGGATAGGAATGGTTGGCGTTGTACACGAGGCAATTGATGAGGAACAAATAGAGATGCCCACACAGGCACCTGCTGATTTTTGTGATTTTGTCTTGGAGCATGCGTTACGCATACACCCAGTTTTTGAACCTTCCCTTTTTTATGCAAATGTCGCACGACGGTGGAATGATCACACCTCATCACGTTTGCAAGTTCTCGAGTGCACGGACGTGCATCACTGTGGATGAATGCGTTTGAGGGGACGCAGCTGCGAGCCATTCCCCCTATGCCAGCAATGCAAATTTTTCTGAATGAACTATTGAAGACAGAACCTTGGAACGTGGAAACGACGTTTCGAGTAATAATTGTTTTAATCTAGTGCAGCTTCAGGCACATTGAATTTGATGAGTTCTGTTAACATTTGTTACAAAAAAAAATGGATTAAATTTAAAAAATGAATCTCTTTTTAAGGTTGAGTCATAAGAAATACCCTTACAAAGCGAAATGTGGGTCTGTTTGTTCATTTGTTATCTTGGAACGACATAAGAAAAATTCAAATTTCTGTGACACACAGTTCTGGAATGGATGGTATCTATAGGACAAAAACGTAGTTTTGAGAAAACGTGGTTTAAAGTTTTATTTGTGTATATTATTTAAAAATTTTATATCTGTTTTTAAAATTAATCTTTCCGTGGACAGTATTCAGCATCACCTGAATCGTATGCATCTTCTCTTATTTTATTCTCGGCTCTTATTTGTTTTCTCACCTATTTTGTGCAGCTATGTCTGTTTCACAAATTCTTGAAAAATCGATATTTGGTAACGCCAGTCATGTGTTTCGTCTGCATTGACTCCTAGCTTCTCCAATACTTCGATTTTTCTTGATACGCCATCATTAAAATATAAAACAGCATCTAATACATCAAATTTTAAAGTTTGATAATGTACAAACACCGTTTTTGGTAGACGATTCCAAATCTTTCCAAGCAGCGATTGAGATTTTGATTTTACTACGTAAGAACGTCTTCAGTAGATCATTATTAAGAAGGTCCCTACATAAATCTTTCATTGGGCTCGTAACTGCTAGCGGTAAAGAGTGTTAATTCTCATAATTTTTGCCAGAACATAATGCCTGTTTACATTTACACCAACTTTCAGTACTGCTTGGGCAAAGGCTGTGTTGTAGGTTGACACCTTACTGAAAAACATACAGCTCTTCTCATACTTTCTAAATCATTACATTTAGAGGCTTTCTCAGCCTTGAGCCAAGTCTTTCCTGAACAGACCCAGCGCAATCCGATTTTATAATCTGAATATCAGGGCAATATGGCTTCTCTTCACAAATTGTTGTAACGGCGTTTATGTCGACATAACTGTGATATTTCGTGTACGTGACACCCCTACCACTGACAGAGCACTGAAAAAATTTTCGTATCCCAGCCATCTCCCACACCCCACACTTGGTCCATTATAATTTCTTTCACAGATGTGTCTTGCTCTTGAGTCATTTTAATAAACAAAGCAACTTTTACATTTTTAAAGGCTGTGACTGAAACGATGCCACTGAGAGATGTGTACCCTCGTTTTGGCACGAGGCATCAAAACTACCATACACAGAATCATGTTTCAACTTCTTTCTCGATGCACTTAAGGGGTCTTTGTTTTCATCACTAGAAGCACATGTAGACAGTCACTCTTCTTGTTCATCACATGTATTATGGGTACTTGTGTGATAATTTCCTCTGAATCTTGCCTTTGGCGAAAACTTTTTTAGTTTCAGCAATTTCTTTGGAGAAACGATGAAAATTACAATAGCAATTCACGTGTGCAATTAAACAAAAGAAACATAAATTTTTTTCATCTTGTGTCGACGAACGAAGTTGACTTTTCATCTAAGTGACAGGTTTGGAAACCATCGAAATATGAATCATAGATAAGCATCACATGGAGATGCCTGAAAACCTACAGTAAGGCGAAAATGGGTGCTGCTCTAGATATGCTACGTATTATAAAATTGTCAGTATCTCAGAAAATAATCATCACACTTGCATGAAACAGTTCGCTTTACAAATAAAACTGCAGAGCATTTGAAACGACAGAAAAATGAAATTCCGATTTTTGAGCCGATTTTGTGCCTGTCCCCCTTAAACGATCTTCATCAAATCCCGAATATCTCCCTGAACATGGAGAGTCACTAATGACAAAACACTCCTTCATAAAACGAGAAAACCATTTTCTTTCCATGCTCTGTACAATGCATTGTCCCTGTACAGTCGTGGAAAAAACGAGCGAGACCCCTCGCCTTTTCGTTATGCTGATTCACACAGCTTTAAAGTCTGCTACACAGCATAACAGGCAAGGCGACGAAGTGCTACCAACATACTATGCACAGGCGTGAAATTGAAAAACTATCCGAAATTTGTCAGACTATTTTCAATCATGTGTAAGACTATGTCAATGCTGATTAGTGTCTTAACTACAACACCTAAACATAAGATATAAATGAAAGAAGAAACGCTAATTAGTATGAACTGTATTAATAAAAATGAGTTTCAGCTTATCGAGATAACATAACTGTTTAGTAAGACAAAGTATCCCAGATCGTTACGAATTAGCAAAATATCATACGCATTCTGCCGCGAAATGGTCTGTGTCAACTTTCAGACCTGTTATACTGGATTACCGTTGCTGACCTACCATGAAAGTGTGCAAATTTAACAATGCGTGAAGATTCATAACGAAATTCAGTTAAAAATCATTCAGTACCACACTTAAGTCAATTCAGTTATTGACAGAAGCGGAAAAAGTAGGTAGTAACAAGTATGAAATTCGACAAGAGTTTCATTCGACATCCACGGGGCGCCGGTACAGTATAAAGGTAGCAATAAAACGTATTGGGGGTGCGAGAATTTCTTAAAATTCCTTCTGCCTCCATCGAGATTGGAACCGAAAACAAACCAGACCTCTCTTGCAGAAGCAAACACCTTTCACTATGCTAGCAGACAACCCAGGCAAACATCCCTCTATTATTACCCCAGACATGAATAAACCGGTAATTTCGCAATGAAAATGGCAAAATTATCTGCAGTTTCTGTTGCACAGAGCTTTCTGTACTC
This sequence comes from Schistocerca serialis cubense, assembly GCF_023864345.2. NCBI lineage: Eukaryota > Metazoa > Arthropoda > Insecta > Orthoptera > Acrididae > Schistocerca > Schistocerca serialis. The sequence goes on along the minus strand of NC_064639.1, from coordinate 662,866,028 downwards.
AAAAACATGAATTGTCTACCTTTATGTCACCGCTTATGTGACAATCATTCGGGATGTTTATCGAAATAACAAAAAAACTGTTATTAGCGAGTAAATTTAGTAGGATAATTCTGCGCCAACCCAGGAAATAAACGGCGACTAGCTGCCAAACGTATTCTAGAATGTTTCGAATTCTCCATTAGACGTGCCACAGCCAGAAAACGTTCATTAGCCGAAGTGTTCCTTAAGGTAGCTAGCAATGGGAATGCTCGCACAACTAAAACGCGGTGGCATTAATAGTGGGATCTGAATTACCACGTGTATAGGCAAATGGATTTTATTTGCATTCCTGTAACCGTTATTTGAATCGACAGCTTAGCTACGATTAATATGCTGATGTATCGACTGCAACTGGAACATTTCGAATAAAGAGCAGGGGAAATTATTATGCGGCCCTCATCTTCCGTAGCTGTGGTAGCTATTTACGTTGTTAGGATTTCGTTACGTAAAACGGTAAAAATGGAACCCTACTAGTCTCACTTTCTTGACCGTCTATCTGTCTACCCAACCCTTAAAACCCGTTTACCTCGAGTACGGGTGGACACAATAAGCGCAAATGTATCGCGCTTCCTGCGTGTAAAAAAGTGAGCTATGTCAACGCAATCTAAAGATACGGCCGTTTATGTAAGGAAAATTTACGCGAAAGGTCAAAACATTAAGCACTATGCCACCAAACTGCTTAGGTCATCAGTCCCCTAGACCTAGAACTACTTCAACCTACCGAACCTAACACACATTCATGCCCGGGGCGAACTGACGGCGCAAGGAGCCGCGCGGTACGCGATATGACGCCGTTGAACTTACCCCGCACTGGCAAGCTGTTAATATCATCTCGTGTTACTAAAAAGTTATTCACTTCTGGTGAATGATTTTCTGCGCAGTTCTTTCAAGAAAGAATAACTAAAATATATTTGATGTTACGGAAGAGGAAGGACGCCTAATTCATTTCCCCTTGTCTTTATTCATGATGTTAGATTCGCAATCTGAGCATACGTATTATCCATAACCACAATTTAGATCCAAGTCATAGTCACAGATATGCGAATACAACACATTGGCTTATACTTGAGGTATTTCGTTTTTCACGAAGTTGTGGCAGACGACGCTGTGGTGTCTTCGAAGCGCGAGTTTCTCCAGTGGTAGCTATCTCAGCGCATCAGCTGAGCGAACTTGCATAGTATGTTGGTAGCACTTCGTCGCCTTGCCTATTATGCTGTGTAGCAGACTTTAAAGCTGTGCGGATCAGCATAACGAAAAGGCGAGGGGTCTCGCTCGTTTTGTCCACGACTGTACATAGCGCAAATGCTTCTGGCTGCCTACGCTACTGTTACCCCCCTTATTGCACTCAAACTGAAGACTTCATCGGACATGTTCCGATTTCTACACTTGGCACTCCATTTTTTAGCGTCCATAGCCTCACTCACTATCGCCAAATGACAAAATGACAATATGTAAACTCATACAGCAACAATGAACTACAAATAGAAAATAGCAATCGATAAATAAACCCATAGCAACCGAAATACTAAGGTGCAAAACAAAAACGCTGCGAATTTATGTGCCAAACTAATATATAGGCCTACATGTCCACACAGTCACCGACGAATCTTTTTTATCTGACAACTCGGCGCTGGTAGCAGCGGCAGGCGTGTGGCCGTCGCCTCAATGTTACCCCTTATGTTACCAGCATGATGCAATAACGAGCGTTTCAGCGACGCGCCCGTAGGTCGCGCAGCCGTTTGCAGAACAATCGCGCGTCTGCGTTCGAACGTAAGTTCCTCTGCTCGGCAGCAGATGGCAGTCCACGGCCCGCAGCGCCTCTCTCAGCAGCCCCGCGCACCCTATAAGTAGGGGCTCCCACGCAGCATCGCGTCACACACCCTTCGCGCCAACGGAGGGAGGCAGACATGTCTGACAACAGTGATGGCATCAGCCCGGCACTAAACGCAGCGGAAGGTAGGTAGCTGCATCAGGCTGTTCACTCTAATCAGAGTCACAAAACAAAATATTCAGCTAATCTAAAGCCAACGCCCATAAAAATTTTAGCAGCCGCTACGCTGGTAGCTGTAATTGTATCGCTTTTTTTTTTTGCTTTGAATGCAAAAAAATAATTGCTACAATAAACATTAACTTTGCAATGAATACTCATAATTCTTCTTTGTGTTTTAAAATTGTTTTTAATGTATTCCTTGGCTTTTCACTGTTGTGGCTGGCATTCCTGATGTGACTTTGCACCACAATCTGTAGGTAACAGTGATACGCCGAGAAAAATATGCACAATGAAATTGCTTTCTGTCTGCAGTGTGTATTGTTGTCGTCTAAGAAAATTATTTTCTTTGCACGTAAAGTTGACGTTTATAATACATAAGTTATTCCAGTATCTTATTAAGTGTAATATTTGTGGTTAGTTAATTTTCCCCGTATGCAACAAACAACAGGCTAGCATGTTTCGCACAATATGAAAGACTCAAGTGTAAAAGTATAGTAGCATCTACACAAAGAATCTTTATAAATAAACAAATAGATTCTTGTATATAATCGATGTGTTTATATCTATCTTAAGACATGCAGACGATTTGAAAGCAGCGTTGTGGCATGTGATCTGTTGTCCCACCACTTCTCGCTTCATGTAATAAATAGTTTCCTCGCTGTGATTTGACAGTACAAACCTATGTGCACTGCAACATGGTTTACATACACTGAGTGAAATAATCTTGTATCTTTTCCAGAAGGGTTTATTAAATCTCAGGTACCTGATATTCAACTGTCACCTTACATGCAGATCGACATGATTGAAAATTTTTAAGGTAGCTCTCTTAGAAAAAATTAAATTCTAACTGTGCCGAGCTTACATAGGCATCTGCTGTAAATTTTCTTGGGATGTGGAAGATTGCTAGATTCTATAACTGCTATTTTTGAAACAAATGATTATTTTAGTTTTGGGACAGATCATGCTACAATAAACAAATTTTCTATTACAGAGAATCGATGGTGATCCAGTAAGTATAAGACTAAAAACTGTGCTCCAGAATAATGGGGCGAGCAACAATTGCTTCCTCTTGAAACCACCCCGCCCCCTTTGTGAATACCTATGACAGCCAACTGTGTCTTCGATTACACTTAGTTATTGATGGTAACTTTGTTTTTTCAGTCACTTATATTAACTTTGCAGCCAATGTGTTACTGAATTTAACATTTCAGTGTACAGTAACTAAAAATTTGGATAGGTCAATATGTAATAAAGCAACAAAGTAATTTATAACCAGTCTTATAAGTTCTGTGCACTGGTAATAAAATACTTTATTAGAAATCAGTACGCTACTTACATTTTGGAATTTCAACATATTTCACAGTGTTATAAAGTAATCAGTAATTTTATCAGTTTTTCCCATTATGTATTTTTTTTAGAAAGTTTAAATAACAAATTAAAATTGTATTGCGGTATCTTCCTATCGCTTAAGATGAACAACACTCACAAAATAATACGTAATGTATTACACTCCATTGTACGGAACATTCTGCTTATGAGAGATGGTTTCTGGGTTGTACATGTAACGAAAACTGCTTATTTGGACTCGAAAAAGTCGTCAAGCCAAGTGTGAGAAGTAAAATATCAGCACTTAACGCCCCGACTATGACGACAAGCTCGTATTGGCCAAGAATGGCACAGGGAACCAGTAGTGTCATTTTCATTAAACCCATCGCTGCATTCACCCGGAATTAATTTGAGAAAACATCGGAAAATCTAAATCAGATTACGTTAGTCGGGAATTTGAAGCCTTTCTTCTAGCAACGAAGCTCTTCGGTGGCAGATATACAGGGTGTTCCAGGCGGAATGGTCAGTATTGAGGGATAGCACAGGAACGATCACTCTAAGCAAAAAAACACCTTGTAAACATGAGGTCTAAAATGCATATTTTAAAAGCTATGTGCGCTTCATCTTCGATACCGTGGAACGAATTTTTGCAGCCGCAAGCCCTTTGCTTTCCCTAGTGTAAGAGGTGGTAGTATGGACCAAAACATGAAAAATTGTTCATTAAACATGGGCTCTAAAACGCATACCTTTAGAGCTATGATCAGTTACTCATCTTCGCTACTGTGAAAGGCATCTCCTCTACCGAACAAGTGCTCACAGCTCTTAAGATAAGTTCTTTAGAGACGATGTTTGCTAGACATTTGTTGCTTCTAATGATCGCTCCTGTTATATCCCTGAATATTTACCATTCCTCCTGGGACACCTTGCAGTCGTGTCAGCTGCATGTGGGCGAGCATTATCGTGTTGAAGCAGTGCTTTGTGGTAAAGATACATCTGTCTTTTTATTCAGTCGTGGTCACCAAGTATCGGAACTGTTAGCAATAAGTGTGAAGCATATCCTAATAAAAGGATAAATATTGGAAAGGGATGGTCGATTCTGTGCATGAAATAAACAGAGGTGCGCAAACGTCAACTGATTTTTGTGGTTTTCATTTAGAACGTGCGGTTTCCATATACAGCACTTTTTTTTTGTTTTAGAATAGAAGTGGTAAATGCAGGTTGACTGGTCACAAAGAATGTCATATGCCACGTCTCACACTGACTGAAGTGGGTCATCATTAATTGGTTCTCAGGAGATCGTTTTATGCAACCCACAATGTTATATCCGGTTTTCAAAAATTCGCGCGAGATTTTCAAATTCTCTCGCTTGGTACGTACAAACCATTAATCCTACAGAAAAAATGAACGGAACTTTTTTGAGTAAATTTAATGTAGTTTTTGAGTTGTTCAAGAAAATATTACAAAAGTGACATTCAAACGCACCCCGACTGATCAGCATTTATGATACGTTGTTCATGGCACTCCCTTCTACCACTGTACAAAAATTTACGACTGTACGAATTATTTCCCACATTCGACCTTTTTGCTCTTCATTGATTGGCCTTATTTTGCCATCGGCTTTATTATGCTATCGGCCAAGACGAGCACTAACAAATTGCAAAATTGACGTTTGTGTAAATTTTACCTAACAGTTTTATGAATTTTCACAGCACAAAATAAACAGTTACGTCGTTGTATTCTTCATACCTTCTGACTATGAAATTAATGTGCTTGTAAGGGTTAAGTTTGGATCGAATTGTCCAAGTATTTAGTTTTAGTGTAACGTTTACAAAAGTATTTTTGTTTTTTGTTTCGGTGCCCTCAGTAGTACGTTTAAGTTAAAAATGCTAGCGAAATACCGACTATGCTGGTAGCGTACCAGCCCAATCAATACATCTAAATCTACATCATACTCCGAAAGCCACCTAATGGTGTGTGGCGGAGGGTGCTTTCGGTAAAACTATCTGATCCCCCCAACCCTGTTCCACTCGCGAATAGTGCGTGGGAAGAATGATTGTCGATAAGCCTCTGTATTGGCTCCAATTTTTCGGATTTTCTCCTCGTGGTCAATACGCGAGATGTCTATGGGGGGAAGTAATATGGCTGGTTCAAATGGCTCTGAGCACTATGGGACTCAACTGCTGAGGTCATTAGTCTCCTAGAACTTAGAACTAGTTAAACCTAACTAACCTAAGGACATCACAAACATCCATGCCCGAGGCAGGATTCGAACCTGCGACCGTAGCGGTCTTGCGGTTCCAGACTGCAGCGCCTTTAACCGCACGGCCACTTCGAAGTAATATGTTGTCTGACTCCTCCTGAAAAGTGCTGTCCCGAAATTACAGTAGTAAATCTCTTCAAATGGTTCAAATGGCTCTAAGCACTACGGGACTTAACATCTGAGGTTGTCAGTCCCCTAGCCTTAGAACTACCTAAACCTAACTAACCTAAGGACATCACACACATCCATGCCCGAGGCAGGATTCGAACCTGCGACCGTAGCAGCAGCGCGGTTCTGGACTGAAGCATCTAGAACAGCTCGGCCACAACGGCCGGCAGTAAATCCGTGATGCGGAACGTCTCTCTTGTAACGTCTGCCAGTGGAATTTGTTTAGCATCTCCGTAACGCTCTCTCGCCAGCTAAACGATCCCGTGACGAAACGCGCTGCTCTTTCTTGGATCTTCTCTATCTCCTCTATCAGTCCTACCTGATAGAGATCCCAGATAGATGAACAATACTAAAGAATCGAGCGAACAAGCGCCTTATAAGCCACTTCCTTCGCGGATGAGTTACATTTGCTTAAGATTCATCCGATGATTCTGAGTCTGGTGTCTGCTTTTCCCACTATCTCTTTTATATGGTCATTCCACTTATGGTCACTCTGGATAGTTACGCCTAGATATTTTACGGCAGACGCTGTCTACAACTGTTTGTCATCAATAGTGTAGCTGTACAGTAGTGGATTTTTTTTCCTACGTATAAACAATATGTTACATTTATTTACGTTCAGGGCCAACTGCCAGAGTCTGCACCATTCATCAATTCTCTGCAGGTCGTTCTGCAAATTCTTACTATCTTCTGGCGTTGCTACTTTGGTGTAAAGAACTGCGTCATCTGCGAATAGCCTTAAAGAGCATCCGACGTTTTCTACTAGATCATTTATATACATTGTGAACAGCAACGGTCCTATCACACTTCCCTGTGGTACCCCTGATATTACCATTACATCTGTCGATTTAGTTCCGTTAAGAGCAACGTGTTGAGTTATATCTGCAAGAAAGTCTTGATTCCAATCGCAGGTCTGCTCGAATACCCAGTAAGCTCGTATTTTTTTCATTAAACGGCAATGCCGGACGGTGTCAAATGCCTCACTGAAATCAAGGAACACGGCACCAACCTGAGCGCCGTTGTCCACTGCACTGTGGATCTCATGGAGGAACAGATTGAGTTGAGTTTCGCAGAATCTCTGTTTGCGGAATCCATGTTGATTTTTGTAGAGGAGCTGTTCATTTTCCAAGAAAGTCATAATTCTTGAGCATAAAACATGTTCCATAATTCTACAACAGATTGACGTCAACGATATAGGTCTATAATTGAGTGGTTCTGTCTTACGGCATTTCTTAAAAACGGGAATGACCTGCGCTTTTTTCCAGTCGTTTCGTATCTTCCGTTGCTCAAGCGGTATACGATAAATTACTGATAGAAGGGGAGCAAGTACCTTCGCATAATCTTTATAGAATCTTATAGGTATCTCATCTGGTCCTGAAGCCTTTGCACTGCTAAGCGATTGGTTATCTCAATATCTGCCATTTCGACGGTCGTACGACGATTGAAAGGAGGGACAGTGTTACGATCTTCCGCGGTGAAACAACTTCGGAAGACCGAATTCAGTATCTCGGTCTTCTCTCTGTTGTCTTCCGTTTCGGTGCCGGTGTGCTCGCTGAGAGAATGAATAGATGATTTTGACGTACTTACTGATTTTACGTACGACCAAAACTCTTGGGGTTTTTACTCAGGTCGGATGACAACGAATCATAGAACACTTCTCCCATTGCTCCCCTTACGCTCATTTTCGCTTGGTTCAGGTTTTGTTTGTCAGCTAGGTTTTTACTTCTCTTGAATCTGTGATGAAGTGCTCTTTGCTTACGTAGCGCTTTTCTAACACGGCTATTAAACCACGGCGGATCTTTCCCATCCCTTAAAACCTTACTCGGAACGTACTTGGCTAGGGTATATTGAACGATGCATTTGAATTTTTCAGTTTGTTCTGCAAATCTTTGTACCCATCACCGAATATTTGATCCTGACTGCAGAGATATTCTGAAATTAGTATCCTGTCACCATTGCTGAGCAAATATATCTTCCTACCTTTCTTAACATTCCTTGTAGGACCCGTCGTCATACATGCTTTCACAGCCTTATGATCACTGATACCATTCTGTATGTTAACTGATTCAATAAGTGCAGGTCTCTTTGTTGTCAGGAGGTCTAAGATGTTTCCCTCATAAATTGGTTCTCTAACTGTCTGCTCAAGGTAATTTTCGGACAAGACATCAGGAACAATGCCACATGAATCCCTGTCTCTGGCATCAGTTTTGATGGCATATCACTCCCAATCAATACCTGGCAAATTGAAGTCACCCCCTATGAACAAGAAAATTACTAATGATATTCTGCAAGCTCTATCTGAAGCGCTCTACAACTACAGATCCTGACCCAGGTGGTCTATAGAAGCACCCGATCACCATTTTTGACTGTTCTTTGATAGTCAATTTCACCCAATTAATTCACATTCGGAATCCGTGATAACCTCGCTAGATTTTACCGAATTTTTTACTGAAATAAACACGCTACCACCAATTGCGACTAAGCTACCCTTACGATATACATTCCAGTCTGAACTTAGGATTTTGTTGTCATTGTCGTCTGGCTTCAACCAACTTTCTGATGTCCGAAAGAACAGATACCATCGGTGACCATGCAGCTCGTTAGAATGAAATTACAATGGAATGAATACCCCTAGCTGCACACAGGGGTTGATATAAGTCAACGGGGACAGTTGAAAATGTGTGCGACGACCGGGAGTCGAACCCGTGATCTCCTAGTTACATGGCAGACGCTCTGTCCATCTGAGCCACCGAGGACACAGAGGATAGTGCGACTGCAGGGATTTACCACTGGCTCGCCTCCCGTGAGACCCACAGTCCCAACTTACTGTCCCGTATTATATTCATAGTGCTCCTGCCCATTATACTCGTTACTCGCGGCCTTTTGCCAATTCCCGTATAGTTCGGGCACTCTTTCTGCATCTGCACAGAAGATGGTCAAACTATATATATATATATATATATACACTCCTGGAAATTGAAATAAGAACACCGTGAATTCATTGTCCCAGGAAGGGGAAACTTTATTGACACATTCCTGGGGTCAGATACATCACATGATCACACTGACAGAACCACAGGCACATAGACACAGGCAACAGAGCATGCACAATGTCGGCACTAGTACAGTGTATATCCACCTTTCGCAGCAATGCAGGCTGCTATTCTCCCATGGAGACGATCGTAGAGATGCTGGATGTAGTCCTGTGGAACGGCTTGCCATGCCATTTTCACCTGGCGCCTCAGTTGGACCAGCGTTCGTGCTGGACGTGCAGACCGCGCGAGACGACGCTTCATCCAGTCCCAAACATGCTCAATGGGGGACAGATCCGGAGATCTTGCTGGCCATGGTAGTTGACTTACACCTTCTAGAGCACGTTGGGTGGCACGGGATACATGCGGACGTGCATTGTCCTGTTGGAACAGCAAGTTCCCTTGCCGGTCTAGGAATGGTAGAACGATGGGTTCGATGACGGTTTGGATGTACCGTGCACTATTCAGTGTCCCCTCGCCGATCACCAGTGGTGTACGGCCAGTGTAGGAGATCGCTCCCCACACCATGATGCCGGGTGTTGGCCCTGTGTGCCTCGGTCGTATGCAGTCCTGATTGTGGCGCTCACCTGCACGGCGCCAAACACGCATACGACCATCATTGGCACCAAGGCAGAAGCGACTCTCATCGCTGAAGACGACACGTCTCCATTCGTCCCTCCATTCACGCCTGTCGCGACACCACTGGAGGCGGGCTGCACGATGTTGGGGCGTGAGCGGAAGACGGCCTAACGGTGTGCGGGACCGTAGCCCAGCTTCATGGAGACGGTTGCGAATGGTCCTCGCCGATACCCCAGGAGCAACAGTGTCCCTAATTTGCTGGGAAGTGGCGGTGCGGTCCTCTACGGCACTGCGTAGGATCCTATGGTCTTGGCGTGCATCCGTGCGTCGCTGCAGTCCGGTCCCAGGTCGACGGGCACGTGCACCTTCCGCCGACCACTGGCGACAACATCGATGTACTGTGGAGACCTCACGCCCCACGTGTTGAGCAATTCGGCGGTACGTCCACCCGGCCTCCCGCATGCCCACTATACGCCCTCGCTCAAAGTCCGTCAACTGCACATACGGTTCACGTCCACGCTGTCGCGGCATGCTACCAGTGTTAAAGACTGCGATGGAGCTCCGTATGCCACGGCAAACCGGCTAACACTGACGGCGGCGGTGCACAAATGCTGCGCAGCTAGCGCCATTCGACGGCCAACACCGCGGTTCCTGGTGTGTCCGCTGTGCCGTGCGTGTGATCATTGCTTGTACAGCCCTCTCGCAGTGTCCGGAGCAAGTATGGTGGGTCTGACACACCGGTGTCAATGTTTTCTTTTTTCCATTTCCAGGAGTGTATATATATATATATATATATATATATATATATATATATATATATATATGGTATCTGTTCCTTATGTTATGATGTTACAAAAAGTCAAACCCTAGAAATCCTAACTGGTGAGTCATGAGCGTGGGAGTAAAAGTGCGTCTAAACGTCACTTTTGTACGTTTTTCTGGAATAACTCAAAAACCGTAGCCTCCAGCGTAAACGTACGCAGATAGAAACAAAGATAAATTAATTTCCTATAAAAAAATCCTCTTCGTTATCTTTGTGGCACTAGGAATTCGTGCGCAACGAGCGAGAGAGTATCGAAATCTCATGTGTTGTTTTCGAAGGCCACAAATAATATTTCACATTGCGTAAAATGATATTTGTAGGAGCCGCTGAACCAAAGTACAAAAGTATTTTTACTAATTTTTTTATACAATAAGGAGACAACAAGATGTTGCTGTGACTCGATACCGATGTAGAAGGGGCACAGTGGGAAAGTGGCTTCCATCATGCCTGTGCCGTTCACGGGTGTCGAGTGCTGATTAGCTTAAAAAAATAAACACCCAACACAAACGAAAAGAAACTACACTGAAGAGCCAAAGAAACTGGTACATCTGCCTAATATCGAGTAGGGCTCTCGCGAGCAACCAGAATTGCCGCAACACGAAGTGGCATGGTCTCGAGTAATGTCTGAAGAAGTGCTGGAGCCAATTGACGCCACGAATCCTGCAGGGCTGTCCATAAACGCTTCAGAGTACGAGGAAGTGGAGATCTTTTCTGAACAGCACATTGCAAGGCATCCCAGATATGCTCAATAATATTCATTTCTCGGGAGTTTGGTGGTCAGCGGATAAGTTACAACTCATAAGAGTGTTCCTGGAGTCATTCTGTAGCAATTCTGGACGTGTGGGGTGTCGTATTGTCGTGCTGGAATTTCCCAAGTCCGCCGGAATGCACAATGGACATGGATGGATGCAAGTGAATAGACAGGACGCTTATGTACGTGTCACCTGTCAGAGTCGTATCTAGACGTATCAGGGGTTTCATACCACTCCAACAGTACACGCACCTCACCATTACAGAACTACCACTATCTTGAACAGTCCCCTGCTGACATGCAGGGTTCATGGATTCATGAGGTTGTCTCCATACCCGTACACGTCCATCCGCTCGATACAATTTGAAACGAGACTCGTCCGACCAGGGAGCATGTTTCCAGACATCAACAGTCCAATGCCGGTGTTGAGCGCCCAGGCGAGGCGTAATGCTTTGTGCTGTGCAGTCATCAAGAGTACACGGGTGGGCCTGCGGCTCCGAAAGCCCATATCGATGATGTTTCGTTGAACAGTTCGCACGCTGACGCTTGTTGATAGCCAAGCACTGAAATTCTCTTCAGTTGTCGTTGGTCCCTTTCTTGCATGATCTTTTCCCGGCCGCAGCGATGTCGGAGATTTTATGTTTTACCGGATTCTTGATATTCACTGTACTCTCGTGAAACGGTCAGACGGGAAAATCCCCACTTCATCGCTACCTCGGGGATGCTGTGTCCCATTGATCGTGCGCCGACTATAACACAACGTTCACACTCACTGAAATCTTGATAAGCTGCCTTTATAGCAGCAGTAACCGATCTAACAACTGCTCCAGACACTTGTTGTGTTCTATAGGCTTTACCGACCGCAGCGCCGTATTCTGCCTGTTTAGATATTTCTTTATTTGAATACGCATTCCTATACCAGTATCTTTGGCGCTTCAGTGTATAATTTATCAATAATTACTTCTCCTCAGTTAGCAGAATTAATGTGGTGGAGGTTACGGCTCTTCACATAGTCCACCAGCTACACACATATATGGTGATTTTTACCATACATCACTGATGATAAAAGAGAGTCATATACATAACAAATGCTAAATATCTGAGGAAAATGTCTTCTCCAAGTTGTAGATAGTACTGGTAGTAGTGAAGAAATTGCTTCATTACTCGCTTCAAAAGAGATAAATGAATTTATTGACAGCACTACACAGCTGTAACTACATAAGGGCTTTCATTTTACAGTTTAGTTAGGTGCTGAAGCTGGTGATAATGTGGGGAAGTTGAGGGGGCAACAGATGACAGGGAGCGGTCGAGGGTGGCGGTAGTAGCTAATTTCTTAGTGCACTCAGCAGTCAGACATTAGCTAATGGTATAAGAAAACTTGGGAACCACTGATCTAAGGTGAGCTGGTAGCGCTATGGTTAGGAGCACAGCTTTTAATTTTTGCAACCCGTCTTCAAATTGTCTTATGTTCTTTTTCTCTCTTTTGCTGTTGCGGAAGTATGAGACACCAACATTTTTTCTTGACCTCGTGAAATACAATGGAAATATCCACAAAAGAATTGACCATTTCATATCGAATTAAAAATGATTTTGTCATCACAAATCTTGTCTAATATTATATAATTGAAAATTAACAACTTGTTGATTTGCACTTTCATGTTTCATGAGAACGAGTACGTTCCTCCAATGGTATCTATTATCAGACATTGAAAGCATGAAGAATCAGAGGGGCACAACCAATATTCAAAAGCACATACGCCACAGTCAGATTTCTTAGTGTGAATATCATTAGGAAAAGCAACCTCGTTAATGGTACTGAATAATCCGCGGTCTGGCAATAATTTCGCGGCGAACTAAGCATGTCACAACATTTTTTCTAAAGCTGGAGCCTGCAGTTTATTTTGAGTCAAGTTGTGTATTTTAATTGCACCACTTCTACTAGTGATTTCTCTTTGTTGTGCAATAAAAATACGGCACTTCTGTAATCGGTGAATGTCATTCCTTACTTGTCACTAAAAGAATACGTCAGTAGTGGGGCAACAAGGACGTCAAGCCAAATCCAAGATGGCGGCCTTCACCCCGAAGTACCGTTATCCAAGATGGCTACCGTGGCGCAAGTATGTGACGTCACATGACGTCAGCTGATGACTGATGACGTCATTCACGTCATTCAAGATGGCGTGAAGATAGCGCAGTTGGACTGCCTCCACTAACCTAAGTCACATCGCCCTGGGAACTGTCCGGAAGTTTGAATTTTGGTGGGGACATAGGTCAATTGGGCTACCTTCACTAACCTAAGAAAATGGTGGAAAAGAAAAGGCATTGGGGCGACCTCCACTAACCTCTTCCTAGGAACTGGACATAAGTCTTCTTTTAAACAATTATAAGCAGTACCACCATCAAGTGCGGTCGACATCCTCTCCGAATTTCAATTTCTTTCTCTAATGGCTTACATTCAATTCCAGTATAATTTCTATACAGTTTTTTGTTACATCCACAAGAGGCTGATATATCGATAGCTGTATTACATGTACTGGACATAGGTCTTTATTTAAAGAATTATACCCAGTACCACGATCAATTCTGTTCACGAAATTTTGCTCTAACAGCTGAGGGGGGGGGGGGGGTCGATTCAATTCGAATATAATTTATTATATACATTATTAGTTTTGTGTTACCGCCACAAGCGGTTGAGATATCGATAGCTGTATTACATACACTCATTAATGCTTTGCACAAGAGGCAAGTAACCTAGTTCACTACACTTGCCTACTAATAAACCACCCTAACTGTAGCCAATGGGAGATACTCGTCCGAAAAGACTGCCTCCTCATCCATGTACAATCACAAACTACGAGATCGAGCTACTACGCTATCAGTCTCTTGGCACCTGCCACGTCGAAATGCCTCACAGCGAAAGCCCCGCTTTCCCTCCAAATGCATCCTGGTCGTCCCTAATGGCTACGAAACATAGCTAGCACAGCCCCACAACGGCTCGCGTTCACAGACTTTGTTTTTACGTCACGTAGTACGCTCGAGCAGGGCCGGACGAGAGCCACCATTCAGCATTCGATTATTATTTATTTAACATCAACTTCGCTCCTACAATAAAGCAAAACATTTCCTATCACAATAAATGTCCTTTTTTTTCACAAAGACAAAGTCCAGTTTTATGAGCAAAAATCTATATAGTTTTTCACGTTCGACTTAGAAACTTCTGCAAACACATTTACGTATAAACCGATATTTCCACTCACGAATACAGATTTCCATGATTTAGCAGATTCTAAATCACGCCCTATAATTTACAAAGTCAAATAACGTCTTTCTCATATCTAGACAACCGGAAAACGTGTCTTCCACCTGCTAGATGCACATGCCACAATCGACCTCCTCTCAACTAAATAAAGAACTCAAATGCGAAGAAGCACTCGACCGAAAAATTTACATGATGACGGAATAATGACCCAACGCAAACATACATCCATATTCAATCTTGTCAAATTCCCACTTGATCACGAAAGCTGTCCAACACATACTAAGTATTACACTCCTGGAAATGGAAAAAAGAACACATTGACACCGGTGTGTCAGACCCACCATACTTGCTCCGGACACTGCGAGAGGGCTGTACAAGCAATGATCACACGCACGGCACAGTGGACACACCAGGAACCGCGGTGTTGGCCGTCGAATGGCGCTAGCTGCGCAGCATTTGTGCCCCGCCGCCGTCAGTGTCAGCCAGTTTGCCGTGGCATACGGAGCTCCATCGCAGTCTTTAACACTGGTAGCATGCCGCGACAGCGTGGACGTGAACCGTATGTGCAGTTGACGGACTTTGAGCAAGGGCGTATAGTGGGCATGCGGGAGGCCGGGTGGACGTACCGCCGAATTGCTCAACACGTGGGGCGTCAGGTCTCCACAGTACATCGATGTTGTCGCCAGTGGTCGGCGGAAGGTGCACATGCCCGTCGACCTGGGACCGGACCGCAGCGACGCACGGATGCACGCCAAGACCGTAGGATCCTACGCAGTGCCTTGTGCCGTAGGGGACCGCACCGCCACTTCCCAGTAAATTAGGGACACTGTTGCTCCTGGGGTATCGGCGAGGACCATTCGCAACCGTCTCCATGAAGCTGGGCTACGGTCCCGCACACCGTTAGGCCGTCTTCCACTCACGCCCCAACATCGTGCAGCCCGCCTCCAGTGGTGTCGCGACAGGCGTGAATGGAGGGACGAATGGAGACGTGTCGTCTTCAGCGATGAGAGTCGCTTCTGCCTTGGTGCCAATGATGGTCGTATGCGTGTTTGGCGCCGTGCAGGTGAGCGCCACAATCAGGACTGCATACGACCGAGGCACACAGGGCCAACACCCGGCATCATGGTGTGGGGAGCGATCTCCTACACTGGCCGTACACCACTGGTGATCGGCGAGGGGACACTGAATAGTGCACGGTACATCCAAACCGTCATCGAACCCATCGTTCTACCATTCCTAGACCGGCAAGGGAACTTGCTGCTCCAACAGGACAATGCACGTCCGCATGTATCCCGTGCCACCCAACGTGCTCTAGAAGGTGTAAGTCAACTACCCTGGCCAGCAATATCTCCGTATCTGTCCCCCATTGAGCATGTTTGGGACTGGATGAAGCGTCGTCTCACGCGGTCTGCACGTCCAGCACGAACGCTGGTCCAACTGAGGCGCCAGGTGGAAATGGCATGGCAAGCCGTTCCACAGGACTACATCTAGCATCTCTACGATCGTCTCCATGGGAGAATAGCAGCCTGCATTGCTGCGAAAGGTGGATATACACTGTACTAGTGCCGACATTGTGCATGCTCTGTTGCCTGTGTCTATGTGCCTGTGGTTCTGTCAGTGTGATCATGTGATGTATCTGACCCCAGGAATGTGTCAATAAAGTTTCCCCTTCCTGGGACAATGAATTCACGGTGTTCTTATTTCAATTTCCAGGAGTGTAGTTCGCTATTCGGTCGTCAGACGACTGTGTAAGTCAAATACATACCTGCATTGCAACAGCCCTCTCCACTCGGATGGCCTCCCCTTGTTAGTGGGAAACTTGAATCATTTCCACCACAGGCCACGCACAGACATAATAATCCTACCAAATCGAACACATATATGTTTGATCACTATACTTACAATTGAATGATTTTCGACAATGAGTGAAGTATCTGAAATACACCTTGCTTACGGCTCTTTAAATAGAAATACCTGTACCATTCTTATCACTTGACATGCTCATCCTTTGCTATCACAGTATTTCACGTCAAATCCAAATCTTCGTTACCACTGGACATAGTCATCTCCTTTACACATCTCAGAACACAAACACATACTTTATAAACCAGATGCTACCAATTTAGAAAATTATTCTGCTAATAAATGTGTTATGAAGCCCGTATTTTCAACCCCATCAAGCCACGGCAGCTAGATATTTATCCAGTATTTGTAAAGCATTATCTCTCTATGCCATGTCAGAGGTTCCATGATGTATCGACTGGGCTATAGGCCCAGGATCACAAACAGTGGATAATGTGCTAATTGAGGTCGTAAGAAATGTACACTAGCTTTTCAGATCAATAGCGCCACGCTATCTGCTAGAAATTCAGAATACGATTTTGAATCAAGTGCTCGAATTCAAGCACATTCCTGCGTGGGATCCTATGGAGAAGTCCTTTATTACAGCCACTAATGAATCATATTTCTACCACTCTCATATCTCGAAACGACTCACCTTTCCCAAGCCGATCTGCTACAGTAAAATTCCAACCCCGTTTTAGTTAGCCCCCATGCAACTGCTGCCATTTCTCCATCTTTACGAATCTGATTGTTCCAATTTAAATCGCAACTGAGTAGGAGTCAGTGCCGTAGGGGACCGCACCGCCACTTCCCAGCAAATTAGGGACACTGTTGCTCCTGGGGTATCGGCGAGGACCATTCGCAACCGTCTCCATGAAGCTGGGCTACGGTCCCGCACACCGTTAGGCCGCCTTCCGCTCACGCCCCAACATCGTGCAGCCCGCCTCCAGTGGTGTCGCGACAGGCGTGAATGGAGGGACGAATGGAGACATGTCGTCTTCAGCGATGAGAGTCGCTTCTGCCTTGGTGCCAATGATGGTCGTATGCGTGTTTGGCGCCATGTAGGTGAGCGCCACAATCAGGACTGCATACGACCGAGGCACACAGGGCCATCATGGTGTGGGGAGCGATCTCCTACACTGGCCGTACACCACTGGTGATCGTCGAGGGGACACTGAATAGTGCACGGTACATCCAAACCGTCATCGAACCCATCGTTCTACCATTCCTAGACCGGCAAGGGAACTTGCTGTTCCAACAGGACAATGCACGTCCCCATGTATCCCGTGCCACCCAACGTGTGGCATGCCCCCATGGTAAAATACACAGTTATTTTCCCTAAAAATAAATAAAAAACTACAAAAGACATATCCTACGTACTCACCCCAGTTACCATCTTTATATGGACAACTTTCAAGTACATCTGAGCGTCAGACTATACTACTATAAGTTTCCTTAACAAAGTTCTCCGAAGTATTTCTGACTAGGGGTTGAAAACATCACTTGTGCTGAAGATATAGTAACTATGTACTGAAGAGTTGATATGTGATTTCCCATTTTCGTACATGCAAAAATGAAACTAAAAACAGCCCAATTACCAGCGTTGCCTGTCTTCGACTTGTGTGACGTCTTACAACATGATACAGAGTGTGACACGTCCCGAAGAGATGGCGTCGCCTTAATTCGTGTACGAGACACATAACCAACGCATCAACCTATTATTGCAATATGGGTAATTAAAGAGAGCTGTTCTAATTTTATATGCTGCAAAGCCACGATTTTCAGACAGATCAGGTGTTACTGATATGGTGAAGGATCTTTACCATGGTAGCAATTGCAAGGAGCAGGGAAGCGTAAGTACTGGACTCCAGAAGACTAGGTTTTAATACAATAATTGTTTTTATTTTCCTAAGGTCTCCACAAGGAAATTTGGCACCATCGTTTAAAAGACGTATTCCAGTTGGTTAAAGATAACTGAAATTAAATAAAAAAATCGTCAAGATTTGAGCTTGAAATAAGTTATTACAACTGTCAAAGCAGTTTCAAAGCTAGTAAAAGAACGAAGAAACACACATCTGTCACATAGAGGTTTCATATGAAATAACCAATCATGAGCAGATTCTCTGCAGCAAGGGCATCGAACGAGGTAGCACACTGGACTCGCATTCTGGAGGACGACCGTTCAAACCCGCATCCGGCCATCCAGATTTATGTTTTCCGCGGTTTCCGTAAACCGCTCCAGGCAAATGCCGGGATGGTTCCATTGAAAGGGTACAGCCAATTTCCTCCCAATACTTGACACAGTCCGAGCTTGTGCTACGTCTCTAATGACCTCGACTACGACGGGACGTCGAATCCAATTTTCCTTTCTTCTTTTGTAGCAACGGCATGTAATCAACGCACCAAATACACTCCTGGAAATGGAAAAAAGAACACATTGACACCGGTGTGTCAGACCCACCATACTTGCTCCGGACACTGCGAGAGGGCTGTACAAGCAATGATCACACGCACGGCACAGCGGACACACCAGGAACCGCGGTGTTGGCCGTCGAATGGCGCTAGCTGCGCAGCATTTGTGCACCGCCGCCGTCAGTGGCAGCCAGTTTGCCGTGGCATACGGAGCTCCATCGCAGTCTTTAACACTGGTAGCATGCCGCGACAGCGTGGACGTGAACCGTATGTGCAGTTGACGGACTTTGAGCAAGGGCGTATAGTGGGCATGCGGGAGGCCGGGTGGACGTACCGCCGAATTGCTCAACACGTGGGGCGTGAGGTCTCCACAGTACATCGATGTTGTCGCCAGTGGTCGGCGGAAGGTGCACGTGCCCGTCGACCTGGGACCGGACTGCAGCGACGCACGGATGCACGCCAAGACCGTAGGATCCTATGCAGTGCCGTAGGGGACCGCACCGCCACTTCCCAGTAAATTAGGGACACTGTTGCTCCTGGGGTATCGGCGAGGACCATTCGCAACCGTCTCCATGAAGCTGGGCTACGGTCCCGCACACCGTTAGGCCGTCTTCCGCTCACGCCCCAACATCGTGCAGCCCGCCTCCAGTGGTGTCGCGACAGGCGTGAATGGAGGGACGAATGGAGACGTGTCGTCTTCAGCGATGAGAGTCGCTTCTGCCTTGGTGCCAATGATGGTCGTATGCGTGTTTGGCGCCGTGCAGGTGAGCGCCACAATCAGGACTGCATACGACCGAGGCACACAGGGCCAACACCCGGCATCATGGTGTGGGGAGCGATCTCCTACACTGGCCGTACACCACTGGTGATCGGCGAGGGGACACTGAATAGTGCACGGTACATCCAAACCGTCATCGAACCCATCGTTCTACCATTCCTAGACCGGCAAGGGAACTTGCTGCTCCAACAGGACAATGCACGTCCGCATGTATCCCGTGCCACCCAACGTGCTCTAGAAGGTGTAAGTCAACTACCCTGTCCAGCAATATCTCCGGATCTGTCCCCCATTGAGCATGTTTGGGACTGGATGAAGCGTCGTGTCACGCGGTCTGCACGTCCAGCACGAACGCTGGTCCAACTGAGGCGCCAGGTGGAAATGGCATGGCAAGCCGTTCCACAGGACTACATCCAGCATCTCTACGATCGTCTCCATGGGAGAATAGCAGCCTGCATTGCTGCGAAAGGTGGATATACACTGTACTAGTGCCGACATTGTGCATGCTCTGTTGCCTGTGTCTATGTGCCTGTGGTTCTGTCAGTGTGATCATGTGATGTATCTGACCCCAGGAATGTGTCAATAAAGTTTCCCATTCCTGGGACAATGAATTCACGGTGTTCTTATTTCAATTTCCAGGAGTGTAACATCGGCTCTGTACAGGTGGTGTGTGTGCCTTGTTGTTGTTGTTATTGTGCCGGCTGGAGTGTCCAAGCGGTTCTAGGCGCTTTAGTCTGGAACCACGCGATCGCTACGGTCGCAGGTTCGAATGGATGTGTGTGATGTCCTTAGGTTTGTTAGGTTTAAGTAGTTCTAAGTTCTAGGGGACTGATGACCTCAGAAGTTAAGTCCCATAGTGCTCAGAGCAATTAGAACCATTTTTGTTGTTATTGTTGTTGTCAACAGTCCGAAGATTGATTTGATGCAGCTCCCCATGATTCTCCATCCTGTACAAGACTCTTCATTTCCAAATAACAACTGCAATCTCCATGCTTCTGAATCTGCTTACTGCATTCACCTCCTGATCTCATTCTACAATTTTTACCTCTCACACTCTCACATTTCTCTCCAATACTAAGTTGATGATCCCTTGAAATCTCTGAATGTGTCCCATCAGCTGACTCCTTCTCTTGGCCAGGCTGTGCCAGTAATAGTAGGGAGTTGCCGTTCACAGCACAATTTTGATATCAAATTGATATGCAAATTAATTAAATTGATAATTAATCACCCCCACTCCCCGCCACCCCCGCCCCCAGATGACGTCACGTGTTTTTCTCAGCTTCACATGCTGGAATTTCGAATTTTGATGGAAATTTCTTTGTCTCAGGGCTGTGCCGACATCCCCCCCCCCCCCCCTCGGGAATTGGTGTCAAATTAAAATTTGCAGTTCCCTTTCTGCGACTCGAAACCTTCTCCTCCTGGGTGGCAATCCCAAATGTACCCACATAACACGATTAAACCACCAGAGGCGCTTGGAATTGACAGGAAATTAGAAATGATGGTACCCTTTTTGGGACTCGAACTGTGGTGCTCCTGGATGGAAAGCCCAGATGCACCCCTAACACATGGAAACTATCCAGATTTGGGAGAGGAAGGTTAGGTTAGAGTACTTTATTTATTTTTGTCAGGAAACTGGCGCAAATATCGATCGTAATTACATAATTAATCACAAAGACTGGGCTTAATTATCGAACCATATGCATAGTGCTACATAAGGATGACATGAAATCGCAAAACAACTCAAAAACTGATGATACCATACAACTGGTGTTAGTCTGATGGGAAAGAATTTCGCAATACCACTCGAAACTAGCGCCAGACACACTCAAACTCTACCCTACACCTACAAGCTGCCAGGAAAAAGGCAGGTACTATCTTTATTCTTTTTAGTGGGAAATACATTCAACTGACGAGATGCTGGTGTTGGACAGAGAAGAGTTTGAAAAGTATACTTTCTGTAAGCATACAGTATCTATCGCTGTTTGACGTCAGAATTCGCTAGAGATGCCTGCTCAAAAACCATCCTGCAGGCCAGGTAATCGAAGCCAATACATGCTACCACAACTGATTGAAAAAAAAGTGTCACAGTTCTAATTACATTTCAAAATTGTGAAAAAAAACAGCACTCGTAATGAACGGGCTATCATGTAGCACATGTACTGGGGAAAATCGATTTCCTAAAAGACTGCAGAGGAGGCGGAGGTTGAACGTACGTTCTTCTCGATGTGCAGGGAGCACCTGCGGAGGTGACCTGACACAATCTAGGCAGGCCCCCAACGCATCCAATAGGCTTCTCGTTCTGCGATGGAGTAGACTTTTATTTAACATCAACAACTTTTTCTTGCAATCCAAACGGAACCCTTTGGAACAACAACAAAATTCCGGAGAATGGCCCAGCTGGCCGCCCGCACTCGGCTTTCCACCATCCGGCTGCCGCCTTAAGGCGATGCTCCTATGCCTGAACAAAAGCATGTTGTTGTTGTTGTGGTCTTCAGTCCTGAGACTGGTTTGATGCACCTCTCCATGCTACCCTATCCTGTGCAAGTTTCTTCATCTCCCAGTACCTACTGTAACCTACATCCCTCTGAATCTACGTAGTGTATTCATCTCTTGGTCTCCCTCCACGATTTTTACCCTCCACGGTGCCCTCCAATGCTAAATTTGTGATTCCTTGATGCCTTAGAACATGTCCTACCAACCGGACCCTTCTTCTCGTCAAGTTGTGCCTCAAACTCCTCTTCTCCCCAATTCTATTCAATACCTCCTCATTAGTTATGTGATATACCCATCTAATCTTCAGCATTCTTCTGTAGATCCACATTTCGAAAGCTTCTATTCTCTTCTTGTCCAAACTATTTATCGTCCATGTTTCACTTCCATACATGGCTACACTCCATACAAATACTTTCAGAAACGACTTCCTGACACTTAAATCTATACTCGATGTTAACAAGTTTCTCTTCTTCAGAAACGCTTTCCTTGCTATTGCCAAGCTACATTTTATATCTTCTCTATTTCGACCATCATCAGTTATTTTGCTCCCCATATAGCAAAACTCCTTTACTGCTTTAGGTGTCTAATGTCCTAATCTAATTCCCTCAGCATCACCCGACATAATTCGACTACATTCCATTATCCTTGTTTTGCTTTTGTTGATGTTCATCTTATATCCTCCTTTCAAGACACTGTCCATTCCGTTTAACTGCTCTTCCAAGTCCTTTGCCGTCTCTGACAGAATTACAATGTCATCGGCGAACCTCAAAGTTTTTATTTCTTCTCCATGGATTTTAATGCCTACTCCGAATTTTTCTTTTGTTTCCTTTACTGCTTACTCAATATACAGATTGAATAACATTGGGGAGAGGCTACAATCCTGTCTCACTCCCTTCCCAACCACTGCTTCCCTTTCATGCCCCTCGACTCTTATAACTGCCATCTGATTTCTGTACAAATTGTAAATAGCCTTTCGCTCCCTGTATTTTACCCCTTCCACCTTCAGAATTTGAAAGAGAGTATTCCAATCAACATTGTCAAAAGCTTTCTCTAAGTCTACAAATGCTAGAAACGTAGGTTTGCCTTTCCTTAATCTTTCTTCTAAGATAAGTCGTAGAGTCAGTATTGCCTCACGTGTTCCAATATTTCAACGGAATCTAAACTGATCTTCCCCGAGGTCGGCTTCTACCAGTTTTTCGATTCGTCTCTAAAGAATTCGCGTCAGTATTTTACAGCTGTGACTTATTAAACTGATAGTTCGGTAATTTGCAGATCTCTCAACACCTGCTTTCTTTGGGATTGGAATTACTAAATTCTTCTTGAAGTCTGAGGGTATTTCGCCTGTCTCATACACCTTGCTCACCAGATGGTAGAGTTTTGCCAGGACCCGCTCTCCCAAGGCCGTCAGTAGTTCTAAAGGAATGTTGTCTACTCAGGGGACCTTGTTTCGACTCAGGTCTTTCAGTACTCTGTCAAACTCTTCACGCAGTATCGTATCTCCAATTTCATCTTCATCTACATCCTCTTCCATTTCTATAATATTTTCCTCAAGTACATCGCCCATGTATGGACCCTCTATATACTCCTTCCATCTTTCTGCTTTCCCTTCTTTGATTAGGACTGAGTTTCCATCTGAGCTCTTGATATTCATACAAGAGGTTCTCTTTTCTCTAAAGGTCTCTTTAATTTTCCTGTAGGCAGTATCTATCTTACCCCTAGTGAGATAAGCCTCTAAATCCTTACATTTGTCCTCTAGCCATCCCTGCTTATCCATTTTGCACTTCCTGTCGATCTCATTTTTCAGACGTTTGTACTCCTTGCCTGCTTCATTTACTGCGTTTTTATGTTTCCTCCTTTCATCAATTAAATTCAATATTTCTTCTGTTACCCAAGGATTTCTACTAGCCCTCATCTTTTTACCTACTTGATCCTCTGCTGCCTTCACTACTTCATCCCTCAAAGCTACCCATTCTTCTTCTGCTGTACTTCTTTCCCCCACTGCTGTCAATTGTTCCCTGAAACTCTGTACAATCTCTGATTTAGTCAGTTTATCCAGGTCTCATCTCCTTAAATTCCCACCTTTTTGCAGTTTCTTCAGTTTTAATCTATAGTTCATAACCAATAGATTGTGGTCAGAGTAGACATCTGCCCCTGGAAATGTCTTACAATTTAAAACCTGGTTCCTAAATCTCTGTCTTACCATTATATAATCTGATACCTTTTAGTATCTCCGGGATTCTTCCATGTGTACAACCTTGTTTTATGATTCTTGAACCAAGTGTTAGCTATGATTAAGTTATGCTCTGTGCAAAATTCTAACAGACGGCTTCCTCTTTCATTTCTTACCCCCAATCCATATTCACCTATTACATTTCCTTCTCTCCCTTTTCCTACACTCGAATTCCAGTCACCCATGACTATTAAATTTTCGTCTCGCTTCACTATCTGAATAATTTCTTTTATCTCAACATACATTTCATCAATTTCTTCATCATCTGCAGAGCTAGTTGGCATATAAACTTCTACTGTAGTAGGCGTCGGCTTCGTGTCTGTCTTGCCCACAATAATGCGTTCACTATGCTGTTTGTAGTAGCTTACCCGCACTCCTATTTTTTTTATTCATTATTAAACCTACTCCTGCATTACTCCTATTTGATATTGTATTTATAACCCTGTATTCACCTGACCAAAAGTCTTGTACCTCCTGCCACCGAACTTCACTAATTCCCACTGTATCTAACTTTAACCTATCCATTTCCCTTTTTAAATTTTCTAACCTACCTGCTCGATTAAGGGATCTGACATTCCACGCTCCGATCCGTAGAACGCCAGTTTTCTTTCTCCTGATAACAACGTCCTCTTGAGTAGTCCCCGTCCGGAGATCCGAATGGGGGACTGTTTTATCTCCGGAATATTTTACCCAAGAGGACGCCATCATCATTTAACCATACAGTAAAGCTGCATGCCCTCGGGAAAAATTACGGCTGTAGTTTCCCCTTGCTTTCAGACGTTCGCAGTACCAGCACAGCAAGGCCGTTCTGGTTATTGTTGCAAGGCCAGCTCAGTCAATCATCCAGACTGTAGCTCCTGCAACTACTGAAAAGGCTGGTGCCCCTCTTCAGGAGCCACACGTTTGTCTGGCCTCTCAACAGATACCCCTCCGTTGTGGTTGCACCTACGGTACGGCCATTTGTATCGCTGAGGCACGCAAGCCTCCCCACCAGCGGCAAGGTCCATGGTTCATGGGGGGAGGCAAAAGCATGTATAGTCAACTAAACTATAGGAAATATAAGGACGGCTGCCTGAAGTGCAACTTCCTCGTCTAAAATATAGTGACAGCGCACCTATGCACCGCCCCTCCTAGACAGGAGAGCGTTTTCCTTTCTGCAGCGGAGTGTGCGCTGATATGAAACTTGGCACTTGCCCGCGAAAGGCAAAGGTCCCGAGTTCGAGTCTCGGTCCGGCACACAGTTTTGATCTGCCAGGAAGTTTCAGGAGAGCGGTTGTATGCAGTGCGCTTTACTGTTTTTCTGCCGACCCTCGTACAGCTGGAGGCCCTCCAATGCACTAGCGATGTGCGCCATGCCTTCTGGCGGCGGTCCTAGACGACATAAAAGGGAAATTAAGTGGAATAACCCCACCCATCTGGAGGACACTCCAAATGGCTGTTTCAAAAGGCGGCTGTTTGCAAAACAGAAAGACCCTCCCGCAGTGGATTGGATTGGATTGTTTGGGGGAAGAGACCAAACAGCGAGGTCTTCGGTCCCATCGGATTAGGGAAGGATTGGGAAGGAAGTCGGCCGTGCCCTTTCAAAGGAACCATCCCAGCATTTGCCTGGAGCGATTTAGGGAAATCACGGAAAACCTAAAGAAGGATGGCCGGACTCAGGATTGAACCGTCGTCCCCTCCCGCAGTGCCTTCAGTACAAAGCGCGACGCCAGCATGACTCAGAACTGTGATAAATGACCGCTATCCCGACCAAGGGAGAGCCACGGCCTCGTAGGAAAACCGCCAGCCGTTCTGCGCTGGTCTATTTCACATCCACTCGACTCCTATAAAAAAGCAACTATTAAAAAAAAACACTCTCGACGATAATAAATATCCTCTTTACACGAAAATAGGCAAAGTCCATTTTCTTTAAGTTTTATGTGCAAAATCAGTATAGTTTTTATGTTCGACTGCAGTAGCATCTCATTATTTTGTGACGTCCAGCGAAGTGTACCACCACCGGTCACAAATGATCAGCAGAGACATACCCACCCTGCATAAAATCAGGAGAAAAAAGCTTCGACTATTCTGATGCGAGAACTACCAAACACCACAGAATGTAGTCGTTATTTCGAAATTAAATTGATCATGAGAGCCACTTTGCATGGCGAGTAATTTTTTTTTTCTGTAGTTTGATTACACTCACCAGTTAGGTCAAATGGGAATCTGTGGAGGGAACACGATTTTATTTTCGAGAAACTCCTCTGAGAAATGACATCTGAAGCTGACCACAATCCACAACATACATTTCACGTAAGGGCGGCGCTATTAAAAACACGATCGTCGCGACTATGTTACCGTCACCCTGCATAAAAAGTGGTCTTGAGTCTACAGGCACACACACGAGTCAGTTACAATGCTATGCTCTACGCTAGAAATCCTGTCTGAGATTTGGAATCAAGTCTGTCCATTCTACCACGTACGCAAATCGTATATTGTAGAGACGCCTATTAATGGTTACAGCCACTAGTGAATCATATTCATGCCACTCTCGTATCTCAAAACGAGTCACCCTTTTTTTTCGAACCTATCTGCTAAGGATCCCATACGGCAAAGACTCCAGCGCTGTTTATTAGACAGTCCCTCTGCATCTACTAACTGCTCCTAAGTCTCTGCCCTGCCCTCCTGCAGCTTAGTCCATGTGATCGTCCCAATTTAAGTCTGACCTGTACGGAAGTCAGAGAGCGCTATATCTAAGACCTTCTCCATTCTGTGAGGAAACAAGATGACCTGAGTTAATGCGACAGGAGCGCGTTTTGACCACTCAGTGGAAATAGGAACATGGTGTCACAGCTGAGCTAACCATGAACAGCGTGTAAGGTCAGCGCAAAATGAAGTTTTGCCTGCAACACAAGGTAGTAGAAGACATATTACGAGCAGTTACGGTGTGTTTCTTTTTGGGAAAATTAGGAAGACGACAGATCATACATGGCATGGAGGAAGGACGAAGATTTTGTCGCAGATCTCCTAACTACATACAGGTAGTCTGCAGGAGATCTGGGTCTCTCAGGGTGCACTCATGTCAATCATCCAAACATATGTGGTGATCCTGTTAAATATACAGGTATATGTCCATTGGAGCAAGTGGTTCATGACCAAAGTCGCTTCCACAGACCAGTGTAAAGTTTCATCACCTGTACTGTAGGATGACCATATCCAACAGACTATCAATCACACGAGAGAGATCCTGTATTGCTCCTTCATAAGTAGTTTAATACATTGTTCTTTTTCGGATGTAACACGCCCAATCAGTGACACCGTCATACACTTTGTTTTTTGTACCATGACTTAGAGACCCGTGTTGGCTGCTGCTAAGCCGACATTAACACATTTCGATCCTCTTGCTCTCACAGAAAACTGAACGTCGCGTGGCGGAAACTATACAGCTACCACACCACAGGCTGGTAGAAATAAAACACAGATGCGATGTTTCTCATTGACAAAAATGTGGAAGACGTCGCAACATACGGAAACTGAAAAGTCTGCGGTATTGTAGAGCGCTTCCAACAACTATTCAACTAACTGTACAGTTAATCTCATCTTCCCATTGAAAGGGTAGCGGATATCTCGGTGCTGCTCCATTTCGAAAAGCATTGTTCTTTCATTTTGTGGTCATATACATGATTACTGTTCCAGTGTTGGCCATCGCTGGAAAGTACTGTTCACAACATCTGTGAGGTAGCACAAATAAAAAGAGGTGCTGTTGCCTTACTGGTGGAAAAAAAACAAAAGACATGTGTAAGGTATCACAGCATACGGAAATAGAACGAGTCTGTAGCAATGAGGAGTGCTTCCAAACAACTGTATTAAGGTGATGACCTCTACATTTAATCCCATGTTCCACAGCGACAAGTAGCAGATATCCAATGTTCCGTCAAGTTTCCCTCCAACTCAACAGAGTGATGTCAGTCAGTCATTATGCGGTAATCAACAGCATACCAAATGGACAGTTGGGATTGGAAAGACGCCATTGATATGGAGAGATGTACTGAAATACACACTGCAGTTGATAGTGAGATCAATTTTAGCAATTTTACCCAAAAGTCAGAGAGAGCAATGTCCACCTCATTATGAAACCTATTTAGAAACAGAATGAGCTAAGTTAATGGTATAGGACTGTGTTTTGACCATTAGGTGGAAGTGGGAACATGTTGTCGTAGCTCCGCCACCCGTGTACGATGTGTAAGGTCAGTGTCAATTGAATCCTGCTCCTGCAAAACGATGACAGTACGAACAGTTGCGGTTGTGTTTCATGGTGGTAAAATTAGGCAGATCCGTGTTCCTCAGGGTCCATTCACATTTATCACACAAACATTCTATCATTGTTATTCTGTACCATCCAGCAGACAAAAATTGCGAACTATAAAAGGTCCATCAAATTCACCCGATAGATTTTTACCACATCTCTCTCTTTCGATATATCGAAAACGAATACTGTCTATGTGCCGGCATCGAGCATATGCGGTGATCCTATTAAATATAACGGTACTTATCCATTGGAGCAGGCGGCCAGTGATCGATGTCGCTTGCACGTACCGATGTAAAGTTTCATGGCCTGTACTGTACGAGAATCTTCTCCTACATGCTATCAGTTGCAGGAAACGGACCCTGTTTTGTTGTTTGATACACCGTTTTTTCTGCCGTAACACGCTTTGTACACTGCCATACATTTTTTTTCCACCACGACTTCGACGCCTGTGTCAGATTCTAAACTGACATTAACATGTTTGGTCCATTGACTCCTGCAGGAAACTAGACATTGCAATGTGTAAATCACATAACGTGGTAATCATCAGCGTACCGACCAATGACGCGGCAGCATGCTTCCCAGTTTCTGAATCATTGCTAAACAGCCCCTCCAATACTTTGCGAGTACCAACGCGAATGTAAGTAGATGACTATGCAAAATGTTCATTCACTGTTAATTCTCGAACATATACACCAAAGTATACCAGACAGCGACCTACATATCTCTAGCACTTCGATCATTTCGCGCATTCTTAGAATAAAGTTAGAGACTGAAAAATCTCCTCGCATTGTCTTTGACCAACGCTCCATGCACCTGACCAGAAGTAGATCGCTACATTCGACTTTTCGTGTGGGAACAGTGCGAACCGAGGATGTAACAGCTGTCCCGCACCCATCCAAGAGCACAAGATCTCTCCAGATGCGCGCATGTGGAGGAGGTTAGCATCCCTTATCAGTGTACAGTAGATAGGAAACTTTTGTGACGATATAACAGACGGTTAAGAACAAGAAATGGGTGGTTTTTATGCATGATGGAGCTCCAGGCGGACAGAGTTTGTTACGTTTTACGTAAATCAACTGCGCTATCAACTGTAAAGTATTTGCTCTAGTGTCTGGGATCATTACCAAGAAGGTAATGGTAAGAGAGAACATAAACACATGCACTCCTAAGACTACAGTGTTCTACACTTAAAACACCTTATAATGTTAGATCGTTGCGATTTCCGACCTATTAGTCGTATGGAATGCAACACTGTTACTATCCCAGTGTAAGAAATATATTTCCAGCACATGACATACATTCTTCTTGCAGGTTTCTCTACGACAAACTATGGTGATAAACTGTAATATGAAAAACTACTTCCTTAAAACATCGATTCCTTGTGATACACGTACAATATAGCTTTTCAGAGGTGTATAACTCCCCGCTATTCACATCTGATGACGGTTCAGAAATTATACTACCCTCGCATCAGCCCTATATAAAATTATCTTCAGTAACGGAGAATGCCTCCTATAAGGATGGAGACAAACGCATAGCAGCGGTATTTGACATGTGAAATTACACGTCATGCTGCCACTAACTCCGTGAACAGGACGTCTGTCAGGCAGATGTATACGTGGGGATTGTAGAACCTTACAAATACTTGTCGCTAACTTAGAATCACCGTGGCTATGAAACTGAAGACTCGATTTTATGCTCCAGATGCAGTAGGGGGATGAGTGCCTCGCATAAATCTTCGTCCATCTAGAGGAATGTGTCGAAAGAGGATGGAAGTCCTCTGATGACCGAGAGGTTTTGCTGTTCACGATCGCAAGTAGACAGTGCTCTAAGTCATACGCTGAACACGCTATTGTATTCGAGTAGAACGCAGGTTATGTCACACAACTGATGCCTCTCGACAAAACAATGGAAAAAATGCACACATGAGCTACAGCGATAAGTCTCTCTCTCTCTAGAGTGCATTATCAGTTTACCATTAAATCCTACCTCGTTACAACTCTTATCTCACTCTGTCAGCCGGTCACGGTGGCCGAACGGTTCTAGGCGCTTCAGTCCGGAACCGCGCGACTGCTACGGTCGTAGGTTTGAATCCTGCCTCAGGCATGGATGTGAGTGATGTCCTTAGGTTAGTTATGTTTAAGTAGTTCTAAGTTCTCGGGGACTGATGACCTCAGACTTTAAGTCCCATAGTGCTCAGAGCCATTTGAACCATTTTCACTCTGCCACTTCATCCGCTCTCTGCCATCCTATAACGCATATGCAAGTAAGTTTAGAGGCAGATGGTTCTCTTTTTTCCAGGAAAGCATCAAAGACAGCAGTCATCTCGCGCGTGTCACCATTACCTCAATAGACATGGAGTAGAATGGTGTCTCGACGAAAAATAAAAGATTTTATCCCCGGTTCACGCTCGTTCCGTGTTCCAAAATTGCTTGTGATCCGTGGTAGGGGAACAAGGGGGAAACAAATGGTAGCACCAAAATTTTTCTTTTAACAGGGTGGCTTTATTGGAGTGAACAGTTACACTACTTCTCAATCATTCAAATCAGCTTTAGTTCTTTAAGGCAAGCAGCTGCGATTAGTCGAAACAACAAACACTTTTAATACAGTAGCAAAGGGCAAGCTGGGAAGACAATGAAATTTAAATAACAAGTCTCCACAAATATGGCTTCACAAGTAAGATTAAATTTATGATTACTAAAAAAAATTTTTCTGACATAGCAGCAGTAGGCCAGTTAAAACTAGCTCAGTTAACAAAATACAACTACACCAAAACTCAAATACAAGTTAAAATTTAGCACACACGGCGACAACCGCCAACTTACAATAGTTCAAAACATTATTCAATCTCATAGGTACGCAGATGTCATTACCAAGGGAGTGTGCGAACCAACTTGAAGCAAATATAACATGGCATAAATCAAATTACAGATTCGACAGTCTATGCAGAGAAGACGGTAAGGAACGGTAAACAAGTCAGGAAACGATCACCGTCGCCCACATACACAGGAAACGGGAAATCGTATGGGCACAGGCCAGCAAAACCCCAGACAAACACACAGAATCCCATAAATTCCAAAATATAATTTAATCAATTATCCCCCCAAAACCCCGGATCTTGACACAAGCGAAATTACAGGCCACAGGATCCAAAGGCACTCTGCAGAAGAGTAAGGAGGGAAAAGGTTAAGCAAAGTTCTGCAACGGCACAATAGAACGCCAAGAAAAACACACTAAGTAAGGTACACCACCCCATAGAAACCCGAGAAACACGAACACTGGGGTTTGCCCACGTTACCGACCCAATCGTAACAACGAAGATAATCTTCTTCATCGGGCCATAGCACGCTGAAACACACAAACAGCAGCAAACTTCCGAGGACGGAAAAGTACTCCCCTGTAAACTTTATCCAGGAGCAGAACAGCCGCAAGCTCCTGGCAAGGCGCGGTCCAGGGAAATCGCCGCGAGAAAGATGATCCAGCACGAGTACCGTCACCCAGGCCTCAGCAAGCGCAGTCAGACAGGGCAGGAAAGCTGGTAATCAGCTGGAAAATCAGGCGACCGACCCGGGGAGCAGCAAGTAACACCAGCCCCGGCGAGCGACAGCGCGGAGGGACCCACCGCCCGACGCAAAAGGCAATGCTCGCACCCAAACTTGACAGCCCGCGCACTCGCCACCGGGCAGAGACGGCGCCACCCGCCGCCAGGAGGCGCCCCGCAACGGAGAAAGAAACACCACTCGGAGGCCCAACGATCGAGAATCGATCGGGCATACCGCCGCCATGGCACAGCTTGTAAATGTAGTACAGCCGCCAACACCTAGTGCAAATGCACTATTTTTCTGGTCGAGTGGCGCAGCTTCGTTCATTCTGAGACACATGGATAGTCTGTTATGCCCAATGCCAGCTCAACCCTCGAAATATATCTCGATGTTTTCCGTAGGGCAGAGCTGTGGCGGAAGACGCTAACTTTGGGTTCTTTTCCTTTTAGCTGCAGGCAGTAGCTGTGAGAGATAAAAAAAATCTGTGAAACAAGTAGAGGCCCCTTTCCGAAGACATCCTGTGTTTGCCGGGAAGTGGATAGAAAAATTGGATGTAACTGCTAGCTTTAGAAAAACACTTTGTTAAATCTAAGACAGATGGACAGTCTGAGTTTTCCTTCGGACAGAGCTGTTGAGGAAGACGCTAAGCCAGTAGACCGCCGGACACGCGACTGTGCGGCGCACGTGTCGCGGGTGTGTCGTTAAGCCGCCTGAGAGGTAAGAGCTCGCGTGGTTCAGCGCCTTTTATGTCAAAAGGCCAGCAGCTGGTCACGAGGCTTCAGGTAGGCGTGTCCCGTGAGTCACGAGGCGGCCGCCGTGAATGCTACCGGGCTGGCAACCTGCTACCTGCTGGGAGGGGGCCGGAGGCGGCCTCACAAAGCGCCCGAGGCGACGGCGGTAATGTGCGAGCCCCGCAGCACACCGCGGAGCGTCTTAATGACTTTGGGATCATGATATACAAAGCGATGAAGCAATCGGAAGTTAAATAAGAGTATCCATGCCCTACGAAATGAATATTACGTCCTTCTCAGAGCATAATTATAAGATTTCGCGTCCTCCGAATCGTTTTCCTTTTTCAGATTTCTAGCATCTATTTTGCATGTGTCACGTATGGCTCCCAAGTCACACGGTAGACCCAAGTTAGCGTAAGAGTGTGGATCTGCCAAGTTTTATATCCCGAACGATGTTGGGTTCAAAAAATGGCTCTGAGCACTATGGGACTTAACTTGTGAGGTCATCAGCCCCCTAGAACATAGAATTATTTAAACCCAACTAACCTAAGGACATTACACACACCCATGCCCAAGGCAGGATTCGAACCTGCGACCGTAGCGGTCTCGCAGTTCCAGACTGTAGGGCCTAGAACCGCTCGGCCACCTCGGCCGGCGCGATGTTGGGATTCGGATCCATAACACGTCACATTTGGTACAGGTCTTGAAGGTGGACCAATCACGCGTTACACACGAAGATGTGTTCTATGTTCGAAGTTGAATCCACCAGTGGGAAGAGCACTCCATGAGAGCCTTCTACGGCACATGTACAGACAGAGACGTAGATAAAACAAACATGCTGAAACTCTAGAATATGCAGTTGGAGGTGACCGGTTGCATTCGGGTACAGTGCTGTACTACGCCTCCCAACCAGAAAAATAGTGCATTTGCGCTAGGTGTTGGCGGCTGTACCACATTTACAAGCAATTTTGGAATACGGAACGAGCGTGAACTGGGCATACAATCTTTTATTTTTCGTCGAGACACCATTCTACTGTGCGTCTATTGAGGTAATAGTGACACGCACGAGATGACTGCTGTCTTTGATGCTTTCCTGGAAAAAAGAGAACCATTTGCCTCTAAAATTGCTTGCATCTGAGTTAAAGAATGACAGAGAGTGGATGGAATGACAGGGTGAGATGGAGCTGTAACGAAAGGCAAAGGTCCCGAGTTTGAGTCTCGGTCCGGCACACAGTTTTAATCTGCCAGGAAGTTTCATATCAGCGCACACTCCGTTGTAGAGTGAAAATCTCATTCTGGAAACATCCCCCAGGCTGTGGCTATGTCTCCGCAATATTCTTTCTTCGAGGAGTGCTAGTTCTGCATGGTTCGCAGGTGAGCTTCTGTGAAGTTTGGAAAGTAGGAGACGAGGTACTGGCGGAAGTAAAGCTGTGAGGACGGGAAGTGAGTCTTGCTTGGGTAGCTCAGATGGTAGAGCACTTGCCCACGAAAGGCAAAGGTCCCGAGCTCGAGTCTCGGTCCGGTGCACAGTTTTAATCTGCCAGGAAGTGTCATATCAGCGCACACTCCGGTGCAGAGTGAAAATCTCATTCTGGAAGGTTCTGACTGATTCCAGCGTCGCGCTTTGTACTGAAGGCACTGCAGGAGGGGCTTCCTGTTTCGCAAACAGCCAAATTTTGATATAGCCATCTGGAGTGTCCTCCACTTTCCCTTATGCTACTTAATTTCCATTTTATGTTGTGTAGCACCGCGGAGGGCCTGCAGCTGTACGAGGATCGGCAGGAAAACAGTAAAGGGCACCGGACACAACTGCTCTCTGTCTAGGAGTGGTGTGGTACGTGGGGGCTCTGTCACTATATTTTAGGCGAGGAAGTTGCACTTGAGGCAGCCATCATTATATCTCCTATAGTTTAGTTGACTATATATGCTTTTGTTCAGGCATAGGAGCATCGCCTTAAGGCGGCAGCCTGATGGTGGAAAGCCGAGTGCGGGCGGCCAGCTGGGCCATTCCCCAGAATTTTGTTGTTGTTTCAAAGGGTTCCGTTTGGATTGCAAGAAAGAGTTGTTGATGTTAAATAAAAGTCTACTCCATCGCAGAACGAGAGGCCAATTGGATGCGTTGGGGGCCTGCCTAGTCTGTGTCAGGTCACCTCCGCAGGTGCACCCTGCACATCGAGGAGAACGTACGTTCAACCTCTGCCTCCTCTGCAGTCTTTTAGGACAACGATTTTCCCCGGTATATGTACTACATTATAGCCTGTTCATTACGAATGCTGGTTTTTTTCACAATTTTGAAACGTAATTAGAACTTTGAGAGATTTTTGTCAATCAGTTGTGGTAGCATGTATTGGCTTCGATTACCTGGGCTGTAGGATGGTTTTTGAGCACGTGTCTCCAGCGAATTCTGACGACAAACAGCGATAGATACTGTATGCTTACAGTTAATATACTTTTTAAACTACTCTGTGTCCAACACCAGCTCTCATCAGTTGAATGTATTTCCCACTAAAAGGAATAATGACAGAGTATCTTACACCCCAGCCTTTTTCCTTCCAGCTTGTGTGTGTAGGGTAGAGTGTGAGTGATTCTGTCGCTAGTTTCGAGCGGTTATGCGTAAATTTTTCCTAGCGGGGTAACACCAGTTGTATGGTATCATCAGTTTTTGTCACATATTGCGCTTTTATGCTGTCCTTGTGTTGCGCTATGAATGTAGTTGGGTAATTAGCCCCGATCTTTGTGATTAATTATGTAATTACGATCGATATTTGTGTCAGTTTCGAGTCGTATAACGAAATTTTTTCCCAGTAGGATAACAGCAGTTGTATGGTATCGTCAGTTTTTGAGTTGTATTGCAATTTTGTGCCATCCTTGTGTAGCACTATGCATATGGTTGTGTAATTAAGCCTGATTTTTGTGATTAATTGCCAGCCGCTGTGGCGGAGCGGTTCTAGGCGCTTCAGTCCGGAACCGCACGACCGCTACGGTCGCAGGTTCGAATCCTGCCTCGGGCATGGATGTGTGTGATGTCCTTAGGTTAGTTAGGTTTAAGTAGTTCTAAGTTCTAGGGGACTGATGACCTCAGATGTTAAGTCCCATAGTGTTCAGAGCCATTTGAACCATTTTGTGTTTAATTATGTAATTTAGATCGATATTTGCGTCAGTTTCCGGACCAAAATAAATAAAGTACACTAACCTACCTAACCTTCCTCTCCCACATCTGGGCAGTTTCCACGTGTTGGGGGTGCACTTGGGCTTTCCATCCAGGAGCACCACGATTCGAGTCCCGGAAAGGGCACCACCATTTTTAATTTCCCGTCAATCCCAAGTGCCTCTGGTGGCTTAATTGTGTTGGGGGGGTACACTTGGGCTTTCCATCCAGGAGCACCACGGTTCGAGTCCCAGAAAGAGGATGATTAATTTTAATTTCCCACCAATTTCCGGGTGGGTGTGGGGTTGGGTGGGATATCAGCACAGCCCTGGGACTAATAAATTCGCACCAAAATTCGAAATTCCCACCAATCGGGTTGGTTGGGGGAAAGGGTGTGGGGATGAAGAGGAGGGGGAGGAGTGGTCTGGGACACACATGGAGCTGAGAAAAGCACATGACATCATCTGGGGGCAGGGGTGGTCGTGGTCGGGGGCGGGAGTGAGCGGGAGGTGTGGTTAATTGATCAATTTAATTAATTGCATATCAATTCGATATGAACATTGTGCTACAAACGCCAACTCCCTACTACTTGCGTCACAGATTCCTTTCCTCTCAAATTCTACACAGTACCTGCTCATTAGTTACATTATCTACCCGACTAGTCTTCAGCATTCTTCTGTAGCACCACATTTCAAAAACTTCTGTTCTCTTCTTGCCTATGTGCCTATGTTGGGTTAGGTTGGGTTGTTTGGGGAAGGAGACCAGACAGCGAGGTCATCGGTCTCATCGGATTAGGGAAAGACGGGAAGGAAGTCGGCCATGCCCTTTCAAAGGAACCATCCCGGGATTTGCCTGGAGCAATTTAGGGAAATCACGGAAAACCTAAATCAGGATGGCCGGACGCGGGATTGAACCGTCGTCCTCCCGAATGCGAGTCCAGTGTCTAACCACTGCGCCACCTCGCTCGGTTTTCTCTTCTTGTCTAAGCTGTTTATCGTCCATGTTTCACTTCCATATGTGGCTGCACTCCATAAAAATACTTTCAGAAACGACCTCCTGAAGCTTTCATCTACATTCGACCAAATTTCTCTTCTTTGGGCTCGCTTTTCTTGCCATTGCCAGTCTACATTTTATATCGTCTCTACTTCGGTCATCATCAGTTATTTTACTGCCACAATACCAAAACTCATATACTACTTTAAGTGTCTCGTTTCCCAGTCCAATTCCCTCAACCTCCCAAGTTGCAAATACCACTAGTGCGAATGGGTCACGTGACTACAACATACAGAGTGGAAAGCTACACACATGCCGTACACTCGAATACCCATATTTGTGTCAGTTTCCTGACCAAAATAAATATAAACATGAAATGCGGGTCAAGAATAATTATTGCTCAGCTTGTACTTGCCAGTACATTGACCTTGATTAACCACAGCCACATATACTGTTAGTTTGTGTAACACCAGTGCCTGATTGGCTCGCACTTAACATTAATGTACTTCTGGAAACTTGCCAGAAATCGAAATAGTTTTACCACAAGAAAAACCACTTAAAACAACGATCATCAGGAGCACTTCTAATACTGACAGATATAGACCAGGGACAGTAGAATCAAAACGTATCTCCCAAAGAACAAGATGCTTAGATTAACAAATGAATGCTCACCAGATTCAACACAATCCTGCTGCGCAAATCAGATGGTCTTAAGTCGTCATTGAATAAGCCTCAGCGAGCTGAAGCCAAGTTTCAACCCTCCTCGGCAGAAATGTTCAATGCAAGTGACGCAACACACTGTCGGACGACACTGTTTGATAACAAGGAACTGTGGTACACCATTCCTCACGGTGCATCACAGCGCGGTAAACAACAGCTACAACACGTCCGCTGCGATGTGTGGCGCCTCTGTACTCTTACACCTCTTACACACTTCGACCCATCCACCCCCCCCCCCCCGTCTCTCTCTCTCTCTCTCTCTCTCTCTCTCTCTCTCTCTCTCTCTATCCCACCCTCCGCCGTCGGGCATTAAAGCCCCTGTTTCCCGCCTCGCGCGTCTCCTATCGGGCCACGGCAAGGACCCCCGCTTTCGCGGTGCAGCCACACGGCCCCTGACTGCTCTCCTTAGGTATCGATAGAAGCCGGCGCACGGTTCAGTCACATCATCTCCTCAGTAAACACAGACCATACTGTCTCTCATCAGACGTAACGTTGTAGCGAGCACTCGACTATGGACTATCATGTCCCATAGTATCCGAGACATTTTGTATTTGTTTCAAAAATAAACACAGGGTTTATTTACTTAAATTCTGGTCTGTCTCCCTTTACATTTCTACAACACATACTCTACATTTCAGATAGGGTTTAACTCTATTCCTCAACTATAACCCTTTCGTTTCTTTTTCTTTTCTTCCATTTTCTCTTTCTGTTAATAGTTTTGTCTGTTTATAGCAGTTATTACGAGATAAATAGGTAATGTGCTCTTATATATTGCTACTTATAGTTACGTGATGGCATATACTTCTACCCGGAAAGTATAAGGTGTATGGTTTGGCGGAAGAGAGACCTCAAACACATTAACCTGGCCACCGTAAATAACTGAGTGAAATAAGTAAATACGTAAAAATGAAAGATTGTGCTTAGTAAACTTTTTCATACTACTTCCTTCGTACTCCATTACTCCACAGAAATTCTGTTCCAGTACCCCAAAGAATTTCTGAAATACTTGGTTCAAATGGCTCTGAGCACTATGGGACTTAACTGCGGAGGTCATCAGTTCCCTAGAACTTAGAACTACTTAAACCTAACTAACCTAAGGACATCACACATCATGCCCGAGGCAGGATTCGAACCTGCGACCGCGCAGTTCCAGACTGAAGCTCCTAGAACCGCTCGGTCACCTCAGCCGGCTCTGAAATACTGACTGAGCTCCCAGCATTGCCTGCTAACTTATGTTTACCACTCATATTAGACGCAAAAAGGAAAATTCGTGAACAGTGTAAAACCAACTCAATTATTTGAGTAAAAAGTTTACTGTATTTAAACAAATTATGTAGTAAAGTCTTTTGGAAACTGGTTTTAATATTGTTTTTTAAATAAAACATGAATACAGAAAATATTTTTAGCTTACCTGCTACGTGCGTGAATAAATAAATTTTGAAATTACGAACACATTGGTGCGAAGGAATATTATATTACCTGTGACGACCTAAAATCCTTCCCACACTACCTAGTAGACAGCCCCCATATGACTTATTGGTCGTGATCGACTACATAAGTCGTACTGGATGGTAAAGTCTCAGGAGGTACTCTCGAATGAATGATGTCTGTCATATGTATACTGTTTCGCCCTGTCCTTCTTCTGCCAAGATCGTCGTTTCAGTTGCACTACCCTGCATCTTCTTTACAAAGATTCTTGTGCCATTGCAAGGTGGTATCTGTAGACTTAAATTCATTAGCTAAAACTGGTAGCTACCATATTTGTTCGAATACAATGTGACCCGTAAACGTGAGGGGAAAAAACAGAGAAACATCAGTGGAGACAATTTTATGTCACATTACCCATTTACGACACCTTTTCCCTCTTTTTTTATGTTATAATGCACTGACGGGAAAAATTGGAACGCCAAAAAGTAATTGATGTAAAGTAATGAATATCTGAGAATACATTTGTCTAGGTAACATATTTGAGTGTGACACCATACACAATCAC
Organism: Schistocerca serialis cubense; assembly: GCF_023864345.2. NCBI lineage: Eukaryota > Metazoa > Arthropoda > Insecta > Orthoptera > Acrididae > Schistocerca > Schistocerca serialis. The sequence continues at coordinate 662,826,634 of NC_064639.1, read as the reverse complement.
TAACCCGGCTCCAGAGAGGTGATGTCCCCTTCCACATTCCTCCACTGGGGTAATTCCTGTCTGGCGCGTCCACGTCGCGGAGGTGGACATCCTACACTTCAGTAGGCTGGAGTGATAGGATGGCCGAGTCCAGGCAGGGACCCAATCCCGTGGGGTATAACATGGAACCCATGCCCGGGGCTACAGGTGAAGACCATAATGGCAGTGACGGCAGAGAAGAAAGACTTCGGAACGGCGAAGCTGACAGATGAGGCAACCCTCCTTTCAGGGGATTAAATGAGAAGGGAACCAGTGTCTTGTGGTGGAGGAGAAACTCCAAAGGTTAAGGGAGACAACCCCAACAGAAAATCCTTTCTTGCATTAGGCCTGGCAAGCCAGTAGGAAAGTCTTCGTATACTGCTTTCAAAACACAGACCAACATCGGAACGAACCACTCAGGATTTGACTCCACTGCTTCTTCAACTACTGGTGCGAATGATGGGAGACCTGTTGATATTCATCAGTACAAGAAGATGAAACGAAATGGACTAAAAAACAACCTAAATATTGCTACCCTTAATATACACTCCTGGAAATGGAAAAAAGAACACATTGACACCGGTGTGTCAGACCCACCATACTTGCTCCGGACACTGCGAGAGGGCTGTACAACCAATGATCACACGCACGGCACAGCGGACACACCAGGAACCGCGGTGTTGGCCGTCGAATGGCGCTAGCTGCGCAGCATTTGTGCACCGCCGCCGTCAGTGTCAGCCAGTTTGCCGTGGCATACGGAGCTCCATCGCAGTCTAACACTGGTAGCATGCCGCAACAGCGTGGACGTGAACCGTATGTGCAGTTGACGGACTTTGAGCGAGGGCGTATAGTGGGCATGCGGGAGGCCGGGTGGACGTACCGCCGAATTGCTCAACACGTGGGGCGTGAGGTCTCCACAGTACATCGATGTTGTCGCCAGTGGTCGGCGGAAGGTGCACGTGCCCGTCGACCTGGGACCGGACCGCAGCGACGCACGGATGCACGCCAAGACCGTAGGATCCTACGCAGTGCCGTAGGGGACCGCACCGCCACTTCCAAGCAAATTAGGGACACTGTTGCTCCTGGGGTATCGGCGAGGACCATTCGCAACCGTCTCCATGAAGCTGGGCTACGGTCCCGCACACCGTTAGGCCGTCTTCCGCTCACGCCCCAACATCGTGCAGCCCGCCTCCAGTGGTGTCGCGACAGGCGTGAATGGAGGGACGAATGGAGACGTGTCGTCTTCAGCGATGAGAGTCGCTTCTGCCTTGGTGCCAATGATGGTCGTATGCGTGTTTGGCGCCGTGCAGGTGAGCGCCACAATCAGGACTGCATACGACCGAGGCACACAGGGCCAACACCCGGCATCATGGTGTGGGGAGCGATCTCCTACACTGGCCGTACACCACTGGTGATCGTCGACGGGACATTGAATAGTGCACAGTACATCGAAACCGTCATCGAACCCATCGTTCTACCATTCCTAGACCGACAAGGGAACTTGCTGTTCCAACAGGACAATGCACTTCCGCATGTATCCCGTGCCACCCAACGTGCTCTAGAAGGTGTAAGTCAACTACCCTGGCCAGCAAGATCTCCGGATCTGTCCCCCATTGAGCATGTTTGGGACTGGATGAAGCGTCGTCTCACGCGGTCTGCACGTCCAGCACGAACGCTGGTCCAACTGAGGCGCCAGGTGGAAATGGCATGGCAAGCCGTTCCACAGGACTACATCCAGCATCTCTACGATCGTCTCCATGGGAGAATAGCAGCCTGCATTGCTGCGAAAGGTGGATATACACTGTACTAGTGCCGACATTGTGCATGCTCTGTTGCCTGTGTCTATGTGCCTGTGGTTCTGTCAGTGTGATCATGTGATGTATCTGACCCCAGGAATGTGTCAATAAAGTTTCCCCTTCCTGGGACAATGAATTCACGGTGTTCTTATTTCAATTTCCAGGAGTGTATTAACCCTCAATGGAAAAAAGGAAGAAATGACACATATACTAACAGAGAGAAAGTTAGATATTTTGGGATTAAGCGAAACGGAGTGGAAGGGAAAAGGTGAGAAGAATTTGAGTGGAGGAGGAAAACTGTACTGGAGTGGGAATAACAGGTTTGGAAGAAATGGTGTGGCAGTGATGGTGAATAAGAATGTACATAGCTCTATTGAAAGTGTGAGATATATATCAGACATGATCATAATCTTAAACCTGAGATCCCAAAAAGAAACACTAAAAGTTATCCAGATTTATGCACCTCAAGTGGGATGTAGCAAAGAAGAGAAAATGGACTTTAAAAATGAGTTAGAGAACCACATGGAGAGTGCTAATATAGTGATGGGAAATTTTAATACACAGGCAGGTAAAGACGGAAAGGGATTTGAGCAAGTATTGGGATGTTTTGGATATGGAGGCAGAAATGAAGAAGGGAAAAGACCCCTGTATTTGTGCCAGAGGAATGGAATGAAAATAGCAGTCAGCTGGTTTATGAAGAGAGAAAGTCATGTTATCACCAGATACAGCTGGGATGGAAGAACCAAGAGTACAGTTGATTATATTCTAGTAGATAGGAACTGTGGACAGAAAGTAACAAATGTGAAGGTAATTCTAAGTGTGAGTACAGATGGAGACCATAGATTACTGGTGGGACAATGGAAAATGAATGACTGTGTGAAAAATAGAAAACACAAGAAAGTGATGAGGATATTGGATTGGAAACTGAAGGAGAGTGAAAGTGCTGAGAAGTATAGGGAATTAATCACACAAAATTTCCAAAAGAAGCTTTCTGCGATGTAGATAATGAGTGGAGTTTATCAGAGACACTTTAATCGAAGCAGCACAAAAAGTATGTGATAGAACATCTGGAAAGGAAAAAGTAAGACAGACAAGTTGGTGGGATGATACCACAATCAAAGCACTTAGGAGAAAAAATGTAGTATGGAGAAAGTGATTGAAAACTAAAAATGACGAGGACCATAAAAGATATATAAAGGAAAAGAAAAAGTGCAAAAAAATAGTAGGAATAACAAAGAAAAAGACATTGGAAGAGTTTACAACAAAACTTGAAGAAGATATGAAGAGCAATAAGAAAATGTTCTATAAAATGATGAAAAATAAAAGAAAGGCTTCTGAAGTACCAATAAAGATGGAAACAGAGTGGTGTTGTGACTGAAGATCCAGGGAATGTAAAAGATCTCTGAACGCTGAAGAGCAGGTACACGAGGAAATAACAAATAATGGAGAAATTGGAAGAAGTTGGGAAGCAGAATTAGGACAGATTACATGGGAAGAAATGGAAATAGCTGTGAGGAAAATGAATGGGGGGAAGGCCCAGGGGCTGATGAAGTGTCAGTGGACATGATAAGAGCAGCAAGTCCAGTGGGAATGCAGTGGCTGTATAGAGTACTATCAAGTGTGTGGAGAAATAGCACAATACCTGACGATTGGAGAAGAGGAGACATTGTTCCCACATTCAAAAAAGGCAATAAAAGACTTTGTAAAACGTACAGAGGAATAACCCTTATGAATCACACAGCCAAGATCTTTGAAAGAATTTTACTGAATCAAATAAGTGAAAAGATATAAAAGGAGCTGAGTGAAGAACAGCATGGGTTTAGGAAAGGAAGATGCATGGTCGACCTGGCATTTTCTATCTGTCAACTGATGGAAAAAAGTTGGGAGTATAACAAAAGGGTGATAATGGTTTTATAGACATAGAAAAGGCATATGACCCAGTTAACAGGGAAAGACTCTGGTAAGAAATGAAGAAGATAGGAATAGAAAATGGATACATTAGAGTAATAAAGACAATGTACAGAGGCCTCAATTGCAGAATTAGAACACCATTGGGGAACTCTGAATACTTAGAAATAAGACAAGGACTTAAACAAGGAAGTATTCTATCTCCTGCACTTTTTAAAGTTGTGATGGAGAGAATGAACCGGGCAGTTATAGATATAGTAAAAGAAGAAGATGAAAAGATGATTTTTGCAGATGATTGGTAATATGGAGCGATAAAGAGATAAATGTACAGTTACAACTTAATGCGTGGAAGGAAATAATGAAAAGGTATGGATTAAGAATAAATAAAGATAAGAGTGAAGTAATGATATTTGGAAGAGACAAAGGGATGAATGGGAATATTACTGTGAATGGAGAACCCCTCAAGTGGTAGACAGTTTCACTTATTTAGGGAGTGAAATATCTAGTGATGGAAGAATAACCAACGAAATTAATAGGAGGTTACAGAAGGGAGGCAATTTCTACCAAACAATAAAACACCTGATTTAGAATAAGGAAGTTTCAGAAAAAGCAGAACTCCTTATGTATAAGAGTTATTACTTCCCTATTGTTACCTATGGAGAAGAAACATGGACTATGACAGAAAGGAACTGGAGCAGACTGCAAGCAGGGGAAATGAAATTTCTCAGATCAGTTAAGGGAAAAAAAAAGAATGGACAGAGTAAGGAATGTAGATATTAGAAAGGACCTTAAAGAAGACAGTATGAAAGAAGAAATCGAAAAAAAGAGATTATGGTACGGGCATGTTAAGAGGATGCGTGGGCAGAGGCTCCCCGAAATTATGGAAGAACTAAAGATGGATGGAAAAAGACCTAGAGGGCGCCCAAGAACACGATGGAAAATGAGAGTGAGAATATCTGTGGAAAGGAGAGGTGTGACCTGGCAGCAAGTGGAGGAAGAAAAGTGACGGGAGGACCGAGCCAAATGGAGAGGACTCGTCAGCACACAGACCCGGCAGTAGCTGGAGCGGGATCCGGATATAGATAGAACATATTTAAGTAATTAACATTGCAAGATCACAGGTTAATGTAACATAAGATAATCCATTGCAAATGTGAAATGCTGGTGCAGTAATAATCGATGTAACCGCCAGAATGTTGCTAACGTGTATGCATTGTGTTGTACAGATGCTGGATGTCAGTATGTGGGACGCCTGTTGCACTTGGTCAGTCAGTACGGGGAAAGTTAATGCTGTTTGTAGATGACGCTAGAGTTGTCTTCCGATGATGTTGCGCATGTGTTCGATTGGAGACAGATCTGGTGGTCAAGCAGGCCAAGGCAACATATCGCTACTCTGTAGAGCAGCGGTATGTGGGCGAGCGTCATCCTGTTGGAAAACACCCCTCAGAATACTTTTCATAAATGGCAGCACAATACGTTGAGTCACCAATTTGAAGTACAAATTTGTCCTCCCCGATAGCTGAGTGGTCAGCGTGACGGATTGCCGTCCTCAGGGCCCAGGTTAGATTCCCGGCTGGGTCAGGGATTTTCTCCGCTCAGGGACTGGGTGTTGTGCTCTCTTCCTCATCATTTCATCCCCATCCGGCGCGCAGGTCGCCCAATGTGGCGCCGAATGTAATAAGGCCTGCACCAAGGCGGCCGGAACTGCCCCGCAAGGGGCCTCCCGGCCAATGACGACAAACGCTCATTTCATGTCAGTACAAATTTGCAGTCAGGGTGCGTGAGACAACCACGAGAGAGCTACTGCTGTCGTGTTAAATCTCATCCCAGACCATAGGTCCGGTGTCTAAGACGCAAGCAGGTTGGCTGCAGGTCCTCAACTGGCCTCTGTCTAACCAGCACACAGTCGTCACTGGTTCCGAGTCAGAAAAACAAAAGACCTCCACCCTGCCCTCTAATGAGGTCTCGCTTGACACTAATGAAGTCGCTAATGGCGGTGATTTGGGGTCAGGCGAATGCGTGCTACAGGGCGTCTGGTTCCTTCTCTAGATTGTCGCACAGATGACAAAATGGTAGATATCGAAATAGACGACAGAGGGATAGAGAAACAATTAAAATCGCTCAAAAGAGGAAAGGCCTCTTGACCTGATGGGATACCAGTTCAATTTTACACAGAGTACGCGAAGGAATTTGCCCCCCTTCTTGCAGCGGTGTACCGTAGGTCTCTAGAAGAGCGTAGCGTTCCAAAGGATTGGAAAAGGGCACAGGTCATCCCCGTTTTCAAGAAGGGACGTCGAGCAGATGTGCAGAACAATAGACCTATATCTCTAACGTCGATCAGTTGTAGAATTTTTGAACACGTATTGTGTTCGAGTATAATGACTTTTCTGGAGACTAGAAATCTACTCTGCAGGAATCAGCATCGGTTTCGAAAAAGACGGTCATGTGAAACCCAGCTCGCGCTATTCGTCCACGAGACTCAGAGGGCCATAGACACGGGTTCACAGGTAGATGCCGTGTTTCTTGACTTCCGCAAGGCGTTCGATACAGTTCCCCACAGTCGTTTAATGAACAAAGTAAGAGCATATGGACTATCAGACCAATTGTGTGATTGGATTGAGGAGTTCCTAGATAACAGGACGCAGCATGTCATTCTCAATGGAGAGAAGTCTTCCGAAGTAAGAGTGATTTCAGGTGTGCCGCAGGGGAGTGTCATAGGACCGTTGCTATTCACAATATACATAAATGACCTTGTGGATGACATCGGAAGTTCACTGAGGCTTTTTGCAGATGATGCTGTGGTGTATCGAGAGGTTGTAACAATGGAAAATTGTACTGAAATGCAGGAGGATCTGCAGCGAATTGACGCATGGTGCAGGGAATGGCAATTGAATCTCAATGTAGACAAGTGTAATGTGCTGCGAATACACAGAAAGATAGATCCTTTATCATTTAGCTACAAAATAGCGGGTCAGCAACTGGAAGCAGTTAATACCATAAATTATCTGGGAGCACGCATTAGGAGTGATTTAAAATGGAATGATCATATAATGTTGATCGTCGGTAAAGCAGATGCCAGACTGAGATTCATTGGAAGAATCCTAAGGAAATGCAATCCGAAAACAAAGGAAGTAGGTTACAGTACGCTTGTTCGCCCACTGCTTAAATACTGCTCAGCAGTGTGGGATCCGTACCAGATAGGGTTGATAGAAGATATAGAGAAGATCGAACGGAGAGCAGCGCGCTTCGTTACAGGATCATTTAGTAATCGCGAAAGCATTATGGAGATGATAGATAAACTCCAGTGGAAGACTCTGCAGGAGAGACGCTCAGTAGCTCGGTACGGGCTTTTGTCAAAGTTTCGAGAACATACCTTCACCGAAGAGTCAAGCAGTATATTGCTCCCTCCTACGTATATCTCGCGAAGAGACCATGAGGATAAAATCAGAGAGATTAGAGCCCACACAGAGGCATACCGACAATCCTTCTTTCCACGAACAATACGAGACTGGAATAGAAGGGAGAACCGATAGAGGTACTCATGGTACCCTCCGCCACACACCGTCAGGTGGCTTGCGGAGTATGGATGTAGATGTAGATGTAGATGTAGAGGTGTCCTTGAATTAATCTACTTGTAACAGTTAGTTGTGTCACTGTCGACGCAGGCGTAGAGACGTCGACGGTTAGCCCTGTGATAGACCTCAACTGCGGCCTGCGTAGGTCCTCCAGCTTGTGAGGGTGATTTGTGATACTCCTCGAGAGTTTCAGCTGGTTCCAATCATGTGCAGTCGGATTCATGTCTGCAGGTACCTAAGGCTGTTTACTTGATTTCTGCCTCTTGGAGGTTGGATTTCACGACGTGCACCGTGAGCTCGTTCATTATTGTGCTGAAATATGAACCAATGACCGGAATGTTGACCATAGGATCCTTTAGGGCGATACTGTATAGCTCACAAATTACCGTCAGTAGCGACGAAAGGCATCTAACATCTTCACCTGATATTGGTCCAAAACAGGTTGACACACTTTCCTCCTGAACCGGTCAGTCTGGATGTCTACACATTCATAGGTACCTGGATGACACACATTTCAGCACCGCAACTGGCGGACGAGTGGGTCAGAATTAGCAACAGAGACGTCCAGTTGAGCAGCGAGGTCTCTGGTTGTGATTCGTCGATCACCTCGAATGGGAGTGTACGCACGTTCAAACACTGCAGGAGTCACAGCTGTATGCGGCCGGCCGGCGCGCAGGAGATCAGACTGGTTTGCGCGACCTTATTGCCATGATAACGGACGCCTCACCCAATGACTCTCCGTGCTTTTATCAGTTCCATGTCTCTGTAGACATTCTGAAGCGTCTATGAATATCTGCGATGCTCTGGTTTTCCGCTAAAAGGAACTCTCTGCTTGGAACGCACTTCCGTTATAGACGCCATTTTGAAGGCTGCATATTGTGCCGCCAATTGTGGGAACTTCCTGAAACTAAAGGGGCTGAAGCGGAAATATTCCGCGGTGTCCCACAACAAATTTCGCTTTTTTTCAACTGGAATTGGCTGAGAAAAAAATGTGTTGCATTACTTACTGAACGCCCCTCGTATTTTCGAGAGACATAAATAACAGGCCGTTGGTTGCCTCCAAATCTTGGGAGCAACAAAGGACATATGATTTGATCCTCTTTACCAGGCGTGAATTGCACGACGTAAGGTTTATGTTTCCGTTTCAGCGATTCCATAGTTAACTCTCCATAGATATAACGAAAATAATTTGCACCATTTACACTTGTACGAAGCATTTCTTCACCCGAATTAGCGCAGTCACAAACCTTCACGAAGAAGAACAGATATGTAGCGTTTTGAAGGATTTCAATTAGAGATGAATCGGGCATCCGACAACTAATTACCCTGATGTTAGTGCCTGGACAGATATCAGGCGGTATGTCACTATCCAGAGAATACCGGATATTCAAGAATTTATGAAAATTGACTGATTTTTAGAATCACATGAAGGAATGCGCACTAGAGACCGACATAAGCTGTTTCCGCCATTTTCTACATTTTTTGTTGTTGCTACACATGAGGTTGTGTTTTGTGCAGCACTTGCCAATATTCCGAGTTCTACGCATTTAAATAATGTGTTATATATTAAAGTTATCTAATATATTTTTTAATTACTTACAGAATGTTATGGAAAGTAAAATTAAAGTTCTATGAATTTTTGAAGCAGTTTATTTAATGAGTGGATGGTTAGGCAGTATTTCATCTGTCATGCACCTTTTTGTGCCTTGAAACAGAATGACAACATGTGATACTTGCAAATTAAATGGCTCTGAGCACTATGGGACTCAACTTCTGTGGTCATAAGTCCCCTAGAACTTAGAACTACTTAAACCTAACTAACCTAAGGACAGCACACAACACCCAGCCATCACGAGGAAGAGAAAATCCCTGACCCCGCCGGGAATCGAACCCGGGAACCCGGGCGTGGGAAGCGAGAACGCTACCGCACGACCACGAGATGCGGCACTTGCAAATTAACTGAGTTTTGTTAATGTCTTAACAATTTTACATGTCATGAAAACGGAAATTTATGTTAGTTTCCAATAGCATTAGTTTCAGATCGTATTTAACTTGTAACTGGTTTTTGATAATTCTTCTACTTAATTTGATTTCGCTTACTGATTATTGCTGTGTGGTAGAACAATACTGTAACTGAAGACGTCTACATACAGCATCGACAAGATTTTCTCGATGGCAGCTCTTTTAAATCTCAATAGAACGTTCGTTTGGCTCAGTGGTAAAGTGCCAGACTGCAAATCCAAAGGTCTCGGCTTCGGCCTCTGGTGTAACCTAGGAATTGTGTATGTCACTTATCATTTCTTTCACCTCTGACAATGTTGATTAGTTTGAAAGCCGGCCGGAGTGGCCGAGCGGTTCTACGCGCTACAGTCTGGAACCGCGCGACCGCTACGGTCGCAGGTTCGAATCCTGCCTCGGGCATGGATGTGTGTGATGTCCTTAGGTTAGTTAGGTTTAAGTAGTTCTAAGTTCTAGGGGACTGATGACCTCAGAAGTTGAGTCCCATAGTGCTCAGAGCCATTTGAACCATTACTTTGAAAAATGCCGAGTTACACCGTAATTTGAAATCCACGTTAAATTGTGATTCCCTCTGTGGCTGGCTGGGTGATTCAGTTCAGAGATAGAAGGAAGACAAAGACATACCGCCAGCAATTAATAGTCAAGTCCACCTGTAATCGTGGATGACCTTAGATTTTTGGGGCTTTAGAACCACATATAAGCTGACGGTTACACTGTTTGGATGATAGAGCGCGGCTGTGTTCAAACTGATCTTCGCATTACCTCAGGTACGTGACCGTGTTGTACAGTGGGGCATGTTTTCACACTTGGAAAAACCTTAATTTTACGGTGCACCTTTTCAAATATCAGAAAAAGACTGGAGCTCATAAAAAGTGAACGACATCATTTAAAAATGGAATAAGAAAATATAAAACTTCTCTTACAGGGCTGGCTAGAAGTTAAAGTGTGAGAAGCCTTCCTAGGTAAAACACTCTCCCCCACTCTAAACACTAATGAACCCGCAATATCTTCAAACTAAAACACCGGGTATTATTCAATTTAACGTTAATATCACCCACGAATTAGGCCTTGGTCCTGTTCTGAATGCCTAATTGCTGCCAGCAAGGCAGTACGATGAATGGTCTTGGATCGTGGACCATGTGATCATCATGTCGCCAATACCTCTAGTCTTTATTACCAGTAGATGAATCATTATGATGCCACTGCTTTTTTATTCGAACAGCTCCTCATATGGCCTCACCAGGCAATATGTACCCTGTTCCACACATCCCTACCTTAGAAAAATCATAGGAGGTGTTGGAAATCGAACATGAATCTGTCCGTACCAAAGGCAGGGACAGTAAACATTCTTTTGGTTTATTTATTCATTTATTTATTTACTTTCTTCTCTGTGATAAAGATGAAGTTCTCCAAAACATGAAAATTAAATAGTAAATTCCTTCCTTTCTAAACAAAAGACTTGAAATCATGATGTCAAAAGCAAAATGAAACAGTCCTATCACTTATAGGAGAAGACAATCTCTTGGCTTCATTGCCAGTCTCTCTCTCTCTCTCTGCCTCTCTGTCTGTCTCTCTCTCTCCCCTCTCAACGAGTAGAACTGAAAAGTGGATGATCCATTTTACAAACGGAAATTTTCTCTTTTCATAATTAAAAAATTACGTTCTTAATCCCCATTTCAGATTCATTTTCACTTCTCGCATTGAAACAGTCTTCTGATAATTCTAATAAGAGCCCAATAAAACTTATCACATGGGATCTTCGTTGTGGGATTTACTACTTAGTTGATCGAAGGCTGACATGACACATCATGGTGTGGGGTTCTGTTAAGTCCGTCACGGCTACCATAGCGACCCTGGGGCACACGGAACTCTCACCACATTTCACTCTTTCACTGCTTTGGATTGCGACTACGTTTTCTGAAGGCTATGATAGTTAAAATTGTTATCCAACGCCTTGTATCTGAAACAGTATTCTTAACATGTTTCAAAAGTTTTTTTGGTGGTCCCTCCTCCTACATAATGTTTTGTTTTTCATATAGTTCATACTCAGTCCATTATCATTTCCATTTTCGTTAATGACATAATTTATGCAGTTTCCAAACAGCCACACAACAGCGTTTGTTTTTTTGAGCAGGAAAGAAAATACCGTCGGGGAAGAGTAATTTATCTACGTTTATTTCTCCAGATAATACGTTGTTGAATTTCCTTCCATATGTCTGCATGTCCTCTACATAGGCGTTGCGTCTATTGCACACGTTCGTGTCACTAAGTTTGGAGTACAATTTTTGCTTGTGCTGACTACGTTGTCAACAATTCGGTGTCATGTTGCCTGGGTACCTGAAGCAGTACCTTACTTGTAATATGGTTCCACGTTATTTTCCAGTCTTCATTTGGCTATCTGAACATTTTCCCGTTATTTTTAATCTCTTCATTATCTTCCTGCATATCCTAAACCCTTTGATCCTTACGATACATTCCATGTGGTTTATCACGAGGAAGAAGTGCCCAATATTTCAACTAATAGTCAAGTCCACCTGTAATCGTGGATGACCTTAGATTTTTGGGGCTTTAGAACCACATATAATCTGACGGTTACACTGTTTGGATGATTTTCAATAATTTGAGGCGTTCTCTTTATGTATTAAGGCCGTAATCTTCTGCTGTACGTCAGTTAAACCTAACCCATCTTCTTCAGTAGGTTATGTGACTATACCGACCGCTATTATTAAAATATTCCCTGTCCAAATAAATTTGCAAATTATATTCATAATTTTTATAGCTATGATCTTCAGGCCTGGGTTAATTTGACCTATAATAGCTATGAATAAAGTGATCCAATTAATTATTTAATTTTTTTGCATAATGTTGACATCTCTGGCCTGAAAGAGTATTGTTGCACCTCTGACTTTATCCATCACTTTTCTCCAGTTGTTGCTCATTGTTTGAAGCGGACATTGGTAAGAGGTGACACCCACAGCGATGTGATGATCCGCGGAATTGGCCCATCCCAAACGAATATCGTGAAGGCCTTTGAGATATAAAAATGAGGTTTTCATCTCGTTGACCCTAGCAACTGTTGCGTTACAGTACATCTTAAGTTCTCAGGTTAATATTTCTAAATCTTCATTACTTCGAATAATAACTCAACGTCATCAGCGTACGATTGGTGGCCTTTTCAATGCCTGATAATTTGACCCCTTGAGGTCCAGTCATCTTAGAAAAGATTCCAGTGAACTAACGTACAGGATAACTGACAAAGGACATCCCTCTAGGACGCTATTCTTTTATCTCAGTGGGTTGAGTGAAAAGCCATTTACTGAGTGCTGATTAAAACTTGTACAAAATCTTCACCAAAACCCACATGTGTTAATGTTGTTAATAAATATACGTGATTAACCCCGTCGTAATCCTTTGAGAGATCTATAAAAGCAAGGCCCTATTTTGCGGATGCTTTTGAAAAGCAGGGAGTGAAATTCCTGTATTACCTGGCAGCTTTAAAAGTATTCCTCCGAGACAGACAAGTCTGGTGGTCTCCTATTATCTTTTCCATTAATGGCTTCATTCTTTCTTCCAGCATACGCGCAGTTATTTTGTAAAAAGAGTTCATCAAACAAGGTATTGAAACAGTTAAACTTTCTTTGAACTCGTGTGGAAGTCGCTAAATTCAGAACTTCATTTAGCACATCCGTAAACGGATTAGTTATTATAGGCCAGAATTCTCGATAAAATTCAAAAGGCAAGCCATCAGGCCCTGGTGACTAATGGGCAGACGAAGACTTAATTATGCTTAACACGTCCTCGCTCGTTATTTCAGATGTGAGAAACCCATTGTTCTCTTCAGTTATGGCGTTGTCTATACCTGTATTTTGCTGCAAATCTCTTGCAGCAGCTGGATTATGCTGGTATCATTATACAATGTACTGTAAAATCTATTAACATCACGTAGAATGTCTTCTTGTTCTGACAGTACATTGTTGCCTTCCACTCAGAGATAATCCCTGAAACTTCTGTTTCTTTCATGTTAAATTGAGTGATACAATGAAGTGTTCTCTTCCACAGTGTTTTGATTATTGATTTAAGTTCTAATACCTCAAGGTTCTTTCTTTTTAATACTTATAAATTTAGCCTTGTTTTTTCTGTTGTGTAAAGCCTCTTCAGACATTTCCTGGAGTTCCTATAAAATGTCATAGCTGAATTAAAGGGTATTACGAAACAAACTCGCTCTCTCTCTCCTGTAAACTACCAGGGTTAACCTCAATTTCGTTGTAGCATATAAGATCCACTACTCGATGCTGGACCTGTATATATGTATACCTTCTGTTTGTCTGGCAACGGGATTGTCACAGTGGATACACCGGATCCCGTCAGATCTCCGAAGTTAAGCGTTGTCGGGTGTGGCCGGCACTTGGATGGGTGACCATCAGGGCCGCCATGTGCTGTTGCCATTTTTCGGTGTGCACTCAGCCTCGTGATGCCAACTGAGGAGCTACTTGGCCGAATAGTAGCGGCTCTGGTCAAAGAGAATCATCGTAACGACCGGGAGAACAGTGTGCTGACCACACGCCCTGCCAATCCGCATCCTCAACTGAGGATGACACGGCGGTCGGTTGGTCCCCATGGGCCACTTGTGGCCTGAAGACGGAGTGCGGAGTTTGTCTAACAAGGATATCTTCTAACACTATACTGATATTCACTTATCTTGACTCTTGAGTCTAATGCTACGTTTTACTGCGAATGGTTCAAGAAGGCGATGGGATCACTTCAGTTCCACTAATTTTATTAGTTTGGTGCATAAGTTCGTAGCATTTTTGTTCTGCATGTTGGTATTCTGGCTGCTATGGGTTTGTCTATCGATTGTCATTTTTAATTTGTAGTTCACGGTAGCTATTTGAGTTTACATGTTGTCATTTTTGTCCACAGAGTCTTTCACGGCGGCATGTCAAAATAAAATATCAGTTTTCAAGCAGCTTCAATTCGAGTACAATTCTCGAGCTTTCGATGGTCATCCTCGCCGTCGTCGTCAGGAGTAAAACCGCTAACATCCAGGACTGGTTTTTTTTTTTTTTTTTTTTTACTTTATTGTTATTTTAAAACCTGTACAACTCAGGTAGGCTGGCAGCGGCACACTACGCCGCTCTTCAGCCATAGCGTTTTACAAGAGTATAAAACATGGTGAATGACAATGAACAAAGTGACGGGCAAAAGAGAGAGGGCACAGAGACATTTCCCGGACTGGCTCGGTTTTCTGCTTATATAGCCACCACAGCGGCCTATGACGCCAATCACAGAGGGCCGAAACGACGCATGCGCGGAAGGTGATCCGGCAATTCGTAGCAGCTCCGGCCCGTTGCGGGACCGAGTGACGTCAGGTGGTGCGAGGGGCCGGCACAATGTTTGAAACAGGAGTTCCGCCTCCCTACAAGCGTCAAGTACTCGTCGTTGTTTCCTTTTGACATCCAAATTACGCTCCCCCCTCCCCACGCCTTACTGAGTGTGTAACCCTGTAAGATAAATTCTGGCGAACTTTGACAAATTCGGGTACTGCGTCACCTTAGCTGACCAGCAAATATAATGGTCGCGATCGATTCGAACTTTCGTCAAATAATATTCAGTCTCACTCAAAATCGTGTTTATTTCTTGACCTACACACTGACTATTGTTATTTTCATTTGTCACTTCGCTAAACAGTCCCAAAACGTGTCGTGAGCTTCACAGGTCAGAGTTGATTCGGTCTCGTGTCCCCTACTTCTGTTAGCAGGCATTGGAGATGACCTGCTACTGCTGGAAGATTCTTTGCAGAATTCCAATAGGATGTTCTGTCGAGCTCTTTCAATTTCAACAACATCTAAATGGTCTGTACTGGATCTCGGATGTAGAAAGCTTGCAGTCAAGTAATTCGGGTGTTCATTTAAGAAACTAAAACGGCTTTCTGCTTAAATTGTCAACGAGACTCTCATGTGTGGTAAGGCAGCGGTTTTTCGTGCCAACTTATCCTTATGTAAATACTCGTACTTATTGTACTACGCAATATGTGGTATTGCTTCGGATAAGCAGGAATAACCAGAATTTATTTATTTTTTCGTGAAACTGCTTCAAAAGCGTACCATGCTGCTCCATCAAACGCCACTGATCAGACGTCGAATTAGTAAGCGTATTGTGATCAGTCACATACAGCGACGTAGCCAGCTTTTGTTCTAGCAGGTGCTCTATCATATAAAACGTAGAGTAACACGACGCGGTGGTATCTTGCACCAACGGATGCTCCTGTGAATTTAGCTCTTTTTATTAATTTTTTATTGAGCTAAGATCTAATTACTAAAGTGTGTTACGAGACGTCTACCATTACGATCCTTCTTGCTACTTAAACGACACAGTTACAACCCTCTGAAACGAATGGACGAGACACGTAGCGGAATCATACTCAGCAACTCGAATACCTTTCACCGTGTTAGCACTATTTCATGAATGAGGAAATGTGTTTTGCTGTGGTCAATATCTGAGCGATATGCGATACCATTAAGTTCCCTTGCTATATTTTCGTCAGTGTAAGAAATTAACAAAAGCTTCATAGCAAAGACTCATGTTGCAACTGGAATTTAGGAGACAAACTGTGAGCTGTGACGATCAAGAAGTTGGTTTTGTCATGCAAACAGGTCCATATACTAGAAGCTACTAAAATCGTGAGATCATCTGAAATATTTCTTTTGATGTTTTCACAAATTCTGTTGTGGATGTGAGGAACAATTTTTTGCGAAATGTATGTACGACTTGGTATTTTATAGGGAGGTAAGCCTTATACTAAGGGACTTGTAAATTCAGTCTTTTCTGCGACAGATAATGGCCTGATGTCCTGTAATAATTTCTGCTATTAAATAATGATTTTTTGGCTTTAACGTCGTTTAAATCCGAAAGCAATTTAAGTTCAAACAATTTTGACATAATCAATACTGTTTTTCAGTCGATAGCGAAGATGAACTTGCACCAAGAACATCTAAAGACGGTCTAGGTACGACAGCAGTTTTACCTTTATCAATTTAGCTCGTTGTTTCGTCATCAAATTTTCGGACAAACGTTTGAGTGGAACGAAAACAAGACTCCCTTGAAGTTATACAACGAGATTTTGTCCGAATTTTCACAGCCAAACGAAAAATGGAAAGTGGGCAAAAGAGGTGTAAAGCCTGGTTAAAAAATATTGTGCTTGAAAATAATCAGAGTAATTAAGAAAAACTTAATGATCTGAGGGAAAATTGAAATACTTCATGGACAGCTGCTGCTAGCTATGCCTATTAAGTGTCAAGAAGTTCATGTTTTCAAGCCCCAGTTATTTTGCGCAAAAAAAGTTACATTGGTGTGATATTTAACTGCCAATAAAAATGTAATTTAAACTTTCGAAAAATACACCGTCAAAGGTTTTGGGTAATGATTTGTTCAAAAGTAAAAAATAAAGTAGGTATATAGTTCTGCTCGATGTCGAGTACCCAAATGAGGTACCGAATGAGAATTTAAATTTCAGTGAATAACTTAGAATTTTAGAATTGTAGAGAGTGCTAGATGGAATTTCTTTGGTGGATATGTAGACAGTGCAGTCTCGTTTGCTGTAGATGATTTCAAGCACCTTTCAAAGGTGTATCAAATGTTTCTCTAATCCATTTGATGTCTTACTTCTAGACAAATCAATTCACAAAACATTTCACAGTTGCTTCTTAATTTTCTTTTTTGTTTTCATAGTTGAAGTACATATTAGACAAAACAAATAATTCATTATGTTTAAGTCAGCACAGGTATTTTCGACTAGTCAGAAAGTTTTTTATAACTATGCGTCACAAAAACATCCGCGCATCTCAAAAAATTAATTTGAACCGGTTATTCTATAAACACACTCTAAAACAAGAAAAACGACCCAGCACGAATGACGTATGCAAGAGTTGATATTCACAAGTTATTGACAGAAAATGCTTGTGTGACGCTGCAGCGCAATTACATTGCAGCTGGTAAGGATAGTAAATAGAGGACATGCCGATACCAGGGCATCAAGTCTTTGCGAATTTCATTCCTTGTACTCAGTTGGACAGTAAGGATGCCCAGCAGACAGGCGTGGGGACAAAATATGCAGATGTATTCGTTTGAAAGAGGACATGTAGTTGAGATCAAAGAAGCCATATAGAGTAATCGGCGAAGTGCTCGACATTTGAATAGGAACGATGCCGCTATTTGACGATGTTGGCATTAAAGGGTGAGCCGTGCCTGAACACAGAGTCAAGAAGGAAGTGGTCGACATCGGGAGGACAGAATGCGAGGACTGAGCAATCGTCAGAGTCCCGGATTCACCTTTATCATCAGCCCGACATCCAACTGGTTCTTCAGTGACGAGACGACAAGGACCATTAACAGCGGGCTCACAGAAAGTGTGCTGAGCTCACAGCGCCCATGGAGGCTACTAACATTGATCTCTGTACACCAACAAGCGGCGACGGGAACGTTCGGCCTGGAATCTCATTGACTGGAGTAGAACTGTCTTCAGTGATGAATCCCACTTTTAACTGAGCCCCGATGACTAGCATTATCGTATCTGGAGACGTTCTGGACGGTAGTGTGACATTAACTTGACTGTCGTACACCTTATGGCCGGACAACCAGAAGTGATGACCTAGGGTGCCATTTTATTTCATAGCAGGACCCCTGTGGTTTTCATCCGCGTCGCCGTTACAGCACAGCGATACGTCGGTGATATTGTACGCCCCGTTTTGTTGCCCTTCGAGGCAGACTATATTGAGCTTACATTTCAGTAAGAAAATACCCACCAGCTCACGGCGACAGTCTATACTGTTTGTCTTGGTGTTTGCCAAACCCTATCTGGGGCGGCATGGTCGCCGGATCTTCTCCCAGTTGAGAATGTTTGGAGCATTATGGGCAGGGCCTTCCAACCAGCTAAAGATATTAACGATCTAACGTGTCTCTTGGACAGAATTTGGCACGATATCAGAAGGTCATCGAACGACGCTAGGAACCAATGTAAGCCAAATACCTGCTTGAGTAAGGGCCAGAGGTGGACCAACGTATTAGCGAGTTGCTCAGTTTGTGAAGCTCTTTATCTTGAATAAATCATCCAGTTGTTTTGAAAGAGTAATTATTTGTTTGTCTGTGTATGTACATCACATCTACCAATTTCTGTCGCATGATCCTGGTATGTCATTTTTTAGTTTTTTTTGTATTGGAGTGTACTTTGTTCTGTCTTTGCTATTCATTTAATGAGCTCATGAAGGATGTTTAATTATAATTAACCTGGAGCTCCGTCAGTTACCTATACTTTATGTTTTTGTTTCAGGACACGCTATCGACATGTCAGCGAGCATGTTGGGGGTATCCTCTCCCAACCTGAAGAACCGCTCCGATGGCCAGTTTCAAGAAATCCATCCATTCTCACCTGGGCGAGTTTGGCAACCATATATTGATGACGTATCCTCCCCTACGTACAGTTCTCCAGTGACTGAAGATGAAGAGACTCGCCACGGGTTTCTTTCCCACACGAGTGGCAGTAGTTCCACGTTCAACCGTGAACTGCTCCCAACAGTCTCGACATTTAAGGATACAATTCAGCCAGCGAATACATTTACTGCAGTTAAGCAGGTGCATGTTAGTTCACTCGACAGGGCCTCTATATTCGATATAAATCAGACGATTGCTCTTTTCGAGAAGCTTCAAATCAACACCGACTGCCAGCTTCCAGCTGTGGAGAACAGTTCTTACTCTTTCAACCCGCATGCTGGACACGACCACTATTCAATTCACCCACTGGCGACACACCATCGATCTATGGAACATATGCTATTAGGCATCAAGGCTGACGAATCTGATTCACTGGAAAGCGAGCAGCCTACTGACTTGTCTATGCCAAAGAATTCTCTGCAAAACTTAGACGAGGTGAATATAGAAGATGACAATTCATGCGAAAATGCTGATGCGTCACAAGACACTTGTTACGGATGCAATGAGTCTCCCATTCGCCAACTAACCTACACACACTTGTCTGATGTGTCTAATGATTCAGAGGAAGGTTCGGATGTAAACCCGAAAAACATGGAGACTTTTACTTCCGATTTTGCAAAGAAACGATTTGAACCATTAGTACCACATCAGCTTGCCCTACCATGGATATTTACACATCCCATAATTGAGAGACCTAATATGTACATGCTTCACCTCGCTGTCCGTTGGGCACAGATGATTATGGGCCCCTCAGCAATTGCTTTCTATATTTTCTGGCTATTGCACAATCAGTTTTTTCACATGATTGAGTTGCTCCAAAAAATTCCAAAACAACAGAAACAAAAAATCGTCGAACTAAAAGAAAACAGCTCTTATGAGCACAGTGATGCAACACGCAGTGCAGAAAATATGGCTGACAAACATATACAGCCTACTGCTGAGGAGGTTGACGTGATTCATCTCAATCCGGACGACGATGATAAAAGTGGAGTGGGGAGTGAGCAGCTTCAAGTTCAACCATCAGCAGTATGCTCAGTGGCTAACCAGCAGCTCCTGGCTCAAGTACCCACACTGGTGCAAACGGCAGAGCAGCGTACATTGCCTCTCCAGGGGCCTGTACCTCCCGTATTAGCGCTTACGCTGCCACTAATATCACATTTGGAGTTCAGAACATTACCTATGGATTCGCTCATGTCACCTGAGAAAGATACTATGGCGCACCTTATTCTTTCCCAGCCATCATCATCTCGAAATTCCTGTGCCCAACAGAGTTACTATTTCCCACTCCCTATGCTAAAAGAACACTCCCATTCTCCACGAGAAGATATGAGGCAACATTTTACAGATGCATCATCAACTCAGCTCCTATTACCAGACTCAACTAACATATCGGCGCGCCAGAAACGGCCATATAGGGAAGCAGAGGCTATGTGCGAAGCAGCTCATTGCTCAGGTCCTAAACAGTTACGTCGCTCGCTTAGGCTTCAGTCTGTAGCTAAAGAATCTACCTGCACCAGTGTGAAGAGAAACACGCGGCCTCGGAATCATCAGGATCGCCGCAGACCAAAGCCTACAGATGAGAAAGCACAGTGCATAACACCAACGAGGCCACAGCAGTCGCCCAATCTTGAAGCTGAAACGAGAAATTGCGCGCCCACCACAGGAAAGAGAAGGAGGGAGCCTTGGGACCATAAGGGTCTTCAGCGCTTTGTAGCTGAGAATGCTTTCAAACTGCCACGTCGTATTTGGACCGAACGGAAGGAGGGCGAGCCGAGGAGAAGCATGCGACTTGCAAGGAAAATGCAATGCAGAACATATTTCCTCAGACCGAGATTACATACAAAGAAATGAAGACCAAAATAGGAAGCTGATTCTGAACTATCATACCGAGAGTATTTACACACAGGGAGTACAGTACCATCTGTAGACCTGTATTATCAACAAACACCTTGTTAGCATCGTTTTCACTGTCAGAACATAATCAGACAAGTCTTAACCTGTACATCAGTGTGTTCTGAAATTTAACATCATCGTGGACTAATATATGTCAGCTCCATTCTTACTCAGTATTGTTAATGATAACTGTCATCTTCACTATTACTTGGAAGATAAGTATGAATATATGTTCATAGTTTATTTAATAGTGGAACAATGTGCTGCAGAGATAAAGGAAAATATATAAGAACGGGTTAGAAATACATTTCATACAACTAAAGAAGGAGCAAAAACTAAATACAAAATATTATGAAAGATCAACGTGTACCAACATCATAATGCTTTCAGGAGTTCTACATGATGCAAAAATAGCCTATAAAGCAGCTGTAAGACCAGAGCTGTTGTATGACAGCAGGGACTGCGTATCGAGAAAGACTCATGAACAGGAGCTTTATACAATACAAAGGCACATGTTATAATGGGCAGGAGTTGTAACACTCAAGAAAAAACGTGCAATAAATTAATGAGGCAGTTCAAAGTTGACCTAATAAACAAAAACAGAATCCAAGTTCAAATGGTATGGTCATATAACATGAAGATCTGAATATTATGTCATGAAAAAATGCATACAAAGAAGAAAGGGAGAGGAAGAAGTCAAACCAGTTGGTTGCTGAACATCAGAAATGATATGAAGCTAAGACTCAGTGAAGATGATCCCTACCAATGGAACAGACGGTGAAGCATAATAAGGAATTCTGGCACCAAGTAAAGGGAAAAGATGAATAAAATGTAGAAGAAAACTGAGAGTGGTGAAGCATTTTAATTTTCAGCCTTCAATAATAGTTTCGTCTCAAATTTATACTGGAAAATATTGTTACAAATCGTTTTATTCAAATTTTGAAAGGAAACGGGAGGTAGATAAAAATGTAGCAGAAACTAATTGACAATTTAAAGATGAAAAAAGATAAGTACACGTTTACATCATCCCTTTACACCGATACGCCAATGAGCACTGCTCACCATGACGCTGGATGCCAACTGATGGCATTGTGAGCAAGTGACAATCCAATGAGACAAGTGACTTTAACAAAGAGCAGTTTATTATTACACTGTGAAAGTGTGACTTGAAAACGGCGAAGCTAGTCGAAGTTCACATACGAAGGTTGTCAGAAAGAGGTAGAAGAGCTAGGCAGAATCAGTGCTTATTTCATTCCAGAGACAGACATAAAAGTCATTAAGCAGATAGTGTCTCATCAGAATATATATGTACGTCTCACCAGGATATATATATATATATATATATATATATATATATACATATACATATATATATATATATATATATATATACTGATGAGACAGAAAATTATTTTTCAGGAAAACATACCTTCAGTTTAATTACAAGCTTTTCAGACTGTTTTTACCATATATATATATATATATATATATATATATATATATATATATATATGGTAAAAATAATTGTATGTAATAATGATATGGTTGTTTATGGATTATGGATGCAGATTTAGGCTGCCACATATACTATGTTTTCAGAATAAACTTCTATGAGCCGTATCTGCAAGTGCAATTTATTGAAATTCTAACAAAAGTACTGTAGGAGATGATTATTATAGAAGTGAACAATAGTACTACAAATTTTAAGACATAAAATCAAAAACTGTGAGTCTGGCAAATGTGGCACAATTATTAAATATATTACAATAGGAAAATATTTTCTAAGTAAAAGAATAATATGTCTTCAAGTAAAGATATCAAAGATAGACTTATTAGCGCTGACAAAACGGTGAAACAGTTCGATAAGTTATGTTACCTACTTGACTGACAGATTTTTTCCAAACACAAAGCAGATACTTTTTAAGTAATAAATTCACATTTGTAAATAAAACCAGTTATTTAATATTCATGTTGCATCTAGGACCCATACTTTAGTACCAGTATCAATCATTTTCATTGCACTATATAAGAGTGAAACATATATGACAAAATCGACGAGTGGTTATAAACAACAGAGCCACAATGTATAAAAGATATACAAGAAAAGGCAGCTACATATTATATCTTTGTACGTGGGTGAAGTAGTTAATTACAAAATTAGTCTCTCTTGTATTGTCAGAAAAGACGATGTAAAAATAAACCTACATATTATATGGAAAATTTTTGATTCGTAGTATTTAACATATAAAGACAAAATGAAGAAAAACATAGAATTAGAAGTTGGCTTTCGAAATAATAGATTGAATTAGAAAGAATTTTACAAAAAAGGAAGACAAATATAGTGTTCAAGATGTTTGGAAGTGGATTTGTAGTTCCAGCAGTAGCAGGTTTGGGATCTTTTGAAGATGGATCATTGGAAACCACAAGAGCAATCCATATGAATACACAGATGTTGTTAAATAAAAAAAACATGTGTAATAAATAAACTGGTAAGTAATTGAAGAATTAGCAATTGTAACAGACAGTGCACTTAGAATAGTTTAATATGAACTTGAAAGGGAAATAATATACGGCTTACACAAATGTGATGTGATGGCAAGATAAATATCAAATTGGTATGATAGTGTGAGTCGGTAAACTAAAACGGAAATATGGAGAAAGAAAAGTTAATTTGGTAATACAGATAAAATTTGCCTTTATGTGCACTTCTTGAATCTTTTACCTACTCTTTTTGAAGTAAAGTAATGAAATAATATATGTAATTATTGTCATATACAATATTGAACTTTCATTATGTCCGACCAATACTATGTGCATAAAAAGTCAGCTAATAAAGTAGAGACTAAAACTGCAAAAAGTTTTATTGTCTATAAAAATATTTGTAACCCACCAGACATCCAGAGTCTCCTGTAGATGCGATATTAGTTTGCAGTGTGTGGAATGGAATGAAAGAAAATGTTAAAATAAGGTTGCGACACAGAAACTGTGTATGTTTTATAACAAATTACTGCTCTTCTCAAATGCTAGTCTACATTTGATGCAAAAGATTTCTGAAGATTTTCTTTTGGATTATTAAGTATATGTATGGTTTTTACCTGGCTAGGCAAGAGTAATCAGAAGAATCTGATGCGAGGTGGACAAAGAACAAAATGAAAAATAAAATTAGAAGTGGAAACATGTTGATTTAGAGGTTTATTAGCAAAACATGTGAAGTACTATGACGGTATGCTAATATGACAGATGCAACTTAGAGTTCATTGACAGAGAAGACAAATGAAATTACTGTCTTCTGAGTGAGGAGTGGACATTACAGAAAAAAACAGTGTATATGAAGCCTAGGATATTGAGTTAGCATGATATTTACGACCAAAATGGCGCTTCACAAATATGTACTCAGCAATCTGGCCGTCTTAAAAGAGCACTGAAAATGAAATTAGAAGCTGTAATCTCTGTAACAAGTAAGGCTGAAGTAAATTCATTGTATTACATAAGGCATGGCAATTGCATTTCCAAAAAATTGACATCATTTTTACATGCACTCTGTCTACATTATAGAGAGAATCTCCCTCACTTTCTGCTGGATCATATATTCCGTACTTAAATGAAAAAAAAAACAGGAAATTTTAAATCATGCATTCAGTATGTTAATGAACGAGGCGAGGAAACAGATTTGAAGGCCCAATCTCTGGGCAGAGTAGTATATTAACTAGAGATAACAAAACATGTAAACCTATTGACTCTCTTCAAAATTAAAATACAAAAACTTTAGATGATCAAAAGAAACAAAGTGTTCACTGACAGAACCTAATAAATGCTATAAAAACAAATTACCAGATTTTGAAGTAGCTAATTACAATTCGAGTACTAAGCTGGAATATTAAGAGACTGACTGATTAATCAGAATGAAATGCAAATAAACCCCAAACTAAGTACCCTAGTAAAACATCGAGGACATCAGGTAAATGCTATTGCAGATAAATATATAATGCGTGTGGTAGCAACAAATTTTAATACAAAATTTATTCATTAAATAGACTGCACTTCAATGGACCTCAAATTATATCCAGAATTTCACAGATATTTCAACGAAATTGGTACACTGCAACATTTAAATGGATCAGCGATAAAGGGATCACACATAAGTGTGACTTGGGTAGTGTGTTTAGATGTACTGTTTGAGTGATAGTAAGTACAGTAAAGGTACTTTCTCGATTTTGCCAACAATAGAGTGACAGCTATGTAAGGAACTCTAGTTCTACAAGAAATGCGAGAGAACTTCTGTCAAGTTTGGAAGGTAGGAGACGAGGTATTTGAGGAAGTGAAACTGTGATAGGTGACAGTGGGTCGTCCCTGGATACCCAGCAGATCACTGGCTAGTGAAAGGTGAATGCTCTGGATTCTAATATCAGTTCAATGGATAGTTTCAGTGTGCCAGGAAGTTTCAGATGAGCGAACACTCTGCTGCAGAGTGAAAATCCATCCTGGGTACTTTCAGTATAGATTAGAAGCTTTTTGGTCTACATTTGATCACTAACTGGTAAAAAGAGACACTTATCATTTCTCAACAGAAGGACGAAATATTTATTTTATGATATGTCTCTTGTTGACCGTTTAGATCCTGAAAATCTTGAAATGCTAACCAGAGGATTCTGGCAAGAGTCATTATTTGTCTTTGGCATAAACATAGACTGGTTTTGTTTCGTTTCTTGCATGATCCATAGATGACAGGTCTGTTAACTCACAATGTGCTGTTGTGTGCAATACACATCTGTCTCTAACAGACCACACTGTCATCATGTCTACACTCATGTATGGGCACCATACATGACAATCTTTCAACTGGAACCATCATTTCCATAACGTTTGACCACTTGGTTTTTATTGATCAGGGATCTGCCCTTTCAAAATGACGCCAGTCTTAAGATGCTTTCCTTCAACATGCCTTCTCTAGGGACAAGTTAGTTGTTTTGAAAAACTCATGAGTGAAAAGTCGCATAGTCTTTCACACGTGGACTTCATTTTCTCATAAACCCCTTCTTGTACAGTGTCTGTGCAAAGAGGAACAGAAAAGTTTAGGAGTTCATATCCTTAAATTTCTCGTGAATCTATGGCAGGATATGATAAAATTTTCAAGTAGCGTTAAACTACGCACTTAGAAGCAAAAATGGAGACATGTTAAACAAAGAAACATATTACGGAAAACCAATAACCATTAACGATTACCTACGATTTTACAATACGTTTCAATGCAGAATAGCAAAAATCTTAATAAATTCTATAGAATCCTCTTCCAGCAGTCATAAGCAACAGAAAATTATTACAATTACTTTATAAAATGAAAGATGTACGTTCATTTTCTGAAGAACTCATGATGTTTCACAGAATGTGATATTACTATAAGGATGGACATCATGCATCAGTGTTAAAGTGTGTAATTACGCGTAAATCTGTTGTTAAGCTGGCAACATTGAATAAAACATCATACAGAAGGTGAATAATCACTGTTGATCACAAAATGTGCATTATAGAATTATTTCCATCTTCAGATCCAGGAGCCAAGGTAGTACAAGGACAAGAACGTTACCAAATGTTTCTTTAACATGAGATGACAGACTCTTGAGACGTCTTTAATCACTGTCACCACTGTTGTCACCAATGATGCCACCATCATCGTTGGAGGGAGTGTCGAGCACGCCAAACTCCATACTCATTGAGAAAAGTACAGACTATATGGGTATTGTGGTATTAACATATGTTACAGGTAGATGCCTGCATCTATATCTCAAGCATTACAGACAGCAATACCTCTGCTACTATTTTGATCACATGGTCATTAACTTAAGGTTATGTTGCAAGCACTGGGTAATTAGGTGACTCATATACATTAATATATTGATGTGTAGCTTAGCAAACGGCACCTGGTTATGTAAGCAATAGGATCATATTTCTACTTGTACATTTAAATATTTAAGATGTAAAGAATGGATAAATATTGAAACATGTGGGAAATGCCACCGATAACATACACTAAAAAAAGTATCACTGAACGATAATTTAATTAAACATCAAAATCATAAGATGCAGATAGATGCTTGTTGGCTGCTAGATGATAATACGACACTTGTGTAGAACACATGCCCTATCTAAAGCGTCCATAGCCACATACACATCAAGGGAACCACAGACTGAATGGGTGTCATGGTATAATCAAATGTTACAGATAGGTGCCTGCATCTATATCCTGAGCCTTGGAAACTGCAGATCATGGGATCATAAACTAGAAATTTGCATGGCGGATCTGGATACCTGTGCATAGCATCATGTGCCTTGCTTCTACGCCCACATTATGCCTATATTGCTGCACCATTGATTATAACCTGTTGTACCAGCATTCCAAGATGAGGTGTTGCTTACTCTCTATCATTGACAGTACATAGGTTGGAACAAGTGCGCTGTTGGTTGCCAGACACCTGCACATTACACAACATGTGACCTACACTGTATGTCACTTGATGCCTAATACCTGACACATGATGAATAACGCCTGATATCTGACAGCCCTGCAAGAAATCGACTGATGCACAACTGAGCTACAAGTTTACACTTAGACTGAAAGTACAAGCAAATTTAAAAGGAATGACCAGAAGATCACGTTTTCAGAAGTACTACCATCTTCGATCTTCGGAGTGTAAAAGGAACCTTTTCTTACACTTGAAAGTGTTAAAATGTCTTCCTCCAATGTGCTAAGCATCCCTCAACAGTTAGGGAGGACCAAAGAACACTTTATCTTTTGATTATTACTTGATAACATGAACAATCTTGTTAGTAACAGTGGTTGTACAAATTACACATCCACCAATATACTTTCTTTTTGTAAATATAACTTTGTGTACAGTTACATCACATTCTTTTTTCCTCCACGTCCCTTACAGGCTTCAGGTAAGTATTTAACATACATAATCTGTGCTCCTCTTGAAGAATGGCGGAATTAGTTATGGAGACATTGTCAATACAACAGTCAAAGGGCCAGCAGTCGACTGCTGCTTGAAACCTTGAGTTCCTTGAAAGCCTGTCTGTATACTGTAAAATCCCAATCGTCCAATACGTAAATTGACGTGCATACAGGGTCCGGAAAGTGAACTTGCTTCGTGGCATTCATGTCTCCGGCAGGGACACCACAGGTGTCGCTGCTAAGTGGAAGACACGCCTGTTTTCTAGCTGCACCAGGAGGTCCCACCTGCACAGTGGCATATCGTCGGTTCTCAGGTTCACCACCTTAGCTGATACCAAGAAGAGCCTTATAGACATGACCTGTCTCTCAGGTTGCACCAGCAGGTAGCAGCAGGCATAGTATTACTATGCTGAGTCTCAGTTGTGCAATATTGCAGCTGCTCGTGGTGCAACTATGTGCATTGTTCAAGGCAGTTGCAGATCGATGATAGTATGTAACCGTCTTGAATATTTATATAGGTGTAGGAGGTGTACCTGCACAGAGTGTAAATAGTCCAAACTCATTTCCAGAACCAACACCTCAATACAGTTCAGCTGAAATCATGCTGGGACCAGTGTGCCTTAAATGTACCGTGCAGGAGGCTAGATTAGCACCATTTTAGCAATGGCCTCTTGCTACTAAGCAATGACTGGATGGGATATGTGGTGTGTGGTACTTTGAGATTGGTTATTCTGGTGGAACAGTACGTTGGTGACTTGAAGCACTGGCATGAAAAGCATGATTCATGAATATCACAAACTTTGTGGTTCACCAAATGAAAGTTCCTGATACGTGTAAAGGATACTATCTGTCGAACTAAAAATGCGATAATGACAACAAATGATGTGTTAAATATTAAACCTGAGGCAGGTATTCTGAACAGTGTCATCTGAGCAGAATGAGGTTGAGGGCACTCGTTTGCGAAAAATTTACTTCCAGAACGAGGTGGGTGCAATGTTGCCTCTATGTGGACAATAATTATCTGTGTTAGAGTGCACTCCCATTTCCTCACATGTTGCATCTTGGGAGCCTATAGCGTCTGCAGTTAGAGTATTCATTCAGTGTAAGTAAGACATATAAGCATACAGTGAATTTTTTGCCCATGCAATATGTGAATCTCCACAGTTCACAAATTAATATGTATCTGTTGTAAAGTACAATAAATGTCTTTTCTATAAGCAAGTTTACATATGCAATTCATAGACAACCCACAAACTGTATAACGTGTTATACAGGGTGTTACAAAAAGGTACGGCCAAACTTTCGTGAAACATTCCTCACACACAAATAAAGAAAAGATGTTATGTGGACATGTGTCCAGAAACGCTTAATTTCCATGTTAGAGCTCATTTTAGTTTCGTCAGTATATACTGTACTTCCTCGACTCGCCGCCAGTTGGCCCAGTTGAAGGAAGGTAATGTTGACTTCGGTACTTGTGTTGACATGCGACTCATTGCTCTACAGTACTAGCATCAAGCCCAACAGTACATAGCATCAACAGGTTAGTGTTCATCATGAACGTGGTTTTGCAGTCAGTGCAATGTTTACAAATGCGGAGTTGGCAGATGCCCATTTGATGTATGGATTAGCACGGGGCAATAGCCGTGGCGCGGTACGTTTGTGTCGAGACATATTTCCAGAACGAATGTGTCCCGACAGGAAGACGTTCGAAGCAATTGATCGGCGTCTTAGGGAGCACGGAACATTCCAACCTATGACTCGCGACTGGGGAAGACCTAGAACGACGAGGACAATTGCAATGGACGAGGCAATTCTTCGTGCAGTTGACGATAACCCTAATGTCAGCGTCAGAGAAGTTGCTGCTGTACAAGGTAACGTTGACCACGTCACTGTATGGAGGAGAGTGCTACGGGAGAACCAGTTGTTTCCGTAGCATGTACAGCGTGTGCAGGCACTACCAGCAGCTGATTGGCCTCCACGGGTACACTTCTGCGAATGGTTCATCGAACAATGTGTCAATCCTCATTTCAGTGCAAATGTTCTGTTTACGGATGAGGCTTCATTCCAACGTGATAAAATTGTAATTTTTCACAATCAACATGTGTGGGCTGACGAGAATCCGCACGCAATTGTGCAATCACGTCATCAACACAGATTTTCTGTGAACGATTGGGCAGGCATTGTTGGTGATGTCTTGAGCCCCATGTTCTTCCACCTACGCTCAATGGAGCACGTTATCATGATTTCGTACGGGATACTCTACCTGTGCTGCTACAACATGTGGCTTTACAAGTACGACACAGCATGTGGTTCATGCACGATGGAGATCCTGCACATTTCAGTCGAAGTGTTCGTACGCTTCTCAACAACAGATTCGGTGACCGATAAATTGGTAGAGGCGGACCAATTCCATGGCCTCCACGCTCTCCTGACCTCAACCCTCTTGACTTTCATGTATGGGGGCATTTGAAAGCTCTTGCTTACGCAACCCTGGTACCAAATGTAGAGACTCTTCGTGCTCGTATTGTGGACGGCTGTGATACAATACGCCATTCTCTAGGGCTGCATCAGCGCATCAGGGATTCCATGCGACGGAGGGTGGCTGCATGTATCCTCGCTAACGGAGGACATTTTGAACATTTCGCGTAACAAAGTGTTTGAAGTCACGCTGGTACGTTCTGTTGCTGTGTGTTTCCATTCCATGATTAATGTGATTTGAAGAGAAGTAATAAAATGACCTCTAACACGGAAAGTAAGCGTTTCCGGACACATGTCCACATAACAAATTTTCTTTCTTTGTGTGTGAGGAATGTTTCCTGAAAGTTTGGCCGTACCTTCCTGTAACACGCTGTATATGTATATACCCATGCAAAAGTAATACACAGACTGTCTTAATGACATACAGCAACAGTCAGACTAGCAAGTAGTATTTACACCGCCACCTGAATATGACGATATAGTTACATAAGCTGATAGGCTTGCTAAAGTGCTGCATCTGCGAACTTCTTGACGTGTTATGTGAAGAATGACATGGTTTGAGAGCACTATGTGTGGGTTTCACTCACTGTATTCGAGCACCCAGTTGGGTGATGTCTACCACACTTGTATGCTTTAATTCTGTCAGTTCCGTAGCATTGGATTGGAAGCGCCTCTGCTGTTTGTTTACTGGCGTACAGGCAGGCCATTAACCACTATATTATATCTCCATACGGCTATAATAAACTTCTCTGGCTCTGACAGGAGTGCTATATTAAAACAGAGGAAGCTTTGTTGTCCACAATATCATCGGCAGTACAGTCTGTCCGTCGCTATTTGGTACTATGTCACACAAATCGCGGTATTTACCGTTAAATTATCACGTTTCATTGTTATTCACTTCCATCTTTTTTGGCGGAATATGCTATCACGCTATTAATTTATATACGGCACAGGTATTCTATCTCACATAATTACACTATAAACCTTAATTAATGGAACCACCCTACTTCAGCAGTTCTACAAAATTTATCCAGGGTATTGCACGGGGTTTGGTTGGAGATGACATCCCACATATACAGCGACACCTATCTTTATACCACACAATAAGGAATGACTGTTTAACGTGGGACACCTTCAACTGTTGAGTAAAAACTGTGTAGTATGATTATATACGTCAAATCACAAGCCCAGCAGTGGGCAACTTTTTAGGCAACCATCTTACAGATTTTATAAAGTGACCAGGCGTGTGACTGGAAATGGTATTACCTGGCTAGAGAGAACTGCAGAATGTGTTGTGTGTTTTACCCAAAGCAAGACTTTTTAGGTATGTACTTGATGACCTTTCAAGTACCCTGTTGTGGAATATAAGTACGTCAGGTTAGCAATTATTCGTAATTCCACACCACTACTACCACTGTAATCACATTATTTTCCGCGTATTACGATGTATATACCTTCGTCTCTACAAACCAGTACTGCCATGCTGTCGTACTGCAATGTTGAGGAACTACACCTCTTAATGTTTGCAGCTATTTTATTTAAGATTTGCTTTTTGGAAGTCCTAGCATGGCTGACGACTTGATATTAAAATTATCTTACAGCTGAGGCAGCGTCATGGGCTGGTAGAATGTCTTAAATCGTTTTTGTTTGTGATCCACTGACTTTTAGAGCATGATGACTTCCACATCTACATTTACATATCTGTACATTATAGAGAATAGCGTCACTTTAATCCGTGTTATCTGAAAGGCGTACAAAATCGAACTTTTGTAGCGATTTTGTTTATATTGCGACAAACATGTATTTTAATGAGGTAAACAAAAAATTTTGTTGCGCCAATATTTAATTTGTGCTTGCTAAGTGTGAGATGTCTCGCAATATATTTTGGTAAGTAGCTTTTTCTGATATGAGAGTCTTAGGAAAGGTCGCGTCTACCACTGTTACCACCTCTGGTCTTGTGTTTATCAGCTGTACATGTTCTTGCGTTGTATAAGTAAAATTTTTGTAACAAAAAACACCTTCCTCTCTCCTTTCTTTCATAATATGACAACTGTGTTGCTTGTGTGTTTGTGGTTGTGTAGTTGGTTACAGGTGTTTGTTTTTGCAAGCCATAAGGTGCGGAAATGCAACTGCACAGATCGAATACTCACATTACGTATTTAACAATGTGAACAGGGCTGCTGACGTATTTTTTTTTTAGAATATTGAGAGCAATAGCATTGGACAAATACAGTCTACAAAGCTTTCAGGGAGTCTTCTGCCTGCAAACTGCTATTAAATGGCTCTGAACACTATGGGACTTAACATCTGAGGTCATCAGTCCCCTAGAACTTAGAACTAATTAAACGTAACTAACCTAAGGACATCACACACATCCATGCCCGAGGCAGGATTCGAACCTGCGATCTTAGCAGACGCGTGGTTCTGGACTGAAGGGCCTAGAACCGCTCGGCCACCACGGCCGGCAACTGCTATTATGTACATGGCTTTTGGTACGTTTGTGACACTTGAAATGGTAGCAACAATTGGCAATGAATAGGTTGGTTGGTTTGTGGGACTGAAGGGACCAGACTGCTAGGGTCATCGGTCTCTTTTTCCACAGACGTGAAACACCCACAAAGAATAAAAACTAACAATGGAGACGACAAGAGAAGACACAGGACAATTAAGACTCAGACAGAGACATGACAAAAGGAATTAAAATCACACAGGGTGTGACAGTGGTTGGCCGAACATAGAGACAAAAAAGGAAAAGCCAACCACCAAGAAACACACTACAAAACTCAGTCGAAAATCGTAGGCCAGAGGCCAGACTCAACGCAAAACAAGGAAAAAAGATCAAGTGATAAAAGCCCCCTGCTGGAATAAAACGCAAAACTAAGCCTGCCACGGCAGTGTCATCTGTTAAAAGTGCAGGGAGCATATCAGGCAGGACAAACATCTTCCTGAGCGCAGTTAAAAGGGAATAGGCCAACAAAATGTGGACGACCGTCAAAGCTGACCCTCAGCAGCATAGAGGTGCCTTCTCACAGTGCAATAAACAGCTGTGCGTCATCAGGGTGTGGCCAATGGGCAGCCGTCAGAGAACAACAGACTCCTTGCGAGAGAGCCGCAAGGAAGTGCGCCACGCACCGGTAGCCTCCTTGATGGCCCGAAGCTTGTTGGGCGAAGGCAGGGTGCGCCGTTCTTCACCTCAGGTGCGAAGTACCTTCTGCCACAAAACTGACATGAGGTCTCTCTCTGAAAGGCCAATCGCCAAGGTGGTGCACCGACAGCCTGTCTGGCCAGCGTGTCATCTCGTTCATTTCCCAGGATGCCGACATGACCCGGGGTCCACACAAAGAACACAGAGCGGCCGCAATGGGCAAGAGTATGGAGGGACTCCTGGGTAGCCATCACGCGACGAGAGTGAGGGAAACACTGGTCGATAGCTCGTAAACCGCTCAGGGAGTCACTACAGATAATGAAGGACTCACCTGAGCAGAAGCGGACATACTCAGGGCGCGAGAGATGGCGACCAGCTCGGCAGTGAAAACGCTGCAGCCATACGGCAATGAGTGTTGTTCATAATGATCCCCTAGACTACGAGCATAAGTGACACGATCAGTAACCACCGAACCATCAGTATAGACAACGTCAGAGCCTTGAAATGCGGCAAGGATTGAAAGAAAGTGGTGGCGGAGGGTCTCAGGAGGGACTGAGTCCTTCGGAGCCTGTGCCAAATCGAGTCGAAGCATGGGCGGGGCACGCACCATAGGGGTGTATGCAGAGGGGCCCAGAAATGAGGTGGAAGAGGGAAAACCTCAAGTCCATAGAGAAGAGCCCTGATGCGAGCTGCGATTGTACAACCTGACCGGGGCCGCCGTGTGGGAAGATGGATGACAGACTGAAGGAACAGGAGGCGATAACTGGGACGCCCGGGCAAGCTACAAATGTGTGCAGTATAAGCAGCCAGCAATCGTTGGCGCCGATCCGCAGTGGAGGGACACTTGCCTCCACAAGTATGCTGTTGACAGGGCTTGTCCAGAAAGCTCCAGTGGCGAGTCGGATCCCGCTGTTAAGGATGAGGTCCAGCAACCGCAAGCAGAAGGGTACGCCGAACCATAAGCCAGGTTCCCATAATCTAGTCGGGACTGAATTAATGCCTGGTACAGCCGTAGGGGGGCACCCCAGCTGGTGTGGCTTAAGCAACGAAGGGCATTAAGATGCTGCCAGCATGTCTGTTTAAGCTGCCGTGTGGGATTCGCACCAGATAGGGTTGATAGAAGAGATAGAGAAGTTCCAATGGAGAGCAGTGCGCTTCGTTACAGGATCATTTGGTAATCGCGAAAGCATTATGGAGATGATAGATAAACTCCAGCGGAAGACTCTGCAGGAGAGACGCTCAGTAGCTCGGTACGGGCTTTTGTTGAAGTTTCGAGAACATACCTTCATCGAAGAGTCAAGCAGTACGAGGTGTGGCTAGAAAAAAACCGGACTAGTACTGGTGAAACAATAAAACAAATGCAATAAGGCTGAAAGTCGCGTGGCCTGTCACGTGACTCTCGCTCCGCCTACTGCTCGAGTTTCATCTGCCTCCTGCACTCAGTCTGCCCGTGGCGTCTGTTTTAAGTAGTTGACGTTTTGTCTGTGCGTCGGAAAATGTTGAGTGTACAGAAAGAACAGCGTGTTAACATCAAATTTTGTTTCAAACTAGGAAAATCTGCAAGTGAAACGTTTGTAATGTTACAACAAGTGTACGGCGATGATTGTTTGTCGCGAACACAAGTGTTTGAGTGGTTTAAACGATTTAAAGATGGCCGCGAAGACACCAGTGATGACACTCGCACTGGCAGACCATTGTCAGCAAAAACTGATGCAAACATTGAAAAAATCGGTAAACTTGTTCGACAAGATCGCCGTTTAACAATCAGAGCAGTGTCTGAGTTAACAGGAGTTGACTTGTTGTCTTGTCGAACAAGTTTACCGATTTTTTCAATGTTTGCATCAGTTTTTGCTGACAATGGTCTGCCAGTGCGAGTGTCATCACTGGTGTCTTCGCGGCCATCTTTAAATCGTTTAAACCACTCAAACACTTGTGTTCGCGACAAACAATCATCGCCGTACACTTGTTGTAACATTAAAAACGTTTCACTTGCAGATTTTCCTAGTTTGAAACAAAATTTGATGTTAACACGCTGTTCTTTCTGTACACTCAACATTTTCCGACGCACAGACAAAACGTCAACTACTTAAAACAGAC
This sequence comes from Schistocerca serialis cubense, assembly GCF_023864345.2. Lineage (NCBI taxonomy): Eukaryota > Metazoa > Arthropoda > Insecta > Orthoptera > Acrididae > Schistocerca > Schistocerca serialis. The sequence continues at coordinate 662,791,267 of NC_064639.1, read as the reverse complement.
GCCACGGGCAGACTGAGTGCAGGAGGCAGATGAAACTCGAGCAGTAGGCGGAGCGAGAGTCACGTGACAGGCCACGCGACTTTCAGCCTTATTGCATTCGTTTTATTGTTTCACCAGTACTAGTCCGGTTTTTTTCTAGCCACACCTCGTATATTGCTCCCTCCTACGTATATCTCGCGAAGAGTCTATGAGGATAAAATCAGAGAGATTAGAGCCCACAGGGAAGCATACCGACAAGCCTTCCTTCCACGAACAATACGAGACTGGAATAGAAGGGAGAACCGATAGAGGTACTCAAGGCACCCTCCACCACACACCGTCAGGTGGCTTGCGGAGTATGGATGTAGATGTAGATGTAGATATGGAGCAGCCAAGTCAACCAGGCATCGAAAACCAACCCCAAAAACAGATGCGTCTCCACCACTGGAAGAGGTTCGCCGTCAAGATAAAGCCGTGGCTCAGGGTGAACAGTGCGTCGGCGGCAGAAATGCATAACGCAGGTCTTGGCAGCCGCAAACTGGAAGCAATGCGCTACAGCGCAAGACTGCGCCTTGGGGATAGCGCCCTGCAGCTGCCGCTCAGCAGCTGCAATGCCAGTGGAGCTATAGTATAGGCAGAAGTCGTCAGCATACAAGGAAGCTGAGACAGACGTCCCACGGCCACAGCGAGCCCATTAATTGCAATTAAAAAGAGGCAGACACTTAAGACAGATTCCTGCGGTACCCCATTCTCCTGAACTCGGGAGGAACTATGGGAGGCCGCAACTTCCACGCGGGAGGTACGAAGCGACAGAAAATTTTGTATGAAAATCGGCAGCGGACCCCAACGACCCCAACCACGAAGTGTAGAGAGGATGTGATGTTGCCATGTCGTATCGTATGCTTTCCGCATGTCAAAAAGATGACGACCAGCTGCTGCCGGCGGGCAAAGGCCGTACGGATGGCAGACTCCAGGCTCACCAGATTATCGGCGGCAGAGCGGCCCTTACGGAACCACCCTGAGACGGAGCCAGAATGCCCCGAGATTCGAGTAGCTAAGTCAACTGCTGGCTCACAAGGCGTTCGAGCACCTTACAAAGAACGTTGGTGAGGCTAATGGGGTGGTAGCTGTTCACCTCCAGTGGGTTCTTACCAGGATTCAAAACGGGGATTACGATACTTTCCCGCCATTGCGACGGGAACTCGCCCTCAACCCAGATGTGGTTGAAAAGGTCTAGGAGGTGTCGAATGCAGTCCACCGTGAGGTACTTGAGCATCCGACAGTGGATGCGATCTGGCCCGGGAGCCATATCAGGGTAAGTGGGTAGGGCACTTTGGAATTCCCACTCACTGAACGGAGCATTGTAAGATTCAGGATTTGGGATGGACATCATTAAAAGAAAAGCGTTTGTCATTGCGACGGAATCTTCTCACGAAATTCCAATCACCAACTTTCTCCTCCGAATGCGAAAGTCACCGACTTACATAGGGAGGAACGATCACCAAGATAAAAGAAGGGAAATTAGAGCTCGTACGTGCTATACGAGATTGGAATAACAGAGAATTGTGAAGGTGGTTCGATGAACCCTCCTCCAGGCACATAAGTGTGATTTGCAGAGTATCATGTAGATGTAAATGTAGATGAAGATGCTTTGTCATTAGCATGTTGTTTATGGGGTAGCTTCTCTGATTGAACTGACTGTCTTCTTGTGTTCCATGAAGGACATGCCTAGAAGTTGGGCACCCCTGGCGAACCGTTTCCCTGTCTTGATCTTGAAAATATGGTAGTTTCCACAATACATTGAATCTTCGTCTGTTATGTGTTTTTCCTGCAAGGCCAGTATCATTATCTTTTGTTTACTGACCTCTAATATTAGGCTGTACACTTTTCCTTGTTGCATCAGTGCGTTTATGTTGAAGGCTCCAAGAAATGTAGAATTTCAGTGTGCAATTTCGCCAGAGAAATTCGACTTTTTCTGTGATCGTGAATGTCCAAGTTTCCCAGAATCCCAGTTCCTGGTTGCAGTCTGTTGACGGGTGAATTGTTTACCAACTGGGGTATGGACGTTATTTCTTGCAAGAGTCATGGTTGTTCATAATTTTGTTGGTCCAGTTGTTCCGTTGGGATGTTATAACCAGGTAGTATTAGTTCCTGGGGCATTCATTCGGAGCCGCGCTTCTGGATGGACAAACGCTGACCAGGAAACTCTGGATACCATCTTGCCTGGACCTGCTGTGTTGCCGGCTGGAGTGGCCGAGCGGTTCCAGGCGCTACAGTCTGGAACCGCGCGACCGCTGCGGTCACAGGTTCGAATCCTACCTCGAGCATGGATGTGTGTGATGTCCTTAAGTTAGTTAGGTTTAAGTAGTTCTAAGTTCTAGGGGACTGATGACCTCAGGTGTTAAGTCCCATAGTGCTCAGAGCCATTTGAGCCAAGCCTGCTGTGTTATCTCCTTCCTATCCATAATATCTGTTGAGAGTTCCCCTATCCGCCACCTGGGGAGGCTCCCGCTAAGGAAATAGCAACCCACCCACATATATTTCATTCTCATACTTCGACAAATTGAAATTACTTTGCATACCATTAGAGTATTAATGTCATACTCCGTAACGTGTTATTTTTAAGAATATAACCCAACTAAAAGTGACACCTACAGTAAAAATGTAAAGAAAAAATCAGTCTGCCATAATTGTAAACTTGAGAAGTATAACACCTCGTCCATGGTTTTTATTTTGGGGTTTTCCCAGAGGACATTCACCACATGGTGAGATACAGAAAGTAAACCATAATCTCTGGCTCTATTTAAAGTATTTCTAATTCCAGAAATTACATTGCATAATTATCTTCCAGTAATTATAAAATTCATTTAAAACAATTGTCTCTTGCTTACTGTAAACAACCAAAGTTTGCTTTCCTTGAAGTGATATACAAAACGATTGACCTAAAATACAATATTTCCACACTTGAAATTAACAAAACTTGTAATCCGAACCTCCATGTTCTACGTTTGAAAAATACCGTGTCATGTAATAGTTACCCTCCATGCTTCCATCAATTACCAAAATGACTATTCTTCACGCCTGAGGACGAGAACTATCAACTGATCCCTTCTTTTATTCATGTTGTGCCATGAATTAATTGCCTCTTCAGCTCGATTCAGTATCACCACATTACGTTTCCCATCTATCATTCTAATAGCACTTTTCTGTAACACCCATTTCAAAAGCTTCTATTCTTTTCTGAATGAGCAATGTATTGTCCAATTTTCTCTTCTGTAGAAGGATACACTCTAGACAATTACTTTCAGAACATGGTTTCTGACACATAGATTAATATTCGAGATTAACAAATTTCTCTTTTTCAGAAATGTTTTCCTTGCTAATGCCAATCCGTATTTTACATTATGTTTCCGGACACCCCCAAAAACATACTTTTTTTCATATCAGGTGCATTTTATTGTCACCTACTGCCAGGTACTCCATATCAGCAACCTCAATAGTCATTCGACATCGAGAAAGAGCAGAGTGGGGCGATCTGCAGAACTCGCGGACTTCGAATGTGGTCAGGTAATTGGGTGTCACTTGTGTCATACGTCTGTACGCGAGATTTCCACACTCCTAAAGATCCCTAGGTCCACTGTTTCCGAAGTGATCGTGAAGTGGAAACGTGAAGGGACACTTACAGCACAAAAGCGTGCAGGACGACCTCGTCTGTTGACTGACAGAGACCGCCGACAGTTGAAGAGGGCCGTAATGTGTAATAGGCAGACATATATCCAGGCCATGTTTTCCTTGCTAATGCCAATCCGTATTTTACATTATGTTTCCGGACACCCCCAATTCCAAACAGCATCAGGATCCACTGCAAATACTCCTACAGTTAGGCGGGAGGTGAGAAAACTTGGTTTTCAGGATCGAGCGGCTGCTCATAAGCCACACATCACGCAGGTAAATGCAAAGGACGCATCCCTTGATGTAAGGAGCGTAAAAATTGGCCGATTGAACAGTGGAAATACGTTGTGTGGATTGACGAATCACGGTTCAGAATGTGATGATCCGATGGCAGGGTGAGGGCATGGCGAACGTCATCTGCCAGCGTGTGTAGTGCCAACAGTAAAATTCGGAGGAGGTGGTGTTATGGTGTGGTCGTATTTTTCATGGAGTGGGCTTGCACCCCTTGTTGTTTTGCGTGGCACCATCACAGCACAGGCCTACAATGATGTTTTAAGCACCTTCTTGCTTCCCACTGTTGAAGAGCAATTCGGGGATGGCGATTACAGTTTTCAACACGATCGAGCACCTGTTCATAATGCACGGCCTGTGGTGGAGTGGTAACACGACAATAACGTCCATGTAATGGACTGGCCTGCACAGAGTCCTGACCTGAATCTTACAGAACACCTTTGGGATGTTTTGGAAAGCCGAGTTCGTGCCAGGCCTCACCGACCGACATCGGCAGCTCTCCTCACTGCAACACTTCGTGAACGTGAAGAATGGGCTGTCATTCCCCATGAAACCTTCGAGCCTCTGATTGGACGTATGCCTGCAAGAGTGGAAGGTGTCATCAAGGCTAAGCGTGGGCCAACACCATATTGAATTCCATCATTACCGATGGAGGGCGCCACGAACATGTAAGTCATTTTCAGCTAGGTGTCCGGATATTTTTGATCACATAGTGTATATTCTCTCTATTTCACCTATTATCTATTATTTTGCCGCCCAAATAGCTAAACTCAACAACTAATTTTTGTGTCTCATATCCTAACATAAATCTTTTATCGTTGCCTGATTGAATTCAAATGTATTAAATTAACGTTGGATTCTTTTATTGATGTCCATCGCAAAGCACGCTATTAAGTCCGTTCTACTGTTCTTCGAAGTCCTTTGCCGTTTGTGGTAGAATTGCAATGTTGTCAGGAAACCTCAAAGTTTTTATTTCTTCTTCGTGAACTTTCATTCCCTTTCCATATTTCTCCTTGGTTTCCTTAACTTTTTGCTCAAAGTACAGAGTGAATAACTTCAGAGATGGGGCTCTAGTTGTCTCACACCATTCTCAACTATTGTTTCCCTTTCCTGTAGTTCAGCACTTATAACTGAAGTATGGTTTCTTTACCGGTTGTAATTAATTTTAACTCCCCGTATTTTATCCTAACTACCATTAGAATTTCAAATAATGTGTTCCGGCCAACACTGTACAAGTAAATATTTTTCTACAAACCTACAAATGTCTTTTAAGTTAATACACAGATGCAGTACTGACTTACGTATTCGTATACCTCTCTGGAAACCTTTATTAAAAGGGCTTATGATCCACTCTCAAAAAACAACAAAATTCATAAGTGGAATATGTCTGTTCCTCGATGACAACAGTACCATTAACAGCACTGGGAATCCTGAACAAGCAACAGCACTACAGAGTCACATTTAATTTATTGGTAGGTGATGCTTTTGAAGGGTAGAGTAATGCTGCTGCACGCACGTAGACGGATATACGAGTACACTTAAACTGATTTCACATCTGGATAGCTCAGTTGCTATAAACTATATTAAATCGAGTATTTACATTCGAGTTCTCACAGACATAAACAACCTCTCCGCATAAACTATCTAAGTCTATAGAAATTCCCTTTTCGAAGTCATTCACGAAACATAGTCTGTGCACTTCAAAACAGAATCCAGGAAACGCCACAAGCAGATACAACAACTAAACTAAACTCCGACCGAACAGACCACGAAGGGCCAACGGTTCTGATGGGGCGCCATGTGATCCTCAGCTTACAGGCGTCAACGGGTGCGGATACGGAGGGGCACTTGGTCAGCACCCCGCTCTCTCGGGCGTATGTCTGGACTGGAGCCCCCACTTCGCAGTTAGGTACAGGTGGTGAACAAAAATAGGGAAACACCAAAATCACAACTCGTTATCATCCCTACTATGGTGTGGGCACGTTGGCCTTAAAAACAGTTTCCAGTTGTCTCGCAGCGATAAATACGGGCCCTGTACACTTTTCAAAGGTATCTCGTGTCATTATTTCAGCAAAATAATGGCGAGTTCAGTACGCGATGATGGAAGTGGATAACAATCACGCACTCTCCTCTCCATAGCAGTCCAAAAAAGGTCAACAATACTGAGATCTGGCGACTGTGGTGGTCAGGGGAGATGCGACAGTTCATCCTCGTTGCTCGCAAAACCAGTTCTGGACGATGTGAACTTTGTGAACAGCGTCTCTGTCGTCTGGGAACACAGCGTCACCATAGGGGAACATACATTATACCATATACATGTCTACATCCACGTGGCGACTCTGAAAATCACGCTTAAGTGCCTGGCAGAGGGTTCATCGAACCACTTTCACACTAACTCTCTTTTAGTTCACTCGCGAAATGAGCGCTGAAAAAACGAAGAACTGTATCTTTCCGTGCGGGCTCTGATTTCCCTTATTTTACTATGATAATCGTTTCTCCTTATCTAGATCGGCGTCAACAATATATTTTCATATTCGGTGGAGATATCTGGTGATCGAAATTTCGTGAGAAGATCCCGCCGCAAGGAGAAACCCTTTTGTTTTAATGACTTCCATCCCAAACCCTGTACCATTTCCGTGACTACTATCCCCTATTTCTCTGTAACACAAAACGTGCTGCACTACTTCGAATTTTCTCGACGTACCCCGTTAATCCTATTTGGTAAGGACCACACAAAGCGCAGCAGTACTCCAAAAGAGGGCGACAAGTCTAGTGTAGGCAGTCTTTGTAGTAGATACGTTGCATCATCTAAGTGTTCTGCCAATAAAACACTGTCTTAGGTTCGCCTTCCTCACAACATTTTCTGTGTGTTCTTTCCAATTTAAGTTTTTGGTAATTGTAATTCTTAGGTATTAGTGGTGTCACCGCTAGACACCACACTTGCTAGGTGGTAGCCTTTAAATCGGCCGCGGTCCGTTAGTATACGTCGGACCCGCGTGTCGCCACTATCAGTGATTGCAGACCGAGCGCCGCCACACGGCAGGTCTAGTCTAGAGAGACTCCCTAGCACTCGCCCGAGTTGAACAGCCGACTTTGCTAGCGATGGTTCACTGTCTACATACGCTCTCATTTGCAGAGACGACAGCTTAGCATAGCCTTCAGCTACGTCACTTGCTACGACCTAGCAAGGCGCCATATTCAGTTACTATAAATACTATCTTCAAGAATGTATTCTGAAACAGATAATATTGTGAATCATGTACCGTCAAGAGCGACGTTCATCATTAATGGATTAAAGTTAAGTATCAAACTAATTACGTCCGCTTTCTGAATTCTCATTCCTTGTCATGTTCCAGACCTCACGTCAGTATAGTTCTTCCTCCTCACGCCAGCCTGCGTGAGCTAAAACGCGTGCATTTCGGCCTCCACTCGTAACACGGTGTTGACTCTTCTGCTAACACAAAAGCATTTAGTTGAATTTACGGCCTATAAATTTTAATGATTTATCATGTAACCGAAGTTTCACGGATTCCTTTCAGCACTCATGTGAATGACCTCATATTTTTCATTATTTAGTGTCAATTGCCAATTTTCGCACCATACATACATCTTATCTAAATCGTTCGGCAGTTCGTTTTGATTTTCTGATGACTTTATTAGACAGCAAACGACAGCATCATCTGCGAACAAGCTAAGACGGCTGCTCAAAATGTCTCTAAATCGTTTTTATAGATAAGGAACAGCAGAGGTCCTATAACACTACCTTGGGGAACGGCAGAAAGCTCTTCCGTTTAACTCAATAACATTCCAACAATCATTACGAACCGTGACCTCTCTGAGAGGAAATATTTCTCTTAGAAGCGGTTATCGCCAAACAGAAGTGTTTCCTAAAGACAAGCCCAGAACTCTCTTCACAGGAAATTCGTTACCAATACTTAAGAATGCCATTTGGATTGAAAAATGCTCCACCTACCTTCCAACGACTATTAGATGGTGTACTTCTTCGATTAACGCCGAAAATCTGTGTGGTATATCTTTACGATATGGTCGCCTATTCAAAAACTATAAATCATATTAAGGGGGGATGTTGATGAAAAACACACACTATTTCAAAAATGCACCAAATCCAAAGTTTTGGAGCTATGGTAATGAAATTTTGTACCACGCTTTACATGAAAGTAACACATTTACATATAAAATCCTTTGATTATAAATATTCGACTTTTATTTGAATGAAATTTGAAGTTTTATTTTCAAAAAGTAATATATGTTCCTTTTTCTCAGAAAGTATTCAAGAGATTTCTTCAAAAATTTCTCTGTTTCATCTCTTTATATGTTGTAAGCTTCTCTCATGAGGTTTTTGTAATATGTCAAATAGGAGAATTTTCATAATATTTAATTATAATTCACAAGTACAATTTCAAATTCATGCAAAATTCGAAGCACTTTACCCCATATCTCAGCTTGCAATCAGAATTTCAAAATTTGCTATTGAGACAACGTTTATTATGTTTACAGAAATACGTGTACAAAATTTCATAATTCTAGCATTCATAGAATCTGAGGAAAAGGTACATAAACTTTAAAAAACAAACTTTCCAGGAAACGCAATTTAAAGTTCAACCTTTTTTCCTTATGTCACTTCTTCAGAAGGCACCTCATTTGTACCCTGGGTCGTCTTTCCCTTCAATTCTTCTCTTCTGGTTTCTTGTTGTCTGTCTTCTTTCCTTTACCAGGTCTTCAACTGACTTTTAAGCTGCAGAGATGCGCTGTAAATCTATTTTTCTCAGGATGTCTTGAGTAAAATTTCCTACCTTCAAGCCCATTCTTTCTAATAGCTTCATCCTCCCGACGTCCCCATCATTAAATACAATAACTGCATCATACTCTGTAATTTTGACAACTGTAGCAGATGCAGAAGTGTTTTTAGGGCATCGTTTCCACATTAGTGAATTTAGAGACTCATTTGGATTTTGGGTTTTGCCAGGAACACATTTAGAGATTCATTTGGATTTTGGGTTTTGCCTCGAACACACTTTTTGAGAAGTGCAGGATCGGCCAAAGATGATCTATAAAACCAAAGAGTATGTATCACGGCCTTCTAGATGTATCCCGCACTCGTTTGGTCGAAAGTAATGCACAGAATCGATGTTCACTGAGCTGGTACTGAAGTACTGCTTCAAAACGTGGGCGTGGTAGGCAGGCCGCGTCACACTTTTAATTAATTTTTAGGCACTTCGGATGCGATTTCAACATTGAAACTTTGGAAATTTATTGTCCATGAGTTGAACTAACAAATAAAAAATAAATCAAAAATTGACATATTTGGTCAATTTCATCAATGTCCCCCCCCTAAACGTCTGTATGAAGTGTTTAGTAGACTGAGGGCAGCACACCTTCCACTAAGTGTGGAGAAATGCCATTTCGCTGAGACACAAGTAACTTATCTTTGGCGTATTACCAGTCAAGACGGAGTGAGTACGGATCCTCGACTTACTTCCGTCGTACGTTATTTATTAATAGCACAAACTACTAAACAGTTAGAGCCATTCGTTGGGTTACGCAAGCGTTATCGCAAGTTCACTTGAAGGCGTACGTCGAAAGTGCACGACCATTAATAAACTGGTATGAAAAAGTGTTAGTTTTCAGTGGACGTCACAACACCAAAAAGCGTTTGAGAAACTCAAGGAGATATTAATATCAGATCCTGTGTTAATATTTCCTGACGTTGAACAGGATTTCATACATGCATGTGATGCAGCCACCAACGCTTTGGACTGTGTTTTTAAGTCAGAATGTTGATGGAAAAGAACATCTGGTGGTATATGCGTCCAGACAATTGAATAAGGCAGAAACTAATTATTCAGCAGCTGAAAAAGGAATATTATCAGTTATACGCAGGATCTCTTATTTTCATCGCTACTTGTACGGTCGTAAATTCGAAGTAGGTACAGACCACGTATCTTTAAAATGGTTATTAAGGTTAAAGCCAGACAGACTGGATAAAGGAACAAGAAGCTGACCGTGAAAGTCAATTGTTTCGAACACAGCCTCAGTTTGAAGCGCAAGAAGGCTCGCTATGCAGATCCACAAAGTGCGGACCTCACACTGTAGTGCTGAGACTGGAAGTATTAAGTCAAGCACACGACCGTATATTATAGGGTCATGAAGGAAAATGGACAACTGACAGACGTGTAGCTGAAAGATTTTGGTGGAAAACGCATCACAGTGATGTAGAACAATGTGTAAGGAACTTCATCCCATTTGCACAACGAGCAGATTTGAGTCATCAGAAAATTCAGTTACAACAACTATCAGAAGCTGACGAACCATTATCTTTGTTAGAGGGCGAAAGACGTTCCGGAGGGCTGAACGGAAAGCCTCTCCAGTTTGTCTGACGAACCGGTTTCAGGCTCTGTCTCAGGCTGATACTGATCTTCGGCCTGACATGGCTGCTTGTCCTGTTCCAGAGGTTGCCCCTCAGTCTGCAAGATCCGGGCAGTCGCAGAGGGTGAGCTTACTGGTAGTTGGGAGCTCCAACGTCAGGCGCGTAATGGGGCCCCTTAGGGAAATGGCAGCAAGAGAGGGGAAGAAAACCAATGTGCACTCCGTGTGCATACCGGGGGGGAGTCATTCCAGATGAGGAAAGGGTCCTTCCGGATGCCATGAAGGGTACAGGGTGCACCCATCTGCAGGTGGTCGCTCATGTCGGCACCAATGATGTGTGTCGCTATGGATCGGAGGAAATCCTCTCTGGCTTCCGGCGGCTATCTGATTTGGTGAAGACCGCCAGTCTCGCTAGCGGGATGAAAGCAGAGCTCACCATCTGCAGCATCGTCGACAGGACTGACTGCGGACCTTTGGTACAGAGCCGAGTGGAGGGTCTGAATCAGAATCTGAGACGGTTCTGCGACCGTGTGGGCTGCAGATTCCTCGACTTGCGCCATAGGGTGGTGGGGTTTCGGGTTCTGCTGGATAGGTCAGGAGTCCACTAGACGCAACAAGCGGCTGCACGGGTAGCAGGGGTTGTCTGGCGTGGGCTGGGCGGTTTTTTAGGTTAGATGGCCTTGGGCAAGTACAGAAAGGGCAACAGCCTCAACGGGTGCGGGGCAAAGTCAGGACATGCGGGGACCAAGCAGCAATCGCTATTGTAATTGTCAACTGTCGAAGCTGCGTTGGTAAAGTACCGGAACTTCAAGCGCTGATAGAAAGCACCGAAGCTGAAATCGTTATAGGTACAGAAAGCTGGCTTAAGCCAGAGATAAATTCTGCCGAAATTTTTACAAAGGTACAGACGGTGTTTAGAAAGGATAGATTGCATGCAACCGGTGGTGGAGTGTTCGTCGCTGTTAGAAGTAGTTTATCCTGTAGTGAAGTAGAAGTGGATAGTTCCTGTGAATTATTATGGGTGGAGGTTACACTCAACAACCGAACTAGGTTAATAATTGGCTCCTTTTACCGACCTCCCGACTCAGGAGCATTAGTGGCAGAGCAACTGAGAGAAAATTTGGAATACATTTCACATAAATTTTCTCAGCATGTTATAGTCTTAGGTGGAGATTTCAATTTACCAGATATAGACTGGGACACTCAGATGTTTAGGACGGGTGGTAGGGACAGAGCATCGAGTGACATTATACTGAGTGCACTATCCGAAAATTACCTCGAGCAATTAAACAGAGAACCGACTCGTGGAGATAACATCTTGGACCTACTGATAACAAACAGACCCGAACTTTTCGACTCTGTATGTACAGAACAGGGAATCAGTGATCATAAGGCCGTTGCAGCATCCCTGAATATGGAAGTTAATAGGAATATAAAAAAAGGGAGGAAGGTTTATCTGTTTAGCAAGAGTAATAGAAGGCAGATTTCAGACTACCTAACAGATCAAAACGAAAATTTCTGTTCCGACACTGACAATGTTGAGTGTTTATGGAAAAAGTTCAAGGCAATCGTAAAATGCGTTTTAGACAGGTACGTGCCGAGTAAAACTGTGAGGGACGGGAAAAGCCCACCGTGGTACAACAACAAAGTTAGGAAACTACTGCGAAAGCAAAGAGAGCTCCACACCAAGTTTAAACGCAGCCAAAACCTCTCAGACAAACAGAAGCTAAACGATGTCAAAGTTAGCGTAAGGAGGGCTATGCGTGAAGCGTTCAGTGAATTTGAAAGTAAAATTCTATGTACCGACTTGACAGAAAATCCTAGGAAGTTCTGGTCTTACGTTAATTCAGTAAGTGGCTCGAAACAGCATATCCAGACACTACGGGATGATGATGGCATTGAAACAGAGGATGACACGCGTAAAGCTGAAATACTGAACACCTTTTTCCAAAGCTGTTTCACAGAGGAAGACCGCACTGCAGTTCCTTCTCTAAATCCTCGCACAAACGAAAAAATGGCTGACATCGAAATAAGTGTCCAAGGAATAGAAAAGCAACTGGAATCACTCAATAGAGGAAAGTCCACTGGATCTGACGGGATACCAATTCGATTCTACACAGAGTACGCGAAAGAACTTGCCCCCCTTCTAACAGCCGTGTACCGCAAGTCTCTAGAGGAACGGACGGTTCCAAATGATTGGAAAAGAGAATAGATAGTCCCAGTCTTCAAGAAGGGTCGTCGAGCAGATGCGCAAAACTACAGACCTATGTCTCTGACGTCGATCTGTTGTAGAATTTTAGAACATGTTTTTTGCTCGAGTATCATGTCGTTTTTGGAAACCCAGAATCTACTATGTAGGAATCAACATGGATTCCGGAGACAGCGATCGTGTGAAACCCAACTCGCTTTATTTGTTCATGAGACCCAGAAAATATTAGATACAGGCTCCCAGGTAGATGCTATTTTTCTTGACTTCCGGAAGGCGTTCGATACAGTTCCGCACAGTCGCCTGATAAACAAAGTAAGAGCCTACGGAATATCAGACCAGCTGTGTGGCTGGATTGAAGAGTTTTTAGCAAACAGAACACAGCATGTTGTTATCAGTGGAGAGACGTCTACAGACGTTAAAGTAACCTCTGGCGTGCCACAGGGGAATGTTATGGGACCATTGCTTTTCACAATATACACTCCTGGAAATTGAAATAAGAACACCGTGAATTCATTGTCCCAGGAATGGGAAACTTTATTGACACATTCCTGGGGTCAGATACATCACATGATCACACTGACAGAACCACAGGCACATAGACACAGGCAACAGAGCATGCACAATGTCGGCACTAGTACAGTGTATATCCACCTTTCGCGGCAATGCAGGCTGCTATTCTCCCATGGAGACGATCGTAGAGATGCTGGATGTAGTCCTGTGGAACGGCTTGCCATGCCATTTCCACCTGGCGCCTCAGTTGGACCAGCGTTCGTGCTGGACGTGCAGACCGCGTGAGACGACGCTTCATCCAGTCCCAAACATGCTCAATGGGGGACAGATCCGGAGATCTTGCTGGCCAGGGTAGTTGACTTACACCTTCTAGAGGACGTTGGGTGGCACGGGATACATGCGGACGTGCATTGTCCTGTTGGAACAGCAAGTTCCCTTGCCGGTCTAGGAATGGTAGAACGATGGGTTCGATGACGGTTTGGATGTACCGTGCACTATTCAGTGTCCCCTCGACGATCACCAGTGGTGTACGGCCAGTGTAGGAGATCGCTCCCCACACCATGATGCCGGGTGTTGGCCCTGTGTGCCTCGGTCGTATGCAGTCCTGATTGTGGCGCTCACCTGCACGGCGCCAAACACGCATACGACCATCATTGGCACCAAGGCAGAAGCGACTCTCATCGCTGAAGACGACACGTCTCCATTCGTCCCTCCATTCACGCCTGTCGCGACACCACTGGAGGCGGGCTGCACGATGTTGGGGCGTGAGCGGAAGACGGCCTAACGGTGTGCGGGACCGTAGCCCAGCTTCATGGAGACGGTTGCGAATGGTCCTCGTCGATACCCCAGGAGCAACAGTGTCCCTAATTTGCTGGGAAGTGGCGGTGCGGTCCCCTACGGCACTGCGTAGGATCCTACGGTCTTGGCGTGCATCCGTGCGTCGCTGCGGTCCGGTCCCAGGTCGACGGGCACGTGCACCTTCCGCCGACCACTGGCGACAACATCGATGTACTGTGGAGACCTAACGCCCCACGTGTTGAGCAATTCGGCGGTACGTCCACCCGGCCTCCCGCATGCCCACTATACGCCCTCGCTCAAAGTCCGTCAACTGCACATACGGTTCACGTCCACGCTGTCGCGGCATGCTACCAGTGTTAAAGACTGCGATGGAGCTCCGTATGCCACGGCAAACTGGCTGACACTGACGGCGGCGGTGCACAAATGCTGCGCAGCTAGCGCCATTCGACGGCCAACACCGCGGTTCCTGGTGTGTCCGCTGTGCCGTGCGTGTGATCATTGCTTGTACAGCCCTCTCGCAGTGTCCGGAGCAAGTATGGTGGGTCTGACACAACGGTGTCAATGTGTTCTTTTTTCCATTTCCAGGAGTGTATATAAATGACCTAGTAGATAGTGTCGGAAGTCCCATGCGGCTTTTCGCGGATGATGCTGTAGTATACAGAGAAGTTGCAGCATTAGAAAATTGTAGCGAAAAGCAGGAAGATCTGCAGCGGATAGGCACTTGGTGCAGGGAGTGGCAACTGACCCTTAACATAGACAAATGTAATGTATTGCGAATACATAGAAAGAAGGATCCTTTATTGTATGATTATATGATAGCGGAACAAACACTGGTAGCAGTTACTTCTGTAAAATATCTGGGAGTATGCATGCGGAACGATTTGAAGTGGAATGATCATATAAAATTAATTGTTGGTAAGGTGGGTACCAGGTTGAGATTCATTGGAAGAGTGCTTGGAAAATGTAGTCCATCAACAAAGGAGGTGGCTTACAAAACAGTCGTTCGACCTATACTTGAGTATTGCTCATCAGTGTGGGATCCGTACCAGGTCGGTTTGACGGAGGAGATAGAGAAGATCCAAAGAAGAGCGGCGCGTTTCGTCACAGGGTTATTTGGTAACCGTGATAGCGTTACGGAGATGTTTAATAAACTCAAGTGGCAGACTCTGCAAGAGAGGCGCTCTGCATCGCGGTGTAGCTTGCTCCCCAGATTTCGAGAGGGTGCGTTTCTGGATGAGGTATCGAATATATTGCTTTCCCCTACTTATACCTCCCGAGGAGATCACGAATGTAAAATTAGAGAGATTAGAGCGCGCACGGACGCTTTCAGACAGTCGTTCTTCCCGCGAACCATACGCGACTGGAACAGGAAAGGGAGGTAATGACAGTGGCACGTAAAGTGCCCTCCGCCACACACCGTTGGGTGACTTGCGGAGTATAAATGTAGATGTAGATGTAGATGTAAAACCTACGAAACCAAAACACAAGTGTAATTGTTCTGTGTGTGGGAGTGTGATTCAACGTACACATCTATCACGGTTCTTCTTCAACAAGACAAGAAATTTTAAATACCATTTATACTGACGTGATAAAAAAAATTAGAAATACTATAGTTGCGCAAGAAAACCAGAATTACACTCTAATACAAGAACACAAGCCAGATGCTTTGTCGACTGAACCTGTAATGACACATTATTTAAGACATTGAGATAATAATAAGAAAAGGAAAATGTTTTTTTCTTTTACCTTCATATATTGACGAAAAGCACTCTAATCATTACAATATTTCCACACAGACTCATTACTATCACATCTCAACAAGAACTGACTTCTGCCACATCTCGACAAGCACTCTACTAAGAGTTCTCAACCAGCACTTTTCACTAGCACATCTCAACAAGCACTGACTACTACGAGTTCTCCCCAAGCACTGCCTCCCACGAGTTCTCCCCAAGCACTGCCTCCCACGAGTTCTCAACAAGCACTGACTACTACGAGTTCTCCCCAAGCACTGCCAGTGGAGGCGGCTGAATAATACTCTTTGGCGCAATCTCTGGCGCTGTGGCTCAGTGTAGCCACCTTTCATATGCCCCTCCTCCACGGGCCAGAATTTGATGGTATTTTTGCCAGCATTGGTGGTGAAAATACCACCAAATTCGTCCACAAAAATACAGACAAAAATAAAAGATAATATTAATACGTAAATATCACATAATTTGATAAAATTTTGTCTTTGCACTGACCTTTCAATAACCTAATATATAAAATACAGTAAGCAATACAAATTCTTTCATACATGTGACTTTACATAATAGTTTACACAATACACAAAAAATCAGTTTATGCAAATGTTCACAAAAAATGCTTTTAATGATTAGTTCCAGCAGTAGCACCCAGCAATGGTCAACAGGTGCAGACACCAACAAGTGACATCATTCAGCAGAAGCAGTTCCATTAGTGGCACTCAGCAATGTTGAGCAAGTACAGACACCAACAGGTGACATCTTTTCAGTAGCAGCAGTCCATCAGTGGCACCCAGCATTGTTGAACAGGTGCAGACACCAACAAGTGACATTATTTCAGTAGAAACAGTTCCATCTGTGCCACCTTGCAATGTTGAGAAGGTGCAGACAGCAACAAGTGACATTATTCCAGTAGAATCAGTTCCATCAGTGGCACCCAGCAATGTTGAACAGGTGCAGACACCAACAAGTGACATCATTTCAGTGGAAGCAGTTCCATTAGTGGCACTCAGCAATGTTGAACAGGTGCAGACACCAACAAGTGACATTATTTCACCCCCCTGCGGGTCCGGGGTAAGAATAGGCCCGAGGTATTCCTGCCTGTCGTAAGAGGCGACTAAAAGGAGTTTCAACCGTTTCGGCCTTCTATGTGATGGTCCCCCTTGGGGTTTGACCTCCATTTTTCAAAATTCTACAGAAGTACGAGCCTTTTGGGGAAGGACACCTTTCATGGTGTACCACTGGTCCTAAGTGCACTAAGACCTTGGCACTCAGCATTGCACTGGCGTTGTAACCATACCCACTATTCCTCAAATTGGGCCTAAACGCCTGAGGGGTTGTCCAAGTTACGCCCATAGTGCATCTCCATCTGCACCAGCGATCATGATGGACTTTCCATGGCACCAGAAATCCAGCACGGTAGCCAGCCCGTTGTGGTGGGGTCGTCATGTACCCTCTAGGTTGTAGCCCCCTGACAACACAGGGATCGTACTGCCGATACCTGAGCTGCACCCTCCCCACATTGGCCAAGGAGTAGATGCCGGCCTCCTTGGGGCATCAGGACTCCCGGCAATGGTCATCCTGCCAGGTGGCCCTTGCTGCGGCTGGGTGGCGCCCGTGGGGAGAGACCCTGGTCGGAGTGGGTGGTATCGGGGCGGACGTTTCGCAGATGAAACGTCAACATGTATCAGGTCGCCCTGCGGCCGAGTCTTTCAAAAGAAAAGGTACCGTTTCTAGTTCTGGTTCTCCTGCCCTTTCCCCCTTGGCCACTCCATGGGAGGAGGGACAGGTCCGCCGGCTTGGGGCGAAGTACTTCCCCCGCTATTTGGTCTGTTCTCGAACTGATGGGGGGACGTTCGCCACCTCCAAGCCCATGTTCTTTGTTCAGCACATTGAGGACGTCTTCGGGGAAGTCGAGGCTCTCAGCAAGATGCGTTCGGGGTCTGTTCTTATCAAGACCACCTCCGCCACACAGTCGGCGGCCCCTCCAGGCGTGCGACCGCCTAGGGGACATCCCAGTAACCATTGTCCCACATCTGGCACTAAATAGGACGCAGGGGGTTATATTTCATCGTGACCTCCTGCTACAATCTGAGGAGGAGCTCAGGGCCAACCTGGAGCGCTGAGGCGTGCATTTCGTCCGGCGAGTCCAGCGCGGCCCCAAAGACCGTCGCATCGACACCGGGGCCTTTATCCTCGCCTTCGAGGGGGACGTTCTCCCAGAGAAGGTAAAGGTGATGTGCTACCGGTGTGACGTGCGACCTTACGTCCCGCCTCCTATGCGCTGTTTTAGGTGTTTGCGCTTTGGGCACATGTCGTCCTGGTGTGAGGCTGAGCCCCTTTGTGGCGATTGTGGACGTCCTCTTCGTGAGGAACATACATGCACCCCACCACCTCGATGCGTTAATTGTCCTGGCATCCACTCGCCTAGATCCTCAGACTGCCCCGCATATCAGAAGGAGAAGAAGATACAAGAAATCAAAACCTTGGATCGGCTCTCTTATTCTGAGGCCCGGAAGAAGTACGACCGCCTCCATCCCGTGCCATTGACCACTTCGTTTGCCTCAGTTGTGTCCACTCCTTCCGCGGTATCCTCACCCCTATCCTGTCCCCCCTCCGCCTCCTCCGCCCATCAGGGGGCTCTGCCTCCGCCTCCCAAATCCCTCCCTTCCAAATCCTCCTCCCCCGTGGCCCCAACCCCCTCTGCCCCAGGGGCCACCCTTCCTCCTCCTCCTCCTCCTCCCCCCACGCCACCTGAGAAGCGATCCTCTTCTCAGGTGTCCATCGGGGAAACGTTCCGGACCCCAGCTTCCGAGGTCCGGCGTTCCAAAACGGACCCCGCGCGTGAGGACCTTCTTCGGGTCCAGCCCACCATCCCTGTGCCTCCTCGGCCTTCCAAGAAGGCCTCCAAGAAGAAGGCTCTATCCCCCTCTCCACCCCGTCGCGTTTCGTCTGACGCTCCATCCGTGAGTCGCTGCTCCCGGCCGTCCTCAGTTTCGCCGGGACGCTCTGCTGCCAGGTGCTCCGCCGGCCTTTCGTCGGCAAATGATGCGGCCCCTCCTACACAACCAGGGACAGCGGCCGCGGCTGGCGACGAGTCGATGGAACCGGATCCGCCTCCCGTCGGTTGTAGCGTTGTTCCCTCGCAACCTGGCCCTCCGCGGCCGTCGAGGTGACCAGCTCTTCCCCCGTCTCGTTCCCCCAACCTTTTGACTAGCGATGGCGTTGTTTCACTGGAACATAAGAGGTATTCGATCTAATCGGGAGGACTTACAACTGCTCCTCCGCCTGCACTGTCCGCTCGTCCTTGGTCTCCAGGAAACCAAGTTGCGCCCGACTGACCATATTGCCTTTACCCACTATACCTCGGAGCGGTATGACCTCACCCCTGTGGACGGTATCTCAGCTCATGGTGGGGTCATGTTGCTCGTTCAGGACGATGTTTATTACCATCCCATCCCATTGACCACCCCACTCCAAGCAATAGCTATCCGCATTACTCTTTCTGCTTTTACTTTTTCAGTTTGTACCATCTACACTCCACCGTCATTTGCTGTTAGTCGGGCTGACATGATGCACCTGATCGTTCAGCTTCCCCCGCCGTTCTTATTGTTTGGCGACTTCAATCCCCTTTGGGGCTCTCCTGCATCCTGTCCAAGAGGCTCACTCTTGGCGGATGTCTTCAACCATCTCAATCTTGTCTGCCTCAATACCGGCGCCCCGACTTTCCTCTCAGACTCTACTCATACCTACTCCCACTTGGACCTCTCGATCTGTTCTACCCTTCTTGCCCGTCGGTTCGAGTGGTATGTCCTTTCTGACACCTATTCGAGCGACCACTTCCCCTGTGTCGTTCGTCTCCTGCACCACACCCCATCCCCACGTCCTTCGAGCTGGAACATACTGAAAGCTGACTGGGGACTTTACTCCTCCCTGGCGACCTTTCTGGACCACGATTTTCCCAGTTGTGACAGTCAGGTCGAATACCTCACGGCTGTTATCATCAATGCTGCCGAACGTTCCATTCCCCGTACTACTTCTTCACGTCGCGTTTCCGTCCCCTGGTGGAACGAGGCTTGTAGGGACGCTATCCGTGCTCGACGACGTGCTTTACGCACCTTTCGCCGCCATCCTACGTTGGCGAATTGTATTGAATACAAACGACTCCGAGCGCAATGCCGTAGAGTCATCAAAAACAGCAAAAGAGCTTGTTGGGCCTCTTTCACCAGCTCCTTTAACAGTTTTACTCCCTCTTCCGTCGTTTGGGGTAGCCTGCGCCGGCTGTCGGGCATTAAGGCCCACTCCTCAGTACCTGGCCTGACCTCAGGTAATGAGGTCCTTGTTGATCCTGTGGCTGTCTCCAACGCCTTTGGCCGCTTTTTCGCGGAGGTTTCAAGCTCCGCCCATTACCATCCTGCCTTCCTTCCCAGGAAAGAGGCAGAAGAGGCTCGGCGACCTTCCTTCCACTCGCTGAATCTGGAAACTTATAATGCCCCCTTTACTATGCGGGAACTCGAACGTGCGCTTGCACTGTCCCGGTCCTCTGCTCCGGGGCCAGATGCCATTCACGTTCAGATGCTGGCACACCTTTCTCCGGCGGGCAAAAGCTTCCTTCTTCGCACCTACAATCACGTGTGGACTGAAGGTAAAGTCCCCATGCGTTGGCGTGACGCCGTTGTTGTTCCTATACCCAAACCCGGGAAGGATAGACACCTTCCTTCTAGTTACCGCCCCATTTCTCTTACAAGCTGTGTCTGTAAGGTGATGGAGCGCATGGTTAATGCTCGGTTAGTCTGGATTCTTGAATCTCGACGACTACTTACTAATGTCCAATGCGGCTTTCGTCGCCGCCGCTCCGCTGTTGACCACCTTGTGACCTTGTCGACATTAATCATGAACAACTTTTTGCCAAGGCGCCAAACGGTAGCCGTGTTCTTCGACTTGGAGAAGGCTTATGATACCTGTTGGAGAGGAGGTATCCTCCGCACTATGCACAGGTGGAGCCTAAGCGGTCGCCTGCCCCTTTTTATTTATTCCTTTTTAACGGATCGAAAGTTTAGGGTACGTGTGGGTTCCGTATTGTCCGACGTCTTCCTCCAGGAGAACAGAGTGCCTCAGGGCTCCGTCTTGAGTGTCGCCCTTTTTGCCATCGCGATCAATCCAATTATGGATTGCATTCCACCTGATGTCTCAGGCTCTCTCTTTGTCGATGACTTCGCGATCTACTGCAGTGCCCAGAGAACATGCCTCCTGGAGCGCTGCCTTCAGCGTTGTCTAGACAGCCTCTACTCATGGAGCGTGGCAAATGGCTTCCGGTTCTCTGAAGAGAAGACGGTTTGTATCAACTTTTGGCGATATAAAGCGTTCCTTCCGCCATCCTTACATCTCGGTCCCGTTGTTCTCCCATTCGTGGACACAACTAAGTTTCTAGGGCTCACGTTGGACAGGAAACTGTGTTGGTCTCCACATGTCTCTTATTTGGGGGCCCGTTGTACACGTTCCCTTAATGTCCTTAGAGTTCTTAGCGGTTCATCTTGGGGAGCGGATCGCACTGTCCTGCTTCGCTTGTATCGGTCCATAGTCCGATCGAAGCTGGATTATGGGAGCTTCGTCTACTCGTCCGCTCGGCCATCCCTCTTACGCCGGCTTAACTCCATCCACCATCAGGGGATACGTCTTGCGACCGGAGCCTTCTACACTAGTCCTGTCGAGAGTCTTTATGCTGAAGCTGCCGAGTTACCATTGACCTACCGGCGCGACGTACTGCTGTGTCGGTATGCCTGCCGGCTGTTGTCTATGCCCAACCACCCCTCTTACGAGTCCTTCTTCGCCGATTCTCTCGACCGTCAGTACGGGTTGTATGTGTCTGCCCTTCTGCCCCCCGGAGTCCGCTTCCGTCGCCTGCTTCGACAATTGGATTTTGCCCTCCCTACCACCTTCAGAGAGGGTGAGAGCCCGACACCACCTTGGCTCCAGGCTCCGGTTCCTATTTATCTCGACCTCAGCTCACTCCCGAAGGAGGGTACTCCGGCTGCAGTGTATTGCTCATGGTTTGTCGAACTTCGTGCTCGACTTGCCGGTCACACCTTTATTTACACCGATGGCTCCAAAACTGACGACGGTGTCGGCTGTGCCTTTGTCGTCGGGGCCGCCACCTTTAAATACCGGCTCCTCGACCAATGTTCCAGCTTTACGGCCGAGCTTTTTGCTCTCCATCAGGCCGTTCAGTATGCCCGCCGCCACCGCCATTCATCGCATGTACTCTGCTCTGACTCACTCAGTGCTCTTCAGAGCCTTGGAGCTCCCTATCCGGTCCATCCCTTGATTCAACGGATACAGCAGTCCCTCCATTCTTTCGCTGATAATGGTGGTTCTGTCAGCTTTCTGTGGGTTCCCGGACATGTAGGAGTGCCCGGGAATGAGGCTGCGGATGCTGCAGCCAAGGCTGCAGTCCTCCTGCCTCGGCCAGCCTCCCATTGTGTCCCGTCATCTGACGTTCGTGGGGATGTATGTAAGAGGCTCGTGTCGTTGTGGTGGGATGCTTGGTCATCCCTCCAAGGAAACAAGCTCCGGGCAGTAAAACCGCTTCCAACTGCTTGGACAACATCCTCCCGACCATCTCGGCGCGAGGAGGTCCTTCTGACCAGGTTGCGGATTGGGCATTGCCGGTTTAGCCACCGCTACCTGCTCTCCGGTGACCCAGCCCCGCAGTGCCCTTGTGGTCAGACATTAACAGTGCGCCATCTTTTATTGTCGTGTCCCCGTTTTAGTCAATTTCGTGTTATCCTGTCCTTGCCATCTACTTTACCGGATGTTTTAGCTGATGACGCTCGAGCAGCTGCTCGTATTCTGCGTTTTATAACTTTAACTGGCTTGTCCAAAGACATTTAACCTTTTTCCTAATTTTATCTGCATCTTTGTCAGGTCCTTCTGATGTCCCCCCATCCCCTTGAGTTTTAGCAGATTCCATGTGCTCTAACACCAGTGACTGGGCGCTAATGACCTCAGCAGTTGAGCGCCCTTAAACCCTACAAAAAAAAATTACATTATTTTAGTAGAAGCAGTTCCATCTGTGGCACCCAGCAATGTTGAAGAGGTACACACAGCAACAAGTCACATTTCTCAGCAGAAGCAGTTCCATTAGTGGCACCCAGCAATGTTGAACAGGTGCAGACACCAACAAGTGACATTATTTCAGTAGAAGCAGTTCATCAGTGGCACCCAGTAATGTTGAACAGGTGCAGACACCAACAAGTGACATTATTTCAGTAGAAGCAGTCCATCAGTGGCACCCAGAAATGTTGAGCAGGTCCAAAGAGCAGTCCATAATATTCACTATCACTGATCACACTGTTCATCAGAGTTTATAAGCAGAAATTAAACATGTCCTAGTGGCACCAATCATGTAGAAAAAGTACTAGTAACAGTCCATAATATTCACTATCCTAATCACACAGTTCATCAGCAGAAATTAATCATTTCTAAGTGGCACCCATTATGTTGAAAAAGTGCAGGTAACAGTCCATAATATTCACCATCACTAATCACACAGTTCATCAGCAGTAATTAAACATTTCTAAGTGTCACACATCAATGTTGAACAAGTGCAGGTAACAGTTCATAATATTCACCATCACTAATCAGACAGTTCAAGCATGAATAATAGTTTGAATCTACATACGAATGCTTTTACACTAAACATACAAATCAGAACAAACACACAAATGATGTCAGATAATTGTCATATTAACTATTACAAATGCTCAAATATCAGTAAACCTATAATATTTATGGGTGTCAGTGAAAGCCACTACAAACAAATAAAATAATATTTAGGAGATAGGTGGGTAGGATTAGGAAAGGAAAACACACAAAACACACTCACTCATCTTTCATCCACATTAAGTACTACTGTGTAATTGAATAGTGTTAACTGTGCAAAGGCAATTCTGTCAAAATTTGATGTTCATCTTGTGCATCAAGTAGTAGTGGCAGCAATGTATAACAGTCAATAATAGTTAGTCAACGTCATAGTCATCATGTCAAGACCAATGTTTGCCAAGCCAAATCAAATGTACTGTTGCTGAACAACTGTCAGTGTGCCAAGATATGCAAATACTTCCTCTCTTCAAAAAAAAAGTATATACTGCTTAGTGATTTAACAAAGTGTGTGTATAGACTATCTTCCTTCTACTTGAGTGTTCTAGTCTGCTATCTTCATCCTCCTTGTTCCATATAGACCAACAAAAAAAAAAAAAATATGCACCTCACTTACTTTACCTCTTATCCACCAAAACTCCAATAATCATCAGCATCACATAATCTCAATACTTCAATAATACCTCTTACGTCGATACATATAAATCTTATCATCAATATCATTTACCTTACCTCTTGTCCACAAAAACTCCAATAATCATTAACTTCACATAATCTCAATAATACCTCAATAATACCTCTTCAATACGTCGATACATATAAACCTTATTACCAATATCATTTCACTTCCATAACAACTCTTTCCTCTAGTCAGTCTCCTCGAACAAGTACAGATAAAATCCTAATGCAAACCTCATCATCCTATACAATCCGAAGACACACTGTCAACACACAAACTCTGTGTAATCCATCTCAGCCAAATCTTCTACTCATTATGAATTATAAACAAAGAAATGCATACATGACCTCTAACAGACTTAGTTCGGATAACTCTCAGTAATTAAGCACGATTGCGGAGTGTGAATGATCATAATATTTCACAGTGTGTACACCACTTCAAGAATTATGGCAAACAGAAGCACACATGTGGAGTATTTCTTGTGTCAAGTGTCACTTCCTATTTCAATTGCTCACGAAAAATGCAGTGTAATAACTGTCAATGGTCTAAACCTAGTTTTGGTATGTCATGCCGTTAGCTTCCTTCCTATTAGCATAAATTTCTACAGCTTCCATAAAACCTCAGCTCATGTGACTTCTATGAAGTTTCTTGTACTAATGTCGTCGTCGAATTATAGCAGTTCATTTTCTTATCTTAAAAATATAAGGCACTGAGCGTAAGCAAAACATGCAATAGCGAGTAAATATACCAGTAGAGAACGGAATGTCAACAAGTGGATGCAGCACAATTCTTACCACGAGGCTCTGCCAAGCGAACAATCTATAATTAACACCATACTGTGGCCTAAACTCTATGTTCATTCACAGTATATCAGCATTTATATATACCAAATTAAAGAGTAGTTATGACAACAAAACAGAAATGTGTAAATATGCAATCCATAAGCAAGGCAGCAAATATGTTATCTAACATAATAAACAGGTCATTAGCATCATATCAGCATAAGTAAATAAATGTTCATATGTAATCTTAATAAGTAAACATGAAGGCGCAAGCAGATAAATGACAAAGTGTAACCTACATACATAACCACATAATATATACAAATAACAACCCTATTCAATCATCAATCATTGTCAAAATCAGTTAATGTACGCAAGCACGTCGCTTCACAAGTAAATTCATAGAACATGAAATTAGCACAAAGTATGAATCACGTAATTGCGAGCAGCAAATTACGTCTAAAGTACGTACCTAAGTGGAAATTTGTTACCTGAAAAATGAACTCAATTAATAGTTACCTTTTTAGTTTATTAGTTTCTTCTTGGAAATTACATTCTTTCTGAAAATTTCTCGATAGCAAGTCGTCTTAACGTCGGACACGCACAGAATTTACCTGAAGTTCTTAAATATTTTATAGAACCGTATCCTGAAAAATACTGAATGTTAATAACATAATTCATCAAGTCACTATAGCTTTATACTGAATTTAGTCGGAGAAATTAGACTGTGTATTTGTTTACGGCTGTCAGTGCATTCGCACTGAGCGCTCGATCAGCTGTAGGCGCGTGACGTAGGAAGTAATTGTTTGCGGTCGACGACTGCCTTGTGCGGCGCGCAGACTTGACTGTTGCTTTGAGTATATGCCGCCGCCAAAACACAGCGCGGTATCCTTGTATTCTCTGCATGTTTACATGTAGCTGTTAGTTTCTCTAAAGTATGTCATTCCACAAAAATTTTAACGTTAGATATATGATGTATTCCCTTAGAGCGTCGTGATTTAAGAGTTTCTACTTCAACAGTGTTATCATGTATAATTTTGCGAATTCTATATGGACCGTTATAAAGCAGAAAAAATTTGCGACACAAGCCTTTTCCTTTGTGAGACAAACGATGAGACTTAATTAACACTTTTTGACCAACTGACAAAATTTTTAAACGACCAGGATGTTTAGCTGATTTCTCTCTTCTAGCAGCCGCAGATGCAATATTTTGTAGAGCCAGGTTGACAACTTCAGAATGTCGCAGTTTCCGTGAAGGCGGAAAAGGAACGATTTCAGATATGCGATTTGTCGGTGCTTTATTTTTTAATATCGATATAGGCGGTAAAGAAGTTGAATCATTAGGGAGTTCATTCAGAATGTTTTGAAAAATATGAAGATACTGATCCCACGTTCTGTGATTCTGATGACAATAAAGACGACACAATTTATTGATTTCCTTCATCCATCTCTCTGAAGCGTTAGATTGAGGGTGAAAAAGTGAAATGAAGATTGGTTTAATCTTACGACGCCGTAGAGTATGAAGCCAAATTTTAGAGCGAAACTGTGACCCATTATCTGATATAACCTTACCAACATGACCAACTTCTTTAAGAAAATGTTTGATGAAAGCGTTAGATACTGAACGAGCTGTTGCTTTGCGTAACGGTGTAAAACACACATATTTTGATGTCAACTCCACTGCTACGAAAATGTACGCAAAACCATTAGTAGAACGAACCACTGGACCGAACAAATCGACTGCAGCCATGTCCTTTAATTTCGCTGGAATGATAGGAAACAACGGTGCTCTGTGAGAAATTGTTGGCGGCTTAGCCTTTTGACATAATTTGCATTTGGCCAGAACAGATCGAATACGTTTTTCCATATTACTGAAGTAGCAATTTTCCTGTAATTTATGAAAGCATTTTCTGGGACCAAAGTGTGCATAACTGAAATGCGTATACCAAATCAGCTTATTAACCCACTCATCAGGAATACAAACTAACCAAACAGAGTTGTCGACCGATTTTCGTTTAAAAAGAATGTCATTGCGAACTAAATAATGCTGTCTAATCGCTACGCTTTCCTTTCTCCTCCACTTCTCCTTAATGTCCTTCCAGATTGGATCCTTATTTTGCTCCTTAGCGATGTCCTGGAGCGAAGACGAAATAAAGTTCTCAAACGCAACACCTTGAATATACATCAAACAATAATTGTTTTCTATGCAGTCCTCTTCAGCACTGTTTCAAACCCATAGGTGCACGTGATAAAGCATCAGCAACAATATTTGAAGAACCCTGTATGTAAACAATACTAAAATCAAATTCCTGTAGGTACAACGCCCATCGTGACAATCTGCCATGAGTTAATTTTGTCGACATAAGAAATTCCAGAGCTCGATGATCGGTGTAAACCTTAGTATGTCTGCCAAACAAAAATGTCCGAAATTTTGTAAAAGCCCAAACAACAGCCAAAGCTTCAAGTTCCGTTATCGAATAATTCTTTTCTGATTTAGAGAGAACACGACTTCCAAATGCAATAGTTTTCTGGACTACAACGCCGTCTTCTTCTATCTCTTGAAATAAGTGTGCCCCTAGGCCCTTGTATGATGAGTCCGTCGCCAAACAAAAATCTTTAGATAAATCCGGATGTGAAAGAAGAGGAGCAGCAACTAAAGCATCACGAAGTTGTTCAAATTCTGACTGAGCTTCCTCATCCCAACACCAATTAGATTTCTTTCCAGATAGTTCACATAAACGAGGTGTGGCCAAATCGTCCAATCTAACAAAGCGTCGAAGAAAATTACAGACACCAAGGAAACTACGAACATCACGTTTTGTGGTAGGAACAGCATAGTTACGAATAGCGTCTAATTTCTCTGGATCAGGAAGAATACCTTCTGTAGAAATAATGTGACCGAGAAATTTCACCTGAGAACGACCAAATTCAGATTTCTCCAAGTTCACAGTAATGCCAACTCTTGCAAAGATACGTAATAATGAATCCAAAATTTTGTTGTGCTCACTCCAAGAACGTTTAGCAATAAGAATGTCGTCAACATATGAAGTAATATTGTCACGAAGATAAACAGGTAAAATTTCGTTTAAACTACGAATGAATGCTGCTGAAGGTACAGTAAGTCCAAACAGTAATTTTCGAAATCACTTTTAGGTAAAATAGTCATATCCGGTTATTGTTTATCTACTGTCTAGATAGATTGATAGTCGAAGAGTTGGTTTGACAGATGCAAAGAATAGTAAAAGAGTAGGCAGCGGTGCAGAAAACTAAAAGAGAAATAGCACCACTACAGCTCGGGGCCCTATGCACGCTACGGCACATATTCACTTAGAGTAGTGAATCCCCTGAGGACTTTAATAGCTGCACATAATTTCTAGTTTGTGACTTAATGGCCAATTTAGTGGAAGTGCGTACGTAAATTGATCTAACCATGCACATGGATGTATGTCGTTCTTAGAATTGCGAAAGATCTTAAATTTCCGAACAGTCAAAAAGTGTTTATATTCAAAGTTTTCGCCTCGTGGCGACAAAGACCTACCGCGCCTGTCCCTATGTCGATTATTGTCAAGTTCGCGCGCCTGGCGCTCTCTTGTAGCATCCCGTAAATGAAACAAATTATTTTCTTCAAAGCTCTCTGCTAAACTAACACTTGTCAATTTATCTGAGATCTCCTCAACTCTTTCCGATGAGTCACTTAATTGTTCTTTCTGTTTATTTACGTCTTCCGTAGGTGTCGCGACTCGGGTTTCAGTATTGACACATTTGGTAGTTAACTGTTCATATTGTTGTGTTAGATTATTTATTCTGTCATTTGGTACGGATTCCTCGATTCTCTCAAACATTGCTTCCTTATCGTGAGCACGTTGTAAATTTAACTCTGAAAATTTTTGTACTATCACGCGATCTCTTTCCTCCTGTTCTCTATCCTGTTCCTTTTGTCTGATTTCTACTGCAATTAATCTATTATTGTGAGAATTCAAAATCGGTTGTACTTCTTCTCTAATTTCTTTCTTTAATTCATCTTTCATATTTTTGAAACACGCCCCTATTCGTGAATCTAACCATGTTTCCATTGTTTTCATCTCAGTTCTAATTGTTCCTATTTGTGATCCCACTGAGTCTAACCGTGTTTCTATTGTTCCCATACCAATTTTAATTGATCCTATCTCTGTTTTAAATTCAAATCGAAACTGCTCCATTGTTTCCATTTGCGAGTCTAACCGAGATCCCAAATTTAATATTGCACTCATCAGCTGCTCCATATTAACTTGTTCGAAATTCTTTTCGCCCCTAACATTTCCCGCAAAACCAGTTTCCTTCGTCATAGCTGTAAAGCTATCTGTGTTCGATACTATTCCAGAATCTTCTATCGTTAATCTCGTATTCTGTGAATTTTCTGATTGAGAAAAATTTTGAAATGGTTCCGGACTATTTTCCCGACTTATTAAATTGTTTTCCACTTCATTATTCATGATACTGTTTTCCTCTGTTGGCGAGTTCGCCATGTTAACAATTTCGTCATTCTCACTATCCATCATTTTTGCCTTTTTCATCGATCGCGTAATCATTTACAAAACATACAAAACTCGTCACTGTACGAAAATTACACACAATGACTCTTTATCTCCAACAATACCATTCACACGAAATGTTTCCTTCAAACACGATTAACGAACAATTGAAATAATTGCACTAAATTGTCAAACCCGTGGACAAGACAACAAATTTAAATTTTGAAAAATACCATTAGAAGAATGCCAATTACTAAATCTACACATGCAATATAGACTACAATTACTAAACTACAAATTACTACAACAATACTACTGTCTACTATTTTTACAATCAGAAGAATTCCAAGGGACGATCCGAAGCAGCGGTCGCCACGTGCATGGAGGCTTAATTATTAAATTTGAAAATCATTTTTAAGTGCTGTATGTCCGATTACGCTGTGTCGTAAACGGTTGGCCCTGACTAGTATTATTACGCAATCTGACTGCATAGAACAACAACAAAGAATGAAAGAAAATTTTCGTTAACACAATTAATTAATTAAGTCCCCAGCAACTATAAAACCTACGAAACCAAAACACAAGTGTAATTGTTCTGTGTGTGGGAGTGTGATTCAACGTACACATCTGGCACGGTTCTTTTTCAACAAGACAAGAAATTTTAAATACCATTTATACTGACGTGATAAAAAAAATTTGAAATACTATAGTTGCGCAAGAAAACCTGAATTACACTCTAATACAAGAACACAAGCCAGATGCTTTGTCGACTGAACCTGTAATGACACATTATTTAAGACAGTGAGATAATAAAAAGAAAAGGAAAATTTTTTTTTCTTTTACCTTCATATATTGACGAAAAGCACTCTAATCATTACAATATTTCCACACCGACTCATTACTATCACATCTCAACAAGAACTGACAACTACCACATCTCGACAAGCACTCTACTACGAGTTCTCAACCAGCACTTTTCACTAGCACATCTCAACAAGCACTGACTACTATGAGTTCTGCCCAAGCACTGTCTCCCACGAGTTCTCAACAAGCACTGACTACTACGAGTTCTCCCCAAGCACTGCCAGTGGAGGCGGCTGAATAATACTCTTTGGCGCAATCTCTGGCGCTGTGGCTCAGTGTAGCCACCTTTCAACCTACGCACGCATTCAAAAATCAACTTATGATTCGTTTAGAAATCAACTTAGAATATGTTCAAAAACGTTCAAAAACCAACTGGAATGCGTTTTAAAATCATATGAATAATCGAGACAGACGTGCGATGGACGCTAGGCGCTTTGTGAAACAAGGTTTTTTTCCTTCAATAATATGAATTCGGTGCCCCTGAAATAGCCGCCGGGGGCAGATATCCCGGTCTGCCCCTCACCCCTCGCCCCCCTCTCACACCTAGATCCGGGCCTGGATGTGATCCTAAATGTATAGAAATGTATAGAAAAGTTCTTGAGCACTGAAAGTACTCGTTTTAGAACGTCTCTCTAATATTTTAGTTCTGTCTCAAGTTGAGATGTTAGTTTCTTTTCTATTCTCCCCGTGATTTGACACTAGTTTTTAAAGTTAACACACACTTTTTTTGTTCAGGTGAAATTTCGTGGACAGTTCATAGAGACCGACCGTTTTTACACTACTTAAAACGGTCATTAGGGTTTTCAAACTGTGATTTTTCATTAAACAATAAACGTGGAACACAAAGTACAATACCCTTGCA
Source organism: Schistocerca serialis cubense (assembly GCF_023864345.2). Taxonomy (NCBI): domain Eukaryota; kingdom Metazoa; phylum Arthropoda; class Insecta; order Orthoptera; family Acrididae; genus Schistocerca; species Schistocerca serialis. The sequence goes on along the minus strand of NC_064639.1, from coordinate 662,760,322 downwards.
ATGAGAGCTTGTTGTTTCTCGCCAGTCCTCATGGTTCTGAGAAAAAAAAGTTATTTAAGTTCCTTGTCAAATCAGTATATTGCATGCATGAATTACTGAATCACAATCCATATTCTGTGCCACATGATCTCGTTTAGCTATATGTTCGCGAAGGAATTAATTTATTACACAGTTCGTAGGATCGTCAGAAACTAAATCACCAGCATTATTCGCTTTTTATGCGGCATTTGGGTCCACTGAATTATCTAATCTACTCCTTGATTATTCATTGTAATCCCGGATATGTTTGTCTCAGATAAACCACACGCTGCACTGCTTTTGGTTCAGTTCACCACATTATTCCCATCTGACGTTTTTAGACTATAAACTAGCTGATTGTGATAGATTTTTAAATAGCACATCGATTTTTGCACCCTTTCTCGCAATTTCCACTTTCCTTTTTGATTTCTCTTTCGCGAGTTTCCGTTATTTAGAACCACTTTAACATTCTTCTAGTGTCACTCACTTTAATTAATATTGAAATACAAATCAAACTGAACAGCCAGCCAGTCGGGCGTCTACTAGAACAAATGGCAATTTTTGTACGTAGTGGGGAGCGGGCGTGGTAATTACGACGATAAGTAATTACTCGCGCTCCCTTCACTTACTAAGAATACTTTTATTCTCGCAGCGTATGCACAACGCGTGTAGCTTAGAGCGCAAACTACAGAGAACTGATGTGGCAAAGACACAGTTGTTCTTGCTGCGGTAGGGCAGCAATATTTTTGGGGGGAGGAGCGGGGGGGGGGGGGGGTGTAGAGCCAGTGGTTCTACGTCCCCACATTTTCTTTAATTTGAAGGGGCATTGTTGAGTGTCGACACTGGCTACTCCTATGACAGTGTTAGCGGCGTCTCCCGTCAAAAACCCAATAGCGAGCAGCAAGATTTACCTTCATAACGCATACCACATGAAGAGCCACGACACTGAATAAAGTAACCAATGATCACACTGTCTCGATGTAGTGTCATTTCTAAAACAAAACCTGTTCTTTTCTCGGTGACTGACCGCATCGTTCACGAAATTTAAGCTGTTTGTTACTACTGTTATTCATATCCTTTTCATTGTGAATTAAGTTATCACTCTCTTTTCAGGGGTTGTGAACAAAATGTTTTAGGAAAACAGTGGCAGCTCAGGCCGCGTCCACAATGGACGCCACTTCGCGCGGTGTGTTCTTGAGCGATTCGCTTCTACTTTTTACACCAGGCTCTAATAGACATTTGGACACACATAGGATTTTTTTAAACAACAACTTACAAGTTTTTCTGTTAAAACCGACTGCGAAGAAGAAAATTCTGCTCTGTGCTGTGAAAATGCTAGGTTTAGTTTTCTTTCTCACAGTCAGTCTCAACTACGATAGCAGGGTATTTAACCCAGTAGACAAATTGTTTCTGCCATATATACCAGGTGTACCGGTATGAAATGAGCGTTAAGATATAAATGTGACGATAGGGAGCATTTGTTTTGAACGAGCCTTAATTTTGTTTTGTTTGGTTGGTATGACATCTGTCAAAGATATTTAGTATACATCAAGTCATGGGACAAACAACATCATATGTTTCCATCGTGTTAACAATGTCAAATTTTGTACCAGAAAGTGATGATTTGCGGAAAGCATTAATTTTTTGTTTTTATTTGAAAAAAAAAAGCGCTGTAGAGTCGCATCGAATGCTTGTCGAGGCATATGGTGATCATGCTCTATCAGAAGCAACATGCAAAAGATGGTTTCAACGGTTCAGAAATAATAATTTTGATGTAAGAAATGAAGAACGTGGAAGACCACCAAAAAAGTTCGAAGACGCCGAATTGCAAGCAATGTTGGATGAAGATGATACTTTGAGTCAGAAGCAAATGGCAGCAATGCTAAATGTTGCACAACAAACAATTTATGACCGTCTGAAAGCTATGGGAAAAATCCAAAAGTCTGGAAAATTGGTGCCACGTGCAAAAAAAAAAAAAAAACCATGTGTCAAAATTTGCTTCAAAGACATGAAAGAAAATCAATTTTGCATTGAATTGTTACTGGCGATGAAAAATGGGTTTATTTTAAGAATCCTAAACGGGAAAAATCATGGGTCAATCCGGGACAACCGTCAACATCGACTGCAAAACCAGATCGATTCGGCAAGAAGACAATGCTCTGTGTTTGGTGGGATCAGAAAGGTGTGGTGTATCATGAGCTTCTGAAACCCGGTGAAACTGTGAATACTAATCGCTACAGACAACAAATGATCAATTTGAACTATGCATTGATCAAAAAAGACCAGAATGGGCCAGAAAACATGGCAAAGTATTTTTTTTACACGACAATGCACCTGCACACAAAGCTAAACTGGTTCAGGATAAAATCAAAACACTTGGCTGGGAGCTGCTACCCCACCCGCCGTATTCACCAGACTTGGCCCCTTCCGACTACCATTTGTTTTCATCAATGGGGACACGCATTGGCTGAGGAATACTTCGATTCAATGGTTCAAATGGCTCTGAGCACTATGGGACTTAACATCTGTGGTCATCAGTCCCCTAGAACTTAGAACTACTTAAACCTAACTAACCTAAGGACATCACACTCATCCATGCCCGAGGCAGGATTCGAACCTGCGACCGTAGCAGTCCTGCGGTTCCGGACTGAGCGCCTAAACCGCTAGACCACCGCGGCTGGCCAACACTTCGATTCCTACGAAGAAATCGAAAATTGGGTGTCTGATTGGTTTGCTTCAAAAGACGAACATTTCCATTGGCATGGTGTCCACAAATTGCCAGAAAGGTGGTCAAAATGTATAGAAAGCAATGGTCAGTACTTTGAATAAAGTGTTTTTACTTTTCAATTCAAAATTAGTGTTTCATTTTCACAAAATACGCAAATTTCATACCGGTACACGTACAAAAATTTCGTACAGAAGAAAGTACAGAACAAAGTAGGAAAGTTGCGTCAAGCGCTTATCGGCGTATGCTCAGGTACTACTGTGGAATATGAATCATCTGAAATTTTTTAATCCAACCCATTTGCAGATTACGATCAGATAAATTACTGTTAATATTCTTACATATCCAGCAGCTGAGAGATCTCCCTCAAACTCTTACACCGATGATCCCAATCTATTTACCCACTCATTTTAAGCTACTTCAATTTCCTGTCAAGTTTTGTTTGCAATAACAATAATCAAGGCTTTAGATCAGAGAGAGGGGAAGAGGCAGAAGGTGGACAGAGAGAGACGGAACGAGGGACAAAGAGAGGACAAGGAGAAGGTGGACAAAGAAAAGGGAGTGGGACATAGATAAAGAGAGAGGGAGAAGGAGAACACATATATCCAATACATATTTAACAATAATTTTGAAGCATTGTGGAGTTCGCTAGTATTTCTAGTAATGTTTCACTAATGAGGAGAACATGGTCACCTTGAAGATACTGGTGTATCAGTCTGGAGGCGATCATAACGACTGAAACTGGTCACTGATAAAATAAAATTTTTGAGATCGTAGAATGTTTTCGTTTTTACATGTTATTGACGGAATTTAAAAATTTAAAATTCTGTCATGATCTACTCAGTGAGAGATATAATCTTATGTTGAAGGTTGAACACAGGAAGACAAGAATTAGAAACTGTTTATCTGTCCTGGAGCAGCACAGCTCACTACGCGAATTACCCCGACTATATTCATCCAGTAATTGAGAATGATAGCATTCAGCAATTTCCAACAGACTTTAAAGGTAATTTCAAGCCTTTATGACACTTATTTTCGTTGACATCCTACACAAAATTACGAAAGGAAGGAAACTTTATCACTTAATACATTTTCGCTGTTCTTGGAGTAAGATTTCAGCATTGGCAATGACGTTTTAATTTGCAACTTCTTTACTACTGACTGTATTCACAACACATTTTGTATATGGAATCCACATATACCACTGAATGTACAAGCAAAAGCATATCATTGCACTAGACACAGTTCAGGAAATACGACGTTGTAAACATTGAGCTGCGGGAAAAACTAGTTTTTGCTTTATAAGGACTTAAACATCAGCCACGACCTTGTAATTTATTACACATATACTAATAATTCTATGGGAAACACACTTTCCATATAGTATATACTGTATATATTACTGTAAAAGTAAGATAATTGGTAAATCCTAGAATTAACTTGTGAAACCTAAGATTTACAATCACAGTGTGGTGAAAGTCCAAGATTTCTCGTTATATGCATAGATTTCGAACTTTTACCAAGAGACATTGGTTAATCTTAGGATTTACCAATGTACTGGGTGATCAAAAAGTCAGTATAGATTTGAAAACCTAATAAACCACGGAATAATGTAGATAGAGAGGTAAAAGTTGACACACATGCTTGGAATGACATGGGGTTTTATTAGAACAAAAAAAACAGAGTTCACAAAATGTCCGACAGATGGCGCTGGACAACAAAACGTCAGTGATGCGCATGACAATCGTGTATAAAAGGAGCTGTAATGAGAGAGAGAATCAGATGCGCCAGCAGTCGCAGCATGTTGACGTTACCTGAAAAGGCGCTTTTAGTGAAGCTGTGTTATCAGAATGGGGAATGTGCTAGTTCAGCGTTACGATCCTATCGCCATAGGAAGGGGATTCGAATGGGTAAAGGTCCGTTGACAAATGCAGCTGTGGCGAGAATGATTGAAAAGTTCGAAGCCACTGGTTGTTCAGATGATAGACCACGTAGTGGCCGACCGAGCACAAGGCATAATGCTGCTGAGACAGTTCAGGGAGAAATGGAGACTGAAGCGGGTTCGTCTATGCACGGGAAAGTCAGCGCTCGTGCAGTCGCACGTCGCACCGGCATTCCATACACTACTGTTTGGTTGGCACTTACGCGTACCCTCCGATGCTATCCGTACAAAATGCATCGGCATCATGAACTGCTACCTGGCGATTTAGTGCAGCGGAGGGCATTTGCGGTGTGGGCGTTTCAAAAGATGGCGGAAGATGACGATTGGTTGAGTAACGTGTTGTGGACCGACGAAGCTCATTTCACGCTCCAAGGGTCTGTCAACGCCCACAACTGCAGAATTTGACTACCCAAAATCCTAGAACTGTCGTGGAAACTCCATTGCACGACGAGAAAGTCACGGTATGGGTTGGATTTACCACATCTATCGTTTTCGGGCCTTTTTTCTTCGAGGAAATGCGTGATTCTGGTTTTGTAACTGCTACCGTGACGGGTAAGAGGTACGCCGATATTTTACAGAATCGCATCTTCCCCAGCCTGGCTGATAAATACCTGCTGGAACGTACGATGTTTATGCAGGATGGCGCTCCACCCCATATTGCTAGACGCGTGAAAGATCTCCTGCGCGCGTCGTCTGGTGATGATCGTGTGCTCAGCCACCACTTTCGTCATACTTGGCCCGCCAGGTCCCCAGACCTCAGTCCGTGCGATTATTGAGTTTGGGGTCACCTGAGGTCGCAAGTGTATCGTGATCGACCGACATCTCTAGGGATGCTGAAAGACAACATCCGACGCCAATGCCTCACCATAACTCCGGACATGCTTTACAGTGCTGTTCACAACATTATTTCTCGACTACAGCTATTGTTGAGGAATGATGGTGGACATATTGAGCATTTCCTCTAAAGAACATCATCTTTGCTTTGTCTTACTTTGTTATGCTAATTATTGCTATTCTGATCAGATGAAGCTCCATCTGTCGGACATTTTTTTGAACTTTTGTATTTTTTTGGTTCTAGTGAAACCCCATGTCATTCGAAGCATGTGTGTCAATTTGTACCCCTCTATCTACATTATTCCGTGATTTATTCAGTTTTCAAATTTATACTGGCTTTTTGGTCACCCGGTCTACTGGTAAACGCTGGATCGTAGGCTCCCGCCTCCGTCGTGCAGGTTCAGACAAGTTTCATTGTTGCCAGTTTTGTGTTCAGATAAGTTTCTTTGTCGGCAATTGTGAGTTCTCAGTCCACTCACTGTGTAGTTTCGGTCAGTGTCGAGCATCGTGCGTATGGTCTCTTTGCGACTCGTTTTAGTTGTGTTTCTTCTGCAGCTTTGAGTCAGAATGAGTGATGTTATGCGCAACAGATCGTACGAACTTTTAAATGAATCAGTGAATAAGAAGAAGGACAACAACTTTTATTTTACTGCTGAGCAATATAATATTCTGTTAAGTGAGATGAAAAATACAAAAATCGTTTCCAAAAAAATAATCCGTTCACTACAGACTTCTGAAGCGATATGATGTTCTCAACATCGGAGGCGAAGAGAAACTCATAGCACCAGTGTCTGCTGGAAAAGAAGAAATTCATTATTACTTTCGTTTGGATGAACTGTTTAACATACTATATGAGACCCACATTGCTATAGGCCATGGCGGCCGAAGGCGGATGATTTGAACTGAATCGTAAGTACAAGAATATGACTGTTGAATCAACCATTACTTATTTGAGGTTATGTGAAACATGTCAGAAAAAGCAAAAAAAAAAAAAAAGAAAAACGTTGGAAAGTGGTCTTGCAGTGAAACCTATCATACACTATGAAGTGAATACACGGTGCCAAATTGACTTTATCGACATGCAGGCAAACCCAGATAACAAGTCAAAGTTCATACTTGTATACCAAGATCATTTGACAAAATTTGTTATCCTCCACGCACTAACTTCGAAAAGGGCTGATGATGTAGTATATCATCTTTTGGACATTTTTACCACCTTCGGTGCCCTAAGTATCCTTCATTCTGATAATTGTAGAGAGTTTCGTAACCAAGTCATTCAAAGTTTATGCGGGTTGTGGAGTAATATAAAGATAGTCCACGGCAAGCTGAGGCACAGTCAGTCTCGGGGATCAGTCGAGAAAACAAATCAAGATGTCGAAAATTGTTTTCAATATGGATGGAAACAAATGAAACTTCAGAATGGTGTGAAGGGCTGAGGTTTGTGCAAGCAATGAAAAAATAGGGCTTATCATGAAGGGATCAGATGTTCACCTTACGAAGCCATGTTTGGGATTCCAATGAAAATGGGCATTGTGACCGCAGTTCTTCCATGCAATTTAATAAAAAATATAAACACTGAAGAAGACTTTGAAACAATGTTAAACACCACTTCCACTGACGCACAGAAAATTGAAAATAACGGCCAAGGAATTGATGCCAGTGAATCAGATACTGGAACAGAAGGAACAGAGGTAGAAAGTGAGGCTGCAGCAGGCGAGGAAGCACCAGAGACACAGGATTTGACGACAGCGAACAATGAAACACTGGCACCAGCTGATGGTTGTGACGAGACGCTGACAACTTCCAGCAGTGTTAATGAAGTGAAACGAGTCCGAGAAGCTGCCAAAGAAGGTCTTCAATTGCAGGCAAAGAAAATGAAAGCAGCCTCATGTAATAAAATTCCAAAACCTTCAGTTGGACAGAATGTGAGTAATAAAGTACCAGATGTAGACAGGGCAAAAATTGACGCAAGATCTATAGAAGCAGTAGTGATAAATATTCAGATGACGAATTTTATCAACTTGGTATCAGAGCTGGTAAACTGAAGTCATTGCGCACTAGGAACCAATTTACATTGTGCAAGGAAAATTTTATCAACATTGAAGAAGTAGCAAGAGAAGAAATTCCAAACAATCTTTTGTTGGGGAAAAAGGGTTCAAAAATTACAATTGCTTAAAAAAGTGTTCAACTAAAAAATGCTTGTGTACATCGTCCTCTATATTATGTAATTCGAAATGCCCCAATAGTGAGCCTTCTTCTAACAAAAATTAACGTTCACAAGGTAACATTTTTTGCAACACTTTTCACTAATATGGAATATTGCTCATTATAATCACATTGGAATTCAAGAATGATTAAAATGCATAAATTTACAATAAATACAAACTATTTCAGTAAACTGCTAAGCTGATTTTTTGTAATGAATATGGTTTACCATACCAATGGTATGGGTACATCCTAAGATTTACCAACGTCTCTTGTTAAAAGTTCGAAATCTCTGCATATAATAAGAAATTTCGGACTTTAACCACACTCTGATAGTAAGTCTTAGGTTTCACCAGTTAATTCTACGATTTACCAATCATCTTATTTTTACAGTAACATATACATACACAGCTGAATGTACCTCCAAAATGGTAGTACTGTACGACACATAGTTCTAGAGATGTGAAGTAATAAACTCTAACAAGGGAGCCTCCCCATCGCACCCCCCTCAGACTTAGTTATAAGTTGGCACAGTGGATAGGCCTTGAAAAACTGAACACAGATCAGTCGAGAAAACAGGAAGAAGTTGTGTGGAAGTATGAAAAAATAAGCAAAATATACACACTGAGTAGTCCATGTGGAACATATCAAGGATAGTGTAAGATCGGCAGCGCGGTGGTCCCGTGGTTAGCGTGAGCAGCTGTGGAACAAGAGGTCTTTGGTTCTGGTCCTCCCTGGTGTGAAAATTTTAATTTCTTTATTTTCGCAAAGTTATGATCTGCCCGTTCTTTGATTGACGTCTCTGTTCATTGCAATAAGGTTAGTGTCTGTGTTTTGCGACCGCACCGCAAAACCGTGCGATTAGTAGACGAAAGGATGTGCCTCTCCAATGGGAACCGGAAACATTTGATCGCTAGGTCATAAGTCAACCGATTCCTCCACAGGAAAACACGTCTGATATATTCTATACGACACTGGTGACAGCATGTGCGTCACATGACAGGAATATGTTGTCGACCCACCTAACTTGTACACTTAGCCAATGGGTAAAAAGATTCTTCTACCTTGCCCGATTTAGGTTTTCTTGTGGATGTGGTAATCACTCCCAAAAAGCGATGAAAACGTAAGAGTTTGTCACAGACTGAAAATAAAAAATTACAGTTTTCACAAGTCTCGAACCAAGGACCTCTCATTCCGTAGTTTCTCACGCTAACCACCGGGCCAAGGCGCTCCTGACCCCTCCACTCCCTTGATGTTGCCTATCTTGCACATGGACTACTCAGTTTGTAAATTTTGTTTATTTTTTCATAGTTCCATACAACTTCTTCCTGTTTTCTCGATTGATGTGTGTTCAGTTTTTCAAGGCCTATCCATTGTGCCAACTTATAACTAAATCTGGGGGGGGGGGGGGGGGGGGTGCGATGAGGAGGTTCCCTTGTACGATGCGTGAAAAACTAGCTTTTACTTAAAAAGGAACGCAAATTAGATGGTCTTTATTCATCCATTGTCTCATAACGAGAGCAGCGACTTGCAATAGACTTTAAACATAATTTCAAACCTTTATGAAACTTTTTCTCGACCCTCCCCCCCCCCCCCACAAAATGATGAAAAGAAAACATTATCGCTAATAACATTCGGCACATTTGCGGACGGTATCCACAAATACCACCCATGATGTCATTGTACGACGCGTACTTCGGGATATATTTACGTTGCAAACGAGGAGATGCACGAACAACTAGCTTTTTCTTAATATGGAGCACATATTATCAAGACAATATTAATCCAGTGTGTCATAATGAGAGCGCTACCTACTTCCAACAAACTATATACGTGATTTCAGATCTTTTCTAAATCTTTTGTACTTGCATGCTAGCCGTCAAATACTTAGCGCATTAACTCATTTGTAAAACAACCAGCCGTTTGAAGCTATTTCATACATGGGAGTTTCATTCTTTCAAGAATCAGGGTTTTATTGCTAACAATCTGTTATTCTACACAGAGGGACGCTGGTGAAAAGAAAGCAGATAACCCGCCACTATTGCTTTCATAGAAGTTCCTTTTCTGCGCTACAGATGGCAGCACTCCGACAGTAGCGCCTCTTGCAGCGCTGTGAGGAATCACGACGATCTGAATCTCTGTGTGCGACTGAGAAGCGTCACTTGCCGACGGCAGCTGGGCCGAGAAGCATCCATCCAAACACCTATTCCGAAGCTCGCGAACAATTCTGAGCAGAGAGGAGCGCGTCTGCATCCCTACTGTGAGGTAGGTTGCGGCACGCCCTAAGTACACTAAGCTGTTTTAAGGGAGTTGAGCGGAAACACCACGTATTTTACCGCGTTTTTTTGCAAGAAGCATACAGAGACAGTATTTTCATAACAAAGAACTTCTTGAAACATATGTTGCATTATACGTTTTCGCTATAAGTGTTTTTAAAAAACTTGACAAAAATCTTTCAGATATGTTGATAGTACAGCTTAAAATTAGTTGTCACTACTATAGCAAAAATGTTAGTTAAAAATAACTTAAAACCTAAGTGACAAAAACAATGTTGTCAAAGGCAGCGACGCGGTGAAAAATTGGATTCATTGTGATGGAAGTACGTTTCTGAGAGGCACTTTCATTGGATCCATTGATCTCTGCGTTCTAATACTGGCATTTAACACACTATGATAGTAATGGATTTTACCAGGTTACTTCCATGGCTGGCAATTTAGATGTTATCAACAACATGGTGATTACTGAAAAACAAATTGTAGCAAAGTAAAGAATAATTTCTGTCTTGTGAATGTATATATGTTTTCAGATACTGCAATAAAGTGTTTATTTGTGGACAGGTGAATACTAATCCATCCTGCTTATTTGATCTTACAACTGCGCAGCTGTGTCACGACTATATTATTGAAAATTTCTTGCACATTATTGTAATGTTCGCTATAAGTACTTCCCAGTACCAGCCCTCCACCTGGAGAAAGATGCATCCCAGTATTTTCGGGCAAAATGCACTTCAGACATACACTTAGTGGTGATGGGAATGGTGAACCTCACTTTGCACGTAATCTGTTGAGAACCGAAATTTAAACGAAACGATGATAGAAACCTTAACATATTTTATTCATATTTGGTGTAAAATGCAAGAGACCTAGTAATTGTGAAATTATTACTTGCACGCCATTTTAAGGCGAAGATGACTACTGCTTCGAAATATTTTGAAAAACTATGATTTGGTTCAATAGCTGTGTGTCATTTTATTAAAATTACGTTTCGACCAAACGACAGACAATCTTCAGGTACGAAAAAAATTAAAAACGATGTGTACCATAATTAATGGATGCAATTTCTTGTAATTAGTGTCAGTTTTTAATACCTGACAGTGGTCTATTTCACAGTAACTGGTTGCTCAAAAATTATTATCTATGAACATTGTTTGTCTAAGAACTTGTTTGGTCTGTTGAACTGATTATAGCAACAAGTTGAATACTGCTTAAGGAGAGAAACTGTGACTCAGTGCAGTGCTTAAAATACCTTTTACAGTTGTAAGGAGAAAAGAAAAATCTCTTCTTACACTTCATATTTAAAATGCAAGTGTTTTTTTTTTATTTTTTGGAAATGTAGCATTAAAAAGCATATTTTACATTATAACCAAATTTTTGTTTAGAAATTTCAAAAAAAAAAATACATTTTATATCTGTTTTCGCCATTTTATAAATGATTTACTTTTTCTTTGTAATCAGCTGTAATTTAAAATTTTTCATTGCCAGCTAGAAGAATGGAACCTCAACTGACTCGCCAAGGGTCTTTTGGGAATGCATGATTATCAAAACTGCCCTAGGTACTGCAATAAAGTGGGAGGTCGTATTCAGTAAGCCAGCCGTCGCATCTTGAGCATATTTTACAGTAAACGAAAAGCATAGAGCTAAGTATATCAAGTACGCTGCAAAATGTTTGTTTCCTCCCTTACGAGTTTCTGAAGTCGTTAGCGTCAGGGAAACTTCTTGGTAGTGTTAACAAATTGGTGCAATGTAAAAAATTTTTTGAGAGGTCTGTTCAACTACACTCTGGACAATTTTCGTTTTGGTAAATTAAAACTCGCTTCGTTTTCTATGGCTTCAGATTCACCATTAAGTTAGTCCTTACAGCTAATTTTCCCCCAAAAAAACTCGGATGCAACTTCTTCCCGAAAGATGTCTGTATATTAGACCTGTCATTATAGGTATGTTACAAGCTGAACACAGTACGCAAAAAAATAGGATTATTGAAAGATATGTCAATTCGATTTACATCAGTGACTCGAGATGAGCTAGTTCAGTCGACGCGAATTCGAGTACTACGGATAGGTCCGTAAGTCCTTTAAGAGGGGGGAAGGGGGGGGGGGTTTGGCTATATCTTAACTGTTTTGATCGCCTCACTGTTTCTAATTACATTTTCATTAGTGGTTCGAGAAACATTTCTATGGCACTTTCCACCAAGCAGTAACTTGTCGTCTGTGACACGTTTCCATACCTTACATGTAACATAGCGAGCTGTCCTCTGCAAAGTCTACTGCTTTATCCGTCGTCTCTAAACATACGATGAGCCACTAGATTGCAAATAAAACGTATTGTCTTCAAAATAAGTTGATACTGATTTTTAACTTTGTAGTTGTTGTGGTTTAGTCCGAATACTAATTTGGTGGAGCTCAACAAGTTACTCTATGCCTGAGTGTTGGAAGGATGGAAAAAGTAAACTGTTTATTACTTCAAACGTGAACACCATAATTGTTAATACATATGTCCCACTATGGGACAAGACGGTCAATGCCTTCATGGAAAAATGTTTACGGTTGCGTACGGAACCGAGATTGTTCCCGGACGTGCCCCTCTTCGTCCGAAGCAAATCAACGGTCACGAATGTCTTTCTTGAGGGCTCAATAACATAGAAATCGCTAGTGGAATGATCGGGACTGTATGGAGGACGTGTAATGGCCCACATGTTGCCAAGGTTGATTCGACTATGCTGTAAAAGTTTCACTGGGAAGTCCTTACATATCCTGCATATAGTCCCGATCTCCCCCATACAATTTCCATATTTTTGAGCCCTCAAGAAAGTAATTCGTGACCGTCGATTTGCTTCAGACAAAGAGGTGCATGCTTGGGTATTATCATGACCTAGGCAACCGCAAACATTTTCCCATGACGGTTTTGACCGTCTTTTCTCACAGTGGGATAATGTATTAACATTTATGATGATTACGTTTGGAAAAATAAACAGGTTACTTACTTTTTCGATCTGTCTCGTTTTCATTTGACTGCCCCTAATGGATAGCAACAGCTATACGTAGATGAAGTGGCTTACATTGGACAGAGTAATTCGTTGAGCTCCACCAAACTGGTATTCGGACTAGACCACAGATGGCCTTTGCAGTCTGGTCCCTTCAACCCCCACAAACCAACCAAACAACTATATCACAGCAGCAAAAAACAGATATAAATCAGTTTCGGAACTTCCTGTTCGAAACACTGGGGCAGATAGACTGCATGTATTTCCAGGTTAAGTATTTAAAATGCGGCATTGGGTGTATTATGAAGACGACTTTTTTCTAAGGCAATTCGTTTTATGTGTAGTCTAGTGGCTCTTCATATATCTAGAAAAGATACGACGGATGAAAGAAAAGACTTTGTAGAGGACAGCTAGCTATGTTACGTGTAACCTATGAAAACGTGTCACAGACGACGAGTTATTGCTTGGGGCAAAGTGTCATAGAAATATTTCTGTAACCATTAATGAAAATGGAAATTTATTATTCCTTTTGACGGCATGGTCCTTAGTGACAGTGAGACAAGACAAGCTGTTACGTCGTAGGCGTAGCTCCAAAGAACTTACAAACTTTGGGAACGTAAATGAGGATGTCAGCACCAGAATTTAACCCCGATACACGCGAATTCTTGTCGAATGAACTAGACCTATATCGTGCCACTGATGTAAATTAAATTCACTTATCTTCCAATTATCATATTTCGATAAAGTCCCGACCTCTCCCCAACCGATTTCCATATTTTTCAGCCATGAAGAAAGACACTCGTGATCGTTGATTGCTTTGGACGAAAGGCAAATCTGGGTACAGAGATGGTCCCGCTCACAACCACAAACATTTTCCGTGAAGGCATTGGCCGTCATGTCTCAGGGTGGCACAAAGTGCAGTTATGGCCCCTACTTTTGAAATAATGAACAGTTTACTTCCTTTTAGCCATTTGTCTCGTTTTTATTTGATTGCCCCTTATACATTCATATGAATCTGCTTACCGCAGTCAACGTCTTGGTTTCCCACAACAGCTTTTGTCCCCTATATTTGCCTCCGTTACAAAGCTGACAGTTTTTCGGCGCCTCAGAATGTGCCCTCTCAACCGATCCCTTCTTTTAATCCTTTCATAAATTTCTTTTCTCCCAAATTTCATCCAGCATTTCTTCATTAGCTGCCGGCCGAAGTGGCCGAGCGGTTCTAGGTGCTACAGTCTGGAACCGCGCTACCGCTACGGTCGCAGGTCCGAATCCTGCCTCGAACTTGGATGTGTGTGATGTCCTTTGGTTTGTTAGGTGTAAGTAGTTCTAAGTTCTAGGGGACTGATGACCTCAGCAGTCAAGTTCCATATTGCTCAAAGCCATTTGAACCATTTCATTAGTTCTCCGCTCTACCTACCGATCTATTTTTTTTAAATTTATTGGCTTTCGGAACGCGCCCATACAGCCATACCAACAATGTTATACAACGGTTTATTTTGACAATTCAGAGTATACGTTAGTTTAAGCAGTAACATGTACGAAGTTACAGAGGCTTAACAAAGGGCAGACTCCGACATAAAACAAGTTTCACATACAGAGTATACTGAAACAAGTAAGTACACCTAATCTTGAACCTTCTTTTGTAGCACCACATTTACGGAACTTATGTTTACTTCTTGCCTCAGCTCCTTATCGCTCACGTTTCACTTCCATACAAGGCAAGACTCCACACAAACACCTTAGTTTTAACAAAACAAACTGGATAATGCCTGTGGTAGCAAATGTCCGGTACTTTGGTGTTAAATCTGAAAGAAGACACGTTTTATGGGCATTTTAATAGTTCATCGTATGTGTAGAAAAGATACGATGATAAAACGGGGCATTTTGTGCAGGACAGCTAACTGCGTACTCGTAAGCTGTGAAACGTGCCACAGACGACAAGTTATTGCCTGATAGAGACTGCCATAGAATTATATCAAAAGTGGTAACAACAGTTAATAAAATATGTTATTCACTGCTCCGTTAATTAAGTGATGATTTCATCACGATGCCGTATTATAGTTCGAGTGTAACACGCCATGTATGTACCACAGTTATTACTGTTTCTTCCCCAGCGCAAAGTCCCAAGCGACTGGAAAAGAGCGCACATGACTCCCGTGTACAAGAAGGGTAAAATAAGCGACCCACATAATTGCAGACCAGTATCCTGCACATCGGTCTGCTGTATCCTGCACATCGGTCTGCTGCAGATTTCTTAAACATATTCTGACTTCGAATATAGTATATTTCCCCTGAAACAGAAGAGCAACTTTGCATAAATCAGCAAGAGTTTCGAAATTATCGCTCTGCAAATCTCAGCTTGCCCTTTTTTCGCATGGCATACGGCGAAGCATCGATGCATTGCAACAGGCAGATTCCATATTCCTAGATTCCTGGAAAGCGTCGTCTGACGCGATGGCCCACTCCAGATTGTTAACAAAGATCGGAACGTACATATTAGTTTCCGAGATATGTGAGTGGCTTGAAGACTTGTTAAGTTCGTTGCCTCAACATTGGAGAGAGAGAGTAGTCAGGAGTGCCCCAGGTAAGTGTGATAGGAGCAGCCTTGTTCTATGTACATATAAATCATCATACGGACAAGGTGGGCAGCAATCTATGGCTCACTGCTGATGATGCTGTGGTGTACGGGACGTGTCGTCGACGAGTGACTGTAGGAGGATACAAGGTGACTTAGACAAAATTTGTAGTTGTCGTATTGAGTGACAGCTTGCTCTTAATGTAGCAAAATGTAAGTTAATGCAGATGAGGAGGAAAAGCAATCCTGTAATGTTCGAATGCAGCATTAGTACTATGATCCTTGACACAGTCACATCGACTAAAAACATAGGCATAACAGAACGTTGCAAAGCGATATGAAATGGAACAAATATGCAAGGATTGTAGGCAAATTTGCCAACTTCGGTTTACTGCGAGAATTTTAGGAACGTACAACTCATCTATAAAGGAATAGCGTGTAGAACATTAGTGTGATACATTCTTGACTACTGCTTGGGTCTCTGGGATCCCCACCAGGTCGGATTTAAGGAAGACATCGAAGCAGTTCAAAGGCGTGCTGCTAGATTTGTTACCGGTAGGTCCGATCAGCATGCATGGTCTAAAAGGAGAATTCCTGGAGGGAAGAGCATGTCCTTTCAGCGAATGGTAGAAATTTATTGAGAACCGGTATTTGAGGCTGACTGCAGAACGAGTCTCCTGACGCCAACGTACGTTTCACTTACGGACCACGAAGATAAGACAACAGAAAGTAGGGCTCGTTTGGAGGCGTATAGACGGGCTTTTTTTCCTCGCTCCATTTGCAACTGGAACAGGAAAGGAAATGGCTGGTCTTGATACAAAGTACCCTGCGCCATGTATCATACGGTGGCTTGCGGATTATGTATGTATATGTAGATGTAGATTGTTATTATTGTTATTGTTGATTATTACTTTCCATAGGAACATTAAGTATTCGTAATAGCCAGTGTTTGGTGGGAAATTGATGAAAAAAGAAGCAGACGAGCCTCGAGTGAAACACGAGCACGCTTCTACTCTGCCCTAAGGCCGCTGCTAGATGGCTAGTGCTCACGCATGGTTTACAACACACACGTGAAACACGGAACCTCGGTTTCTCGAAAACGCTTGAGAAGCGCGTGGCACTTGAGCAGCATTTGCTGCACTTGAGAATGTACTACAGTCGTTCAAAAGATGAGTGAAATCACTAACCGCACGCATGTTGGTTGGTTGGTTTGAGGAAGGAGACTAGACAGCGTGGTCATCGGTCTCATCGGATTAGGGAAGGAAGTCGGCCGTGCCCTTTCAAAGGAACCATCCCGGCATTTGCCTGGAGTGTTTTAGGGAAATCACGGAAAACCTAAATCAGGATGGCCGGACGCGGGATTGAACCGTCGTCCTCCCGAATGCGAGTCCAGTGTCTAACCACTGCGCCACCTCGCTCGGTGGCCCGCACGTGTGTAAACTTACATTAAAGGAAAGGACTTTCCGGTATGAGTCCGCGATAATCATGAATATCTTAGGAACAAAACCGCCTAGATCGCAAAATAAATTGTATTTCTTTATTACGACGTTTCGGCATCTGCCATCATTAGATACCAAGAAGTTTGGACTTGCAAAGCAAGGCAAGGTATAGATTTTAATATTTACACTGACCGTTGTTTCGCAAGTTCAAACTATTCGATTTCTGATGATGGCAGCTCGACCGCTGCACCCTAATCTTTTCCATTTCCTACGCACAGTCATTGTGCTAGCTGGACTGCTCTTAGCGCTTTGGAACTCAGAAGCGATTCCTTCCGCTTGGTTCATGCGGTCTGCAGTGCTTGACGGTCCCTGCTCCCCATTAAATGAAGTCTGCTTCGTCTTAGTTTGGCAATGAATGGTCCTTCGCCTTTCTACTTCACAATCTTATCACCAACAGTCCACTTGGCCAGCTTTATGAATGGTTCAAATGTTCCTTATACAGGGTGTTACAAAAAGATACGGTCAAACCTTCAGGAAACATTCCTCACACACAAAGAAAGAAAATATGTTATGTGGACATGTGTCCAGAAACGCTTACTTTCCATGTTAGAGCTCATTTTATTACTTATCTTCAAATCACATTAATCATGGAATGAAAACACACAGCAACAGAACGTACCAGCGTGACTTCACTTTGTTACAGGAAATGTTCAATATGTCCTCCGTTAGCGAGCATACATGCATCGACCCTCCGTCACAAGGAATCCCTGATGCGCTGATGCAGCCCTGGAGAATGGCGTGTTGTATCACAGCCGTCCACAATACGAGCACGAAGAGTCTCTACATTTGGTACCGTGGTTGCGTAGACAAGAGCTTTCAAATGCCCCCATAAATGAAAGTCAAGAGGGTTGAGGTCAGGAGAGCGTGGAGGCCATGGAATTGGTCCGCCTCTACCAATCCATCTGTCACCGAATCTGTTGTTGAGAAGCGTACGAACACTTCGACTGAAATGTGCAGGAGCTCCATCGTGCATGAACCACATGTTGTTTCGTACTTGTAAAGGCACATGTTCTAGCACCACAGGTAGAGTATCCCTTATGAAATCATGGCGGTGAATCGGGGAAGTACAGTACATACTGACGAAACTAAAATGAGCTCTAACATGGAAATTAAGCGTTTCCGGACACATGTCCAAATAACATCTTTTCTTTATTTGTGTGTGAGGATTGTTTCCTGAAAGTTTGGCCGTACCTGTTTGTAACAACCTGTATACTTGTTACTCTTGTGACTAGTCCACGTTCGAAGCCACTGAACACTTCAGAGCGGCCTAATCTGTTGTTATTGCTTCTCTACTGACAACACAAAACCTCCCGCCTCCTCTTCTACAGGCAGGTCCCGCCTTTCGTGACATGTGGTAGTAAGTTTCGCATTACGATGGGATGTTCGGATACTTTGGATCAGATAATGTAAGTGCACTTTCTACCTAGACACAAACTCGTGTAGGCAGAGAATTTCACTTTGTTCTGGCATGTTAATTCTTATCACAAATATAACGAAACAATAGTGACAAGTGACAGGAACAGAGGAGAAAACTAAAGACTGGGTGAGAAATGTTGCTGTTGTTGTTGTGGTCATCAGTTCTGAGACTGGTTTGATGCAGCTCTCCATGCTACTATATCCTGTGCAAGCTTCTTCATCTCTGAGTAACTACTGCAACCTACATATTTGTGAATCTGCTTAGTGAATTCATCTCTACGATTTTTACCCTACACGCTTCCCTCCAATACCAAATTAGTGAACCCTTGATGCCTCAGAACGTGTCCTACTAACCGATCCCTCCTTCTAGACACGTTGTGCCACAAATTCCTCTTCTCCCCAATTCTGTTCAGTACCTCCTCAGTAGTTACATGATCAACCCATCGAATCTTCAGCATTCTTCTGTAGCACCACATTCCGAAAGCTTCTATTCTCATCGTGTCTAAACTATTTATCGCCCACGTTTCACTTCCATACATGGCTACAATCCATACAAATACTTTCAGAAAAGACTTCCAGACACTTAAATCTATACTCCCTGTTAATAAATTTCTCTTCTTCAGAATCGCTTTCCTTGCCTTTGCCAGTCTACGTTTTATATCCTCTCTACTTCGACTACCATAAGTTATTTTCCTCTCGAAACAGCAAAACTCATCTACTACTTTAATTGTCTCATTTCCTAATCTAATTCCCTCAGCATAACCTGATTTAATTCGACTACATTCAATTATCCTCGTTTTGCTTTTGTTGATGTTCATCTTATATGCTCCTTTCAAGACACTGTCCATTCCGTTCAACTGCTCTCCCAGGTCTTTTGCTGTCTCTGACAGAATTATAACGTCATCGGC
Organism: Schistocerca serialis cubense; assembly: GCF_023864345.2. NCBI lineage: Eukaryota > Metazoa > Arthropoda > Insecta > Orthoptera > Acrididae > Schistocerca > Schistocerca serialis. Next base: position 662,740,941 of record NC_064639.1, on the reverse strand, counting down.
GAACCTCAAAGTTTTTATTTCTTCTCCATGGATTTTAATTCGTACTCTAAATTTTTCTTTCGTTTCCTTTAGTGCATCCTCAACATACAGATTGAATAACATCGAGGATACGCTAAAACCCTGTCACTCCCTTCCCAACGACTGCTACCCTTTCATGCCCCCTGACTCGTATAACAGCCATCTGGTTTCTGTACAAATTGTAAATAGCCTTTCTCCCTGTATTTCACCCCTGCCACCTTCAGAATTCGAAAGAGAGTATTTCAGTCAGCATTGTCAAAACATTTCTCAAAGTCTATAGGTGCTATGAACGTAGGTTTGCCTTTTCTTTACTTATCTTCTAAGATAAGTCGTAGGGTCAGTATTGCCTCGCTTGTTCCAAAATTTCTGCGGATCCAAACTGATCTTCCCCGAGGTCGGCTTCTACCAGTTTTTCCGTTCATGTGTAAAGAATTCGCGTTAGTATTTTGCAGCCGTGACTTATTAAACTGATAGTTAGGTAATTTTCACACCTGTCAACACCTGCTTTCTTTGGGATTGGGATTATTATAATCTTCTTGAAGTCAGAGGGTATTTCGCCTATTTCTTACATCGTGCTCACCGGGTGGTAGAGTTTTATCATGACCTGCTCTCCCAAGACTATCAGTAGTTCCAATGGAATGTTGTCTACTACCGGGGCCTTGTTTCGAGTTAGAATTTTCAGTATTGTGTCAAACTCTTCACGCAGTATCATATCTCCCATTTCATCTTCATTTACATCCTCTTCCATTTCCATAATATTGTCCTCAAGTACATCTATATACTCATTCCGCCTTTCTGCTTTCCCTTCTTTGCTTAGAACTGGTTTTCCAACTGAGCTTATGATATTCATACAGGTGGTCCTCTTTTCTCCAAAGGTCTCTCTACTTTTCCTGTAGGGAGTCTTATCTTACCCCTAGTGCTATATGCCTCTACATCCTTATATTTGTCCTCTAGCCATCCCTGCTTCGCCGTTTTGCACTTCCTGTCGATCTCATTTTTGAGAGGTTTGTATTCCTTTTCAGCTGTTTCATTAACTGAATTTTTATATTTTCTCCTTTCAGCAATTAAATTCAGTATCGCTTCCGTTACTCTGTTCTACTAGTTCTCGTCTTTTTACCTGATTGATTCTCTGCTGCCTTCACTATTTCATCTAAAAACTACCCATTCTTCTTCTGCTGTATCCCTTTCCGCTGTTCATGGCAATCGTTCCCTAATGCTGTCTGTGAAAGTCTCTAGATACACTGCAGAATTATCGAGAATATTTTGTAATGCGCCGCCAGGAAAAAAGAGATTGAGGAATTGTAGAAATAATCAGGCAACAGTGTTAGAGGAGTGAAAATACTGATCATTGTACGTGAAATCACCTCTTTAGCGAAATTCCCAGAGGCAGATACACAGCGTTTCCATAAAAGGTTGACGAAAAATTACTGTGTTACTATAACTTTAGAAGAGATCGAAGTTGGTTGATTTAGCCGAAGAACGATTTAGGGATGAACTTAAAAACGAGTCCAAGGAAATTATGACACTATTTAGCATTTCGGATTGTGGTGTCAGTAGCAGACCCGTACAAAGGTGATACTCCTCTTCACGTGGCAGAACATCCAAGGCTGCAGCCTCCCCCCCCCTTCCCCCCATCCCTCCAACGACCTATGTAACTACCGTTATTTATTTTTTTTTCGTTTTTTAACATTATAGTAAGTAAGCAGGTTTTAAAAAATGAAGCATTAGATACATAATTGCATGAAAGCTTACTAGAACGTGGCAGTTACGTTCTCCACTTACAATGAAACTCTCTTTTCTTGTCTAAAGAACTGTCTTATATTATTTCTTCCTTCACCACTGCCAAAGGATCTGGACTTACAAGCAGAAGCACACAATGAGAAGCATACCTACATCAGAAACTGAATACGAATAGTACAGGCAATACAATTTTCACCAGCCAGAACGCTGTAGACACAAAGTATCGCACCAACCTACTATTACTTAGCGTAAGAGTAAACTGGCTCGAACGGGGCCAATAGAATGACAAAGAAAACAGCACCGCAGGTGGCGCTAACGTATATCATATGCCACTGTCGTGAAAAAAATACATGTGTTCACGTATTTACAAGAAATACATGTGTATATTTTACAACTGAATATAAGAACACTCGAGTATATGCCATACGTTTAATGTTTATTTCACGCCATCTAGTGTATGTTAGCTTCATTAGGCGAAGCTGTTTTACTAATCGTTCTCTGGCCGCATATCAGCTAGTTGGCACTTATGATTTACAAGAGTAAGCTGGACGCGATACATTATATCAACGGCTTTCTGGTTGGTGCAAATTCTGCTGCCTGTATAATTTATTTTCAGTTTGTGATGTATAAGGGGCAGTCAAAGGGCTGTGCAGGCCCAACGCTTATGTTTTTGTTTCATATTCCTCATATCTCGACAACACAGATAACAAACAAAACAAATTTTCAGTATTCAGATTTTCGCCCTCAGGTTGCCAAATAATCGTGATTTGTTTAGTTTCATAATCGAACAAGGTCCGCCAATCAAAATATTGTAGCACTTTTGCAACCTTGTTATGGAGACGTCGAAATTCTACCTGAAGAAAGACGTCCTGGACAGCTGTAACGCAAAAGGATTTGTCATCGAAATGGAAATTACCTTACAGGTTAATCAGTTTCATCTGCACATGCACGGGGGCACTTTCAACTAAAATGGCAGACGGTCCTGAAAACAACACGAAAACAGTTATAAGACTGCCAGTGTCCTGAAAACATTTAGGGAACTATCCTTATAATTATTTAAAGGCCACTAGGAGTAACTCATCAAATCTCTCGTTTTCTTTAACGGCAGTAAGATTAGGGAACTGGACCGTGTTTGTCAGAATGTGTCCCATCTGTAACTCGAGTTTCTTCTTAAATGCATCCCCATCAAGTCAGAAAGAAGTTGTTTCTCACGTTGCAGTGTCATGTTGTGGGCTGTGTACAGACAAGTCCACTTAAAATACAAGATCTACGGACCATTCTGGATGTTCTAGGTTTCGTTCCTGCACTCTTTTTTTCTTTCATAAATTCAACGGTAGCGAGTTTTAAATCGAAAATCGTTCCTGGCATGCCCCTTGACTTAACCAACGTACTCTGAAGTAATGTATAAAGTCTCCATACTCTTCGTTCAGTTTCGTCGAAAATCGTCGAAAAACTGACATTGGAATAACGTATGCGACTTCAGAAATTTTGCTGTTGACACCACCAATTTCTTCACACGCTGCATACCAGCAAATTTAACGCTAAGTGCTTCTTGATGTACAGGAAAATGAGTGCTGTCTGTCGATCGTTGAAATTTTTCACTCTTTCATTGTCAACTAAATCTTTAAATTTTTTCTGCACGTTATTGTAGTATCGTTTCACAGAAAATTTGCCGTACCTGTCGCCCGCCTATGTGACTGCATAATTATCGAGAATTCTCATCTCTCTCTTCTGTTCCTCCCAATCATTTTTAACTGGCACTCCAATGTTTAAACTGAGATTTAGGGGACAAAGCTTTCGAAATTATTCATTTAAGATATGTAACATTTATTTTGTAATAATTTCAGTGTTGTTTAAATACTCCATGTTCATTTTATTACACCAAATAAATCCTGCAGTATTTTACTTTTTATCACACAAAATCAAATATTTTTGTAGGTGTTTTAAACGGTACATATAAAGAGACTGACAAATTGTTAGAGAACCGAAGTTTACATTGTGAAAATTTATTTTATCTCTGTGGGAGATAAATTTTCACTTAAAACTAAATTACAGTATTTGAACTTGAAAATAGAAACTGTCCCAGGTAGAACAAAAAGAAAGTCTGCAAAACTGACGTTCACTGCTGGGACCTACATTTTCCTTTACTACCACTCAGAATAACTTCGATGTTAACTAACATTTTAAGTGTTTTAATGGAGATATAAGAAGGTGCCCAACACCATTGTCCTGAATTTCTTCTTCTGAATTATACTCTCGTTCGTCAGCAGGCTTGTGATCAGTAGCTATTACAAAATTGTCGTCTTTTACGTCTACTTCTTGATGTATACCACTGACTTGTTCCTCTGTTCGCTGATTACTAACTTCATCAAACTTAGGATCGTAAAAATTGACACATTCCTGCGAACACGTTTTGTCCAATACGAAGAAAACAGATACCGTGCGCGCGCAAAATGCCGTGGCCGTTAGATGCGCAGTCGGCTGGAGAAGCGTGGGCAGAGCGGCAGCAGTGGAGCGTCGGTCAGAGCGCTGCAGGGAAAACTCCGAGAGCTGCAGCGTAAGTGCCGTCTCAACTGAAACCTAACGTTCCATTTTTCTGAAAAATGTTCTCGGGAAGGAATAGAAAAAAGTACTTAAATCAGTGAAACTTTTTATTATTTTTCAGTGTAGGCTCCTTGTAGATAAATGCATTTGGTCCAACGATGTTCCAGTGCCTTGATCCAAAAAAATGGTTCAAATGGCTCTGAGTACTATGGGACTTAACATCTGAGGTCATCAGTCCCCTAGAACTTAGAACTACTTAAACCTAACTAACCTAAGGACGAAACTTCGTGGCAGATTAAAACTGTGCGCCGACCGAGACTCGAACTCGGGACCTTTGCCTTTCGCGGGCAAGTGCTCTACCATCTGAGCTACCGAAGCACGACTCACGCCCGGTACTCACAGCTTTACTTCTGCCAGTATCTCGTCTCCTACCTTCCAAACTTTACAGAAGCTCTCCTGCGAACCTTGCAGAACTAGCACTCCCGAAAGAAAGGATATAGCGGAGACATGGCTTAGCCACAGCCTGGGGGATGTTTCCAGAATGAGGTCCCGAGTTCGAGTCTCGGTCGGGCACACTGTTTTAATCTGCCAGGAAGTTTCATATCAGCGCACACTCCGCTGCAGAGTGAAAATCTCATTCTGGTAACCTAAGAACATCACAAACATCCATGCCCGAGGCAGGATTCGAACCTGCGACCGTAGCAGTCGCGCGGTTCCGGACTACAGCGCCTAGAACCGCATGGCCACCGCGGCCGGCTGCCTTGATCCCATCTCAAAAATGAGTTTCCTCCAGGCATGCAAAGCAGTTGTCAATTCCAGCTATCAGTTCTTCGTTTTAAGTGAATCTTCGTCCACCAATAAAAAATTTCAGCTTTGGGAAGGGATGGAAGTCTGACGGAGCCGTATTAGGTGAATAAGGCGGGTGTGCAACAATTCATACCTTAGTTCGTGTAATTTCGCCATAGCGACGGCACATGTACGCGGGCGCGCATTGTCATGTGGCGGCACTCATCTTGCAGATAATTTTTTCATTTCTATTTCTTCAGTTAAAATGTGATATACCCTTTCAGATGACTTCTGACAAGCGTGAGCAATTTCACGCACTTTCAATGACCATTTTGTGCATTTTTGAAATGTTTCCTGAAGTAGTGACACATCATGGCCGACCACGGCGCGGATCATCATCTAAGCTCTCCCGACCAAATTTAAATTCATTTGTCCACTTAGCAACAGTTGAATACGAAGGAGCAGAGTCCCCCAGTGTATTCTGGAAATCGGCATGAATGTCCATTGCTTTCATACCTTTCTTTACGAAGTACTTAATCACTGAAACTTTCTGGCAGAATATCTCATTCTACTTAATCACTGCTCGAATCTCGATTTTTTCCCATCTTCACAAATCACTACGCGGGAACAACAACAGAGCAACGTCACCGCCACAGCTCTCTTCCAAGAGCACTGACTGTTCACTGTGGTATGTGTTTACAGGCAACGGTCCAATTAATATCATGTGAACAACTCGCTGCATTAGCGCTGACCTCTCATGGTGATTTCGAGAACTTTTCAAACCACCCTCGTATTAAGCGGGGCTCTTCCAAGCCCACACTTGCATGGTGACCATCCAAATTGATCTACTGTCACTTCTTCTTTCGTTCGTATGTAGGGAGAATTCTACCGTAAATGCAGCGACTAATTTTCGTCTGGCTCGTTAACCATTTGTAACTTTCACAGAAGCGTCATGAGTGGTGCATTTTGAACAAAACCTACACATTTCTCTTGCAGCCAAGTAAAAATTTTCTTCTTTTGCTAAAACACAGCGGAGTTTACACAGTCTCTCCTCACTAACATGTGAAGACACAATTGCAGGAGATTTCTGAAATAGTGGTTTATTAAGTTTGTTGAGGAACGTAGGAAAAGTAAAGTCAGTGGCTTATGAAAAGGCATGGCCTCTGTACAAAAGAACTGCAATATCTTCACATATATTGTTCCAAAATCCATAGCATTTCTCGTTTCACCAGCTATCAGTGGCCCTTCAAAATCACATTCTGTCGTCGAAAGAGTCTGTAGTTACTGGAATAAGACGGTAGATAAGGAAGTTTTACAAAATAACAATCTGGTAAAATACTCTCCTCTTTGCGTGCTATCATTTTCCAAAATCTCATTTGGATATCTGAATATCTGAATATGAGCAGTGTTGTGAATATTTCACTCTGGTCTTATCGTTGGCGCGGCGCGATCACAAATAAGACTGTTACATCAGATAAGTTTTCTGGTGATTGGTGGAAATTCAATATGTTATCTAAATTTCATACAGAACAACATATTATGTAATATGCACCAAACGCAAAATCATATCGACCTCTACTTCCCATTGCACAGTTTTCCGAATATCGCGCGATGTTTTACTTTCACGTAAATGTCACAATAACTATGACCGTTAACGAAATGATAGGAACATCATCATGAACCATACACATAAAGATATAAGTAAATCAAAAGTGAAATTTTTAACGGAATAAAGTCGTTTGAGAAAGACTGCTGGGTGTACGCCTTGGTTCTGCCATCGCTGACCGGCCTAAAGGTGGGAAATACTTATCGGCCTCCCCTTCCGAACAAGCAAATGAACTCGCCCAGCACTATGGACGAAAACAGCTCACTGCGCACCAGCTATCGTATTCTGGGAGAGCTATAGCTCGCGAGGGACGGTCTAGAGACCCCAACAAGTGTTTATGTATAATTTGTATACAAACATAATCTCTTCTGATTCTGATTACATTAAAATGATTAGCAAATATAGAGTTACTGAGAGCCACCTCTTACAGAAAGAGGTTTGTATTGGATACTTCATGTCTTACTTACCTTACGGCCTTTCCCATTCCACTCCATAAACCTACGCCATGGACTGTAATCTCATTTTCTTCCATTTTTAGTTTATGTAGCTGTCTGTGTGGTGTCCGCAGGAAACAAACGCGTTACGAGAACGTGGAGCCTGCGAATGAACGCCTAATTTGGACTGGAAGACCATCAAAACTTTTCTCGTCATCCAGGAGGGACTGAGTAGGTGGGGCTGAGCCACTGAGGAGGCAACGCGTTCTGTTTACGAGGCCAGTGAGTAATTCGCCCAGCAAAATTAGGCAGGTGGAATTGGACAGCTCGGGGAAGAAACAGGATTCCTCTTTCATTTCCGTGCGGATTTACTTCGTTTCTCTCGGATGACACCCTATTACCACGTTGAAAAACTCTGTAGAATCATAAACCAAAGGCCTAATTGGGAACAAACCACTACTTTAACATCCAGATAAACCTCCTCCTTCCTCTACGCCCATAGGAAATTCAGTGAAACTTTTGCTTCTAGAAGACTTTTAGTCAAAAGAGACTAGAGAAATGATAACGTCCCTCTACTACAGCCAGCCATAATGATATGTCTCCAAATTTCGCTTGTCTGACGACGTTAGTACCTTACACTTTGAAATAACTTGAATGCTTCCAGACAAGCAACGTGACTTTGAGTTGTCTATCCAGTTTCTTAGCATACAATCCGCTCACTTACTCGCTTCATACATCAAATATTTGCAAATAATTAAATGCAACGGCTGTTTGTCTACCATAATGGTTGTAGCTGTACACATTTATTCTTTCTCTGCCCGTTTCGTTTTGATTTGATTGTGCCTTACAGCTAATGTTGCGTTGTGCTGTCAGTTACGTCACTTACTGTTGCCACACGAATGATAAAATACATTTCAGTTCTATTGCGGGAACTACCTAGAATTCAGAGAAGGAATTTTCATGAGTTGTTTAAGCATATGTGACATATAGTGTCAGTTTTACTGCCATAAACGCGTGGTACAACGTACAATGTAATGTATGTAGTGGGTGGACTATGAGATAAATGTTTTGACACATTCGTTTCGCAAGCTGTAATTCCACAACGTAGTGTCACATGTTAATACTAGTATTTAAAAAGCTTTAATTATCAGTAGTTCGTGTAATTTGTATCACGCTCTTACGAAATGGTGATAATAGTAATTTCCTTTTAAAAATAACTTAGTTTCGTGACCGAAACACAACTGAACTCTGACGTTTTTACTCCTCACAAAATTTCATTTTACCCTTCAGGGGGTGATAACCCCCATATTGGGAATCATTGCGCTGCACAGAGCTCAGACCTGGGTACGCTCTTGTATGGAGTTGTTGAGTAGAGCAACAATGGGCATGAACAAGACAGACACAACAATACAAAAACAGAAGGCGAAGACCTGTGACTTCTATCCCAGATCACGTTTCTTACGTGATCTGGGCTTCTATCCACGTGTGGCTACCAATTCCTCGCAATATACCTTTGATCCAGTCTCAAGCGGCATTTAAGAAGAAGCACGAGCGACGTTTCTCACAATCCAACAGTGCAAGATATTCTCACATATATACTCCCTCCTTATTTTTCTTTCCTTCGTCTTCCCTTACGTCAGACTGCTTCTCCCATTTCATTTAACACTTTCCTTCTTGCCCTCGCAGCTCTATGTCTGTATCGTTTTGTCTGTCTTGTCTGGGAGAAATCAGTATCAAGCCTTTCTGCGGTTTTCGCAAGAGGTAGATCACGTGCCCGAGCTTGATTTCATCCTTTTCCTTCTTTCTCTCTCTCACTCATCGTCTACAACACTCCCAACACGGCGTTGGAAATACGGCAATAGTAGAAATAAAACAAGAGGATGTTACAAAAAGTAAATTTTACATTATTTTGGCAGGTCAAGTAACTTGTATTTAATGCTGTACTACGCTTCCGAGAGACACAGGTAAATAACACTAGTTTTAAACATAATCACCCAGTCTCTCTAAACAACAGTTTGAGAACTTTCTGCTAATCGTTTAGTTTCTCGTCGACAGAAATCTGCTCCTTGGTCGCAGAGCCATTCCAGAAGCGCTGTGTGAACGAACGCCCTCATCGTTGAAAAATTTCTTTCCCCAAGGCGCTCTTTCAGCTTGCCGGAAAGACGGAAGTCGAACTGTGCATTATCTGGACGTCCTGATCAACATCACTCACGACTGTGCGGTATTCGTCAAATTGTTGGCATATTTTCACTACGGCTGAAGATCTCATTACATTTGCTCCATATATAGTCAGAATTTCAAGGTGAATCTGTGTGCAATTTAGACTGTAAAATTACGTGAGCCTCACTGCCCCCTTTTTTTAAACTAATTTGTGTCTCATTTTATTCTGAGAAGCTCAGTAATGTATGTAAATACTCTAAATGTAAATTTGATTCAAAAAGTACTTGAAGTGCAGTAAAGCGCAGCTGGACAGCAACAAACTCTTTAGCGCGCAATCCCCGCAGCGATAGTAGTTGTGAATTTTTGCGTATGGACTCTAAAAAGAAAAAGACAATTGATTTATATATAAAAAAGAGAACAGTTAATCTGTACCTTGTGCAAAGAGTACGTTTTGCTAAGCCGTCGCTCAGAACGTATTGTTACATTTAATGAAAATTGATATTTCAGTGATAAAACCGAGTAAAGTATGTGTACGAGTTGCCAAACATTTATGTATACAAATTTTCTGGAAGTGAAGAATAGAAATATCTTGTTTTTGGAAAAGGAGGTGAGCGTCATTGTCGTCGCCGTCTATCAATCGACAGAATTATGGTGCTGAACTCCACTGACCAATTTTGATGTAGCAGGACGTGTAGTTTGAAGAAAGTTTGTGTGCTAAGCAATCTCCTTTTCTCACGAAAAGAAGATTGCTGTTTGATCTAATTTACTTACAACAACGGTCCCTTAGGTATGAAAAGCTACGAAAACTTGGGCTCAAAGCTATCCGCAATACGGCCAAGTAACTAAGAGAGTCGTATTTTAAACGTTAAAGAACAATAACTTCCTCCAAATTGTAATATGTCCCCAACTGGTGCAGAAGCTGATCATTCAAGGAGGCAGCAACCAAAATTCAGGTACTAGTTAACGACTTAAAGTAAAAATCTCAATCAAAAATCAATCTCTCTCTCTCTCTCTCTCTCTCTCTCCAAACACATATATAAATATCCATATTGTAAAAAAAATGTCATTTTATGAGACATTTTCCTCACAAGAATCTAACTGTCCCGCGTACTTCAGCTTTGGATCCTTCTCCGGTTGTCGCGCCATTTCGCTGGCACAATGTGGTGCATCCGTGTGTGGAATTTTGGAATTTATCCCAGAAAACTGTTGGTAAATTTTGGAAATTTGTAGTAAGTTCCTGTGGGACCAAACTGCTGAGATCATCGGTCCCTAGGCTTACACACTACTTAAACTAACTTACACTAAGGACAACACACACACCCGTGCCCGAGGGAGGGCTCGAACCCCCGACGGGGGCAGCCGCGCGAACCGTGGCAAGGCGCCCTACACCGCGCGGCTACACCGAGCGGCAGCTGTCGTGAGGTCCTTTGAGTAGGAGCATTACGCCGTCAGTTGTCCTATTCTTGTGAGCAAAATATTTTTTGGTCTGCCTTGATAACTCGAATGGGGAATCGAGCTGGAAGTTTTCATATTCCCTATCGCTTCAGCTCATAGTTTTTATCAGTCAGTAAAGTGGACAGTCCGCTGCAGTATATTGTTATAACTTATTACTTGTTACAGTCAGGGTTAAGGTTTAATCCAGGCGAGTGCCTGTTTCGGACGTCAAGTGCCATCTTCGGAAATTTTGAGCTTAGTTATAGCTTGATACGTCAGCTTTTATGCCGTGTATCGCTGTCTGAGGATTAAGACACGCCGACAAAGTTGATGTATCTAAATGCAACCAATCTGAAAACATATGAAGACAGCCCTTAATCAACTACATACAATCGCAGATGTGACTTGAAAATTATAGTTTTCCAACAGTTAATGCTCTCTCTATAAACATTCTGTCGAGTTTGTGGTATGGACAGTAGAATCGAAATACGAATAAAATATTCTGGTTGTGATTCCAATATTCTAATGTTATTGTAAAGTATATTTCAAGAATTTCACATGAGTGATTATACACATATGCTCTAAAACAATAAAAGGACCGACGCACCACGAAGAAATTAACCGGATGGGACGGAAATGGGTAATTGTGATGTACATGCATAGACGATACAACGATTGTAATTTCAGAAAAAACTGGATTATTTATTCAAGACAAACTGCTTCAAAAATTGACCAAGTCAGAAATGCGTTGGTCCACCTCTGTTCCATATACAAGCAGTTATTCGACTTGACAGTGACTGATAGAGTTGTTGGAAGTCTGCCTGAGAGATATCGTGCCGAAGTCTATGCAACTGGTCCATTAGGTCGTCAAAAACCCGAACTGCTTGGAAGATCCTGCCTGTAATACTCCAAACGTTCTGGGAAGAATTCCGAGGACCTTGTTGGCTAAGGCAGTGTCTGGCAAGCACGAAGACAAGGAATAGAAACTTTCGCCGTGTGGGTGTGGATATTATCTTGCTAAAAGGTAATCTAAGGATGGCTTGTCATGATGGGCAGCAAAAGGGGATGTAGAATATCGTCTAGGCGGCACTGTGCTGTAAGGGTGCCGCGAATGTCAACCAAAGGAGTCCATTACTGATTGTCGGGTTGCATAGCGGGCGACAGTCTGGTTGGTGTCCCACCACTGTGCGAGGTGTATCCAGACACGACTTCCATGGTCATCGGGGATCAGTTCGAAACGAGACTCAACACTGACAATTCTACTCCAGTCAATGAGATTTCAGGCCGAAGACGTTCCTAGAGACGTCTCGGACAACGCTGCGATACCAGTATGTCTGTCACTTGCCATACCGCCCCACAACTAGGAGTGATGATCTGGGATGCCGTTTTTTTTCCCCCATAGCGGAGCGCCTTTGGTTGTCATCCGCGCACCCTTGCAGCACAGCGGTATGTCGACGATATTCTGCGCCCCGTTTTGTTGCCCTTCAAGGGAAGCCATCCTGGACTTACATTTCACCAAGATAAGTCCTACCTGCACACGGCGAAAGTTTCTGCTGTTTGTCCCCGTGCTTGTCAAACCCCAACTTGGACAGCGAGGTCACCAGATCTGAGAACGACTGGAGCATTATGAGCAGGGCCCTCCATCCACCTCGGAATTATGAGGACCCAAAGCGCCAACTGGACAGGATTAGGTACAGCATCCCGAAGGAGGACATCCAAAACCTGTCAATCAATGCCAACCCAAATAACCTCTTGCATAAGGGCCAAAGACAGGCCAAGGCGTTATTGACTTGGTCAACTTGTGTAGCTGTTTCTCTTGAATAACCATCTAATTTTTCTGAAATATCACAACGACTGATTTCAGTGCCATTGGGATACTTCCTTCATGGTGCTTGGTTTTTCTGCCCACCTCTGACAGTAGCACAGAGGGACTGGATTTCAACTTTTGCTTTCTCTCCTTTGATGCGATTAATTATATCTCGCTATAATCTGAGGCAACAGTTGTGTCTTACATTTATGAGAACATTTTTATTTTTTATTTCTATTTTTTATTTATTTATTTTGCTTTAGCATAAACTGTTGAGTGCAACGGCCTTGCCGCAGTGGATAGACCGGTTCCCATAAGATCACCGAAGTTAAGCGCTGTCGGGTGTGGTCGGCAGTTGGATGGGTGACCATCCAGGCCGCCATGCGCTGTTACCATTTTTCGGGGTGCACTCAGCCTCGTGATGCCAATTGAGGAGCTACTCGACCGATTAGTAGCGGCTTCGGTCAAGAATACCATCACAACGACCGGGAGAGCGGTGTGCTGACCCCACGCCCCTCCTATCCGCATCCTCTAGGAGGATGACACGGCGGTCGGATGGTCCCGGTAGGCCACTCGTGGCCTGAAGACGGAGTGCTTTTTTTTAATAAAATGTTGAGTAGCATTATTATGAGGACTTGCTAGTACCCTTAAAAACTACCGAGCAGCAGCTGGGCATATGGGGAGTTGGTACATTCGGTATCGACAGGTCTCCACAGTTGCCTATGCCTACAGAGCTCTCTACAGCTACTGAACAAAAGCTTAGCGGAGGAGTCACAGAGGCAACACAGCTGAACTGGTTTCGTCAGTCTTCGGTTGTGTTATTAATGGGACACAGGGGGAGCTTCGTTTTAGAATCTCTGTTTACCTGTATTTCACCAACGACCGTGCGTGAAATTTTCACTGTTCTGCCCACCCAGTCACTGTCTTCAGCTGTCCTAAAGACAAAATTTCATAAACTGTGTCTCTTTCTTCATTACCAGTTTGCATTACTTTCTTTTCCATATGTTGATTTTATATTCTTTTTGTCTTATAATTGATTTTGAGACGTGATTGAAAATATGAAGTACTGCGTTCTTCCATTACGTATAGAAATAGGCGAAGAAATCGACTAGTGTACGATTACACTATTGTGTAATGCCTCTCTTACTTGAGATTTACTGCAACTCACAGCACACAATGTAGTTTTCCAGACTGTCTCGTCTAGATTATATTTCTCGTAAATTCTTAATTCGTTAAAAATAAAATGCACAATATTTACAATTACAGAGATATATCAATATATCACAAGTTATTTCTCATATTTAAAAATTTGAAATTCGTCACTGGACAGTCGACATATTGAAGTATACCAGTGATTAACAATATTCTTTCTATTCTTTGTTATTTAATCACAGATTATGAATTTATGTTTCGTTAACAAATTCAAACGTTATGTATGATGCGGCAGTTTTACACGCATCTCGTTGTTCATGATGTCATGTCTCCTATACTGTTGTAGATATGTCGTTGTCACCCCCAGAGCGATTGTTGCCTAATATAAGGGATATGTTTACCAAGTGTGATTGAAATCGGTCCAGTGGTTTAGGAGGAGATGTGGAACATACGCACATACGTTTATCCATTTTTATAATACGTATGGATTGTGGAAAGTAATGGTCCCATAACACTCCCTTGGTATTCGGCCGAAATTACGTTTACGCCTGAAAATTTCTCTCCTTTGAGACTGGCATGCTCTGTCCTCTTTGCTAAAACTCTTCGGGCCTATCATACAGCTGGTCTGATATTCCCAAAGTTCATGTTTCGTTCATTAGGCGGCAGTGCAGAACCGTATCGAACGCCCTCCGAAAGTCGGGGAACACGGTATCCGCCTGGGCGCCTGTACGTGCTGCTTTCTGGAGCTTGTGGACGAAGACAGCAAGCAGGGTTTCACACGACGATTGTTTTCGGAACCCATGTTGATTTCTACGTAGGAGATTTTTCGGTCTGCCAGAAATGTCATGACAAGTGAGCATAAAGCAAGTTCCAAAATTCTACACCGGACTGACGTCATAGATAATAGATCTACTGCCTTGTACGCCTGTTCGACGATCCTTCTTGAAAACGGAAATGATAGGCTCTTTTTTGCTATCAGTAGGAACGCTTCGCTCCGCAGCGACTTATCGTACACTGCCACTGGAAGAGGAGCTGACTCTTTCGCGTAGACTGTAGAATGGTATTTAACGTAAGAAAAAACTGCTTAGGATTTTCTGTCAAGTCAGTGGATAGAGTTTACTTCCGAGTTCGTTGAATGCTTCCCGCGTGGCTCTTCTTATGATAACGTTTGGCTACGTTTAATTTACAGAGAAGCTCTCTTTACTTTCATAAAATTTTTCTTACATGGCTGGGGAAACACGCTATCGATTTGATGTGGAACAAATCATTTTACACGACGTGTGTACATGTTAGTTTTAACATTAAATACCATACTATTTTTCGACGTGTACATGCATGTGTTACTTTGCAACGACATTAAGTTTTTTTAACAGTTTACCCGTTTTTAAATAAAAATTCGTGTATGGAATAGAAGATGTTGTCCAAAAGAAATGATTGTAGGTCAATTTTGAAATTTGCTTTGGTATTTTGAAATTGAATGTTTTTGTGCAAATGATCAAACATTTTTGGTGATGCATATTGAACTTCTTTCTGAGCCACCGAGAGGTTTAAAAATGTCATTTTTCTTCTAGTGTTGTAGTCGTGTAATATCGCTATTGTTGTCAAATTCACAGAACAGCGTAGCACAGAATTTTCTTTCTTGCAGCCGTTGTAATAGAAAAGCAATACATTGTTGTTTAAAAAAAGTGTGGCAGATTTACTTCTTTTTTTACGCGATACTCTACATCCATATATTTTTGATAACAATCTCAAACAACTACTTGTTCTTTATACAGTGCTGCAGATTTTATTTACATCTTTATGTACCGTAAGTATTAAAAATATGTGGCCCATACTTGTCCGAACGTTTATTAGCGTGTCATGTATAAATAAAAAAGTTGAAGTAAATTGGTCTAGAACTTTTCGAGTTACTTAATAACAACGTTACCCCTGCAAAAATTTGAACTACATCGGCAAGAACTTATCGGGATTTCTGGTAACAACATTAAACACCGACTTGTTTTTATGTAGAAGTATACATTACAAGAATATGCTGTTATTTGTTTGATTCTTGTTGGAATTTGATTTGGCGTCTGCATAAGGGTTCATCATCGCAAGGCAAATCATGTGTTCACGTTAACTACAAATCGGAGCTCACTGATGCGCTGTAACCATTCCATCACAGAGAAATTGTGCAGTAGGAACACGATACGATTGTGTAGTTCCAATGTCTGGAAGAAGTACGTGCTTTTGATTAGATTAGATTGGTACTTGTTCCATAGATCATGAATACGACACTTCGTAATGATGTGGAACGTGTCAGGTTAATAAAAGGTGTCTATACAATATATTACACTACACAAAATATTACATGACACTTAATATTTTTAATTTTTTTGTGGGAGTGGGTAAATTACCCACTTACTATATCCAAAAATTCATCTAATGAGTAGAAGGAGTTGCCATTAAGAAATTCTTTTAATTTACTTTTAAATGCTATATGGCTATCTGTCAGACTTTTGATGCTATTAGGTAAGTGACCAAAGACTTTTCTGGCAGCATAATTTTCCCCCTTCTGAGCCAAAGTTAGATTTAACCTTGAGTAGTGAAGATCATCCTTTCTCCTAGTGTTGTAGCCGTGTACACTGCTATTACTTTTGAATCCGTTCGGATTGTTAATAACAAATTTAATAAGTGTATATATATATATATATATATATATATATATATATATATATTGTGAGGCTACAGCGAAGATCCCTAGCTCTTTAAATAAGTGTCTGCAGGATGATCTTGGATGAGCGCCAGCAATTATTCTGATTACACGGTTTTGTGCAATGAACACTCTTTTACTCAATGAGGAGCTACCCCAGAATATGATGCCATAAGAAAGCAGAGAATGAAAATAGGCGTGGTAAGCTAATGTACTGAGCTGTGTATCGCCAAAATTTGCAATGACCCTAATAACATAAGTAGCTGAACTCAAACGTTTCAGCAGATCTTCAGTGTGTTTTTTTTTTTTTTTTTCATTTCAACCCCTCATCAATGCATACACCTAGAAATTTTGAATATTCTACCTTAGCTACCGATTTCTGATCGAAGTCTATATTTATTAATGGTGTCTTTCCATTTACTGTGTGGAACTGTATATACTGTGTTTTGTCAAAGTTTAATGAGAGCCCATTTGCAGAGAACCACTTAACGATTTTCTGAAAAACATCGTTTACAATTTCATCAGTTAATTCTTGTCTGTTGGATGTGATAGCTATACTTGTATCATCGGCAAAAAGTACCAGCTTTGCATCTTCTTAGTACAGTAAAATTAAGTGTCTTACTGAATCGTTGCAGAAGAAATAAACAAATGCGGTTTGTGCGACGGCGTTTATTAAACACAGTTTCACGGAATTAAAGTAGTTTTCTCAATGATAGCGGTACTCATTCGCGCAGGTGATCCAAATTTTGACCATGAGACGGGACAGTTTTACTATCACGGGAAGCTAATGGACAAGTAAGCCCAGTTTCTTTAACAGTCAAATATCAAAAAGTGTTCCAGGCCTGAATAGTTTAGTATCTTGCTTTTTTGTCTACGAATAGTTCTTTAGTAATGTGATGTCGGCAAATCAAGAAATTAATTTTAAGCTATGATCTCCTCTCTCAAAGTACTTAGCCTGAAATATTCAAGACACAAAAATTTTAAAAGTTTGTGATATTTGTGGAAATTACGATTTTCCGTGACTGGCTTTCATCTGATACTCTGCAGTGTTCTCGCATGAAACCAGATCAGTTGCATACCGTCTCCCAGAACGATTATTTATGTTCCATTCCAAGACTATGTCATTGCTTAGCTTCAACACTTTTCAGGCGGGAACAGCTAACAATGTTCGTCAACGAGATAAACACAACTACGAAAGAGCAATTTTAGCTCACACGCTCGTCTAGCAGTACTGGTGCCCATATAGCTTATAAAAACGTTCAAATGTGTGTGAATTCCCAAGGGACCAAACTGCTGAGGTCATCGGTCACTAGTCTTACACACCACTTAAACTAACTTTTGCCAAGAACAACACAGACACCCATGCCCGAGGGAGGAACCGAACCTCCGGCGGGAGGGGCCGCGCAGTCCGTGACATGGCGCCTCAAAACAACGCGGCACATAGCCTGTCACTGACATACAAATGACAGCGATTCTATTTTCTACTTAGCTCGCGCAATTTTTTCCACTATCCCAAGATGTATTTTAGGTAAGGAAACCTCTCTAGGCCACTTCGTGTCACACTATACGGCGTAAAATGAATAACCAAAAAGTCTCTCTCTGTATCCAAAGAAAGAACTATGAAAAGTTTAATGATGATGACTTAATAATTTCTATGTTTAGTAGATTTGGGCATTACGTTCTACATTCCCATTTTCTTATTTTCATATAATTTCCATATACTTTTTTTTTTAGTTGTTCTTTAACTGAAATTTTATAATGGATGTCCCGGGAGCAATGGACGACCAGATCACTGCACATATAACACAACTGCGACACAGGAAGGATGAGATAGGTAATCAACAGTGTCATTATCACAGGAACCATCCAAGCATCTGCCTTAATCGATGTGTGGAAGCCACGGGAAACCTAAATTTGGATGGTTGGACGGGGATTTCAGCTGTCGCCCTGCCGAATGCGGACCCAGTCTCGTAACCACTCTGCCATCTCAATCATTGATAAGAGACACGGGCAAAGAAGCGAAAAGTATGCGTGTGATATCGCGGGAGGACTGGTCAGCATTCGGCGATGTGACAAGAACTATCGTTCATGTGAAGCAAGCATGGGCTCCAAAATCCATACCTTAAGAGCTATGAGCACTTCATCTTCGATAGTGTGAAACAAATTTCTTCTACTGCACGCTCGTTGTTTTATATACACTCCTGGAAATTGAAATAAGAACACCGTGAGTTCATTGTCCCAGGAAGGGGAAACTTTATTGACACATTCCTGGGGTCAGATACATCACATGATCACACTGACAGAACCACAGGCACATAGACACAGGCAACAGAGCATGCATAATCTCGGCACTAGTACAGTGTATATCCACCTTTCGCAGCAATGCAGGCTGCTATTCTTCCATGGAGACGATCGTAGAGATGCTGGATGTAGTCCTGTGGAACGGCTTGCCATGCCATTTCCACCTGGCGCCTCAGTTGGACCAGTGTTCGTGCTGGACGTGCAGACCGCGTGAGACGACGCTTCATCCAGTCCCAAACATGCTCAATGGGGGACAGATCCCGAGATCTTGCTGGCCAGGGTAGTTGACTTACACCTTCTAGAGCACGTTGGGTGGCACGGGATACATGTGGACGTGCATTGTCCTGTTGGAACAGCAAGTTCCCTTGCCGGTCTAGGAATGGTAGAACGATGGGTTCTATGACGGTTTGGATGTACCGTGCACTATTCAGTGTCCCCTCGACGATCACCAGTGGTGTACGGCCAGTGTAGGAGATCGCTCCCCACACCATGATGCCGGGTGTTGGCCCTGTGTGCCTCGGTCGTATGCAGTCCTGATTGTGGCGCTCACCTGCACGGCGCCAAACACGCATACGACCATCATTGGCACCAAGGCAGAAGCGACTCTCATCGCTGAAGACGACACGTCTCCATTCGTCCCTCCATTCACGCCTGTCGCGACACCACTGGAGGCGGGCTGCACGATGTTGGGGCGTGAGCGGAAGACGGCCTAACGGTGTGCGGGACCGTAGCCCAGCTTCATGGAGACGGTTGCGAATGGTCCTCGCCGATACCCCAGGAGCAACAGTGTCCCTAATTTGCTGGGAAGTGGCGGTGCGGTCCCCTACGGCACTGCGTAGGATCCTACGGTCTTGGCGTGCATCCGTGCGTCGCTGCGGTCCGGTCCCAGGTCGACAGGCACGTGCACCTTCCGCCGACCACTGGCGACAACATCGATGTACTGTGGAGACCTCACGCCCCACGTGTTGAGCAATTCGGCGGTACGTCCACCCGGCCTCCCGCATGCCCACTATACGCCCTCGCTCAAAGTCCGTCAACTGCACATACGGTTCACGTCCACGCTGTCGCGGCATGCTACCAGTGTTAAAGACTGCGATGGAGCTCCGTATGCCACGGCAAACTGGCTGACACTGACGGCGGCGGTGCACAAATGCTGCGCAGCTAGCGCCATTCGACGGCCAACACCGCGGTTCGTGGTGTGTCCTCTGTGCCGTGCGTGTGATCATTGCTTGTACAGCCCTCTCGCAGTGTCCGGAGCAAGTATGGTGGGTCTGACACACCGGTGTCAATGTGTTCTTTTTTCCATTTCCAGGAGTGTATTTTGTGAGGAGTTAGTATGGACCAAAACAAGAAAAAATTTTCGAGTAAACATGGGCTCTGAAATGAACACGTTAAGAGATTGGAGCACTTCTTCCGTATAAGAGATGTGTTTCACAATAGCGAAGATGAACAAGTCCTCGTAGCTCTTATGGCAAGTGCTTCAGAGCCCATGTTTACTAGACATTGTTGCTTCGAATGGTCGTTCCTGTCATAGCTAATTCTGAAGGTAAAGTATCTGGTAACACTTGAACTCGAATACAAAGTGATTAACTAAGTGTTGACTTCTCTCAGGCTAATCGGTAGAGCCTATGCTTACTTCCTCGATAACAGCGTCTAAGATGAACCCGCGAAAACGCCTCAGCGAGTGTTAATCTCAAAACAATAAGATTCGTGCTATGGCGCTAATGAATCCCGCGGAAAATAAGCCTGGCAAAACACATTTCACACAAAATTCTTCTCATGACGTCGCATAAAGAGTCAGCTGGTGTCAAACCTTGTGGACACGGGTATTATCCAAGCGTTCCTACTACTCCGATACACCTCTCGCTAAATGTCGCCATCTGAGAGTCTCAAGCAAAATTCATATTGCTGGAACGAGGTGCTCTACTGATCCTCACGTAAACTACGCATATCTAAAAATTACTTACAAAAAACTACGGCCCCAAGAAAAATAATCAATTGTTTCTGACACATGATATCTTACTTCAAGCAGTTTATTATTATTCAAACGCAAATCTTTCGAAGTTAGTAAAAGTAGTAATGCCGCAAACTATATTTAATTTTCATCTTTATCTTTAGAGTACTAAGTGCAGTAATCGTCTCTGATTATCATTTCCGTCGCAGTATACAACGCCGAGAAAGAGAGTTAGAGAGTGGAGGCTAAACTTGCTATTGTCTCTTCACAAACTCGGCAGCGAATTCTCTTTGTAAAATTGTGAAGCAAACATTTGCTCCATTTTATTACAGTTTTGCTACTTGCTTCATTTATCGCTGGGAGTTGATTTACAATGTTTCTACACAAAATGCACGCCCCTGCAATAGGAAAGGAAAACAAGCTACAGAAGAAGGTAGAAACCCTGATCTGTAAATCACCGAGTCGAAATTTATTAATGAAACTCGTTCTGAGACCTCTGAATGTAGAATGCAAGTATCGGTACTGTTGTTGCTAAGATTATAGGGCAGGAAACTTCCAGAGTTGGAATTACGGATAAAAACTAGAAAAAAATGCCCAGTCAATATGAGCTCTAAAATGCTTATTTTAATGGCTATCAGCACTTGTTCAGTGGAAGATATGTGTTTCACGGTAACGAAGGTGAACAGTTATTCGTAGCACTTTGAAGCCCTCGTTTACTAGACTTTTTTTCTTGTTTTGATCCATAATACCTTTTTCAGAAATATGGAAAGCAAACAGCTAGCAACAGAGGAGATGTGGTTTACAGTACCGAAGATGAAAAAGTGCATTTTAGAGCCATGATAGGCAAATATTTTTTTCTTGTTTTGGCGCGTACCACTGCCTCAGAAAGTTGTCTATCCTACAATGTTAGCAACAACGGAGGTCTAAGAAAGATTTTCACTTATAACTTTTGGGTCGGTCGTTTACAGAACAGGGTTCCTTACCTAAAATTGATGTATTTATACGTCTTCATCACCCCTGAAAGTTTTTAACACCATCACGGAATCACCTTACATATATAATTCTGGACTTTTTGTATTCCGTGCCAAACATCAACAAGCCTCGTATCACGGCATTTAGCCTTTTCACGAGCGGCAGTCAAATGAAAGCGAGACAAAAGGAAAAAAGTAAGTAGGTTGTTTATTATTTCAAAAGTAATCGTCGCAACTCATTATTTATCTCACTGTAAGACGAGATGGTCAATGTTTGCGGTTACCTACGGAACCATGACTGTGCCCAGGCGTGCACCTCATCTTCTGAAGCAAATCGACAGCGGCGCCATATGTTGCCAAGATTGTTTCGGCTACGCTGCAGAAATTTCCCTGGAATTCCCTTACACGTCCTCCATACAGATCCGATCTCTCCCCATGCGATTTCCATGTTTTTGGAGATGTGGATTGAAACATGTTATAGACTTATATGTATAGTCTGGCGATACACTTGATACCGATACAGGGACGCCCCCTTAAGCAAATACACTCCTGGAAATTGAAATAAGAACACCGTGAATTCATTGTCCCAGGAAGGGGAAACTTTATTGACACATTCCTGGGGTCAGATACATCACATGATCACACTGACAGAACCACAGGCACATAGACACAGGCAACAGAGCATGCACAATGTCGGCACTAGTACAGTGTATATCCACCTTTCGCAGCAATGCAGGCTGCTATTCTCCCATGGAGACTATCGTAGAGATGCTGGATGTAGTCCTGTGGAACGGCTTGCCATGCCATTTCCACCTGGCGCCTCAGTTGGACCAGCGTTCGTGCTGGACGTGCAGACCGCGTGAGACAACGCTTCATCCAGTCCCAAACATGCTCAATGGGGGACAGATCCGGAGATCTTGCTGGCCAGGGTAGTTGACTTACACCTTCTAGAGCACGTTGGGTGGCACGGGATACATGCGGACGTGCATTGTCCTGTTGGAACAGCAAGTTCCCTTGCCGGTCTAGGAATGGTAGAACGATGGGTTCGATGACGGTTTGGATGTACCGTGCACTATTCAGTGTCCCCTCGACGATCACCAGTGGTGTACGGCCAGTGTAGGAGATCGCTCTCCACACCATGATGCCGGGTGTTGGCCCTGTGTGTCTCGGTCGTATGCAGTCCTGATTGTGGCGCTCACCTGCACGGCGCCAAACACGCATACGACCATCATTGGCACCAAGGCAGAAGCGACTCTCATCGCTGAAGACGACACGTCTCCATTCGTCCCTTCATTCACGCCTGTCGCGACACCACTGGAGGCGGGCTGCACGATGTTGGGGCGTGAGCGGAAGACGGCCTAACGGTGTGCGGGACCGTAGCCCAGCTTCATGGAGACGGTTGCGAATGGTCCTCGCCGATACCCCAGGAGCAACAGTGTCCCTAATTTGCTGGGAAGTGGCGGTGCGGTCCCCTACGGCACTGCGTAGGATCCTACGGTCTTGGCGTGCATCCGTGCGTCGCTGCGGTCCGGTCCCAGGTCGACGGGCACGTGCACCTTCCGCCGACCACTGGCGACAACATCGATGTACTGTGGAGACCTCACGCCCCACGTGTTGAGCAATTCGGCGGTACGTCCACCCGGCCACTATACGCCCTCGCTCAAAGTCCGTCAACTGCACATACGGTTCACGTCCACGCTGTCGCGGCATGCTACCAGTGTTAAAGACTGCGATGGAGCTCCGTATGCCACGGCAAACTGGTTGACACTGACGGCGGCGGTGCACAAATGCTGCGCAGCCAACACCGCGGTTCCTGGTGTGTCCGCTGTGCCGTGCGTGTGATCATTGCTTGTACAGCCCTCTCTCAGTGTCCGGAGCAAGTATGGTGGGTCTGACACACCGGTGTCAATGTGTTCTTTTTTCCATTTCCAGGAGTGTAGTATGTGATACTTCTCGTAAACTGCCCCAACAGCACTGAATGAACTATGAAAAGTTTAATGATGATGACTTAATAATTTCTATGTTTAGTAGAAGCTGCTCCGCTGATGTGAGCGCCAAAGCTCACAGACAACTAAAGATCCCGCAGATACATCAAGTTCAACCATGAGCAGACGCTTGGAACGCCAGTTTTAGCTGCTCTGGTGTCGATGTCGTTGTTATCTTCATTTCACATAATGGTCTGATGCAGTTCTTCACGCTAGTCTATCCTGTCTATGTCTCTTCATCTGTCAGAATAACTACTGCAACCTACATCCCTTTGAACCTACTGACTACAGTCACTCTCAGTACCCTAAAAAAAATGGCTCATCAGTCCCCTAGACTTAGAACTACTTAAACTTAACTAACCTAAGGACATCACACACATCCATGCCCGAGGCAGGATTCGAACCTGCGACCGTAGCAGGAACGCGGTTCCAGACTGAAGCGCCTAGAACCGCTCGGTCACAGAGGCCGGCTCGGTATCCTCTAAAATTTTTATTCTCCATACTTCCCTCCATTAGAAAATTAACAAACGCTCTCCGGTCCAGAATGTGCCCTATCACACGATCCCTTCTTTTATTTAGGTTACACCATAAATTCCTATTTCCCCTAATTCAGTTGACCTCCTCCTCATTAATAATTCTAATTACCCATCTAACTTTCAGCATTTTTCTGAAGTAGCACATTTCAAAGGTTTCTAATCTCTTCTTGCCTGATTTGTTTATCGTACATGCCCCTCTTCTGCACAAGGCTGCAGATACCTCAAAAAGGACTTCATAAATTTAAACTTATATTCGATATTAACAAATTTCTCCTTTCAGAAACGCTTTTCCATTCCGTTCAGCTGCTCTTCGAAGCCCTTTTCTATCTTTGACAGAATGGCAGTGTGTAGGCAAACAATGTCTTCTCTTTGAATTTTAGTCTCCTTTCCAAATTTCTCCTCCATTTTCTTTACTCGTTACTTAATGTACATATTAAATAATGTAAGGTATAGGGATCAATTCTGTCTTACTCCTTTGTCAACCTACTGCTTCCCTTTCGTATTGCCGGCCGGTGTGGCCGAGCTGTTCTAGGTGTTGCAGTCGCGAACCGCGCGCCCGCTACGGTCGCAGGTTCGAATCCTGCCTTGGGCATGGATGTGTGTGATGTCCTTAGGTTAGTTAGGTTTAAGTAGTCCTAAGTTCTACGGGGACTGATGACCTCAGATGTTAAGTCTCATAGTGCTCAGAGCCATTTTGAACCCTTTCGTATTCTTCGGTTCTTAGCACTTCACTCTGGCTGCTGTACAAGTTCTGAGTAGCCTTACAATCAGAGTATTTTATCCGTGCTATTTTCAAAATTTCAAGGAATCTGTTCCCATGTACAGTGCCTAAAACGTTTTTTACTCTACAAATACTATAAACGTAGGCTTTCCTTCCTTTATCTTCTCTACTAAGACAAATCGTACGTGTTCCGGAACCCGAGTTGTATGTTCTTCCACAAGGTCGGCTTCTACCACTTTTTCTAAACATCTGTATATAACGCGTATTTGTATTTTGCAGTCATGCACTGTTAATTAGCTTCCTTTGGAACTAAAATTATTTCATTGCTCTTGAAATCTGCGGGTATTTCGCCTGTATGTGCACAGCAAGTGGAATAGTTTTGCCGTGGCTGGCTCTCCCAAGGATCTCAGCTATTTTGAGGGAATGTCGTCTACTCCAGGTCCTTTGTTTTGATTAGGTCTTTCAGTGCGATTAATTAACCTCTAACGCTAGGAAAGATGCTCAGCCGCCATGTGTAGGAAAAACAGTTGCTAACAGGCACTTACGAGATATGTATCCATTGGAAACGAACAACACCAACCTACTCCAAGAACTGATTAAGTGTGTATACAAACAAGGTCTGGCACGAACAAGGCTGTAACAGCTCTATGTACGATATAAAGTGGATAAAAGTAATTTTCATAAAATTATGTTGTACAGAAATTACATAAAATACAAATAATAGAATTAATAATACAAATGGTAATTATAAAATTTGTGACAGAATAATATGTTGTTGTTGTTGTTGTTGTTGTTGTGGTCTTCAGTCCTGAGACTGGTTTGAAGCAGCTCTCCATCCTACCCTATCCTGTGCAAGCTTTTTCGTCTCCCAGTACTTACTGCAACCTACATCCTTCTTAATCTTCTTAGTGTATTTATCTCTTGGTCTCCCTCTACGATTTTTACCCTCCACTCCCTTCTTTTTGTCAAATTGTGCCACAAACTCCTCTTCTCCCCAATTCTATTCAATACCTCCTCATTAGTTACGTGATCCACCCATCTAATCTTCAGCATTCTTCTGTAGCACTACATTTCGAATGCTTCTATTCTCTTCTTGTCTAAACTAGTTATCGTCCATGTTTCACTTCCATACATGACTACACTCCATACAAATACTTTCAGAAACGACTTCCTGACACTTAAATCTAAACTCGGTGTTAACAAATTTCTCTTCTTCAGAAACGCTTTCCTTCCCATTGCCAGTCTACATTTTATATCCTCTCTACTTCGACCATCATCAGTTATTTTGCTCCCCAAAGAGCAAACCTCCTTTACTAGTTTAAGTGTCTCATTTCCTAATCTTATTCCGCCAGCATCACCCGACTTAATTCGACTACATTCCATAATATAAAAAGTATAAAAAATAAAATTTTGTATATTTTGCATTTCAGGACACCTGAGAGCATTCCAAGCGAGGGGAGGGGAAGCAACATTTTCTAGGATGGAAATCTGCTCCGACAACTTGTTCTCCATGAACTGCAGGACAATGCACTGCCAGTGGATGTCACAGGCAATGGGAGCGGCCGCGGAGAAAAGCGGCCATCCGGCGTACCAGCCGTTGCACGAACTTAGAATTCCTGTCGTGGACCACGCGTCTTCGTCACCACCGGCCGCCAGGAGTTTCCCGTCCGTTGAGGACGAGGAAGCGCGCCACGGTCCCCTGAATGACTTCACTGGAGGAGCCTCACCTGCCAACAGTGAAATCCGCGCCACCTTCTCCATATTCCGCGAGCCAGTACCAACAAACGAAGCCAGCCTCTCAGTGCGTTCACTTTGCAAAATGCCAGTGGACACAAGCTCAGATAACATCGCTCCACAAGAGGACCTCTCCTTTCAGAACACAATAGACCATAAGAGGGAGCCACCTTCCAGTCTCTATGGAGGACATGTTAGCCATCAGTTTTTTGGACTTTCTGTGCAGCCACACCCACTGTCTAATACCATGGCCGGCGACGTTTCAGATATTTCTCCAGAATGCGAGAAGCCAACTGAGCCGCCTATGCCTAAAGGCAACAATGATGTCCCCAGAGACACAGACTCGGACTCAGAACTTGACGATTCTGACGACGGCGATGGCGACGGCGGCGGCACCCCTGTGCAGCCATCTAGCCAGGAACGGCCAGGCTCACCCATCCGACGTCCAACCTATACTCATTTGTCGGACGTTTCTAATGATTCAGTAGATGATGCAGGTGGAAAAAAACAACCAGCAGCTTCATACCCTAATCCCAAGACGTGGAAACCGATCGGGACTGCACATGGACAACCCTTACCTAATTTCAGCTATTTTTTTGCAAATCATCCCCACCATACAAATGACACGCCCAGTACCGTTTCTACTGCAGTACTTGAAGAGTACGTTTTCAAGGTATTGACCCAGACACTGCCGAAAACCAAGTTATCGAAACTCTTGTCGAGATTGCAAGCTCGACTGAACGACAATACACCAAATATTAAATCGGGAAAGGCTTTCGTCCGTGAGCTTCACAGCTCCAACGGCGCACAGCCATCTGTCTCTCAAAAGTTCGGAAACATCAGTGAAGACAGAGGCCAATCCGTGACCAGAGAAGTAACTCGCGATGAACAGCACCTCAGAAGTCTCAACGACGAACATGAAATCGTAGATCATTCTCATGATGACGAGGAGAACGCGGCAGGATCACAGGAGGAAAAGCAGCAGGCACCTGAGCAATCGTCACCGCCTGAGGAGCAACAGTTCCAGCAGAATGCCATCATCCAGCTACACGTCGACCAGATGCAGCCTGGAAAGCCTCGAGCGATGTATTCGCTACCAGAAAAGCCTCCGGCAATGGGCGCTGAGGCTTGCACACCTGCTGTGCACAATTCTCCCAAGCCGGCAGAGGAATTAGTGTTACCAACTCATTTCAATGAAGTAGGTGTGCAGTCAGCTGCATTATCAGAAGAGGCAGTCGTACAACTCCCACCACAGTCTCCCATGGAGCTCTGTTCACCTCAACCATTCTCCCATGTCCAGCACAGCAACACAGAAGAATCAGCTGAAAATGGACCAGGGCCTGCGGTACCATCAGCGGAGCTAGTCTCAGGACTCCCTGCACAGCTGTCATCTTCCTCACATGATCATCCCATGGAGCCGATTTTTGTGACTGAACCATCTGCGTTGTTCCCGGAACCTGTACCACAACGCTCACCCCCATTGGAATCAGAGTCCATGCCGGGGACATCCCGAAGCGTGGTAGCGTTCTTCTCCCGCCAGGCCCCTGCACAGCAGGATGTGGGTGAAGAACATGTCAGGGCCTTCGAGAGGAAGAGCAGAGAACCATGGGACCACAAAGGTCTTCTCCGTTTTATTGCTCTCAATGCTTTTACCTTGCCTCATCATGTGTGGATTGAACGTGAAGAGGGGCAGCCAAGGCGGAGTATGCGCATTGCCATGAAGAAACAAGTCAAAACATGTGTCCTACGTGAGAGACTGTCTTGAAATTCAGCATCAGATCAGAGAAGCGGCTGATGCTGAACTAGCATTGGCGCAGAAATCGCCAGTCATATCTTTGTCTGTAGCGTATTACTGAGATAACATGTGTGTTTTGATATCAAATAATGCCAAAGAATGTAAACATGTGTTCAGATAGCTGATGTATTTACACTTAACGTTTCTAATTTAGTGGTAGACAGGTAAATGTGTAATAGCCACAATATATGGGATGATCTGTGTGAATTAATTTTGTCACTGTTGGTTTCTAGATTTATACTGTAGCAGTTGCAGTTGTTTTCTCAGCTGCTAATTTGGAAAGAAGGAAGAAGACTTAAACGTATCACGCTTTTCATAATGTAATACACCACAGGTTATTACATTTTTAAAATGTATTGCAATTTTCTTGAGGTATATATATGTGTCAATACTTATGTACAGTATTGTGTTTGATGCTATAATAATAAATATTTGTATGTTGTAAAATTCTTTTGTAATCACGTTCCCTCATTATACTCTTGTCCAGCGTAACTGTTCAGTGATCTTCTCTTCGGAAACAGTGATCCGGTGTCATCTCAGTTGTGAGGTACTCCCACTCTACTGGAGCAGGCGTGGCAACTGATTTTGGTGTGATGGACATTTCTTTCAATCAAACATATGGTATATAATGTCTGTGCAGCTTCCAGTCATCTCTTTCAAACACAACATATATCAGAGGATTTGCTAGTCTCAAAGTTTCTCCTCCTTTTCAGTTTCTATGACAGATTACCTTCCATCTTTGTCACCTACCTGTGGAATATTTGGGGATATTGCAGATCTATGTATCTTTTCTGCTGGTATCCCTGATTTTCCAAATTGTGGCTAACTTGCTGCTGTTTTATAGCCTGTGGACAGAAAGCTTCTAATCCACAGGTACCAGGGTTCTAGGTTTCCTTGAAAATGATCTCTGGTAGGTGACCCTAACTCTTTATTATGTGGCATGTTTCGGTAATTGAGGAGTGTGTTTTATCTGTTGAATACTTTGACAATAAACTATTGCTTGTTGGAACATACCTACACAATTTTATAAAATTGAAATCCAACCCATCTCTCCTACTGAAGTTAGGAAAATAACAAATTCACTCAAAAGTAAAAGCTCACGTGGAACTGATGGCATTTCCAACAGAGTACAAAAAGCTTGTTCGCAACAGATAAGTAGGATTCTCAGCCACATACGTAGTAGCTCAATGAAACAGGGCATTTTTCCATACTGAAATACGCTATTATTAAACCATTGCATAAAAAAGGGGATAGGCCTGATGCTAAGAGCTACCACCCAGTCTCACTTCTGACAGCTTGATCCAAAATTAATAAAAAATAATGTGTTTAAGAGTCGCATTACATATTTGTAAAAATGAACTACTAACAAAATGTCTGTCTCGTTTTCAGACAGCCTTTTCAACAGAAAATGCTGTATATGCTTTCACCAATCAAATATTAAATGCTTTGAATAACTGAAAATCACCCTTTGGGATATTTTGTGATCTCTCAAAGGCTTTTGACTGTGTGAATCATGAAATTCTTCTAGATAAGCTTAAGTATTGTCGTATGAATTGGACAGTGCACAATTGGTGTAATTCATATTTAGCTGGAAGAATGCAGAAGGTCAAAATTAACAGTACAGATAGTCTGCAAATATCAGCAGTCCTCTAACTGGGGAGGTATAAAGAATGGTGCCTCGTACGGTTTAGTCTTGGCCTCTTATTGTTCTTAATATATATTAATGACTTGCCACTCTATTCATGAAGATGCAAAGCTAGTTCTTTTTGCTGATGATATGTAAATAATGTCTTTCAGAATATCATTGTCATTCTCTCCAAATGAACTCTCACAAAATTATGAGAAAATGCAGTATATACAATTCTGTACAGTAGATGGCATAACACCATTGATAAATACTGACTAAGACTTCTTGCTAAGGCAGAATACTCAAAATTTCTGGGTGTGTACTTTGATGAGAAATTAAATTGGAAGGAACACATTGATGATCTATTGAAATTGTTAGTTTCAGCTACTTATGCTCTTAGGGTTATTGCAAATTTTTGTGATAAACATACTAGTAAATTAGCGTACTATGCCTATTTTCATTCACGACTTTCGCATGGCATCATATTTTGGGGTAATTCATCAATAAGGGAAAAAGTTTTCATTGCAAAAACCTCATAAGCAGATCACCTGGCAGAGTTTTGTTTAAGGCACTCAGGATATTCACAGTAATGCCAGCCGGTGTGGCCATGCAATTCTAGGCACTTCAGTCTGGAACCGCGTGACCGCTACAGTCGCAGGTTCGAATCCTGCCTCAGGCATGGATGTGTGTGATTTCCTTAGCTTAGTTAGGTTTAAGTAGTTCTAAGTTCTAGGGGACTGATGACCTCAGAAGTTAAGTCCCATAGTGCTCAGAGCCATTTGAACCATATTCACAGTACCTTCACAATACATATATTCACATATGAAATTTGTTATTAATAACTCATCCCAATTCAAAAATAATAGTGAAGTACATAGGTACAGTACTAGAAGAAAGAATGATCTTCACTCTTCAGGGTTAAATCTAACATTGGTACAGAAAATGGTGAATTATGCTGCCACCAAAGTCTTTTGTCATTTGCCAAATAGCATTAAAAGTCTGACAGATAGCCAGTCAACATTTAAAAATGACACCTCCTTCAACTCAATAGATGAATTGTTATATATGAAGAAGTAACAGTAAAAAAAATTAATTATATTGTGTAAAGAAAACTTTGTTAAAGTGGCATGTTTCACATCATTATGACATGTTGTATTCATGGAACAAATATTAATGCAATGTAATGTATTCACCTATTTTGACTATCTTCAGATCAGGGTAGCGAGTATTATATTCAAATGTTTTATGTCCACACCTACGAGAATCATCTCATATTTGGGTCTATGGAACGAAAACTAAATCTAATGTACTCTAATCAGTTCAGCAATGCCATCACTTTGAAGAAATCCAGGTCTTTTAAATCTGGTGATGAATGGTATAAACAACTGGCTGATCCTTAAATTTCGTAGAACTGAAGGACAGTCCTTTGTCTCTTTCAAACCCCACAGGTATTCCAAATAAGCTGATCCAGTTACCTATTAAAAAATTCTTCAGTGGTAGTGTTCAGCATCTAACATAATTCAAAAAATCTAGAGTAACTGTACGCCATCAGTAAATTTTCATGTTTTCAAATAAGATAAATCTGCAGAAAATACTTGTCCCGAATAACTTTATATTGATTTCACTATTCATGTATCTCGTTTCATGAATGCAGTTGACATATGTTACATCTTGATACATAATTCTTGATGTTTTGTATCAGATTTTTCCAGTACACATATTCCCTTGCTCTCTTGCAACAACTTTCTCTGCCAAGGTGTCATTCATGGATTGATTTCATTTGCCTTTGAGTTAACTGTGCTAGTGTGAGTATCTTTTGTCCTCTGAAAAAAGTTCCTACAGCACAGCTAATCATTTCTTAAAGGTCCAAGAAAGTGACAATTTTTGCATTTACAATTGTATTTGAAAATCTTTTCATTACTTGTGGTAGAAACAACTGCAATTCTTTATTTTTAAATTTAGCTTCTTTCAGTTGAGTCTGGAATTCTTCACTAACTAGTAAGATCATCAGTATTTTTAGTTATACCATTTCTGCTTGATCTTCTTGGTCCTTGCAGTCTCTACTTACAACATCGGATATTCATATATTGATACATATTAATACCAGAGGTTGTAAGCAGAGACCCTTTAGTATAAACTAATTTAGGAGAATAGGACAAAATTTCAAAAAGTGTGAATTGTAGTCTTGCAGATACATCTTCCACTGACTTTTTAAAATTGGTCTCCAGTGGTTTGTGGTCAGTTTCAATGTTCAACCTTTTTCCATGAATATATTCACGAAACTTCTCGTCTTCAAATTTAACTGCAATGGTCTCCTTTTCTGTTTGTGTATATAACTGTTAAGCTTGTGACAATGCATACACAACTGATTGTTTGCCCAGAAATAGAAGAGTTCAAATAGCTCTTTGGTTACCATCAACTAGTAACTTCCCAGGTTCACTTATCACTAGCTTAGCGCACGCTGCTTCGCTGGGATAACCTGTATGACTTGGATTGATTTTTATTTTTTTGTTTTTTCGTTTCTCTTTAATCGAGTTTTTATGTTGTTCACAAATTGAAACAACTTCCAAACTTTGACCATGACTTAAGGCCATAGAAGCATAGTCTACTTCTAAAGTACTTCTGACCAAAAAGCAAATCTGGTTGTTAGAGTCCAAGGTGTTTGATAAACATGCCTTTCGTGTTCTTATGGAGATATTTTGATAGAAACTTTCATCCTGTAACACATATTTCTTTATATCTAAGTAGGAACTGAAACACCAGTTTTCATAGATTTACCTTTAAAATTTTTTTAATGTAACGAAATTTTTTCTTAAAAAATTTCATGCTCTATTTCATCCCCTTAGGGGTTGAATTTTCAAAAACAGTGAAGCACGAATTTTTTTCTAACTCATATGTTAAATTTCATATATGTGGCTTTAAAAAGTCTTTATTTGTTCATTAATAATGATTTATTTGGAAAAAAACTTCCACCGACTGCTTTAACACCTTAGTGGTTGAATTTCCACTTTTTTTTATTTCTGACTAAGAAACCAAATATCGTTTTTCGTAGCTCTAGCTTAAAAATTGCCTTAATAGCGACATACTTGCAAAATGCCTTTGATGCCCTATTTCAGCTCCTAAGGGGGGGAATTTCGAACAATTTCTTCGTAAACGATGTCTACAGTATAAGATCCACAACATCTCCAAATTTCGGGTTCTATCCTTAGTGGTTTAGGCTGGGCGATCATGAGTCACAGAATCAGTCTGGCCCTATTTCACGCCTTTAGGGGTTGAATTTTCAAGAACAACGAAACGTATTTTTTATTTCTCACTGAGAAGCCGAATTCAAATTTTCATAGATTTAGCTTTAGAAATGCTTTCATAGCGAAACCTTTTCACAAAACATCTCATCCCCTATTTCGCCCCCTTATGGGCTGAATTTTCAGAAACACGAACACCCTTTCCTATTTGTAATGGAGAAGTGCGATACCAGTGTTCATAGTTCGTTAATAATTATATATTTTCAAAAACACCTTTCACCCACCATTTCACCCTCACAGGTATTGATTTTCCAAAAATGCTGAAACACGTATTTCTTTATTTCTGACCGAGAAACCAAATAGCAATTTTCGTAGGTGTAGCTTCAAAATGATGTTAACAGCCGACTTTCTTCAAAAGTCACTTCATCCCCACTGAAAACTTCATATTTGCCTGTTCCCAATCTTACAGAAGAGTGTGGCTTCTCCGAAAACATTCGTTTGCTTGTATTACAGGTAAGTAGTTTTTTCTTGCTGAATCTGATTCTATGGTAATTGCTTCGTGTGCTTTACTTCTGATTAAGATATTACATTGCACAGGTGTGTCACGTTTGGCTTTTGTATTATTTTTCAATAATACAGTTTCACGTCAGTTCTTGTCAGAGCATTTATAAAAATTTCGGACTCTTTATTGGAAGACTGAATTTCATTGACAGCTACATTTTTTCCTGTTTTTACTTTACTCTTTCATTTGTATACAAAATGGCCCATTTTGCAACAATTATGAGGTTTCCTTCAAAATGTGAACATTTCTTAACATGTTCAATGCCACCACACCTTGTACAATGTTTTATTATACTTACTTTTACATTAGCATACTTTTTCATGTCGTTTGTTAACTTAGCATTTATTATATGTCTGTATGTTCCGTTTCTGAGCTAATAATAGTCGTCTGCATCATGTTTTACAAATATCAATTACTTTATTTAATGTGAGAGCTGTCTGCGTCAATAATATATTTTCTCTAATTTCATCACTATACATATTAGTGACGGTTTTGACTCGCAAATTTTTACTTAATAAGCTGCACATTCGTAAGATTTACTTTCCTTAACGAGAGTAGTGTAAAATTTGCCAAACGTTTCGCCAAGTTTTTGTTGTATGGAGTTGGATAAGTACCTTTCAAACGTTACATTTACTTAAGGAATAAAGTAATCGTTGAACTTCTTCAATTCAGTATGGATGATTCATTCTTCACTGGCTCCGAATTCTAAATTATCATATACCAGCCGAAAAATGTTCGTGCCAAAGCATGAAAAGGGGAGAACCAGTTGCCTCCTTCCTCATTCCGCATTCCTTAGCAAAAATTCTGTCACATGAACATATTTGCGCTCTTCTAACACAGAATATTCTAAATTCTATCACCCAGTCTCTCTTCTTAGTAAATCATTGATATTCAGCATCTCCCTCTCACTTCCATTGTCTATATAAGTATCTCCTACGCTCTCCTTTTTCTTCTGTTGGCATTTCATCCTGTATCTCACTCTGCCACTGTCATTTCATCCCATTCTCTCTCTTCCTTATCACAGTTTCCTTCTATACTCTTTCTTTGTCTCCTGTCCACTGCCATTGTCTTTTTCCCATCTTTTCTCTCGCACTGCCACAGTCTCTCTCTTTCTCGCTTACATTCTGCTGTCTTTCTCTTCAGCCCCCCGTTGTTTCCACTCTACAGTTTACGTAGGGATGATTTACCCAGATTCTTGACCCCTAGACCAGGAAGCTTTAACACGCTGGTATTGGGAAAGTGTAAAATTTGTTCATGTTAATGTACACTCGCCTGGAAGGGGCAGTCCCGACCCCACTCCCCCTCCCCCTTCCCACTCAAATCTAAGCCTAGTCTCCACTCTTCGCTCTTTTACAATTCCTCTGTCTCCTCTCCCTTTTGTACCCCCTGCTATCATCTCTGTCCATCTCTCTTTCTCTCTTACTGACACTTTCTTTCACTGATAATCACGATCTCCTCTCTCTTTCGCTCATGCTGCTATTGTCTTCATCCATCTCTCTTCCTCTTTCACTACCACTTTCTCTCTTCCGCTACCTCTCTCTTCTCTCTCTTTCTCTCCTAGTGGCACTGTCTGCTCTCTCCTCCATTATCATTCTGCTTTTGTTTTTCAGCACAAAAAAGGGCAAATATGTTCCCACGCCGAAATTTTTGGTGAGGAAGGCGGATGAGATATGAGGCAGGTGGTCCCCACTTGTTATCAGAGTCTTATAAAGAGGATCATACTCGACCTTTTTGTGTCCCAACGAGTGCATTTTTCATCTGGTTCCTTCTTTTCCCTATTAAAACAGGGTGTGCTGCTTGTATAAAACGAATTCTGTAGGCCAGTAAAGTTTTCATACTTCATTTATATACTTCGACACATTTACATACTTTGACATACATAGACAATAAGTAAGTATGCATAATGTAGGGTTAAATCAAAATCGTCACCCATCCAATGCAAATTCACTTTCCACCTCTTTACAAAAAAATGCTCAATATTTTTAGGCTAAACTTGGCGTACAGTATACCAAAACGTTTAGTTCGCAAGTATAAACAATTTCGTATGACAAAATAATTTTTTAAAAGGAGCTTGCGCCGCTCACTTAACACCATCGTATAATTCCCACGTTAAGACAACCGGTATAGGTGTGCGGTACCTATTATAGAGAGATAGCGCAACATAAAATTTTATTGGTGAAAAATGGTGACTAGCCCCTACGGTGACCCAGAACCTTTGCCATGTGATCACTATGTCAGTTAAAACCACGTTTAAACCTCAGAAAGAACATGACCTCCATATTATACGTGCTTACCTGCAGTAATTTTGAACCACTGGATCCCGGTAATGGGTAATAATATTGGAAAAAGTTTCAAGGTTCGCCGAGAACATCACCTTAAGAACATTTCACAAAAATTTCGACTATTTGCCATGAATGGAGGTTATAGAAATGACCATCCACACAGCGGGTACTTTTGGTGCCCAAATATTTCGGTTTTTCAAGGTTTTCTCGGGAACTCCCCATGAACAAATAGTGCTTCTGCAAGGCGTCTGAGGCCGCATCTAATGCAGAAGAAACAAACGGTGTGTTCAGTTTCCATGGGTGCATGAAGTGTGTGATGTTCAAATTTTGACTCTGTACTATAGGACATGTGAAATTAACAAGTTCATCTGATAGGTATAAAATGCACAACAGAAACCGAGATATGACCCCTTGCAAAATCGCATTTTCGCGCGGGCTTTTTGGAATGTGTTGGTACTACGCACTGTCGTGCAAGGACCTACAACAAATTGTTTTAAGGAAGCTTAAAGATGATAGGATAAGATTAGAGGTTTCTTGTAGATTCGTGTGAAAAAAACCAGCAGACAGGGAGGGGGGGGGGGGGGCGAGGGATAACTTGGCACATAGGTTTTAGGTCACCAGGTACAGTAGTAACCTGTAATGACTTCTCAAAAATGTTCAAATGTGTGTAAATTCCTAAGGGACCAAACTGCTGAGGTCATCGGTCCCTATGCTTACACACTACTTTAACTAACTTATGCTAAGAACAACACACACACCCATGCCCGAGGGAGGACTCGAACCTCCGACGGGAGGGCCGCACAATCCGTGACATGGCGCCTCAAACCTCGCAGCCACTCCACGCGGCGGCCTCTCTACTAGGTGATGTGGTAGTGGAAGTTATCGTCATCATCCCCTGTATTGTTGCTTAAGCCAGTTTCGCCATCTTCCTCTGAGATGTCACTCATGTTAACTGTTTGTTCTTTCTGGGACTTAAGACAGGACCATTTTGTCGTTCTTTCGTGAACTGTAGGTGCAGGATCTTGCAGATCGAGTCTGCCGATCGATTTCTTTCCATGTTGTTTCGCCTCTAATCGCAATGTCTAAGTCCTTGTATGTGTGCCCCAGACAGCAATCTGCCCTGTATGTGAAGTGTGCAGTGCATTTCGACGTGGTCTGGGGCATATCCCTCCAGTCAAGTACATCCTTCCCCTCCGTTGAGGTGTATGCGGTGTAAATGCATTGGGTAAGGCCCATATCCAGTCAAGAAATGGACCATGCCTCTGCCGTGTTCTCCATGTCACACTCCTAACCATTTCCTAATGTTAGCGGATAAAGGATAAACTCTAGTGCCATTATTACTACTATCCAATTCCCCATACCAGCTGCCTGATCGCCACCTCTTTAAGCGACGTTTGCGTTTTCTTTCTTCCTCTGCTATGGTGGTTATCTTGTCCAGTGTTTGCAAATTGAGCCAATTCGCTGTGGGCTGGTATTTGGTGGTGTAGTCTATCGGGTAGATTCTCAAGACCACACGAGCTGTTATGTCAGTAACAAAGCTCAGGCCGTGTGCCATGTACTGGTTGCAAAGCATATGATCGACTGAAAGATAACATAGTGATACGACCACAATGTGACAAGTGCTAATCTAAAGTACTCAGTGATTACCCTGGCTAGTTTGTATAACTCTCGTTCAGTCTCGTTGGACACTGTGTGTGCTTATGAATGTTTAACCTTCATCACTGCATATGTGAAGGTATGGTAGTTCTTATACTGCTTGTTATGGAAATTTGTAGTGTTCTCGAGTTTTTTGGTGAATCCTAAAATATATGTCAAGGTATCATGTTTTTCTACTATGTGTAATGTAAGTATTGTCTAAATTGCTGGACCGATGACCATAGTAGTTTGGTCCCTTTAATCCCCCCCCCCCCCCCAATCTAAATTGCTAGTCTCCTCGGGTTTGTTGGCTACCCCTAAAATCAGCATGAATCGATCCGGCAGCAAACCCGAGGAGACCAGCAGAAATTATTACTCCAGGAAAGCCTACTCAGTTGCCCAGTTTGATCACAGGGTTCCTTTGCAGTTTGCCTTCCAGCATTCTGGAGGCTGTTTTGTTGGCTGCTTTGTTTAATTTATATTCTTTACACCAATTGTTTACCTGTTGTAATGCTGCGTTTAATTTACTTTCTAGGTGCGCTCTTTAGACGAGCGCTACTATCTATGAAAATCTTCTGCATAAACAATCAAACCACTGGTGTGTTCACTTCGCTCTACCAGTTGTAGTCGTCCAGAGGCAATAGCCCAAAAGTCTGGCCTACATGTAGAGCCAATATTTTGAGATATTGCCCTGGACCGGTAGTAGAACTGGAGACGGAAGTGAACACTCCAATGTAGTCATTGCTTAAGCAGACGATCTACGCTGACAGTAATGTTCGTTTCAAGAGCACACCTAGAAAGTAAACCAAACATAGAACAGGCAAACAATTAGTGTAACAACGATAAACTAAACA
The DNA here is from genome assembly GCF_023864345.2 of Schistocerca serialis cubense. Taxonomy (NCBI): domain Eukaryota; kingdom Metazoa; phylum Arthropoda; class Insecta; order Orthoptera; family Acrididae; genus Schistocerca; species Schistocerca serialis. The sequence continues at coordinate 662,702,369 of NC_064639.1, read as the reverse complement.
TATCAGCCGACAAAACAGTCTACATAATGCTTAAAGACAAACTACAAAGTAACCTCCGGATCAAACAAGACAACACTTCCGTAACAAAAACAAAGACTCCGGTAGTATTCCACTAAAAAGATGATAGCAAACTTCTGTAGCGTGGTCCATAGTTTTAATACACTGCTGGCCACTAAAGTGGCAACGCTAAGAAGGACAGCAAATAATGAAATATTACTTACAACATGAATAATGCAGGAAGAAGATCTTGTGGTATAGAGGGTGCAACATTTACTACTTAGAGCTTTTACCTCTGGCAGCAAAAATGACTAACCCAATTGGACATTGAGTCCAGCTAAGTTTGGATAACAGTTCGAGCACGTTATTCCATGCTGCATCAAGTCTGTTCCAATCACCTGTAGTGGTAACGCGCTTCTCTCAGAAACTCATAACAAGATGTCTTCTGTGGTTAAGAAATCTGGAGAACGTGCTGGCCACGGCAACAATCAGCGACTCTGCATCGATGTGTCCGATTCTACAGTTCCGTGGTTTGAACACACTTTTGATAAAAAGCGCAAAAAGTTTCTTACGTCAGTTCTAGCCAGCGCAGGCTTTCCACATGACTTCCTCGATGCAGTTTTGCACCTCTTATGTGTAGCATTATCCTATGCACTGGTAAATGGACGTACGTTGGGTCCCTTTGCCAATCCGGCATTCGGTTCGCAAGGATGCCAACTCTCCATGATTTTTTACGTGATCGCACTGGAACCACTATTAGGAAGGCTGAAACGGAGACGTACAGGGATTACTTTCAAGGGACACACTTTTCACTGCAGAGCGTATGCTGATGACCTTCTCCTGTTGCTCCGTGCTTGAATGGATGAAGTGTTGTGGGTTGGTGACGAGAAGCCACATGAATGTAGCTAAGTCAGCGGCGATGCATAGTGGAAGGGGACTCCAGGAGGACTGCGCCCCTCTCAAAGGCGGATGTGATCAGACAGTTGGTCAATACATTTACAAGGGACACCCATTGCTTGGCTGCCACGAACTACAGACGTCTATTGCAGGAGATACGTACAGAAGTCTGCCACAACCTACTTCAACACATGGACCTCCTGCAGTTTGTCGAGTATATTAACCTTCACGTGGTTGACAAGTTGATACACATGGCTCTCCTCCCACTATCGACAGTGATGGCACGCACACTGCAGGCAGAGTCTGGATATTACTTACTGCTGGATTCATATTTAAAGTCTGCTACAACACATCACCCTCCCTCTGCATGATGGTGGACTGGGACTCATAAACGCATGAGTGAGGACTGCAGCCCTATATTTTTGCACAATGGCAAGACTGTGGACCCATCAACATAATTATTTCACTTATGGTCAATCTCTTAGGAGAACTGATACTACTGGCATCCGTCGTGCTACTCTTATGACTGCGCACATCACACCCTCTCTTTCACACTTCTGGGCATTCACACTCGAATATATTTATATGCACACCGATCTCCCCACCACTCGTGCACCAATGGTGAGAGACATCTATCGTTTGCTGCTGAGATCCAGGCCTCGCAATGTAATTGAGAATAAAACCCCAGCCACACTATGGCCGGTGGTGTGGAGAGCAATCCAAGAGTCCTTCCCGCCTACTTGGGTACGAGCAATGTGGTACCATTTAGGCAACCGGAAATACGTGACAAGACACAGGCTGCACACTATCGACGGATTCTCCGCTCTGCAAGGATTTCCACCTCCCGGACACCGATGAACAACATTTAACATGTGGAACAGCGTTTTACGTATGGCTGCTGTTACAGAAGATCCTCCCATGTTACCTTCGCGCCCCACCTCACACAGCTGACCTCGAACTCCTCCTATTCCCGGACGTTACCTACTTCCAGACCGAAAAAAACTCATACTCTCACATAGTTTGAAGACAGGTCTATTTACTACTCATTCCGCGGTAATGAGAAGATGGTTCTTGAGTGTTGTCAACATCTCTTAAGGTAATCATAGCACACCTGAGCACACTCCTCACTATCAACAGCTCTTCAAAAATTATTTGCGCAGCGTCATGCTAAACCCTCTCACAACTGGGGAGTTCCAGGCATGGACTTTGATACGAGGCAAAAAGTTTATCGACTTGATATCAATAAACTTTGTCCGCAGATGGAAAGCGCACATGTGATGGGGTGTAGCATTGTTTTTCATCATTATTTTGATTCCCTTTGTGGTCGTTGTTTAAGGGCTATAGCTGCAGCAATTTCCACGCTTATATGTTCTTAGATTTTTCTGGGTTCACATTTGTGTTGGAAGATGGACGCACGAAGTACATGTGATTAAATTTTATTTCTTGCTGAGGTGATAAAAAAACGTTTGGTAGAGCACTTTCCCATGAAAGGCAAAGGTTCTGAGCTCGAGTCTCGGTCTGGCACTTCAAGAACAGATTTAAAAAATCGAAAAAGGAAGAAACAAAAAAGAATGAAATGTGGTCAGCGCACTTGTCTGCCAAGTGGGAGGTCCGGGTTCGATTGCCGACTGGGGGATTTTATCCACTTGGGGACTGGGTGTTGTGCTTCATCAACATCGATGGGCAAGTCACTGAAGTGGTGTCAAATTAAAACACTTCAACCAACACCCAAACCTCCAGATGTCAGACACTCAGATTGCTACCATACGTTGTATGTCGACAGAGTATCAACCAAATCTCCGATTTAGTTCGTACTGTGCTGTGTCGTCCAGAAGAACGGGCGTAAACGTCCATTAAAAGTAACACCAGAAGTACGGAGTTCAGGAAAAGCATAACTGTGTGTAACTAATATGTGTAGCTTCCGTAGGGAAGTTGGTAGAGCGTTGTACTAAGGGTCCTGTATTCACACCCCACATGTCAGTCAGAACACGACCCCTATCTATACAAATGTACTCTACAGATTTGCTATTTTCAACTATGCAGACTGCGAAGCAGACTGCCAAAAGACCATTGCTACAAACTCGGAAAAGTACATTTACATTTAAAGAGAATGTTCTCCCATATAACTGTTTCACGTGTGAACAGTTAAAAAAAATTGTCATCTGTGGGGTTTGAAAATGGGGACTTTTGACACGAAACCTCAGGCTCCACCAACTTACCCACGCAAGCTCTGCAGTACTATCATTCACAGACACGCCTTTCCTGTGCTTCGTACTTGTAGTGTTACCTTTAATTGCCGTTTACGCATATTCTACTGGACGACAGTACACAACATGAACTATTATAACATATGGTACCGATCCGAGTGTCGGACATCTGGAAGTTTGGCTGTAAGCAGCCCAACAACCCCAGTTGGGGGTCTCCTGGCCAATAATGTCTTATGACAATTTCATTTTTGTATCTAAATACGGCTGGACAGGACGAGCAACATACGGTCTTGCACTATCTTGTTGAAAGGTGACGTCACAGAGAGCTCTAACGCAGGGCCAAATTATCAACAAATCAGACGTGACGGCGTTGTACACCTAATGGTATCTTACGCCATCAAGCCAAGTGCTTGGACCATATGACGACGACGGATGCAATCTGGCAATATTCGATGTCCTCGAATCCTCTACACACGAATAATTCATCGTAATTCTGTGTACAGAAATCTGAAAAGATGCTGTGTTGGGAATCGTGTGTCCAGTGTTGACGTCAGGTACTGAGTCGGCGCGGATCCCTCTGCTACCCCGCCGAGAAAAGCCGTGACTGTGCTAGCCGTGCTGTCAGTCTGTGGTGCTCCTGACGTAGTTGTACTGTCCCCTTGGATACTTATTTTCCTACAAGGAAACCGAAGTTGGTGGTGTGGCTGTATGTTCCTGCACGGTCGAGTTAACAATATGTCTTTTTTTTCGGGTTGAATTGCTCGGGGGCACTGAAATCCTAATAAATTTTGAACTCGTAATTGGAATATCAGTGATACTATATCGTATGTAACAAAAACAATCAATACAGATCGCAAATGGTTTTTAGTTTCATGGTACGGTAACCAGCTTCAGCCGTATACAGACCATCATCAAACCAGTAATGTCACCATTGGTGACGTGTAGAGACGATGTGAGGAGCTGTTTTAAGTGCAAGAAGCAACTGCCGTCATTTACTCAATGAAGGGGGTACATTATGTAACCAATGAGGAGGTACTGAACAGAACTGGGGAGAAAAGAAATTTGTGGCATAACTTGACTGACGGAAGGGACCGGCTGATATGATCCAGTAAGAGCCATCAAGGTATCATCAATTTAGAACTGGGTCAAAGCGTGGGGGAAAAAAATTGTGGAGTGAGACCATGAGATGAATACAGTAAGCAGGTTCAAAACGATATACGTAGGTTGCAGTAGTTATTCGGAGATGAGGAGTCTCACACAGAATAGACTAGCGTGGAGAACTGCACCGAACCAGTCCTCAGACTGAAGACCGCAAAAACAACATTTGTAGCTGTACTGTGGGATTTTTACGAAGTGATAGGTAAAGGTATAATTAAGAAAGAGTTGCAGCACTGGGGAAAAATAGTTTTCTGCGTGAATTTCTGTACGAGGGAAAGTGTTGGAAAATTTTGTCTCGGGATCGGTGTACGTCGATAGAGGAACAGCTTCAGCCCATTTCGAGTAGTGATAGAAATCACGGTGGAATTTTTCTTCCCCGAGTGGAAGATGGATGTTTAAGTAATTATCGGTAAAAATCTAAAAGAATCAGCAGACACGATTGAATCTGGGAGAAAATTATTGCAAAGAACATTGGATAACGTAGAGGATCCAGTAGTGGTTTGCAAATGTAGATGCAGATTCAAGGCTACATCCCCCATATTTAGTATTTTAATAGATTCAGTCTATTGTTGCCATTTAGTACGTTGAAGAGAAAGCTTCACAACCTAGTGAAAAATTTTCTCTGCAGTACCATAACATTAAGTGCAGCAAAATCAGCTGCTATGCAAGCTCCCTCCATGTTAAGTCTGTACTCACAAGACCGTTATGACCATGAGGGGACATCATGTAGTGAAACCGAAGTGATATCTGAGAGTTCCCAAAGGATGTGTTGTAGGGCCTCTGTTGCTCTTAATCTTTATAAACGATTAAGGAGACAATCGGAAAAACCTTCTCAGATTGTTTGCAGATGACGCTGAAGTTTATCGTCTAGTACAGTCATCAGAAGGTCAACATGAACTGCAAAGTTATTTGGATAAGATATTTTCAGGGTATAAAAGTGACTATTGACGGTGAATAAGGAAAATGTATGATCCTGTATATGAGTACCAAAAAAATTTCGTTAAATTTCAGTCACGCGATAAATCATACAAATTCAAAGGTTGCAAAGTCAACTAAATGCCCATGCTTTATAATTATGAACAATTTAAATTGGAATAATTCAGTACAAATGTTGTGGTAAAAGCGAACCAAAGTCTGCGTTTTGTTGGCAGAACGCTTAGAAGATGCAAAAAGTCTACTACAGAGATCACGTATAATAATACACTTGTTCTTCCTCTTCTGGAGTACTGTGGCGTAGCTGGGTAGTTTGGCACCCTTTCGGCGTTTTGACATATCATTCCCGTTCCCCCCAACATCCCCACAAAGACATGAAATAGTTTTCTGGGAGGAAGTAATTTTTTGATAGCGATGGTCAAGTAAGCAAGATATAATGTTTACTCTTCTTAACACTTTTCACGAATGGAAACAAATAAGGAAAACGCAATTTTATAAATGACACAGCTTAATTGATTATTAATGAAGCAGCACAAACAACCAAAGATCTTGTTAGTGGTAAGTGATTTTAATATGCAGCTTAGAAGCTATTCGCTTTAAATTTTTCTGCTGCAAATTTTGAAATTACACCAACAAAATCCAGTCTTCGGCAACATTATTTTGAACTGATAAAATTGCCAAACTACCGTGTCGAGTTTGCCTCACAGTGGACTTAAAATGATTCTTAATTAGTGTACGGTTTGAAAAACCCCTATCACATGGCGCTACTGAAACGCACAAAGTCAAGAAAAATCTTAACGCGAAAATGAGATTTGGAAGAGGTTCAAAAAATTCATATTCAGCTACAAACCCTAAGAATCGTAAACATGTCGGACCAAGAAACTCTTCTCTTGGAACTTTCGCAGCTTGCGGAAACATTATTAGCCGTTAAGTTTCTGCAAGGATGCCAACCCAAAAAATCTCGTTCTAATTGTCAGCTATGCTTTTTAAGATCGTGGAAAGTTCCACCACTGAGGTTTCAATGAGATTGTTAGACTCTGTAACAGCAAATCCATAAGCTCTCTAGTTGCACATCCGCTCCCATGAGTGTCAGGAATGAAACGACAGTTGAAATTTTTTTACAACTCGTGCCACAGAATGTCTCGAATGTCTCGTCACACCCACGAAGCCGGTAGTTGATGCGGACCCACTCCACCCCCCCCCCTCCACCCCCCCGCCCATTTGCTATTAGTTATGCTATTGTCCTTAAGCAGATAGGACTGATGGAAGACATCAGATTGCTTTTTCCCGTGTGCCATTTGAGAATGGATTGTCTTGAAACATGGAAGTTAATCTGTGAACTGTCCGCCAAATACTTAAGTATGAATTTTAAACAGTAATGATGTTCATGTAGATACAAATCTGGTGATTTAGTGGCACAGTGTAAAGCTCCATTTGAGAAAGATCCTCTGGACCTTCCTCATTTAGACGCTACTCAAACATTTCCTTTCCTCCCTCCGGTTGGCGTCAGCTTCGACGCTCTCGGCGGCTGAGTTTATCACTAAAAATTAAAAACATAAGTGGTTCTGGATTCGGAAGTGAGAAACTCACACGAATGACGAACATCAATTAGTGAAAATTACTTTTATCTGCATAGTGTCATGTCTGAGTGTCCGTGAAGTTCAGACGCAGGCATTAACATCCAGCCAGTAACACGTAATCTTCAAATTATTGTTAACTAACGGTCCACTGAGTCCTGGTGCTGTTATTTGACTCTATGCTAACTTGAGCATTTGTTGATGAAGACGACCACCAAGTGTATACACATCTCGGCTCGGCACATATACACAGATAATTTGTCTATATGATGTCTGAGAAATTCCCGCCCAACTCGGTTTGCATTGTCAGTACATACCAACTATCCTTTAAAAATTGCAAATCGCCTGCTCTAGTATCCATGAAACTTTCAGCAACTGTATCATCTGAATTGTCGGTAAAAGGATCAAATTATTATTTTATTCCGGTTACCAACAATGACTTCTGCCCATACAAACTCACAGGAAGAATCTACTTCAATTTCGCGACAATTCAAACTACTTCTAACAGCAACAAACACGCCACCGTCAACCGTGTTATCCTATCCTTTCGGAACGCCGTTGGGTTCTTCACAAAAATTTCGGCTGAGCTTATATCTGGCTTTAGCCAACTTTCAGTGCCTATAACGATTTGAGCATCAGTGCTTTCTATTAGCGCCTAGAGCTGTGGTACTTTCGCAACACAGCTATGACAATTTACAACTTTTATACCAATGGTTACTGTATCTACGTTCTTCCTGTGTTCGGCCTGCACCCTTTGTGAATGAAGCATTCTTCGTATTGATTTTGGAAATTAGTGTTCAGCTGAGCTGAACTGCTGGATGAAACAGAACACTCTTCATTTTATTGAAACAACGTTCTTACATTTCGACATTTGTGATGTGAAGTCCATGGACTGTAAAATTCCCAAAAAAGTTTTGACAAATGAGAAGAGATTCCAAAATAATTTAATGTGTCTAGGAAATGGTGCAAAGATAAATGACATAACATAAAAGTCAGTACAGTTAGTAGCTGGCTAAGCGAAAAAGTAGCAGAAGAACTGGCAGCAGTGCTAGTAATGTGTAACACTTCACTTAGTCCTCATTTGAAAGCCTTCATTTCCTGAAGGACAGTTACAAACCACTCTCTCATTGGAGCCCTCACGATGTTGTATCAGTAAGTAAATTTGTTACAGTATTTTGCATTTTACATGATATTGCCACCATGTTACATTAGTACAATATTACATAATTACAAATATTACAATAATTGCATTACATAAAGAAATTATTTTCCGTACTGCCCTGAATACTGCAGGAAAAATCAGCATATTCTTTCCTTCATCATTTAACAATGACGTTCTTCTACCAGTTCTGGGCAGTGGTTCCATCAAACTAGGAATCTTCCTTCAAGACCCAGATATTAAGTTCCCTTCATCTCCCTCGCTATCGTATGTTCCTGGTGGTACATACGTTTGAGAGTTACTGTTTTGAAGGAAATTGTGAATAAATCCATAAGCCAGTGTCACCACCACAGCTTTTTGTGGACTCAGCAGCATTTGTATCCTCAAAACTCTGAAAACAGAGCTTACAATACCAAACATATTTTCAATAACTCCTCTTGCTCTAAACAGTCTATACTTATAAGTATGTTGCCAACTATCTTGCAGAACTGGAAAGGCTTCGTCTGCCATGGAGTGTTACGGAACAGGTTTATTTCTGCCAGGAAGAGGAGCCCTTGGTGGTATATGTAGCGTTTTGATCTCTGACATACTGTAAAATGTGTGTCTTTAAGCACACCACCATCTGAAATCCGCCCTTGTGTGCCAACATCAGCATAAATTATTTTATAATTCGTGTCAGCAATCACTAGCAAAACGATGCTGAAGCGCTCTTCATAATTAAAATACACTGTTTCACTACTGGGTGCTGCCACAATCCCATTGCGCCTCCCATCTACAGATTCCAAATACCTGGGGAAATTCCATAATTCTTCGTACACTTTGGCAATTTTCAACCACTCCTTTTCACTAGCAGGAAGCCGGAAAGGAAACTGTTACTTAAATTTCATATGTGTATGGACTCTCCCAATAAAAGAATGCTTTAAGATCTGTTGATTATGATGTATGTAATGTATAGCTCACTTTGCCTTAGAAATGTGTAATATATTTTAAAGATCATCGAAGTTTCACCCGCAGAAGAATGAAAAGAAATTATTTTCCCTTTTGAGGATCATGGGGTGGATAAAGTTACTTTTGAAGAAATTGTGGAAGTTGAAACAGATCCATTTGACAGCGCAGAGGACCAGGAAATTGCGGGTTTAAGTGGCAGTGCATGTGCAACTCGAAGCGGTAGTTCAAGTGGCCGCAAAACATCAAGAAAGCAAATGGAAGAAGACAGAGAAGGTTTGATACAAGTATTAAAGAAGGCAGGAGAAATTTTAGCTACAGGAAACTGAACCAATTTACCCATTTAGGAGAATTAGTTACCAACAAATTAAGATTTTTGTTTGAAAATGACCATACAAGAAAAATGTCCACTTTCAAAAATAGAATTACAAATGTTTCGAGGAGGCAAATGAAGAATTGATGAATGTGGTGACTGACAGTAATGTATAGGTTACGTTATATTCTTAAACTTACATAGTTTAACAGCAAAGTTTTTATATAGTAGCTCACTGGATTAACTGAAATGAAACGGAAACATATAAAAGTGATACAACGACTGTCTTGCTCGTCTTTGCTATACCCAGCGACAAACTGCAGTCTACCTAATATGCAAATTTCAGAATTCTTACGGTTTTCCTACAATATAATTCTGTTTTCTACTAACGCTAACTGCTGTCCACGAGTTTTGTGTTTCAATGAGATTGAAAAAATTGAAATACAAATTAATAATGTTTGATATGTTTACTATCACGAAAGTGTTTTCAGAAATTTGATACTGTATTACTGACTGAAGTGATCCATTCGTTTTAAAGCACTAAAAAGTATCTGATTGTTAGCAAAATTTGGGGAATTTTTAGGGCAAGATATGTGTGGCAGGTGTACAAAAATTGATAAGAGTAAGTTAAAGAATTGTAAAACATAGTATATATTGTTATATTATTATTATTATATATTTTTACAAATTAAGAATTTAGTAACATCTGCCCTACCTTCACTTCCTGAGATAAAACTAGCACAATGGCCTCGCAAACCCGATTAATATTGCATATTGAGCTTTTTGATGTTCTATGCAGATACATTAAAGTGTAAAAAGGAATTCTCAGTGACCAAAAATCTGAGGGTCACTGCCGACTGATCCTGTGATGGAATCACTTCCCAACAGTTTGTCTTGGTTCAAGACAGAAGAGGAGCCACAAGAGTCAGCAAACTACCGAAATCAATGCTCAACCTAACATAAATTTTGAAACAGGTCCCATCTTAAAAGAGTTAATTCTTGAACGAGCATTGTATAACCTCCATGGTAGCGCGTCTACGAAGAAACTCTCATTGCCACCACCTACGATTCCTCTGCCTTTCTTTCCTCTCTTCATCAAAAAGAGCAAGCACACCAGCATATAAAAATCTGTAGTCTTCCACACAATTCTGGAAAGCCATCACAAACTTCGAGCAGCTCTGCACCACCAAACGCACTGATACAAATCAGCAGGTGCAAACGAACGATCATACATGTATGACTTGCACGTAGCGAGCTCAACACGTCACGATACCTTTCCTGAAGACGCGTATACACGTCGCACACACTTGTGACGATACAAATCCCAGGTGTAAACGTACTTTAACTTCGCCAGATGACGTGAAGAGGTTGAGCCTGTTAGTCTATCGAACCTGATCACGTCAACCCAAACCAAGTATTCGCGTCGGTATGGCTCCATGCCTACGTCAGCGACTTTAGTGCGTGGGGTTCAGGATTCGAGTCTTACTGCTAGCGAGCAGTATTTTTTCATTACGTTAGACAGTTGTGTGTATGCATTTAGCAAGATATCTTATCTTATTTGCCGGTCTCGCGATCCCCACTGGTTTATTGCGAAGTATAGTACAACAAAAACTTGCCGTATTGTGTCACAAGAAAATGAATATAAGCTTCCTAATCTCGTCGTTACCAGCAAATGGCCCACGTCTCCTTTACTAAATAATGTCTGTAAACAAAAAGGAAGGGGAAAATGAAAGAAACACAGAACAAGAATAGCTTTCTCTTGGTTGCAGCAAGGTCGGTAATTTTGTAAGTTCGACATTTACAACATATCACATCTGCAAAAGCTGTTCGAAATTTGCACCATTGTGCAGCAATGTACAGCACTGCGCCTACCGACGTGTGTAGGACTGACAAGGCCATCCGCTGGACGTGGGGTGAGGTACGTCATCGAATGTCACATGTCCAACATTTTTCATCCAGTTTTAAGGTATTTCCCGACATTTGCAGCCCCATGTGTTTTACACTAAATTACTTGTCGCTGTGGCGTCTACCTCGCTTTGGGTCTATTTAAACGTTAATAAGAATGACGAAGATACTTTTTTAGCAAAAATCCCATGTTCGCTTGGTTAAAATCTTAGAATACGAATGTTCTTCAGCGAGTACTTTGAAATTTTGAATCCTCATTGCATTCTAATACACGTGTGGTTTTATATATATACTAGAGCGCTAGATAGTGAGTATATATAGATGCAATTTGTAGGTTTAGGCTCATTTTATTATAAGAAAAAATAAAGATCGCACTTAAACATTTTAAGGAAAAATTGAGATAGACTTTCTATTCTTAGAATATTTATAAAAAATATTTTTTTTTTTTTACAATAAAATGAGCCAGGAACCTACAAATTGTATCTACTTTCCCAATTTTCTTTCAACTCATTCATCTCAATCTTTACTTTCTTTCAGCTCATTTACATCAATTTAAGAAGAACAAAAAAGTAAATAAGCAGGGAAATGACCAATTTGAGGTTTATTTTATATATTCCTTTATGTCAGTAGTAAGTGGGAACATTGAGTGCACTTGGACGCTAGTGCACAGCGAGTGTGAGTAATAATAACAATAATAATGACACAAACAAAAAAGTCAATTAAACTAAAAATTCCTCATTGTATAATTCATTATTAATACTTTTCATTTTTTTAAATGTATTGTATCTCAATTGAACCTAGCCATCCTGAAAAAAATGAAAATACCAACTAGTTATTAATTTCAAGTACCTGTCTGGTAAAAGAACCTTAAACTCATTACTAAGTTCCACACAAAGTTTTTCTCCACATCAAGTATTAAAATATTTATATCCAGTAATGTTATATAAAACATTTACTTATAGCACACTAATTTCATTAGCAAATCAGGAATACTTACATTATTGAGCTTTCTGAGTAGGGGCTCCATCTGTAATACAAAATTTTATTAATGAAATTTAAATTTTATAAATATAAATCTCAGGAAACAACAACAAAAACCGAAAGAATTTATACAGTTGCAGTAATTACAGAAATGATATGTAATAAACCTGAAGTTCACTTTTTCACTTTTTAAAGATGATGAAGAAGAAGAGATCCCAGATTTTGACTTTGATAATGATGAAGAAGAAGATTACAGCAACAGTGCATACTGTCCATATTGCAATGCATCTATCTTGTTTTCCAAAGTGTATGTTTTATCATCATGAGGGCTCAATAGTTTTTTATCTACCTTGACTGAATAAATTTCTTGTTTGATGCTTCATATTAAATTAATTTTTTGTATTGTTCAGTATTATTAAACAAACAATCTTTATAATCTCCTACTTTATTTTATTTTTAAAAACATATTTCTTGACTCCTTTAGATTTTTTCTCCTCTTTGTCACCAACTTTATAAGCATACATTTGTGCTCTCAAACCACAAAATTCTTCTGTTATCTTTCCATTAAAACCATCTTTCATTTTTCCTACAACTTGTCTGTTTACTTATGGAATTTTGTATATATTATATGTTGGATAGTCACTAGTACCAAAATTATCAATCATTAATTTCATGTCTTCAAGTAAAACTTCTGTCCATGTGTTGTAGATATAACTGTTCATATCTCCACAGCAAAGTTCAATATTTTCACCTTATTTGGGTTTCATACCGCTATAGCGAATTGATACATCAGTTTTTTACATAAGTCAAGTGTACTCATAACAATGTAAACTGCTTTATTAAACATAAGTTTAGTTTTATTCATGCAAATCACAGCAAGATTTTCATGAAATGTTGTTCTTCCTTTGAAGCTTGGCTTTGCCACAAGTCTCCACCTGAAACTAATTTTACATCCACTATGTTGTTAATATGTTCCACCTTTTCTTTAAATACTGAATGATTCATCAATGTTGTTCTTTGCTTTCATCCTCAATTCTGAATTCAAATATATATATATATATATATATATATATATATATATATATATATATATATATATTGTTTCAATCAGTCAGATTGTTTAAATTTTAAAACTCTGTGTATTTTTGTTATCTTCAGTCCTAGAGACAGATACTGCTTCAGATTTCTGTAGTGAATGATGTAATTATCTGTGTCACCTAGAGCAGTCAACAACTAACTTTCTTTAGTTCCAGGCAAAATCTTATTTTGGGAACTAATGTTACATCTTTTATGTAAATCATGCACTTCTCTAGGATATTCTAGATCAGCTTCAAATATGAATCCAATTCCAGAAGTACCTGATACCTCACTTTTTTCTTTTTTCTCCAATCAAAAGATCCTGGGTTAACCCAGTCAAATCTAGCATACAATAAATATTGACTCATATCATGGGCATACAGATTGTTTGTATCTAAGTATGCTCCCTAATTTTATATCTTTTTGTGTAATAATCTTTGATATATTTCTTACTTACTTCACACACTTTTACACCACTGGGTTACATGACTTCTTGTTACTTTTTCTACCATTAGAAGAGGATCGACATAATTCTAGTGCTTGTCCAGTCATTTTTATCATTCCATCCTAAGATAAACCAGGTGCAGTAATACCCCAAGTTCCATTCAAATCGTATACTTTTATGAAAGTTTTTCTAACCTTTCAAAAACATCAGAAACATCAGTTTTACGTATAGATCACATACTTACCAAGATTTTTTATATAAAATTTTTTCCAAACTAATTTTGTGTGTTTGTAATCTTCATCGCTTCTTTCACAGTCATTCAGTTTATTATAAGATTCTTATCTCTATAGAAACTATGTTTCTTCAAATTTCTTCCAACTATGCATGTAGTCATAGGGACAGACATCTTCCTACATTACTAGATTGACTAGATTTTCCAGAAAAAGCTTTTTAATATTCGTCATTTGACTCTTTTTTCAAATCTGATGAAAGTCTGTCAAGTGTTGAAGCCATGAATCTAAATGTATCAACAAACTTCATCCTCGAATTTTCTGTGTTCGCCTGATATTTCATGGAACAATCTAAGCACTGCAAAAGTTTTAAATTTTACATGTTTAATCAGTGGTTCTGACATATTACATTAGGGTTCCATATCTTTAATTGGCTGCTAGATCATTTACTTGTTTATTAGACGTTATGAAACTGCCACTGGTGTCTCTATTTTACAAAACCACTATCACTGATGGACAGATCTTAGGGGGCATCCCTTAATTACGTGAGCTCTAAATGAGGGGGGGGGGGGGAGGTATTCAGAAAAATCTCACCAAATCTCATTTGAAGTGGGTGTATAAAAATTACAAAATTAGTCCCGAGCATAGACGAAATTACAGTGCCCCCTGCTTTATGGCCCACCTGAACTGTAATGAATGACTTACACATTTATATGCCTGGGATTCCTCAATTTGAAACAAGTGCCACACAAGTGTCAGATTTCATTCGGAGAGTTCCCTGCCATGCCTATTGACATCACTGCATGTCAGTCACTGAGTCACTCGTGATACTCTGCAACGTATATGAAGCCGATGTTATTGTCTTCGACATTAGTTTGTATCAAAATTTTTACAGTGCCTATGTTAAGTGGCGTGCCGAAAAACCGAAGCACACATGCCAGCAAGAAGTTAATCGCTTATGTGAGGAAGCTAAGTTGAAGTTCATCAAGAAATCTCTTAGTGATCATATACATCAAGAGTTTGAAAAGCTATATAATGATACAGTTCAAAGTAACTAAGGGTTCAATGACATTTAATGCTTGTAATATATGAATAAAAAGTCTGTTTTAATACCGTTTTCGTGCAGCTTTAGGGTTGGCAATTTAAAACAATGTTTTTAACATATGGTAAAAAGACCGTTTAATACACCTTCTCAATAAAACATATTTTTATTAGTTTTACTCGGTGCTTAAGACAAAATTACAAAATTTCATGTTTAGGTAGTTTTACCTGACGACGGAGAAAACCTCACGTGAGGGAAGGGGGTCCACTACATCTCACCAAATCTCACAAAGGGAGGAGGGACTGTCCAAATTTTAAAAAACAATCCTCATGTAATTAATGGACACATTCTTAGGCTGGTATTATGCTAAGAAATTTTCTTTTAGAAAGTGTAATAAATAACTTTGTCAAAGTTAGGCATTGGTCAAATTTTCTTGGATCAAATCTAGCGTCTCCGCTTCGATTTGATAGTACAAAGTGACTGCCTTCTGTTTATTGCATGCAGAATTTTAACAGCTCGGAGCGCTAGCATCGTTGCAGTGGACATCTGATGTATATCAATGTGACTTCAGAAATCTACACTACTGGCCCTTAAAATTGCTACACCAAGAAGAAATGCAGATGATAAACGGGTATTCATTGGACAAATATATTATACCAGAACTGACATGTGATTACATTTTCACGCAGTTTGGGTGCATAGATCCTGAGAAATCAGTACCCAGAACAACCACCTCTCGCCGTAATAACGGCCTTGATACGCCTGGGCATTGAGTCAAATAGAGCCTGCATGGCGTGTACAGGTACAGCTGCTCATGCAGCCTCAACACGATACCACAGTTCATCAAGAGTAGTGACTGGCGTATTGTGACGAGCCAGTTGCTCGGCCACCATTGACCACGCGTTTTCAATTGGTGAGAGATCTGAAGAATGTGCTGGCCAGGGCAGAGTCGAACTTTTTCTGTATCCAGAAAGGACCGTACAGGACCTGCAATATGCGGTCGTGCATTATCCTGCTGAAATGTAGGGTTTCGCAGAGATCGAATGAAGGGTAGACCCACGGGTCGTAACACATCTGAAATGTAACGTCCACTGTTCAAAGTACCACAATCCGAACAAGAGGTTACCGAGACGTGTAACCAGTGGCACCCCATACCATCACGAAGGATGATACGCCAGTATGGCGATGACGAATACACGCTTCCAATGTGCGTTCACCGCGATGTCGTCAAACACGGATGAGACCACCACGATGCTGTAAACAGAATTTGGATTCATTCGAAAAAATGACGTTTTGCCATTCGTGCCCCCAGGTTCGTCGTTGAGTACACCATCGCAGGCGCTCCTGTCTGTGATGCAGCGTCAAGGGTAACCGCAGGCATGGTCTCCGAGCTGGTTGTCCATGCTGCTGCAAACGTCGTCGAACTGTTCGTACAGATGGTTGTCGTCTTGCAAACGTCCCCATCTGTTGATTCAGGGATCGAGACGTGGCTGCACGATCCGTTACAGCCATGCGGAAAAGATGCCTATCATCTCGACTGCTAGTGATACGAGGCCTTTGGGATCCAGCACGGCGTTCCGTATTACCCTCCTGAAACCACCGATTACTTATTCTGCTAACAGTCACTGGATCTCGACCAACCCGAGCAGTAATGTCGCGATACGATAAACCGCAATCGCAATAGGGTAAAATCCGACCTTTATCAAAGTCGGAAACCCTAATGGTACACATTTCTCCTCCTTACACGAGGCATCACAACAACGTTTCACCAGACAACGCCGGTCCATTGCTGCGTGTGTGAGAAATCGGTTGGAAAGTTTCCTCATGTCAGCACGTTGTAGATGTCGCCACTAATGCCAACCTTGAGTGAATGCTCTTAAAAGCTAATCATTGGCATATCACAGCATCTTATTCCTGTTGGTTAAATTTCGTGTCTGTAGCACGTCATCTTCGTGGTGTAGCAATTTTAGTGGCCAGTGGTGTATATGGAGCGTCGCCTCTACAACGAAATTGATAGAAATGTACGAGGCAGATGAAGCACTGCATAACTTGCGACACCCCTAACACAGAAAAAAAAGATGGAGCTATATATATAATCTGCGGAGACTGTTAGCCTTGAAATACGGCCAGAATGTGCCCCCTAGGATACAAAGGAGAAAACCTACAACTTCTCTTGAAATGAAAATATGTACTGTGGACTAAATAATTATTCTTCTTCAGGTATTCCTCATGTAGTGCTTTATAAGTAGTTTTACAAGTTTTCAGTATTATTTTCGTCATATGTGCACTCTGATATTAGAGTGCTACACCATAAACTAGAATACCCGTGGCTTTCTGCTGTTGCAAAAAATCGCAGAATTACGATAGGTCTGTCTTCTACAGATGTAGCATTTCTGATGGGAGTGTTCAGTTTCGTAATAGGAGGACCACTTTCTTGAGCACATATTGAAAGGTACTTTCGTCCATTCGCCAGTAATTTTCATACGACGTTAAGTCTCGACTTGCAGCTCCCGTAACAGATATTGTTGCATGGTTCATCATCTCGCCGTATAACCCACCCACAGCTTGCTCCAAGTACGTTTCTTTTTTTCTTGTCTTCTGCTCCTGTTCCAAATGTACAATACGATGCAGCTGTCGTAGACGCAACTGCAGAGCACAGTAACAAGCCGTCGTCGGCCATTCTGAAAAGCTATTATGCAAATACACTCCTGGAAATTGAAATAAGAACACCGTGAATTCATTGTCCCAGGAAGGGGAAACTTTATTGACACATTCCTGGGGTCAGATATATCACATGATCATACTGACAGAACCACAGGAACATAGACACAGGCAACAGAGCATGCACAATGTCGGCACTAGTACAGTGTATATCCACCTTTCGCAGCAATGCAGGCTGCTATTCTCCCATGGAGACGATCGTAGAGATGCTGGATGTAGTCCTGTGGAACGGCTTGCCATGCCATTTCCACCTGGCGCCTCAGTTGGACCAGCGTTCGTGCTGGACGTGCAGACCGCGTGAGACGACGCTTCATCCAGTCCCAAACATGCTCAATGGGGGACAGATCCGGATATCTTGCTGGCCAGGGTAGTTGACTTACACCTTCTAGAGCACGTTAGGTGGCACGGGATACATGCGGACGTGCATTGTCCTGTTGGAACAGCAAGTTCCCTTGCCGGTCTAGGAATGGTAGAACGATGGGTTCGATGACGGTTTGGATGTACCGTGCACTATTCAGTGTCCCCTCGACGATCACCAGTGGTGTACGGCCAGTGTAGGAGATCGCTCCCCACACCATGATGCCGGGTGTTGGCCCTGTGTGCCTCGGTCGTATGCAGTCCTGATTGTGGCGCTCACCTGCACGGCGCCAAACACGCATACGACCATCATTGGCACCAAGGTAGAAGCGACTCTCATCGCTGAAGACGACACGTCTCCATTCGTCCCTCCATTCACGCCTGTCGCGACACCACTGGAGGCGGGCTGCACGATGTTGGGGCGTGAGCGGAAGACGGCCTAACGGTGTGCGGGACCGTAGCCCAGCTTCGTGGAGACGGTTGCGAATGGTCCTCGCCGATACCCCAGGAGCAACAGTGTCTCTCATTTGCTGGGAAGTGGCGGTGCGGTCCCCTACGGCACTGCGTAGGATCCTACGGTCTTGGCGTGCATCCGTGCGTCGCTGCGGTCCGGTCCCAGGTCGACGGGCACGTGCACCTTCCGCCGACCACTGGCGACAACATCGATGTACTGTGGAGACCTCACGCCCCACGTGTTGAGCAATTCGGCGGTACGTCCACCCGGCCTCCCACATGCCCACATTACGCCCTCGCTCAAAGTCCGTAACTGCACATACGGTTCACGTCCACGCTGTCGCGGCATGCTACCAGTGTTAAAGACTGCGATGGAGCTCCGTATGCCACGGCAAACTGGCTGACACTGACGGCGGCGGTGCACAAATGCTGCGCAGCTAGCGCCATTCGACGGCCAACACCGCGGTTCCTGGTGTGTCCGCTGTGCCGTGCGTGTGATCATTGCTTGTACAGCCCTCTCGCAGTGTCCGGAGCAAGTATGGTGGGTCTGACACACCGGTGTCAATGTGTTCTTTTTTCCATTTCCAGGAGTGTATTTTTGACAAAGAAAATTTGATGGCAATGAATTACCCCTATTTGCGCCGCGCCAAATATCTTTGTCAATAGAAATATGACGAATATTAGATCACATGTCTTTGTCAAAGAAAATTTGGTAGTGTAGTACCGGCCTTACGTCCACGCCTGTCGCTGCATAACGCAATTTCTTAGAGGTGAGCGCTGTCGCTACCACGACCTCTACTCCCAGAAGCGGGTGCGAAATATTGCCGACGTGTAGAGCGCTAGTTTGTTGATTCTGGCTTGCTCTTACCATTAATTAACTCAGGGCAACGTTCCTTGCTATTAACACCGAGTCTTCTACAGCCCACACTTCCTTTTTTTCAGATTCAGTCTATCCCGTAATGTTTATTTCAGCAGGTCCTAGTGTGTGAGTGGTTTCGATGCAGTGACACCTTCGCTTTCGCACTTATTTTGCTTTGGCAGTTTCTCCAGTGAAGTGTCGAAGAATATCCCCGAGATAGCACTATTTCCCGTCTGGTCCATTTTTGAAACCATATGCCTTGCCTTCTCGCTCTCCTTTCGTTGTGCCAGCTTTTATTATCAGAATAAACAGTTGGTTTATAATGTCTGCCTCATGATGGACACGTGATCTGTAGTTGACATTCGTGCAGGCAGCCATTTTCGATTTTCTCCAGTCTTCGTGTTAGTAACAAGTGAGGTGGTGCAGAGGTAAGACACTGTACTCGCATCCGGAACGACGGCGGTCCATATCCCTGTTCTCACATCTGGATTTAGATTTTTCCGTGGATTCCCTAAGCCACCTAAGAAAGCTTCCGGGACGGTTTCTTTCAGAGAAAAATAGACAAATTTCGGTTTCAATCCTCTATACTTCTTTGTTCCCAGCTTGCAATCCTCCTCTAGTGATCTCGACGTTCACGGGAAGTTTAATCTTAATACTCCTCCTTCCTAACATCTTCCTTCTTGGTGAAAGACTTCATGCTTTCTGTAGTATCCTGTAAACGCGTGATTGATTAAATAATCGAACACCCATGTATGAAACGGATTCACGCATCTGATTGCTTTACAAACGAATTAATATGTAAAATATTTAACGTTAAGCATCTAAGTGAGAAAAAGTTTCGAAAAGGTTTTGAAATTATCCTTCAAGTTTGCTACAAGTGCTCTTATCATGAAGCCCTGGATGAATGTAACGTAATTAGTATTATATTAATATCTTCAGTTGCTAACGGGCGTTGATATATATCAACGGGGGACAGGTGAAAATGTGTACACCGACCGGGACTCGAACCCGGGTTCGCCTGCTTACATGGCAGACGCTGTATCCATCTGAGCTACCGAAGGCATAGAGGATAGCGTGATTGCAGGGACTCTCTCACGCACGCCTCCCGCGAGACCCACATTCTCATCTTGTATGTCCACACACTACATTCGTAGTGTCCCACCCCAACACACTCATTACTAGTGGAAGACATACTTACCAAGATCTGTAAGAGTTCGGGGAATACGTGTGCATCCGCACAGAAAAAGAAGGTGATGGCCGGTGTTGCCAGAATTATATACTTATATGGATATGGTGTCTGTTCTTTCTGACATGTCCGAAAGAACAGACACCATATCCATATAAGAAAGTAACGTAGGTGATTTGTGATCCCTGTTAAGCTAAAGCTAGTATTTCTCGCATCTGAACGTTTATGACGTCACATCTCCTGAGCTATGCGCCGCACAATTATATAATTTTGTAGGTACTATCAGTGGTATACGTGGATACTGTCTGAAGACTGCATTGGGAATGAATCGATAGTAAAGAAATTATAAATTAAAACATCATGTTTCGTGATGAAGTTTTCCCGCATGAACAGTGAAAATATAATAAGCGAAAAACTTCTTTCCTGTCATCATTTTTCGGGAATTGTCGATGAGAAAAAGGTCTGTAAAGGTTTAAAGTTCCGTGTAAAGTTTGCTGGACGTCGCTAGGTGCTCTCATACCGTATACAATGAGGGTCACCTAAAACTTGCACCACAAATACTGCGGAAATGGAAAGTGCTGTTGACGTGCGGTTGTCACAGAACGGATTGCTATTCAGGGGCTCGTACTGTTAGGCAGTCAACAGATTGTAATATACTTAAAAAGTGTATTTTTGTGCAAAGATACACTTTTTTAAACGGAACAGCGCAATAAAAGTATGGTAAATTAGAATGTCAGTGGTGTTTGGTGTAGGAATCTAGTGCGAGTCGTTTAAGAGGTATCCTATTTTGAAAAATTCCCAAACTGACGCTTCTACAATACCTGTGACAGCACACAAAGAGGACTAACACAAGAGCATACACTAGTTATGTGGATTCTCACCACTAACGAGACAGTCGGGTATGGAACGATTGTTGCACATGTACTAACATTCCAACGGAAATTTCCGAGCAGGTTGTGTAATACACTGCTGGCCATTAAAATTGAACACCACGAAGATGACGTGCTACAGACGCGAAATTTAACCGACAGGAAGAAGATGATGTGATATGCAAATGATTAGCTCTTCAGAGCATTCAGACAAGGTTGGCCCCAGTGGCGACACCTACAACGTGCTGACATGAGGAACGTTTCCAACCGATTTCTCATACACAAACAGCAGTTGACCGGCGTTGCCTGGTGAAACGTTGTTGTGATGCCTTGTGTAAGGAGTAGAAATGCGTACCATCAGGTTTCCGACTTTGATAAAGGTCGGATTGTAGCCTATCGCGATTGCGGTTTATCGTTTAGCGACGTTGCTGCTCGCGTTGGTCGAGATCCAATGACTGTTAGCAGAATATGGAATTTCTGGGTTCACGTGGGTAATACGGAACGCCGTGCTGGATCCCAACTGTCTCGTATCACTAGCAGTCGAGATGATAGGCATCTTATCCGCATGGCAGTAACGGATCGTGCGGCCACGTCTCGATCCCTGAGTCAACAGATGGGGACGTTCGCAAGACAACAACCATCTGAACCAACAGTTCGACGACGTTTGCAGCAGCATGGACTGTCAGCTCGGAGACCATGGCTCCGGTTACCCTTGACGCTGCATCACAGACAGGAGCGCCTGCGATGGTGTACTCAACGACGAACCTGGGTGCACGAATGGCAAAACGTCATTTTTTCGAATGAATCCAGGTTCTGTTTACAGCATCATGATGGTCGCATCCGTGTTTGCCGACATTGCGGTGAACCCACATTGGAAGCGTGCATTCATCATCGCCATACTGGCGTATCATCCTTCGTGATGGTATGGGGTGCCATTGGTTACACGTCTCGGTCACCTCTTGTTCGCATTGTGGTACTTTGAACAGTGGACGTTACATTTCAGATGTGTTACGACCCGTGGGTCTACCCTTCATTTGATCTCTGCGAAACCCTACATTTCAGCAGGATAATGCAAGACCACATGTTGCAGGTCATGTACGGGCCTTTCTGGATACAGAAAATATTCGACTGCTGCTCTGGCCAGCACATTCTCCAGATCTCTCACCAATTGAATACGTCTGGTGAATGGTGGCCGAGCAACTGGCTCGTCACAATACGCCAGTCACTACTCTTGATGAACTGTGTTATCGTGTTGAAGCTGCATGGGCAGCTGTACCTGTACACGCCATCCAAGCTCTGTTTGACTCAATGTCTAGGCGTATCAAGGCATTTATTACGGCCAGAGGTGGTTGTTCTGGGTACTGATTTCTCAGGATCTATGCACCCAAATTGCGTGAAAATGTAATCACATGTCAGTTCTAGTATAATATATTTGTCCAGTGAATACCCGTTTATCATCTGCATTTCTTTTTGGTGTAGCAATTTTAATGGCCAGTAGTGTACGTCGTTGAATATCATCGGGTGTAGTTGATGTGACCTTATAGATAGCATCTTTCAGATTTTCCCACAGGAAAGAGTCTACAAGCGTCGAATCCAGGGAACGGGCCGGCCGAGGTACAGGTTCTCTGTGTCCAATCCAACGATTTGGATAAAATTCTCAAAGATATGATGTAGTAGTTCGTGCACTGTGGACTGGACAGCCACCATGTTGGTATCACATGTTTCTCCTAGTCTGCAGAATAATGTCTTCTAGAAGACAACGTGGAACATGGTCTGTTAGCAGGCTGCGATACTTGTGCGCGTTCAGTGTTCCCTCTATGAAAAACGGGCCTATGAGCCGATGTTTCACTATCCCACGCCATATGTTTGCCCTCAATGCACGCTGACGTTCCATCTGACGATGCCAAAGGGGGTTGTCGGCAAACCAATGTTGACTGTTATGTATATAGGCTGAAGCGGCGATTGAAAATTTTTACCTAGGCTGGGAATTGAACCAAGGTCTGCTGTTTACTGGGCAGGTGCGTTAGCCACAAAGCCAAGTTGGCGCAGTGCTTCACACAACCGCCGCACAGATAACCCTGCCACATCCCTCTCTTCAATCCAAATTCTCATTGCCACCCAAGTCTATTTTAAATTCCCTGCTTACACACGAACATACTTGCCGAGGCTGTCCATGTTCTGGTGTATCACCTCAGTATCGATTGTAAATGGGGATCCAGCCCGAAATGCAGGTGCATGAAATAACACAATTACAGAGACTTTATTCGGTTCATGTAGAACCTCAGCAGTTCTGTTCGTGCGTAAGGGGAAA
This sequence comes from Schistocerca serialis cubense, assembly GCF_023864345.2. Classification (NCBI taxonomy): domain Eukaryota; kingdom Metazoa; phylum Arthropoda; class Insecta; order Orthoptera; family Acrididae; genus Schistocerca; species Schistocerca serialis. The sequence goes on along the minus strand of NC_064639.1, from coordinate 662,678,747 downwards.
TTTAAAGGAAACTGGGGTGGCAGTGAAAATTTGGGAGGGAGGCGCGCTAGGGTACTCTGTGCAGCTGTCTGAACCATTGTGCAAAGGTGGCTTAGTGGTTAACGCGACTGCCTCTAAACAGCAGCCCCGGGTTCGAGTCCCTTCCTTGGTACAAATTTTCACTCGCCACTTCAGTCTATATACAGAAAAATCATTTCTGTATGAGACCAGTGAAGTCTCTGAAATTGTGTCATTTCATTTGCCCATGTACAGAAGTCAACACGATTCTCATAATCGTTTTCATGCCGGTCTTGATGGAGAGATATGTGATAGGGATGGAACCTATGCCCATGGAGAATGTGTAGGACAGATGCCTGACTTGTGTCTCTTTCTGATTCGACTGCGCTGGAGCTAACGGGTGAATCAACTGCAACAGCAGCAAGAACATTAATTTCCCCTCTTCTATCGTCACTTATTCCCTTCTGTTATGTTCTCATTTTCACTTAGCTGGTTGAAAAGGCTGTTACATAACACCTAGATGATTGGCCGCTATTGGGATCTCTTGCCCTATATACCATACAAGGAAGGATTGCATTCTTCCTACACTCTCCATACACCATGAGCATGTCGGCTTTTCTGCATTGGTAAATCCCATCGTCTACCTTCTACTCACAGCTTGGACTGTTCCGCACTAACTGACTAGCAAGTCGCTATGCACTTAACCACTAGCACGCTGGTTGAAATGCACAAACAAATGTAGGTGTGGAAACTTTGCAGAATACGACATCTCGTAAACGATTTGCACTACTGCAACGAACGCCACGGATATTCTACACTGAAGCGCCAAAGAATCTGGCGTAGGCGTGCATATTCAAATACAGGGATATGTACAGAGGCAGAATACGGCACTGCGGTCGGCAATGCCTATACCACATATAAGACAAGTGTGTCGCGCAGTGTCGTTTAAAGCCTCTACAATGGCAGTTTATCAAGATCTAAGTGAGTCTGAATGTGGTGTTACAGTCGGCGCACGAGCGATGGGACACACCATCTCCGAGGTAGCGATGAAGTGGGGATTTTCCCGTACGACCATTTCACGAGTATACCGTGAATATCAGGAACACGGTAAAAGATCAAAGGTCCGATATCGCTGCGGCCGGAAGAAGATCCTGCATCAACGGGACCTACGACGACTGAAGAGAATCATTCAACGTGATAGAAGAGCTATCCTCCTGCAAATTGCTGCAGATTTCAATGCAGGACCATCAACAAATGTCATTGTGCAAACCATTCAACGAAACATCGTCGGTATGGACTCTCGGAGCTGAAGGCCCACTCGTGTACCGTCGATGACTGCGCGACACGAAGCTTCACGCCTCGCCTGGGGCCGTCAACGCTGACATCGGACTGTTGATGACTAGAAACATGTTGTCTGGTTGGACGAGTCTCATTTCAAATTGTATCGAGCGGATGGACGTGTACGGGTGTGGAGACAACCTCATGAATCCATAGACCCTGCATGTCAGCAGGGGACTTTTCAAGCTGGTGGAGGCTCTGAATTGGTGTGGGGCGTTTGCAGTTGGAATGATATGGAACCCCTGATACGTCTAGATACGACTCTAACAGGTGACACGTACGTAAGTATCCTGTCTGATCACCTGCACTCAGTCATGTCCATTGCGCATTCCTATGGACATGGGCAATTCCAACAGGACAATGTGACACCCCACACATCCAGAATTGCTACATAGTGGCTCTAGGAACACGCTTCTGAGTTTAAACACTTCCGCTGGCCACCAGTCCACCCAGACATGAACATTATTGAGTATATCTGGGATTCCTTGCAACGTGCTGCTCAGAAGAGATCTCCACCGCTCGTACTCTTAGGGATTTATGGACAGCATTGCAGGATTCATGGTGTCAGTACCCTCCAGAACTACTTCAGACATTAGTCGAGTCCATCCACGTCATGTTGCGGCATTTCTGCGTACTCGCGTGGTCCCTACACGATATTAGGCAGGTGTACTAGTTTCTCTGACTCTTCAGTGTAGTTTACCGTACTTTCAGTTTGTTAATGCTTGTAGGTAATATTCAATTTAAAAAGAAGTGTATGAATGCACAAAAATACACTTTTCTAAGTATTATTACAACAGCTAACAATACGAGCTCCTGACTACCGCCGGCCAGAGTGGCCGTGCGGTTCTAGGCGCTACAGTCTGGAACCGAGCGACCGCTACGGTAGCAGGTTCGAATCCTGCCTCGGGCATGGATGTGTGTGATGTCCTTAGGTTAGTCAGGTTTAATTAGTTCTAAGTTCTAGGCGACTGATGACCTCAGAAGTTAAGTCGCATAGTGTTCAGAACCATTTTAACCATTTTTTTCCTGACTACCAATACAATCTACGAAAACCGTGTATCAATAGCACTTTCCATTTCCGCAATATTTCCAGTGCAAATTTTAGGTGATTCACCCTGTATACTGGATGAATAAAGTCTGGGTATCTGCCCACCTCAGTTACGTTCCTTCAAGTGAAACACACAGAGTCTAATTTCAGTATTTGTCCGATTGTGTTAAACTTTTAACGTAAAATTGTAGCTCTTAATGAGCAGATCATTACAGAATTTCAAATTTTTGATTCGGTCAATAATTACGTGAAATATTGAAAATGGAATTAGTGTTACTCCTGTAAGCCGTTAGATAGGCAACCTGCAACTGGAATTCAGTTCCGATTCCTCTATAGACGCTTAGTAATACAGATTACAATTATGCACGTCACTCATAAGTATCATCCTTATAACAGGTTGTTCCATTTACCTCAACCTGCCCAAGCAACTTCATGTCCTGAAACAAGTAAATGTTGTTTAACTACCAGCGGTACTTACCTAGCAAGACTGCCTTTTTCATAACCTTGTTCGTTGCGAAGATGTGATCAGCAGTATTTATTTTTTTAAATAGCACCCTACATTTTTTATTTGGTAATCCACATTTCATCAGGGCCTGTTCAGAATCGTATTATAACTTCCTCCACTCTCTTGAGTAACTGATTAAATGTTAATATGTCAAAAATCCACCTCAGTTGCGAAATGTTACTGGTCTTTACCCAGGTTTCAGCTAGAGTAATCTAGGCTTCTTCAGAAGCATAAAATAAAAAATTTTATGGTTGACCGTGCCTTATTCTTGCATGTATTAGTTTATTTTACGCTTATGAGAAAGGCTAGATTACTATAGCTGAAACCTGGGTAAAGACCAGTAACATTTCGCAACTGAGGCGGATTTTTGGCATATTAATTTATCACAGTTGCTGACAGGGCTGTAACATGTTAAAAATTCTTTGATTAAATGTTATTTGTTCCCTGTGATTAGCAGGGAATGGATCAGACTTCGAAACTCGAACTCTGAAAAAAGCCATCTTCTTTTATTGCTGATGCAGTATGCGTTTTAGACCGTAGCAATGGCTGCTCATCAGTAGCATCAGTATATTGGTAACACCAACTGCTATTTACCCCCACACTAACCTCCTAGCTCAACAAAGACGCTGAGAATTCACAAAAGTCAACTTTTGCCGAATATCTGAAAATTCAGCAACCCACTCTTCAACCTCAACCCTTGCGTAACATGGAAATTTCGCATACAATTGACAAGGGCTACAAAATAAATGTTTTAGGGGAATTTGAAATATATAAATATTCCCACCTAATTTCAAAAGATTTGTTGAACGACTAACTTATATAAAAAAAGAGAACTGTTTTGACTGCATAGCATCTCTAATAAAATGTGAAAGTGATCTCATTCCTTTCATATCTCAGAACTACGTGCCACGTTTTTTCAAATGTATTATATACAACTTCTTTTCATACCCTAGTCATACTTTTTACATGCTTTTACATAATATGTTCCTTGCTCCTAGCACTACAGCTTCACTTGTATATAGATGTGATTCAGTTACTGTATATAGTCAATCTGTGCTACCTTATCCTGTGCAAGCCTCTTCATCTCCGAATAACTACTGCAACATGCCATCTACCTGCCTACTGTATTCATCTCACGCCCCTCCCCCCCCCCCCTCCCACCCACACACACAAACAGACCACACACTTCCCTCCAGTTCTAAATTGATGGTCCCTTGAAGACCAAGAATATGTCCTATCAACCTAACCCTTCTACTAGTCAGGTTGGTCAGATTGTACTTCAAATTTCTCTTTACGTGATCTGCCCATCTAATCTTCAGCATTCCTCTGTAGCACCACATTTCAAAAGTTTCTATTCTCTTTTTGTCTAAACTGTCTATTGTCCATGTTTCACTTCCATACATGGCTACACTCCACACAAATACTTCCAGAAAAGCCTTACTGATCCTGAAATCTATATTCGATGTTAACAAGCTTCTCTTCTTTAGAAACGTTTTTCTGGCCACTGCCAGAATCTTCTGTACTTCGGCCATCACCAGTCATTTTGCTGCCCAAAGCAAAACTCATCTACTAATTTAAATGCCTCTTTTCCAAATCTAATTCCCTCAGCATCACCTGATTCAATTCGATTACATTTCATTATCCTCGTTTTGCTTTTGATGTTCATCTCATGTTCTCCTTCCCAGACGCTGTCCATTCCGTTCAACTGTTCTTCCAAGCCTTTTGCTGTCTCTGGCAAAGTTACAACGTCATCGGCAAATCACGAAGTTTTTAGTTCTTCTTCCTGAACTTTAATTCCTACACCAAATTTTTCTTTGGTTTCCTTTATTCCTTGTTCAATGTACAGATTGAATAACAGCGGGGATATGCTACAAGCCTGTCTCACTCCCTTCTCAACCACTGCTTCCCTTTTACGCTCCTAGACTCTTATAACTGCCGTCTGGTTTCTGTTCAAATTGTAAACAGCCTTTCGCTCCCTGTATTTTACCCCTGCTACCTTCAGAATTTCGAAGAGAGTATTCCAGTCAACATTTTGGAAAGCTTTCTCTAAGTGTATAAACGTTATAAACTTTGCTTTGCCGTTCTTTAACCTGTCTTCTAAGAGAAGTCCTCGGGACAGTATTGCCTCGCGTGTTCCTACGTGTTATGTTACGTTTTTAATAATGTCACGTTCAAGTGAATTGTACACTGTTATACGTTCTTGAACAGAGTACGTGGAATATCGAATGAAAAATATGGGGTGCTATTTCAAAAATAAGTACGGCTGTTCTAACTGAATGAAGTTACAGGGAAGGCTATCAAACCGGCAATGCCCTTGGTAGTTAAACAACATTTACTTTACGCGTTTTGTCAACGTGTGTACCGAGGCGGATACACCGGTTTCCGTTAGATGACCGAGGTTAAAGCACCGTCGATCGTGGCCAGCACTTGGATAGGTTAACGTCCGGCTACGTCGCGTAATGGTTTTTTTTTTTCCTCCTTTACCTTTGCGGTAGAGGGGACAGAAGGGATGGGGTGGTGGTACAAGGTTCTGTATCAGCAGTCTTTACTCTAATGTCCTGAGTTAAATTCCAAGCATCTCCGCAGTATCTCCTGAAATGAGTGCATGAGACGCTGTTAATGGCGATCAGTCCTTGGGACGGAGACGTTAAGTTTGGCAGACGCCTCGGCGCTCTTCGAGAGGAGAAAGCTGTGTGCCAGCACTGGGATTCACCCTCTCCCCTCTCTCATCATCTCCAGCACGAACACCACGCTACAGTACACACACAGACCTTATAGTTAACTAAACTTATGGAGTACTCCACCTAAAAATTTAACTTTTTTTCTAATTTGGCGATTTCAACCGAATTTTAAAAATATGTCTGTCATATAAAATATAGCAGTACGCACGTTCGAAGTCAAGAACTTCACTGGTTTTCGATTTATCAGTTTGTAATATTATTTTAATGGCATTTTTGAAAATCAACTTTTGGTACTCAGACCTCAGCTTGCGCGTACCAGAATTTTTAGGTACATTCACAAGACATGTACAAAAGTTCTAGCCACTAATTTTATGAGAAATGCTGTTAATTTATGTTCGGAATTTTTTCAGTTTTCAAATATAAATTTTCTTTAATTATCGGTATATAAACGTGGTAATAATACAGTAAACTAACTTTTCGATAATATTAGTGCATAGAAGTATGCAAATACCCCTAAACTACTTCCTGCAAAAATTTCACTGAGACTAGCTAATATATAGGAAAAAGCTTGGCATTGAACTTGGAAAAACAAACTTACGGGCAAATGAAGCTTAAAATTTTATTAAAATCTGAGTGCTAGTACAAGACACGTACCCCTTAAAATTCACTAGCAGTATACGTTTTGTCTTCCTGCTCCTGTAAGGCTTCTTATAATTTGAAAACTACGGTAGCATTCTTCTCGAATTTTTCCTTCTCCATGAAGTATCTTGTGGACTGCTTGGTCGGCCATTGGACTGTAGATAAGAACTAGGAGGGTGACGAAGGAGTGCTGGCATTCCTGCTTTCTTCAGTCTTCAAACATCCCAGACTGAACTGAGAGACAGCTTCTACAAGACCCATAACTATCTTTCTTTTTCTTGGGTCACTGCGACCAAATGGCACTGAACAAACTTTCATTTGCATTTTGCGTCTTGCCATCAGAGTACCTTGCCAGAAGCGCATCAGAAGCAAGTACCGGATAGACAGGTACTGTCTTGATCACTTTGGCAGTTATCAGTGTGCCACGGCCCCTCGCGCAGTCCACAAACCAAATATTTCCTAGACGTACTTGTAATTCTAATACAGCCAAATCGTTTTGAGGTCTAAGAGTAGACAGTCCAAAGATGTGAAATAACCATTAAAATTCAAAAAAGCTGACGTTTTAGGGTGGAGTTTCGCCTTAACAGATACACTTACAAAAAAAGCTCCCATACCTCGCGAAGGAAAGTTGCCTTCAGGTGCGGACCATCCGTTTTTATTTGGGTTGTGGACAAAAAGCTATGTGGGATACTCAAGATAAATCCCACATCGTTTATAGTTAGATAACAGAGTTTGAGCTACAGTTTTACGTATTTAGTCGCTCAACAACACTGACCATTCAGAGCTGTAGATTCGTTGACTTTTAAACAGCGTTCGCCCTCCTGACTCTAGTGCCACCTCAAATATTCACTACGGGTAGTCATAAACTTTCAATTATCATCACAAAAACTCATGCTGTGACCATGAAACTTTCTGATGCTGTCAGTCCTCTCCTATATATTGACCCTTTAATGCAACACATTTTTGCCAACGATGTATGACGTGGCAGAGACCTTGGTTGTACCAGTCTGCAGGTAACGTTCCACCTTATCTCGTCGGAAAATTGGAAATGCCTGCTCATCCGAGGAAAGAGGGAGATGTCACTAGGTGCCACGACAAGAGTATAATCAGGGAAAGGTTGCATTTGATTGCCCAAAGAACCAGACCGTGTGCTGCCAAGAATGAGTTGGCGCGTTTGTGTCGAGCAAAAACACTCCCTCGACAGTTTCCGACGACAGCTTTTCGAAATCTTGATAAGAGATTTCGATAGTACACTCCCGTAACGGTTTGCCCCTTCCGGGCATAATGTTAGCACCGTACCATAGAAGTCTCGAAAATCATCCACAATTTCATTTTCCGATTATGGTTGGTTCTTCGCCTTTGTCAGCGATGGTGAGTCCTCTAGTTTCCACTTTCCTTTGCCTAGGGGGCAAAGTGAAAAGCGAGCAGTAAGAATAAAATGTAATGTTCACCAACGGACGTCATGTAGACATCTGTTCAAGGCGCTAGGCAATTTAACTGAGACGTCACAATACATACAGGGTGTTTCAAAAATACACCGATCAACTTGGAGAGGATATAGAAGGTGTTTGGAGGAACAAAATGAGGATAGAAACAATTCTCCGAAAACGTCATCCAACAATGCTAAAGAGCATCTAAGTCAATAGCATCGGCGCCTGTGTATGTATGTATAAACGACTTGCTTCCGTGATGATGTTACAAACTTTCAGAGATGATGGAGAAGGATAAATATATTAATCGGAGGTAACGAACGAAGGAGTCGGAAGTTATAGGCGGAAACAGTTGTGACAGCTCTGACAGTGGAATGGATGTATATGTAATGGTGTTGCTAAGATTGTAGGGTAGGCACCATTCGGAGTTGGTATTATGGATCAAAACAAGACAAAACGGTCCAGCAAAGATCGGCTCTAAAATGCCTACCCCCCCCCCCCCCCCCACCCAACACCCCCCACCCCTGCACCGTGGATAGTGAGGAGGATTGCATGCCTCAGCGATGCAGATGGCCGTAGCGTAGGTGCAACCGCAATGGAAGGGTCTCTGTTGAGAGGCCAGACAAACCTATGGCAGTTGAACGGAATAGACACTACCCTGAAAGGAGGATATGAGATGAACATCAACAAAAGCTAAACGAGGATAATAGAATGTAGTCGAGATAAATCAGGTGATGCCGAGGAAATTAGAATAGGAATTGAGACATTTAAAGTAGAAAATGAATTTCGCTTTTTGGGAAGCAAGATAACTGAAGATGGTCGAAGTAGGGAAGATATAAAATGCAGACTGGCAACGGCAAGAAAAGAGTTTCTGAAGAAGAGAAATTTGTTAGCGTCTAGATTTAAGTGTCAGGAAGCCACTTCTGAAAGTATTTGTATGGAGTGTAGCCATGTATGGAAGTGAAACATGGACGACAAATAGTTTATACAAGAAGAGAATAGAAGATTTTGAAAAGTGGTGCTACAGAAGAATGCTGAAGACTAGATGGGTAGATCACGTAACTGATGAGGAGGTACTGAACAGAACTGGGGAGAAGAGAAATTTGTGGCACAACCTGACCTCAAGAAGGGATCGGTTGGTAGGACACATTGTGAGACATCAAGGTATCACCAGTTTAGTACTGGAGGGATGCGTGTGGGGTAAAAATCGTAGAAGGAGATCAAGAGATGAATACAGTAAGTACATTCAGAGGGATGTAGGCTGCAGTAGTAACTCGGAGATGAATAGGCGTCCACAGGATAGAATAGCATGAAGAGCTGCATCAAATTAGTCTTCGGACTGAAGACCACAACAACAACAAGATATATGAGCACTTGTTCAAATGCCGGCCACTATGGCCGAGCGGCTCTACGCGCTTCAGTGAGGAACGGCGCGACTGCTACAGTCGCAGGCTCGAATCCTGCCTCGGGCATGGATGTGTGTGATGTCCTTAGGTTAGTTAGGTTTAAGTAGTTCTAAGTTCTAGGGGACTGATGACCACAGATGTTAAGTCCCATAGTGCTCAGAACCATTTTTAACTTTTTCAATAGAGGAGATATGTTTCACAGTACTGAAGATGAACAACTTTTCGTTGCTTTTAACGTATGGCTTTAGAGGCCACGGAAGTTTGTAACACTATAACGGAGTCATACAGGTGGTGGCGATCATATCTTCGACGGTCTGTTGTGTCGTTGGATGACGTTTCCAGACACGGGTTCCTAGCCTCATTTTGTTCCTGTAGAGAACTTCTGCATCCTCTCGAAGTCTGTCGGTGTAATTTTGAAACACCTTGTATATTCTCTACTAAAAGTCATCATTAATAATCCATCCCAGTTTGAGAAGAATAGCGAGGTACATACCCACAAAACTAGAGGGAAAAATGACCTTCATTACCCGCTGTTTAAACTGTCAGTGGCTCAGAGAGCCGTTCAGTACGTAGCAACAAAGATTTTTTATCATTTTGCCAATAACATAAAATATCTGACAGGTAGCGAAACAAGTTTTAAATCTAATTTAAAATCATTTCTCCTGTACAACTCCTTCTATTTCATAGACGAATTTCTACTTAAAAACTAGTAGCCAGTAAAGAAAAAATTCAGTTTGATGAGTAAGATAAAAAAATAATATGTTTATTAATCTTAATACTAATCATGTGTAAATATCCTGTAAACTGATTCGGTCCACATCATTACGATACAAGACTTATTCAAATCGTGTACGCAACATGTAACTAACTAAACCAAGGACTTGTCCACGGTGATAGGTGGCTAAGGATCTAGATCTACAGCATACTCCCCAAGCCACCTAACGGTGTGTGGCGAAGGGTACTCTGGTACAACTTATTGATCTCCTCCCCCTGCCTTCCCTGTTCCACTCGAGAACGGCGCATAAGAAGAATGGCTGCCGTAAGCCTCTGCATTAGCTCTTAATTTCTCGCACTTTTTTTTTTGTCCTGATCTTACCGGAAAGCTTTCTCACGGAATTTCAATAGCAAACCTACCGGTGAAGCACCACGCGTCTCTTGTAACGTTTGGCAATGGGGTTTGTTGAGCATCTCTGTAACGGCCTCGCGCCGATTGAACGATCCCGTGACGAAAGCGCCGCTTGTCGTTGAATCTTCTCTCTCTCTCTTCTATCAGTCCTCCTTGCTAAGGATCCCTTATTGATGAACAATACTCAAGTACCAGTCCAACAAGCCCCTTATAAACCACTTCCTTCGTGGATCAATTACTTTTCTTTAAGATTCTTCCTATGAATCTCAGTCTGGCAACAGTTTTAAACACCGGAAGCGGATTCACCAACCAACCGCTGGCCATACGATGGTACTCTGGTATAATGGTGCTCCGTTGTAGACTTTCAGTGCCGGCCGGTGTGGCCGAGCGGTTCTAGGCGATTCAGTCTGGATTGTTGCACCGTTGTTTTCCCTTCAAACGCAGAAAACGAATTACCGGACGACACCCTACTTTCTCTTCACAGTGCTACGGTACAGTGGCGCAGGGATTTATATGTGTACAAGAACTGCAGAAACATACATATAAAAATTAATTACATTATTTTATCGAGGAGTTAATTAAAACCTTATGATTGCCCTCACAGATGCTATATTCTCGGCCTTCTTTCCATTATTTTAAGTGACAACAAAACATGCTCAGATATCTTTGTTTACTAATTTGGCACTAAACGTCATTTCTTACATATCGTATTTCGTTATCAAAAACAAATTAACTTCAGAGTCTTCACTTTCCTTGTCCAGACTTCGCAAACGTTCTCGTTTCTTCGCGTTAGTCCACAAGCATACTGAACATTTTGCGAAAGCTACCTCCTTTCTAACGAAATTGTGGTTTGTCCTATTTAGCGAAATAGTGAACGGTTGTTCTTGTATTCTATATTCAAGATTCCTGGGCAAGGACCAGGGAGAAAGGTCTCGTGCCTGGGAAGCGCCTGCACGGAGCTGCAACCCGGCAGCCACTATTCAGCCCCACCAGTAGGAGAGGCTTGAACGACAGCGGGCGGCAGCAGCGATTGCGACTGCAGCGCCCCAGGCGGCCGGTGCAGGAAACGGCGGCTTGCAGTAGCGGCAACGACGTGCACCTCATTCGACGCTTAGCAGCCGCCTACAGCAGCCACTTGTTGCAGCCAATTGGGGAGACCTGCGCCAGGCCAACGCAGATTCCAGAGCGTACGAAGAGCTGCGAACACAGCCGCGGTCCGTGCTCCTGCAGCTATAGTTGAGGTAGGTTGTGGCAAGAGTTGCCACCGGGTCACGGCCGCGCCGCGCCGCGCCGCGCCCTCGCTGCGAATCTCATATCGGTTTTCTGAACCGCCCTGCAAACTCGCACTGCTGCGCGCCTTTGCGTTATGAGATGTCGAATGCTGCCTCGGGCATGGATGTGTGTGTTGTCCTTAGGTTAGTTAGGTTTAAGTAGTTCTAAGTTCTAGGGGACTGATGACCACAGAAGTTAAGTCCCATAGTGCTCAGAGCCATTTGAACCATTTTTTTTAATCACCGTACTGCATAAGTCTAATAATGTTGTTGAGGTAAAACTAATCAGATATGCAAGTTTTAAATCGCAAGTTAATGTAAATCTTATTTTTCCTTTTTAAAGCCAAGGTGTTTCGGAGCTACAGCTCCTGTTTTCAGTGACTGTCACTGATGGTTTTAGGCATTCCACTTGCTTCAGTTTATACTCTCGCAGTAAATGAACGACTATGTTCAGCGCTGATGGTATTGCAAGAAAAGCGTGTCAGACGAATTGACTAACAAATACGGTGTTAATGCAAAGCCTGTTTGCTTTCGTCTTGGGAACTTCGTCCAACAAATTTCTTTAACTTTTTTTATATAAACAGAATTTGGCCACAAAATGTACATCTGCATCACTCAAAAACATAATCATTCGCCTAAAAATCTCAAATGGTGTAGCCCTGAAACTAGTTCCATTTAAATAGGTAAAATATTGTGCGTGTCTGTTTAAAATGTCGTGTTACTAGCACAAAATTCCTTGACTTGTAAGCTGCAGTTTTTAAACTATATTTCCTTCCAGTACTTGGCCCTAATTAATTCTTTCTGCTGTGGCTTTAGAAATGCCCCGTGTTTAACGAAACGCTAAAGCAGATTTACTGTGGACAGAAAAAATTAGACGTCCGTTTTACCTCACAATTCACTAAAACAAGAAACAGTATTTGTTCTTCAGGACGAGAACTCGCGCCATATCCAGATATGTTAAGACCTACAAAGCTTTCATTGAATTATAATTTTAGTACTGAACTCTCTCTCTCTCTCCCTCTGTCTGTCTCTCTTGCTCGTTCTTCTTCGCTGATCTTGAAACACTGTATCTGTTTTCTTATTTTTATTTCTGCTGTTTTTCCTTCTTTTCAAAGGTCACTTTTTAACACAAGTGATACCACATGATAAACTGAACTTTCTTGGTCATTCAGCGGTGGTCGTTGTTTCTTGTAACAATCTCTACATTCCCTGTAAGTGTTTTCTTTTAGAAATATTTTTTGTGGTTTAACAACCATTTATGTGAATACCGCTACCCAGTACTGAAATACATTATTTCTCACGTAAGAAAATCACACATCTTGAATTTTCATCGGACAGAGGAATTACAATATCACTTACCAAACGCGGCTGACTCCCAAACTATTATTCAGAACAAATCAGCCTGACAGCATGTAGATAAGTTCGTACACAGGTTAGCAAATTGAAAAATGAATTTTCATTCCGAAGTAATTTTCACGTAGCCTAGTAGCTGTCTTTAATCCAAATGCGCGTATGGATCAACATTGTGTATAACAACACTGTTTACTCATTTTTGTATTTTACTTATATTTTGAGACTATTGTCTATTTATTCGACCTTTATCACGTGATATCACATCCATCTTGACGAGGACCTTAACATCAAAAGCGATTGTTAAATGTAAAGTGGAACATTCATAATATCGGGTTTCCCGTTGATAAATACGAAATTATTCCCCCAAGGAGCGACGAAAATGTACTTCAACGATATAAATGTGAACAGTTCCTTCATTCTACGACAGGAATACGTGTAAGAGCATCCTTATAGAAAGTTAGTTTGGGCGTGTCTTACGTCTGAAAAATTAACACACATGGTCAGACGGAGTATGAACGCCTAGAGTGCTGGTTTTCGAGACGGAGATGTGAACCAGACTCAGATCGAAACTACTCGTCGTCCCATGATTCGGGAAAACGACCATCCTGAGAGTGGTTTTCAAGCGGTTTTGCACAGCCTTTTAGATGCGTGCCGAACCGTCAGTCTAGGAGCCTGCTAACAAAACATGTGCATCTTTACCCCGGAGACTACCTTACAGTTTCTGATGGAGGGTGCTTTGTGCACACTGCCACTTCCTCCTTTTCCCGTTCCAATCGCTTATCCCCGGGAAGTACGATTGCAAGACTCCGCATGAGATCGAATCTCTCTGATGTTGTCTAATGGTCTTTTCGTGAGATATCCGTAGGAGGCAGACCTATATTGCTTGACTCTTCTAGGAAAGTACGCTCTCGGAACTTTTACTAGTAGACCACACCGAGATACAGTTGGCTAAATGTCTCTGGAGTTGGCTGAATATCTCTGTGACGTTTTCGCGCTTACTAAATGAACCTTTAACGAAGCGTGCAGTTCTTCGTTGGATCTTCTCTACTTCCTCTTTCAGTCCTTTGTAATACGGATCCCAGATGACGAGCAATATTTAAGTATTGGTCGAACAATACACCCTTTGTTGATCTACTACGTTTCCTGCGTATTCTTCCAACGTATCTCAGCCGCATCTAATTCTGTGTGGTCATTTCATTTCATAGCTTATGGAAGTAGTTGCTTACAGTGATTGTTCTTCGGGTATGTAATATACAGTAAAGGTGCTTTCTGTGTATGTTACCTAGTATGTTAGGTATGTTTACGTTAGGGCTCAACTGCCACTCCCTGCAACTGTCTATCATCTGTAGGTCTTCCTGCATTTCACTCCAATCCTTCAGCGTTGCGATTCCTCTGTACACAACAGCATCGTCCGCGAAAAGCCTCATGGAACTTCTGACGTTGCCCGCTAGGTCAATCATATACCGGGTGTTAAGGATACAGGTTCAGATATTGTGATCAGTGGTACCTAAATACGTACCCACTTGAATGTGTAAGTTGATTTTAGGGTTTCGTACTTAAGTCGGTAAACACGGAATCCTTACAGGATCACTTTGTTGTACGTCTGTCTGTCTTTTCAAAACGCTTTTTCGTAGACGTATCAAATTGAAATTCATGACACATATTAACGTCTACGCTACCTTGGCGATGTCAAAAAGTGACGCTTGTAACTCAATACAGTCAAACGATATGGCCATGACACATATTTAGATACTCGAAACCTTACTCACTAAACCTACAGTGTATTTCCCGCTAGTCTAGTCATGAAATTTGCCGAGAAGCAAGATTTCACACTACAATCGAAGGAAAAAAATTAAAAACTGTTTATTTGTAATTATATCACACGAAAAAATATTTCTTTTGCCATTTGTTATCCGACTTCAAACTTGAAGTTAAAACATTCTCGAAAGTCTTGGAATCCCTGGGACCAAAATCTCGCCAGTAGCAATGTAGTAACAGGCAAAAATCATCGGGATTTTCGATTCCGGGAATGGAAGGATTGCCTATATACATAATTACGTTTGTACAGAACACCCAAGTGCGCGAGTTCTAAAAGGATCTTGGCAAATTTATTCTCTGCTTCTAACAGTCTTCCCGCAAACACTTCTCGTAATTTCGTACCTGATGTTCTCTGCACAGCCGTAACTGCATCAGTAAGTAGACTGTGCCTCTCAGTACAGACTAACAGTTTTGTGTCCACACTTCATCACCTAAGCTGCTGCTCGGGGGAAAATAAGGATTGATAATGGCTTGCTCTTGCCTCGTGTGCCCAGAGGTACTAACCAGCCTAAAAACATACTAGATATGGAGAAGGGATCTGTTCTTTCGGACATGTCCCGAAAGAACAGATACCATCTCCATATACAGTTAAGGTTAACTGGCCATTGATCTTCTTCTTCTGTGCGGAAGCACATGCATTGCCCGAACTCTTACGGGGCTCGGTCAGATTGTCTGTCACGAGTAATGAGTGTAGTGGGCAGGGGCACTAGAATGTAGTGTGTGGACATTATGTTGGGAATGTGGGTCTCACGTGGAGCGTGCAAGAGATAAATCACTGCAGTCGCTCTATCCTCTGTGCCCTCGGTGGCTAAGATGGATAGAGCGTCTGCCATGTAAGCAGCAGATCCCGGGTTCGAGTCCCGGTCGGGACACACATTTTCAACTGTCTCCGTTGATGTATATCAACGCCTGTCGACAGTGTAGGGTCTTGATTTAATTATCATTTCTAAAAACAAACTACTCCTAATAGCTGTAATTATTAGTCTGTAAATGAAGTAAATACTGATGTACTGTTGTTCAGTACGCTGCCCTCAGTCACCAATAAAAATATTTGCACTTATGCCCCTAACATCGTGTATATTGTGAAAAGTAACGGTCCCATAACAGTCCCTTGGGGGACACCCGAAGTTACTATAACGTCTGGAGATTTCTCTCCGTTCAGAACGACACTCGGACGAGACACTCAAGAATACTGATTACGCGTCTAGGATCTATATCTAACATGAGTAACAGGGGTGTACTGAACGCACACAAAGAAGAAGAACGCGAATGGTCACAGGGTTGTTTCTTGTTTGGGAGAGCGTCTCGGGAATACTGAAAATTCTGGATTGGCAGATCCCTGAAGACGGACACCAAATTTACTTTGAAAGCCTGCTTACAAAGTGTAAGGAACCAGCATCGAGTAAAGAATCTAGCAGTGTAATACAGTCCACTAGGCAGGAGCCCTTAGGGACCGCAAAGACAAGATTAGACGTGCTACAGGATGCACAGAGGCGTTTAAGTGGCCTTCTTTGCGCGCTCCATACGCAAAAGGAACGGCGAGAACCTCAATATTTCGTAGAATAGTAAGTACACTCTGCCACGCGATGCGCAATGGTTTGAAGAGTACCGCTTCATGATCATGACACGCTAGCTGTTAAAGCACGCAGAATGAAGTTTAAACGATTTACACACGGTTCTTCCTTGAAAAATAATTTTCTTTCGTAACATTTATTGTTAAAATGACAAAAGATAAATGTTATTTAGTTTTGTGGGTGATCTTTTGCAACAATCTTTTTTTTTATGGAATGATAAGCAATTCTCAATGCATCGCGAGTGCTATCTATAACTCTGCCTTAGACAAAAGATTATTATCTACACTGATGACAAACACTTCTTACAGAATGTGCTTCCTCTCCCCACCACCACTTGCTTCACCCACACTCTTCAATCCCTGTTTAAAATCAACCAAGTTAAAATGTGTGCACTATATATACTGTTTGCAAATCACTTGATTGTTGGACTCCTTACTTTCAGAACTGGCAATAGCTGTCAGAGTCCAAGCTTCCAATGCAATATGTCTGATGACAGCCAGTAATTATTATTATTATTATTATTATTACTATTGTTATTATATTGTGTAGGTCATACAGCAGCGCAGCAGCTATTGCATAGTTACTGTTCAGATCTGTAGTCAATTTGTTCGTTTATTGATGTGAAGAGAATAATGAAGCAACTACTGTTCTATTGCGAGAACTATGTTCAACTCGACGAAGGCATATTATGAAATATTTAAGTCTTTGTTTTATACTCGTATATGCCTCAATTTTACTGTCGCAGATGAGTGGTACAAAATACGTGTGGTTTTAATGGAGCAGATAAGAACGATTAGTTTCAGAAGCTGTAGACCCCCCCCCCCCCCCGCGTGTGTCACGCCTTAATGCTATATTTGGGAAAAAATGCAATTATTAGTAACTTATGCTATCAACATTACAGTCTTACAAAATACTGATTATAGTAACGATATTTTAGAAAAATAATTTAGTATCAGGACTGAAACACAATTAAACCAGCTGCTTTTACCCGTCAGAAAATTTCATTTCACCCCTCATCAGAAGGATGTAAAAAAGGAAAAAGAATTTTAGAAAAGAACTGTTCCTGGATCTGCAATATAATTCCTTCCTCACTCCTCGCGTCGCTACTCAAAGCCCCAGCGAAAAGCTGTATTAAAACGTTCTGCATCCAATAATGAATAGCCGGTAACTGTGGAAAAGAGAGTGAGTGTGGTCCGTTCGTAAAGTAATAACAATCGACTTATCCATAACCTCCCGTTTGCTAAATACTGAAGCTCAGGCAGATAATAGTAGAAATTGATATTGTGACATTTGGAATGTTATGAAGAAAGGAAGAAAGAGGGAAGTTCTCATTAATGAACTAAGTAACATACTTACGTACGCTATAAAGGGTCTCTGTTTATGAAATGTTAAGAGAGACAATCATTTCTCCTATAATCCATTCGCCCGTGGAGCGGGAGAAGGAGACACCCCTATAATGGTACCAAGTACGCTCCACCATACGCTATAGAACTACTTGCCCGATATTTTGGGAAGCGTAGTATAATAGCAGTTCAACATTTTTATAACAATTTTTGTAAATAGTCTTCATCCATGACTATACATTTCTGCCAAGTTCCAATTTTTCATTCCAAAGTAGAGAGATGTTTTATCGAAACCGAAGATTCACGGAAACAATAACATCGTAGTTTCCAGAGTGAGATTTTCACTCTGCAGCGGAGTGTGCGCTGATGTGAAACTTCCTGGCAGATTAAAACTGCATGCCGGACCGAGACTCGAACTCGGGACCTTTACCTTTCGCGGGCAAGTGCTCTACTATCACCGCTACCCAAGCACGACTCACGCCCCGTCCTCACAGCTTTACTTCTGCCAGTATCTCGTCTCCTACCTTCCAAACTTTACAGAAGCTCTCCTGCGAACCTTGCAGAACTAGCACTCCTGAAAGAAAGGATATTGCGGAGTCATGGCTTAGCCACAGCCTGGGGAATGTATCCAGAATGAGATTTTCACTCTGCAGCGGAGTGTGCGCTGATGTGAAACTTCCTGCCACAGTAAAACTGTGTGCCGGACCGAGACTCGAATATCGTAGTTTGATACAAATTTCTAACCAGCGAGTTCAATAATCAAGTTACTGTTACGAGGAAAATTCAGTGAATCAAGAATACTTACGGGGATGCTGGCGTGGTATCTGTGCGATACGTCGCTCCTGTGTAGATAAGGCGTTGTTCTTGCGCAAGTAAACACACTATTGCCTGTTGTGAATGCCCGAGTCAGGGATATAGACGGAAGGGTGTAAATAACACCGCAGGCGTAGAGACGCAGGCACAGAAACACTACCTAGTGGATCTGTGCGATCCAGCGCCAGCATCAGAGTGTTAACCTCAGATATGCCTAAAACAAGAAAATATATCGTGGTAGGATGTTCGCTAACTAGACGAACAATATGGTGAACTTCATAAATAATTACTTTTTAACGTTTATGACATCGAAGTTGCTATTTTTAAATGGGATTATTTACATTATTTCAGTGGCACTGGCAAGAGTCTTGGAGGACTTCAACTAAGTAACGTATGTGGAACATGATGAAATAGTAACAACATAGCAGTGCAGCAAACCACTGTCCCACTGTCAGGAGAAGAGATCCAAATATCTGCTGTACTTTACAAGCTGAAATCAGAGGCATTATAGTCCAGGCAACAAGGAAAATTTTGGGAAGAAATTAGTGTAGTCGTAAATTTTTGCACAGTGCTGGGAGTGTTATGAACAACATACTAAGAATCCTGCCAGTGGGGTGTGGGCGTTGGGGGGAGTTGGGTGTAAAAGCAACTTTTTATGGTTTTATCGAATAACTCGAGATCCGCGGCTTCCAGCGAAAATATTACCGATATAAAATTAAACTACATTAAATTTCCGACAAAAAAGTTTGTATTCTTTTTTTTTCTCTAGTACTAACAGTTTCTGCGTTCAGGGAATGGAAAAATCGCAGATTATTAAAAATATTGTTCTAACGGTATAAAATTAATGTTCATTTTTAAATGAAATGGGTTAAAAGCAAATATTATATGTGTATATCACATCTTAAGTGGAGCAAAGCCGTATTAAGCGATATATTGTGTTTTGTGTTCCGGGAGGTGTAGGAGAACATTGGGAAGGGATTGGGGGGGGGGGGGGTTAGAAGTGCGAGGGAAGGATTGTTTTTATGCACTTCCCTTCTTCATAAGGCAGCAGATTGAAAGTCGAGCAGGAGCTTCCCCACTATGCCTCTCTCATTACGTCACAAGAAGCAACAACAGGATGTTTCACAAAGTTATATAGTCCCTCTAAATTGCGCCTTAGGCGCAGACATGACCAGGGAGTGTCTATTTTGCACAAAATGCGTTAACACTACATGGAATTCAAATCTGAGTTAACTAATAAAACAACACAGATAATGCACATCAACATAACCTACGTAAATGTCTGCAAGGCTAGAGGAGAAATTGATTTTTACTCATCCTGTATGGCATCTGTAGCGTTCTTCCGTGAAAGGCAGCTTCTCTTGCCATGGGCGGTGGTCGCTTTTCAATTTATGGGCAGACTATCCTTCACTGGCAGTTCCTGTATAGTAATTTTGTGTATGTAGCCAATATAACTTACTCTCATGTTAATACAGTGAGCTACTTTTTGCAGTTGCTATGTGAGCTATTATGTAAAATACGTTACCGTGTGTTTAATTTTTAGGTGTGATGTTGTCAGTAACGTACGTAGTGTTCGCGGGAAACTGATTGGGTTTGTAAATGTGGCGCAAAACTGCTGTCTATCGTTGCATAGTTTACAGCATATTTTAAAGCCATGTTTTAGTCATTTGATCGTGAATTAATAAATGATCAAAAAGTTACTGCTAGTCTGTCGTCATTAACTGTGTTACGGTAGGCTGCATAAATCTTCTCCATTTCGGATCTGCTGGCTCTGGTAGAGTGAACGGCAGTGATTGGAGCCACTTACAATCCACCCACAGTATATCTTCCAAGGTGGGTGTGAATATATTCTGATGGAATGGGACTGGTATGTTTAAATCTCGAACAGTGATCTGCTGTAATGCTTTGATTTACTTACGTTGAAGTGCCTGAAGTCGTACGTTGAAATGCCTTAAGTTGTACAACACCTAGGTGACTTACTCCTGATACAGAGGGAGACAATTTAAGTCTCTGGGTCTCTTCAAATTTTGAGAGATGAGGCTACGGTGATCGATTTGATACCCCTCATGCTGCGAAAAGTATTCCAGACAGAGATAATGGAGACAGTGAAATGACCATTGTCAAATACATATTGATTGTATATTCCACTTTGGACAGGCTTTTCAGTGTGATAGACAGCTCACAGCTCCGGCTGTTGTGTTTTTTTTTTTTTTACATAATAGTTCACTTAACAACTGCAAATAAGTACATAATAAACTGAAAATAGCTCCAATACATAAACATGAGCGCAGTGGATTTGTTTTGTCAGACACTGGACAGGAAGTGCTAGTGAGGTATGGACTGTAAACTGAGAAGCGAGCAACGCTCATGGTGGGGAAGTTGCCTTTCCGGAAGAACATTACAGCTTCCGTATAGGATGACTAAGAAGGATTTTCTCCTCTAGGTCACAGTGTGCAGAGATTTATTTAGATTCTATCCATATGCATTACCTGCGTTGTGTTATTAGTAATTCATATCTGAATTCCATGCAGTGTTAACGCATTTTGTGAAAACTAAACGCTCCCCGGTTATGTCTGCACCCTGCATCTCGAATGATTCATAAGACACACTGACGAGGACCTGCGTAATTTTGTGGAAGACTCTGCAGTTGCTACTTGTCACGCAGTGGCGTAGACAGAATGGGGAAGCTTTAAATCTGCAGCCCTATGAAGGAGGGGAAGCGCATGAGAACAATCCGGCAACCTATCTTCCGTCACGCTTCTACCCCACACATCTGCCCCCTGCACCTTGCGTAGGACACAAGTTATCCCTAAACAGGCTGTGCTCCACTTAGATGTGGGACGTACATTTAATACTTGTTTTTAAAACACGTAATTTAAGAATAAACATCGGTTTTCTACCATTAGAAAAATATTCTAAATAATCACCCACTTTACCATTCCTCTAAACGCGGAAACTATTAATCTCAGAAAAAAATGAAAACAGCATTTTTGAAGGAATATAATAGAGTTTAATTTTGTAACGGGAAACATTTTCGCTAGAAGCCGTTGTTTTCGAGTTACTCGAGAAATTCATAAAACAGTGACCCTTAAACCCATCCCCACCTCAACGCTCACAAACCACCGGGCAGGATTTTTCGTATGCTCTTCATGACACTCCAAGCTCTGTGCAAAAATTTGCGACTAATCGACCTCTCTTGCTTTTCATTGATTGTGCTATGAGGAAGTTCGTGTAAGAATACACAGTTAAGGAAAGAATGTGGACCACCAGTATCCCTTCGTGCCTGATATCTTCCCAGCAGGAGAACTGCTTGTGCCACGAGGACAGATTTTAAAAAAAATAGGAAACGTACGATAAAATTACAACTCAAATGCGGAAGAGTGTTTACATGGAGCGGATGTCGATTATGAGACATAGAACCCGGCAGTTACATTCGCGTTGCCACAACCAGTATTGGAGCCTGAGGCGGAATTGATAAATTGGTTTGCGGAAAACACGATTTGGGTGTCCATGGAAGTGCAGTGTCAGTGGGGAAGTTAGTTCACTATGGTGGTCTCGTGCTCACGTAATCTGCAGTTCTATGGCGACGCGTATGCGAACACGGTTTGGTTCCATTGGCACTAACGTTATGCTGTGCAGGGCTGTGCCAATAGGAGTCATTGGGATCTCGTCTCTGCAAAACCTGATGGTGCCTCCTCAAGTCCCAACTCACTCTATATGGTCTATACTAATAACATGCTGCAGTAACCAGCGTTCTTTGCTGACGATAGAGCTCGTTGCACAAGCAGTCATACATCAAGATATATCGCTCGCAAACTGCAAGAAAATTTAGCAGACATCTAGAAATGGCCACTGCGCTGAAAA
Organism: Schistocerca serialis cubense; assembly: GCF_023864345.2. Classification (NCBI taxonomy): domain Eukaryota; kingdom Metazoa; phylum Arthropoda; class Insecta; order Orthoptera; family Acrididae; genus Schistocerca; species Schistocerca serialis. Next base: position 662,656,541 of record NC_064639.1, on the reverse strand, counting down.
GTTTCATAAAAGCTGAAGCCATGTTTTACATAAACAAGACTGAAAGAAGATATAAAAGTCGTTACAAGTGGAACAGCGCTGTCACGGAAAATTATCGCAACGTTTATAGGACTAGTTATTGATTCAAAGTTAACATAAAAAAAATGCACTATTACAAGGTCATTTCTAACTCAGTTGGCAATATTTTTCAGGGCTAGTTTTCTGACTATTTATTTAGTATAAAAGATCTTTGGGCTCCAGTGGTTTCGATTGAGAGTAGTAATATAATTATGATTCATTCTGTTTGTTGCGCCGATCACCTATTTTTCTATGAAAATATCTTCACAACAGTGAAACTTCTTGTAGTACGGTATCACCGAGGTGTGCTGTATAAAACATAGTTTAATGCAACAACCCTCAAATGAAACACTGCACTGTGATGTGATTGTTCGGCCGCCGCTCTTACATAATATTCAGTGAATCCATGTTCAAGGTTCATATCGGCCAATTCTACATCAGTAAACCAATACCTACTTCAGTGTATCATTGTTAACGTATAGCGAACATTGCCGGAGAAACCAGGCCCGTGATAGAAGCGAGCAGTACCGGAAGCAAGCTTCAGAGCGAAGACAAAAGTGGGCTTTTGTCAACAGCAGGCACCGCCAGTGAATGGAACAATTTCCTTTTCAAACAAGACGCACAGCGCTTGTCGTCGACATTTGCGCTGTTATGCTGCTGCTGATTACTGTTTTAAGGAGACTAAACTTGTTATGTCATCACCTTCCTACTCTCTCTCCCCGTTCCCCTCCCCGCCAGGACGGAATCAGTGAACTGCAGCTGTTGTGTCTCCAGTAAATTTTGTATGCAAGGGTGAGAAAGTTTTCTAAATGTTTGTGTAGCGTGTATCTAAGGCGGGACGTGAGTATCAGCCTGATATTCACCTAGTGCAGAGGTTCCCAACCTTTCTGAGACCATAGCCTTGACTGCAATCAGATAATGAGGCCTCCATGCACGATCAAATATTTTGTCAGTCTTAACGACCGCGTAAAGTGCCGTTTGACGTATTTGTCAAATATAGAGGGTATTATCCGTGTTTGTCAAATATAGAGCACATTTACAAGTATTTGCCAGGAATTTTGGTAGCCCGGCCGGTGTAGCCGAGCGCTTCTAGGCGCTTCAGTCTGGAACCGCGCGACCGCTACGGTTGCAGGTTCGAATCCTGCCTCGGGCATGGATGTGTGTGATGTCCTTAGGTTAGTTAGGTTTAAGTAGTTCTACGTTCTAGGGGATTGATGACGTCAGATGTTAAGTCCCATAGCGCTCAGATCCATTTGAGCCATTTGAATTTTGGTAGACGGACAATTTGACAAGATGGCGGACGCCGTCAGTGTCGACGATTCACGTGTATCGTCAGTTTACATGACTATGGGAAACTGCGTACAAGGATAAAAACAAAATAGCACTGACAATTAGCAGTATGCTAGAGGTGGCGCATCTTTCCCAGCCATTTATTATGCAGCAACAACTTACGGAGAAAATCGATATCGTACGCGTAACATACAAGCGGAAGTGCAACGAAATAAAAAACATCCAAGTTCTCTGGTTCTTCCATAGGCAATGCAATGTGGCTTATATGTTCCCATGTTGTGGGATTTTAATGAACTGTCATTAAGAGCACCAAGTAGAAGAAAATAAATTTTCGCATATTTGTATCTTCTTTCTCAATGTGGCGGCCAAACAATTCTTCAACAAATTATTAAAAGTTGCACTGTCCATCCGTACGAAGTTGATGTAATCATCAGGTTCTGAGTGTTGCAGTTCCTTTAACAGGGGCATGTGTATATTTCTCTCTCATTTTAAACCATTCCCCGGAACAGTGTCTCGTTTTCTTCTTCTTCTTCTTCTTCTTCTTCTTCTTCTTCTTCTTCTTAAGTGTCGTGCCAGAGACAGTACTGAAATGCTTCATCTGTTTTTGTAATGTGTCAGAATACAGTATACATAAAAAACGTCTGCTTCAAAAGTAAGATGAAATTAACAAGTTTTGTTGCTGCATGTTCAGTTTTATTTGACATATCAGTGGCTAGATAAGAGCGCATTTGATAAACAAGTTTGCCCTTTCATGAGGGTCTTAACAAGTTATTGAAAGGTTCATCGTCCAACCGAAGAAAGTTGATGTAATTATCGGCTCTGACATTAATGTTACGTTTAGTAAAATCTGTCTCATTCTGAGCCATTCCCTGTACCAGCATCTTGTTCTTTTCATCTTCTTTAAACAGTGTGTCAAAGTCCATGCCAGGAATGCGTAGTCTCTACTTTGTGACCATTCTCACTACTGTCAAAATACTCACGAACAAGAACGGCGTCTGTTTCTAAGTAAGGTTAAACTGGAAAACTTCTGTCGTACGTGTAGGGGCTTCTTTGATAAATCAGCGACTAAGTAAGACCGAATAGAAAAACAAGTTTGCAAACCCCGCCCTCACGACCATCAGTATTAGAACCTAACTAAATTTCATACTGAAAAATAATTTTCTCTCTGAACAGTTTCATTTTTAAAATAACGAAAGATAAATGATTATTTCATTAAACCACGAACTAATGAGCCAATGAGATGATTGGTACTGCTCTTTTCTAACAACATTTTTTATAGAATTATGAATAAATTATATTCGTAAACCACCAGATTACTGGACTCTTTCCTTCTGAAGTGGCAAAAACTGGAAAACTTCGGGTTGCGAATGCTTTGTATGTGACCAATACCATTAACCCTCTCTCAGGCGCCATTCTGGAACCCCTGTGTTCAGACGCCATGAGCCTGACAGGCACAGGTTTTGAAATCAGCTATTATCTCATATTTTCAAGTTCTGTAACCTAAACATAATAAGTTTCTCTCATGGGAATGTGTAGAAACAGATTATATGAAAATAGATGCTAAAAAACTTTTTTTTTTTTAGTCATCAGTCTTCAGACTTGTCTGATGCGGCCCGCCATGAATTGCTCTCCTGCATCTCAGAGTAGCACTTGCAACCTACGTCCTCAATTATTTGCTGGATGTATTCCAATCTCTGTCTTTCTCTACAGTTTGCGCCCTCTACAACTCCCTCCCGTACCATGAAAGTCATTCCTGGATGACTTAACTGATATCCCATCATCCTGTCCCTTCTCCTTGTCAGTGTTTTCCATATATTCCTTTCCTCTCCGATTCTGCGCAAGACCTCCTCATTCCTTACCTTATCAGTTCACTTAATTTTCAACACTCGTCTGTAGCGCCACATCTCAAATGCATCGATTCTCTTCTCTTCCGGTTTTCCCACAGGCCATACTTCACTACCATACAATGCTGTGCTGCGTACATTCTCAGAAATTTCTTCCTCAAATTAAGGCCGAAGTTATATAATAGTAGATTTGTCATGGCCAGGAATGCCCTTTTTGCCAGTGCTAGTCTGCTTTTGATGACCTGCTTTCTCCGTCCGTCATTGGTTATTTTGCTGCTTAGGTAACAGAATTCCTTAACTTCCTCTACTTCATGACCATGAATCCTGATTTTAAGTTTCTCACTGTTCTCATTTCTGCTACTTCTCAATAGTTTCGTCTTTCTTCGATGTACTATCAGTACATTGTCTTTACTCATTAGACTGTTCATTCTGTTCAGGAGATGATGTAATTCTTTTTTACTTTCACTCAGACTAGCAATTTCATCAGCGAATCTTATATCATCTTAAATGTTAATTCCACTCCTGAACCTTTCTTTTATTTCCATCACTGCTTCTCCGATGTACAGATTGAACAGTAGGGGGGAAAGGCAACATTCCTGTCTTACACCCTTTCTAATCTGAGCACTTCGTTCTTGGTCGTCCATTGTTATTATTCCCTCTTGGCTCTTGTACGTACTGTACATTACCCGTCTCTCCCTATAGCGTAGCCCTGTTTCACTCAGAATTTCGAACATTTTACTTCTTTTTACGTTGTCGAACGCTTTTTCCAGGTAGACAAATCCTATGAACGTGTTTTGTTTTTTCTTTAGTCTTGCTTCCATTCCATTACCAACCGCAACGTAAGAATTGCCTCTCTGGTGCCTTTACCTTTCCTAAAGCCAAATTGATAGCCTTCTAATACACCGTCAATTTTCTTTTCCACCGACAATATCCTGTCATATTCGAAAGGTCATCCATCGTCTTGTGTCTCCTGCATCGTAGTCTATAACCCTGACAGTCCCTGACTATCACCGTTCTCTTGGCGTCAACTGTTCTTCGAATGAAATAACTTTCGTGACTCACTGACTGCAGTGACGGTGGACAGTGTTAGTGTGCAGCGGGCAAAGCTTGATACGGCTTGCATGTACTTACACAACAGGCAACACGAGGAGCATGTGGCGCTTGAGAGGTACAATAGGCTATTGTCATATGTTCAAAACATGACTCGGATTGTTGTTATTCTGATTGATTGAAACAATTAAATTGCATTCACGGTCGATATTCACACAAAATATATTTTTTATGTGAGTAAAGCTTAAAAATCATTACATAGCAAGATTAAGTCATGTGATCGAAACCGCTCCGTTATTGGCTGATGCTCTGGTGACGTCACAAACTAGGAGTAAAGACGAAGCTCTACGTGTGTTATACGAGTGTTAGCCAAAGTTACGAGGTTTCTACGTGCTTTTTCTGCAAACAGTTTAGCTACTTAGTGATAGAAAAGGGAATTACGACTTGTAAGTAACAGCCGGCCGCTGGTGGCCGAGCGGTTCTAGGCGCTTCAGTCTAGAACCGCGCGACCGCTTCGGTCGCAGGTTCGAATCCTGCCTCGGGCATGGATGTGTGTGATGTCCTTAGGTTAGTTAGGTTTAAGTAGTTCTAAGTTCTAGGGGACTGATGACCTGAGATGTTAAGTCCCATAGTGCTCAGAGCCATTTTTCTGTAAGTAACAACAGAAAGAAGTTTTGATTTTGTTGATGTTCATCTTATATCCTCCTTTCAAGACACTGTCCATTCCGTTCAACTGCTCTTCCAGGTCCTTTGTTGTCTCTGACAAAATTAAAATGTCATCGGCGTACCTCGAAGTTTTTATTTCTTCTCCATGAATTTTAATTCCTACTCCGATTTTTTTCTTTTGTTTCCTTTAATGCTTGCTCAATATACTGATTGAACAACTTCGGGGATAGGCTACAACCCTGTCTCACTCCCTTCCCAACCACTGCTTCCCTTTCATGCCCCTCGATTCTAATAACTGCCATCTGGTTTCCGTACAAATTGTAAATAGCCTTTCGCTCCATGTATTTTACCACCGCCAACTTCAGAATTTGAAAGAGAATATTCCATTCAACAGTGTCAAAAGCTTTCTCTAAGTCTACAAATGCTAGAAACGTAGGTTTACCTTTCGTTAGTCTATCTTCTAAGGTGGTAAGTCGTAGGGTCAGTATTGCTTCACGTGTTCCAACATTTCTACGGAATCCAAACTGATCTTCCCCGAGGTTGGCTTCTACCAGTTTTTCCATTCGTCTGTGAAGAATTCGCGTTAGTATTTAGCAACCATGACTTATTTGCAGGAATCTCATTGGATTTCCTTCCACGTTGAGCGGAAGCTACGCTGTCTCGAGTACAGTCAAGTACGATAATAAGAATACATTTTACGCTGTATGTTACGCGCACGTCGACTAAGCGATGATACGGAGCAACAGCTTTAACGGTGCATTTACCTTTGCTAGCACTGGCTAGCCAAGTGTTCCAAGTAACCTGCAGTGATGTGAGCAGTTGCAGTTAATACGTAAAAAGAGATGAGCGCAGAGGCAATATAGCTTCGAATGTAATTTAATTTGTAAACAGAATGAAATAATGTAATTTTATGGAAAATTTCGGCTGAACGCTTCTTGGGTTGCCAAACAGAAAACATAATATGCTCTCGTTCTTAGCTATCATATTATTGCAATGAAAAAACAAGAACAATAAAAATTCCCAATTTAAACCAGGGTAATTTTTCTGCGTGAGCCAGGTGTGACTTAAAAGCGTATAGCGGGAATTTCATCGTATAGTTTAATACTGAAGGCAGCACTTACGGTCAGTCGTCTGATGATTTCTGAATTCCTTCCATACCCGAATGCGAGAAGTACATTTCAGTACTGGAACTGTCAATTTCTACGTTGATAACGAGGCGATCAACCATGGAGCCACCCAAAAAACACCTCGCCGTTTAGTCCCATAAACCCCCCTCCCCTCAATCAATCAATCAATCCCCCAAAAACTACATTTTCTTCTCTTCTATTATGACGAGCTGTTCTGAATTTCGCCAGCGTTCGGCAGTGATGTATGACAAAGCTTCGTGCATTAGTTTAAGTACGTCTGGCAGTTATTTCACACTACAGATCCCTTAGCTTGGCTTCAGATCAATTCAGTTGGGTACAGATCGCAGTGGTACGGTGCTAACAGTAAAATTGCTATTGTACGGTGTGATCGATACCGCGAGAATTGCTGTTTTCTGTGTTGTGCGCTGTTCCTCGTGTGAGACCACATCTGTGGTATAAAACAATGGCCATAGTCCAAATATAGAGTATTTGATCTTCATTTTTCACCCAAAAACTTAGTTGCGTTTTTTAACGAAAAAAATCCTTATTAATAATCTTTTGTAAAATATCGATAATTAAGAATTTATATTTGCAAAGAAAACTGGAATTTTGAGTGCGACATGTAATTAGAAACAAGAAGACATGGATTTTTTCAAAAAAATGATGATTCAGTATGTTTCAGTTAGCAAATACTTGATGAATCTCAAATTTAAATGGTATCGGTATTCGAAATGAACTATGGAAAGAAAGGCCACATCTAGACGTGAACCCACGAACCACCGGATATTTGTTTTTCAGATCCAGCGCCAGCGATTACGCCACGCATCTCATGTCAACGAGTACCTTATTTTAGTAAATACAGTTTCTCATAAAACTTCAGAGCTGATTTTTTCTGTAATCTTGTGATAATTATTTTGAACAACTTGTTTGTCGCCATTTTTAACGGCGTTCTGCGCAAGTGTTTAACTACGAAGAAGGAAACAGTGTGAGCCATTTTTCACAGTACTTGTTAACGGCGCTACACTCGGAGCACAACTAGCGTTTACAGGACTGCGACAGTACAGAATTTTTGAAATACAAACTACATAGCTGAAGTATGACTAAGAAAAACGTTGATGGCTGTATAGTAAAGTTTAATTTACAGTGACACAGTAGTAAGATATCTAATACGTAAGTTGGACCTACTTCCAAGAGCGTGACAACGCCGGTGTACCTGCGCTACGGCTGCTAACCAATCATTGCGTTTGTGTTTGTTTACATCAGGTTTATTCTTATGATGAACTAAGTATAGGCTTTTCGCTAATAGTTTTTCGTACGGGATGTTTAGTAAGAAAGGGGTTATGACTAAGGCGTATTCTATCGCTTTGTTCACGTCAGCTCAATTTCTTTAACTAACTCCTGTTCCTGACGTATTTTAGAACTTCTTTATTGCCTGTCTTGATTCTTACTTTGCTAATCATCAACATTTTTGTTGCTTCCGGGCTATCTGTCTTTCTTTGCCTATAGTTCAGTTTTCACTTCAACACTCCAGAAATCTTCCTTGGCCTAATGACTGTGTGGTTGCTTGTTAACCAGCTTCTTTTGTTCTGGAAGATGCGCTTAGGGAATGCTCTTCTTTTACTTTCTGAAATACTTTTGTTATCTTCAGAAATGATGTTTCCAAAATTTAGAAAAGCCTGTTTCACTTGGTCATCAATTTCTAAGTTATCCAGCATCTCGTATTTGTACTAGTTGTTGCGTGGCTCTTGCTTATTACTTTCTCTACTTTGCACTTACCTTCAGCCGGTATTATTTGCGACGAAGTGTTTGAACACGCAGCATCATGTTCACGTCCTTTTCTAAGTATGTAACTACAATGTTATCAGTGAAACTTTTTCAGTGTTTTTGCTATTCATTAATATACACGCTACATACTCGTATGTACAGTGAAAGCGGACAGCCCTGATTTTTACAATTCTTTCACACAATTAGTGTCTGGACCACGCTGACACAGTTTCCTAATGAACCTTCTATCATTCCAATAAATGCCTACATCCTTCATAGATGTAATCGTCATATGTAAAACATTCTCGGTGCTCTTGCCACGTCAACTTGGGGTAAAATCTCGAGCTTTCGGCGATAGCCTCCATCGCCATCGTCAGGAGCAACTGACTGTCTTCACTGCTGCTGTGGTAGCTTCATATAGCCCGTGGACGGCTTTTGATTGGTCGGCTTTTCAACAACCTCCTTAATAACAGAATCTCAGTATGTGGAGGCATGGAACGAAGTGTGTGTTTCCTCAAACAGTATTTTATGTTTGTTAGTGAGCCTGTGCTTCGCAATTGCCGATTTCTCTCGTTCTCTTTTTTTTAGTATGCCGTTGGTGCTCTGCACAGCGACCGATGTTATTAAGGAGGCTGTTGAAATAAGAATGAGCGAGAAGAACTTTAAGCGTGATACCGGATATTATCTGAGCGGTGCATGGAAACGAGCGCTCGATGCAGAGAAGCATTCCTTCCAGTGTTTACGTTCCCACGGAAGCGGTGGCACTACCAGCGCAGACATTGACACCGTCTGCGTGCAATGCATATGTGCATTCCCTTCACGTGTTTAAGCCAAGTATTATGCTTATTTATGCGATCGGGAATGCTCACTAGCAGGCGGGCTACATGTACATTTAACAATTAAGTGTCAGCAAGGAGCGTTAGTGATAAAATCATGGGAGACAATGTTGTGCAACCTTAGTAGGGAGAAATCCGACTATTCGGGAGTAGGATCTTACAATCTGAGACAGTGTCCCGAGACAAACTTCCGTCACAATATCCGCAAAGGTGACGTCAGATCCGCCTAGCAACAGCGATCTGAACGCCCATTGGCTGAAGTCTCTCTTGTCCTTCGGGTTAGACAGGGGAGTTAGTCGCGAGGAGCCATTCAAAACGCACGGTCGAGTAACCGGGGCGGTTCTAAAAGAACGGTCGCGAGTACATATTTCAGCTGTTATACAAGATATAAAGTGAAGTTATTAGTATGAACGCCACGTGTCATGGGCAGTGTCTATCATTATATCAAGTCAGAAAACGGTGTTAATGTGTTGTAAAGGGTCGAATACAACGGCGTAGTCCAGAGCCGTCATACTGCAAATTCTGATTCTGTGATGTGTGTGACAAAGCAATTTCTGTATTAAAACAAGTATAGTACAAACGTTGTTGACAATTAACAACTGGTATCCCTAAACACTCCACTTCAGCAGGATCACCACCTACATGGAACCTGGCGACTGAGCGCTACTACTGTGCTACGAGGAACTTAACCGAAGCAGCGAGACACCAGGTTAGTGATACCGCCCAGAGAAGTACTTCCTTCTCACTACAATGCCACTGAGGGTGTTGTATGCAACAGCAGTACGTAATCGCCGACCAATAACAAACCGACCAATCAGAAGCCGTCCACGGGCTATATGAGGCCATCACAGCAGCAGTGAAGACAGTCAGTTGCTCCTGACTATGACGATGGGGGCTATCGTCGAAAGCTCGAGATTTTACCCCAAATTGACGAGGCAAGAACTTTGAGAATGTTTTACATGTCAGTCCGTCGCAAAAGACTTCGTTCTCATGTAATCGTCAGTTTCCAATTGACCAAATCAAAAGCATTTCATAAATCAAAGTGACAATAGCTTCCCTGTTAATTGCGGATCTTATTTTCAAGACCAATCGCAAGGCTAAGACTGATTATCTAGTTCATCATGCCAGTCTGTTTTCAGGTTAACAGTCTTGGCCTCCATGAAAGTTAGTAATCGGTACACCGCCGCTGTTGTAGTGTTAACAGCACAAATATACAAGATCCAAAGAAGAGCAGCGTGCTTCGTCTCGTGTTCTTTAATAAGGGCGAGAAGTACGTTCAAGAAAGAGAACACTACTTGCATCTCGATAAAAGGTCCTGAAGAAAAATACAGAGACTTACCGTCAGTCATTCTTCCTGCAAACTGATTGCGATTGCAGCAGAGATGTACGGAGAATATAATAGTACACATACCACTCTCTGCCACTAACTGTAAGATGGCTTGCGGAGTAGGGACGTACAGCTGTTGGAGGCGGTGGTTTAATAATAACTCATAATAGCTTTGTAGTTATGGCTCTTGGTGTCGTTTCGTGTTGTACCTAGCTAGAAACTGAACGCGAAGCGCTGTTGTTCGTTTATAATGCCTCCATTTGTTCAGAGAAACCTGGAAAGCCTCTATGGACAACATAGTTCTTTGAAACGACAACTGGGGCCGACCACAAAGATGTTACAACGTTAACCGTCGCGGTCAGACGTTTCTCACAGAGATGTTGCATTGCAAGTGGGGCAGACGGTCGCATTCCTACCATAATTTTCCGTACAGATTCCAGTGTGATGACGCTTAATGCAGCTGTTGCCCTTACCCCAAAAATTTCTCATGTATTGTCTCACTTACTCAAGCAATACTATGTCTTCTTCCTTCTCAGGACAATAACTCTACACTTTTACAACCTCAGCAGGAATTCGTTCGATAAACGTCATGCTCTCTCTGTGAGAAGGGATCGTTTAAATCATAAATTCCAGCTTTTCTCCCTCTTTGGTTTAAGAATATTTTTCTGCACTTCTTCTCTGAATAGGAGATTAACTAGTTGGTGCCTTCCGCCAATTTCTGCAACATCGCAAGGAAGTGCTTTGTCTTTCTCTAAATCAAATGAGTCCCCTGAAAGAGTTTTTTTTGGTCTTTTTTTTGTCATTGCGTTCCTCTATAGCCTGGCGGTTAGGGTAGCTGGTGAGTTACAGCTCGCTGGTTCAACACGGATGTTAACGTAACTTTGCATTATTTTATAAAGTCTCTATGCACATCAAAATTAAATTAATAGAAACTTTTTGACTCTTAAGTGAAGGTACTACATCTATTCTCAAAATCAGGGGTCTCCGAAATACGGCCTGCTGGACGCATCCGCTCCGCGAACGGATTCAATCACGCCCGCGCTTGAGCGAAAATTTTTTGGAGTATCGCGTGATTCTTTCCGCTCGTTTAACTTTAAGAGCGGCCGCTAAGAATATTGCCTTCACTTATTCATAAATAATGGAGATGTCAGCAGGGGCGCACTGCCTGCAGGGACTGCGACTTTCTGGCTGTGTTTGCTGTGTTATTATTTTAAGTGTTCTTTCTTTCGAACGTGTGTACATTATCTTCGTAGAAACTAGAAAGAGAAAACTAGATAGTAAGTGTCGTGTATTCAGTACAACGCGGACTGGGAAACATTTCATTACAGAGAAAGACAACAAACCAATGTGTGTCGTCGGTAGCGAAGTTCTTAAGGAATACAGTATTCCTCACCACTGCCATAAAAAGCTTGATGCACAGTTTGATAAGTTCATGGTCAAGGTACATGAACATAAACTCAAAAACTGAAATGTGGACTTAGTTTACAACAAAATATTATTTGAAAAAGGGTTTAGGAAAACGATGCCATTACAAAAGTAAGTTTACGAATTACCAATGATGTCTCCAAACAAGGCAAGCATTTCTCTGCGTTCATTACATAAAAGAAGTGCATATTAATTACAGCTGAAAAACTCCTTTCTGACAAAAATTAATAGTCTAAGCAGTTACTCTTTCAGCAAATACAGTGAAGCGTCATGCTGAAGACATTTCATTTAATTTACCAAATCAGTCACGAGAAAAGGCGTTTAAGTGTGCTTGGTACTCAGCAACCGTCGATGAACCTAAGCACATCTCTGATACTGCGCTACCCTTGTTGTTATTTAAAGGTGTTAATACAGACTCCGACGTTTATGAAGAACTAGGATCAGAGTTTCTTGTCTGCTGCAACAACAGGTTACGGTAGTTTTCCAGGGGTACAGTTAACTGTGGCTGAAAAGTACAACTTTCCTCCTACGCCGATGAAATGTGTTGCACAAATGCAGGTTTCACTGAAAGACAAAACAGAGACTATGAAGCCAGTTGCGTTACCGACCCCTTGACATTACATTGCGTTCTTCATCAGGGAGCACTTTGTGCATAGTCAGTGGATAACTGGCCATCTACCGTCTGATGAAGAACGTAATTTCTGCACTCAACTTCACTCGATGTCGTGGACTTAAAACACCGTCAGTTAAAGTCTTTCCTAGATGAGACAGAATCTTTGTCAAGTTATCTCTATACTACATGGCAATAAGGTGGTCAGTCTGCGGAAAAATTTTGTGAAGCTTTTTTTCTTTGACAGCGGAGACTGAAATATTTCAGAATAAGAAAACTAGTACTTTGGAAGTCCTATCGAACAAAGAATTGCCACGGAAAATAGCTTTCTTGACTGATGTTGGTGTCGAATGAAGTAAATAGTAAACTTCGAGGACACCACAATAGTATTTGTGACATTCACACGCGTGGTAAAGCTTGCAGACAAAAACTGGCGGTTTTAGAACACAACGTCAGACAGAAAATTTTCTCTAACTTTGTCAATTTCCATTCGTTGAATGGTCAGAATCGTTAAAGATTTCCACTCTTGTTTACCGATTTGAAGAAAGAATTCTTTTCGGGGTTCCCAGATTTAGATATTCATTCCGAGGAAATTCGAATTTTTCAGAATCCGTATTCTTTAACTGGAAGTCATTGATATGCAAGCTGATGACAGCGTGGAGGACAATTTAAAGAAAATAAAAAGTTTTTTCCAGAAGAAAACCACCAGGATCAAAGACTTCGCACGAAGTTTGTTATTTGCAGTTGGTACCACCTACTGCTGTGAAGAACCATTTTCTTTACTGAAATTTACAAATTCTAAATAAAGGAGTAACCTAAGTGACGAACGTTTATGAGGTATTTTGTTCATACAACATAGCCAAAATCTGACAAAATTTTGCTTCCAGAGAGAAATCTCCCACTAAGTGTACTAAATAGCACAACATGTGTCTTAGGCTTTTACTGAATATTTTATTAGTGAACAACCAATTTCGCTATAGTTTCCTTCTTTAATTTCTAAGAAAATATTTTATCTGGCCACAACGCGAGATTCAAAACTTGATATGTGGCTCTCATGGTGATCCGTGCACTAAAATGCTTTCGTCCTTACAAAAGTTGACTCAGACTTCTTGAAAATACTGCTGAGCTGAATTTACGGCTAAGTTTCCGAATAACAATCGTCAAAAGCAAGTTGAATGTTTCTGATGTCTCCTTTTGTTTTAATCTGGCTCTCAGATAAATATGATCCATTAGTACGAAATCTTCTGCCTCAAATAACGCGATGTATTCTTGAGGATCAGACAAGAGACAGCATAAAGAATTGCAAGATTCTGAAGAATAACTTTGTTATTTCAAAAGGCAATCAAATAAGACTACAAATACGAACAGTATAGACTTCGAGGGAGAGAGGAGCTGTGTAGAGATAATGAACGGCAGGTGGAACCAATAAGGAAACGACGACTGAAATTCTATAGACATCTGTTCGGGATGGATGCAGCCCTACTAACGAAGCAGATTATCAACATACTAAGCAACAGGCCTAAGATCTGTGATGAATAGTTCAAGGAAGTGAAGAAAGGCGTCAACAGCACTGGAGTGAATCAGGAAGCAATTTCTACCGATCACAGTTCAAATCACTGATCAGCGACTTGATCGGCTTCGACGATGGGCAAATCAGAGCATCGGTTGGACAGAAGAGAGAATACAGCTGGTCGGAGAAACAATGGAACGCTTTCTGGCTGCAAAGAAGGCTTCCAGAAATGCCTTACAGTTACTTGAAGTTATTTCTAATCGGAGAAAATGAATTCATATGGCAATATTTTCCACATAAATGACGGTTGAAACTTGGAGTTGTTTCTGACTTACACATCGAACAAAAACTTTTACCTTGGCGCCAGCTCATTTTTTTGCAGGTAGGAATATAGTTAGCTGGTGCAGCAATGCAGTTCGCACGTTCGCTATGTCCCTCGAGCAGAGATGGCGATAACAAAGGAACAAAAGGCGTTTCTCGTTCCCCATTTCCAAGAAATATAATTCAGTCACAACTGATTTCAAGCCCCACGGGGTAATGTGTCGGTCTCCATAGTTGTCTAAGTACAGCATATGATTGTTGTCATTATTATTATATCGGGTAGTTAGAATTAAACTGACGATGTTGCGAGTGCCGCAGACCGGATTGAATACATCACAAGACGCTGAAACATCGTAGGTATGTTCATTAATCTGTGCGCTACTGGAGTATGCTGAAAAAATAGTAGTTACACTTTCTGCCACCAAGTGAAAATATGGCGCTGTGAGCAGTCAGAATGTGAAATGTTTACAGTTTTTATTATTCTTTGACAATGTCAGCGGTGGGAGATATGCGATGTGTTGATTTAAACCATGTGTGGATAAAAATCCTACGTCAAGATCGCAATTATTCTTTACGGTTTGCCGGTTAAGGCTCATTACTGAACCATCTTCAGACCAGTTGAAAATGTTGTTCGGTGTGTGACACTCATTAGACATCGTCGTACTTTTTTAGAAATAAGTCGCCCTAATTAAATAAAAAATCCTAAAGTAAAAATCGTAGTTGGTCATGTAAACTGAGAAAGATAATCACTACATTAGTCAGTTAACATGACCAGCTAAGATTTTCTCTGTAGGTTTTTTTTATTTGAGTAGGGCGACTTAGCTCTAAAAAATACGACGATATGTAAGGAGTGGCACACGCTGAACAAGTTGTAGATTGATTTGAAGACGTCTCGGTAATGAGCCGAAATCAGTAATCAGTAAAGAAAAATTGCCATCTTGACGTAGGATTTTTATCCACATATGTTTCCTGTTCAGACGTCAATACACTGTTTGTCGCTTGACGACACGAGTCGGTTTCTTCTGCAAAGTGGCTGTCGGTGAAAAGGGTTAAGAAGGTTAAAGTTTTCTGTAAGAAACGCAATGGCTATTGTGAAGAAAGACCGTGGACTGTTGGAAAAGTTGTTTTATCAGAATGGAAGCAATAGCAGATCTACACTGCGGGAATATCGCCGACTGAAACAGCCGCGAAGAAGCCTCATGTCAGTGAATAGGCTAAAGAATATGATAGGGAAATCTGAGAAAACAGGTGAATTAGCTGGTGCAGCGGGGGGCCTGAAGCTGCCCATACCCGTGGAAGTTGTTTATGTAGTTGCTGTAGCTATGGTCGATCGTGCAGTACAGGTCTCACATACTGCAGCCACTGCTTGAGCTGTGTCACGGGAGTTGTCTGTGCCGCGGTCAATAGTTCGAAAGATTTTGCGGCGCATTTTATATTGGTACCTCTACAAGATTTGGAATATGAACCAAATAATGCCCCAAGATAGCTACAACGCTCTGACATTACCCTTCGTATTTTTGTCACGCATGGAAATGGATGACATGTGGCCGGGGAATATTCTTTGAACGGACGAGACACATTTTACTCTGCACGGCGACGTGAATGCACAGAACTGTCGCGTATGGGGTTCTGCTCTGCCCCATGCGGTGCAGCAACATCCAATGCACTGAGCTTATGTCACTGCGGTGTGGTATCACAACCTCCTTCATTCTCGATGCGATTTTCTTCGGGAAGACACCTTGTCGGGCTGTTTCGTGTACAAAGACAACGCCACGTTATAAGGACCGTTTTGTGCAGCATGTGATTCCAGCTTTGCAAGAACGCGACTGTGTCCACACCACTACATTCATGCAAGATGGGGCGACACCACGCGTCGCTTGCGTGCTGAAGATTTGCTTTGAGAAAGCTTCGGTACCGACCCTATCACCTCTAGATAATTTCAAAGTGTATGGCCTTAAGGATCGCTCGACCTAGATTCGTGTGCATTCTAATTATGGGGATATATGAAAGATATATATGATGGTCGAAGTAGAGAGGATATAAAATGTAGGCTGGCAATGGCAAGGAAAGCGTTTCTGAAGAAGAGAAATTTGTTAACATCCAGTATTGATTTAAGTGTCAGGAAGTCATTTCTGAAAGTATTTGTATGGAGTGTAGCCATGTATGGAAGTGAAACATGGACGATAAATAGTTTGGACAAGAAGAGAATAGAAGCTTTCGAAATGTGGTGCTACAGAAGAATGCTGAAGATTAGATGGGTAGATCACATAACTAATGAGGAAGTATTGAATAGGATTGGGGAGAAGAGAAGTTTGTGGCACAACTTGACCAGAAGAAGGGATCGGTTGGTAGGACATGTTCTGAGGCATCAAGGGATCACCAATTTAGTATTGGAGGGGAGCGTGGAGGGTAAAAATCGTAGAGGGAGACCAAGAGATGAATACACTAAGCAGATTCAGAAGGATGTAGGTTGCAGTAGGTACTGGGAGATGAAAAAGCTTGCACAGGATAGAGTAGCATGGAGAGCTGCATCAAACCAGTCTCAGGACTGAAGACCACAACAACAACAACATGAAAGATCGTATCCATCACGAATGTTCAAATGGCTCTGAGCACTATGGGACTTAACATCTGAGATCATCAGTCCCCTAGAACTTAGAACTACTCAAACCTAACTAACCTATGTACATCACACACATCCATGCCCGAGGCAGGATTCGAACCTGCGAGCGTAGCAGTCGCGCAGTTCCGGACTGAAGCGCCTAGAACCGCTCGGCCACCGCGGCAGGCTATCACGGATGTATCAGGACTCTTTATCTGAAGGATATCAAAAGACGGGATATCGCTCTAAACCGGATATGCTGCAACCAAATGTCGAGCATGCCTATCTAAGGATGCAGCATGATGCTGAATCGGAGACAATACTGAACACTTGTTGCAATTTGTGACCAAATCGCAATAAACGTATCAGAACCACCGTTAGCACGTGTTTGATCTTTCCTCCCCATTTCCTGCACCCACAGCACATTCTGACTGCTAACAGTGCCACATTTTCACATACTCCGCGAGCACACCTATTAATGAACATGCCTACGATGTTTCAGCGTCCTGCGATGCATACAGCCCGCACTGCAGCAACTGGAACATCGTTAATTGAACCACAACCACCAAGAGAGCGAACTCTGTCCATTTGTCTCCCCTTCCAACTGCTGTGAGAATAACAATAGCTGGAAATGCATTTATCAAATGGCTCTGAGCACTACGCGACTTAACTTCTGAGGTCATCAGTCGCCTAGAACTTAGAACTAATTAAACCTAACTAACCTAAGGACATCACAGACGTCCATGCCCATGCCCGAGACAGGATTCGAACCTACGACCGTAGCGGTCGCTCGGTTCCAGACTGTAGCGCCTAGAACCGCACGGCCACTCCGGCCGGCGAAATGCATTTATCTCCAGCCATGTTGACGAAAGTGTGTAACGAGTTTGACTGATATCAGGATGTTTGCCGTGCGTTTGTTGGATGGCACAATACCCGTTTGTGAAAAATAAATGAAAACTTTGATTGTAAACCTACTTGTCAAGTGCACATCTAGGTACTAGGTGTATGCATGTAAAAATGGACCTTTGCAAAAAGGGATGTTTCTTTTGAATATAAAACTTTGTAATCCTGTGTCTAAATTAAAATCCACCCCAACCATGATTCATGTAGGTTGAAATCTTGTAAAATCGGATGAATGTTTCAGCAGGCCGCCGTATAATGCGACCAGAAAATTTGGGAATTGTTGTGGTCCGCAACCCCCAACAGCTTTCTGTAACACCTCGTTTTGACAGCCTTCCGTAATCTCGTCAGCAGATTTCGACACCTATGGTTCTTTGCTGTAGCTGTGGAAGGCTGTGCCTAGCGAGCACCTAACTACTAAGAAAGCATGTGCATCACGAAAGACAATTTACTTATCAAACTGCGCTGCAAATATTTGTGTATTTCTTTAGCACGTTGTTAGTAATTCTGGGAACTTCAATAATGCAAACAAATGCACATTGCTGTTTTAGCACTGTAACTAGAACAATCTGACCGAAGATAACACACTATTAAGATTCGCCAAATGAAAGTCAATTAACAGTGTAGTTTCAGAATTAGAAACTAGACAATTTAGCTGAAGGGAATAAACTATTAAGCTTCACTACACTCCAGTGGTTCCTTTTCAGTATAGATTAATAAGCACAATATTAACAAAAACACAGAGAAAAACATTTCTCTTAGCAGATGTTGCATACCAATAAACTAAAATGAATGGACAGTTAGTATTAGCTCAGAGCAGGCAATGAGTCACTATGAAGGTTCAAAATGGTTCAAATGGCTCTGAGCACTATGGGACTTAACTTCTGAGGCCATCAGTCCCCTAGAATTTAGAACTACTTAAACCTAACTAACCTAAGGACATCACACACATCCATACCCAAGGCAGGATACCGTAGCGGTCGCGCGGTTCCAGACTCTAGCGCCTAGAACCGCTCGGCCACCCCGGTCGGCACCACTATGAAGGAACACTATGAAACAAATCAGTAGCTATAACAGATGTGCACATAAATTTAAGGAACAGCGCCCAGCTGCCTACAACCAATAATAATACATTTAACCCAGCGTGTCCAAATAACACACCTAAATTAGAAATCAGCGTTGAACTCAATAAACTGGAATATTTGTAACTTAAACAGAGAGAAACCCTCATACAAAAGCACATAAATATTAGGTTCGTGCACAAGTCCGTACCGTTTTTGTTTTGCAGTCTGATATTACGGTTGATATATGGGTTTCTTTATCGATTTTAATTTTTTATTTGTAGTTCAAGTGAACGGAGCTGTGGGCGCCAGAAAATGGAGTGCCAAATTGAGAAATCGAAACATTTCTGATATATTCTTGTTTCTGAGTTCAGTAGAGGGGTGACCGCAGCGGAAAAATTATTTTCTCGTTTTATTTTGACCCCTCCGTTCCGCGGCGGCGGTCTAAATCTTTGTAGTTGAGAGGGCATTGGCGGCCGGTGTGCTGGCGATAGCTTACGCCAGCACAATTTCTACAGCCACAGAACCGAAAAGTTCCCCAGCGTTAGTGGACTGCTGTAAATAGATCAAATGGTTCAAATGGCTCTAAGCACTATGGGACTTAACATCTGAGGTCATCAGTCACCTAGACTTAGTAATACTTAAACCTAACTAACCTAAGAACAGCACACACATCCATGTCCGCGGCAGGATTCCAACCTGCGACCGTAGCAGCCGCGTGGTTCTGGACTGAAGCGCCTAGAACAGCTTGGTCATAGCGGCCGGCTGTAAATTGTAGAAGAGGAAATATTATTGACGATTAAAGTCTCTGTTACATGTATGTTGTGTTTAAACGTATGGAAAAACTCTACAAACTTGTGAACCAACCTAATATAGTGATCTGAACCAGAATGCGCACATGGCTTCATTTAAGACAGGAAAATTGAACTTGTCTTTACTCTTAGTACACACTACAGGACACACAACATTTATGAATCATCCACATGAATTACCCACAGAGCACAAAGGCAACCGACAGACAGCCATAAATGCGAAGCAAAACAAACTTACGCGTGTAACTATTGCAAAACGCCTCTTAGGAAAACTGGGGTGAACTGAAGCATAAAACATACAGTATAAGAACACCACATACAGTGGATAACTCCAAGCCAGCCGGAGTGGCCGTGCGGTTCTAGGCGCTACAGTCTGAAGTCGAGCGACCGCTACGGTCGCAGGTTCGAATCCTGCCTCGGGCATGGATGTGTGTGATGTCCTTAGGTTAGTTAGGTTTAATTAGTTCTAAGTTCTAGGCGACCGATGACCTCAGAAGTTAAGTCCCATAGTGCTCAGAGCCATTTGAACCATTTTGATAACTGCACGTTAAGATGCTCACTAAGAGATTGCAGATGTCTGAGCATTTCCACTTTGACTGCAGTTTCCACGGACACCAAACAGCAGACGTAATATCAAGATCTTTTTCCGCCAGATTTTTGCGTCGCGTCTCCCAGGCATGTAAATAGACAGATTGGCAATGAAGGTGTTGGCTGAAAGTGTTATTCCATTTCTGCAGTTGCTTGCAGCGTCCATGACACTGTAACAGCCATCCTCCTGTTACCGCTCGGTAACAACTCATACGGAGCTGATCCGGGGTGGCGTTAAGTCGATGCGGCAGATCACGTGTGTGCCCCCTGGCGGGAAACTAAGCAGGCCGTTGCTTAGCTACGGGTAAAGAGGTCGAACTGCGCGTTCGATTACATACCGGAAGAGCGCACGGCTGATCTTATGTGCGTAATCTGTTAGCACCACACCATGGAAGTACCAGAAAACATTCAGCATCACATTGCTCTACAGTGCTTGGATCTTTCTCATTTTCTGCTGTGGTAAATCCACATGTTTCCATGTCTCGCGTTGTTCATTTGCCTTATTGTTACAGTGATACATGCAGCAGTCGTCGACAGTGATCAGGTGGCTAAAGCTTAGTAGCGAGCGAGGTGGCGCAATGGTTAGCTCACTGGACTCGTAGTCGGGAGGACGATGGTTCAAATCCTCATCCGGCATTCGACATTTAGGTTTTCCATAATTTTCTTAAATCACCCTGGGAAAAAGGCGGGGCGGCTCCGTCTCTGATGACTGCGCTGTCGATGGGACGTAAAACTCTACAATCTTCCATCATTCCTTCGTTATTTGTCATTCAGACTTTTATTTATCACAATGGATGCGTCTGCGCCACCCGACGAATAATGCACGTTGCCGTACACTTTCACCGATGCAGCATTCTTGCAGCGTTGTTGCTTTGCAAATGCAGAAAACAACCGCACGGTACTCTAGCCCTACAGAAATTGTATCTGAAAACCCTTAGAAAAAAAATTGTCTCGGTATTAACGCAGTAAGAATGATGACATCTTTGATCACAAACGATAGCAAGAGGAAATAATCCACAGTCTTCGTATGACGGCTTGGTTTGAGAAAAATTTAGTTTCATTGTCAACTAACTTCTTGTGAAGCAAGGAGTTCTTGATCACAGATCAGTCTGGCGATCGTCTATTTGCTTCAGCGTCAGTGAACGTGAGTCTTTTGTGAGAGTCACACGTGGCCAGCAACAATATCGAGAAAATGTTTTTGTTGCTGTAATAAAGCGACCCACAGTGAGCTGCCTTGACAACATGTATACACGTACTTACTAAACTTAAATTATTTTCCTTTGTTTGCCGTAATGCGAGGTTCATTTAATCGTGCGATTAGCTAACTTCGACTAATCGTCGCCTATGAAAGCATCATGGAAAAGTTTGCATACACTGCCACGTATAAACAACACTTTACACACACCATATTAAGATAAAACATTACTGTACAGATTTCTTTCTTACATTTGTAACATCTGTATTTCATGTCATTTTCAAATCTCTCTTCATTACAAGTAAAAAGTAGCTACATTCCGCCATTTTACGAAGGATCCACACTAAAATGACACCTTTTAAGATCGTTTTATGAACTTTGCTCTTTGTACAACAAAATGGTAACGGACAGGAGCTGGTAATTTGCTGTCACAGATACATATTCATCCAGAGACTTTAAGACTCTCGATAGCACATATCATAGGCATGTTACATATATTGCTGGCATGCCAGACTTAGTTGCTGTCTTGTGTAACAGTCAGGGAGCAAAGAATACATTAAGGACGTACAACTGGACATAAAATATTGTATACAATACATGGCTTAACCCCAGACAAAGTACATTATTTTAAACGGTATATCAAAAAATGTGTATATGAAGTACGTACAAAATTCAACAAATAAATGAAATAGAATACTGCATCAGTTGCTGGCGTGCCAGGTACAACGACTGCCTTATATCGTAAGTCATCAGTGTCTGACGGCTATTTCTAGACACACAGAAGCCAGACCTGACTATTTGTACACAAAGATAACTCACAGATTTTTTTATTTTATTTTTTAAGTAACAACCAATATATGATGCGAGAAAGGGTGGCAACCAAATGTCACCTGCGTCATAAAAGATATCAACCACTATTGTGAACATCAAATACTCCATGAGTTACAGTGTATGATAGATTCATAATATAAAACACAGTAAAAAACGATGGAATCGGTTCAATATAAAGAGAAACAACGTGGGAAATAACAATAATAAGAGGAGAAAGAAGCTCAAAACAAGAAGGGTTATGTGGCCACATAAAGTAAACAAACACCAAAATATAAAACGTGTGTAAATCAATATCATACTCCTAAAAGAAGAGCAGTTTGTTACAATATGTATTCAACATTCGCTACATAATGCATTATTCGATATGTAGGAATTCCAAAACAATGTTCTCAAATCCTATACATGCCTCTAATATTGAGCAAATACATGCTAACGCATCATCTTCTTTGAAGAAAGATATATGCTAACCAATAACAGAATTAAGACGGGAACAGGCATAAATTATTGTATGATGCGCAACAAGTAAAATATGAGGTCATACACATTACATAATTAAGAATAAAAAAAGTGTCAACAATTGTAAAATGTAGGGAGGGGCAGCAAATAAATAACAGTTGCAATACGAAGCGAAGAAAATGGTTCAAATGGCTCTGAGCACTATGGGACTTAACATCTTAGGTCATCAGTCCCCTAGAACTTAGAACTACTTACTGCATTTCTTTCTCACTGTCATTCATTAATTACTTGAAACTGTCCTTGCAGTGGCTAGGCGATCTGCCGCTTTACCAACCGTTGAGCAATCCTGTTTGGCACTTGGTTTTAGGTTATAGACGATACTGGCGGCTTCAAAAATGGTTCAAATGGCTCTGAGCACTATGGGACTCAACTGCTGTGGTCATAAGTCCCCTAGAACTTAGAACTACTTAAACCTAACTAAAACCACACCTTCTGCTGGAAAAGTCATGGCTACGGTGTTTTTCGGTTCCGAAGGACTCTTGCTTGTGGACATCATGCCAAGCCGAGCCACCATAAATTCTGATCCATATGTGACGACACTGAAGAAACTTCAAGCTCGACTGAGTCGTGTTCGACCACATCGCCAAAAGCAGGATGTTTTGCTGTTGCACGACAATGCACGGCCACATGTCAGTCAAAAAACCATGGAATCGATCACAAAACTCGGATAGACAACACTGAAACACCCGCCTTACAGTCCATGTGACTTTCATCTCTTTGGGAAACTGAAAGACTCTCTTCGTGGAACAAGGTTTGAAGATGATGACTCCCTTGTGCACTCTTCCAAACGGTGGCTCCAACAGGTTGGTCCAGAATTTTACCGTGTGCCTATACAGGCGCTGGTTCCAAGATAGCGTAAGGCAGTTGAGAGGGATGGAAATTATGTGGAGAAATGAAAAGAGTGTTCCTAAAGGATGTATCTATACACTGTAAAACTTTCAAACATGTAGAATAAAAGATGGATTTAGAAAAAATAGAGTGACCATCGGAAGACAACAGTACACTTGTAATGTCTCTATTCCACAGAGTATACAGCAATGGCTTCTTCGCTTCGGTGGTCTTGCGGTTCTAGGCGCTGCAGTCAACCAGCGCCTGTATAGGCACACGGTAAAATTCTGGACCAACCTGTTGGAGCCACCGTTTGGAAGAGTGCACAAGGGAGTCATCATCTTCAAACCTTGTTCCACGAAGAGAGTCTTTCAGTTTCCCAAAGAGATGAAAGTCACATGGACTGTAAGGCGGGTGTTTCAGTGTTGTCTATCCGAGTTTTGTGATCAATTCCATGGTTTTTTGACTGACATGTGGCCGTGCATTGTCGTGCAACAGCAAAACATCCTGCTTTTGGCAATGTGGTCGAACACGACTCAGTCGAGCTTGAAGTTTCTTCAGTGTCGTCACATATGCATCAGAATTTATGGTGGTTCGGCTTGGCATGATGTCCACAAGCAAGAGTCCTTCGGAACCGAAAAACACCGTAGCCATGACTTTTCCAGCAGAAGGTGTGACTTTGGTTTTTTTTCCCCTTGGCTGAATTTGCATGATGCCACTCCATTCATCGCCTCTTCGTCTCTGGTGAAAAATGATGGAGCCATGTTTCATCACCAGTCACAATTTTTTTTTTTTTTTTTTTTGCACTATGGGACTCAACATGTGTGGTCATAAGTTCCCTAGAACTTAGAACTACTTAAACCTAACTAACCTAAGGACATCACACACATCCATGCCCGAGGCAGGATTCGAACCTGCGACCGTAGCGGTCGCGCGGTTCCGGACTGAGCGCCTAGAACCGCTAGACCACCGCGGCCGGCCCTATCACAATTCTTCCAAGAAATTCATCTCCATCATTCTCGTACTGTTCCAACAGTTCGCTGCATACCGTTTTTCTTGTTTCTTTGTGAGCCACTGTCAACATCTTGGGAACCCATCTGACACAAACCTTTTTTTAACGCCAACACTTTCAGTATTCTGCAAACACTTCCTTCCCCTATCCCAACGTAGCATGACAATTCGTTCACTGTGATGCACCAGTCGGGGTAGTCACCAAATCGTTAACACTCTGCACATTGTCTGGAGAGTGTGCAGTACGAGGCCTGCCGCTGCGAGGACAATCCTCAATATTGCCGTGCCCGCTTTCATCACGTAACCTGCTTGGCCACCGACTAACTGTACTGCGATTGACAGCAGCACCTCCATACACCTTTTTCAACCTCTTGTGGATGTTTCCCACTGTCTCGTTTTCACAGCACAGGAATTCAATGACAGCACGTTGCTTCTGACGAACGTCAAGTGTAGCAGCCACCTTGAAGACATGCTGTGACGGCACCACTCACGGGAACAGGTTGAACTAAGTTTGAAAACAAGCGGGAAGGATGTATCTACACACTGTAAAACTTTCACACACGCAGAATGAAAACTGTATTCTTACAAAAATAGTGTGCATTTCTTTTGGAGTGACCCTGGTAATATACATACATTATAAGCTTGTACAACAAGTATAAAAATACTGTGGGAGCCTTCAGTGTAATTTATTTACTATTTGTTGCCGCCATGCAGTGGGGTAAATTGCTTTCCTTTTTAGAAAAACCTTTAACTACTATTCCTATGGGCGCGCAGGACTTATTTTTGGTTACCGCTTTCTGATTTTGTTAATCAGTAAGAAAAGTAAAGAGATGCAACCTGTTCATCACATTCCACCGAAACACGGCGGCGCGGCAGATCAAAGCGGCGATAGAGGGGCCGCTTCTATTTCCAGTAGCGCAGTGCCGTGTAAAGGCCCACAGGGCCCCGTCATATAGAGAAGCGCTTCTCTGTAGCGCACAGAGCCTTCAGACGTCACTACGCAGCGCGGCGCTTCTCGAAAGAGAAGCGGCTCGTTTGCCGCCGCTTCGATCTACCGCGGCGCCGTGTTTCGATTCCGTCTTGGAGTGTGATGAGCAGAATGCATCTCTTTCACTTCTCTTAGTGAACTACAAAATAAAAAAGAGTTACTGAATTTTAAATAAAATCCTGAGTGCCACAATTTCTCGAAGGAAGATAGTTAAACATCTACTAAAACGGAAACCAATTTACTCTACTAAGTGGCGGCTGCCGAAGGTAAACATATATGTGCCATCTAGCTTGCTGAATGTGGGTCAATTTATTACAACAACAAAATCTTTTTATCTATGTTGTAACTCCACATGTGTGATTCCCACCACAGTCTAATGTTCACTGACTTTGGAGCAAACAGAAGAGCGCCAAACTGATGTGTATTCAAGGATTCGTCGCTTCACAAGACGTTAATTGACAATGAAACTAAATATACTCAGAGCAGACAGTTGTATAATGGCTGTGATTACTTTCCTCTTGTCATCGTTATTGATTAACGTTTCGGTATCTTTCTTACTCTGAAATTACAATGAAATGAACACCATTAGCTGCTTACAAGCGTTGACATACGTCAACGGGGACAGATGAAAATGTGTGCCCCGACCGGGACTCGAACCCGGGATCTCCTGCTTACATGGCAGACGTTCTGTCCATCTTTTTTTCTCATTTTGTTCTTTATTGTTCGTTCCATTTGTTCGGGGCGGACGTCCCATGTCACGCTTTCGCGTTCGTCGTTGGACTATTTACTCAGTTTTTTGTTATAGAGGGCTTCTAGCCCTCTGACCGAACACGCTGAGCTACCGTGCCGGCAAATCCATCTGAGCCACCGAGGACACAGAGGATAGCGCGACTGCAGGGATTTATCTCTGGCACGCCTCCCGCGAAACCCACATCCTCAACGTATTGTCCCGGACTACATTCGTAGTGCCCCTGCCCATTATACTCATTACTCGCGGCGCGTTGCCGATTCCCGTAAGACTTCGGCACTGTTTGTGCATTCGCACAGGAGAAGATGGTCAAGTGGCCGGTAAGCTTTAACTATATATATATACTAAGATGGTATCTGTCCTTTCGGATATGTCCGAAAGAACAGATACAATCGGTGACCATGCAGCTCGTTAGAATGAAATTACAATGAAATGAACACCATTAGCTGCTTACGAGCGTTGACATACGTCAACGGGGACAGATGAAAATGTGTGCCCCGACCGGCACTCGAACCCGGGATGTCTTGCTTACATGGCAGACGCTCTATCCATCTGAGCCACCGAGGACACAGAGGATAGCGCGACTGCAGGGATTTATCTCTGGCACGCCTCCCGCCTTACTCTATTCGGACACAGTTTCTTTTGTAAGAGTTTTCAGATACAGTCTCTGTAGGGATGGAAAATATGATGAATGTACTGTCAGCATTCTTGCTACAGAGTGCAGAATTTCAGCTTTTCATTGTAACTCCAGAGCTTGCCTAAGATATTGTAATAACTTGCTGCGTGTTGCGCAAATTTGGTCGTGATAGAGACAATACAGATTTGAAGACACTTTGCATACTTGTGTGTTACATGACAGATCCTATACAAACGGGAATAGATGTTAGTGATACTCACCAACCGTCTTCTTCTCTAAAGAACTTTTACCCATTTTCTGCAGTTTATCTGAATATTCCTTACACACCATTTTGCATGTCGATGGATGTTTTTCAGTTTGACACAAGAAATCTTCTACATTGATGTCAATCTAGCCAACAGTATGACCTCCGCAACCGTACTGCCAAATACCAGTACACAGCAATCTCAATACGTCACGAGTAAAGTTGATAGATTAAAATGACAAAATTTCCAAACATTCCCTGGCTGACCTGGCGGCTGGCGGTGAACACAATAAAACACTGAGTGAACATTAAATGTTATGTATATTACTGCATGTTACAGCTTACATCAAATTTTTGTTGTTTTTAATTCCGTAGCAAAAGTCGTTGTATGTTGCAAACTTCAAATGACAACGAAAACTTTATTCTAGTTTTACCATATCGACACTCATGTCGTTTCTAGAACCAGAGCATAAATGATTCATGTGACCCATGACTCTTTTCTCACAGACATTGCTATGGAACCGGCATTATTCTTTTGATAATCAGTAAATAAATTAGTTCAAATGGTTCAAATGGCTCTGAGCACTATGGGACTCAACATCTGAGGTCATTAGTCCCCTAGAACTTAGAACTACTTAAACTTAACTAACCTAAGGACATCACACACGTCCATGCCCGAGGCAGGATTGGAACCTGCGACCGTAACGGCCGCGCGGTTCCAGACTGAAGCGTCTACAACCGCTCGGCCACACCGGCCGGCGAATCGTTCATATTTCAGTACTGAACACCGAGCAGGGGGCTGAAATATCGAACAGATCGGTAAAAAACCGAATATCTGGCAACTCGTATCACGAGCCAATTGTTAATATGCGGCATTAACCGCTGCTTGGCCGGTTAGCAGAGCCATCGACTGGCGTCGTGTGAAGTCCGCCGTTGGAAGCAACGTTCCGCCAGCGGTGGCCCAGTGGCGCCACAGAAGCGCCGTGATATGCATGCCTGTAGGCACACGTTTAAAGCAAAGCTTCGCCAGCGGAAGCGCCACCGAGGAGCGAGTCTCGGCTTCGTACTAAAGGGCTGTTAAGAGCCGATAAACACACATTTTGTTCAAACTGTTCAAATGTGTGTGAATTCCTAAGGGACTAAACTGCATAGGCCATCGGTCCCGAGACTTATACACCACTTAAACTAACTTGCTGTATTGTCTTATGCTAAGAACAACACGCACACCCGTGCCCGAGGGAGGACTCAAACCTCCGGCGGGAGTGACCGCGCATCCCGTGACAGGACGCCTCAAACATTCTGTCAAACTTAAAAAATGATTGCCAAACATTTGGCTGTGTACGGTGTTGTTTGACGTGTTTGTCTAGCATAGATCATGTTTGAAGTGATTGCGAGAAATTTTAATTGACAGAAAGTTTGACAAGATGTTTGTTTGTGTCAATGATACGCTGCATACAAAATTGTTTTATTACCATTTATCTCACTATATCGTGACGTTCTACAACTATGGAAAGTACGACCGAGGACAAAGACAATACAGCAATGGCAGTTACCAAAACGATAAAGGTATCACATCTTTCCCGGCCATACGTTAGGCAGGAAGAGTTTATAAGCTATCAGTGTTTTACGCATAACATGCAAGCGGGAGGGCAATGAAATAGAAGAAATCGAAGTTCTCCGGTTCTTTCACGGACGCTGTATTGAGTATGTTCCCACGTTGTGATATTTTAATGAACTGTCAAGTAGAAGAGAAATCTTTGCATACAGTACTTGGGTCTCCTTTCTTATTGCGAGGACGAATTGTCTAACGTTTCACTTTCCATCCACACACAAGGTTCTGAGTGTAACATTTTCATTAACAGGTTTTCATGTGTATTTTTCTCATTTTAAACCATTTGCGGGACCAGTGTCTTGTTTTCTTATTCGTTAAACGTAGTGCCTGAATTTGTAGCCATTCCTTCTAGGGCCAAAATCCAGCACACACGAAAAGCGTCTACTTAAGTAAGTTAAATTGACGAGTTTTCTTGGTATGTGTAACGCTTGTTTGATACATCAGCGACTATATAAAACCGAATTTGACAGATAAGTTTCCTGTTTTGCGAGGCCCTTAACGAGTTTTTGAAAGTTTCGTTGTCCATTCGAAGACGATGTAATCATCATGTTCTGAAAGTGATATTTCCTTTAGCAGATTTTCGTGGGTTAATTTCTCATTTCCATCCATTCCCTCGACCAGCGTCTTGTTTTCTTCATCATCTTCTCCTTTTTTTAAACCCAGTACCAAAGTTAATGACAGGACTACTTTACAAGCATTTGTGGCCACTCTCACTACTGTCAAAATACTCACAAGCACGAACAGCTTCTGCTTCTAAAGTGAGGTTACGTTGACAAAAATTGTTTGTACGTGTACGGGCTTGTTTGGCAAATCCGTGGCTAGATGAGAGGAATTTGGTCACGTCTGATTGGTTACGGGGGCATCGGGAGCGTGCCTGCCTTGCGAATATTAAACAATGCTACATGCAACCGCTATAGTTTGTTCATTGTTACTTCACAAACCTCACAAACACTCAATACACGAAAGAAACAGCAGCTAAAGCAGTGAGTGGAAGCTAGTGTATCCGTGCATAAGAAGGCAGCATAGGCGTCCGCAGAAGAGGAGGGAAGGGAGCACTTGTCGCGTCCTGGAATCTGGGAACAGGCTTTTTATTCATTACAGAATTCTCAAGCACTTCTGGGAGAGATTATAAGTGACTCTACAGAACTGTAGGTGCTGAGCCAGAGGCAAAATGCTGTGACTCTTTATCAGTCTCTGTACGACATTCGTATCATGGAGTTGGGAAATTGTGCCCAGTCCTAGAGTCTGGTTAAAATTACTTGATAGATGACGTCTGTCACTTGCCACATCGGCTGCCGGCTACCGGTCGCTTGTTCTTAACACAGAAACATTGCGGATCACGCCACAAGTGCTGTTACGGTGTACCGTGAAACTATGTTGGTAGCGGCCGCTGCGAGGTGTGTCGGAAATGTGAGATGCCCTTTCGACAGCAAATTTTAAGTGACCACCAAAAGAACTGCAGCAGACGATACAGATTGTAGCCTGAATTGAAACTCATGTCCCGACCTAACCAAAACATAATGATGAGCAATATAAACGTTCAACGACCAGCGGCAGAACTAAAATCACCATCACCTTGTTCTACTAGGAAACTCAGGACAGAAAAATTTCAGTTTCGGCGCTAAAAAAAGATCTGTAATTTCTCACTGTTGTTGTTGTGGTTTTCAGTCCAGAGACTGGTTTAATGCAGCTCTCCATGCTACTCTATCCTGTGCAAGCTTCTTCATCTCCCAGTACCTACTGCAACCTACATCTTTCTGAATCTGTTTAGTGTATTCATCTCTGGTCTCGCTCTACGATTTTTACCCTCCACGCTGCCCTCCAATACTAAATTGGTGATCCCTTGATGCCTCAAAATATGCCCTACCAACCGATCCTTTCTTCTAGTCAAGTTGTGTCACAAATTTCTCTTCTCTCCAATTCTATTCAGTACCTCCTCATTAGTTCAGCATTCTTCTGTAGCACCACATTTTAAAAGCTTCTATTCTCTTCTTATCTAAACTATTTATCGTCCACGTTTCACTTCCATACATGGCTACACTCCATACAAATAATTTCAGAAACGACTTCTTGACACTTAAATCTATACTCGATGTTAACAAATTTCTCTTCTTCATAAACGCTTTCCTTGCCATTACCAGCCTACATTTTATATCCTCTCTACTTCGACCATCATCAGTTATTTTACTCCCCAAATAGCAAAACTCATTTACTACTTTAAGCGTCTCATTTCCTAATCTAATTCCCGCAGCATCACCCGATTTAATTCGACTACATTCCATTATTCTCGTTTTGCTTTTGTTGATGTTCATCTTATATCCTCCTTTCAAGACATAGTCCATTACGTTCAGTTGCTCTTCCAGATCCATTGCTGTCTCTGACAAAATTACTGTGTCAACGGCGAACCTCAATGTTTTTGTTTCTTCTCCATGGATTTTAATTCCTACTCCGAATTTTTCTTTTGTTTCCTTTACTGCTTGCTCAATATACAGATTGAATAAAATCGGGGATAGGCTAAAACCCTGTCTCACTCCCTACCGAACCACTGCTTCCCTTTCATGTCCCTCGACTCTTATAACTGCCATATGGTTTTTGTACAAATTGTAAATAGCCTTTCGCTCCTTATATTTTACCCCTGTCACCTTCAGAATTGGAAAGAGAGTATTCCAGTCAACATTGTCAAAAGCTTTCTCTAAGCCTACAAGTGCTAGAAACGTAGGTTTGCTTTTCATTAATCTATTTTCTAAGATAAGTCGTTGGGTCAGTATTGCCTCACGTGCTCCATCATTTCTACGGAATCCAAACTGATCTTCCCCGAGGTCGGCTTCTACCAGTTTTTCCATTCCTCTGCAAAGAATTCGTTTAATATTTTGCAGCCGTGGTTTATTAAACTGATAGTTCGGTAATTTTCACATCTGTCAACACCTGATTTATTTGGGATTGGAATTATTATATTCTTCTTGAGGGTATTGCGCCTGTCTCATACATCTTACTCACCAGATGGTAGAGTTTTGTCAGGGCTGGCTCTACCAAGGCTGTCAGTAGTTCTAATCGAATGTTGTCTACTCCCGTGTCCTTGTTTCGGCTCAGGTCTTTCAGTGCTCTGTCAAACTCTTCACACAGTATCATATCTCCTACTTCATCTTCATCTACATTATCTTCCATTACTATAATATTGTTTAAAGAACATCGCCCTTATATAGACCCTCTATATACTCCTTCCACCTTTCTGCTTTCCCTTCTTTGCTTAGAACTGGGTTTCCATCTGAGCTCTTGATATTCATTCAAGTGATTCTCTTTTCTGCAAAGGTCGCTTTAATTCTCCTGTAGGCAGTATCTATCTTACCCCTAGTGATATGCCCATCTACATCCTTACATTTGTCCTCTAGCCATCCCTGCATAGCCATTTTGCACTTCCTGTCGATCTCATTTTTGAGACGTTTGTATTCCTTTTTGCCTGCTTCATTTACTGCATTTTTATATTTTCTCCTTTCGTAAATTAAATTCAATAACACTTCTGTTACCCAAGGGTTTCTATTAGCCATCGTCTTTTTACCTACTTGATCCTCTGCTACCTTCACTATTTCATCACTCAAAGCTACTCATTCTTCTTCTACTGTATTTCTTTCTCACTGTCATTCATTAATTACTTGAAACTGTCCTTGCAGTGGCTACGCGATCTGCCGCTTTACCAACCGTTGAGCAATCCTGTTTGGCACTTGGATTTAGGTTATAGACGATACTGGCGGCTTCCAAATAAAAAATGATAGAATAAGGGCAAAAAATTCAATATGATAATGAAAACGACACGTCGAAGTATTACAAATTTAAAAAATATATTTCAATCCGTTAAATGAATAATAATAATAATAATAATAATGTAAGTCTTTTGATTAGATTTACAAATAAAAAATTCTGTCCTTCACCAGTTTCGAACCGAAGTTTTTTTATTAGATTTAGAAGCAACAAAATTCTTTGTCCTTCACCAGTTTCGAACCGACATCTTCTACACAACAAGTTAATGCGCTACGGTCCAAATGGTTCAAATGGCTCTGAGCACTATGGGACTTAACATCTGTGGTCATCAGTCCCCTAGAACTTAGAACTACTTAAACCTAACTAACCTAAGGACATCACACACATCCGTGCCCGAGGCAGGATTCTAACCTGCGACCGTAGCGGTCACGCGGTTCCAGACTGAAGCGCCTAGAACCGCACGGCCACACCGGCCGGCTTAATGTGCTACGGTACGGTACTGCCATGGATGCAGTTACTACATTCCTGACTCATATTCCAGTAGCAACGATGATTTGTAGCCTCAAAATTTTGATATCACGTAATGTCGGGCGAAACTTTCCTAATGTAAGTCGATCTCTGTGATTATTAACAGTATGTATCACGCTGAATTGCTTCTTGTGCGGAAGGATTGTCGTAGTGTTTGGTTAGTGCTGCGTATGAAACGCACGAGCGCGTGTGGTGTGTGTGTGTGTGTGTGTGTGTGTCTGTCTGTGTGTGAGTGAATGAGTGTGTGTATGTGTGTGTGTGTGCGTGTGTGTGTGTTGTTTTATGGTCATCATGTGTGACGAAATACGGAATTAAAGGGCCTGATCTAGGATTCATGATACCAACACAACATGAAAGTAATCTGGACAAGGTGAACTGATCAATTGTTGTGGCGGTTCGGCAACGGCGAACGGTTCGGGCGTGACGTTGAGCGCTCTGATTGGAGGACACCAGCTCCAACGCGTGAGGTGTCAACTATCAAGTAATTTTTGTGAGACTATAGATGCGGTGGTGATTTCGATGTTGTTCTGCAGCCACGATGTATGTGAAACTTTACAGTATAGTGGCGAAACAATGTGCCAAATTATTTCTTCGTCACTTCCTCGTGGAACCCTTATCGAACTCCAGATTGCCCTGGCGCACGCATCCCGGTGCCAGTCCCCAGAGCAGCATATACATGGCAGCAGAAGACCTATATGTGCCCGTCATCCACCTCCCAAAATCTCGTTTGCTGCACGTTGGAAACACAACAGCAGTTGACCTTTTTCTGTGGACGACGGAGACGCTTTGTGACTTGCTGAGTATACATTCAGTTTTCACACGGAAGGACTACTGTAATGTAGGTGTTTATTTTGATATTTGATCTTAGGAGTTAAATACATCGGTCGGAAAACGACAATACCGCTGTCTGCGATAGCAGAAAAGAAATAAAGTGTGAAATGTCAAGGTGAAAAAGACTTTCTCTACAGGGAGTGGGACCTTCTCAAACTCGAGGACTGGCTTTTTCTTCCAGTCCTAGGCTGTTAAAAGTCGATTCTACCCGACAATTTGAGGTTGGTTTTCGGAGACTTTTCACATTCATCCAGTCGAATCACGGTCCTTGGTTACCGTTTTTCCAACCAGCTCAAAAAACGTTGTTTTCATAACAAGTTTTATTCAGTTCTACGTCAGTCATCGTTGAAAACATGAAAGTAATGTAATAAATCCAGATGTAAAGTTTCATAATAAAAGAAAGTGCTATCTATAAACCCAGGTGCTATCAACCTTGAGTAAGTAGTATTTAATGTTTATTCCGAGTTTCTTCGCTTCGTAGAACATTAATGGGGCACTTTTTGTTGGTAATTTCTGTTGATATCCAACAGGATTTTCTCAAACTACCTGAATTTTTACATTTCAGATTTTTAATTTCAGTGTGAGCCTAACATTGTAGAATAGTAATAAATATTTTGTGCCTATTTTCTACCTGTGTCTAAGTCATTGGTTACCCTGGACGTTTTCATGTATGGTATACTTTTAGATTGTTGCATACCAAAAGATTGCGTGCACTATTGAAGTATGCATATTACTGACGTGTTAGAGTAATATACCTCACAAGTATTTGTTGAATAATAATCAGTCGTTTGAAGTGCTGTACAGTTAGTTTTGCAAACCTTCTGTCAAAATTAGAGCTGCTTGGGGCACGACACTTTTCCAAATTGAACGAATGAGTTACCGTACATGACAAACGGCAAGTTTAGAATTTTGCCCCTCGTGGATAAATTTTTGCGGACTCACTGTTGGTTTCATGTGACAGACACGTGTGTTCCCCTCAAAACAGCAACGAATAATTACTATGCAACTCGTCTACATCAGCTGCGTGAAAATTAAAAACCTATGATTCAAAAATAAGAAGTAATCTTTTTATCACAGCAAAAATGATTTTGCGGAAGGATATGCGAATTCTGTGTACAACCACCCTATTCTCCACATGTAGTAGTACCTTCTGACATCCCCCTGTTCTCTCGTGTGAAGAAATTTGGTACTGCAAAACTCAAGAGTCCACTGATATGATTATGACAGCCGTAGATGGATGTTTTGCAGACCTTTCAGTCACGCACTTCAGCAGTGGAAAGTTGGGCAAAGTTGGTCAAAACGCGTTGATCGTTATGGGAGACCACGAGGATAAATAAATGATTTTTTTGACATAAAAAGCTCAATTCTTGCAATCAACCGCAGAACATTTCTTTTTGTCAATTAGATCTCCCTCAGTAACTGTGTTTTGACTCTCACGAGCAGTTCTAAATCTTCCAAATGGTTTTTCTTTCACAGTTTTGCTGTTTCATTTTGGCATGTATTTCTTACGTCATGTAAATCTTTGACCCATTTATACAATTCAGTTTCAGATTTTACAAAACGGAACTGTCTTTGCACACTGCTTGACTTTAAACGTCTTCTCCCTCTTGACACTAACGCCATTACCGTACACGTTTCGCTCGGTCTAGAAGGATACTGTGTTTCGTTCTGGACTTTTATTAGCACAACAACCATAGTTCGAACCACAACTCACAGAATCGTCAGAGTTATTTCTGTTTCTTCTAATGTTTCCACAATTCCGAACCAAATTTCGGCATCGTTCGAATGAATGTCCATGAAATTAACTAACAACTAACACATACGTAGGTCCTCAGGAGAAGTAGGTAATTTCGAGCGCATACCACGTTTTCATCCTTCATCTTTGCAAGGTTGACAATATTAACTGGAATCCATTGTATTGTTAAATTCTGGAACCTCCGCAAAGACAAATGCTGTTTGCTAGCATATACGAAGAAAACAAAGAAAATTTTCTTTGTGTTTGAAATCTTATGGGACTTAACTGCTAAGGTCATCAGTCCCTAAGCTTACACACTACTTAACCTAAATTATCCTAAGGACAAACACACACACTCATGCCCGAGGGAGGACTCGAACCACCGCGGGGAGGCTAATCCCGCGCGGCCAAAGAAAATTAATTCAGTTTTATCTCCAATGTAGCGATTATCATTATGGATAGTTGCGCCGGCCGCGGTGGTCTCGCGGTTCTAGGCGCGCAGTCCGGAACCGTGCGACTGCTACGGTCGCAGGTTCGAATCCTGCCTTGGGCATGGATGTGTGTGATGTCCTTAGGTTAGTTAGGTTTAAATAGTTCTTAGTTCTAGGGGACTGATGACCACAGCAGTTGAGTCCCATAGTGCTCAGAGCCATTTGAACCATTTGATTTGATAGTTGCAGATTCAAGAGACTAGTAACTGCGAACGTCTGAGTCAGAGAAACTATTAAGGGAAACTGAACAAACTACGATGACATTGTGCCGTGTTATCTGTTTACCAAGACGCCATCTGCCACAGCTACGGCAGGGGTGTACGTACATTCCCCCAGCCACCTGGCGAATCAAGAATTTGACAGCTTCCAACATCATTTTTAAGTACTTGCAATAATTCTCAGCAGCTAAAATTCTGATACAGGGTTTCTTTCGGTGTACTCTTCCTGCACAAATACCTTTTACTGCCTAGCGTCAGAAAATTGGTAAACAGTGTTGTCTGTTGCAGCTCGAATAATAAAATCTTGCCGGCCGCGGTGGTCTAGCGGTTCTAGGCGCTCAGTCCGGAACCGCGCGACTGCTACGGTCGCAGGTTCGAATCCTGCCTCGGGCATGGATGTGTGTGATGTCCATAGGTTAGTTAGGTTTAAGTCGTTCTAAGTTCTAGGGGACTGATGACCACAGATGTTAAGGCCCATAGTGCTCAGAGCCACTTGAATAAAATCTTGACTATCTTGACCTGCACAGGTGATTCTAGTTAATATTAATAAGATGATGATGATGATGTTTGGTTTGTAGGGCGCTCAACGGCGCGGTTATCAGCGCCCGTACAATTTCCCAACCTTTGCTCAGCCCAATTTCGCCACTTTCCTGGATGATGATGAAATGATGAGGACAACACAAACACCCAGTCATCTCGAGGCAGGTGAAAATTCCTGACCCCGCCGGGAATCGAACCCGGGACCCCGTGCTCGGGAAGCGAGAACGCAACCGCGAGACCACGAGCGGCGGACTAATAATATTAATAAGAAGCGAGCAGAGCTCCAGTGATACACATTTTCTGCGTCACGGCCGGTTTCCTTCAAAATAACGTCATCAGGTTACCCTGCCAACAGTCACCTAACAAGTTGCGCCTGTGTCACGGCTTAAAAAGTCTAGTTATCTTACATAGTGTTACATAAGATAGCTAGATTCCTTGAGTCATGATGCTGGCACAACTCTGCGAGGATTTGTTTTGAATACTGTTGACAGGGCAACCTTTTGAAAGAAACTGCTCTTGGCGTAATAAACGTGTGTGGTGGTTTCTTATTAATATTAACAAATAATATAACTGTGTGACTGATAGACGCCAGGGGTAGGGTTGGTGTTGTCGTCTTTCACACGGCATTCCACGTGCTCATGTGATCAATATCGCTCTGCGTTTAGCCTTCCCCTCCCTCCGCGCAGTATATAAGTACTCTGCCCCTCCTGGCAGGTGGCGTTGCGTGGCTCTGCACGTGCCTGGGAAGCAGCGAGCATATGAAGCGCGAAACACCTGCGATAGGATGGCGCCTGACCCTATCACATAATACGCTCAAACGTTAACCACAAAGTTGTTTCAACCGATTTATATGGCTTTTATCAATAATTTTGTGTGATGTTTATCTTATTGATGTTGTCTCCAGACCGAAGACTGGTCTGAAGGAGCTCCTCGCGCTGGTCTATCTTGTACTAGCCTCCGTCTCTACTGAAGTACTGCACTCTACACCCATCTGAACCTGCCTGCTGCATACTAATCTCTGCTTCCTGATACGACTTTTATCCTCCACACTTCTGTCGGTTGCCGAATAGACGATTCCTTCGTGCCTCGAGAAATGTCCTATCCGTTCCTTCTTTTACATAGTCACATAGATTTTGTCACAAATGTCTTTTTCCCCATTCTGATTTAGTACCTCATCGTTACTCACCGGAGCTACCCATCCAATCTTCAGCATTCTTCTGTAGTACCACATTCAAAAATTTTTCTTCTTGTGTGGACTGTTTATCGTCCACGTTTCACTTCCGCGCTAAGCAATTGGAAATTGGTGGTAAGGTCTTACGGGACCAAACTGCTCAGGTCATCGGTCCCTAAGCTTACGCACTACTTAATCTAACTTAAACTAACTTGCGCTAAGGACAACACACACACCCATGCCCGAGGGAGGACTCGAACCTCCGACAGGGGGAGCCGCGCGGACCGTGACAAGAAGCCCTAGACAGCACGGCTACCCCGCGCGGCCCGCGCTAAGCTGCATAATGCTAACATTTAACCACTGAGCCACCAAGTCACCATGATAAAAGGTGCACTCTAAAACAAAAGACGCTCTACGAAGAACTTACCCGTGATCGTAAATCGGTAGATGCAATGTACATGTGCAGACAAATAAATAAAATTTTAGAAAAATTTGATAATTTATTCAAGAAAAAGAGCGTCACAACTTGAGCCATAATGCGTTGGTCCACCTCTGACCCTTATTTTAGCAGCCACTAGGCTTGGAATGGACTGACAGAATTGTTGAATGTCCTCCTAAGTGATATCGTGCCAAATTCTGTCCAATTGGCGCGTTAGGTTTCCAAAATCTCGAGGTGGTTGACCTTGCTGACCAAGGTAGCTTTTGGCAAACTCGAAGACAAGCAGTAGAAACTGTGTGAGCGGGCATTATTTTGCTGAAGAGTAAACCCAGGATGGCTTACAAAGAAAGGCAACAAAAAGGCCTCCACAAACAGCGGTGGGATACCAACCTGACTGTCGCCTGCCATACGGCTCGACAACCGGGAGTGATGATCTAGGGTGACATTTAATTTCGTAGCAGGACCCCTTTGGTTTTCATCAGCGGCATCCTTACAGCACAGCGTTGCGCTCCGTGGCAAGCTATCCTGAGCAGGATAACGCCTGCCGGTACAAAGCGACAGTTTCTACTGTATGTCTTGGTGCTTGCCAACCCCAACCCCCCACCCCCACCCCCACCCCCGTCCCTGGAGCTGCAAGGTCGCCAGACTCCAGACTTCTCCCCCATTGCGCCGGCCGCGGTGGTCCCGCAGTTCTAGGCGCTCAGTCCGGAGCCGCGCGACTGCTACAGTCGCAGGTTCGAATCCTGCCTCGGGCATGGATGTGTGTGTTGTCCTTAGGTTAGTTAGGTTTAAGTAGTTCTAAGTTCTAGGGGACTGATGACCACAGATGTTAAGTCCCATAGCGCTCAGAGCCATTTGAACCATTTCTCCCCCATTGAAGACGTTTGGAGCATTATGGGAAGGGCCTTCCAATCAGCTAGGGATTTCGACGATCTAACTCGTCAGTTGGACAGAATTTGGCACAATATCCATCAGGAGGACATCGAACAACTCTGTGAACCAATACCAAACCAAATACCTGCTTGCGTAAGGGCCACAGGTGTACCAACGCGTTTTCGAGTTGCTCTGTTTGTGAAGCTCTTTCTTCTGAATATATCATCCAGT
This sequence comes from Schistocerca serialis cubense, assembly GCF_023864345.2. Taxonomy (NCBI): domain Eukaryota; kingdom Metazoa; phylum Arthropoda; class Insecta; order Orthoptera; family Acrididae; genus Schistocerca; species Schistocerca serialis. The sequence goes on along the minus strand of NC_064639.1, from coordinate 662,617,328 downwards.
TTTTCTGAAAGTGTTATTTGTATACTTACATTGCATCCACCGATTTGCGGCATTCAGATAATTATTTCGTGGTGCAATGTTTTTGTTCTTAGAGTGTATTTCTCTTACACTGTCTGATCTACCTGACGGTGATAAGAGTTACCTGAATGGTCTTTCCCAGTAAATCTCTGCGAGATATTGAAGTAAATTTCATTAGAGAACTGCATGCCAAGCTTCATTCCTTCACGGGGCATCTTTTGACGTTACCTGCGCAACGGAAAATACTTTCAAGGTGATTGTAACCCTCTAGAATCCAGCTACAGTACATTCATTCCTTTTGGAATACGTAAATATACATAGAAGTGGGCTGCGACTAGCGCATCTCGGGCCAAACAGCAAAATTTCTTTGGAGCCATAACATGATCCATGAAATCCTTTCGTGGTTAACGTCATACGCTGCTTCTCTCTTTCATCCATGAATAGTTACCTGACCAGCGTAATAATAGTTAAAGGTTTTGTACAGCTGTGTTTCCTAAACAGTGTTCTGCGGAACTCAGATGTTCCGCTGTAAATGAACAAGTGTTCCGCAATAAACTATTCGTAATATGGCGATTTTTCCGACATTTAGACCACATTAATTTTCTTAAAGGAATTGTTATGATTTCTCTGTTATTAAATAAGATTTAAAACTGAAGTAATCAATGAAAAAACAAGAGTTTTTCATTTTTTTAAAATCTCGTTAAAGTTCGAAGTAAACAAGGTGTTCCATCAAAGTACCAGGATTAGCAATGAGTTCTCGAGAGGAAAGTTTTGGAAACTCCTCGGGTACAGGAAGGGAAATGAAACAAAGAAATACCCAAGATGATAACTCATAAATATGGTTGCCCTACCTACAAGTTTGTCTACCTCTAGCGTAGCTCAAGAAACAAACCGCGTGCTTCTACAATATTGTCAGTGTAATGAGCAAATAGTGGCACAAAGTCAAACCATTAACACTAGCGGAAGTATGCACAAGCGGGTACAATAGCTGGTAGAGAAAACGGAATTTATATTAGGAAGAGTTAACCAATCTTTTTCTTAAAATAAGGTGGCATTTTCCACTTTTTTATATTAATATTATTTGTTCACAACTACTTTCGACCTCCTGAGCCATTCACGGGTGATTTTGTGGTTGCGTTTAAAGACATTGCCATTTCAGTACAACCACAAAACCATTTGAGAATGGCGTAGAAGGTTGACACTAGTTGTGAACAAATAAAATGTATATAGCAAAAGTGGTAATTGTCACATTCTTTTAATAAATTCAATGCTTTTGTGCCCGCTATGAAGAAAATGCAGGGTGATTCAAAAAGAAAGGACAGATTTCAATTGTTTATGACAGACAAAAAATGGTTCAAATGGCTCTGAGCATTATGGGACTCAACTGCTGAGGTCATTAGTCCCCTAGAACTTAGAACTAGTTAAACCTAACTAACCTAAGGACATCACAAACATCCATGCCCGAGGCAGGATTCGTACCTGCGACCGTAGCGGTGTTGCGGTTCCAGACTGCAGCGCCTTTAACCGCACGGCCACGTCGGCCGGCTATGACAGACAAACTATCAAAGACAGAAACATATTACACTGGGTACAGGAAGGTTTAGAATTTAATGTTCGCACAGACACTCAACATGTGCATAATGTGAATCAACAGGTCCCTGTTTATTTAATCGACAGCTTCGACGTTTCTATTTGTCAGCTGTTGAAGAGTAGCTGCCGTAGTTGGTAAAAAGACTCTCTTTTACGTATCCCCCAAAATAATGGCAAGGTACGAGGTCTAGTGACCTGGGGGCTAAAAGCAATAAACAAGATCTTGATTTCCATCTCCTACAATCTATCGTTGTGGGATGCTGTTGCTAAGATAACGCAGCACCAGAAGGTGAAAGTGAGGCGTGCCGTCGTCATCCATAACTATGAAAGCATTGGAATCTTTGTGAAGTTGAGGAAGCAACCAATTTTACAGCATGTCCAGGTATGACACTCCATTCCTGTCGCGGTTTCCTCCACAAAACAGAAAGGTACCTAAACTTTGTGTACAGATACGACACAACACATTCAGTTTCCGTAAGTGTTCTTCACGTTCTAAGATGACGCCAGGACTTCGTGACTCCAAATCCCTACATTATCAGAGTGTATAAGCTCCGGGACAACCGGGATATCCGGGAGAAATCCAAGATTTTTTTAGAATTCCGGGAATTTTTCGTTGTTTCAGTCTTCAGTTAAATTTTTGTAATTTTGACTAGTAAGAAATGATAAATGTGCCAAAGGCTTTAGGAAGAAGACTGTTTATTACTTCATACCAATAAAATGCTGCCGACGAGCGTGATTTCACAACTGTTTACATTAAGTTCGTTTGAACAGTTGCCCGCGGGCTCACACGCATGCGCAGTTGAGCTGCGTATGGGCAGTACCTTCTCACGATTCCGGCTACTTGAAGTGTGGCCGTTAGCTGTATCAGAAGTAGCAACAAGCAGCCAGATGCTACCCGGAAAAATTTTTCTGGCGCGCCCAAGCTGCCAAATTCGCGCATGCGCAAACCAGTCAGGATTGTAGTTAGGAGGGTGTTAGCCTCCACGTAACATGCATTTACGTTTAGTGGTTTTGCTGCTTCCTCTTCGTTTACAGTTCTCACATAAAATGAAAACAAAACGGATTTCTGTGTTTGGGAGCTATCAAGTGAATTAAAATACGTTCATGTAATTACGGAAGGCTAACATATGTTATTAGTTTTTTTTCTGATTTTATTTTATTTCCACGGTTTTGTCAGTCAGTCGCCTTGCAGAACAATGAAGTTATTTTTGTCGGTTTGCTAAATAAATGTGGCTTTTATTAATCTGTACCCCAGAGGCAGTCAGTATATTAGACGCGAAGTGTTTTATTCTGCACTATTGGTTAGTTTCAACTGTTCATTGAATTTCGAGTGCACATTTTCATTTTACTGGCATGTATGGCATTATGCCATAATAAAGAACCAAACACGAGATAATACAGCAGTGGTACTTCAAGAAAATTTGCATCCCGAAAACATCACTGGAAAGCTTATCGGGTTGGGGCCCACTTCATTGTGAATCTGAGCATAAGAATTTGCACTTTAAGCCAAATTATGCATTTTAGTATAGTTTACGAAATTCCGATGCTCTTGGAGTATCCTATTTCTATTATGAGGTCATATAAGATCTCTTAATACTATTATGTACGAACTTATGGCCTTCCTACGCCATCGTAGCTGCTCATGCGCAGTAACGCCTGTTTTCTGGCTCTCTCTGGCAACTGCTGAAACGAAGCTATTTCTTACAGGTCACGGGAAAATATTGTGAATGGTACTTTGAAAAGCGTCAGTTTCAAAGTAAATTTCCTTTTACGCTAGGTAAATTATGTTACGTGTGCGAATGTGCAATGAATTTCTTAAATCACAGTGCTTTTGACTCTCATTTAAAAATTAACACATTGAGGATTAACCACTTAGATGAAATTCGAGCCTAGAAGACCAGACATGGTCATTTTACTTGCACATTTATGCGATGTATCTTAAAGTGTAACACACGCAAAAAAGACCTATATTATATGTGAAAACTTAGCTTTTCTCAGAGCTAATTAATCTTCAAGACCAATATTATACGTCAAAGCTTAACTTTTCTTGTAGTTACACTATGCACATTAATTTAAACTATTAACTTTTCATATGTGTGTGTTCACACTACTTAACAATGATGTTTTTGTTGGCTGACCTCGTCACGTGTTCTATGCTCTTAATATATGTTGTCATTGGCTTGCGAGATCACGTGAGATGAGCTATGATTGACTTACATAAGCGCATGTTGATCTCGATTTCAGTGCTTCAGAAACTATCGTGCTGTGTCGAATCTATACTTTCGTAATACGAATGCAGCGTATCTTAATATGAAAATGTGTAGCGTAATGTTGCTGCACAACACATATCTTTCCAAACTATTTTTTTGCCAAGATTTTTTTGCCAAGCGGCTTCAAATCCCTCCCTTATACCTTTTTTTAAAAATTTCGTCGTACAGAATATCATTAAATAGTATCTCATGCAAAATCATTCGAAAATAGTCATACTGATGGTCTCCTTGTCAGAAAAATTCCGTTTACACCGTGGAAACTGAATCCATAGCGGAGCGAGCGACGATTTGATATGTTGGTGATTTTGGAGCAGTGTGTATCCTGTGCCTGGCGCACCAGAATTGCTGCTTGCCGGTTGGTAAGTAGCAGCTTCCAAGCATCAGAGCAGGGACTACGAGTCTGTATGAGTCTGGTCCTGTAAGTACACGCAGCCGGCCTTACCACCTCGGGATGAGTAGCGTTCGTAGTCTGACTGATCCGCACTCATAATATAGCCAGGATCACAGAAAAGCTTTGAAAACTGAACAGACACATCATGTTTGTCGCTGAAGACCTGTCGCTTTGAGTCCGTTCGAGGTGTTAATTGCTTTCAGACACCTTCCCTACAGGTCACTTAAGCTTGGCATCAAATTATGAAGCCAACAGACATAAATTAATCTTAAAAAAATATTACAGAGAATTAATTACGGTTTTTTCAGATCACTTCTCCAACGTCCAATTGTGACTCGCAGCTGACGATTTGCTGTACTAGGGAAGGGGGAGCGACAAAAATTTTCAAGACCGCCAGTAGGTAAGGGACATTTCACTGGGCATCTTACTGTGCCCATTATACTATTCATGGCAGATCGAACATAGGTACATTTAAAAATATTCCTTTCAGGGGCACCATTCACCGGATCAAATGTACCACACATGACTTCACCAATATGGCAGGAAAAAAGTGCTGTGATACGAACAAAACGATTATACTCCAGTTTCTAATAATGAGAAGTAAGAAGCAGCGATGTGTGTGTATTTCAAATAAGGTTTTTATAGCGAACTTCGCGTTCAGAGTTACGTTTTATTGACCGTTTTCGACAGATAAGGCTGTAATCAGCAGATCTTAAAAAAATATTTTGGCCGTATGTCATGCCCCATTGTGTGTTCATTACTCATGCCATGTTAATATATTTTGGACATTTCACATAGGTTTGTCAAAAATAAAATTACAAACGGGTTTGTCAAAAGTAAAAATATACACACCTAAAATGCACTCCGTGGAACTTGGCATGTCTACCCATGTAGCACTCCCCTGCCGCTTGTCAGTTGTTAAAATGAACATTTGTGCCATTGTTTACATTTACGTGACGAGTGAAGCATAACTTGGAACCTTCTAACTTGAAATGTACCCTGCACTTGGATGTAGGAGATTCCAAGACGTACTTTTGTATATCAGATAAATCGCTCTGTTTTCGCATCATAACAACGACGGCGCAGATTTCAGCATCCCACGACAAGCTTTACATACCCTTCACTGTTAGTGCTGCCATCCATCGTCTATTAGTGGTTACTGCGCGTTGACGTCGAACATCGTGCATGGTCACATTAATGTGACTAGTTGGTTCATTTGGGAGACGGGACCAAACAGCGAAGTCATCGGTCCCACCAGATTAGGGAAGGAAGTCGGCTGTGCCCTTTCAAAGGAACCATTCTGACATTTGCCTGAAGCGATTTAGGGAAATCACGAAAAACTTCAATCAGGATAGCCGGTCGTGAGTTTGAACCGTCATCCTTCCGAATTCGAGTCCAGTGAATGTGACTGGACAGTGTACATAGGCATGTTGAAACTCTCTAAACACTGCAGTTCCTTTCTGCTATTCAGTCGTACCTCCATGTCGACTTTTCTTAATGTGCTGATTACCTACATCCGACTGGTACCCCCCCCCCCCCCCCACCCCAGCCCCTATCACCCCCATCGCTCCACACACACAGACACACCATTTCAGTGACACGACATGTCAGTGACGGTGGACAGTAAGATGAAAGACGGGACCAGTTCTACACCGTCTATAGCGCCCATTTAAGGGGTATCTTAAGATATTTCCTTCGTTCAGCTTATAGAGGGTGACCAAAAACTCCACCAGCAGAAAATCGGATGTTGGTGGGGGTATTTTCTGATTCTGTATGCACAACGGATCCTTGGTCTGTTGTGGTACTATATAGAGAAGCTAGCTGACTAATGGCATTGCTGGGGTAAGTATTTATTCCAATCTTCCATTAGTCCATTTCCTCCTTTCTCCTCTTTCTGTCCCCCTCCTCCAGCCCCCACTACCTGTCCATCTTCTTCTGTTTCTCTCTGTCCATCCCTCCTACCCTTCTCTCTGTCCATCTCCTCTTACCCTTCTCTCCGTCGATCTGCTCTCCCCCCTCACTCTATCCATCTGCTCCTTTCACCTTTGTCCATTTCCTTCTCCATCTGCTAATCTCCTCCTCCCCCCATGTAATTCCATCTCTCTCTTTATCCATCTTCTTCTCTCCCATCTATCTGTCAAACTCCTGCTCCCTCTCTCCCCATCCATCTGCTCCTCCTCTCTCTGCCGTCCTCTTTCCTTTGCCGCGCGCAGTAGCCGCGTGGTCTCAGCCGCCTTGCCACTAGCCTTTTACTATGTTGTACAGGACAATATGACTGACCACAGGGCAATATGATTATACTGATAAAAGTTGAAAATATTTTTATTCTTAGAAAATAATTGCTGCGTATTTGTTATTGGATAGTATTTATTGACAGAACTATTCTGTTCAAAATTAATTCTATATAAGTATTACTCATTAACAGAAATACACACAGATTTGAACAGTCCTCATCCCATCATGAGTGGCATCTGCACCCAGACTTCTCTTGGAGGGTCAACACAGATTTAATCACATGCAGGATACCGCACTAAACGTTTCTTAGAAGTTTTTCTTTGTTAATTTAAATGCTCCTGTTCTACCCTCTATGCTCCCATATCAGTCAACATCTGTTTCATTGGTAAGCTTATTAAAACACTGGTGCCTTGTGTATTGAGACTTCTCCGTTTTTTTCAAACATGACCTCTCTTTAGACAGAGCAGTAGTTTTGGAAGGTCCTGATTCTTCGTTATGCTTAACGTGGTGTTCATCAGAAGATTACTTAGACGTTCCTGCAGGTTAACCTTTCCCTGCAGCCTGAGCAGGCGTATTGTCACAACACAACCTGTGGTTTTCGCCACAGAGAAATAATGCTCATAAAAAAACAAACGATTCGATCAAGCTTCCTTTGAAACCATACGTGCAGTGCTGAATAGACGAAGAAGTCATGACTTTCCCAGTCAGCTTGCCCTAGTCGGTTAAGGGGGGTAGGACGTAAACGGGCCGACTTCGAGGAGGAGAGGCACCACAGGACATTTTAATTTGCACTGTCTATACTTTTACAAATAAATTCATAAAACTTTGTCAGCATGACCAGGAAGGATTCAGGACTCACTCATAGCAGTGGAAGTTCAAAAACACGAAAAAATAATATTTTTTAAATGTGAAATTTCATGATTTTTTTCACTTACTGTTGGCTGCATTTGTTGCTATAGGTACACTTTTCTTCATAAGTAAGAGAGATTCTTCGATGAATTTTGCACAGCTTACAAACCATACTTACAGGTGTATGAAACTCTACAATTTATTTAATCTATGGAAAAATGAATGGGCTGTTACGTTTTAAACTTCGTGTTTAGAGAAAACTCGAATTTTATAGTTAATTATCTCAATTTCTACCACAGTTTTTAACAGATTTGGGAAATTCTAGAGTTTCATACGCCTGTAAGTATGGTTTGTATGCTGTGCAAAATTCATCGAAGAATCTCTCTTACTTATGGATAAAAGTGTACCTACAGCAACAAATGCAGCCAATACCAAGTGAAAAAATGATGAAATTTCACATGTGAAAAGGAATTGTTTTGTTATGTTTTTGAACTTCCTCTGCTATGAGTGTGAATCCTGAGTCCTTCCTGGTCATGCTAGCAAAGTTTTATGAATTTATTTGTAAAAGTATACACAGTGTAAATTAAAATGTCCTGTGGTGCCTCTCCTGCTCCAAGTCGGTCCGTTTCGCGTCCTACCGCCCTTAAGTTAAAATAGTTTAATTTTTCTAGTCGGATAAATAAGGATCAGACTTGAATAAATAACGACTGTGAACCGTAGACTGTGTAACATACACGTGTGTACAAGTAATAACCAAATATCTTATCTTACCAGTTATTCCACAGGAGCTTACACTGAATGTCTAGAAAATAATAACACGCCAAGCAATCTACACGGCAGTTATGTAACGCATAGTGGACTGGCGGTAGCAGTTTTCGTACGTGATCTTGTAGTGCCTTATCCTGTGAAGCATGAGTGATACCCGTATAATGGTACCGCCTAAAAGTATGAACGGAGACTAAGCGATTATTCCTCTTACTCCACCCGTCAGCTTGTGCCTGTCTCCGGTATGATAATCTTTACAGCCGGAACAGCGTCTCATTTACAAAGCCCATGAGCAAGAATTCATCATGTAAAAATGTAAAAAAAATTGATTAATGGTTAGCTTAGAAGAGAAAAATAATACTAGTGTAGCGACGGAAAGTGTCAACAACAGTGTCTACAGTACGTCCCAGGAGGAATCGCCAATATTCAGGGAAACGACATGAACAATCATTCGAATCAAAAACAGTTTAGTAAACTTGGGCTCTAAAATGTATACCTGAAGAGCTATGAGCACTTGTTCACTGGAAAAGATGTGTTTCACAGTAGTGAAGATGAACAAGTGTTCATAGATCTTAAGATTTTAGAGCTCATTTTGGTTCGAATGATCGTTCCTGTCGTATCCCTGAATACAGACCATTCTACCTGGTGCAGCATGCATATCGAAGCACCGCTCTGAGCCAAGCTTTACGCAAAACATGGATTGTGAGAAATTTTTAAGTGTAATGCAAGAAGCAGGAGTTTGTTTCATCCTGAGGAAGAGAAAGAGAATAGAAGGGGTCAGTTTCTGAATCTGTGGTCTGAAACCATTGTTTCATAGGAAACCACAAGTTTCGAACAACCCACAGATTTAATGATAATTTATTGAACGTTACCTTATATTACATATGCATGTTATGTGGGTGTTTATCCATTTCAGCCTCATGTCTAGCTATACGTAGTGCAGCACATCATCTGCAACACAGCAAAATCTGTATCGGATATTTTAGGTCTAGATTATAACGTCAATAAATTATATATTCAAGTCAAATGATTCTCTATTAAAGCCATACTGACCAGATTTCACTTAACAAATTGTACTCATTGGTCACGATGAAGGAAAGCTTGGTGCCTCTTTAGTCTGAATGAGTCTCAAACAAAAGGTGAATACTTAATTCAATGAAAATTAAAATGAACTGTTGCAGCATTACCTCGTTGATTAGCGTTGACAGTATTATAAATCATGATAGAGACTATTGTATCAAACACATAAAAAAATTAAATTCATATAGGTGGCATTGAGGGTGGGAACTGATAAGTGAATGACTTTGTAAAAGCCCGAACTGGAAAGGTGGGGTAAATTGCTTGAACTGACATTAGAATGGCAGTTAAGAAATAATTGTATTTACTTTCTGGTTATTTTATTCAAAGTACAGAAGATATCAAATTTTAATCGCAAGGGAATGCTGGTGCCTCATACTTACTACACAATACAGCAAGTATCTCATGAATTGTGCCTCAACACATGTAAAGTATGTAGGATAATTTCCAGGATGTGGTGCCCCTCAGCTACATATTCGAAATATTTAATATTACCATCTTGAGTTGCTGGTATAATTCATTATTTACACAACTAGTTTCTGTCAACTGGCCGTCATCAAGTTCATAAAAGTGTTCGCCGTTTCACGTTATGTGAAATATAGAATCATTATCGTCAGATGATACAACCATGAATTAAACACTTTTATCACGTCATAAACAGTAAACACTAACCAGCTGTGCAGTCTGCAGTACATAGTGTAAGCTCTTCACGCCGATTACATTTGTAATAAATGAGTACATATAGTTTCTATAGATTGACAATGTAATTTATATTACATTATGGCGCAACAGTTTCTAATTCGTGGTTTTATCATTTGACGATAATGATTTTATATTTCCCCTAACACGAAGCGGAGAATACTTTTATGAACCTGATAATGGACAATAGACTGAAACTGACTGCGTAAATAATCAATTTTACAGCAGCTCAGGGAGCTTATACGGAATATTTGAAATACGTAGGATAAGAAAAGAAGCAGTTCATCAAATCATACGCACACGTACATTCATACTAACAGTCGACATAGAAAGAAGAACAGAAACTATAGGGATAGCTCGATATACCAAACTTTACGCTTTGGACCAGAAAGTAACTAGGTTTAATGGTCGACCACATTATCAGAAACTTAACATAGAAATTCCCAACTTCGGGAATACGATAAATACATAAACATCGTGAACAAAAGTAATTTGACACACGATACATGATTTAGAAGAAACGAAAAAATTAATACACCAAAAACTATACGATTCAGCAATAAACAAAGTCCTACTTCAGTAAACTCGTGTACAAACACTCATATGTCGTTAAATACTATCAGAAACATATTTACAGAGAAGATGCTTTTAATATTCAGAGCAAGCAAGAAATGATCATATTGTGTTGAAAGCTCGCCACGGTTCGGGAAAACACGTAGTCTAACTCAGTTAAGAAAACATTGAACTCGCGAAAGATACTCGTATTAAATGGAACCACACTCACACGGAAGGTTATTACAACGGCCACAGAAAAAGGAGATGGATTACCGGAGCTCAGGGCCCAGTACATCATATAAGAAGCGCGTTAATGCGATCACACGATCTTACACGCTACAAGAAACGCGAAACCCGGGAAATGTTATGAACTCGAACGACAGAAAAAGAATTCTTGCATGAACATAAAGAGAACACGCAACGCATTCACACATAAAGGTCACAAACTAATTGAATTTAGACAGGTTGGCTAAAACACCTTCCCATCGCTAAGATGCAGTACGGCAGAGGGTAAAGACAAAGAAACAAGATACTAACTAAACAAACACTGTTTTCTGCCTCGTTTCACAACTTTATTATCGATGTTACTGCACAACCCAGGGTTCGGGTTATAAGCCAATTTTCAAGTACATTACTGATTCCCAAAGATAATAATGCACAGATAAAATGATGACAAGGCAACGATAATCATCTTAACTTCTTAAGGTATCGATCCATAGATTAAGAAGTACATAACAAATTTGATTTTTGAAGTACAGAAACACATAGTCGGAAAGGGAGTGTGAATCACGAAAATCACAAGATCTGTGTAATGAAATGACACTATGGCTATCAAAATAAATCACTGTGCTGTTCATCTTTCTCTCAAGTTTAAAGCATAGAGCACCGAAAATCATAGGTGCTAAGAATTGTAGGAAAATCTAAGTCAGCTAAACGAAACCAATGAAACCACTCACATGGAGACGTTTCAATGTGAGAAGGATGAGGTATGTCCATTATGGTACTTAATGTTTCTCTAGCTTTTTTTCGGTGTGGTGGTGGGTATTAACTATCCACGAATTATTATTGCTGCTTATCTGCGTTTTATGCCAGTAGGGTGGTGACTCTGTTTAGAGGTGATCTGCAAATGTAGCTGTGTGTTTCCACATTTCAATGGCTGAGTTGTTCAGAGTACCATATTCTAAAATTTGTTTGTTTTTCACTAGTCTGCTAAATGACATCACTGAAGTTTGATTGACGTATGTCTCTCTTGCTGAATTTTTTTGAAGTTGTGCGGAGTGTGCTTCTCAGTGTCACCACGAATGATTTCGAGTTTGTAATAGAAAGTTTCCATCTTCATCTCATATGTTCCTAATACTTGTCTGATTATTCCAAAAACTGAGGACAGAGATGCTAAACTCCTCGACAGAATTGATTCTAATCTTCCCTAACATAACCTAAGCTCCTGTCAAAAAACTGACAGAGATCGGACGCACTGTGACCAAGGTGTCAGACGATGTTACAGGGCGTGCCGACGAGGTCTGGCGGCCCTTGTCGCTGCCGCTGTGAACGCTGCTTATGAAATAAGAGTGTCTATAATTCCTGCTTGAGTTTTCTTCGCTGGCATCGAATATGGATGTCATAAGTGATATTGGTGAAATACATGCGAGTTGTGCATAGCGGGCCCAGAAAGACGCAGACCACACTAATTCAGTTCATTTTGGATACTTTTTGAAGCTAAATAAGAAATATTATATTCCGACAGCGACAAATTTTTCAAGAGACTACGAATATTTGTTGCCGTTTGATATAGTCTTATTGCAGAAGTTTGGTTAAGTGACCGATTTACTGGCTGTGAAACTGTTTCCTCTCGTAACATTCACTATCTTTTTTGGGAATTATCAAATTATGTAGAAAGGAAATGGGTTTAACAATATTGTCAGCCAGATCTACAGGCCTCTGTATTGTTACGGCCGCTATTCCCCATTGAGAATACGCTACGGCAAATGAACGCGCAACAGTGTTGTTAGAGCTCATGATAACTAAATGTTGAGGTTTTCTTCTCGGCATCTAATCGACGCCTTCCGTATAGTATGAACAACCTGGGTATTAGTAGATCGGCTTTGTTTTCTATGACCGTCAAAATAAATGTTTACAAACTCATAATCAGCAATGAGCACTCGTGACACATTAGAATTTGCTGTTCGTTGTTTTTTAACATAAAGCCAGAATGGGCAGAGCAAACAGTTAAAATGCATATTCCATCTGCCCTTTCTAGCTAATCAGAAAATTCGGAATATTGTGCTACTCGTAAACTTTTGCTGGAAATCGTCGACGTCTGCAATTTTAATTTTTGATATTTCTCCTACAACTTTATTTAGCTCGCTTATTATTTCTACAACATTTGCTGCCTCAACACGAAAATAAAACGCTTGACTTCTAAATGACTGACCAGTAGACAGATACCTGACAAAAATTCGTTAAAGTAAATGCATTTTTCTAAAAATATTTCGTGTATTTATAATTACGCGCTGAGATTTTGAAGAGAAAAGTATTATTAATCAAATATTGTTCCGCTTTTCGGAAACAGCAGCACGAAATGAATGGAAATTCTCACGTGATAAATTAAGGCTATCTTAGCTACCATTCCAGAAGTCTACTACATTGCGTAGCATTCGCTTTATGAAAGGTCCGGTACGGATGCCTGAAATAAGCTTAAGAGACAGGCTTCGCTTCAGTCGCTACTGTCTTCGACTCTATGCGTCAACATGATGATGATGAAGTCCCATACTCCGCAATAAAGTGTAGGGAACGATGCGGAAGACCCGCACCGCCGTAATAGGCAAGGTCCTATTGGAGGTGGTTTGCCATTGTCTTCCACCAACCGTAATGGGGATGAATGATGATGATGAAGACGACAAAACAACACCCAGTCATCTCGAGGCAGGTGAAAATCCCTGATGCGTCAACATAAAGCATGCAAACGACCACCGGAATATCACAGGACTCATTTACAAAAACTTTATACCTCGTTGTGATAAATACAACCACATTCTGAAATGTTTATCATTCCTTCTGAAACATGCGGCATATCTAATTCATGAGTACAACTGAAAGAAAATCATCCCTCAGTCACTATTTTTAACAAATTAACCTGGTTTCGACACTGCTAGGAGTGTCTTCCTCAGAATTTAAATCAAAGAATGGTCTATATTCTATAACATGGTCACAGAATTATGACTAAGAACGTATGTATAAGCACGGATTCGTCTTGAAAGACAGGCAGTACTTATATGTCATTTATAAAATAATAAATATGCCAAAAGGGCATTAGTCGTATTAAATTTCTGTACGACTAATGCACTTTTGGCATATTTATTATTTTATAATTGATATATAAGTACTGCCAGTCGTTCAACACGATTCCGTGCTTATATTCTACCATACGTTTTTAGTCATAATTCTGTGACCATCTTATAGAATATAGACCTTTCTTTGATTTAAATTCTGAGGAAGACACTCCTAGCAGTGTCGAAACTAGGTTAATTTGTTAAAAATAGTGACCGAGGGTTGATTTTCTTTCGATTCTAACTATTCACGGTCTCTGAACGTGCAGCCATGTACAAGATTTTGTAATTCATGAGTGCACATCACGTAAAATGCATCACGGACGTTGTATTATAAATATCAGAGTTCTCTTGTATTCATAATAATCTGACTCGGTAGTGTAACTTTCCAACATAATCAGAGTGTTTGGATTGTAAAGAACTTAAGATTTTTTTGTTAAGGTTCTAATGGCTTCCGCCGTATAACGTTAGCGTCTGCTTTGTTTGCATTCTGTACTGACGCACAGGCCGGCTCCCCCGCTTGGGGCGCTGCTATCGCGCCAAGCAGTCGCTCGACCACTGCCGGTTGCTTCCGGCGTTGCCGGTCCGTTTACGGTCGCCAAGGCGCGCGTCATTCCCTCTTAGCCCCGCACCCGTAATGTCGGCGGCACAATACATTTCCAAGGCAGTTATAGCCGCCTCGGGGCACGCTCAACGGCATGTTCCGACAGTCAACTTAAATCGCTCCCGCCAGCTTTCAGACTCTGTTGTTTTTCACTGTTTGCTCTCAGACCGTTCGTTTGTTTCTTTGACGTGGGTAAATAATAGGTTGTTTCGCAGTGATTTCCGCATACATCAGTTTTACAAAAGCTACAGTCACATGTCTCAAAATTTCTATAAATCAAGAAGAAATAATTGCAAAAGTGTTGCCTCAAATGCAATTAAACTTACTGTGGAGAAAATAAAACGGCACAATTGAAACGTGAAATAAATGTTACAGAGATAGCATTTTTCTCGAATTTTTATAACAGGACTGAGGGATAGGAAACAAATGTGTGTGTATCATATTACTAAAGTACGATCGCTGGAATGTGATTACCTGGAGCACCTGTAAAACAATAACAGCGATCTCTGATGTTCTTTCTGACGACCTTTGTGCTCGCAAAGCTGCTTCAGTGCATGCCAGACATGAAGCATGTTGGAAGACGGGAAATAGAGTTGACATTTCCATGTACTGATTAGTTTGGTGTCTGAATATATTCGAACAGGAGTGAGACCTTGGTAGAGTGCTTTTGTCTTGCAGGATGAAATCATTACGTACTGCACCGGTGTAAGAGAATACACAAGCAACAGGGAAAACAAATCTCTTGATCTGCACAGTAAAACGGAGTGACAAGATGTAGAACACCACACACCTACACACAGCCGCTACGTTTTTCGTTAACATGTCTTTCACAGGTCTTAAACACGGCTGCGAAAAAGCAACTGCAACTATGTAATTCTGAAGAGATTGAAAAATCAGCCAACCGGTTGCAAATAAAGGCTTATTATCCCTTGAGCACTGTTTCGATATTTGTAAAAATATCTTCTTCTGAAGTACTGGCCCTAAAAATGAATACACCAGTTACAAAATATTTTTTACATACATAATAAAATATTAATAGAAAAATATTTGTGAAGTAAAAGTACTCACTTATTACATCACATGATGGCATAATAGATTAGATGTAGTCCAGCGGCCGGCCGGAGTGGCCGAGCGGTTCTAGGCGCTTCAGTCTGGAACCGCGCGACCGCTACGGTCGCAGGTTCGAATCCCGCCTCGGACATGGATGTGTGTGATGTCCTTAGGTTAGTTAGGTTTAAGTAGTTCTAAGTTCTAGGGGACTGATGACCTCAGCAGTTAAGTCCCATAGTGCTAGCCATTTGAACCATTTTTTTGTAGTCCAGCGGCTCTTTGTCATAAACGAAACTGATGAAACAAGAATTATTGCAAATCATGGCTCAATGACTACTCCTTAGTAAATGCTCACAGGTAGAGGCTCTTGTCAACACATAAATGTTATAGACGTCACAGGATAAAATATTTGCGTAACTTACACGTACTTTATGCCGGAGACTAAGGCCAACAGAAACAAATATACAGGCTCAAGTGACGTAAATATTGGGCTAGAGAGGCCGCTGAACACATGCGCGTAAGAACTGCGCCTTGGTTGTGTTGAACAACAGCTTTTTATGATAAAGTATGAAATTTCCTCTACAAGCCTATTAAAAATATAATATATTTACAGGTGTACATTACGTACAAAATTATTAATACATTTGCTGACAGAGTAATATTGTACATGAATTCGGCGTGCAGAAGTGTTTACGAAAGATAACTTTACAAATGCATGGGCAAAGAGGACGAAATGTAAGCTAAAACAGCCTCACTAATAGGAAAAAAAAGTCCGATTAACACTACGGAAGCTTAAGCGATAGGAATAATGGGAAAGCAGTGGCCGCTATATACATGCGCGTAAGCACTGCGTCTTGCTGCTCTTAAATAGCATAATTTTACATTACAGCAATATGGCAATTTTTTATAGAAGGACACTAACAAATGCAACAATTTTAGAGGTATACATTAACTATAAACTTTGTTATACATTTATGTAGCACAGTGATATTGCGCATAGCTTTAGTGTGCAGAAGATAACAGATAACAAAGCTTACTTCTGTTACCAGAACAGTGGAGGACATAATAAATGGATAAAGTTACATTACAACATAAACAGTTACATCACAACATGGAAAAGAGAATCTTTTGTTAAGATATACCAATACCATTTTTTGGAATATCATCTGCATGAACATGAACATATATTGATAAGGCCACGGAAAATGAAACCCAGTGATATGAAATGTCGGGAGCTCAACAGTAGAAAAAACATATTTTGAGGAAAATGGCCCTGTTGGGTAAGAAAGGGGGATATGTGCATAATTCTTCATTTGCTGAATATTTACTTATTGACCATTCTATGAGAGTGTTAGAAGAAACCATTGTTTTACGTAAAGAAAAAAGGTTTGAAATTGGATTTATTAGAAGAATTAGAAATTTATTAACATTATGCCGAGGGAGACGGTAACAATTTGAACGATCAGTTGCAACTCGCAAGTAAGCACTTCCTTGATCGATATAAACCGCTGCTTACAGCCACATAATATGTGTATACGATCTACACCATGTCGGTGAACATGCCGTTTTCCTCAAATTATATTTTTTGTGCTGTTGAGCTCCTGACATTTCCTGTCACTGGGTTTCATTTTTCGTGGCCTTATCAATACATGTTCATGCAGTTGATATTCCAAAAAATGGTACTGGTATGGTTTAACAAAAGATTCTCTTTTTCATGTTGTGATGTAACTTCATGTTGTGATGTAACTATTTATGTCGTAATATAACTTTATCCATTTATTATGTCCTCCACTGTTCTGGTAACAGAAGTAAGCTTTGTTATCTGTTTTCTTCTGCACACTAAAGCTATGCGCAATATCACTGTGCTACATAAATGTATTACATATTTCATATTTAATGTATACCTCTAAAATTGTTGCATTTGTTAGTGTCCATCTATAACGAATTGTCATATTGCTTTAATGTAAAATTATGATACTTAACATGCTACAGAAGAATGCTGAAGATTAGATGGGTAGATCACATAAGTAATGAGGAAGTATTGAATAGGATTGGGGAGAAGAGAAGTTTGTGGCGCAACTTGACCAGAAGAAGGGATCGGTTGGTAGGACATGTTTCGAGGCATCAAGGGATCACCAATTTAGTATTGGAGGGCAGCGTGGAGGGTAAAAATCGTAGAGGGAGACCAAGAGATGAATACACTAAGCAGATTCAGAAGGATGTAGGTTGCAGTAGGTACTGGGAGATGAAGAGGCTTGCACAGGATAGAGTAGCATGGAGAGCTGCATCAAACCAGTCTCAGGACTGAAGACCACAACAACAACAACACCAGCAAGACGCAGTGTTTACGCGCATGTATATAGGGGCCACTGCTTTCCCATTTGTCCTATCCCTTAAGCTTTCATACTGTTAAGCGGAATTTTTTTCCTGTTAGTGAAGTTGTTTTAGCTTATATTTGCTCCTCGTTCCGCACGCATTTGTAACAGTGATCTTTTGTAAACAGAACTCTACCTTCTGCACGCTGAATTCATGTACAATATTACTCAGTCAGCAAATGTATTAATAATTTTATACGTAATGTACACTTGCGAAATTATTACATTTTAATAGCCTTGTAGAGGAAATTTCGTACCTATTGTATTATAAAAAGCTGTTGTTCAACACAACCAAGGCGCAGTTCTTACACGCATTTGTTTAGCGCCCTCTGTAGCCCAATTTTTACTGGTCGCTTGAGCCTGTATATTTGTAGGAGTTGGCCTTAGTCTCTGGCATATGGCACATGTAACTTCCGCAAATATTTTATCCTGTGACGTCTATTACATTTATGTGTTGACAGGAGCCTCTACCTGCGGCCATTTACTAATGAGTAGTCATTAAGCCACGACTTGCAATAATTCTTGTTTCATCCTTTTCGTTTATGGCAAAGAGCTGCTGGACTTCATCTAATCTATTGTGCCATCATGTGTGTAATAAGTGAGTACGTTTACTCCACAAATATTTTTCTATTAATATTTTATTATGTTGTTAAAAATTATTTTGTAACTGGTGTATCCATTTTTAGGACCATTATTTCTGAAGAAGATATTTTTACAAATATCGTAACAATGGTCAAGGGATAATAAACCTTCATGTACAATGTGGATAGCTCCCTACCTCCCAACCTCTCGATCTACAGGAAACAGGTTTCATTTTTCAACCTGAACTGAAATTCAGTTACAAAGATAACGACATTCTGTTTGCATCACGGAAGACGTGCCTGTTGGCGTACTAGTTACAATCGCTCCCTTCTGTGACGAGTGGTGAGACGTACATTACTGATAACTTTGCACATACGAGTTTACTATTGCCATGGCCTTTCTTGGAACCAGAGAAACTTCTCTCCGTAATATTCAACACGTAGTCAGCTAGAACCAATGGTGTGTAGCAGAGCAAGCTCTGTTCGTTCACGAAACCTACGTCAGTGTATAAAGGGTGAAGAAAAATAACTAGATAATTAATGTGGGAGCAGGATAGCAGACGTCGCACCAGATAATCACAGGTCGGAAATGCACTGTTGTGGAGGTTGTGGGATGACTTTCCTGCTAAACATTCTTCTGCGTTCTGTCTCATTGTAGAAAATTTGTTCAGTGGCTGTAAAGCTGGAATTACAGGCTAGTTTCCAATAATATTCACCCTACAAGTTGTTATTAATGCGACTTTTCCAACTTTCGTTGTCTCTATAAGCAGAACAACGCCCAGTTCCAGTTTACACATGTATCAGTTGTTTTACGGGTAGATATTTCCCCATTCCTACGAAACAGTTTGAATGTGGTTTGACAGTGACAGTGCACTTTTATCTGCGAAAGCGTACAGTTGAATATCAAAGTTGGCTTTAGGTTGCACAGTAAGATTCACGATGAGTTGGTTGACACTGAACGTTAATAGATTATAAGCAAACGGGAGTCCAGACGTAGTGCACGATTAGTATATAAGTGCGAACTAAACTTGGGCCAGAGAGGTTCACAAAAATACGACAAATGTAATTAAATGACATTAATATTCAGATACAAAGACTTTACATATATGGTGTTATGCGATTGCTTGAGGCCATAGACTTTATAACATTACTACGGATACCGCCAGAGATATCGCTTGTTTACTAGCTCGTTCGGGACTGGCTGTTTTGGGGTTGGGATTCTTTTTATGAAGATTGGCGTAAGAACATATCGTAACTTCAGAAACTACAAAAACGGAAATGTTAGGTTTTGTTAATTTGGATGAGCTGTTACGTTAGGACAGTTACTTGGGTTGCAAATTTTTACTATTTTAGGAAAATGCAAAAGATCATGAAACCATTTGATGCGCCCCCGTTTGGAATGACAAATTTACGTGTACAGGTGCCATTGTTAGATTTAGAATCATCGATGCACATTTATGGAAATTCTTAATTAATGGCTTAATAAATTATTGAAAGGTGTCACCTGATTCGGAAAAAATAGAGCAACAACGTTAGAATGATAAAAAACTGGAGTCTTGCAGGTATAATGGTACAAATGGAAAAAGTAATTTTATGTGTATTCGAACTTTGACTAAAGTTATCTCTCAGGTTAATGAGTTTCAGGGAAATCAAAGTATCTTATCATAAAGTATGAATGTTGGTCTTTCTGACGAGTGGTATCAAATAACCTTGTTCGACTGCTTAGCTCAGTCAGAGTTCCCTGTCGCTAACTATAGTAAAGTATTCATTGTTAGTAACTTTTAATAAACTCTGTTTTCTGTCAAATTAATTACACTAATATTACCTACGACATAAAAATCAATAGAGAGAAATGTTATCGTACTGTACGCAGGAGATATAACAATAATTAAAGAAAATGAAGGTAATCTCCAAAGAGCCATCATTTCGATCTGTTGGCCTCTAAATATAACACGAAAATCTCCATTAGTGAAACCAAAGATGTCACTGCAGGCTGTAACAGGTTATGTCAGTATCGTAAAAAAATTGAGTCAAAAATAAAAAATGATACCTTACAATAAATGTCACCGTTTCTGCAAATGGCATTTAAGGGAAAATCTCCTATACGATCGAAAACCGCAATAAATATTGGAACAGTTAACCCACTTTCAGTATCGGGGCTGTGACATGGTATTAAATTTGGACCATGAAATTGACAGCAAGATCATAAAATTTAACGCAATTTTTGGAACAATTAAAAATAAGCTACAAAAGCAAGACACGAGAGTGACACAGATGAAGTTTTACGTAGTCACGGCAGTACCTACTAACCTCTATGGATTTGATATCTGGAGTCTAACATAAAAAGTTATGAGCAGCATACAGGCTGCGGAAATGAGTTTTCTCCGTTTGTGTTAAAGGGTGTACCAGGGAAGATCGCTTTGGACATGAAGACGTTAGGAATGAATTACAGGTTGATTCAGTGCACAAGAAAATAGGTCCAAACAGAAACACACGGTCAGAACATGTAGATACAATGCCTGAAAATAGACTTTCGAAACAAACTCTTGACTACGAACGTACAGAGACAGCCAGAGGGGAAGGCTGCAGAGGATACGGCTGGACTTCTTTGACTGGATCAGGTGAACTACCTAATTCGCGAGGGTAGAGGAAGAGAAAGAAATCAGCGCATTAAACAGAAAATCTTAGATAACGAATTTAAATGAGGCAAACTCTAATTAAAGTTTTGATTAATTCTAATACGTATTATTCAAGTATGTCGTAGATATTAGAATAAATATTTAAACATGACTGAAAAAATAATTGTTAATAGGGGGCAAAAAAGCAATTGGGAGGTACCAGCCTGCACTGTTTTAAACAACGACCCTAAAACGACAGATAATAAACGACGAGCGCGCAGAAGTGTTTGCATTTAAACTAATTTCCTCATCTTATACCCGTAGTGGTAAAGAAAGCAGTTATTAATTAGATAAACAGAAGATAATGGGTTCAGCTGAATTGTCAAAATTAAGCAAACTAAGTTTTCCTGTTCACTGCTGGCTGCGTCACACACGAATTTTCTGTTATGTTTACTGGGTAGAGCTTGACTATGAAATCAAGTACAATAAAAGTACCGTAATGCTATTACTCCATTAAGATAACAAGCTGTACTGCAGAAAGAGCACTCCAACATCGTTGTCTGCGGGACTGTGTTAATGTAAGGTGTAATGTTTTTACTACGAAATCTCAAGGACCCACGTCTTAATTTTTTTTAATTTAGCGTGGTAGGGGTAAGTCGAAGTGGAGAACAATTACACAAAATTAACTGTCCTGTCTGTAAAAGAATTCTTACCTGCAGGTCTTCTGTCCCCTGACCATGGTAGCATCGGGGGTCGACCTTACAGCAGGTGTTTCCGCCAGAAATAATTAAGCAGGGTGTTTCAGCTGCCCCTGATGATGTCGTTTTATGCAACCCACACTATATCTGTATTAGGAACTGTATCCGGAGAAGCGATAGGCATGTAATCGATATAAGTTCCTTTTCAGAGCTTTGGGCGACTTTAGTAGACGGAATTATACTGTGAAAAATACAATTTAGGATTGGCGATGAGTTACATGGTATTTTTGGACCAATGAGTTACACGGTATTTTTGGACTACGATATACCTTACTTCTGCCTTACTTATCCAAGTGTCTACAAAATTTGTACAATAGGTGTAAAGTGACTTCGTATACTTCACCAGGTGTTCTGCGACATGCAGACAGTGTGCTTCGCATCTCCAGAGCGATCTGCCCAACAATACTGTTATGTCTGTGGGGTTGCATAAAACGACATCGGGGCAGCTGAATTAACCTATATGATGAGGGACAGTGTGATGCCACAAACTCGTAAAAGACAGTAGGAAAATTTTATTCAAAAGCAAGTTTAAATGCGAGACTGCCTTGGTGCAGCATGAGACGGCTGCGAATCACAATTCTGGACTACTCGTCGGATAGCCGGCAGGAAATATAACTAACAAGAAAACAACAGTCCATCCAGAAGTAGATGTTCGTCCAGCCCCGAGTAAGTTCTAATTAGTGAAACGTGCGAAACCATCGTAAGAAACGTACAGGAGATATTGTTTATGAGCATGAGAGACGAAAGATTCGAACAGAAATGGCGGCAAGCCATTATATACAGAGAATGATGCGTAGGCAGCTCACCAAGGCAGCTGCGAGCGCACGTGATTGCAGTGGTGGAAGTAATCGCGTGGATATTCTCGCGACGCGGACAGAATTCTACTGATGTGTTTTTACGGAAGATGAACCCAGAATAATGGAACCCAGTTCACGTTAACTAAACGAAACAGCGACTTCCATACTAACGATGTAACAGCACTGTTGTGAATCTGCTACCTAATACGCTCCGTTTGAAGTCTGGATAAGAAAATCACCGACCGCTTTTATTCTTATGCTCCATTCTTTCTTACAATTCTGATTTAATCTGCCATTTTTGAAACTATTTATGTTGTTCGTACATTACAACTTGTTTCAAAAACAAATTTGACAGAAAGAACTAGAGAAAATGAACGACATAAATTTACGCACCGTTGATGAAAATGGCAATGATGTTTGCATTAAAGAGGTAGTCGAAGGTCTATGGTGCTTGACTGACCCGACTGGGCTTCAGGGTTCAGTAACTGCCGTGTGTTAATTTTTATTTTTTTTTTATTTTCGTCGACGTGGAAATACGTTGGTGTATACGACCGAAAATGTTTACAACAGACAAGTCGTCCGGTCATAGATGTTTAGTACTACCCGTACAAACCCAAGGCAGGTCACTAGTTATGCAGGGAGTAACGGCTATAAGTGCAGTTACTTTGATATGTGGTCACTTAATACGCACACATATCAGGGTGTTGGTTGTTTTCCTCTACGTCGAACATTCTTACTACAAACAGGTCACAAACTTTATGACGTGAGGTTTCCTGCACAGTCGTAGGCGCACCACTAGGTGTACTACTAATGTTGTACAGATTAACCATTTTGCGCCCTCGCGTCCACACTTCAACACCTGACCTGGGAAAATACGCATTAATGGCTTGCTCTTGCCATACATACTTGGAGATACTAACCGACTTAAAATTAGTAACGTAGTTCAGTACACCGTCCCCAATTAACATTAGAAATATATTCACATACACCATTTACGTCCTGTATATACTGGGTATTTCAAAGTCTTTACATCAAACGTCTGGAGGTGATACATCACGACAGGAGGAACATCATTTTGTTAGAGACAAAATGTTCACTGACGTTTCCCAGACACTACGTGTCGTTTTATTGAAGTTGCCGGCCCCGAGATGAAGAGATTTCACAGAACTAGCAGGGTCTACTATGAGGAGTGCTGCATTTGTATAGCACTCATCCCAGTAAACTGATAGAGTGATTTTCTAACAAGAAAACCTTAAGTATGAGTGGCTCGGACCATTCGACGTATCCCATTTCATGCCGAGCAGGAGACTGAATGATTGGCAACACACATTACATACGAATGCTGCTGAGTGCCTACACCCTGCCACTTCTCAGGGCATAACTGATTATAAAAGACCAGTAAATGCATTATTCCTTAACGAATCAAACTACCATACATAAAAAAGCTTCCAATCTCTGATTACTTTACAAATGAGTTAATGTATTAAACATTTGACGTTGTACGTGAGGCAAAGTTTAGAAAAGGTTTGTAAATATGTTTAAAGTCACGTTATTTTATAGGTTCTTCTTGATCACACAAACTTTTAGTCTTCACTATTACCGGTTTCGGCTACTGTCATCTTCAGACCTGCTACAAACAAAAACAGTGTGTTCAGTTTGCTTACGCTAAAACTATAAAAGTTCTGGCACTACATGAGAAAGACAAAAAATGTTTATATGATTAACAGCCATGTATACCGGCCACACATACCATAAAATATTCTCATGTAGTATCAATTTTAATCATTACATTTGGGATACTGGTTAATCGTGTACCCTATCTACAGTGCTCTCTGCTGGCCTCAGTTTGCTTGTATAAATAATAGGCGCATTCTCATCATGACCACCACTTACTGTGTACCTACATGTTTAATTTGACGTCGATACTACACCAGAATATTTTATGGTATGTATGCTGTTAACCATGTAAAGACTTTTTATCTTTCTTGTGTAGCGCCAGGACTTTTATAGATTTAACGTAAACAAACTGAACACACTGTTTTTGTTTGTAACAGATCTGAAGATGGCAGTAGCCGAAACCGGTAATAGTGAAATGTAAAAGTCTGTGTGATCAAGAAGGACCTGTAAAATAAAGTGCCAAAAATGTGATCACGGACTCATTTTCAGACTTTGGGTCTTCAATTGATATGTTTAAAGTGTATTCAAAGTTACCAAGTGCTCTCGTTATCAAACCGTGCATGAATATATTCTAGGTAATTTGCGCTCCCGCAGCTAGAAACGGAGAGCAAGATCATATTGCGGAATAGCGAATATGAATTAATCAATTAATTTTTTTTCATCATTTTCTGGGCGGTGTTGGCGAGAAAATGTTTGAAATTATGTATATAGTTTGTTTCAAGTCAATAATTTCCCTCGTTCTCAAATACTGCGTTAATAGTCTAGGACTGTTGCCTAACACATATGTACAGTTTACAACTAAAAGCTTGTTCTAAACCAGTCTCTATGTTCATGATGTCATACCTCCTAAACTATGTGTCGTAGGACGATATAATTTTGCAGGTACATTCAGTGGTATACGTAGATTTTCTGCAAAATGCGTTATGAGTACAGTAAGTAGTGAAGAAGTAATAGACGAAAAGTCATCGAGTAAAACAGAAGTAATATCCGGTGTTCGCCAAGGAAGTGTTACAGGCCCTCTATTGTTCGTGATCTATATTAACGACATAGAAGACAATCTGAGTAGCCGTCTTAGATTGTTTGCAGATGATGCTGTCATTTACCGTCTTGTAAAGTCATCAGATGACCAAAAATAATTGCAAAATGATTTAGATAAGATATCTGTATGGTGTGAAAAGTGGCAATTGACCCTGAATGCCGAAAAGTGTGAAGCTATTCACATGACAACTAAAAGAAATCCGCGATAAGTCACACAAATCTGAAAGCTGTAAATTCAACTACATATTTAAGGGTTACTATTACAAGTAACCTAAAGTCGAACGATCACATGGATAACGTTGTGCGTAGAGCAAACCAAAGACTGCGATTCATTGGCAGAACACTTAGAAGGTGCAACAGGTCTACTAAAGAGACTGCTTACACCACGCTTGTCCGCCCTATTCTGGAGTATTGCTGTGCGGTGTGGGATCCGCATCAGGTGGAACTGACGGATGACATCGAAAAAGTACAAAAAAGGGCAGCTCGTTTTGTATTATCGCGAAATAGGGGAGATAGTGCCACAAATATGATACGTGAATTGGAGTGGCGTTTTTCGTTGCGACGGGATCTTTTCATGAAATTTCAATCGCCAGTTTTCTCCTCCGATTGCGAAAACATTCTGTTAGCACTTGCTACATAGTTCGAGAGTGGAACGATAGAGAGAACGCTTGAAGGTCGTTCATTGAACCCTCTGCCAGACACTTTATTGTGAATTGCAGAGAAATCACGTAGATGTAGATGTAGATGAAGCTATAAATTAAAACGTCATGCCTGATGCGGCACTTTTATTACGTGAACAGCGAAAATGTAATAAGCGATGAACTTTATTCCTTTCATCATTTTTTGGGAGCTGTCAGCGAGAAAATGTTTCGCAAAGGTTAAAAATTATGAGCAAAATTTGTTGCAAGTCACTGAGAGCTCTCATTTCCAAATTGAGGGTGGATATATACTGGATTTGTGTATGCGCTGAGTTGCGATGCCTCAAGCTATACTCGTATAGAGCGGTTGTTCAAAAGTATGGATACGCAGCGAGAAATGCTTGCCTGAACATGCCATGCAGATGCTAGCCAAGTCCGCAGGTTGCGCTGCTGTATTCGGCCACGAACGTGACCTGTGCAATTCCTCAGAACGTCGCAAGTGTTAGACGCGGTCATAGCAGAGTTAAGTGAAGTTCTGAGTATATTACGTCGGAGCTAAGTGAATTCGAACATGAGCAAATTGTTGGTGCCTTTTGGGGGTTATTTTCGTACCCGAGGTAGCCAAAGTGTTTGGTGTTTCTAGAGGCACTATATCGAAGATTTGTATTGCATACAGGGAAAGCGGAAAAACACCAACCACTAAGTCACAACGCGGACAATAGTATGTGTTGAGTGACAGAGGCATTGAAGAGGATTCAGAGAACTAAAGGGAGAGCTGTAACTGCAAAAGCACTAATGAGTGATGGAAATGCCCGTTTCAGGAAAACGTGGTGGCAAAATAACGGTTCAAATGGCTCTGAGCACAATGGGAGTTAACATCTGAGGTCATCAGTCCCCTAGACTTAGAATTACTTAAACCTAACTAAGCTAAGGATATCACACACATCCATGCCTGAGGCAGGATACGAACCTGCGACCGTAGCAGCAGCGCGGTTCCGGACTGAAACGCCTAGAACCGCTCGGCCACAGCGGCCGGCGTGGTGACAAAGTCACAAAACCTGGACTATGGAGGAATGGAAGAAAATAATTTGGAAGGACGTGTCTTGTTGCACACCGTTTCTAATTTCTGGCCGAGTTAATGTTCCAAGTGTGAAACATGGCGGGGATTCGATGATGATATGGGCAGCCATATCGTGGTATCCCGGGGACCCCATGGGTGCTCTGCAAGATCACATTACTGCCAAAGATTATGTGACGATTGTGGCTCATCAGGTCCATCCCATGGTACAGTGTCTGTTCCCCTGTGGTGATGGTGTGTTTCAAGACGACACAACCCCTGTTCAGGCACTTCGCATCGTCGAGGACTGGTTTTGTAGGCATGAGGAATTACTGATCCTTTGTAGTATACTTTGGAGAGAAGGGTGCATGGTTGCTATCCACCTCGTATCGTATCTACCTGACCTCGCCACTATTTTGCAGGAAGAGTGGTATGAGATTGTCTTAAAAACCATAGAGGATCCGTATTTATCCATTTCGAAACGACAGCATGCTCTTTAGAATACCAGCGGTTTTCCTCCATTCGTTTATGCATGGTAACATGTTGTTCTTTTTCCATGTTTTTGTCCACGGGAGTACGCATTTATGCTCCATTGAGAAAGCTAATAATAGCCATCTGCTGTGAATAATTCGACGGAATGCTGACCGATAACGTCGAAAACCACCGATATCTCGACAGGTAGCCCTCCCTTTCATTTTAAGGCATTTTCCAATTCGTGCCATGAAAATGACAGGGGTTTACGTGTTAAAATACTTGAGTTTTTGACGAATTTATTTAAGCGCGTTCTCGCGAGGAATATAACAGGCTGGGGAAAGCTTAATTTCTCCTTGGGAAATGGGTTGAGCATTATAGTCTGAATGCGTCACAGGCTACATTTTCCTAATCAATAAAAGCGAGGAAGTTCCCCAGTACAGTGTATGCAATTGATATATTGACAAAAAACGTTTTTAAACTACGTGTCTTTAAAACCAAGACAGATAATTTCTTTACTTTGTTTCAAAGTCTACAGCGTAATACCATCTGCTACCTGAGTCTATGTCCAAACAATCTGATTGTAAATTTAGGATGATACGTTCAAGGCTTTTGTCCATCTTCACGGCTCTGTGAAAGCCTTATTTCTGAAACTTTTCAGCGTGACACACAGTGTGCCCACGCTGAAGGGGGATGCTGTCTATTGCTTCATGCACATGCCTTTCAGTGTCTGTCATCTTAATTGTTTTTTTTTCACATAGCCTGTGCGCAAAATTAGTTCTATTGGATTATACTGGCAGTAATATATGGTTAAAAGCAAAATGGTCTGACCATATTCACATGGAAGAAAGTCAAATTTCTACATTCTGTCGCGTGACTTTTATAAATTAAGGAGCTGCAGGAGTTCTGCAAGGGTCTGGCTTATATTGTCCGGAATATTTTTATTTTTCAGTCGGAGCTCGTACTTGATCATTTCTCTGTAACAGCTGAATGATAACTGGCACGGTAATTACAATGACCGACTTCGAAGCTAGGTACGGCAAGAATTGTTCAGTGAATCACTTTTGAAAGTAACAGCGTTCATTTCACAATGGTAGTCAGTACCGTATTTCTTACAACTAAATACAAGTTTACTCTCAGGAACCAAATCAGAAGAAGAGCCAGTATGCAGAGTAAGTATCCGAGAATCAACCGGCCGGTGTGGCCGAGCGGTTCTAGGCGCTTCAGTCTGGAACCGCGCGACCGCAACGGTCGCAGGTTCGAATCCTGCCTCGGGCATGGATGTGTGTGATGTCCTTAGGTAAGTTCGGTTTAAGTAGTTCTAAGTTCTAGGGGACTGATGACCACAGATGTTAAGTCCCATAGTGCTCAGAGCCATTTGAACCTTTTATCCGAGAACCTTTTCCTAAGGAAACTTTAAAACCGTCATTACCATCACTCATTTTCCAGCAGGTATTCATGGAATGATTCTGATTCACTAACGTTTCATCAAGGTAATAGACTGAGAATACCTCCTTCTTCTGTATCGTGCATCTTTATAACGGACGAGCTTTGTGCTACTTCTGTGTCGCTTCTTTCAACTAAGAACTCTCTTCTTAACATATTTGAAACCTACATATTTTAAAATTCTTTGCATTGATGAAGCGCTACACTTTGAAACTAGTTTGCTCAGCCATAGTTGTAACAAGTTTTTGTGATGTTTGGTATTCCCTTTTTACACATATTTCAAAGACGGAGCGCTTTAAAAAATCGTTGTCAAAACCATCTATTTGTGATACAGGTTTCTTGGAATTTCGATGATTTTCAGGCGACACGAAAACAATTTTTCCTGAGGTTTCTACAGCTCCGACACTTTTGTTTACTATTCTCTGTACAGTTCTTTTGCCGACACGTGCTTCCGCAGTTCGTTCTTGAGTCATCAAAATGTCAGAAATAGAGGTATCGCTTTCAGATTCACATTCGAAGAAGTTATAAATGCGAGACATAAAACTCCTCGACTTCTTGTGAAGCATTTACATCTACATGATTACTCTGAATCTCACAATTAAGTGCCTGTCAGAGCGTTCATAGAATCACCTTCAAGCTATTTCTCAACCGTTCCCCTCTCGGACAGCGCGCAGAACACGAACGCTTTAATCTTCCCGTGCGAGCTCTAATTTCTCTTATTCTATTATAGTGATCTTTCCTCCCTATGTAGGTGGGCGCCAACAAAGTATTTTCCTACTCTGAGGAGAAAGTTGGCGACTGAAATTTCATGAGAAAATCCTGCCACAACGAAAAACGCCTTTCTTTTGATCTATCATATCCATGGCAGTCTTCCCCCTATTTCGCGAAAATACAAAATGAGCTGCCCTTCTTTGATGTTTTTCGATCAGTCCTATCTGCTGTGGATCCCACACCTGGCAGCAATACTAAAGTGGGCGGAAAAGCATAGCGTAAGCAGTCTCTTTGTAGCCTTCTGAATTTTCTAAGTGTTCTACCAAGTCTTTGGTTTGCTTTCCACACAACGTTATCCAAGTGATAGCTGAATTTTAAGTTATATGTAGTTGTAATCCATAAGTATTTAGTTGATTTACCGCCTTTAGAATCGTGTGTTTTATCCTGTAAACCGAATTTAGCGGATTCCTTTAAGTACTTATGTGGATGACTTCAGACTTTTTATTATTTAGAGTCAATTGTCACTTTCTTCACCATGCAGGTATCTTGTCTAAGTCGTCTTCTAATTTTCTTTAATCTCTGATAACTTTATAAGACGGTAAATCACAGCATCATCTGCAAACAGTGTAAGAGGGCTGCCCAGATTGTCTCCTAAATCGTTTATTATATCAGAAACAGAGGAGCGCCTGTAACACTTCCTTACAAACGCCAGATATAATTCCCGTTTTACTAGATGATTCTCCGTCGATTGCTACATACAGTGATCTTTCTGACAGGAACTCACGAATCCAGTCGCACAACTACTGAATAGGCACGCAGTTTAATTAAAGTTGCTTGTATGGAACTTCACGTTTATCGCCGTCACATGACGTTTTCATTTGGAAATCACACTAGACTGTTTACAGATTAACAGCCATACTGCTACAAGAAAGTGACATCGATATCTGAATGAATAATTCGGTTGCTCTGTGAATGAAACAGCATTGTTGCAAAATACGGCAACAGCGCAGTTTAGTTTGTAACTCTTGGCTAGCCGCTCGGAAAGAGAATGAATCTTATTGGCTGCTAGGATTTAATGGTGGGGGATGCGCAGATCAGCTGAAAATAGGGCATCCTTCTATCATGACACACTGAACCTACACCTGGAGTTATGGTCTGGGATGTGATTTCGTATGACAGTAGGAGCACTGTAGAGATTAACTCACGCATCCTGACTGCAAAACTGTACGTCAATTTGGAGATTCGATCTGTTGTGCTGCCATTCATGAACACCATTCCAAGGGGTTTTCAAACAGGATAACGCTCGCCCACATACCGCTATTGTAACCCAACATGCTCTACAGAGTGTCGACATTTTTCCCTGGCCTGCTCGATCACCAGAGCAGTTTCCAGTCTAGCACATATGGGATACCACCAGATGACAATTCCAGCGGCATCCACAAACAGCATTAACCGTGACTGTACTGACTGACCAAGTGCAACAAGCATGCAACGTTCCATCCCACAAACTAACATCCAACACCTGTATAAGAAGTACATGCACGCTTGCATGCACGCATTCAACATTCTGGCGGCTACACGGGTTATTAACGTACCAGTATTTCACAGTTGCAGTAACGTAACTCGCACTTACATGTACATGAAATCTTGCAATGTTAATCACTTAAATATGTTACCTAGGCAAGTGTATTCCAGGAACTTCATTATTTTACGTGAATTATGTTTCAGTGCTGCGACTTTTTTCCGTCAGTGAACTTACCTACGCTCGCGGGCCGACTCGTCAGATAGTGCGCTGCAGGATGCGATGTTAGTAGCGTTAGTGTCATGATTTGCCGTTAGGCGTCAGTAGTGGTACGGCCACAGGCTAGTTTCATTCCAGCTTCATTCGATTGAAAAAAAAAAAAAAAAACTGTACGAAAGATCAATCAGCTGGCCAGTCAGTTGTTGAAAACATTTTGTTGTCCCATCAGTAAGTTCTCGCCGTGGTTCGCGTCTAGAATCCCATGCAATATTAGCACGACGACCATTGTCGTCTCTTCGCTTGGCGCAGCTGCAGACAGAGGCGCTGCGACAGTGGTGTGCCCAACAACACCGCACAAGGAAGTGACACAATGTCGTCCACATAGACGAACATGGTTTTGTGTACAGCATCACGGCTGAAGTACTCGGCAGCTGGGTAAAATGAACGTCGCCAGTCACATGCGTCATCACCTTGCGGGGCCAGCGCCTGGCGTGATAATATTGAGTGCAACCGGGTATACAGTACGATCATCTCTGGTTCGTACAGCCGGTAATTTAGACAGAAGACGTGACGTGTTAAGCCACATTTTTCTAGCTGCCTTGGCCTACATCACTACAAAGGGTGCTCAACTTTAGACCTGGTCAACATGTTTTCGAGATTCATTGCCCGCTAAAAGCATGTGGCCAGGTGTTGCCGAGAGATCAGCCCGCCACCACTCGGGGAACTGTCGCATAGAGTCAGAGCAACATATAACGACGTACCCATGTCATCCCGACACGTTCGACCTGACGCTCTGCCGACTTGGGGACAGTGTTTCTGCCAGGGGTAGCATCTCTGTACACCAGGCATGGCCAACCTTTGGTGACCCGCGGGCCTACTACGTACACACTGACGGAAAAAGAATTGCAACACGAAAAAGGAGTCGCGCGACATTAACGGAAGTTGGTAGATATCTATTGAAATTTCGAGCTAGTCGCATAAGAGTAGCGCTAGTAGCGCCAATATGATAATCCAAAACAGGTTTGCTTTAAATACATACTATAACGGTCGTGCGCTTTAATTACACTACTGGACATTAAAACACATACACCACGAAGATAGCGGGTAGGTCGGGGAAGAATGCCAGTGTGCACTCGGTGTGCTTGCCGGGGGGTCTCGTCCGTAATGTGGAGGAGGCCCTTCCGGCAGCTATTGAACGCACTGGGTGTGACCGGCTGCAGATAGTAGCACATGTCGGAACGAATGACGCCTGCCGCTTGGGTTCTGAGGCCATCCTTGGTTCCTTCCGGCGGCTGGCTG
Organism: Schistocerca serialis cubense; assembly: GCF_023864345.2. NCBI lineage: Eukaryota > Metazoa > Arthropoda > Insecta > Orthoptera > Acrididae > Schistocerca > Schistocerca serialis. The sequence goes on along the minus strand of NC_064639.1, from coordinate 662,584,692 downwards.
ATTTGGTGAAGACAACCAGCATCGCACGCGGAGTGCATGCTGAGCTTAATATCTGCAGCATAGTGCCCAGAGTCGATCGCGGTCCTCTGGTTTGGAGCCGTGTGGAGGGTCTAAACCAGAGGCTCAGACGACTCTGCGACTATAATGGTTGCAAATTCATCGACCTCCGTTATTGGGTGGAGAACTGTAGGGCCCCCCTAGACAGGTCAGGCGTGCACTACACACCGGAAGCAGCTACTAGGGTAGCAGAGTACGTGTGGCGTGCACACGGGGTTTTTTTAGGTTAGAGGGACCCCCCCTTGGGCGAAACGATAAAATACCTGACGGCTTACCAGAGAGGACATTATCATCGTTGATAAAGAACGTCCGTCCTCAGAGACCAAAAACAGGAAAAGTTAACGTAATATTGGTAAACTGCAGGAGTATCCAGGGCAAGGTTCCTGAATTAGTATCTCTTATTGAAGGAAATAGTGCGCATATAGTATTAGGAACGGAAAGTTGGTTAAAACCGGAAGTGAACAGTAACGAAATCCTAGACACAGAATGGAATATATACCGCAAGAATAGGATAAACGCCAATGGTGGAGGAGTATTTATAGCAGTAAAGAATTCAATAATATCCAGTGAAGTTATTAGCGAATGCGAATGTGAAATAATCTGGGTTAAGTTAAGTATCAAAGGTGGTCAGATATGATAGTCGGATGCTTCTATAGACCACCTGCATCAGCAACCGTAGTAGTTGAGCGCCTCAGAGAGAACCTGCAGAACGTCGTGAAGAAGTTTCGTGATCATACTATTGTAATAGGGGGAGACTTCAATCTACCAGGTATAGAATGGGATAGTCACACAATCAGAACTGGAGCCAGGGACAGAGACTCTTGTGACATTATCCTGACTGCCTTGTCCGAGAATTACTTCGAGCAGATAGTTAGAGAACCAACTCGTGAAGCTAAAGTTTTAGACCTCATAGCAACAAATAGACCGGAACTTTTCGACTCCGTGAATGTAGAAGAGGGTATCAGTGATCATAAGTCAGTGGTTGCATCAATGACTACAAGTGTAATAAGAAATGCCAAGAAAGGAAGGAAAATATATTTGCTTAACAAGAGTGATAGGGCACAAATCGCAGAATATCTGAGTGACCACCATCAAACGTTCATTTCTGAGGAAGAGGATGTGGAACAAAAATGGAAAAAATTCAGAAACATCGTCCAGTACGCCTTAGATAAGTTCGTACCGACTAAGGTCCAAAGCGAGGGGAAAGATCCACCGTGGTATAACAATCATGTACGAAAGGTACTACGGAAACAAAGAAAGCTTCATCATAGGTTTAAGAGTAGTCGAATCATAGCTGATAAGGAAAAGCTGAACGAAGCGAAAAAGAGCGTAAAGAGAGCAATGAGAGAAGCATTCAACGAATTCGAACATAAAACATTGGCAAACAATCTAAACAAGAACCCTAAAAAGTTTTGGTCATATGTAAAATCGGTAAGCGGATCTAAATCCCCTATTCAGTCACTCGTTGACCACGATGGCACCGAAACAGAGGACGACCGAAGAAAGGCAGAAATACTGAATTCAGTGTTCCGAAACTGTTTCACTGCGGAAAATCGTAACACGGTCCCTGACTTCAGCCGTCGCACGGACGCCAAAATGGAAAATATTGAAATAAACGATATCGGAATTGAAAAACAACTGCTATCACTTAGTAGCGGAAAAGCATCCGGACCAGACGAGATACCCTTAAGATTCTACAGTGATTATGCTAAAGAACTTGCCCCCTTTCTATCAGCAATTTATCGTAGATCGCTGGAAGAACGTAAAGTACCTAGCGACTGGAAGAAAGCGCAGGTCGTTCCCATTTTCAAGAAGGGTCATAAATCAGATGCGAATAATTATAGGCCTATTTCGCTTACGTCAATCTGTTGTAGAATAATGGAACATGTTTTGTGTTCTCGTATTATGACGTTCTTAGATAATACAAATCTCCTTCATCATAACCAACATGGATTCCGCAAACAGAGATCATGTGAAACTCAGCTCGCCCTATTTGCCCAAGAAATTCACAGTGCCGTAGACACTGGCGAGCAGATTGATGCCGTATTCCTGGACTTCAGGAAGGCATTTGATACGGTTCCGCACTTACGTTTAGTGAAAAAAATACGAGCTTACGGAATATCGGACCAGGTTTGTGATTGGATTCAGGATTTCCTAGAAGAAAGAACACAACATGTCATTCTTAACGGTTCAAAATCTGCAGATGTAGAGGTAATTTCGGGAGTACCGCAGGGAAGCGTGATAGGACCTTTATTGTTTACAATATACATAAATGACTTAGTTGACAACATCGGTAGCTCCGTGAGGCTATTTGCAGATGACACGGTTGTCTACAAGAAAGTAGCAACATCAGAAGACTCGTACGTACTCCAGGAGGACCTGCAGAGGATTAATGCATGGTGCGACAGCTGGCAGCTTTCCCTAAACGTAGATAAATGTAATATAATGCGCATACATAGGGGCAGAAATCCATTCCAGTACGATTATGCCATAGGTGGTAAATCATTGGAAGCGGTAACGACCGTAAAATACATAGGAGTTACTATCCGGAGCGATCTGAAGTGGAATGATCACATAAAACAAATAGTGGGAAAAGCAGGCGCCAGGTTGAGATTCATAGGAAGAATTCTAAGAAAATGTGACTCATCGACGAAAGAAGTAGCTTACAAAACGCTTGTTCGTCCGATTCTTGAGTATTGCTCATCAGTATGGGACCCTTACCAGGTTGGATTAATAGAAGAGATAGACATGATCCAGCGAAAAGCAGCGCGATTCGTCATGGGGACATTTAGTCAGCGCGAGAGCGTTACGGAGATGCTGAACAAGCTCCAGTGGCGGACACTTCAAGAAAGGCGTTACGCAATACGGAGAGGTTTATTATCGAAATTACGAGAGAGCACATTCCGGGAAGAGATGGGCAACATATTACTACCGCCCACATATATCTCGCGTAATGATCACAACGAAAAGATCCGAGAAATTAGAGCAAATACGGAGACTTACAAGCAGTCGTTCTTCCCACGCACAATTCGTGAATGGAACAGGGAAGGGGGAATCAGATAGTGGTACAATAAGTACCCTCCGCCACACACCGTAAGGTGGCTCGCGGAGTATAGAAGTAGATGTAGATGTAGAAGATGATGTGCTGCAGACGCGAAATTTAACCGACAGGAAGAAGATGCTGCGATATGCAAATGATTAGCTTTTCAGAGAATTCACATGAGGGTGGCGCCGGTGGCGACACCTACAACGTGCTGACATGAGAAAAGTTTCCAACCGATTTCTCATACACAAACAGCAGTTGACCGGCGTTGCCTGGTGAAACGTTCTTGTGATGCCTCGTGTTTCCGACTTTGATGAAGGTCGGATTGTAGCCTATCGCGATTGCGGTTTATCGTATCGCGACATTGCTACTCGCGTTGGTCGAGATCCAATGACTGTTAGCAGAATATGGAATCGGTGGGTTCAGGAGGGTAATACGGAGCGCCCTGCTGGATCCCAACGGCCTCGTATCACTAGCGGTCGAGATACCAGGCATCTTAACCGCAAGTCTGTAACGGATCGTGCAGCCACGTCTCGATCCCTGAGTCAACAGATGGGGACGTTTGCAAGACAACAACCATCTGCACGAACAGTTCGACGACGTTTGCAGCAGCATGGACTACCAGCTCGGAGACCATGCCTGCGGTTACCCTTGACGCTGCATCACAGACAGGAGCGCCTGCGATGGTGTACTCAACGACGAACCTGGGGGCACGAATGGCAAAACGTCATTTTTTCGAATGAATCCAAATTCTGTTTACAGCATCGTGATGGTCTCATCCGTGTTTGACGACATCGCGGTGAACGCACATTGGAAGCGTGTATTCGGCATCGCCATACTGGCGTATCACCCGGCGTGATGGTATGGGGTGCCATTGGTTACACGTCTCGGTCTCCTCTTGTTCGCATTGACGGTACTCTGAACACTGGACGTTACATTTCGGATGTGTTAGGACCCGTGGCTCTACCCTTCATTCGATCCCTGCGAAACCCTACATTTCAACAGGATAATGCACGACCGCATGTTGCAGGTCCTGTACGGGCCTTTCTGGCTACAGAAAATGTTCGACTGCTGCCCTGGCCAGCACATTCTTCAGATCTCTCAACAATTGAAATCGCGTGGTCAATGGTGGCCGAGCAACTGGCTCGTCACAAAACGCCAGTCACTACTCTTGATGAACAGTGGTATCGTGTTGAAGCTGCATGGACAGCTGTAGCTGTACACGCCATCCTAGCTCTATTTGTCTCAATGCCCAAGCGTATCAAGGCCGTTATTATGGCCAGAGGTGGTTGTTCTGGGTACTGATTTCTCAGGATCTACGCACCCAAATTGCGTGAAAATGTAATCGTATGTCAGTTCTAGTGTAATATATTTGTCCAATGAATACCCGTTTATCATCTGCATTTCTTCTTGGTTTAGCAATTTTAACGGCCAGTAGTGTCCCTTTGAGACTGGACTTGGAGAGTTGATGTCAGTCAAGAATACCTTTAAGGTGACAAAGACATCACTATCAACTTCTCAGTGAGATTGAACGAAATCGTGTAATAGGCCTATGAGAAGCTAGATGTTCTTTCTGCTTTATTGCAGAAAGACATGGCAGGAATGTAGGCACTGTACACGACTGCTGGCAACGGTTGTCACGGAATGCACTGTAGCAAGAAGACCGGACGGTACGTGGTGCTACCGAGAGTGAAGACCATCGTATTCGGCGTATGGCTCTGTCGCTTCGATTACGCCGTGTGGCGTGCATTCCCTGACCCCGAACCGCCACTATTTGCGACTTCACTGCTGTCAAGCTGGAGCTCATTGGAGGGCAGGGTGAAAGTCGCTTGTGTTTTCTGGTGAAAGCTGTTTCTGGCTTTGTGCCAGTGATGGTCGTGTGTTGTTTAGAAGAAGGCCAGTTGCGGACTTGCACCCAACCTGTCTGTGTGCTAGACACACTGGACCTACACGTGGAGATGTGCTCTGGGCTTCGACTTCGTATGACAGCAGAAGCACTGCCGTCGTTATCCCACGCACCGTGTCTGCAAATTTGTAGTTCACTCTGGTGATTCGACCTGTTGTCCTGCCATTCACCAACCGCATTCCAGGAGGTGTTTTCCAACAGGATAACGCTTTCCCACGTATCGTTGTTGTAACCCTACAGGCTCAAAGGAGTGTCGGAAAGTTGCCTTGGCCTATTCGATCACCAGATCGGTCGCCAGTCGAGCACATATGGGACATCATCGGACGACAACTCTAGCGTCATCCACGAACAGCATTAACCGTCTCTGTATTGACCGACCGACTGCGACAAACATGGAGCACCATCCCGTGAACTGACATACGGCGCCTTTACAACACAGTGCATTCACATTTAGATGCCTGTTTTCAAAATTCTGGCGCTTACACCGTAAGTGATGTACCAGCATTTTAGTTGCAGTGGCGTGTGTCGATCTTACATTAACCTCTGATCTTGCGATATTAACCACTAAAATGTGTGTCCTGAAGAAATGTATTCCAGAAATTTCATTACTCTAATTATTTTTTGGTGTTTCGATTTTTTTCCGTCAGTGTACTTACTTAAGCTCGCGGACTGTGTACTTACTTAAGCTCGCGGACTGGCTCGTCAGGCGACACTACACCAGGGCTCATAGCACGTAAAGTCAAAACCACAGAGTCCATGACTTGAATGCTTATTGAATAACGCACCAATATGATCGACATCTCTTTCTCGACATGCTACGCCAACAAATTATGCCTTCAAATTCGCGTTTTTGAGAGTTTATTCATGTCCATCCCATCTTCAGATGTTTACATTTATTTCTTGTTGTTGTTGTGGTCTTCAGTCCTCAGACTGGTTTGATGCAGCTCTCCATGCTACTCTATCCTGTGTAAGCTTCTTCATCTCCCAGTACTTAATGCAACCTACATCCTTCTGAATCTACTTAGTGTATTCATCTCTTCGTCTCCGTCTACGATTTTTACGCTCCACGCTGCCCTCCAATTCTAAATTTGTGATCCCCTGATGCCTCAGAACATGTCCTACCAACCGGTTCCTTCTTCTAGTCAAGTTGTGCCACAAACTCCTCTTCTCCCCAATTCTATTCAGTACTTCCTCATTAGTTATGTGAGCTACCCATCTATAAACATGGTTTCTTTACTTACGACGTTTTGCAATAGCTGTCTTAAAAACTTCCATCGCAAAATTCTGCAGCGTCGTTAGTGAAAAATGTTCACGACACGTAAATAAATGTAGACACCTGAAGATGGAGTGCCAAGCATCTTGAAACGTCGTCACGGAAAAACAAGAGTCAAAAAAACAGCTGCTTGCAGCTGTTTAAACTAGCTTCAGTTTCAACATTTGCAGTGTTCTAATACATCTAAAATCGGTAAAAATTAGTAAGTAATGTTAATACAAAATACAAACAAATTACCCGCAATGAGACAGGCGGTCCTAGTCGACAAACCATTAGTACTAATTTTGCGATTTTTCGCCACAGGCACGTCTTTGTAGTTTTTGAAATTTAATGTATAAATTTCCACAAAAGCTATTAGTAAGAATTTTTTAATTATTTGTCCACAAATACGTTTGATAACTGATCCCAAAAGCCTGGGTTTTTTCTGTAGCACTAAATAAATTAAGCCATCATTTCTTCGTTCACTTTAAAAAGTTTGAAAGCCTAGATCGCTTGAACTTAGTATACATCGGCCGCATTATACAGAAACCAAACTGACAAAATGTGAACAACAGAATGGCGAGTATCTGAAAATGCTTCACAGGGGAGTACAATGCGAGCGCCCCTCTCCCTCTCACGTATTTCTGAAATCAACTGCTCGCCACTTGTTGCCCACCCGTGCTGTATACAGGTCTTCAGAGGCTACATAAATTTTGCAGTTGATTTTAAACTTACTTCCCGAGAAGAAGCTCAGAACTAGATACAGTTCAATAATAACCCACTTCCGTGTCTGGTGTGTCGTGGGGAGAACTTTATGTACCACTGCTAGTTTCCCCTTTTCATGTTACACTTGCAGATGTTTGGAGGTAAGTACGGTTGTTGGTTAAGTCCCCCTGTGAGCTCATTTCTCTCTAATGTTTACCTTCGAGGTCTTTTCGTAGGAAGACGCCATGTATTGGTTGACACAGGCGAAGAGAAACTGAGAGAATCCTGAAGTTTACCACATCTCTCTTTTGAGATCTCATCAAAACGTTTGAAGTCCGTTGAAAAATTTGACACATACAAGGCTAAAAAGCAAAAAGTAATTACTTACATAATTTTTTTTAATATAACACGTTTTAAAACTGACTAAAATTATAAAATAATTGCTGATATATCCGTACCGATTCCTAACCCAATACATAGAGACCTAAAAAGTTGTGCTCTTGGAATTTTTAATAGCTATGAAAATACTCGTAGAATTTAAAACGAAATTCGTGGAGCACATGCAATACGTAATTGATGCATGAACAGTTCAAAAAAAATGGTTCAAATGGCTCTGAGCAATATGGGACTCAACTGCTGTGGTCATAAGTCCCCTAGAACTTAGAACTACTTGAACCTAACTAACCCAAGGACATCACACACATCCATGCCCGAGGCAGGATTCGAACCTGCGACCGTAGCGGTCGTGCGGTTCCAGACTGTAGCGCCTTTAACCGCTCAGCCACTCCGGCCGGCATGAACAGTTCACCTCCTTACCGTTATATATTGCATGTACACACGTTTATCGTTTTAAATTGTCCAAGTTAAATTAAAAAGTTTTTTATTTGAATAGTTATTGTCTTGTTGTGTTCCATACACTACAATACTTCTACATAGCTGCGTACAAAGGAAAGTTTCGTTCCGGTGAGAACCCCTAGACTGTGGCTAAGCCGTATATCTTTTCTTCCAACGATATAAATTTAAGCAAAACGGTGTTTGTTTGATAAGATATACAGAAACACACATACAAACACATGAGAGAAAATGTGCGTTGCAATGTTGCAAATCAAGTCGATGAATCAGAAAGGAATTTATGACAATATCGGAGGTAAACACTAGCTGAGAACGAGGAAGACTGGGAGTCCATCATCCTGCTTAACTCACAGTGTTTGGGTACCACTGTTTCCTGTATCATACGTATTAACAACACCTTCTCACTCCATTAAAAAGAAAGAAATACGCTCACTGCATAGAATATTAGCCACTTCCGTAACAGAACACACTGTTCGCCTTCTATCAGTGTAGAAAGTGTCGATATTGTATCAGGCGGGCATGTAACGCTCCACCTCTGACGTCAGTACCACCAGGAAAGAGATGTACATCTGCCACTTGGTTGTATGGAATTAATGCAGTAAATGGAATGATCGTGTGGCAATACTGGCCGGAAGAAGCCTTCTGGGGATTTTCCTGGCCGGCAATCGACCAGGGAACCCTCTGACACGCAAACCACTAGACCACGAGATGTGAACACTAGAGCAGTCAGATTGGTAAACGTGGAGATGTGATAGGACGACAGAAGGAAGCTACGGCGTTTGTTCGTGCCCACGAACACGCCGTGAATGAAATTGCGTAATTTTATTTATTTATTGGATTCTGGTCACATCTATGCAGCCAGTCGATATTAACGGTGCTACGTATCCTTTGAAAAAATCAATCCATCTTTTCTATAATTTCCGACGAATTTAAAACACAAAAGATCAATGACATTATTAGTAACTCATGCTTAAAAACAATAGCCTCTTTTGTTAATAGACAGGTTTCTAATAAATAGAAATAAACACACACACACACATACACAAAGTTGCCCGATTACTTGGTCTACCAACATGTTTACAAGTTATGGTGCACCACTCGCAGCCATGTAACACGGCTTAAGCACAGCGGTCGTAAAGAGACGATAACCAACAGAGACTGGAGGCGAGTGTCCCGCCCCGTTAATAACAATCGACTAAAAGACAGACAGCAGTTGCTGCTGTGACTGAATAACCGTTTCCGAACAAACACTGCGAAGCGAATGCATGCAATTGAGTTTTGGATGTTCGGGGCTACATAGTGGTAAGCCACATGAAGTAAATTCTAGAGGAGACACACACTGAGATGACAAAAGTCATGGGATAAGCGGCTACGAGCCCAAATAATTTATTAAAAATGGTGGCTAGATTTCCCCTCCCCCTATTGACCATAATGTCACATCCCCCTCCACGTGCTGGAAATGGTGGTTTTTTTTGTGAGAAATAGGTCAGTTAGGCTACCTCCACTAACCTAACGCACCCCACCCCTCCCCTCCCCCACTCCTATAACATCAACCAACCCCCTCCACCCCTTCCCCCACATCTGAATTGACAAGAAAAGACTCAATCAGTGCTGAACTATTGGAGAGTAGGGACATAAGGTATTTATTTATTTATTTTGGCTGAAAATGTGTCCTTAGTGGTGTTATTTTCCACAATCCGTCACCCCCGGCGCACGATTTCTGCCAAACCCCCACCCACCCCCTTCCGCACTACCACTTTTAGAGTTTCTGCTGCTTGGTCGGAGGCACTGTTAGAGAGCAAAAATTTCAGAGTGTTAGTTCTACTGTGGTGTTCATCTCTTTTCTGAAACGCTGAGTGGGCTTAGTTTATTTTCGCTGCTGCTATCAGGGATGTTAAGGCACTTACTTTTATTTTCCTCACTTTTCGAAGCACTGTTCTATAATGGAAAACATACACTGTTGTCCAAGCACAGTTGGGAAAATCAGAACAATGGCATATCTAAAAGTTCATGACATATTTCGAAATCCACAACAGATCGTGAAAAAACACAAACGCACAGTAGATCAGATGTCTGAGATCTCTCAGAATTCGAGTCACTACCCTACAGATGAAAAAAATTGCGGGAATTTTCTATGCTCTACAACTGCTGATGGTGACGCTCTAAAGCCACAATGGCGGGTAGGGGACAGCATCCTACCTGTCTGAACCAGAGGAGGCTAGTCTGCCTGGACTTGTCTCTGAACACTTGAAAATGAAGACATCATGTAACTCTCTGACATCACAGAACTATCCATAGATGCTTTATTCTGCCCCTGTCTTGTTCGAACCAGTTTGCAGATGCTCCTCCACCTGCCAAAATGCTGCTGCCGGTGGGGGAGCACTCTCTGCCACTTTCTACAGTCGGACAAATTACGAGAATTTCAGCGGAAAACTATTTTTATACCGATCGAAAAGCATACAGCAGTCATATTGCACTGACAGTTAAACCCTGCAAAAGTGGTCCACAGGTCACGAAGTACAGAAACTATAGCCAAAGGCCCTTAGTCATATTGCCCTGCTACTGTCGAGGAAAGCTTGAACTTTTCGCCGTGAAACCGGTCTAGAACCAGGCCGAACCACCACAGCGATTGAACCACTATACCACATCGCTGTAGTAAACGTTATTCGTATTCTACACGATATGAAATTATCTCTTCTGCAGCATGCATATGGCTGTCGATCACGAGACACTCATACATATATCGCAAAAACACAAAGATCTCAAAATCAGAAGCACATTCACTGTATATTGTCGCAGTGCTAGATATCCCCCATGAGGTCGGTCTGTTATTCACAGCCGCCAGTGGTGACGAGACAGCTGCAACCCTGCGCACGCGCTGGCTTGATGAGTGATTGGGGCACCCACTGCAGACAGCGGTTACTCACTGAACTGGTGTACAAAGGCTGGGCTGGCTCCTCTGGTGCAAAGATATCTGCGAATGGTACTGTTTCCGGTCTGGCCTGCTTGGTACCATAGTTTCTGCAACGAGTTGCGACAATATCCAGACTCTGGGATAACAAGAATATTTACTTTCTGAGCTCTGTCGATGAGAAATGCTTTGACAAATTAAAATTAATTTACTGATCCCGAAACGGAGATCAGCTGCAATATCCTACTTTACACGCCAAAAACGATGATATTAGTAACACTTCTATGCTGAAATCATCGAGTAGCATCTGAACATTTTCAGAATTTCATCTGTTTTCACATGGTTTGTCGGAATATCGTACCATTTACTCGATTCATTCCAGTATCAACTACTTAGCAGTATCTTACCGATCGCTAGCAGAGTATAATTCCGAAGATAGAAAGTGGAAATTATATTTACAGACAGCCAAAACTTCAGTGATGTCATTGCGTGGGATGTGCTGCAAACTATTGAGTAACTAGAAACATATCTCGTTTGCAAAGGTTTCCACGTGAAAACTCGAAAACTGAGGAAACTAGTAGTTCCACTCATATTTTTTAAGGAGTATCGATGTCAATGACATAAAAGATTCCAGATCATCCTTGTACTTTACAAAGTCAACTAAGGTTTTAACACTCATAATCGAATGTGTTTCTCATGTCTAGAGAACAAGCAAATGTCTCTTCCATTGATGTTTCACTATTCTGATGCAAACAACATATCGCAATCGATAACCTCTCAACCAAATAAAGACGGGAAATGTGTAGAATGGCAATATACCTCACAGCCGAAAAAGAGGCACTGGAATTCTCGGTCCAGTTGGACTGGCGTCACCAAAGAGAAAGAGTTGTAATTACTTGTTTCCGTGCAGTTTCCACCCCGAAAAGAAGTGTGACATCATGGATCACACCACCTCACAGTCGAACAAGTTTTTCTGGAACTTTCTTGCAAAGTTTGAATCTTATTGGTTACTGAAAATAATCTTTCCTGTTCAGAATCCAGCCCTATTAAACGCTCAGAGGCAGGAGAGACTTGTTACCACGACTGCCAAGCATACAGTTGGTCAATTTACATGGGGTGAATAATCGTTCAGCGCAAACATTCGCCTTATTCAGTCTTCTCAAATTTTCACAAAAAAATCGAAGATCTAACAACACACGAGATGGTGAAGGCTGCCCACCATATATCGAGTATTAGTTCGCTATTCACCCACCCAGAGGGCGACACGGTTAGGTCAACTGCACCCTCGTACACCACCTGTCCAGTTCGCGAGGCTCAGCAGTGGCTTGCGCCTCAAGCCGGATATGTCCATTCATTCCGGCCACCGGCTACCGCCGCCAGTCGCCTGGATGCAAAGCAGAGTCGTCCTAGGAAACCAGCCACATATTTATCTGTATGAATATAATAAAATATTATGATCACAGTGCCAATATGGTGACATTCGACCATGAGCGAAGTATCGGAAATAGCTCCTCCTGATGACTGGAAATACCAATTTCTCACGTAAATCTGTATTCTCGTTATGACTGGGCATAATTTTCCATGTAAAATCTTTCAGACCACTTGCAGCTATCAATGTCCTAAATCGCAATGTTACATGTCAAATCAATACTCCCTAACCCACATGATTTTCTTTGCAGATGTCTTGACACTGACCACAGTAACTTTACAGTCCAACACATACACATTTCAGACAAGCAGAGAAATTATCGTTTCTATGTCTGTAGCGTCAGAAAAAAATTAATGTATGCTCCCACTCACACCGCTATGTGTCTTGATTCTTCTCAGCTCTAGGAAATTATTTTACATTTAGGTCTTCCAGCCAGTCAGATTCCTGAATACACTGCAGGTATTTTCAGTCAGCGCTTCTGGAATGTGCTGCATCCCACAAAGACTCTCTCAAATAAATGTTGTAAAGCACAGGCGTCTGGCACAATGTAGTAATCAATAGCTCTTCCGCGGACGAGAGGGTTGGAAAGACATCACCGATGTGTGTTGTTGTACAGCAATGTACATCGCAGTCGGCAGTCCAAAAAGAACATGTGAGCATCTACACTCATGCTCATAAATTAAGGATAATGCTGATACATGGTGAAGCAAAGTTCTGGTGGACGGTCTGCGTGTTTAAATCACCTCGGAGTATGACCATGCGGTGCATCTGACCTGCGGTCGTCGCACCTTGGCGCTGGCAGCAGTCAAATGGTTCAAATGGCTCTGACCACTATGGGACGTAACATCTGAGGCCATCAGTCCCCTAGAACGTAGAACTACTTAAACCTAACTAACCTAAGGACACCACACACATCCATGCCGGAGGCAGGATTCGAACCTGCGACCGTAGCAGTCGCGCGGTTCCGGACTGAAGCGCCTAGAACCGCTCGGCCACCGTGGCCGGCTGGCAGCAGTCCACATACGCAGAGGTGTGTTGGTGCATGTCAGAGTACGGTGCAGCGAGTGAGTGCGCAGACGTTTTCAGACGTACTAATGGTAACTGTCTCTTGAAAATGGCTCAAAGAATACATATTGATGACGTTATGAGGGGTAGAATACTAGGGCGATTGGAGGCTGGTCAAACACAGCAGGTTGTAGGATGGGCCCTCCATGTGCCACAAAGTGTGATCTCAAGATTATGGCAACGATTCCAGCAGACAGGAAAAGTGTCCAGGCGCTACAGTACGTGACGTCCACAGTGTACACCACCAGAAGAAGACAGATACCTCACCGTCAGTGCCCGCAGACGGCCACGGAGTACTGCAGTCAGCCTAGCTCGGGACCTTACTGCAGCCACTGGAACAGTTGTCTCCAGACACACAGTCTACAGACGACTGAATAGACATGGTTTATTCGCCCGGAGACCTGCAAGGTGCATTCCACTGAGCCCTGATCACAGGAGAGCCCGTAAAGCCTGGTGTCAAGAACACAGTATATGGTCATTGGAACAGCGGTCCTAGGTTATGTTCACGGACGAGACCAGGTATAATCTGACCAATGATTCTAACTGGGATTTTACCTGGCGTGAACCACGAACCAGATACCAACCCCTCAATGTTCTTGAAAGAGACCTGTATGGAGGTCGTAGTTTGATGGGGTGGGGTGGGATTATGATTGGTGCACGTACACCCCTGGATGTCTTCGACAGAGGAACTGTAACAGGTCAGGTGTATCGGGACGTCATTTTGCACCAGTATGTCCGCCTTTTCAGGGGTGCAGTGGGTCTGTCCTTCCTCCTGATAGATGATAACGCAAGGCCCCACCGAGCTGCCATCGTGGAGGAAGATATCAGGCGAATGGAGAGGCCCGCCTGTTCTCCAGAGCACGTCTAGGATGCTCTCGGTCGATGTATCGCTGCACGTTTTCAAACCCCTAGGACACTTCAGGAGCTCCGACAGGCACTTGTGCAAGAATGGGAGGCTATAACCCAGCACCTCCTCGACCACCTGATCCAGAGTATGCCAACCCATTGTGCGGCCTTTGCACATGTGCATGATGATTATATCCCATATTGATGTCGGGGTACATGTGCAGGAAACAGTGGCGTTTTGTAGCACATGTGTTTCTGGACGGTTTTCTCAACTTATCACCAGTACCGTGGACTTATAGATTTGTGTCGTGTGTGTTCCCCATGTGCCTATGCTATTAGTGCCAGTTTTGTGTAGTGCCACGTTGTGTGGCACCACATTCTGCAATTATCCTTAATTTATGAGCATGAGAGCCAAGGAGAGAACGTTCTGTGTATCCATGATATTGCAGCCATATTGCCTCTAACGGTCTCTAAAGACTGGTTTGAACAAGACGGGGGCAGAACAAGGCATCTACGGAAAATTCCATGAGTCAGAGAGTCATGTGATCTTTTCTTTGTTCAAGTGTTCAGAGACAAGTCCAGGTAGACCAGCCTCCTCTAGTTCAGACGGATGAGATGCTGTCCCCCAACCACCATTGTGGCTTTAAAGTATCACCAGACCAGCAGTGGTAGGACATCGAAAATTCCCTCGGGCATGGGTGTGTGTGTTTGTCCTTAGGATAATTTAGGTTAAGTAGTGTGTAAGCTCAGGGACTGATGACCTTAGCAGTTAAGTCCCATAAGATTTCACACACATTTTGAACATTTTTAGTAACATGCTGTAATGCTGTTGGCCACGTGATTACATTTTGTTGATGCTTACCTCCCACGGTGATGCAATATCATATGGATATGGCCGATAATACACAGCTACAACCCTATTATTACACGAGGATTCACCATCAAAACAGTCACCTTCCGTATCGGTTCCATACTTCTTTTTCTTTTTATCGAAATAGCTCACGCTGTTTGCTCTGGAAGACGATGTCTTGCTGTGGCATACCACAATACAACACAAAAACGGCGTGCTGTGTTTTGGTGCAATACATAACAACAGAAGGATGTGCTGCCTTCTCTTACTTTCTTCAAATTCTACTACACCAATCGCTTTCCCTCCTCTAGCAGATATGGAAAGCGTACAAATCTTAATATTGCTCAGTGTGTGGTTTATCGTTATCTATTCCCGAACGCCTGATTTGTAGTTCCAGTGCTTCGCAAGCATCCGTTGCAGACAGCGGTACGGAAAGTTGCACGTCTTCAGTGGGCCAAACGACACAGAAAGTGGACAATACTTGAATAGAAACTAGTAGTGTGGGCGGAGCCGTCTAATTGCCTCATTTCCAACGGTACAAGCCGCCGGGCTTCCACACTCCCCAATTATATCGAAAGTGGTTACATAATGATTCTTGCACCATGACTAGGGTACTCGCATATTCATTACGATTATCGTGGACATTAACCAGGATGTTTATTTGAAGCTTCTCGGTGATCCCTTTTGGCCCTGTCTTCATGACGAATAGGGGTGAGTCTTAATGAATTGTATCGCTTTTTAAATCGTACCACTAATATATCTACCAAATCTTCTGCACGGTGACGTCGCCTGTTAGAAAGAATGTGTATAGGCTTCTATCTAGCTGTTGCACACAACGAGTTCGTTGGGTCGTTGAGAATTTTGACGTGTAGTGGCTAAAGTTTACCTTGTGCTCTGAGTAAGTAGATATTTCTGTTCGAAGCTAAGCGTGTGCACTCGTACAGGTACGTACTCGTACAGCCTACTTGTAATTTATAGAGCATAATACTACACATATCCAATGATAATATATCTTAGAAGTATTTGAAATCATAGCCTCTGTGCCGTATAAAGGAAGTTTAAATAGTATGGCGTCTTCTCACGCATTGTACCACCAAGTTCCATATAGTTTTAAAACAAACTTCACTACACAGGTTTTAAGAATTGATTTGATCTAATAATTATACAATTACACCTTTTGCCGATTGTTAAAACATATACTACTGGCCATTAAAATTGCTACACCACGAAGATGACGTGCTACAGACGCGAAATTTAACCGCCAGGAAGAAGATGCTGTGATATGCAAATGAGTAGCTTTTCAGAGCATTCACACAAGGGTGGCGCCGGTGGCGACACCTACAACGTGCTGACATGAGGAAAGCTTCCAATCGATTTCTCATTTACAAACAGCAGTTGACCGGCGTTGCCCAGTGAAACGTTGTTGTGATGCCTCGTGTAAGGGGGAGAAATGTGTACCATCACGTTTCCGACTTTGATAAAGGTCGGATTGTAGCCTGTCGCGATTGCGGTTTGTCGTATCGCGACAGTGCTGCTCGCGTTGGTCGAGATCCAATGACTGTTAGCAGAATATTGAATTTGTGGGTTCAGGAGGGTAATACGGAACGCCGTGCTGGATCCCAACGGCCTCGTATCACTAGCAGTCGAGATGACAGGCATCTTATCCGCATGGCTGTAACGGATCGTGCAGCCACGTCTCGATCCCTGAGTCAACAGATGGGGATGTTTGCAAGACAACGACCATCTGCACGAACCGTTCGACAACGTTTGCAGCAGCATGGACTATCAGCTCGGAGACCATGGCTGCGGTTACCCTTGACGCTGCATCATGTACAGGAGCGCCTGCGATGGTGTACTCAACAACGAACCTGGGTGCACGAATGGAAAAACGTCATTTTTTCGGATGAATCCAGGTTCTGTTTACAGCATCATGATGGTCGCATCTGTGTTTGGCGACATAGCGGTGAACGCACATTGGAAGCGTGTATTCGGCATCGCCATACTGGCGTATCATCCTTCGTGATGGTATGGGGTGCCACTGGTTACACGTCTCGGTAACCTCTTGTTCGGATTGTGGTACTTTGAACAGTGGACGTTACATTTCAGATGTGTTACGACCCGCGGCTCTACCCTTCATTCTATCCCTGCAAAACCCAACATTTCAGCAGGATAATGCACGACCGCATGTTGCAGGTACTGTACGGACCTTTCTGGATACAGAAAATGTTCGACTGCTGCCCTGGCCAGCACATTCTCCAGATCTCTCACCAATTGAAAACGTCTGGTCAATGGTGGCCGAGCAACTGGCTCGTCACAATACGCCAGTCACTACTCTTGATGAACTGTGGTATCGTGTTGAAGCTGCATTGACAGCTGTAGCTGTACACGCCATCCAAGCTCTGTTTGACTCAATGCCCAGGCGTATCAAGGCCGCTATTACGGCCAGAGGTGGTTGTTCTGGTTACTGCTTTCTCAGGATCTATGCACCCAAATTGCGTGAAGATGTAATTACATGTCAGTTCTAGTATAATATATTTGTCCAATGAATACCCGTTTGTCATCTGCATTTCTTCTTGGTGTAGCAGTTTTAATGGCCAGTAGTGTAAATAAAGGACACCTACGAGGGGCGTTCCACAAGCAATGCAAAAATA
This sequence comes from Schistocerca serialis cubense, assembly GCF_023864345.2. Classification (NCBI taxonomy): domain Eukaryota; kingdom Metazoa; phylum Arthropoda; class Insecta; order Orthoptera; family Acrididae; genus Schistocerca; species Schistocerca serialis. The sequence continues at coordinate 662,567,125 of NC_064639.1, read as the reverse complement.
TTTTTTCTCGGCCTGTGTCGGTGGAAAAATACGGGTTTGTTGTGGGACATCATGGCATATTCCCACTTCAGCCCCTACAGTTTTATGGAGTTCAGTGGCGGCGTTGTATGTAGCCATCAAAATGGCGTCTGTAATGGAGATCCGTTGCAAACAGAGAGCTGTCATTGAGTTTCTTTTGGCGGAAAACTAGAGCGCCATAGATTTTCATAGGCGCTTGCAAAATGTCTATGCGGACCTGGCAGTGGAGAAAAGCGCGGTGGAGCGTCTGACATCATCGCAACAAGGTCGCGCAGACCTGTCCTACCCCCCGCGTGCCAGCTGGACGCACACAGCTGTGACTGCTGCATGTTGGAACGTGCGGACAGTCTCATTCGAGGTGATCGAGTGTCACAATCAAGCACCTCACTGCGCAGCTGGGCGTCGCTATTGCTAGTCCTAACAAAACTTCATTGGACTGTCCTTCCTTATCCATCTTACAGCCTGGATCTTGCACACTCCGACTTCCATATGTTTGGCCTACCTCCGCCGGGACCAGCCACACAGTCCACGACTGCAGCGCCTGAGACCGTTGGGCTAATCCCGCGCGGCACAGCATGTTACTATACGACTTATCATGACAGCGTGATATGTAGCACTCTTTAATAATACTAATATTTAATGGAAACATTAACTATGGGAAAATTTCTTAGATATTTATCTGGAGCACATTAACCGTAAGCCATAGTTATACTTGTGATGAGCATCACTAGGAGACCGTTATGGAGTTATGGTGGCTTCTTAATTTGTTCTATTGTTCAGTGTAGCCTCGTAGCGTTATGCTATTAGTAATTTTTGCATTTTGACTTCGAAATGAATTTCTGACGACTGTCAATCGTCAACAGTGTCTGTTCATCCAGATGCGCAAGTAAATATAGAAGCGCGAAAAGACGTTAACACCATAGGTCTCGATTTCTCATAGTCTCATTCTCACAGCTACAGGAATACAGAGAACAGATGCGAGCATTTACTGATAAATGTAGGATTCTGTGCTATACGAATGGAAGTTTGCGTCGGTCTGGGAGGTGTGCACGGATAACCTAATGGTTAAGGCGACTGCTCGCGATAGCGGTAAATCTGAATTCGAGCCCCGATCCGGCTCAAATTTTCATATGTCACAAATGGATGGTTTTTCCACATTTACCGAATTTATTTGGAAGTAATTTAAGACGGCTAGGCTTTCTACCTTCAACAGTGTCTGTTTATTGAGGCATGCAAGTGGAAATTTTGCATTTTTTGTATCTTCTGTAAGGAGGAAGACTTAACTCTTAACATGAAAAAAGAAATACAACAACGGATGGACCTCCTATTAACTTTTCGAAGTTGTATAGTGTTCATTTGTTATGCCTTGAATTCTGAGCCGGCCAGAGTGGCCGAGCGGTTCTAGGCGCTACAGTCTGGAACTGCGCGACCGCTACGGTCGCAGGTTCGAATCCTGCCTCGGGCATGGATGTGTGTGATGTCCTTAGGTTAGTTAGGTTTAAGTAGTTCTAAGTTCTAGGGGACTGATGACCACAGCAGTTAAGTCCCATAGTGCTCAGAGCCATTTGAATCCTTTCGAATTCTGATTCAGTTTTCCTGAAGCTCACTGTTCACGGAGACTTCAGTGAAATTCATGTCGAGAAGCTTGACTGTTATTCTCATACATCATGGATGATGTTCTTAACACCGATATATCGTACCCCCATTCGTATATGGCATAAGAAGCAATATGACGTGATATATCTGCTTCACTATAAACCTGTGGTGCAGTATGGATGTTACTTATCCCTGACTAAGTAAGAAGCCACAGAACAGCTTGATGAATCTGAATTAATTGTTGGCAGTATCTTACATTACGCTGAGAACAGCGTTAATTGTGACAACTGACGCCAAATGTTGGCACTGAAACTTCGGTGGTACACAAAGACAAGTTGCAAAATTACTTAACATTTTTTACACTGCATGGAGCAGTTCAAAATTTTATGTTCAAGCGACAAGAATACCTCAATGTGTACAGTAACTTATAACATAATAAATGTATCTCTGTTACCAATCAATTGCTTTATGAAACTTGTCAACATTCATATACACTGAGGTACCAGTATTATCACGTACACAAGGTATAAAAGGGCAGTGCATTGTCAGAGCTGTCATTTGTGCTCAAGTGGTTCTTGTGAAAACGTTTCCGACGTGATTATGGCCGCAGACTTTGAACCCGGAGTAGTAGTTGGAGCTAGACGCAAGGGACATTCCATTACGGAAATGCTTTGGGAATTCAATATTCCGAGATGCACCGCGTCAAGGGTGTGACAAGAATACCACATTTCAGGCATTACCTCTCGCCAAGGACAACGCAATGGCCGACGGCCTTCACTTAACGACCGACAGCTGCAGCGTTTGTGTAAAGCTGTCAGTGCTAACAGACAAGCAACACTGGGTGAAGTAACCGAACAAATCAATGTGGGACGTAGACGAACGTATTCGTTAGGTCAGTGCTAACGAAATTTGGCGTTAATGGGCTATGGTACCTGACGACCGACGCGAGTGCCTTTGCTAACAGCACGAGATTGCCTTCAGCGCCTCTCCTGGGCTCATGACCATATCGGTTGGACCCTAGACACTGGAAAACCGTGGCCTGGTCAGATGAGTCCGAGGGTTAGAGTGTGGCGCAGACCCCACCCAGCCATGGATCCAGGTTGTCAACAAGGCAATGTGCAAGATGGTGGTGGCTCCATAATGGTGCGCACTGTGTTTGGAAGGAATGGACTGGTCCTCTGGTCCAACTGAACCGATCATTGAATGGGAATGGTTATGTTCGGCTACTTGGAGACCATTTGCTGCCATTGATGGACTTCACATTCGCAAACAACAATGGACTTCTTATGCTCATGTAACCGGGCAACAACTGTTTTCAAATGGTATGAATGACATTCTGTACAGTCCGAGCAACTCATTTGGCCACCCATATTGCCCGACATGAATCCCATCAAATATTTATGGGACATGATCGAGAGGTCAGTTGTGCGCAAAATCCTGCACTGGCAACACCTTCGCAATTATGGACGGCTATGGAGGCAGCGAGGCTAAATATACCCGCATGGGACATCCGATGGCTTGTCGAGCCCATGCCACATATAGTTGCTGCACTACACGAGAAGGTGGTGGTCTGACAGCATAATATGACGTCACGTCCCCCTCCACCACCTGGAAATGGCGGGAAATTTTTGGAGGGAAATAGGTCTTTCGACTACCTTCACTAACCTAACTCCCCCCAGGTATTCCTCCACTCCTATGACATCACCCACCCCGTTCAATCCCTCCCTACTTCTGAATCGGCGAGAAAAAAATGGTTCAATTGGCTCTGAGCACTATGGGACTTAACTTCTGAGGTCATCAGTCCCCTAGAACTTAGAACTACTTAAACCTAACTAACCTAAGGACATCACACACATCCATGCCCGAGGCAGGATTCGAAACTGCGACCGTAGCGGTCACGCGGTTCCCGACTGTAGCGCCTAGAACCGCTCGGCCACCCCGGCCGGCTCGGCGGGAAAAGACTTAGTGTGTCTGAGCTGCAGGAGAGGAAGGACATAAGGTACTTATTTTGGCAGGAAATGTCTTCTTGGTGGCGTTATCTCTGTTGGTGGATTGACCTCCACATTCTGTTGCCTCCACCCCACGTTCCGCCACCACTTTTTCCGATCGCAGATGTGTACGTTTGCCTCGAAGTTTGAAGACACACTGCTCTAGTTCTCGAAAACGCCATCAGAGAGTGCTCAAAACTATACTACAGCAACCCCCACCGCACTTCCCGCCACCCCCCCCCCCCCTCCCCCATTTTTCAGGTTTCAGCTGCTTTTTGGAGCCACTGTCAGACAGGAAAAAAATTGCGGAGTGCTACAACTACTGTGGTGCTCATCGCTTTTCTGAAACGCTTAGAGGATTAGTTTATTTTTGCTGCTGGAGTCAGGGATGTTAAGACACTTACTTTCTACTTTCCTCACTTTTAGAAGCACCGTTCTACAATGAGAAACCCAAACTGGTGTCTAAGCAAGGACGGGAAAATCGGAACATCTGCATATCTAAAAGTTTATGACACATTTCGAAACCCACAACAGGTCGTGAAAGAAAGAAACACAGAGACGCAGCAGATCGAATGTCTAAAAGATTCTCTTAGAATTCGAAACACTGACCTACGACAGTACTTGGATGATGGTGAGGTTATTGATGCAGCAAAACTTGGCTCCAACGTCGATCACCAGTATGGAACCATACGGGCATAAAGATCCTCCCAACGAGGCCCACGAGAAAGAAAAGCCGTGGTGCTTACGTCACAGCATGTAACACTGCACGTCTTACGAGTACCACCTGCCATTTACCTTGGGGAGATTGTAACTATTTCAGAAGAGTTTAACAATTCTTGACTGCGCGTTTGAATGCATGCAAGCTCTCGACAATACATAGCAAAGTTAAGACCTCCAGGGGTTACCGTTTCAATTAAATATTGCTTTCCCATGGGTCCTGTTCGGAGCCGAGCGTTCATCAAGTGTGGCGGACAAACCGACTAGATGGCGTCGCAAGTTCGTAGCAGGCCGTATTTCTTGTGCACCCTGCTCCCAGTAAAGTGGAGTGAGGCCGTCGCATTGAACGGAGATTATGTTGAAAAAATAGGGGTTTGTATTCAGAAGACTGGAGAATAATGTGTAGTATTGGAATCTTGAATAAAATCAACTTGGATTCAAAAAAAAAGTGTTGCATTACTTATTGAACTACCCTCGTAATTCAGGTTACATATCGACGATTGAATTTCTTACATTTTATAATTTCAGTCACGAGACGAAACAGATAATGTTAAATCTACACTCCTGGAAATGGAAAAAAGAACGCATTGACACCGGTGTGTCAGACCCACCATACTTGCTCCGGACACTGCGAGAGGGCTGTACAAGCAATGATCACACGCACGGCACAGCGGACACACCAGGAACCGCGGTGTTGGCCGTCGAATGGCGCTAGCTGCGCAGCATTTGTGCACCGCCGCCGTCAGTGTCAGCCAGTTTGCCGTGGCAGTCTTTAACACTGGTAGCACGCCGCGACAGCGTGGACGTGAACCGTATGTGCAGTTGACGGACTTTGAGCAAGGGCGTATAGTGGGCATGCGGGAGGCCGGGTGGACGTACCGCCGAATTGCTCAACACGTGGGGCGTGAGGTCTCCACAGTACATCGATGTTGTCGTCAGTGGTCGGCGGAAGGTGCACGTGCCCGTCGACCTGGGACCGGACCGCAGCGACGCACGGATGCACGCCAAGACCGTAGGATCCTACGCAGTGCCGTAGGGAACCGCACCGCCACTTCCCAGCAAATTAGGGACACTGTTGCTCCTGGGGTATCGGCGAGGACCTTTCGCAACCGTCTCCATGAAGCTGGGCTACGGTCCCGCACACCGTTAGGCCGTCTTCCGCTCACGCCCCAACATCGTGCAGCCCGCCTCCAGTGGTGTCGCGACAGGCGTGAGTGGAGGGACGAATGGAGACGTGTCGTCTTCAGCGATGAGAGTCGCTTCTGCCTTGGTTCCAATGATGGTCGTATGCGTGTTTGGCGCCGTGCAGGTGAGCGCCACAATCAGGACTGCATACGACCGAGGCACACAGGGCCAACACCCGGCATCATGGTGTAGGGAGCGATCTCCTACACTGGCCGTACACCACTGGTGATCGTCGAGGGTACACTGAATAGTGCACGGTACATCCAAACCGTCATCGAACCCATCGTTCTACCATTCCTAGACCGGCAAGGGAACTTGCTGTTCCAACAGGACAATGCACGTCCGCATGTATCCCGTTCCACCCAACGTGCTCTAGAAGGTGTAAGTCAACTACCCTGGCCAGCAAGATCTCCGGATCTGTCCCCCATTGAGCATGTTTGGGACTGGATGAAGCGTCGTCTCACGCGGTCTGCACGTCCAGCACGAATGCTGGTCCAACTGAGGCGCCAGGTGGAAATGGCATGGCAAGCCGTTCCACAGGACTACATCCAGCATCTCTACGATCGTCTCCATGGGAGAAGAGCAGCCTGCATTGCTGCGAAAGGTGGATATACACTGTACTAGTGCCGACATTGTGCATGCTCTGTTGCCTGTGTCTATGTGCCTGTGGTTCTGTCAGTGTGATCATGTGATGTATCTGACCCCAGGAATGTGTCAATAAAGTTTCCCCTTCCTGGGACAATGAATTCACGGTGTTCTTATTTCAATTTCCAGGAGTGTATAATTACAGTCTTCAAATATTGTCTCAATGCATTTCATTTGCTGCATCATTTTATTGAAACACTTAAACGTAAGACATTTTAGTTGGCAGTCTAGCAAATAAATAAAGGGTGGGTACGAAATTTATCGACTTTGTAGTCGGAATAAAAACGTTGTTCTTTAGCTACTAGAGCCCCAGTGACGGAGTTAGAGTTAATTAGTAAATACAAATATTACTGTTGGTATTTTTATTAATAGTTGTTAGGTTACCAGTTTTCTTAGAAAATTATCAGGTTTTTTTTTCAGCTAGGGTCCCCTAAGAAATTTGTTTTCTGGTCCCAAGGACACATTGAGAGAGCTATTAATGCTTTCCAAAATGTATACAGTGGCATAAACGAAATGTGGAGGATGTACGGCGTTCCGAAGCCCACTTTGAAGAGAAGCCTGGAGAATAAAAACGTGAAATTACGTGATGATTTGACGAAATTTAGTTCTGTTACGCACCTACTTGTGGAGCTAACGGACGAACTGCTGGGTGACATTCCGCTGCTTGGATCCCACATGTTTGGAAGTTCCCAAGCTGAAACGCAAAAGATAACCTTTGATTTGACAGTAGTAAATAGGGTTACACATAGATTTTAAAGTAGGATGACAGGTAAACTATGGTATTATAGCTTCATATTCCGGCATCCTGAACGAACTCTGCACCAACCACAAGTTTCTTCCTCAGTTAGAACATTTGGTTTTTCTCTACGATTCAGTGGACAAACATCGTTTTCAGGCTATGCAGATATTTAATATGAACGAAACCAGCCTATCCATAGTGCAGGGACCGAAAAGGTCGTTACAAGAAGAGGGAAGCACCGAGTTCGGCAAATTCAGAAGTAAGGACAATGTGTTTCTTTTTTCGATGCTGCTGGCGTGTATATGCCACCAGTGCAAGTACTAAAGAGAAAACGAGTTTCTTATTATTTAACACCTGGAGCTGCATCTGCCATCGATTAGGATGAGTAGCGAATTGTTTTTTCACGGGGTGGGGCAGCTTTTCGAACTGTAAATAATGATTCTATAACAGAAGGATGCTACTCATATTAGGCGCACATGCAAGGGACAAATAAATCTATGAGTTGTAACTTTAGCCAATAATAATAGTGCAATCGTTTTTTTGGCTGCCTCTGCACACCACTCACAGACTACAGCCACGATACTTTTTATAAGACGTGGTTTGAGGCGCCATGTCACGGATTGCGCGGCCCCTCCTGCCGGAAGTTCGAGTCCTCCCTCGGCCATGGGTGTGTGTGTTGTTCTTAGCATAACTTAAAGCAGTGTGTAAGTCTAAGGACCAATGACCTCAGCAGTTTGGTCCCTTAGGAAATCACACACACACACAATTTTTATAATTTCGAAGCCACTTGTAGCTTATTACAGCCAAACAGTACACAGATGGCTTTGCTCAAACCCTGACAGAAATATTAGTCAGACAAGTATTGCTCAGCTTTTAGCAGAGTTTATGGTAGGGCTGCAACCGAGCAAACAGCTACTAGTGGCTTCTCCAAAACTGGAATCCGGCCATTGGTTCCACACATTTTTCGGGACTTGGACTTCGTGGCGACTAAATCCAATCCAGAATCAGAAGTTAGAAATGAGGAACGAGAAATGAGTGGACAGACAAGTTAAGAATTCTCATAAAAATGAGGAAAAACTAATAAAAATTATGCATTCCTTAGTTCTTCACCTCCTGCAAAACAAGCCAGTTATAGGAATGTCAGTAGGCCCATAAGATATCTGCCCTATCCCAACCCTACAAAAAAAGACACAGAAGTAGAGCAGTATCATCTGCTGTAGAGATCGTTGGTAGTCCTCAGAAGAGGTTCTTCCTTGACAATGAACCCGAGGAATACAAAAGTAGGTCTAACATAACTAAAATAGCAGAAACCAACCGTGCCAGTGAAAGGTGGCAATACATCTTCAACTTTAGTCGAGAAATCAGCGAAGTTGAGCAGGAGGAAGATTCGATTCAATCCCCTAAATGTTGCACATGGTTCCACAGCTTATTTTTGAAGGTACCTGCGAGGAAAAAATATATTATTGGGACCCCTGACTAAGTAGTTAATGTTGAAACTGTGAGTAGTGGAGCAAGGGGGTCTATCGCCCCAAATCCAATATGTCGGCCGTGACGCAAGTACTCGACGTTACGTGACGTCAGCTGATGACGCGATTGACGTCAACTGATGACGCCAGTACCGTTGTCCAAAAATGGCTGGAAGATAGGTCAATTGGGCTACCTCCACTAACCTAAGTCACTCCATCGTAGCCGGCCGGAATGGCCGAGCGGTTCTAAGCGCTACAGTCTGCAACCACGCGACCGCTGCGGTCGCAGGTTCGAATCTTGCTTCGGGCATGGATGTGTGTGATGTCTTTAGGTTAGTTAGGTTTAAGTAGTTCAAAGTTCTAGGGGACTGATGACCTCAGATGTTAAGTCCCATAGTGCTCAGAGTCATTTGAACCATTTTGAACTCCATCCTACGAACTCACGAGAAGTTTTTGAATTTTTGGCGGGAAGGTAGGTCAGTTGAGCTACCTATACTAACCTAAGAAAATGATGGGAAAGAAAGGGCACTTGGACTACCTCCACTAACCTAAGTCACATCGTCCTAGGAACTGGCAGGAAGTTTGAATTTTGATGGGGAGATAGGTCAATTGGGCTACCTCTACTAAGCTAAGGAAATAGCGGCAAAGAAACGGTACTCAGGATACCTGTACTAACCTAAGTCACCTCCTCCTAGGAACTGGACGTAAGTCTTTCTTTAAACAATTACAAGCAGTACCACCATCAATTTTACTAGCCATCCTCTTGGAAAATTTTGCTGAGCAGAGTTGGTATGCAAAGGGGTTCGCTACGCTTTCGACTACCTAGTTTCAACTACTTTTCAAGGTTATCCAACCACATTTCCTACATACATCGAGGGACGTATGTAACCTTGTTTATTACGCTGATACAAAACACTCACCCTGCCGGCGGTCTGGAGGGAGGGAAAATAGGTGTTAAAAACGAATCTGCATGTTCTGGGCTGCTGGAGAGAGGAAGGGGTGCACTTTATTTATTTTTTGGGTAATTTATTTAGCTACGAATTTCTTCTAATTTATTCATTACGCTCTTGCAAAACACTCACCCTAACATGCTTGGAGTCACAATACCCAGTTTACAGATCTCGAAAGTACTCCTAAATAATTCATTATGCTGATGTGCAGAGACGTAAACAACTTGAAAATTACGAGGTCGTGCAGTGGCTAGCACACTAGAGTCACATTCGGAAGACGCTGACAGCGTTTAAACACCTGAAAATAATTCAACGCACAAACACTCAGTGCAAGTGAAACTTATCAACCACTCGAACTCTGATTCTACTGGGCGGAAAACCTAACGCCTGGAAACTCTCCAGATGCGGGAAACTGACCCAAATGCTCATCCTAATTACATAATCACAAAAGTCGGTCCTGATTACACAACTATATGCATAGCGCTGCATAAGGACGGCTTAAAATCGCAAAAACTAACTATACAACTCACCTTATCATGCTTTAATTACACAACTACATGCATAGCACTCCACAAGAGCCGCAATACTTCGCAGAAAACTGACAAATCGTTTTCTCCTGTTTGGGAAAGAAATTATACAGTTCGAAACCAGCGACAGAAACTCTCAAACTCTACACTACATCTACAAGCTATGGCAAAAATATTCGACTCACTAGATCCTGCAGTTCGACTGAGACGAGTTCAAAAAAGTCTATTAGCTCCAAACATATACCATCTGTCCCTGTTTGACGTCAGAGTTCACTACACACGCCTACTAAAAAACCACCCTAACCGGAGCCAGTGGGAGATCCCTGTCCGAAAAGACTGCCTTGTCATCCATATACAATCACAAACTACGTGATCGAGCTACTACGCTAACAGTCTCATGGTACCTGCCTCCCCGAAATGCCTCGCCGCGAAAGACCCGCTTTCCCCTTCAAGTGCATCCTGTTCGTCCCTAATACCTACGAAACATAGCTAGCACAGCCCCACAACGGCTCGCGTTCACAGACTTTGATTTTACGTCACGTAGTACGCTCGAGCAGGGCCGGACGAGAGTCACCGTTCAGCGTTCGATTATTATTATTATTTATGTAACAACAACTTCGCTCCTATAATAAAGCAAAACATTTCCGATCACAATAAACGTCCTATTTTTCTCGAAAATAGACAAAGTGCAGTTTTGCGAGCAAAAATCTATATAGTTTCTCACGTTGGACTTAGAAACTCATAACCTCTTTGAACACATTTACATCTAAACCGATATATCCACTCACGAATACAGATTTCCGTGACTTAGCAGATTCCAAATCACGCCCTGTAATTTACTAAGTCAAATAACGTCCTTCTCATATCTAGACAACCGGCAAACGTGTCTTCCACCTGCTAGATGCACGCACCACAATCGACCTCCTCTCAACTAAATAAAGAAGTCAAATGCGAAGAAGCACTCGACCGAACAATTGACAAGATAACAGAATAAAGTCCCAACACAAACACACATCCATATTCAATCTTGTCAAATTACCACTTGATCACGAAAGCTGTCCAGCACATACTAAGTATTAGTTCGCTAATCGGCCATCTAGACGACTACACAGTTAAGTCAAATACATTCCCGCAACAGCCCTCTCCGTTCGGATGGCCTCTCACTGTCAGCAGGAAACTTGAATCATCCCCAACACAGACCCCACATGGACAGAATCATCCAACCAAGTCGAACACATATATATTTCATCGCTATAACAACAATTGAATGACATTCGACAGTGAGCTAAGTATCCGTAATACACCCTGCTTATGGCTCTGGAAATAGAAATATCTGTACCCTTCTTATCACTTGACATTTTGCTATCACAGTATTCCACTTCAAATCCAAGCCTTCCTTACCACTGGACATAGTCATATACTTTACAAACATCTCAGAACATAAGCACATACTTCATAAACCAGATGCTCCCAGTTAAGAAAATTATTCTGCTAAGAAACGTGTTATGAAACCGGTACTTTCAAACTCCTCAAACCACGGCGGCTACATATTTATCCAGTATATGTAAAGCATTCTCTCTCTCTATTCCATGTCAGAGATTCCATGATATATCGACTGGGTTACAGGCGGTGCTTGATTGCGAAGGATCGCAAGCAGTGGATGACGTCGGAAGAAATGTACACTAGCTTTTCAGATCTGTAGTGCTACACTTTACGCTAGAAATGCAGTATCCGATTTTGAATCAAGTCCTCGCATTCAAGCACATACCTGCGTAGGAGGCTAAGGAGACGTCCTTTATTACAGCTACTAATGAATCATATTCCTATCACTCTTATATCTCGAAACGACTCACCTTTGTCGAGCCGATCTACTACAGTAAATGGTTCAAATGGCTCAGAGCACTACGGGACTTAACTTCTGAGGTCATCAGTCCCCTAGAACTTAGAACTACTTAAACGAAACTAACCTACGGACATCACACACATCCATGCCTGAGGCAGGATTCGAACCTGCGACCGTAGCCGTTGCGTGGTTCCAGACTGTAGCGCCTAGAACCGCTGGGTCACTCCGGCCGGCTACTACAGCTAAAACCCAATCTCGTTTTAGTTAGCTCCCATGCAACTGCAGCCATTTCTCCAGCTTTACGAATCTGATCGTTCCAATTTAAATCGCAACTGAGTAGGAGTCGTGGGGAAAATATATCTACCACCTTCTGCAACCTGTGTAGAAACAAGATAAGCTGTGTTACTGCGACAGGACAGTGTTTTAACCATTCAATGGAAACCGGAACTGCTAGAAGGACAATGATTTTTTCTACCGTGCCCTCTCAAACCATGTACAAGTACTACAGATCCGCATCCATTCACATCTATCTTCGTTATTCTGTACCATCCAACAAAGAAATGTCACCAACTATAAAAGCTCCACTAGCTTCATCCAACAGACAACTCGATAAGATTTTCACCACATCTCTCTCCTACCATATATCGAATATCAAGTACTGCATGTGTACAGTCATCGAGCAGATGCCACTATCCTATTAAATATACAAGGTCTTATCAACTGCACACCTCAGTTTAAAGTTTCACCACCTGTACCGTAGGACAATGATACTGTAAGTCGCAAGAGATGCATCCTGTGGCCCTGTCTCATTGTTTGAAACATTAATTTTTCTGCTCTAACATGCTTTGTACACTTTCAAACATTTTATTTATTTTTCCCTACCGCGGCTTCGAGGTCTATCTCAAGTTCTAAACTGACATTAAAACAGTCTATCGCAGAAAATTAGACCTCCCGCAGTGACGCGATTGTCGTCAGCTGATGACGTGAGTACCACTATCCAAGGCCACGGGAGAGTGCCGCACCTCCCTACCAAACCTCCCTTTGCAGGAAGTTTGAGTTTTGGAGGTTAGATAAATCAGTTGGGACAGCCCTAGACTTCGCACAGCGTAAATAAATTTTTTACTGCTGTTACTAAAACACACACTCGATGATTTTTAAATAAAATTAACTTACAAGACAACGAAATAGGAATAGTTTTAACGCACTCGCGAGGGTTTGCAAACTACAGTCCGAATCTGAGTGCTATGCATCCTGTTTCGACTGATTCCTCATATTGCAGTCATACACGCGGTTACTGATCCAGTGTTAGCATCCCCCGGAAGGTGTCGCCCCATAACAAAACTGCTTCCCCAACTCGAACAAGGGTTGTCAGTCAATCATTGTGTGGTAACCAACAACGTGCAAGTGGACGGAAAAGACACCGACGATCTACTGAAATAATAAGCATTACAATTGATTATATGAAGAATTTTACCAATTCTAAATTAATTTCAACTCCGACCAGTCATGTGAAAGCATGTTTCCCAATTTCAGTATCATAGTTAAACCACCCCTTCTCCACTTTTCGAGTCTGGACATATGACTATGCTGTACGACCGTTCATTGTTAATTCTCGAACACATACATCATTAAAGTATATTAGACAGTACCCTACATATTTCTAACACCTACAGCATATTGCTTAATTTACGATCTGTGTCTACGCAGATGAGAGTCACAGAGCATCCGCACAGTCTTATGCTGTCATCGACCAACCCGCCCTGCGCCACTGCTAGCTATTTAATATGCAACCGACCAGAAGTAGTCAGCTACATTTCACGTCTCGTGAATGGCTGGAGCTCGCTGAGCCCTCGCACATCCAAGTGTACAGGATTTCTCGAGATGTGTCCATGTCGAGGAGGTTACCACTCTTTATCAATGTACAGTAACAGATTTGAAAGTGTTGTGATCTAACAGCAGACCGTCAAGAAGGAAAATAACTAGGAAAGGGTGATTTTTTTATGCGTAATGTAGCATCAGACGGATAGAGTTCGAGGTATTTTTACGTAAATCAACCAAGCCAACAAGAGTCTAGGATCGGTAGCTGGAAGGTATTGTTAAGAGAGCCGCACTGCAGGATATGTCATTATCTTCCGTCGTGCATTATAGTTCAGCGGTTCTCACACCTCAACTCGTGGTTATACGGATTTCCTCTGATATCTCCGTCGCACACGCATCACACTCTCTGTATTCACTTTGCTAGACTGTAGAGTTTACTCATATTACGGCTGAGCCGTTATTTTCAATATTATTAGGCCTTAATATTTTTGTATCACTTCACACGTGCGGGTATTTTACTCGTCCGTCGCGTTGCTCTTCACATACATACATAAGTTGTTCTTCTTCAAGTATAAAATCTCACATAAAATTGATAATAGTGCATACATAGACATAAACATTGACAATAATAGAGTCGACACATAAATTTACAATCCACATTCACATTTCATATACGGACTCCATGACATGCACCCTCTTACACACTAATATGTAAATCAGGAGCCGGCCGGTGTGGTTCTAGGCGCTTCTGTGTGGAACCGCGTGACCGCTACGGTCGCAGGTTCGAATCCTGCCTCGGGCATGGATGTGTGCGTGATGTCCTTAGGTTAGTTAGGTTTAAGTAGTTCTAAGTTCTAGGGGACTGATGACCATAGATGTTAAGTCCCATAGTGCTCAGAGCCATCTGCAAATCAGGAGGTATCCTTCATTTGTTTTGGCATTTTCTATTCTTGTCTTGCAGGACCGACCTCCTGCGCGTTTTTACTTCCACAAATACAATAGAAAATACTACACGCATATTTTCATAGACATCGACATTGGCAATAGTAAAGTTGACACATAAATGTACAAGTCACATTCACATTTAATATATGGGTTCCATGTTAGGCATCATCCATCTTACACACTAATAAGTAAATTAGAAGGAATCTCTCATTTGTTCTGAATTTTTGCTTTTCTCTTGACTTGCAGGCCCAACCACCTGCGTGTTTTTACCATCACAAATACACATGGAAAATACGTTCCAGCACTACTCACTACATGGAAAACAGGATTCGCTAAGGTCTGCTTCACAGATCAAGCTACTTCTAGGATTGCTATTTGTAGTGCGTCGTTAGTGTACTTATTCTATTCTTGGCATTTGATGAATCTTCATACTATGTATAATATTTACAAGTGCTCGTTTGTGAGCGAGTGTGGGGGATGTTTTATCCCTTGACAATCCTGACTTCATCACTCCTTGTTAATCGTCATAATATGGTTCAAATGGCTCTGAGCACTATGGGACTCAACTGCTGAGGTCATTAGTCCCCTAGAACTTAGAACTAGTTAAACGTAACTAACCTAAGGACATCACAAACATCCATGCCCGAGGCAGGATTCGAACCTGCGACCGTAGCGGTCTTGCGGTTCCAGACTGCAGCGCCTTTAACCGCACGGCCACTGCGGCCGGCAATCGTCATAATATTCCACATTCGTAAACACGTATTTCAAGCCATATTTCTGCCTTATTGATGCGACGACACGTACATGTTTACCTTTGTGATGTGTAACCGATAATTTTACCGTATTTTTGTCATGTGCAATTCCACTCATAATTCATTACCACTAAATAAGAACGCGCTTATGATAAAGTAATGCTTTCGCTCCTGCGTGCGTCAAGAACTCTGTGTAGAAAACATTGTTTCACTGCATTTTGTGTTCATTCCTCATTACGAATCGTGTATCATATTTTCATTTATATTAACCTTATAGTTTCTCGAGCTGTAACAGTTAGTCTCTAAGGAAATATTTTTCATACTAGGTTGTTTTACATTCTGACGTCTGTGTAGCAAATCACTGTGCTGTGGTGTGTTTTAAATGTTATCATGTACCATTGTTACTATCGACTTCACTGTTTCTTCTATACTCCTCACTGCTTCTTCGTGATGTTCGTTTTCATAATTACTTACCGTACATGTATCATCATACTTTGCTTTACACACTCATACAACCATTCATTCTAAGACATAAAACAATATAGTGTATTCTTTCTTACGTCGGCTTCGTGGTCCTTTCCTAGGTACTCTTGTAATATTAATCTTCATGTTCATCCCCGTATACCCATATAATTATTCATTATAAATCTTCCACATAAATCGTCATTTATACCCATGTACTACTTACAGGGTTCTTACACTAGAGCCACCGCCCTATTTATTTCTTCCCTCAAATATAAATAAACTCGTATTACTCTAATACACTTTCATTCTCTTCCTAGATTCACTCCATGCACGGTACGTCACCACAAACGTAGATTAACTAATTAATACCTTCAATCGAATCTAATAAAACCTTTCACTCTCTCTACTTCAAAATATTATCCAGCAGTGAAATTTCATTTATTTCTCCATATCGCTTTTGTAAACATACAGTACTTACCTCAGTTCTTTTGTTTTAAGTTCATGTAATTAAGTTGTGTGCGTATTGGTTGGTTTTTGTATTTACTTAGCTTATCTCCCGCGTGTTGTTCAATTCATGTTTACAGCTTTAGTTTGCTGCTTATACTATAAGGTATCGTGTAATTAATAGCAAATAACATAGGTGAGTTCTGTAATAACAAATTTGTGGATATGTATTCTCCCTGTACATTAAGCTCACTACTTCTAATGTTGTCTGTAAAGAAGTGTAGTTCTATAAGTTTACAACTGCTCCTCTCGCTAAATCTTGTACGATATGTAATTTTATAGTTTACGTCTCAGTCACACGCATTTCTCTATGTCTATATCTCATTCTACCTTTCACATCGTCGCTCACTTATGTGTTCTATGTAAGTCGCTTAGTTCTTAAGTTATGTGCTAATCGCGTTCTTTCAAGTGTACATGTTGTTACTTCCCTTTTCAACTTGTCTTAATCCTGTTGTATATAGTCGGATAGGTCGTATATAGTCGGATAGGTCATTTCCTGTGTTTATTCTCTCTTACGTTGAATACTGAGAAATAAGTATTACTATGTACGTTCAATGGATTGTGTTAAGTTCACAAATATAGCATATTCTACTATCCTTATATTTTACTTGCGTCAATGCGCTCACTTTCTTAAAGCTGCATATGCTTAACTTACTGATATACTCTTAAAATTAGTGCTCTTTACAGTATAGTCGTCGACTTAGGAATAAATGTCTCTATTCGTTTAGTTTGTGTTGCTCATCTACGTCAGATTAACTAGCTGATAGGTACCCCACTTCGTGTCGCTTCCGTTTTGTCCAGCTGGTTGGGCGGTGTGGATGCTGATTCGCTTAAATTCTAGAATGGTTTCCGTCGCTGTGCGCAGTGTGTCTTTGCGCATCGTACAGGGGACACTGAACTCAACCTTGCTTTTTGCCTACTTGGCCCCTACGATCAGCTGTTAGCCGCTTCGTATATAATTGTTGAAGTACGCTCTGCTTTAAGCGCGGCAGCACGGCTCAGTATACCTCATCGCTCAAGCCTCTCGCTTAAAGCTCGCGCGCTGTGAATTAAGTCTTAAGAAAGTACAATATCAAAACACAAGGAAAATTTATTTTCACTAGGCTGCATCTCACTCTCTGCATGTTAGATGGTAAAAGAAAATTGAACATTCCTTATTGACTAAGCAGGATAGTAGAAGAGGGAAAGGGCACCGGAAATATAAATATTGTACCGCCTAGCTGGAGAGGAACCGAGCGCCAGTCGGTTTATTCGTCAAAGAGCGACAAACCTCCTACCTTCTTGCGCTTTACTGATGCAACAGATAAGGACAGAATGAGATTTGAATTTTCATTTAATAAATTTCCGCAAATCTTTATGTGGATACATGCCTTTTATTTTACCATTTTTTATATTTCCTATCAAGTAGCACCCCGGATGTGGCTTGTCAACAATGATATACGGACCAACATATAACAACTGCCATTTTTTATTCAATGCCTTTAATTTCGATTTCGGATGCGTTCTTAGTAGTACCTCCTGTCCAATCTGGAATTCTGTTACGTTTTTCAATTTCCTGTCGTAAATTCCTTTCCTTATTTGAGCTTGCTCTTCCAATGTTATTAGCGCTCGCCGTACTTTCTCATCTAAGACTACGTCTTTGTGCCGTAATTTAGGTATCGGTTTTGCCCATTCATCTAGTTCCACCTTTTCAAACATTAGCTCGGCCGGTGTGTGCCCTGTTGATGTGTGTGGTAGGTGATTTACTATGTGCTGAAACGGACTCAAGTATTCTATCCATTTCCTTTGGTTCTGTGGTATATATGTGCGGATAAACCTATTAAATTCACGGGAGCACCGTTCGACGGGACTTGCTTCCGGGTGGAACTTGGATACTAAAATATGACGTATGTTTTGTGATTTTAAAAATGATTTCCATTGGTCACATGTAAAATTTGAGGCGTTATCAGTTAGGACTGCTTGGGGTTTCCCAATGCCTGGTATGTAGTCTTCCAGAATTCGCCTTATAATTGGCCCTGACCTAACAGTTTTGACTGCGTACAGCTGGAGATACTTACTAAAAACATCATACAGGGCTACGATGTATTTAACTCCACCGCGGGCTTGGGGATAAGGTCCTGCGGCGTCAATAGATACAAGATCTCTTGGTTGCTTTGGTATTATTGGGTTTAGTACGTTAAGACATGTCCTATTCTGATGTTTGACCTTTTGATACACCGCACAGCGTCTGATTACTTGCTCTATACGTCGCCTCATATTAGGGAAATAACAATACGTAGAAATTTTGGCGGCACACTTTGGCACTCCATAGTGCCCCCATGTGCGGTGCGTGTGTTGAATTAAGTTTTCCACGTATTCCTGAGGTATGCACACACACCACTTATCCATTCCTCGATCTCTTCTGTGAAAGAGGACGCCATAATGTATAATGTAATACTGCTCTAAACGTTCGTGTGTTCTAGCCTGCAAATTTTTCCTTACCTTGCTCCATCTCGGGTCTTCTCCTGTAAACGTTGCATGTTTTTGCACATTTTAATATAATATGGTTTAAAAGTTGCATCATTTATTAAAAGCACCTTGAAGTCTGATGTTTGTTCCTCTAACTCGTGGAAATCGGTAAGACCGTGAGGTAACCGTGATAGTGCATCTGCCAAAACATTCTGTTCCCCTTTTATGTACACTATCTCAAAATCAAACTCTTGGACACACATGCACCACCTCGCTATTCTCTTATGTAACAACTTGCACGTCAGAAGAAAGGACAAAGCTTGATGATCACAGTAAACTTTGGTATGTTTTCCCCAAAGGTAATACTGAAATTTACGAAACGCCCAAACTACTGTTAACACTTCTAGCTCAGTTACGGAATAAGATCTTTCACATTCTGTGAGGGTTCTACTGGCAAAACTGATTACATTGACTTCTTCCTTACCATCCTTTATTATTATTTGAAACAGGCACGCACCGAGCCCCTGATAACTAGCATCGGTGCTTAAACAAAAATCCAATTCCATATTTGGGTGTTTCAGGATAGGCGCGTTAATCAGCGCCTGCTTAATCTGCTGAAAATCATTTTCACATTCTTTAGTCCACAACCAACTCTCGTTTTTACGCAGTAAGTTTAATAGTGAACTACTGTTCAACAATTGTTGTGGCAGAAACTTCCTGAAAAACGAGGCCATTCCTAGAAAACCTTTTAATTGTTTCTTAGTATAAGGTGTTGGGAAGTTCCGTATCGCATCTGGTTTACTGGGGTCAGGTAGAATTCCTACTGGTGAAATAATATGCCCTAAGAATTTTATTTTTTCCTTTCCGAATTCAGACTTTTTAAAGTTAACTGTGGCGTTGTATTCATCAAATTTTTGAAAAATCCTTTCCAAAATACTTACATGTTCATCCCATGTTTGAGTTGCAATTAATAGATCATCAACGTAGAGTGTAACCTGGCTAAGCAGTTCCGGTCCAAGTACCCTGTCTAATGCTTCAATAAATACACCAGCGCTCACATTTAATCCGAAAGGCAGCACCCTAAATTGGTAGCTCCTCCCGGCATTTATGAAAGCTGTATACTTTCTACTCTCTTCATGTAATAAAATTTGCCAGTACGAAGCTTTCAAATCAAGGGATGTTAAATACTTAACGCCATGAAACTTTAATAGCTGCTCTTCTAGATTCTCTGGCCTTGTTCTTATAGGAACGATGATTTTGTTTATTTTCCTCACGTCTAACACCAACCGCACCGTTCCGTCAGTTTTACCAACTGCGAGAATTGGACTGCAGTAAGGTGAGTGCGATGTTTCAATAGCCCTCCACCTAATCATACGCTCTATTTCTTTTCTTACTGCCTCTTTCTTTGCCCAAGGGGTGCCATATGACGTTCTGCAATATGTTTCATGCGGGTATACTTCCATTTTATACTCATATCCCTTAATAACACTAGGTTGTTTACGAAAAATGTTATGATATTTGAAGAGTAATTTCGTCAGTTCACTTAGCTGTTCATTGTTAAGACAAGTGGATTGACTTATTTTACTGTCTACGATTTGCTCATCGAGGATCTCCCTACCAGAGTCATCAAGTTCAATCTCCTTTGCCATTAAGGATTGAGGGTAGACAAGTTTAACATTAATGTCTGGTATCGGCCTAATCTGATTTGTCATTGTAGTTCTTATTAAGTCCACAGTCAGTGTGCGCTCCCCTACATGAAATTGGCATTCCCCGCTGCCGATATCTATTTTTATCCGATATCTTCTGAACACCTCCATACCAAGTATACATTCACTATAAGTTTGTCTACCAACAAGAAAGTACACTGCAAAATTACACCACATATGCTAATGGGTATGCTGGCCTGTAATTTTATAACTTTAGATTTACTTCCCATCGCTGTTACGATCTTACAGTTCTCTACAGGTAGTGTGGGAACATTTACTTCCCTCGCTATCTCTTTGAACAAGCTAGTAGACATTGGGCTTGTCGACGCGCCAGTATCCAAAACAACTAGTAAGTATATGTTTCCCACCTTTACCTTTATTGTTGTTTGAATAATTTCACTTACCTTGCGTGTTGTTTCTTTCTCTTCGATAAACAAGTCTTCTTTCATTTCTGCGTCCTTATCATACCTTAAAAATAGATTCCGGATATGCTGTATGTGTAGATTTGTTTCAGTGTCTGCTTCCTCCTTTCCGTTCCTGTTCGTTTTAGTGTTTAAGTCGCTCATATTAGTACTGTGGCACACTGACAGTTCATTACCTTCTTCCTTTAGTCACGCTCGATTATTATTTCCTGGGGCCGGTAAAGGTATTGTTTCATTTTCTGCCGTCACTTCTGCTATGTTTACCGTATGTTCGCGTGCTCGCCAGTTCGTGTCCCGGTTGTTTCGATGTGACTGTACGGGCTGCCTGTTATCTCTCGGCCGGCCGCGGTGGTCTCGCGGTTTTAGGCGCGCAGTCCGGAACCGTGTGACTGCTACGGTCGCAGATTCGAATCCTGCCTCGGGCATGGATGTGTGTGATGTCCTTAGGTTAGTTAGGTTTAAGTAGTTCTAAGTTCTAGGGGACTGATGACCACAGCTGTTAAGTCCCATAGTGCTCAGACCCATTTGAACCATTTTGTTATCTCTCGGATCCCGGTGTTGCATATTCCGTTCCTGGTAGTTTGCATTTCCTTGTCGCCTATTATCGAAGTTTTCCCTCGAATTTCTATTGTCTCTGCCATTACCGTACCTATGGGGCTGATATTTAGTTTCGTACCCTCGGTCACTCTGTGGCTGATGGGTAGACCGATTGTACGGATTTCCGTTGTGGCACGACGGTGCATACGGATGCCATTCATTCATACGCACACGACCGTTATAATTTCCAAAGCCATTGCCGTTACCATAGTTCTTCCCGTTTGGGTTGTGCCCATTACCGTTACGATAACTAGGCGTGGCTTGCCCATCCTCATGAATCAGATCTATTGAGTCGAGCGCTGAAAGAAAATACTCGAGATCATATTCGGGAACAGTTATTAATTTTTCCCCAACATTTGCAGGTAACTTGTTCTTTAAGATTTTCAGTACATCGACATGAGATATCGGATTATTCCAGTAACGGGTCTTGTTTAGGTATTTTTCAAAATAGCATCTTAGCCCCCCGAATTTTGAACGATATGGTACTGGGTTAAATACCTCTCGTCTTAACCTCTTCTGGATAGCTGTTGACCAGTATTTATCTAAAAATGCATTCTCAAACTGATCATATGTCTCGCAAAGTTCTGACATCTCCGTAGCCCACAAGAGGGCATCACCCTCGGTGTGTCCTACTACATATTTAATCTTTTGAGCTTCTGTACAAGTCCTGGGCAGTACATTTCTGAAGGCTCGGACAAACACTACCGGGTGCGTTCGCTTTTTCTCATTTGAGAATACGGGAAACTGTCGATGTTTTATTAAGCTCTCATCCATTAACAACGCTGTCCAGCACGGCGGAAAAGCATTTCCCTGCGGTGATGGTATATTTGTTTCAGCAAAGTTTTGCCCGCTGCTCGCGTCGCCCGTCGACATGCGGTCGCGCAGCGTGGGTTGGGCACTGTTGTGCGCGCCACTGATTTCTCCCATTGGCGGATGGCTGTTTATCGCTCCGCTTACCGCCCCAGGCGGTTAACTATTTCGTCTCTTAACCGTTGTTCTAACTGTCTGATATCATGTCCTACGCGTTTTAAGAATTCTTCTTCTTTGTCCCCAATTATTTCCTTTACCGCTTCCACATAGGTACGCTGTTCACGTACGCATTTTTCTGCGAACGTTGTATTTTCGTCCTTTGCATTGCTCTTTACCGATTCATAAAGCTGCACAATGTCTGAGTTGATCCTCTTGTGTTCTAACTTGAGTAATCCTACCTCCAATGTGATTTTTTCTACATTTTCTGGCAGGTCGTCAAGAAAGAATGTAGTTTCGCTACTTCTGATTGTATATTGTCTAAGTTGACCTGCGTATTCTTTTGCATTGCGTGTAAATTCTCTTGGGTTTCTCTAATTCCGGATAGCTCCTGTCGATACGTGTGTGTTAGTGTTTCAAATTTTTCGCCCATTATGCCTTTTAATTTCTCACCCATATCTTGAACCGAAATTTGTACTTGTTCATTAATTTTCCTATCCACCTCCGTGGAGATTTGTGAAATCTGCTGTGTGAACTTCGTGTCCAGACTGTTGAGTTCTGTGCGCAAATTTTTTTACCTCGTCTGAAATGTGTGTCGAGTTTGTATTAACCTTCTCGATCTCGGACTTTACTGTGGTCATGTCTGCTTTCATATTAGTCATGTCTGCTTTCATATTAGTCATGTCTGCTTGTATCGTTTGTAAACTTGGGATTTTAGTCTCTAAACCCGACATTTTTGAGTTTATGTCTGCTTTCATTGCATTCATGCTTGTTTGTATGGATTCTGTTAAGGCTCGAAATAAGGCTTGCATGTCTTCCATATTCGCTTCCGGCCTACGCCTGTCAGCATCTGCGTCCGTACTACGCGTACTGCTCTCATTTAAAATATTCTCTTGCCTCGAGGTGCCATTAGTTACATCTACTGTAATTAACGTATTGCTTGTAATTAAATGTTCTGTATTCACGGGCGTCGAATGCAACAATGGCATGTCGCGTCCAGCATCCAAATAATCACCGCTAAACGGTTCCAAACCACTCATGGTTGCATTTTGCACATGAACATCCACTACATTGGCATTTGATTTTCGAATGACATTTCCTTATTGTTTTGATCCTCCATTATAGAAATCCTTATACCACTGCAGTTATCAAAATAAAAATTTTCTTTTTTAAGATTTTACTTCCGGGCTACTTCTCACGCGAAAAAATGCATATACAGTTGTATGTAATTGTAGTCTCAACTGTTCTTCAATCAATATATTTTCCGTACTAATAAAGAAATGTCATTATCTCTACTTGACTACAATAGCGTTAATCTCTGAAGCTTTAGGTTCTGGATTTTAGGAAATAGGTGGATGGGCCTTCTAATAGGTCTACTGGGAACGCATTCTCTATATGCATTGCGCGGTCCTAACTGATTGTTGTCTTGTAAATGGTACTTCCTCTATTGCGCTTTGTTGTGTGCTCTTGATATTGTCGCCTTCTTCCTTCTAATTTATTTATTATTTCCTTTTTATAGTATTTCTTCAGTATCACATCACCGTCTCCGACACATCATCAGCGTACATGGAACATAAAGAAATTGTTAACATACATGTATATTCATTTTCCTAAAAATACTAGTACTCACAGTTTTGCCCACTACGTATCGTGCCTGTCACCTGTCGCCACTTTATAATATAATAAAATAATGGAATAGATGATAATAAAATGTTGAAATGCGAGGCTTTTTAAAATGTATTGAATTAATGAGATTAATTTTTCGGCATGAATGACAAGCACAATAAGCTGAGCTATGCCTGGAAATAAGTTCGTATTAGTTCATATTATTTTGCAGGGTGAAGTAGTTTCTTTCTCCGCTGTAGATTTGTGCTTACCATTCTTTATAATGCTACGTTTGGTCGCCGTGATCACCTTTGAAGTCTTGACCGTGTTCCCATCAAGCTTATCGGATCTTCGTAATTTTCCAAAGTACACAGGTGGGCTTCAGTTCTTGTAAATATTGCACTATTTGAAATAACAACTCACACGACCTTTCTGTTAATAAAACAATACCGTATTTTTCTAAACGGTGCACATATGAAATACATACTCCTCACTTATTCATAGCGACCCCAAAATGGCGGTCTACAATTACTCGCCAAAAATGGCATGCTTCTCACTCGTTCACTAGCTGAGCGCGAATCCTTCCTTCCTCCTACTGGTACCAGAAAAAATCCTCTGTTTTTTAACAACTGAAAGTAAGAAATGCATGACGGTAGGCATAGACTCTATGATGTGCTACCGCTTCATTTTCTCTCTTTGCCTTTAAAGAAGACGATAACATAAAGGAAATGCAAAAGGTTTATCACGAACACTCACCCTGCCGGCGGTCTGGAGGGAGGGAAAATAGGTGTTGAAAACGAATCTGCATGTTCTGGGCTGCTGGAGAGAGGAAGGAGTGCAATTTATTTATTTTTTGGGTAATTTCCTAGGACATTTATTGTGATCGGAAATGTTTTGCTTTATCATAGGAGCGAAGTTGTTGTTAAATAAATAATAATAATAATCGAACGCTGAACGGTGACTCTCGTCCGGCTCTGCTCGAGCGTACTACGTGACGTAAAAACAAAGCCTGTGAACGCGAGCCGTTGTGGGGCTGTGCTAGCTATGTTTCGTAGGTATTAGGGACGAACAGGATGCACTTGAAGGGGAAAGCGGGTCTTTCGCGGCGAGGCATTTCGGGGAGGCAGGTACCACGAGACTGTTAGCGTAGTAGCTCGATCACGTAGTTTGTGATTGTATATGGATGAGAAGGCAGTCTTTTCGGACAGGGATCTCCCACTGGCTCCGGTTAGGGTAGTTTTTTAGTAGGCGGGTGTAGTGAACTCTGACGTCAAACAGGGACAGATGGTATATGCTTGGAGCTAATAGACTTTTTTGAACTCGTCTCAGTCGAACTGCAGGATCTAGTGAGTCGAATATTTTCCCCATAGCTTGTAGATGTAGTGTAGAGTTTGAGAGTTTCTGTCGCTGGTTTCGAACTGTATAATTTCTTTCCCAAACAGGAGAAAACGATTTGTCAGTTTTCTGCGAAGTATTGCGGGTCTTGTGGAGTGCTATGCATGTAGTTGTGTAATTAAAGCATGATAAGGTGAGTTGTATAGTTAGTTTTTGCGATTTTAAGCCGTCCTTATGCAGCGCTATGCATATAGTTGTGTAATCAGGACCGACCTTTGTGATTAATTATGTAATTAGGATGAGCATTTGGGTCAGTTTCCGCATCTGGAGAGTTTCCAGGCGTTAAGTTTTCCACCCAGTAGAATCAGAGTTCGAGTGGTTGATAAGTTTCACTTGCACTGAGTGTTTGTGCGTTGAATTATTTTCAGGTGTTTAAACGTTGTCAGCGTCTTCCGAATGTGACTCTAGTGTGCTAGCCACTGCACGACCTCGTAATTTACAAGTTGTTTGCGTCTCTGAACATCAGCGTAATGCGTTATTTAGGAGTACTTTCGAGATCGGTAAACTGGATATTGTGACTCCAAGCATGTTAGGGTGAGTGTTTTGCAAGAGCGTAATGAATAAATTAGGAGAAATTAGTAGCTAAATAAATTACCCAAAAAATAAATAAAGTGCACCCCTTCCTCTCTCCAGCAGCCCAGAACATGCAGATTCGTTTTTAACAACTATTTTCCCTCCCTCCAGACCGCCGGCAGGGTGAGTGTTTTGTATCAGCGTAATAAACAAGGTTACATACGTCCCTCGATGTATGTAGGAAATGTGGTTGGATAACCTTGAAAAGTAGTTGAAACTAGGTAGTCGAAAGCGTAGCGAACCCCTTTGCATAGCAACTCTGCTCAACAAAATTTTCCAAGAGGATGGCTAGTAAAATTGATGGTGGTACTGCTTGTAATTGTTTAAAGAAAGACTTACGTCCAGTTCCTAGGAGGAGGTGACTTAGGTTAGTACAGGTATCCTGAGTACCGTTTCTTTGCCGCTATTTCCTTAGCTTAGTAGAGGTAGCCCAATTGACCTATCTCCCCATCAAAATTCAAACTTCCTGCCAGTTCCTAGGACGATGTGACAGGTTAGTGGAGGTAGTCCAAGTGCCCTTTCTTTCCCACCATTTTCTTAGGTCAGTTTAGGTAGCTCAACTGACCTACCTTCGTGCCAAAAATTCGAACTTCTCGTGAGTTCGTAGGATGGAGTGACTTGGGTTAGTGGATGTAGCCCAGTTGACCTATCTTCCAGCCATGTTTGGATAACGGTACTCGCGTCATCAGCTGACGTCAATCGCGTCATCAGTTGACGTCATGTAACACCGAGTACTTGCGTCACGGTCGCCTTATTGGATTTGGGGCGGGAGCCCCCTTGCTCCACTACTACTGTGTAGCTTAAGTTCAAAAGCAGGCTAACACTTTACATAATAAATATGTACTAATGGCTCAAGTTTGATTGCTAATGTCTTAAAATAAGTATTGGTCATACTGACGAAATTTGTATATCCCTTGCTACAGCTGAGAAAGTCTTTAGTTGTACAATTCATAATATCAGTGGTGCAGTTTCGAAGACATTGCTTGTCGGTATGAATATTTGTTGTTCAGGACTGAATATAGAGTACTTTTTCAATCTTTAGGGAGCGTCCATTTTCTGAGAACCACTTAATAATTCTTTGGAACACGTCATTTCCAATCCTTTCTACTGCTTTCTCTCTAAATGGATTTATTATAACACTAATATCGTCTGCAAAAAACACCAATTCTGCTTGAGTATCATGCACACCAGTAGTGTATGAAGAAATCACATAAAACTATTGTTTTTCCGAGGTAGTAACGTTATCAGCGAAGCCAAACGCCTTGGGAAGATCGCAAAAAATACCACTGGCGATATTTCATTTTTTAAGGTGTGTACTGTTTGATGAGTGATGTACTGTTTGATGAGTCATATATAAAGAGCGTTGTCAGTCGAGCTACCTTTCTGGAATCCAAATTGTGATGTGCTAAGTAAATTTTATCTGATTAAGAGTGAGATTTCTCTTCCTTACATTACTTTTTCGAACAGTTTGGAATAAAATTGTCGGTAAGGTAACTGGACGATAAATGTTTTTAAGACTGTCTTATCACCTGTCTTACGAATAGGTTTAACAGCTGTATATTTTAACCTTTCTGAAAAAATTATCTGTGTCAGTGGTGCATTTCACACACCACTGAGGAAATTATCTATTAAGTTTTCAGAATTCTGTTTGAAATTCTGTCAACATCTCATGAGCTTTTGTATTTTTAGAATTTTTATAACTCTATTAATTTCAGTGAACAATGTTAGTGCTACTGGCCCGCTAAATCATCCAATCTGAATCGCACAGGAAATGCATGGGGTCATTTGAAACAACGGATGTAACTTGTCAGCTCAAAAAAAATGTTCAAATGTGTGTGAAATCTTATGGGATTTAACTGCTAAGGTCATCAGTCCCTAAGCTTACACACTACTTAACCTAAATTATCCTAAGGACAAATACACACATCCATGCCCGAGGGAGGACTCGAACCTCCCCCGGGACCAGCCACACAGTCCATGACTGCAGCGCCGAAGACCGCTCGGCTAATCCCGCGCTGCAACTTGTCAGCCACCCCACAATTTGGTAACTTCATGGGATCTAATTATAGATGAGTGGCTGCAGTTGGATATGATACACTTGCAGAAACTTGTGGACCATCTACCAGAACAGAGACCATGCATAAAAATTAGTGGGAAAGAACGCACATTTGCAAGCGCGTTCTCGTGTGCACACGTTGCATTATTGCGCAAGCAGCCTGCTATGCATCCACTTCTTTGCTCGGACGTTTGTCCTCTATTTCGTGTGATTAAATGGCAACAGAAAAAGAAAACACAAAGGGACTGTGGATAAGAAAATTATCTAAATAACAGAAGTACGAGAAATACCAAATGACGGCCAAATTTTCCTTCAAAATTTAGTGAAGTCACAACGAGATTTGAAATTTTCTGACTGGGGCAGCAAAAATGCTGGCAATAACATGTAATTAGCTGGTAACTGGCGACTTACATACCAATTTGAACTATTTATTTCGCATTTGAAAACGAGGCATTTCAGTGATTATTTCTGAAACTGAGAAATACTCAACGAAGATTCCTAGTTGTTACGTAAAGTCTAATAGACTTCCAATACGTCATCTGTATTTTATTTTGTAAAAAAGTTATTTAAACAAATTTGATCATACATTATTATATATATGTTGCTATCCTCGGATTCAACGAATTGGGGAGGGTCACAAACCCCAGAACCCACTAGAATAGAGGCTGCATTTTCCAGTTTTGTATTTTTTGCATCATTTCAATTTGTAGTTATTTGTTGAGGAGTTGCACATACCCCTTCTTTTCTTTCGTTCAGATGTCACGGCCCTTAAGAGCTGTGCTGTTAAGTCTCCAACAGTCAACAGTTTTCTTACACACTTCTCACACATTTATAGTGTGCTTCTTCTCATATTTACTGCTTCGAGACTTATCTTATTCTTTACAGTAATATGATGGGACATTTCTTATATACAGTAATATGATAGCATATTTCTTATATAATACTAGATGCTGAAGGTATCACATCTCAAATATTTATTTTAAAAATTTTGAGGAGTCGCTTTTAGTATGACTTCCTTTTATCTCTTATCATCTATAAATTTCAGCGTGCTGTCTTTGGAGTCAACAGACATTGCACATAAATCACCTTAAAGAGTAACCTCAACACACAACTCAACACAAATGGCCCCCAGTACCCCGTCGTCTGCTAAACAGCGCGAGAGACCGCCATCTAACCTGGGGGGGCACCCTTTCGAATTCTAACAAATGCTTATTCGTATTTGCGCTGGTGGAAATGTAAACGCATGCGCAAAGCTGAACAGAAAAAAGGCATCGTGTAGCCGCATCTTAACATCAGTTGTCGTGTCAGTATACCAAAGTGTATCATTAATATGCTTTTCATGTTTGGCGTTTTAGGACATACATCGCCTATGCTGGGATCCAGATTCGACGCGGTCCCTTCAAACAAGGAGGAGGGCTTCGACGAGCTGTTGTTGTTGTTCCGCGAGACGGCGGGCAACGAGTGGCCCTCGGAGGCCCGCGACTTTGGAGCGGACGACACTGGAGTTCTGGCCTACCGCAGCAGGTGGCGGGCGCCCAGGTGCGACAAGGACGCCGAAGACGCGTCGACGCAGGAGCCAGATTCCACCACAGACGACGGGGAAGGCAGCGGAACGTCTCCGCTCAACATCAGTGCCAGTGAGTCTGTGTTCGGCAATCAACTTCGCGCCACCGTCTCCATACTAAACGGTCAACCTCAACAGGACACCGAGATGTCAGCTGCATGGACTGGTCCTCCTCCAGTGGCCGGGAGCTCTGCTCCCAGTACACGAAATTCGACGTATGCTACCCCTTTTCCTAGTACAGAAAAAGCCAGTTGCCCGCTGCAGACGCTGGATGATCTAAACAGAGCACACTCTTCCCGCAATAGCTCTGTCTTCGACGTTCCCATCGCTGGAAGCAGCACCCAAACATCGTCCAGATCCGTATGCTACATGCCACCTTCCCTGATTGGCAATACAGTCAGTGGTGGAGGTGAATTTTTCGAAAATGATCAGCCAACTGATTTATCACTGCCAAAAATAGTGCCGAGAGATGTGGAACCTGTACATGCAACAGAAAAAGATTCCAATCACGACCATCCAGCTGATTTTCCGACATCCAAAAAACTGCCAAATGTTTCTAATAAGTTAAAGGACGACGTCCATGGCAATCAGCGACCTCCTACACCGTGTCCTGATCCTAACATGACGGAGAACTACCAATATCAGCAAATACCACCACAAGGATATCCTTCATTTGTGGTAATGGGACCGTCATATCACGAATCCAGTGCAGTAATGGTTGGAGAAGACGGAAGTTTTGTGGTTTTGCACAGCATAGTAGTCCCTCCACCTGTTACCCCATTAGCATTCCCTGTCTGGCAACCTGAAATGTGTGAGGGAGGTTCTAACGTCCTGCATGAGGAGATTGTGCTATATGAGTTCAGTGATGTGTCTGATGAAGATGAGCTCGAACAGAACCACCGACCAAAAATCATCGAGATTCAAGATGGCCAAGCTGTGCAAAACGAACTATTGGCAATAGAGTACCATGCTGTGAAAAATGAACCATTGGAAGAAGATGGTGAGGCTGTGCGAAATGAACTATTGGCAATAGATTACCAGCCTTTGAAAAATGAACCACTTCAAGAAGATGGTGAAGCTGTGCAAAACGAACTACTGGCAATAGATTACCAAGCTGTGCAAAATGAACCAGTGCGAAAGAATTCAGAAAACGGTGATGCAGAATGTGCTGCTGCAGGAAAAGAAATTATGCATGACGCGAATAATGATGAAAAAGATGGTGCACAAAATAGACATTCACAAAATGGGGACCAGTTGCAGGAGCAGAAAGAAGTAAACCAGTCATGTACTGACCAACCACAGTCTGGGCCATCGGGAGTTGTGCTCATTAAGGGTTTGCAATTGTCATCATCACCCGCAGAGGCAGCAGCGTCACCTAAACATCTGGGCATACCATCTGAACAAATAATTTTGCCAGCTGCACAGTCACAAATACGGCTGTCGTCTCCACCTGGGGAATCGTGTTTCCCAACAGTAAAATCAACTTCATCCACTATCAATAAACCTCCAGAACAATCGCAGCCTCTAAATGAGCTGCGACACACTGAGCAGCCACAAGTGGCACGATCATCTTTACAGGCATCCTCGCCATCTATACAGCTTCCTACTTTGTCCAATGATCTGTATAACTCACCTGAAGCAAACCGACCATTACTTGTGCAACCAATTCCAGCTTATGTACAGCAAAACGCATCACCTCCACACTTGTTACAAAAACAGTCTAACCCTCTACAGTCTCCAGGACCTGATGTACAGACCGCACAAATATCACCACCAGCTGTGCAAGCAAGCACATCATCAGGGAGATCAGATTTGTCATCTGCTCGAAAGTCGTCAATCAAGACAAATCCATCATGTACTTCCGTATCGAAGGACCATGCAGTCAAGAACGCGAACTCTCTGCCATTGTCTGGCAAGCCTATGCCCATACAGCTTGCACTGCCACACTCACCGTTGGTACAGCCGGCACCATCAGCAGTGACAAATGACTTGCCTCTAGATCAAGCTGAGCACCAGCCAGTACCATCTGTTTCCATCACTACAGTGTGTGATAAATCACTAGAGCCATCTATGCAACTGCTTGTTTCACCAATTCCATCCCCAACGCAGAAAAAAAGGGATCAAGTCTCAGATGACAGTACATCAGCTACACAGCTGTCATCAGCTTCAACATCAAGCCCAACTACTCCATCTTCACAAGCAAATTCCTCACAGCCTCCCACAGCTAGTCCACCTGCTGGGAGGCATCAGGTCCAATCTCCACCTATGGCGGTAGGGCAAGACTCTCCTCAGCAGTTACCGGAATTTTCATCACCAGAGCATCAGGTCCAATCTCCACCTAAGGCTGTGGGGCAAGACTCTCCTCTGCAGTTACCTGAATTTTCAATGTCATTACTGTATCCTCGGTCACCTGAACTGAGTGGAGTAGCGACAAAATCTAAAGCGATTGTAAAGAGGAGCAGAGAGCCATGGGACCACAAAGGCCTATTTAGGTTTGTTGCTTCCTTTGCTTTTAGCTTGCCACGCCACATTTGGATTCAGCGGAGAGAAGGTGAGCCTAGACGAAGTGTTCGGATTGCTGAAAAGCTGAAGGCCAAAAGATATTTCCTGCGTCCAAGATTCCCTGCTAAGAGAGGAACTGGTGAATGAAGTGTCTGACAGCATACTAAAATATACATGAAGTGTGTGTGCATTTCTGTTGCTCATGCTAAAGTGAACAGTTGTTATTCCTGAGAGATGTCACGTGAGGTTTCTGTCATTGTAAGACAATTATTGTACGTGTGACTTGTGTTGTGAGTTTGTCTTATATTAAGTTTACAGTGCTTCACCTGTGTTGTGCTGCATGCAATACTCTTGATCTGCCCCATTTGTGTATGTGTGCATGGGAAGAATACATAAGGAATCGATTCAGGGGTGTGCATAAATAATATAATTGACATGACACTTTCTGTGAAAAGTTTAATCTTTTATTTTGTGATAGCACATTGGTTGTGACTTTCTTTCATATTTGGAACAAATATTATTAATAATGAAAACAGACTGAGCATACTGTTGTAATATGACTAAAATATATTTGAGAATCAATAAAATACAAGTTATAATTTTTTATATAGCATAAAATTCTTATACGTTATTGATTTCTATTTTCAGTATTGGTATGTTTCAGCTTATACATTAGGCTTTATTTGGAAATCATGGCTATGAGTGAATTACAGTTACATATGTCACCTGCTTTATTCATTCAGCTTATTAGTGGATCAGAGATACTGGTCTCCATAACCACATTTGGTAATGCTCCTGTGTGTGGTGCTGTTTAGTGAGGAGCTATCTGGTTCAAATCCTGGAACTGAAAGAAATTTCCATCATTAGAATTTGGCTGACAAGGGAAAGACAGATGGAGGCATAAAGTTCACTATCACCACACATCGTACCAAAGGACCTAGTTTAAGTTCAAAATTTCTCTCAGATGTATCATTAATGTTGTCATAGGATGAGGACTTTAGCTGAGGCAGTAGTTCTTTTATGCGAGAGGAACATGTTATGTGATGCTAGCAGTTTCCTTTTATAGCTGCCCTGCCATTATCATCAACAACAACAACACAAAAGTGCAACACTACAGCCTACACGATGCATGGGGGCTTAATTAAATATGATTGAATATATTTTTTTTTTGTATTTAGTAGCTGTAAGTCCGATTACGCTGTGTCTCGTAATCGGTTGGCCCTGACTAGTATTATTACGCTATCTGACTGCAAAGAACAACAACAAGAATGAAATGAAATTTTTCGTTAACACAATTAATTAATTAAGTCCCCAGCAACTATAAAACCTACTAAACCAAAGCACAAGTATAACTGTTCTGTATGTGGAAGTATGACTCAACGCACATCTGGCACGGTTCTTCTTCAACAAGACAAGAATTTTTAAATACCAATTTTACTGACGTGATAAAAGAAAATTACAAATACTACAATTGCGTAAGGAAAGCAGAATTAAACTCTAATACAAGAACACACGCCAGATGCTTTGTTGACTGAACCTGTAATGACGCATTATTTAGGATACTGAAATTAAAAACAAACGGAGTTAGTTACCTCATTTATATTGATGAAAATCACTCTAATCCTTACATTATATCTCAACCAGAACTCTCCAATATCACATCTCAGCAAGCACTGCCTAATAGCACATCTCAACAAACACTCTCTGCTACAACATCTCAGCACAGACTACCACGAGACCTCGACAGGCACTGACTTCTACGAGTTCTCTCCAAGCACTGACTTCTACGAGTTATCTCCAAGCACTGTGGAGGCGGCTTAATAATACTCTTTGGCGCAATCTCTGGCGCAGTGGCTCAGTGTAGCCACCTTTCATATGCCCCTCCTCCACAGGCCAGAATTTGATGGTATTTTTGCCAGCATTGGTGGTGAAAATACCACCAAATTCGTCCAGAAAAATACAGACAAAAATAAAAGATAATATTAATACCTAAATATCACATAATTAGTTAAAATTTTGGCTTTGCACTGACCTTTCAATAACCTAATATATAAAATACAGTAGGCAATACAAATTCTTTTCATACATGTGGCTTTACATAATAGTTTGCACAATACACAAAAAATCAGTTTATACAAATGTTCACATAAAATACTTTTAATTGTTCAAAAAAAAACAAATAGTTGATAATTCCAGCCCAGCAATGGTCAACAGGTGCAAACACCAACAAGTGACATCATTTCAGCAGAAGCAGTCCATCAGTTGCACCCAGCAATGTTGAGCAGGTGCAGACACCAACAAGTGACATCATTTCAGTAGAAGCAGTTCCATCTGTGGCACCCAGTAAAGTTGAAGAGGTACACACAGCAACAAGTCACATTAGTTCAGTAGAAGCAGTCCATCAGTGGCACCCAGCAATGTTGAAGAGGTACACACAGCAACAAGTCACATTAGTTCAGTAGAATCAGTTCATCAGTGGCACCCAGCAATGTTGAGTAGGTGCAGACACCGGCAAGTGACATCATTTCCATAGAAGTAGCTTCATCTGTGCACCCAGTAATGTTGAGCAGGTGCAGACACCAACAAGTGACATCATTTCAGTAGAAGCAGTTCCATCTGTGGCACCCAGCAATGTTGAAGAGGTACACACAGCAACAAGTCACATTATTTCAGTAGAATCAGTTCATCAGTGGCACCCAGCAATGTTGAGTAGGTGCAGACAGCAAGAA
This sequence comes from Schistocerca serialis cubense, assembly GCF_023864345.2. Taxonomy (NCBI): domain Eukaryota; kingdom Metazoa; phylum Arthropoda; class Insecta; order Orthoptera; family Acrididae; genus Schistocerca; species Schistocerca serialis. Next base: position 662,532,404 of record NC_064639.1, on the reverse strand, counting down.
GTGACTTCATTTCCATACAAGTAGTCCATCAGTTGCACCTAGCAATGATGAGCAGGTCCAGAGAGCGGTCCATGATATTCACTATCACTGATCACACTGTTCATCAGAGTATATAAGCACAAATTAAACATGTCCTAGTGGCACCAATCATGTAGAAAAAGTACAAGTAACAGTCCATAATATTCACTATCACTGATCACACAGTTCACCAGCAGAAGTTAATCATTCCTAAGTGTCACACATTGTTGAAAAAGAGCAGGTAACAGTTCATAATATTAACTATCACTAATCAGACAGTTCAGGCATGAACAATAGTTTGAATGCACATACAAATGCTTTTACACTAAACATACAAATCATAACAAACACGCAAATGATGTCAGATAATTTTCATATTAACTATTACAAATACTCAAATATCAGTAAACCTATAATATTTATGGGTGTCAGTGCAAGCCACTACAAACAAATAAAATAATATTTACGAGATAGGTGGGTAGGATTAGGAAAGGAAAACACACAAAACACACTCATTCATCTTTCATCCACATTAAGCACTACTGTGTAGTTGAATGGTGTTAACTGTGTAAATGTAATTCTGTCAAAATCTGATGTTCATCATGTGTCTCAAGTAGTAGTGGCAGCAATGTATAACAGTCAATAATAGTTAGGTCAACGTCATAGTCATCATGTCAAGACCAATGTTTGCCAAGCCAGATCAAATGTACTGTTGTTGAACAACTGTCAGTGAGCCAAGATATGCAAATACTTCCTCTCTTCAAAAAAAAAAAAAAAAGTATATACTGCTTAGTGATTTACCAAAGTGTGTGTATAGACTATCTTCCTTCTACTTTAGTGTTCTAGTCTGCTATCTTCATCCTCCTTGTTCCATAAGACCAACAAAAAAAATATGCATCTCACTTACTTTACCTCTTATATACGAAAACTCCAATAATCATCAACTTCACATAATCTCAATAATACCTCAATAATACCTCTTCGATGCGTCGATACATATAAACCTTATTATTAATAGCATTTACCTTACCTCTTGTCCACCAAAACTCCAATAATCATCAACTTCACATAATCTCAATAATACCTCAATAATGCCTCTTCAATACGTCGATACATATGAACCTTATTGCCAATATCATCTCACTTCCAACACAACTCTTTCCTCTAGTCAGTCTCCTCGAACAAGTACAGATAAAATCCTAGTGCAAACTTCAGTTCATCATCCCATACAATCTGAAGACACATTGTCAACACACAACCTCTGTGTAATCCGTCTGACCCAAATCTTCTACTCATTATGAATTATAAACAAAAGAAATGCATACATGACCTCTAACAGACTTAGTTCGAATAACTCTCAGTAATTAAGTACGATTACGGAGTGTGAATGATCATAATATTTCACAGTGTGTACACCACTTCAAGAATTATGGCAAACAGAAGCAAACATGTGGAGTATTTCTTGTGTCAAGTGTCACTTCCTATTTCAATTGCTCACGAAACCTAGTAATGGTATGTCATGTCCTTAGCTTCCTTCCTATTAGCATAAAGTTATACAGCTTCCATAAAACCTCCAGCTCATGTGACTTCTATGAAGTTTCTTGTACTAATGTCGTTCGTCGAACTACAGCAGTTCATTTTCTTATCTTAAAAATATAAGGCACTTAGCGTAAGCAAAACAAGCAATAGCGAGTAAATATACCAGTAGAGAACAGAATGTCAAAAAGTGGATGCAGCACAAATCCTACAACGAGGCTCTGCCAAGCGAACAATCTATAATTAATCCAATAGTGTGACCTAAACTCTATGTTCGTACACTGTACATCAGCATTGCTATATACCAAATTAAAGAGTAGTTGCGACAACAAACAGAAATGTATAAATATGCAATCCATACGCATAGCAGCAAACAGGTCATTAGCATCATATCAGCATAAGCAAATAAATGTTCATATGTCCTCTTAATAAGTAAACATGAAGGCGCAAGCAGATAAATCACAAAGTATAACTTACATACATAAACACAGTCAGCACAATTAATCAGGTTACAATTATAATTTAAATAAATAAGCACAGCAGGCACATAATAAAAAAGATATGACATCAGTGAAAAAGCATAGCAGCCAAGCGATGCATAATATACACAAGTTAAACCCAGTTCAATCATCAATCATTGTCAAAATCAGTTAACGTACGCAAGCACGTCGCTTCACAAGTAATTTCATAGAACATGAAATTTAGCACAAAGTATGAATCACGTAATCGCGAGCAGCAAATTACGTCTAAAGTACGTACCTAAGTGGAAATATGTCACCTGAAAAATGAACTCAATTAATAGTTACCCTTTTTTAGTTTATTAGTTTCTTCTTCGAAATTACATTCTTCCTGAAAATTTCTCGATAGTAAGTGCTCTTAACGTCGGAGACACACAGAATTTACCTGAAGTTCTTAAATATTTTATAGAACCGTATCCTGAAAAATACTGAATGTTAATAACATAATTCATCAAGTCACTATAGCTTTATACTGAATTTAATCGGAGAAATTAAACTGTGTATTTGTTTACGGCTGTCAGTGCATTCGCACCGAGCGCTCGATCAGCTGTAGGCGCGTGACGTAGGAAGCAATTGTCCGCGGTCAACGACTGCCTTGTGCGGCGCGCAGACTTGACTGTTGCTTTGAGTATGTGCCGCCGCCAAAACACAGCGCGGTATCCTTGTACTCTCCGCATGTTTACATCTAGCTGTTAGTTTCTCTAAAGTATGTCATTCCACAAAAATTTTTACGTTAGATATATGATGTATTCCTTTAGAGCGTCGAGATTTAAGAGTTTCTACTTCGACAGTGTTATCATGAATAATTCTACGAATTCTATATGGACCGTTATAAAGCAGAAAAAATTTGCGACACAAGCCTTTTCCTTTGTGCGACAAACGATGAGACTTAATTAACACTTTTTGACCAACTGACAAGATTTTTGAACGACCAGGACGCTTAGCTGATTTTTCTCTTCTAGCAGCCGCAGATGCAATATTTTGCAGAGACAGGTCGACAACTTCAGAATGCCGCAGTTTCCGTGAAGGTGGAAAAGGAACGATTTCAGATATGCGATTTGTCGGTGCCTTGTTTTTTTAATGTCAATGTAGGTGGTAAAGAAGTTGAATCATTAGGGAGTTCATTCAGAATGTTTTGAAAAATATGAAGATACTGACCCAAGTTCTGTGATTCTGATGACAATAAAGACGACACAATTTATTGATTTCCTTCATCCATCTCTCTGAAGCGTTAGATTGAGGGTGAAAAAATGAAATGAAGATTGGTTTAATTTTATGACGCTGTAGAGTACGAAGCCAAATTTTAGAACGAAACTGTGATCCATTATCTGATATAACCTTATCAACATGACCAACTTCTTTAAGAAAATGTTTGATAAAAGCGTTAGATACTGAACGAGCTGTTGCTTTGCGTAAAGGTGTAAAACATACATATTTTGACGTCAACTCCACTGCTACGAAAATGTACGCAAAACCATCAGTAGAACGAACCACTGGACCGAACAAATCGACTGCAGCCATCTCCTTTAATTTCGCTGGAATGATAGGAAACAACGGTGCTCTGTGAGAAACTGTTGGCGGCTTAGCCTTTTGACATAATTTGCATTTGGCCAGAACAGATCGAATACGTTTTTCCATATTACTGAAATGACAATTTTCTCGTAATTTATGAAAGCATTTGTTGGGACCAAAGTGTGCATAACTGAAATGCGTATACCAAATCAGCTTATTAACCCACTCATCAGGGATACAAACTAACCAAACAAAGTTGTCGACCGATTTTCGTTTAAAAAGAATGTCATTGCGAACTAAATAATGCTGTCTAATCGCTACGCTTTCCTTTCTCCTCCACTTCTCCTTAATGTCCTTCCAGATTGGATCCTTATTTTGCTCCTTAGCGATGTCCTGGAGCGAAGACGAAATAAAGTTCTCAAACGCAACACCTTGAATATACATCAAACAATAATTGTTTTCTATGCAGTCCTCTTCAGCACTTTGTTTCAAACCCATAGGTGCACGTGATAAAGCATCAGCAACAATATTTGAAGAACCCTGTATGTAAACAATACTAAAGTCAAATTCCTGTAGGTACAACGCCCATCGTGACAATCTGCCATGAGTTAATTTTGCCGACATAAGAAATTCCAGAGCTCGATGATCGGTGTAAACCTTAGTATGTCTGCCAAACAAAAATGTGCGAAATTTTGTAAAAGCCCAAACAACAGCCAAAGCTTCAAGTTCCGTAATCGAATAATTCTTTTCTGATTTAGAAAGAACATGACTTCCAAATGCAATAGTCTTTTGTACTACAACGCCGTTTTCTTCTATCTCTTGAAATAAATGTGCACCTAGGCCCTTGTATGATGAGTCCGTTGCCAAACAAAATTCTTTAGATACATCCGGATGTGAAAGAAGTGGAGCAGCAACTAAAGCATCACGAAGCTGTTCAAATTCTGACTGAGCTTCCTCATCCCAACACCAATTAGATTTCTTTACAGATAGTTCACATAAACGAGGTGTGGCCAAATCGTCCAATCTAACAAAGCGTCTTAGAAAATTACAGACACCAAGGAAACTACGAACATCACGTTTTGTGGAAGGAACAGCATAATTACGAATAGCGTCTAGTTTCTCTGGATCAGGAAGAATACCTTCTGTAGAAATAATGTGACCGAGAAATTTCACCTGAGAACGACCAAATTCAGATTTTTCCAAGTTCACTGTAATGCCAACTCGTGCAAAAATACGTAATAATGAATCCAAAATTTTGTTGTGCTCACTCCAAGAATGTTTAGCAATAAGAATGTCGTCAACATATGAAGTAATATTGTCACGAAGATAAACAGGTAAAATTTCGTTTAAGCTACGAATGAATGCTGCTGAAGATACAGTAAGTCCAAATGGTAATTTCCGAAATCACTTTTAGGTAAAATAGTCATATCCGGTTATTCTTTAACGATTCTCTAGATAGATTGATAGTCGAAGAGTTGTTTTGACAGATGCAAAGAATAGTAAAAGAGTAGGCAGCGGTACAGAAAACTAAAAGAGAAACAGCACCACTACAGCTCGGGGCCCTATGCTCACTACGGCACATATTCACTTAGAGTAGTGAATCCCCTGAGGACTCTAATAGCCGCACATAATTTCAAGTTTGTGATTTAGTGGCACATCTGACGGAAGTGCGTACGTAAATTGATCTAACCATGCACATGGATGTATGTCATTCTTAGAGTTACGGAAGATCTTAAATTTCCGAACGGTCAAAAAGTGTTTATAATCAAAGTTTTCGCCTCGTGGCGACAAAGATCTACCACGTCTGTGCCAGTCACAATGACGATTATTGTCAAGTTCGCGCGCCTGGCGCTCTCTTGTCGCATCCCGTAAAGGAAACAAATTATTTTCTTCAAACCCCTCTGCTATCTGTGATTCCAAATTTCTTTTGCCGTCTTTTCCTACGATTTCGCCTTCAATTTCTTTGACTTGCTTTTTTAATGCCTCAAATTCCCTTTTCACGCGTTCATTAAATTTTCCCTGATTCTCAACATGCTTATTTATGTTCTGATACTCTTCGGTTTCTGCAAATGGTAATGGAGCTGTATCATCCGAATCTCTGTCCCCATGTAAACTAAGATTTGTCAATTTGTCTGAAATCTCCTCAACTCTGTCCGATAAATCACCTATTTGTTCTTTCTGTTTATTTACGACTTCCGTAAGTGTCGCGACTCGGGTTTCAGTATTAACACAGTTAGTAGTTAATTGTTCATACTGTTGTGTTAGGTTATTTAATCTGTCATTCGGTACGAATTCCTCGATTCTCTCAAATATTTCTTCCTTATCTTTTGCATGTTGTAAATTTAACTCTGAAAATTTCTGTACTATCACGCGATCTCTTTCTTCCTGTTCGCTATCCTGTTCCCTTTGTCTAATCTCTACTGCAATTAATCTATTATTGTGAGAATTCAGAATCGGTTGTACTTCTTCTCTGATTTCTTTCTTTAATTCATCTTTCATATTTTTGAAACATGTCCCAATTCGTGAATCTAACCGTGTTTCCAAAGTTCCCATCTCTGTTTTAATTGTTCCTATCTCTGTTTTTAATTCAGATCCTAACCGTGTTTTCATTGTTCCCATATCAGTTTTAATTGTTCCCATCTCAGTTTTAATTGTTCCCATCTCAGTTTTAATTGTTCCCATCTCAGTTTTAATTGTTCCCATCTCTGTTTCTAAACGTGTTGCCACTGTTTTTAATTCAGATCCCAAATTTAATATTGCACCCATCAACTGCTCCATATTTAATGGTTCAAAATTCTTTTCGCCCCGAACATTTCCCGCAAAACTAACTTCCTTCTGCATAGCCATAAAGCTATCTGTGTTCGATACTATTTCAGAATCTTCTATCGTTAATCTCGTATTCTGTGAATTTTCTGATTGAGAAAAATTTTGAAATGGTTCCGGACTATTTTCCCGACTTATTACATTGTTTTCCACTTCATTATCCATCATACTGTTTTCCTCTGTTGGCGAGTTCGCCATGTTAACAATTTCGTCATTCTCACTATCCATCATTTTTGCCTTTTTCATCGATCGCGTAATCATTTGCAAGACATACAAAACTCGTCACTGTGCGAAAATTACACACAATGCCTCCTTATCTCCAACAATACCATTTACATGCAATGTCTCCCTCAAACACGATCAATCGCACAATTGAAATAATTGCACTAAATTGTCAAACCCGTAGACAAGACAACAAAAAAAATAAATTTTGAAAAATACCATTAGAAGAATGCCAATTACCAAATCTACACATGCAAAATAGGCTACAATTACTAAACTAGAAATTACTACAACAATACTACCGTCTACTATTTTTACAATCAGAAGAATTCCAAGGGACGATCCGAAGCAGCGGTCGCCACGTGCATGGGGGCTTAATTAAATATGATTGAAAATATTTTTGTTTTGTTTTTAGTAGCTGTAAGTCCGATTACGCTGTGTCTCGTAATCGGTTGGCCCTGACTAGTATTATTACGCTATCTGACTGCAAAGAACAACAACAAGAATGAAATGAAATTTTTCGTTAACACAATTAATTAATTAAGTCCCCAGCAACTATAAAACCTACTAAACCAAAGCACAAGTATAACTGTTCTGTATGTGGAAGTATGACTCAACGCACATCTGGCACGGTTCTTCTTCAACAAGACAAGAATTTTTAAATACCAATTTTACTGACATGATAAAAGAAAATTACAAATACTACAATTGCGTAAGGAAAGCAGATTAAACTCTAATACAAGAACACACGCCATATGCTTTGTTGACTGAACCTGTAATGACCCATTATTTAGGATACTGAAATTAAAAACAAACGGAGTTAGTTACCTCATTTATATTGATGAAAATCACACTCTTTGGCGCAATCTCTGGCGCAGTGGCTCAGTGTAGCCACCTTTCAACGACTCATCACATACACCAAAAATACATGTCTGACGCCATAATGAAGCAAACAGCTTGCAGCATGTAATGAACCACACAGAAAGTAAGGTACTTTCCAAGTTTTAAAGCTACATTGTTGGCAAAATGTTTTATGACCTTGCAGGAATCATAAAAAAAGCAATAGACGTTTCTGAGTGATGTAATATTACTTGCAATAATACCACTTATATATCAAAACAATGAGTCAGTTAATGGACACTATTTCCATAGTGTGGATGGTGAAACACTATGGATGAGGTTTATAAAATCTGCTTGTATTAAGAAAGAATGCGTAAAGCAGCTCTGAATTGTTATAAAAGTCTCGTTCATGCAGAAATTAGAGCAATTCTCATACATCTTAGTTGCCAGATATTATAGCAAATTCTGCAATGTGATTTTATTTTTGAGCTTAACAATACTGTCTAAAAATACATGGAATGGGTCGATATATTGATGATTAAACAACTGATGTAATGAGTTTATCCATAATACATATGCAGTCCTACTCAGTGACAGTGTACTGGTTGTTGCAGGTATATAATTGTTAATTTATGCTAGTGGTGAATGTGTGAAGACTGATACAATGTTAAAAATGAAATTTTCTAAAAATAAAATGGTGTTATTGCACTAAATTGTAATTTCATATAAACTGCTGTAATCTAATTATTTACTGCAATGTGTACTATAGTGCAAAAGTTTGTATCTTTTTAATTAGACTGTTTTAACAATTTTCTACATATTTTACGTTTTTTAAGTGTATTAAATGTAACAGATCAGTGAATAAAACAGAATTATCATATTGCTGTGCTTCCTTTTACTAATCACACTTGGTAGCAGTGATCTGGATGAACTGGTTTGCCTTGACCTTTTCCTGAAAATGCTGGTAATGTTTTATACAGTGTCTCTTCCATGTCAGTTTCCAGTCAAATTATCTCATTGTACTTTAACTTCTTCCAAAATATTTATTGGAATCTTCTGTAGTGTAACATATCTATTACTTTCATTTTCCATTCTTGTTTCCAAGGGTACACAACTCATATCCACAACCCTCCTAAAACATCTCATAGTATTTGTTCATGACTCTTATCTAGTTTCAACTCTCCTGACAATACCCCTTGGTATTTATTGGTTTGTGGCTATTGTTTCAGTAGATTAGGTTGCTTCTAAAAAGTTTGTTTTGCCTCAGCAACTCTTTTTTAATATATGTTGGACTAACGTTGTTTGCTACTGTGCTGTCCAAATAACACATTGCATTTACTTGTTTTACAAAAGTGTGTCAGAATTTTGAGGTTTGCTTTGATATTTAATTTATCTGTGGCAAATATTTCAGTTTTGGTGTATGAAACAGTACTTTTGCTCAATACACTAAAATAATCTCAAAAAGTGAAATGAAATTACTGCCAAGTTTTAGCCTTCTGTTTTTTTAGTTATACTACTATGTTGTCTGTATCAGTATTAAGTAGGTAGGTTCAGAGAGGGCAGTACTGTTTTTACACTTTTGAGTATTTTCATCCCTTTTGCATACTCTGCTTTTTGTAAACATTCTTTTCCAACCTTTGATCTCTCCAGTTCTATTATATAACTATTACTGCCTTCCACTTTCAAAACGCAAATTTCGTCTTCTGAAAGATGTCAGTTTTAGTTGCTATTTTTTCTTTAACAGCCTTCAGTTAAATCTTTAAGAATATAATATTACAGGCAGGTTCCTATGGTTTGAGCAATGATTAGTGTTTTCATTTTACATTATGGTGATACCTTAATTTCATAAGTTCTACCAAAAATTCATATTGCTTCATTAATCTGTTCTTTTGTCTTATCTTGGCATTCCATAATAGCTGTCAAGGTATATTCTATAGGCATTTTGTCTGGATATTTAAGTATTCCAAGGTGATGTGCTTTACATAATTTGTTCTTTTTTATTGTTATTATAGTCTTACTTCTCTGGAGGTGTTAACAATTTTCTTCATACAGTTCCAGAATACACACTCATGAGACAAAAAAAAAAAGACGTACCGTGAAGCAGTTACCCAAATGGCATGTAAATTGGGTGATTTACATGTACAGACAAACAAATGATCACAATTTCAGAAAAATTGTATGATTTCTTCAAGAGAAAGAACTTCACAAATTGAGCAAGTCAATAACACATCAGTCCATCTCTGGCCCTTATACAAGCAGTAATCCGCCTTGTCACTGATTGACAGAGTTGTTGGATGTCCTTCCTGAGGGATGTCATGCCAAGTTCTGTCCAATTGACGCATTAGATCGTCAAAATCCGGAGCTGTTTGGAGAACCCTGTCCATAATGCTCCAAACGTTCTTAATTGCAGGAAGGTCTGGCAACCTGTCTGGCCAAATTGTCGTTTGGCAAGCATGAAGACGAGCAGTAGAAACTCGTCATGTACAGGTGGGCATTATCATGCTGAAATGTAACTCCAGGATAGCTTGCCATGGAGGACTACAAAACTTGGCGCATAATAATGTAGATATACCACTATTCCATGGGGTTGCCATGAGTGACAGCCAAAGGGGTCCTTCGATGAAATCAAATGGTACTCCAGACCAAGGATACTGGTTGTAGGGCTGTTTGGTGGGTGGCAGGTTGGTATCCCACCACTACCACTTGTTCGCTGTTCACTGAGGCTCCATTAGATGTGCGACCCATCATTGAAGACAATTCTACTGTAGTCAATGAGATAGGCCAAAAACGTGTCTGGAGACGCCGTAGACAATGGCAGGATACCAGTCACATTGTCGCCAGCCATATGGCCTGACAGCCTGGAATGTTGGTTGAGGGTGCAATTTCTTTTAACAGTAGGACCACTTTGGTTTGTCATCTGTGGCACTCTTACAGCACAACACTACGTGGTCGATATGCTTTTTTTCCCCCTTCATGCCAAGCCATCCTGGTTATCCATTTCAGCAAGACAATACCCACCCACACACATGGCGAGAGTTTCCACTGCGTGTCTTTGTGCTTGCCAAACTCTACCTCAGGCTGCAAGGTCGTTGGATGTGTCCCTAATTTGGAATGTTTGTAGCCTTGTGGGAAGGTCTGTACAAACAACTCAGTACTTTGACACTCTATCATACCAGTCTGACAATTTGTTCATCATATCACTCAGGAGGTGATCCTACTGTTCTTATTAATCAATGCCAAGCCGAATAATTGCCTGCATAAGGGCTGGGCCAACATACCATTGACATACTCAATTTGTGAAGCTCTTTCTCTTGAATACATCATACAATTTTTCTTAAATGTAATCATCTCTTTGTCTGTAAATGTACAACGCATCTACCGATTTCCGTCCCATTTGATTAATGCTTTCGTGGTGCATCGTTTATTTTTTTTCTTAAGAGTATATCATCTCTCCTACAGTTCCACATTTTTATTTGCCGTGTTTTATACAATTATCTTTTACTGTGATACTGCAGCTCTGAACACTGTACTTGTTCCCTGTCGTTTGGCCTTCTGCAACTTCACTAGTTATTTGTATCTTATACTTATCTTTTGCTGCATAGTACTTCAGTGCCATTTTAACTTTTTGTAACAAGTGCAGTATATATTCGTCCATCTCTATTTCATTGTCTTACACGATTCAATATTTTTTGGGTCAAATGATCTTTGTGGCTCAATATTCTTTTTTTGAATGTTCCATTTTGTTTTGGTAATTCATTCTATTAGTGTATCAAGATTATGGTCTGTTGTTCATGCTGACTGTCAAAGTCCTGTATTCCCTTATTGTGTCATGATTTAAGTCTTTCTACACAAAATTTAGGTTGCCTTTTTATTAATGTAGTGTTAAATAAAAGACTCGATTTAATTTTGTTCCTGTTCCTTTATTTAGATAGAATACAGTTTACATGCTGTTGCTGTTATCTCCTGGTGATTTCCATGTATGTGGTTAAGTGTGAGGAGCTACTATTCATGTATTTGTTACTGCCATTTCACAATTGCTACAACATTCTAATCGCTGTACCTCCACAGTTACTATTTCCTTAATAATTTTTCCATTTAGCTTTACAAATTTTTTGTTGCCTAAAGAATCGTTAGTCTCCTATTATCTTGAAAATATTGCTTTTTTGTTTCAAGTAATTATTTAATTTGGTCATAAATGTATTAGTCATACAGTTTAAGGAGAAGTTACAAGACAATGTTACAGTGCCATTATACTGACGGCAAGAACACCTCTACAGTAACTCACGTGAAGGTGAAAAATATATTTATCTTAATACGAACAGTGGATTAGGTAGATGTAGTTGGTCAGGACATGGATGAAACAAACTGTATGCGACACACTAGACGAATTCATGATAAATAAAATTACAGTCCTGGAATTCCACCAGAACACATACTCATTTCATCCAATATGGTATCTTATAAAAAAATGTGTACACAAAAGGTGACAAGTCAGAACAACTAAATGGAAATTGGTATTTTAAACCTAAAGCTGTAAGTTACTGTTCAGTACGTCAAGATGACAGTTTCGACAATTCACTATTTAGTTATATTTATTTGGTTATGTATTTGTTAGTATAAATAAGTCAGCTGCGTCGCAGGCAGCGCAATTCATTCTCAACTTACCAACAGAATGGATTAACTATTGACTTTAACGTGAAATCTTTCACAGTCGCATTTTTTCTCAGTATTTAACAGCTGGTGATCAAACAGTAGGTCACAGCTTCATTGAAGCTGTCAGCAGACACTGTACTTTAACACACATCGTAAAATTAAGACATCTCTATGCTCCAGTCTTGGTGCACGTTTAAGCTAGGTAGAAAGTGAAGCAGGAATAGTAATTGTAATTTTATCACTGCATGTAGAACTCTGCTCTGCGAACACACAATCTTAGTACGACTGCAAATTCTTGTCTTCTGCCATGTTAGCCAAAACGTTTCCGATAGTCTGTGCATCAAGAGGTAGTATTCTTTATTCCTAGTTGCAAACCGGATTTTATTGACTTTAACGGAGTCTGAAGCACAGAACTATCAGATTAGCACAATATTTCAATACATGATTTGATAACTTTCACATATCAAGATTAATCAGTTCCCTCACACGAGTTAAGAATTCTGCGATTAGTCTTGAAATTTTCTTCCTGTAAATGGATAGAGATAACTATGACTAATTTATTAATCAAAATTAAGAAGATGTATTTTCTGTGTGTATCCAACAGAACGAAAAGTCATTTGCAACATTATTCCCGAAATCCATGACATGTCATACTGTACACATTTCCTTGGTCTTAAAGTACAAGGTTATTCATAAGAACCTCCAGAGTTTCAGAAGGCAACTTCGCTAAAGCTGTAAGACATTCTTAAAATACGTCGAATGTATTCACAGTTGCGAATACAAGGGAGTGACGACAATGAATGGATTTCCCACTTAAAGTGAGCAGTTGCCTTAACCCCTCACAACGAGATCAAAACTTCAATATGTCGTCGTTCCTGCGTCACAACCTGTACTTGTACACACACTGTATGATTCCCATACAGGGTAGAGCATCTTAATTGAAAATTCCTCCTTGGTATCGGCGGATGTAAAACAGAGACATACCAAATCAAACAACAGAACATCTCTCCAAGGTTTTAACTCGTATTACAGGTGCTTGCTTGAGAGAGATGGTGTTGAGGGGGAGAAAGGGGTGCGGGGAAGGAAGAGCATGTGCGTGCAATTGATTGATGTTGCTGCTGCTCCTATGATAGCTTTGGAAAACTATTTACTAGGTTGTCTATCTCCAGACACGAACCAAATTGATGCGACACTACAGTGCGGGTGATTTCTCTACGTCGTCTGCTGACACTCTTGTCGCTATGCCATAGCGCGTATTATGAATCCAAACCAGAGACAGATGTTCTATTCATTTTTCTCCGCACAGTCGTCTTCTGAAGCCCCAGAGATATTTACGAATAATCCCATACACACATGTACTATCCATAAGTGCGGATTATATTTCTGCTGCAACTAATGGCACAGTTTTTCACGATATGGAATGAATTAGTAAGGCATAAGTGCATAAAGCAGAATCAATTTTCTAATCACTCTATCAAAGTCCTTATCACACTTTAATTTTGAAATCATAAACTATATGTATACACCTCAAATCACTATGAAGAGCGTAACAGGATACATCTCATTCTACCAGTTACAAGGGCTTTTTCCTGTTCCGATTATTCAAGGATCGCGGGAAGAACGATCGCTTAAATGACTCTGCTTGCAGTAATTAATCTAACCTTGTCTTCCCGATGCCCAAGGGAGCGATACATAGGCGGTTGTAATATATTCTTAGATTTGTCACTTAAAGTTGGGTGTAGAAACTTTATAACTAGGTTTGCTTGCGATAGTTTGCACCTCTGCACGAGTGTCTGGCAGTTCAGTTCTTTCAGCATCTTCCTCCCATGGGCAGAACAAACCTGTGATTGTTCGTGCTGCCCTTCTTTGTATCTGTTAACATCCTGTGTTAGTACTCTTTGGTAAGTGTCCTATGCTATTGACGAATATTGGAGGATGGGTTTCATGAGTCTTTTGTAAGTAGTGTCCTTTGTAGAGTACGTCTCCCTATTGTTCTACCAATGAAGCACAGTGTGCACCTGTTTTACCTATGACGGAGACTGGAAATAGTGTGAGCTTACCGGTTCCAACTGTTACTGACTGTAGACATAGGATACTATGTGTTTTCGTTTTGTGAAGTGCACAATTTTACATTTCTGAACATTTAAAGTAACTTGCCAGTTTTTGCACCACTTTGAAATTTTATCAGGATTTGAGTATTTGTGCAGCTTCTTTCAGACAGTATTTCATTATAAATAGCTACACCATCAACGAAAATGTAGAAGTTAATATTGTCTGCAAGGTCATGAAAATGCAACATGAACAGCAAGGGTCTCAGCACACTCTCCTGGGGCACATCCGAATTTATTTCTGCACCTGCTGATCACTCTACAGCCAAACTACAGCAGAAATGTCATCGTATTTTGCGCTAGTTTGAACGCAGTTTGTTTCTCTCCAGAAATCTGGAACAACGGCTGTAATACTCTCGTGAGGGTAGAGCCAGCCTGCTGCATATCGACGTTAACGATATGGGCCTGTAATTTAGTGCATTACTCCTACTATCTTTCTTGAATATTGGTGTGACCTGTGAAACTTTCCAGTCTTTGGGTACAGATCTTTCGTCGAGCGAACGGTTGTATATGACTGTTAAGTATGGAGTATCAGCATACTCCGAAAGGAACCTAATTGGTATACAGTCTGGACCAGAAGACTTACTTTTATTAAGTGATTTGAGTTGCTTCACTACTCCGAGGATATTTATTTCTACGTTACTCCTGTTGGCAGCTGTTCTCGATTCGAATTCTGGAATATTTACTTTGTCTTCTTTTGTGAAGGCATTTCGGAAGGCTGTGTTTAGTAAATCAGCTTCGGCAGCACTGCCTTCTATAGTATCTCCATTATTATCGCGCAAGAGAAGGCATTGATTGTTTCTTGCCGCTAACATACTTCACATACGACCAGAATCTCTTTGGATTTTTTACCAGGTCTCGAGACAAAGTTTCGTTGTGGAAACTGTTTAGGCGTCTCACCTTGAACTTCGCGCTAAGTTTCGAGCTTCTGTAAAGGATCGCCAATCTTGGGGATTTTGGCATGTTTGTTTCGTTGTTTCTGCAACAGTGTTCTAACCCGTTTTGTGTGCCAAGGAGGATCAGCTCCGTCGTTGGTTAGTTTATTTGGTATAAACCTCTCAATTGCTGCTGATACTATTTCTTTGAATTTAAGCCACATTTGCTCTAAACTGACATTATTAATTTGGAATGAGTGGAGATTGTCTCTCAGGAAGGCGTCAAGTGAATTTTTATCTGCTTTTTTGAATAGGTATATTTTTCGCATATTTTCCGAGGATTTGGGGATTACAGTATTCAGACTCGCTACGACAACCCTTTGTTTACTCATCCCTGTATCGGTTTTGATGCTGGTTATTAACTCAGGATTATTTGTTGCTAAGAGGTCAAGTGTGTTTTCACAACCGTTTACTATTCGCGTGGGCTCATGAACTAACTGCTCGAAATAATTTTCAGAGAATGAGTTTATCACAATTTCGGATGATATTTTATGTGTACCTCCGGAATTAAACATGTATTTTCGCCAACATATCGACGGTAAATTAAAGTCACCACCAACTATTACCGTATGAGTCGGGTACGTGTTTGAAATCAAACTCAAGTTTTCTTTGAACGTTTCAGCAACTGTATCATCTGAACTGGGAGGTCGGTAAAAGGATCCAATTATTATTTTATTCCGGTTGCCAACAATGACCTCTGCCCTTACTAACTCACAGGAAGTATCTACTACAGTTTCGCGACAAGTTAAACTACTTCTAACAGCAAGAAAAACACCACCGCCAACCGTGTTTAGCCTGTCTTTTCGGAACACCGTTTGGTTCTTCGCAAAAACTTCGGCTGAGCTTATATCCGGCTTTAGCCAGCTTTCAGTGCCTATAACGATTTGAGCATCAGTGGTCTGGTACTTTCCCTACACAGCTACGACAATTTATAACCGTTATACCAATGGTTCCTGTATCTATGTTCTTCCTGTGTTCAGCTTGCACCCTTTGTGACCGAATCCCATCTTGTGTTTTCCCGAGATCCTCTAACCTAAAAAACCGCCCAGTCCACGCCACACAGCCCCTGCTACCCGTGTAGCTGCCTCCTGCGTATAGTGGACACCTGACCTATTCAGCAGAACACGAAACCCGACCACCCTTGGCGCAAGTCGAGGAATCTGCAGCCTACACGGTCGCAGAACAGTCTGAGCCTCTGATTCACACCCTCCACATGGCTCTGTACCAGAGGTCCGCAATCGGTTCTGTCGACTATGCTGCAAATGGCCAGCTCTGCTTTCATCTTGCAAGCAAGACTGGCAGCCTTTACCACTTCCGTTAGCCGCTCGAAACCAGAGAGGCTCTCTTCTGATCCAAAGCGACACACATCATTGGTACCGACGTGAGCAACCACCTGCATTTGGTTGCACCCTGTGCTCTTCATGGCATCTGGGAGGACCCTTTCCACATCTGGAATGACTCCACCCGGTATGCACACGGAGTGCACATTGGATTTCATACCCTTCTTGTTAGCCACGTCCCTAAGGGGCCCCATAACGCACCTAATGTTGGAGCTCCCAACTACCAATAGTCTGACCCTCTGCGATTGCCCGGATATTGCAGGCTGAGTGGTTTCCTCTGAAACAGGACAGGCAACAGCATCCGGCTCAGTGACAGTGTCAGCCACAGACAGCACCTGGAACCGGTTTGTCAGACAAACCGGTGAGGCTTTACGTGGGGCTGCCTGGGAAGTCTTTCGCCGCCAGTTTCGCCCTGGAGCGACCTCCCACTCGACCAAAGGTGAGGGGTCAGCCTCAGTGCGAGCAGTAACTGGGTTGGCCACCGGTGAGGACCGATCGGAGGACTCTGACGCGCTTGACGTTCGTTGGATCCGCACGGCCGGCCCGCAACAGTGGTGTCCATCCACTGCAGCCTCAAGCTGTGTAACCGAACCTATCACAGCCTGAAGCTGAGAGCGAATTGTCACCAACTCAGCTCGCATCCGCACACAACAATCGCAGTCCCTGTCCATATCAAAAACCGTGGAAAACCAAACTATGCAGATAAACGGACTATCGGCACGGCTGCGCAACTCTAATGTAGACTCTGACGAAAACGAACGAACTGTGTCTAATAATACGCAGATATTCAAGAACTTAACTACCGAAGCACTCTAGTGAAACTAAATAATTTGCCCCTGATAAGGAACTTGTAATATGTCACAAAATCGGTTTACTTTCTGACGCAAACGAAAACATGAGAACCGTGGCTATTAGATTTTAAATTTACACGCAGAAACTCAAGAAACTAAACGATTAAAGCACACAGATGATATAATAAAATTCGCTCCTGGTTAGGAACTCGTAAAAGTCACAAAAGCGGTTTACTTATCTGTTGCTGCATCAGTCGCGGTCGGCTACTACTGCTTGACAACATCCCCAATCCCGAGACGACGCGTCTTTGTCACAAGAAACACCCTCCCTCCAATGTAAAATACAATAATTTGCTAGTTGACAAAACTGACGTTTGACATACCAAACTAAATTGGAGATCAAGAATAAAGTAGATAAAACCCCATCCAGCTCTACCACCTCTTGTCCTATGAGGTAATTACGTATTTACAAATGATGTCCCATTTTTAATATTTTATTATATGGTTGCAACCTATACCAGCCTAATTACAGAATTAATATATGTCCCACATAACACTATTTTAACAGAGATTGCCCGTGCAAACGTCTAACTAAGCAATATATATACTCTTTGACCATAATCTAGAATCATTCTTAGATTAAAGGAGAAAACATCTTCCATACTAACATAACACTTAAAGAAATATGCTTATGGTGTGCAAAAGATTATGTTAGTGCCATTAATTACTAAAAAAATTTTGCAATACAAGACTATTTTTCATCTCACGTATTTGGTCATTTTTAGTCATGTTTTATATCCTGGTATAGACAGTCGTTTACATCTTCCCGAAATGGAAAGCATTGTGAAAAATACGATCCCGAGTGCGTGAAACGTTAACCTCAAATGACCCAGTCCATAACAATTCCCATGTATTTACTTTCATTGTGATTAACAAGGTCTTCCAATGATTACCTGCCAAAACAATATTACCAGTTTGATATTCACGAATCTGAGTGTGTCTTGTGTCGAAGTGAATTTTTCTTTGATGTGTCTTTGCTGCTAACTTCACTGAACCTTGCCTGACTATATCCGTGTGGAACTGTCCTTTTAGTACTATTTTAGGAGCCGGTTTACACTATTCAGTATTTTCTTTTGTGTCAAACATTAAATCATGTAGCATGTAATTTATTGTTGTTTTTCATAAATCGTTTACTATTCTTTCTAATGGTACTGTCGCTTGTTTCCGATCTTAGGATATGTCAGTGCACATGATTCTAATAGCTCAGAGAAAAATGATTCCATGGGATCTCCTTGTTGATTATATTTCGAAACAAAATTTGTTTGACTTCCTTGTTCCTTAAAAAATTTCTCCAGTTGTCACTGATAAACTGAGGGCCATTCTCCGAGATAAGTATTTCATGCTTATCAACTCCCTCGAAATATTTTGATTGTGTAACCTAATTTTGGGTGTGCTTGTTGCTTTTTTGGCTGAGTACAGCCTCAAGTAGTAACTAAAACCGTTGTCGAACGCCACTATGTACCACACCTTGGCCATTGCTTCAGTAAGGGTCCATGAATTTCAGTTGCGAAACGATGTAGCCATCACGTGAGAATGATAGGATGCAAGTCACCATGGCGACAAAGATTTTCCAGTTTTGCTTTTTGGCACATTAGACAGGCTTTTATTATTTGTTCATCTTTTGACACATATTTCGGTAACAACAATACTTATTTCTGATTATTTGCTCATTTTGCTATTCGAAAGTGATCTCACACAATGTGTGCCAATTTTTTCTTCAGCTGCTCTAGGAATACAAGCTGCCAGATGTTTGCTACGCCGATTTCTCTGATAAAACAGAACACTGTTTTCTGCTTGATAAAGTGATGTGAGTTGGTCATGATTTTAGGTTGACAGTCTGCTTTTCACTTTCTGCTAGGTAGGATCGGCCTCTTTTATTACTAACTATTTGATATCATTAACACTGTCTAGATTTTGTGGTAATTGAAAATTCGTTGGACACCATATTGTCTGTACCTTTGATGTACATTATTTCAAAATCGTACTCAAGCAGCGACAGCAACCATTATGCTAGCCAAGGATGCAAGAGTTTGTAGATACGTAAGAAACTAAGTGCCTTGTGGTCGCACTGTTCCTGAGTGTGGTATCCAAGCAGATAACGCGGAAGCAAATTAACATCTGCACCACTGCTAATGCAATTAACTCTGGTGGGGGAAACCTTTTTGAAACTAGATGGTGGGGTGAATAAAAGTGGCCCACAGACCAGAGTCACAGAGTACAGAGAAAAACAGCAGAGGACTATAGCATATCTTGAAAGCGCCCACCATTCATCTTTTGGCACATATGGGTCCTGGTCAACAAGTTACTGAAGGCAGATGAAGCTGCACTGCTGGAGTTGCTACAATCTCATGTGAAATATTCTACTGCAGTTCTTGAAGACTACGAGGGTTGTTGTGATATACCTTGGACTTGAGGGCTGCCCACACAGAGTAATCGCACACTGACAGGTCGGGTGACCTTGGTGGGCAGCTAGGGCCGCGACCAACTGACGTCTTGTAACAGCTCTGTCAGACTTCAAGATTGTGTTCATGTGCTCCAAGGTTTGGCCAGCTGTATGGGAAGTAACTCCATTCTATTGGGAGTAACTGTACGTCTATTCCTCCTCCGATAATGCTGCCACAAATGATTTCAAACTGTTGTTAATGCAATGTGCCGAAGTCAGTAATTGATGAAAGGAAATGGGACCAAGAACGCTGCATGCAGACACTGCACACAAAATCCAAATTTCTGATTATGCAATGGTGTTTTGTGGAAGTTACACGAATTATCCACTGCCCAGAACCTGTGATTCTGTGAGTTGACATAACCACTCAGATGAAACCAGGCTTCATAAGACATAGAAATAGTCCCATGTCCAAGCCACTCATCGTTATCTCACTGAACAGCTACTCACAAAACTGGAGGGCACGAGCATTTCACGGTGTGTGGTTCTATCCATACGTTACCGTCAAATCATATCCACTCATCTGGACCATTTTTGTTTGCCCCACCCTGTATTTAGGACGCTGCTCGCAAAGGCAATACAATACACCACAGTTTTGCCTTCCACGTCTCTAGTTTAAAATAGGTAAGAGCCTCTTCCTACATGTGAGACATCTGTCATGGGAGAAAGGTCTAGGATCATGTCTGGATGGTATAACATACGTCATTTTGCTCTCAGCACTAGGTGATCAGTACCATCATGGGTGTTTCTTTAATATATTCAATAACACATGAATATTGAGTGCCTCATTGACCCACAGATTTTCGACAGCAGAAGCAGAGACCTCAGAATGACTTCACTTGTTTCCGTGTCTCAGGACATGGAAAGTTAGCTACTGCATTAACCTCTTCTTTGTTAGGTGATATACGTGGTGTGGTCTTCTTTTCATTTAAGCCTAGTTAGGGCCACAGGGCTCGTTTTGACTTTTCACATAGGTCTTCTGTTTCTTCTTAGCCCACAAACCTTTCATTTTCTGGCTGCAAGCAAGCTCCCTCCTCTCTGTCCACTTAGGTCTGTGGTTCATCTGCTCTTTTTGCTGTTGAGGGACACTAGGAACATCCCATGTAGAGTGACCAATCAGAATTTGGACCGGCCATGTATGGTTTCTAATGGAATTTCAAGTTGTTGCATGTCTGATTTCACTGTGGTGATCCATTTGTTCTTGGAGCTTCTTTCCCTCTTAACAGTCGTGGATAAGATCCTGTTCATGAGTTTGCAGGTGTTCACACAGCTCAAATGTCCACAGAAGGCCAAACGTGTTTTCGTCGTAGATATTATTACGTTTTCTTTGAGATAGTGCAGCTCACTGCTGTGTCTGATCCTGCAGGCGCCATGCTCCTCATGTATTGGCGCTAGGATTCTCCTTAGACTTTCTGTTACGTGAGCTCTAGTTTCCTGAGAGGACATTTTCTGTTCATTGAGATATTGAGAGGCATAGAGCTGTACTGAGCTATAATTTTTGAGTGTAAGGTTCTTAGGAAAATACTTGGAGATGTAAAGCTTTTGCAGGAGTAGTAGCCCCTCTCCAGTTCGTCACATCTGGTAACTACTGCCACGTTTTCACTGAAATTTGTGAAATCCACTCTATTGTTATGTTATTATATGATCAAGAAGTCATCTTTCAGCCTGTCTGTGTTTTTCACTTTGATGCATTGACAGTGACTCCTGATTCCCTAAGAGCCTAAAAAATCTTTTGTATTAGAATAACGTGTTCTGACCAGGTGGCAATGGTAATCAGAACATCATCAACAAATACAGTAACGTTCTGGAGAAGCTAGGTGACAAGGATTTTACCTGCCTGAGCTGAGATATAAGCCAAACCAAAAGACTTTAAACTGGTAGCTGCTACTGGCAAAAACGAAAGCACTGTATTTGCTATAATTTCTTTCCAGTGAAATGTGACAGTGGGAAGCTCTTAAATCTATGCTGCTCAGGAACAGTACACCACCTTGATATCTCTGACAAGGTACTAATATTATTTTTCCACTTGGCATGGTGATAACAACTACTGGTTTGACATATAGATTTTTCGAAGGTTCAGTGATTCCCCAAAGCAACACCCAGTTTAGTTCTTTTGAAAGAGATGATAGTTTTGCTCAGGAGATAGAACATGACAACAGATCAAAGGGTTTATGGGGCAAACCATCAAGTTTACATTTGTACCAGTTGATTATCCCAGGTTACTCGTCCAAAACATCAATGAAATCGGCCAGAGCTAGTTGCAAATCAGCTTCATTTTGACCATTGTATAATTTGATCCTAACACTTTATTACCTTTGGCTGTTACTGAATTATCGTTTCTGCTCTTGTCAGATCTGCTGAGATGCTTGTGTATGGATTTGGTCTCCACCAACTATATTCATATTTGTCGAGAGAATCTGCCAATGTTTTCGGCTGCAGCCAATAATTCTACATTTATGGTATGGCCTCCTAGCTGTCAAATCAAGTTTCCAGCAGAAAATTTTTCAATGAGTCTTTCTCTTCTACGACATTGGTACCCACTCTGCAATCTGCCACTTCCTTGTCCTTGCATCTGTGTATATTTTAGTGCATCACCCAAGTATTGTGTTTGGTGTCCTGGCTATCCTCTTCCAGGTAGTCCACAGTATAAATCGCAGTTAAGCATTCGTCCACATTATTATCAAGGGCAGCTTAGACCATTGATACATATAGTGCACACCAATATCTGTGCTGTGTTACAGATTAAAGCCAACACCTTATGTCACATGACACAGGCGCATAAGCGAGTTCCTGTCATGCATTGTGCAAATTTGAGCCGACTGGTACAGTTTTTCTCATTTATAGCTGAATTCATGTGTTGCATTTTAACACTTAAACGACTTGCTGTATTGGTATTACACATGTAGTAGTACAGTTATCCTAATTTATCTGAAATTACCAATATTATGTGATGTTTATTGTTTATATATTTGGCCAGCCGAAAAGGTGATACCTTTTTTGTTTGATTGTGAGTGGTGTGGTTCACCACTCTACAGAAGTAGAAGATTATCAGTTTGCTGAGAAGCAATTAGTTTTTCGATGATTTCTCAATAATATGTGTGAGATGTTTTATTATGCTTCTATACTAAATTACACTCATTTCTGTCTATAATGCCCTGTTTTTAAACAAAATAAGCGCTTATGTTTCATTACTTTTGTTTAAAATAGCGCAGGTTTCGAAAAATTATCGATATAAGGAGCATAATATACACTCTAAGGTCTAAGACGACGCACCACGAAGGAATTAACGGAATGGAACGGAAATCGGTAGGTGTGATGTTTGTGTAGAGACATTCATATGATTACACTTTCACAAATATTGGATGATTTATTCAAGAGAAAGAGCTTCACAAATTGAGCAAGTCAATAACGTGTTGGCCCACTTCTGGCCCTTATCAAGCAGTTATTCGAAGTAGCATTGACTGATAGATTTGTTGGCTGTCCTCTTCATGGACATCACGCCAAATTCTGTCCAACTGGCGCTTCAGAGCGTCAAAATCCCGAGAGGTAGGGTTTCGCAAGCATGAGGACAAGCAGGAAACAGAACCTCTCGCCGTGTCTGGGCGGACATTATCTTGCTGAATTATAAGCCCCATCCAATTCAGAAAACTCCTTCGTGATGCATCTTTTTTTTCTTCTTTTTTCTTAGGGTGTATTAGTAAACGTTGGTTGTACAGACACCTCTTGTAGTACGTTAGACACGAAACTTCTATTAACATTTTGTTGTCATATCATCTTCGACATTCATCGAATTTTAAGTCTGATGACCAAATGAACAAAGCATCCAGACATCCACATGTAATGTGGAACTAAATACTAGATGCAACGAGAGACGTTGTTAGTAGAGAAGCAAACTAGATTGGTCAGGAGAGATGGTCACTGGACGTCACCTGAGTAACAAATCCATCACGGACATTTCAATCCATCTAAAGCTGCCGACGTCGGGTGTTGGTGATATATGACTGTGAAGTGGAAATGCGGAGGAGCAGCCATAGCTAAACTAACACCAGGCGAAGCTCATATAGTGGCAGACAGAGACTGTCGAGTATTGTGGAGGGTGGTTATAAATGTCACGTGAAACCAGGAGAAGGAATCACTACTCAGTTCCAAAGTGCTCCCAGCAGTCCAGCTAGTACAATGACTGTGTGTAGGGGATTGAAAAGAACAAGGTACAATGGTTGGACAGTTTCTCATAGAGCACACCTTTCTCTAGTCATTGCTAAGCGACGCTTTACGCGTCGTAAAGAGAGACAGAAACGAGTGATTTGGAGTGCTGGACACGCTATACCTTGTGGGAATCCGATAGTAGGATTTGGATTTGGCGAATGCCTCGAAAACGATGCTTGCCATCATACGTAATGCCAATAGTGAAGTAAGGAGGAGGTGGTGTTACGGTACGAGACTGTTTTTCGTGAATAGGGTGTGGTCCCATCATGCATTTAATAAAACGCTGAGTGTGGAATGATATGAATACATTTTACAGCATTGTGTACTGTATATAGTAAAAAAGATTTCAGAGACGATTGTATCAGTATGACAATGCATCCAGCCTGCCACAGAACAGCGTCTAGGAAGCAATGGTCTGTGGACATAAACATCCCTAAAACGGACCGACTTTCCTAGAGTCCCAATTGAACCCAAGGAAACACTTCTGGGATGAGCTAAAACGTTGGGTTCACTCCAGACCCGTGCGTCCAACTCAGCTACCTTCCCTGGTTTCGGCTTGTGAGAAAGAATAGGCGGCTGTTCCTCTACAGACATTAAGACTCCTCGTTGAATAGCTCCTTATCAAAATTCTAACTATCGTACAGGCAGTCGGCCGCGGTGTCCGAGCGGTTCTAGGCGCTTCAGTCCGGAACCGCGCGACGGCTACGGTCGCAGGTTCGAATCCTGCCTCGGGCATTGATGTGTGTGATGTCCTTAGGTTAGTTACGTTTAAGTAGTTCTAAGTTCTAGTGGACTGATTACCTCCGATGTTAAGTCCCATAGTGCTCAGAGCCATTTGAACCAATTCGTACAGGCAGAGGGTAGACCAATGCCATATTAATGTCCGCTATCAGGTGTCCAGGTACTTTTGATCAGATAGTGTAGGGCATGCACTGTCTTTTGCGTCTGCAATGTGTCTCATTTAGACCATACGCGTTTCGATTTACTTCAAAGCATCTTCAGCGGTCACTGTAAGAATGGTGTTTTCCTTACAAATCCTTTTGTTAAGATCGTAAACAGTCCTTGGGCTTAAAGTGTATATTAGTGCCGATACAAAACGGGAGCTCTGGTATGATAAATGGCACTTTACGAAGCAATCACAAGAAAAGACAGCTAAATACACTGTAAAAACCAATGACTACATAAAATGCTAGAACAATCAAGAAGAATGCGAATACAATGGAATAAAGGCAGACTTCATACACAGATTCAGACTAACCATTTAAATATTAGCATGCAGTGGAGGAAACCCGTCATATACACGAGAAACTATAGGTGAGCAGACAAAGGCTATGACCACCATCTTATGAAAAATGGTTCAAATGGCTCTGAGAACTATGGGACTTAACTTCTAAGGTCATCAGTCCCCTAGAACTTAGAACTACTTAACCTAACTAACCTAAGGACATCAGACACATCCATGCCCGAGGCAGGATTCGAACCTGCGACCGTAGCGGTCACGCGGTTCCAGACTGTAGCGCCTAGAACCGCTCGGCCGTCACGGACGGCCCACCATCTTATGACTCCACATGTTCGCATCAAGTTAGCCGCTACAAGAAAATATTTCCACGCTCAAAAGAAGAGATTTGATGTTGCGAAGCTGGATAATCAAAGTAGCAGACAAACGTTTATACTAGAACTGAGGAACCGATTTGAGGACCTTTGCGTACATGAAAAAAAGGGCTTCGATAAACACTGGGAGAAGGTGCAAATAGCCTTTAGCGGCACAGCTGAAAAAAACTGCTGGCTTCAGGAACCCAAGAAGTAAGGAATGGTTGTCAGAAACAACTTGGAAGCGTACTGAACAACAGAAAGAAGTAAAACTAAAATTGAACAGTAGGAAGGCACGGCACCAGAAGATTAAATAACATGAGGAATATAAATCTGAAGAAAAGGAGATGAAAATGTGTTTTAAGACTGATCGCGGAAAGTGGGTCTCAGAATTAGTTGAGAAGACATCTGCTCGCCAACGATGCTGCACAACTTTCAAGATATGCGTGGGCACTTATTAGAGATGCTGAATAAAGACAGTAGGGGAGAGTCTGAACAAGAAAGAGAACCCAAAGATAAAGATAATCTTGAAAATAGCTCGGAGCCACCTTCAAAGGAAGAGATCGAGACAGCAGCCAAGCAGCTAGAAAATAGAAAGATCCCAGGGGCAGATGACATTCAGCCACCGACCCACACACAGCCACGGATCTTGTTCGGAACATGGAGAGTGTGCAACAGGAGTGGATAGAACTCCTCGTCAAATTTCCTAGGAAATGGAGAGGAATCACCCTTCTTTTGCTTCCAGTCAATGTGTTGGCGCGGATACTCCTTGATGGAAACAAGGTGGAATTTGAAATGCAGATAAGAAAGGAGCAAGTTGTTTTTAGAAGTAACAATTCATGTACAGATCAAATAAACACACTTAGAGTAGTTATCAAGCAAATGAACTGTTCAGCAGATCTTGCAAAGGTCGCCAACTCCACTGAGAGAAGTAATATGTGGAAATCCTTGAAAAAATATGGGTTACCAGAGAAGAAAGTAATGTGTATCAGGGAGACTTACAATAACGACACATGCTGGGTTATCTACTAGTGTAAAGTTACGGAACCTTCCCAGTTATGTCTAGAGTTCGCCATGGACGTGTTTTATCTCCAAACATCTTTTTACTGGTGCTAAATGAAGTGATTAGGAAAGTGACCGAGAAGAAGAAAAGAGGGATATAATGGGGACTGTCTGAGCGATTGGAAGATCTTGAATGTGCTCACAACATCTACCTCATCTTGCAGAACCATGTTGACATGGATGGGAAACAGTAAGACCTTGAACCAAGACGGATGTCATGAAAGTGAATGCCACCAAAACGAAGAATATAAAAAAATCAGTACAAGGGACACAAGAAAGCTCACAGTCAGCAATGAGGATGTTTAAAAGGTGAACGAGTTCACACACTTTGGAAGTGTAGCTCCTGAAGCCGGAGCAGCAGCTTGTGATAACAGAGCAAGAATCCGAAAGGCGAACACGGCGTTTTTGTAACACCTAAACTACGAACATACAGAACAAACGTGAAGCAGCGCTACTTTATGGGTGTGAAACTTGGAAGGTTACCTCTCCTGTCATGAGGGTTTGCAGGTTTTCCTACATATATGACTTAGGAAAATTCTCATAATCTCTTGGTCAAATGTGATCTAAAATGAAGAACTTTGGATTCGAATGAGAGAAGACCCTATTGCCATTCAGACAGAATTGCAGCTGGACTGGGCACACCCTGCAAAAAGCCAGGATCCTGTAGCAAGACAATCTCTCTGCTGGGACCCACAGAGTAAATGTATACGAGGAAGACCACGGAGGAGGACAGTGCAGGAAGAGGCTAAGAAGGAGCGGAAAACATTTGCAGAGCTGAAGGTACTGGCCCGAAATCGAGTGCACTGGCAGGGCTTTATCGAAGTCCTATACTGTGCACAAGAGCGATAGGTATTAAAAATAAAATTGAATAATTCAATTCCTGTTCATCCCATTTGTGAGAAAAACTTGTGCAGAAGGTCTGAACGGTCCTCGATGTCGGTTGACAGTCTAAAGTTCGTCCCTTCAATGGATTCTAGGTATACTTTGTAGAAAAGAGGTCAGGGGATCTCGCTGGCTGATATAAATGGTGAATATCATTTTAGTGTTCCGGCAAAATTTCACATTCCGAAATACTGGCGATTCTAAAGATGTTCACACATCCAAGGCAACACCGAACTTACCTGCGATCGTCCGAGACTTCATTCGATGTCTGCACATCAGTGACTCCTCAGCAGCGACTCACTATGCTGGTGGCCTCGATGTTGCACTTGACTTTGCCGACTTGAGATTTTATTGCAGACATTCACTTGTGTTAGATGCTCGTTAAAATCTATCTTAACCGCTCGAGAACTGTTTTGTACCATTCCCATTGTAAGGATGCAAGCACTTATCGATATTTCTGGTGGTGAATGAGTTACTCATTTTTCGCCATCGAGGTCAAGATGGCAACGCCTGACATCCGTGAACAGAGTGAACAAAGAGATTGCACGATTACTTTTTGTAAAATTAAATGTTTAAATACTGCTACAGTTTGGCCATATAATGTAAAGTAAAACTAATCCACCGTTAAAGGTTTTGGGTTTCAACATGATCTGGTAATTAGTTTCTTCAAAAGTCCAGTTTCTTCGAAATATTAAAATTGCATAATCTCAAACTTAGAAAGTCGTACTTTTGGGATTAGATTCAAGTGGTTATGAAAACATTCTGTAGAGATTTTCATGAAGCTACTTTTTAAAAACGTTTTTAATTATTCCATTTTTTTCGAAATTTTCAAAACGTATGATATTGAAGTTGGGCAGTTGTACCTTTGGAATTACGCTCAGCCGGCCGAAGTGGCCGTGCGGTTAAAGGCGCTGCAGTCTGGAACCGCAAGACCGCTACGGTCGCAGGTTCGAATCCTGTCTCGGGCATGGATGTTTGTGATGTCCTTAGGTTAGTTAGGTTTAACTAGTTGTAAGTTCTAGGGGACTAATGACCTCAGCAGTTGAGTCCCATAGTGCTCAGAGCCAATTACGTTCAGTGTATCATAAAAACATATTTTACTTTTTGAATTATTAAGTAAAAATCAATTTTTGTGCCAAAGGCTGTATAAGTTAGTTGTACTTACCTTAGTATGCATGTTATGAAGCTAAAATGGCAGCAGTGCATTTGATATAAGTGACAATGGAATTGCACCAACTTTCACTATGATACAGTAATTTACCAAAGGTACAGAAATTAGAAACACACACTTCAGAGGCCACTATGTATCCTCAGTTTCGTGTGAAAAATTCTGAAGGTCAAAGTTTAAAAGTTATCTGGCTGAGAATTTTGGTTCAAAAGGCTCTGAGCACTATGGGACTTAACTGATGAGGGCATCAGTCCCCTAGAGCTTAGAAACCTCACTAACCTAAGGACATCACACACATCCATGCCCGAGGCAGGATTCGAACCTGCGACCGTAGCGCCTAGAACCGCTCGGCCACTCCGGCCGGCGCTGAGCATTTTCTACAATATAAACATAGTATAGACATACTTAGAGAAAAATTGGGATCGTTGTACGTCATCAACTAGCAACGATATAAATAAACTTTGTAGTCAAGAAGGATGCAGGATAAGCGCTACTGCCGATGCTGAAAGCTGTTCTGGGGCGAGCGTTTCAACCGCCATCCGCACCGCGGTTGTATAACGACCAGCGTGTCTGCGCTTGGCAGGTTATTCGATGGTCGTCAGCCATGGGGAATGTGTTAACGCTCCGCAACAGAATGTACCTTGGTTATGTCTGCGTCCGTGCCAGCGTTAATGGCAACTGATGTGATTGTTTTCGATCGAATGAGATATCGCATATATCTTGTGAAGCTGTATAAAAGTGAAATTACTGGGATTAATAACTAAACTGTAAATACATTGTTTCGTTTAGGAGAGACTGTTTCGTTCGACGCCCGCTATATTACAGGAAACCGTGGGGCAAGTGCCTCGGACTATACCCACCTTTAAGGCGAGCAATTAACTTCACGTCATTAGGAAAACAGAACAGAAATCGTCTCTGAACTGTGTCAAGTGCTAAGTATGAACCTTTAATGCTTTTCGAAACTAATTCTTGTCTGTGTAAACTTTTGTCAGAATATATTGTTCATTTAAACGACAGTAGACTTTTACACTGTAGCGCTAAACAACTGGTACACCTGCCTAATGTCGTGTAGGGTCCCTGCGAGCACGCAGAAGTGCCGCAGCACGACGTGGCATGGAACTCGACTAATGTCTGAAGTAGTGCTGGAGGAAATTGACACCATAAATCCTGGAGGGCTGTCCTCAAATCCGTAAGAGTATGTGGAGGTGGTCATCTCTTCTGAACAGCACGTTGCAGGGCATCCCAGATATTCTCAATAATGTTCATGTCTAGGAAGTGTAGTTGCCAGCGGAAGTGTTCCTGGAGCCACTCTGTAGCAATTCTGG
The DNA here is from genome assembly GCF_023864345.2 of Schistocerca serialis cubense. Taxonomy (NCBI): domain Eukaryota; kingdom Metazoa; phylum Arthropoda; class Insecta; order Orthoptera; family Acrididae; genus Schistocerca; species Schistocerca serialis. The sequence goes on along the minus strand of NC_064639.1, from coordinate 662,502,372 downwards.
ACGTGTGTGATGTCGCATTGTCCTTCCGGAATTTCCCAAGTCCGTCGGAATGCACAATGGACGTGAATGGAAACAGATGCTCAGACAAGATGCTTATGTACGTGTCACCTGTCAGAGTCGCATCTAGACGTTTCAGGAGTCCCATTTCACTCCAACTGCACACGCCCCACACCATTTCAGAGCCTCCACCAGTTTGAACAGTCTCGTGCTGACACGCATGGTACATGGATTCATGAGGTTGTCCCAATACCCGTACACGTCCGTCCGCTCGATACAATTTGAAAGGAGACTCGTCCGACAAGGCAATATGTTTCCAGTCATCAACAGTCCAATGTCGGTGTTGACGGGCTCTGGAGAGGTGTAAAGATTTGTGTCGTGCAGTCATCAAGGGTACCAAGTGGGCCATCGCCTCCGAAAGCCCATATCGATGACGTTTCGTTGAATGGTTCGCTCGCTGACACTTGATGAGGCCCAGGAATAAAATCTGCAGCAATTTGCAGAAGCGTAGCACTTCTGTCTCGTTGAACAATTCTCTTCGGTCGTCGTTGGTCCCATTCTTCCAGGATATTTTTCCGGTCGCAGCGATGTCGGCGATTTGATGTTTTACCCGAGTCCTGATATTCACGGTACACTCGTGAAATGGTCGTATTGGAAAATCCCCACTTCACCGCTACCTCGGAGATGCTCTGTCCCATCGCTCGTGCGCCGACTATAGCACCACGTTCTAACTCATTTACATCGCGATAACCTCTCATTGTAGCAGCAGTAACCGACCTAACAACTGCGACAAAGACTTGTTGTCTTATACAGGCGTTGCCAACCGCAGTGCTGTAATCCGCCTGTTTACATACCTATGTATTTGAATACACATGCTTATACCTGTTTTTTTTTTTTGGCGCTTCAGTGTATTTATCGGCTTGAGCCGTGACTCCTCGGCCTTATTAAGAAGTTAGAACATTTATTTGAGTTTCGGCGAGCTGAATGATGAGCCTGTAAACTGACGACTATGGATAGTACCGTTCTCCATCACTTTCTGGCTGTTTGCACAAATATTTTCCAGGCCCTAGTAAAAGATTATGGTATCCAAAATTTGCACATGGCATTAAGCATTTCAACGTATAAGGAATTAACTAACAAACCAAATATACTCGTAAAATTTTACGCAGTACCCCACGTATGGTGTGAATCGCTCCGGGAGATTGATCTCTGAAAGTGATCGGTACAGAAAGTGAATTCACTAACATAAACAGGATACAGAAACTGAATATACGGAGGCAGAATGCTGTGAAGTAAACAGTGAGAACAATGTTACTCACGAACGTGAAGCATGGACAGTGAATGCTACCCACTGCCATTCAGAAGTGACGGGAGGAAGGAAGACGGAGCTGCGTTGCGCCCACCTCCGGCGCTGAGTATGGAGGGAGATCAGTGGGGAGTAGAGATCAGAAATGAGGTCCGTATGCTAGGTTTCAAATCGCCAGCATATCCTGTGACGTCATCTCCGAACTCGCCGTCTCCGTTCACTCGTAGACTGGATTCACGTGTCTCCGTCGCCGCCCTCTCGTCACGTGAGTCTGTTGTCGGACTCGATTCGCTGAGAAAGGAGAGGGAGTACACGAGCGCCCACGTATAACCGCAGACACTCGGCATCATCGCTAGTCCGCAACCGTTTTGAAATGAATTTCCGCCATTAAATTGTATATTACTATTGCTTTATTTCACACGATCGTGATTTCGGCTTTATAGCCATTCTGAAACGCAAGTGGAAATTTCAATAAATGTCCGACCTGCATAAACGGTAGAAGCAAGTTATATAAAACGACGGATAAGTTAGGAGGCAACATTGATCTGTTTACACAAACCTCTCTATAAATGAAACTTTTTCGAAGGCAGTTGTAATTTTATTTAATTTAATATCTGTTCAGTGAATGTATATCAACTACGTTGACTTATACACGTTTTCGAGGCGTTACCGAATCCGTAACGACAGTAACAGAAAATATGACATGAGGATGAAGTGCCATCTCTAAATGGTGGTTAATCATTAAAATAAATTACAGAAATGACAGTTAAGCGACACAACTTGCCCTTAGCCCATAAACGCATGTTGCTATCATCGAGTGAATACAGAGATACCTAGCTTCTTGGTCACTGGGATATAACAGTAACGGTGCTATGTGCCCAGTTTGACGCAGCACATATATTTTCTCGTGCTGGTGGTGGAATAAACAAGAAGAAAACCACTTTGTTTGCATTGGACGACATTTGTTTGTTTTTCGTCCGAAGAGTGGGTTAAAGCGTGAAACAAACTACAGGTATCAGTCCTCCTCTAAGGGAACACATTTGCAATTCTGTGTGTGTATTGTGTATTGAACTGGGGACCTAGAAACGACAGAGAGGCTTCGTCCCGCCATAGCCCTGAGTGATTCACAACCTCACAACAGGCCACAGCAGTCTACCCACCTCACCACAGCCCCACACCGAACCCAGGGTTACTGTGCAAATGGTTCAAATGGCTTTGAGCACTATGGGGCTTAACTTCTGAAGTCATTAGTCCCCTAGAACTTAGAACTACTTAAACCTAACTAACCTAAGGACATCACACACATCCATGCCCGAGGTAGGATTCGAACCTGCGACGTAGTGGTCCCGCGGTTCCAGACTGTAGCGCCTAGAACCGCTCGGCCACTCCGGCCGGCTGGTGACTGTGCAGTTCGGCCCCCACTGGAACCCCCCCCCCCCCCCCCCCCTGGAACGTCTCATCTCAGACGAGTGAAACCCCAAATGCTTGCATGGTAGAGTAATTATGGTGTACGCGTACGTGGAGACAGTGTTCGTACAGCAATCGCCATCATAGTTTAAAGGGAAACAGCCCGCATTCGCCGACGCATGTGGAAAACCGCCTTAAAAACCATCCACAGGCTGGCTGGCACACCGGACCTCGACACTAATCCACTAGACGGATTCGTGCCAGGGACCGGCGCGCCTTCTCTCTCGGGAAGCAGCGCGTTAGACCGCGCGGCTAGCCGGGCAGGCTTGCAGTCCTGTAGTTTGCATTAATTAATTTTCATCTTACACCTCCACAGTCCCACAAAACACAGCTTCGTTGAAGACCATCAAATCCCGACAGTCGGTCATTTTGCAGTGTAAGTGCTACTTTACAGCAAAAAAATTCTGTATACATCTTACCTGTTAACGGTAATTCATGACTCGCCTGACGCTCATCCATGCTTCAGTAAGAGAGAATGAGTCGACGAGCAGAAATCGACTCCAGCGCCACAGTTCTCAGACTCGTCATACTCGCGGAACTACAGCGGGAACATTACAATCGTATTCGCTCCGCTTCTGATCTCTAAGCGGTGGTGCCTCATTACGGAACTACTCCTCTCATCGGTGCCCCCCGCCCCAGCCGCCACCACCACCCAGCCGCGCCCTTGGTGTTACTGTAGTAAGCGATACCCAGCGCCATAGCTGCACTGCTGCCTGCACTGCGTCGCAACCTGTCGCAACGGGATTGCTGGTACACCGCGCCCACATCGCTCGTTAATTCAAGCAATTAAGCCAAAAGTACTTGAAAAAATAACGAGTTGAGGACGTGTCCACCTTTTTGGAAGTAAACAAATTTTTATTTTGTTTTATCAGCCAAACACTTTTCACCACAGTTCTGGAATAAAAAAAAAAAAAAAAAGTCTCTGTGCACTATGGGACTTAACATCTGAGGTCATCAGTCCCCTAGAACTTAGAACTACTTAAACCTAACCTAACCTCAGGACATCACACACATCCACGCCCGAAGCAGGATTCGAACCTGCGACCGTAGCGGTCGCGCGGTTCCAGACTGTAGCGCCTAGAACCGCTCGGCCACACCAGTCGGCAGTTGTGGTATCCTCAGCGTTTTTTTTTATTATTATTATTATTTTCCTTTCGTTTACATTTTGTGTGTCCTGGGATGCCAACCAGAGTCAGCCGCAGGTCTTAATTAGTACACAGCGTTATCATCCTAGTATTTTGCTAGTCCTTAGCTGTGACAAGTATGTTTTTGTGTGCCAAACGTGTTTTTGTGTAGCTGAGACGAACATTTTCTCCTGCTCGTTAGTAAATTCTGCGTACTGTTACGTTGCTTTGGCCTGGACGCATGTTTCACTGCAACGTGTGTCCGAGCCCCAGCAACATGATGGGACGCTGTACAGTACAGTCCCGTTAATCCGAACTAATTGGGATCGGACCCAGTTCGGATTACCGATTTGTTCGGATTAGCCGGAATTACTGTGACGAGTTTCTAGAATGTATACCATGCAGATAAGTAGGTACGCCAAGGTAACATATGGGAACAAGTGTGGGACCAATGGCTCACACTCACTTCTGCCCTTGTTGTTGTGCATTGTTGAGACCTTTGTAGTGTCTGAAGCCTGTGAACTGCCAGTTGGCTCGCAAAGCGCTTGGACATGTTAGTTTATGGATCACTGACACGCGTAACAGTTGTATTGTATTCGCTCGGGTGTAGTGGTGTAAGTATTTTCGTCATGAGTAAACGGAAACATACAACGTTAACTCTCAAAGAAAAACTGAATGCTTTGAAGCGGATAGACAATGGTGACAATGTATCTGAACTGGCAACGGAAGTGGGTGTTGGTAAAGCAACCATTTGCGATTTGAAGAGGAACAGAGTGAAGCTTGAACAGTACTGTGGAACTCCTTCGGGAAAAACACTCGAAATTCGGCAGACATTGAAACAGTCCCAGTACAATAAAGTGGATGAAGCTCTTTTACTTTGGTTTACGCAAGAAAGAGAAAGGGGAACTCCTCTGAGTTCAGGAGAAGGCTGTTTACCTGAACAAGTTAATGAATGGTGGTGATTTTTTAGTGCGCGGACGGGTTGGTTGGACAGGTTCAAAAAAGGTCTTGGAATCCGTCAGCTAACAACTACTGGAGAGAAGCTTTCTTCTGACCATGATGCAGCGAAGGAATACTTGGGTGAGTTTGAAAAAATGATAAGAGAGGGAATGTATTCTCCCCAACAAATTTCTAACGCTGACCAGACTGGCCTTAATTTTAGGGCATAGCCAACAAAATGCCTGGCATCAAAAGCAGAGGACCATGCTCCTGGTTTTAAAATGTGCAAAGATCGTGTGACTTTATTAGCGTGCAGCAACGCTGCTGGCAATCACAAGCTGCCTTTAATGCTGATCGGCAAATCCGCTAGGCCCAGAGCTTTTAAAAACTGCAACGTGAAGTCCCTGCCCGTATATTATCGCAACCAGAAAAAGGCATGGACGGATGGTAAGCTGTTCAAGGGATGGCTTCACGGCCTCTTTGTTCCCTCTGCTCGACGGTTTTCTAAGGAAAATCATTTGTCTCCCCGTCCAATCCTTTTGATCGATAACGCGCACTGTGGAATTATGTGATGGAGAAATTGTGGCCAAGTTTCTGCCGCCGAATGCTACACCACTTCTACAGCCGATGGACCAGGACGTACTGCAAACATTAAAACTGATATACACAAGACAATTTTTAAGAATGCTGATTCAAGATGATAGCATTCATTTAGTGGACAAAATTAAAAAGACCAATGTGAAGGATGTTGTTTTTGGGCTGCTGAGGCTTGGAAGAATATTTCAGAAAATACTCTGAGAAAATCGTGGAGGGAACTGTGGACATCTCTTGAATTTCAGGACAACCTAGCTGAAAATGAAGAGGAAAATCTACTACAAATGATACAAACAATACCTAGATGTGAAGAAGCTAGTAGAGGGGACGTAGATGAATGGATGGCAGCGGAGAACCTTACTGACGCTGATTTAGTTGCTGCTGTGACTCAAGAAGAAGTGGACTGCTGTGACGGAAGTGACAATGAGCCTGCAAGCGACAAAAGGAGAGTTGGTGCCACACGGTCACGCTGCAGAAGCCCTTGACCTCGCGCTACGTTATTTGGATCAACAGCCCACTGCTACAACTACTGATTTGATATTTATGAGACGATGGCGCAGCTATGCGTCTTATAACAGTCTGTCTTTATTATACCAAAAAACAATGACTGAGTTTTTGCCATCTAAGAAGTAGGGATAATATGTCCGCTGTATTTTAGTAAGTTTGACAGCTTTTCTTTCGTTGTTATGCAATGTTTAAACCTAATGTTTTCTTGCCAATTTTTCTAATACATGTTTACTCTACTGTATAAATTAAAATAGTGTGTATGTACAGCAGTTTACCGCACAGTTTTCCTCACTTAAACTAACAATTTTCATGTTCGGATTAACTGAACGCTCGGTTTACCGGGGTTCCGATTAGCGGGACTCTGCTGTATTTACAAAGGAACAGGAGAAGACTTTCAGCTAAACTATACAAAAACACGTTCGATCCATAAAAACAAACTTGTCACAGCTAAGGACTAGCAAAGTACTACAATGACGACGTGGTGTACCAGTTAAGATCAGTGGCTGATTTTGGTTGGCAGCCACAGAACACACACAATGTCAAATAAATCACAAAAAATCCACTGAAGATACGCTACTGTGATGAAACATGTTTGAGTGATAAAAATAGAATTGGTGTACTTGTAAGGAGGCGTACTCATCGTTAATTCATTATTATTTTTCTACATACAAGCACAGGAACTGAGCTCAGAACTCCAACAAGGTAATACTGAAAATTTTTATTAACTGCTTCTAATCAGCTATCGAAAAAGCAGACTACTGAAAAATATGAAGCAAACATTAAAACAGAACCACTTTCTGGTGATGATGAGGTAAAAACAGATAGGAATTCAAAGATGAAATCCACTGTAGAGGACGAAGTTAAAATTAAACTAGAATCAGTCTCTGAAGAGGATGCGTAAGTTACAAAAATAAAAAATGGGTTTTTTCCAAAAGTAATAAGATAGCTGGTGAAAGAGTCAGATAGCGAAACTGAATTTGATGATTCAGGAATTCAGGGGAGTCAAACAATGCTAGGAATTCCACGTCGGCCGGTTAAAATTCAAATTGGAAATGTAGGGACGCGAGATTGGATATAGTTACTGTTGTCCAAAACTTGAAGGAATCCACAATAAATTTTGAGTCCAGCATGGATGACTTCTCAAAACAAAATGGAATCCGCATGAGATAGAACCTGGCAACAGTGAAATGAAAAACAGAATCGAATCCAATATTAATTCACTGAGGAATGAATTAAAATCTGACGAAGATAGTTTAAATTTTTAAAACTGATTCTAATCATAATGATTTGAGAATCAAAGTCGGGCAACCGTTAACAAAACTGCATAATATTTTCAAAACCGACTTCGGCGAAGTTCTCAATGGATTCAAAATTAGAATAAACAGCTAGAATAGAAGTTAGTTCTTGTCAATTGGAAGAAACAGATACTAAAATGAACACGTGTCAAACGGAAGACAGAGCTAAAAACTGGTTGTAAAAAGATTACTGAAAAGGTTGAAGCAGTAGAGCTACAAGTAGAAGATTTAATTTCTAGCATTTATAACATAGAAAGTAGGATAATCTCTAGTAGTTTATGTAACATTACTGTACAACATTTTGCTTATGTTGAAATTGCTTTTATGGGATGTGTGCAATTTTTGCCTTTTGATCCAGACAAGCAATACACTCATTAGAGCTCTGGAACGATTTTGAAGATGTGTTGCTGCCTGGTTGGTCTTAACGCGAGAAAGTCTCTTTTATTAGAAGTTATTTGTCGATAGATGCTTTTCGTTGGTCAGCTGATGTTAGTAAAACACTTAATGAATTCACATCCGCCTTCTCATGTAATACTGGTCACATAATAAACAAAATGACGCATTAAGGGAACTCTGGAGTCGTAAAAAGTACACTTTCGGTCGCGAATCTATCAAACGGTTTTCTAGGAAGTGAGTTTCGTTTCTGTAGCATCTGACAGAAAAGATGAAATTGAAAATAATAATAATGTGGTTATAAGATAAACTCCATTTGGTTTAGCAAAAAGAATCATTTCCGCAACTAGAGACAATGTATATAGATTCATTGAATGCCTAGAAAGGATAGAGAGTGTGGCAGCTAATGAGGAACAACTAATACTAGGACGTCATATATGAATGTAAACAACAGAAATGAAAATGGTGGAAATGCACATGTGAGGAGCTTAGAAGTTCAAAAAACGACATCTAATTATCGTGGCAGAGGTAGAGAGAGATGACGACGACAGTCATCACGTTTTCAAAATTATGACGAAAACAGACGTGTAGAGAATTAATAGTTGAGACAGACTGGAGAGCAAAATGCACTCCGGTCTGAAAATGTAATTAACGACAGCAATAGACCCCATGGGGAAAACTAATTCCCGTTTATGAGGAAGCTGGCACCCAGCAGCAGGAGTGACTAACGAAGCCAATAACGGACGAACAGACCAAAGGTACCGACACTCACAAATTCATGGTATGTATGATGTTTCGATAGCAACTACCAGTACCGATAATTTGTTCAAACATACGGATTATCTTATAGAAAGCGTTTTGGACACGCTAGAAAAGCGGAATAAGGTCAAAAAGGAAAACAGTACAAGTAATAGGAAAGAGGCAACCAGTTCATTTATAAAAGGTGGTAGCGAAGTTGAGGTAAGTGCTTATATTTATGATGATCATGGAAATCTGTAGGCTAGGTTTCCTCTGGAGGAAGTAGATTCAGAATTGCAAAGTTTTGAAGAGGAGTAGTTAGCAGATGAAGGGAGTAGCAAGTATAACACGGTTGAGGAACCTATGAGCTGTGATAGTTTGTCAAAAGAAGTAGATAATATATATAGCGACGATTTGAAGAAACGAAGTTGCTCGAAAGGCTTAGCTGCTGTGCAGCAAACAAAGATAGAAGAAGTCGTCAAATACTTTAACCCGAAATTGATGGACAGGTTAAAAAGGCAGCTGAAAATGTGATTATTGATGATTCCGCCGTAAAGCGCCTTCTGTGTACATTAAATATCTTTCTTTGTTTCTTTTTGCTGCTTTCAGTCTATCGGATTCAAGTAGGGAAGCTTGATATAGGGATCATGCTTCTTTACGAAAATAACCTGACCAAGTGTCTCATAAGAATACGTGTGCCTTAAACAAGATACTCTAATATCGCCCTTACAAACTCCTAGAACTTGTAGAGGGGACTGAGTACACAATGTTTTGAGCTGGAACCCATGCCCAACCCATTGAAAGCATGTTTGCTAAGTCGCAACAGGATAGCCATGGTGGTGGTTGCTTACGTCGAATTGGATAATTTCATTTGATGTCTATCCTACCTCTCTGACCTGGTTCGAACGTCATTCAAGTGTCTGTGAGTGTTACAGCAACAAAGATGAGTACATGTTATGTTTGCAGAATACACCGACGTGATCCTTCTGTATGGCGAAGCTCATGGTAAAGGACGAGTTGCTCGTCACCTTTATCAAGATCGTTCTCCAAACCGTCCGACTCGATCGCATACCCATTTCGCCACAATTACCCAGCGGCTTCGAGAATGGGTACCTTTCCCATCAGAAGGCGTGACTGTGGTGCTCCAAGGAGATGCGACACACCTGAATTGGAAAAGGCCGTACTACATCACGTTGAAGAAAATTAGTCAACGAACATACGAGAAATTGCACGTGCAATGGATGTTGCTCCCAGCACCGTCTGGTTTGCTTAGCATGACCAACAACTACGTCCAAACCACCTCCAAAGGATACAGTCACTAATACAAGCCGATTTTGCACCACGCGTTGGCCGGCCGGTGTGGCCGTGCGGTTCTAGGCACTGCAGTCTGGAGCCGAGCGACCGCTACGGGCCGGCCGAAGTGGCCGTGCGGTTAAAGGCGCTGCAGTCTGGAACCGCAAGACCGCTACGGTCGCAGGTTCGAATCCTGCCTCGGGCATGGATGTTTGTGATGTCCTTAGGTTAGTTAGGTTTAACTAGTTCTAAGTTCTAGGGGACTAATGACCTCAGCAGTTGAGTCCCATAGTGCTCAGAACCATTTGAACCATTTGACCGCTACGGTCGCAGATTCGAATCCTGCCTCGGGCATGGATGTGTGTGATGTCCTTAGGTTAGTTAGGTTTAATTAGTTCTAAGTTCTAGGCTACTGATGACCTCAGAAGTTAAGTCGCATAGTGCTCAGAGCCATTTGAGCCACGCGTTGAGTTCTGTGTGGCTGTATCAAAGAGCCCCTAGTATTTCCACGGCGCGTTCTCTTCTCAGATGAACGTAAACTTACTAGAGATTGTGTTCTCAATTCTCGAAACAGCTATGTCTGGATGGACGAAACCACGCATGCCACGCATGTTCAGGGATTCCAACAATCAATGTGTGAGCAGGTATTCTGGATGGTCATCTGATTGGACCGCACATTCCTCCACCCAAGCCCAATGAGTCCCATCTGCTTGACGTTGCTACAACAAGCATTCCCGTGTTGTTAGATTCTGTGCCATTAAACGTCCGTCAAGACACAGGATGAAGGTATCCGCTCACTTCTTCACATAATGTTCGGAAACATGTGGAAAACGATTCGGACACAGACGGACGTGCCGAGGTGGTCCAATCGCGTAGCCTCCACAGTCACCGGATTTGAATCCATTGGACTCTTTCCTCTGGGGTCGAATGAAGACTTTGATTTGTGAGACTCCTGTAGAGACGGAAGAAGACCTGGTGGCACGAGTTGTGGTCACTGCAGGATGCACTGCAGACACCAGGTGTCATAGAGCGTGTGTATCATATCATTCGTAGGTCCAGTGGGGTCATCACATGAATCTTACTTGTAGTGGATCAGAATGTTAATCCTTCTTTGAAAAGAACGATAACGGTTTAACTGTAAACAACAGTGTTTGTAAGAACTGATTAAATATCCTTTTTGTATCTTTGGTCATTAATGAATGGAATTGTACACAGAAGCACCAAAGAAACTGCGGTCGACAACGCCTGTGTCTGACGCAGTTGTTAGATCGGTTACTGTTGCTACAATGGCAGGTTATCAAGATTTAAGTGAGTTTGAACATGGCGTTGTAGTCAGTGCACCAGCGATGGGTCACGGCATCTCTGAGCTAGCGGTGAAGTGGGGATTGCCGGCCGAAGTGGCCGTGCGGTTAAAGGCGCTGTAGTCTGGAACCGCAAGACCGCTACGGTCGCAGGTTCGAATCCTGCCTCGGGCATGGATGTTTGTGATGTCCTTAGGTTAGTTAGGTTTAACTAGTTCTAAGTTCTAGGGGACTAATGACCTCAGCAGTTGAGTCCCATAGTGCTCAGAGCCATTTTTTTTTTAAGTGGGGATTTTCCTGCACGACCATTTTATGGTCTGTACCGTGAATATCAGGAATCCGGTAAAACAACAAATCTCCGACATCGCTGCAGGAACGGGACCAACGACATTTGAAGAGAATCGTTCAACGTGACAGAAGTGCAACCCTTACGCAAATTGCTGCAGATTTCAGTGCTGGGCCATCAGCAAGTGTCAGCGTGCGAATCATTCAACGAAACATCATCACTGATATGGACTTTCGGAGGCGAAGGCCTTCTCGCGTATCCTTGATGAATGCACGACATTGGAAACATGTTGCCTGTTCGGACGAGTCACCTTTCAAATTGGATCGAGCGGATAGACGTCTAAGGGTCTGGAGACAACCTCATAATCCATGGGCCCTGTATGTCAGCAGGGGACTGTTCAAGCATGTGGAGGCTCATTAATGGTGTGGAGCGTGAGCAGTTGGAGTGATATGGAATCCCTAATACATCTAGATACATATCTGGCAGATGACACGTACATAAGCATCCTTTCTGAGCGCCTGCATCCAGTCACGTCCATTGTGCAATCCGACAGACTTGGGCAATTCCAGCAGGACAATGCGACACCCCACACGTCCAAAATTCCTACAGAGTGGCTCCAGGAACAATCGTCTGAGTTTCAATACTGCCGCTGGCCACTAAACTCCCTAGACGTGAACATTATTGATGATATCTGGGATGCCTTGCAACTTCTGTTCAGAAGAAATCTCCAAACTCTCGTACTCTTAAAGATTTATGGAGAGCCCTGCAGGTTTCATGGTGTCAGTTCCCTCCAGCACTACTTCAGACATTAGTCGAGTTAATGCCACGTCGTGTTGCGTTACTTTTGCTTGTTTGCGGGGGCCGTACACGGTATTAGGCAGGTGTACCAGTTTCTTTAGCTCTTCAGTGTAAAAAATGTGATGTACTGGGTCGCGCCTAATAAATAACTTGTAAAACTGGTTGCATTACCATCGTGTTTTTAAATGGTTGTAGCACGGAAAAAGTACGTTTCCGGACATCGGTTCCAATTCAGAACATCATCTCCTCAGTCTCCTCTATAAGTCCTAGACTTTGTAAGGGGAATTTTAGATCACCCTGTAGATTGCAAATATTGAAGGTATTTATTTAAAGAATGAAAATTGTCACTTTGACACAGGAACAGTACAAGTGAAATTATTTGTGTTTACTGTTCATCTACATCTACATGGATACTCTACATATCACATTTAAGTGGCTGGCAGAGGGTTCATCAAACCACCTTCACATTAATACTCTATTACTCCAGTTTCGTACAGCGCGCAGAAAAAACAAACTCGTATATTTTTCCGTGCGAGCTCTTCCTTTATTTTCTTATAGTGATCGTTTCTCCCTATGCAGATCGGTGTCAACAAAATATTTACGCATTCGGAGGAGAAAACTGATGATTGAAATTTCTTGAGAAGATTCTGCCGCAACGAAAAACGCCATTGTTTTAATGATGTCCACCTCGGATCCTGTATCATTTTAGTGACATGACACTCTCTCCCCTATTTCGCTTTTATATAAAATGTGCTGGCCTTCTTTGGACTTCGTCGATGTACTCCGTGAATCCGGTCTGGTAAGGACCCCACATCGCGCAGCAGTATTCTAAAAGAGGACGGACAAGCGTAACGTAGGCAGTCTCTTTAGTAGATCTGTTACATTTTCTGTCCTACCAATAAAACGCAGTCTTTGGTTAGCCTTCCCCACAACATTATCTGTGTGATGCTCCCAGTTTAAGTTGCTCGTAATTGTAATTCTCACATATGTAGTTGAATTTACGGCTTTTAGATTAGACTGATTTATCGTGCAACTGAAAATCCTTTTGCATATAACACACTTCCCTAACAATGCATGCTGCCATCCAGTCTCGTTTAACCCTATTGTTGGTTTCGCATTCACGCTGAAGTAACCGTTGCTAAGTTGCGTTTTCACATTTAATTAAACAGGCAGTCACTGATCACGAAGCATTTTCATTTACGTCCTACTATCAACGTTTCTCTACCACAATAACTGATTCTTAAACACAACCTTTCTCCACAACAATCACTGATTTTCCAATATGACACTGTATCGACTTACAGTTGTCTTAATTACTCACAAGTGACTTTCCGCGAATAAATTAAATACTTTACTTGCACAAACGGTCGGAACACTTGCTATCAAATTCTGCACATTGTTATTCGCGGCGCGGCTGCGCACGGACCTGCGGAAGCTCAACACCGACTTCACTCGCCATCCCAAGACGATGCGTGACCGCTAGCAGTGGGGTATTGTTGTTATTACACAGCCAGGTAATGCTTTCACAGAGAGAAGGCACGCTCGGCTTTGTATGTTCCAGGAGCCAGTGATTAAGTAAGGTGTACAGTGTCGACATTATTACAGATAACTGCCCTCCTTACACCAGTGATCTAAGTGTACATGTAATTGCAACTTAAAGATATTATTTTTGCCGGAAACAGACTGAAAAAGATTTGCTTCACGATTTTCATGAGGCACTTGCATGCAGTAGAATAAGCCACTCTACTACAGAATTAAAAATTGTTCAAATGACTCTGAGCACTGTGGGACTCAATTTCTGAGGTCATTACTCCCCTAGAACTTAGAACTATTGAAACCTAACTAACCCAAGGACATCACACACATCCATGCCCGAGGCAGGATTCGAACCTGCGACCGTAGCAGTCTCGCGTTTCCAGACTGCAGCGCCTAGAACCGCACGGCCACTTCGGCCGGCTTACAGAATTAAATCTGTCAGTCGTGACAGTGTGCTGTCTGCTGGACTGTGACAGTGAAGCAAGTGCATTGGCCCAGGCTTTCTTTGATTTTATTCCTACAGAAAATAATTTAAGTGTAATGAGAGTCTCTGGTTTAAGAAAAGTGGGTGCTGCTAGTGAAGGTAGAAAGAAGCATTGATTCCAACAGGGATAAGAGAAGTCATTATTGCTGATCTTTGTTTAACTGTGTTAGTTTTGAGTGTGGATCGGGGTCCTTTGGTTTGGAGCCGAGTGGAGGGTCTCAACCAGAGGCTTCGTCGACTCTTGTGACGGTCTTGGCTGCAGATTTCTAGGCTTGCGCTATTGGGTGCGAAATTGTAGGACGCCCCTAGATAGGTCAGGGGTGCACTACACAAAGGAAGCGGCTACTCGGGTAGCGGAGAACTTGTGGCGTGCAAATGGGGGTTTCTTAGGCTAGGCAGTAGTGCGAGGTGTCGTGATGAACACTCACCAGTCGCCGTGCAGGCAGGGAAATCAAGACGCGCTCAATGTGAAGACACTTCAGCTACCAAGATATTAGCAGTAAATTTTCAGAGTGGTCGGAATAAAGTTCCTGAATTTTCTGCCCTCCAGGAAGCGTGTGGCGCGAAAATTATTCTCGGGACTGAGACCTGCCTTAACCCTGAGATAGGATGTTCTGAAATATTTAGTGAGGGTTGGAACGTGTATCGGAAAGACAGATTAGGCACTGTAGTAGGTGGTGTCTTCATTGCAGTTGACAAAAATGTTGTGTCCACTGAGGTCGAAGTAGAGTGTGGTTGTGAAGTTATCTGGACACGTTTAACAGGGCTACGGGAAATAAAATTAATTGTTGGGTGTTATTACCGGCCAACAGGTTCCACCGTGACAGTTCTAGAATCATTCAAAGGGAGTCTACATTCTGTATCGCAGAAGTACCCGGATCGTGCTATATTAGTCGGAGGCGACTTCAACCTACCTAGTATAGACTGGGATGTCTGTGGATTCATTACGGGTGGTACAGACAAGCCGTCGTGTGAATTACTTTTGAACACATTATCCGAAAACCGTCTTGAACAGCTAAATCGACAGCCAACGCGTAATGGAAATATTTTAGATCTGGTAGCCACGAACAGACCAGACCTCATCGACGGTGTCAGTGTTGAGACTGGGATTAGTGATCATGATGTTGTCATTACGACTATGGTTACGAAAGTTAAAAAGTCGGTCAAGAAGGCTAGGAGAGTATTCTTACTAGAAACAGCAGATAAGCAGTTGTTAGCATCCCACTTAGTAAATGAATCGACTTCATTTACTTCCGGTACGATGGACGTGGAAGAATTATGGGTAAATTTTAAACACATTGTAAATCACGCATTGGACAAGTATGTGCCGAAAGAGTGGGTTACGGACGGAAAATACCCACCGTGGTTTAACAGCGCAATTCGGAGAATGCTCAGGAAGCAAAGGCAGTTGCACACACGGTACATGAAAGATCGGGAGAATGAGGACAGGCAAAAGTTAGTAGAGATTCTTGCTGCTGTAAAAAGAGCGATGCGCGAAGCATTCAACCACTACCACCGTCAAACCTTAGCAAAAGATCTTGCTGAAAACACAAGGAAATTCTGGTCTTACGTAAAATCGGCAAGCGGGTCGATGGCTTCCGTCCAGTCACTCACTGATCACTCTGGCCTGGCAACGGAAGACAGCAAAACAAAAGCTGAAATTTTAAATTTAGCATTTGAGAAATCTTTCACGCGGGAGGGTCGTACAAACATACCGCCGTTTGAGTCTCGCACAGATTCCCGTATGGAGGACATAGTGATAGACATCCCTGGGGTTGTGAAGCAGCTGAATGGGTTGAAAATAAATAAATCGACAGGTCCTGATGGGATTCCAATTCGGTTTCACAGAGAGTACACTACTGCATTGGCTCCTTACCTAGCTTGCATTTATCGCGAATCTCTTGCCCAACGTAAAGTCCCGAGCGACTGGAAAAAAGGGCAGGTGACGCCTGTATATAAGAAGGGTAGAAGGACGGATTCTCAAAATTACAGACCAATATCCTTAACATAGGTTTGTTACAGGATTCTCGAACATATTCTCAGTTCGACTATAATGAATTTCCTTGAGACAGAGAAGTTGCTGTCCATGCATCACCACGGCTTTAGAAAGCATCGCTCCTGCGAAACGCAACTCGCCCTGTTTTCACATGATATCTTGGGAATCATGGATGAAGGGTATCAGACGGATGCCATATTCCTTGACTTCCAGAAAGCGTTTGACTTGGTGCTCCACTGCAGACTCCTAACTAAGGTACGAGCATATGGGATTGGTTCCCAAGTATGTGAGTGGCTCGAAGACTTCTTAAGTAATAGAACCCAGTACGTTGTCCTCGATGGTGAGTGTTCATCGGAGGTGAGGGTATCATCTGGAGTGCCCCAGGGAAGTGTGGTAGGTCCGCTGTTGTTTTCTATCTACATAAATGATCTTTTGGATAGGGTGGATAGCAATGTGCGGCTGTTTGCTGATGATGCTGTGGTGTACGGGAAGGTGTCGTCGTTGAGTGACTGTAGGAGGATATCTGTAAAGGAGACCGCTTATAAAACACTAATACGACCATTCTTGAGTACTGCTCGAGCGTTTGGGATCCCTATCATGTCGGATTGAGGGAGGGCATAGAAGCAATTCAGAGGCGGGCTGCTAGATTTGTTACTGGTGGGTCTGATCATCACGCGAGTGTTACAGAAATGCTTCAGGAACTCGGGTGGGAACCTCTAGAGGAAAGGAGGCGTTCTTTTCGTGAATCGCTACTGAGGAAATTTAGAGAACCAGCATTTGCGGCTGACTGCAGTACAATTTTACTGCCGCCAAATTATATTTCTCGAAAATACCACAAAGATAAGATAAGAGAGATTAGGGCTCGTACAGAGGCATATAGGCAGTAATTTTTCCCTCGTTCTGTTTGGGAGTGGAACAGGGAGAGAAGATGCTAGTTGTGGTAAGAGGTACCCTCCGCCACGCACCGTATGGTGGATTGCAGAGTATGTATGTAGATGTAGATGTAGAAGTGTGGGTATATTAACTGGCGCTGATTTCTTATCAAAGTACCAAGGAAAGATTGACTTCGATCAGATCCAAGTAGTAGTAACTTTGGCAAACTTTTAAATTATCACTGCGCCTTTCATCGGAAAGCATGTTTTTATTGATAAGGAGACAGATCAGGTCATTAGAATAATGAAAAATGAGGGGTACTTACATAATATACGGAATTCAGTGGAGTTATGCACGATGCTGACGATGAAGAAAAAATACCTCCGGAGAAACAGAGGCTAAAACACTGTCAACTGAACAGATTTACTATAAGAAAAGGGCAGAGTTATGGAAAGTGTTAACCGAGCATCACAATTTATTTTTGTTTACGCCAGGTCTCATGAAAGGTTATGAGTGTCATTTAAATGTAAAACCTGGGCAAGTCTTTTTCAAAAATCTTGCCATATACATGTTGCTAGGAAGCAAGCAGTCAAAAAGAAACCTAACGTATGTCAGACTGAGGAGGGAGGAGCTGACTGAACAAGCAGTGAGTAGCTTTAATAATCCCGTACCTAAACCTGACAGTAATACCAGATTGGTGTTCAACGCCACTGGTTAAGTGAAATCATAATGAGAGTGAGTGACCATCCCCAAAATGCGGAAAAGTTACCGCGAAAATTCTAAAGGGTTAAGTGTCTCACTTCAATGAATGTAATGTGTGGATACTGTAATCTGCCTTTAACAACAGAAACTCGTAGATATACGGTCTTTTTATACGAGAGAGTGTGTTACCAATATAGAGTTATCCTCTTGGATTAAATAATTTTGTATGTGCTTTTGTAAGAGTAGTGGTTCATGTATTGGGGAAAGGCCTCTTAAAGCAGCTCACAGTTTATGTAGTCGATATACTATTGGACAATCAGACATCGGAAGAATGTATTAGTCTACTAGATAGGGCGCTGTTGGCAATAGAAGAGGGAGGCTTAGGGATAAAGCTAGAAAAGATCGAGTGTGTTACAGACAAATGAAACTTTTTGCCACATCCTGCCAAGCTTGCAGTTACTGAGACGTTTGAGGCACCTAGGAACAAAAGGCAACTCAGATCTATGTATGGATTATTCGGATTCTGCTGAAGTTTTTTAGGTGATCAGTCATGTAACGCACCTACTGAAGAAAGGGTATCCCATGGGTTTGGACTACAGAATTCCAGCCCGCTTTTGAAGAACTACAACATTGTTTGATAAATAGTCTGATATTGCATCATCAATATTTTTGAAAGTCCTTTTGCAAATTGTTAGAGAACAGATGTAGAAGTGTTTTGGGTGGAAACGGGAGTTAAAGAGGTACATAAAACAACCATGTCACGAGTAGTTCCCTGCGACCCACAGAAATTACGGCATGCAAAACTAACAAGGCGGGCTTTATACCACCAGCAGTTTGACCAACAAATCAGACATACACAAGGTAAGCACAATCTGGTAGCAGATCGGCTGTCGAGAAGTGCTGACTGTGCAAAGAATCAGGAATTCCTTTAACAGAGAACGATGAAGTACATACGTCTGCTATACCTGAGATTACAGGTGAAAGCGCCTTAAGGAAAATATTTAAGAGCATAAGGAGAGAGCAGTATGATGACGATCAACTAAGGATGATAAAAAGTCATTTAGGAGCCCCAGTTATCCTAAGGCAGTCCAGGACTATTGCCTGCATAACAGAAATTTGCTCTGAAGAAGAAAAATAGATTCAGCAAAATGGAAGCTATGTTTCCCATCTCAGAATGTAGACTCGCTGATAGATTATGTGCATTTACGGTATGGCCATTAAAGAACTAAGAAATCCATCGCCAAACTAAGTGAAAAGATGATTTTTGAGAATATTTGTCACAGAGTAAGAAAGAGGCCGGCTTCGTGTGGTGCATGTCAGAAGATAATTGCAGTAAGTAGCATAGCGTAAGGGAACACTCACATTGTTCAACCACGCGAATCCTTAGAATTACTGGGAACTGATCTATTTGCCCCCCTTCTCGCCTCTACAGAAGGCTGTACTAATGTTTTTGTATTGGTTGATGGTTTCAACAAATATGTGAAATTTTATCCAATAAAAAGAGCAGAAGCTAGAACTCTGGTAGGCAAATTGGAAAATGACTGTTTTGTAAACATAGGCAATCCTGAAAATCTCTTATTGGATAAGGGTTCACAATCTGTATCAGGCAGATTCAATACAAGTTTGAAGAATGCTGGGATTTGACACAAAAGTCTCGACGTATTTCCTTAAAGGCAATATGAGTTAGAGGATTATGCGTGCTTTAAACTTATTACGTCCAACCTGTTTTGCAAGACAAGAGTCCCATATGGGCTAATTGTATAAAAAACTTCGCAGATATCACCAACAACTTCAAACATGATGTAATAAGATTTGATCCTTGTGAGGATTTGCGCCTTCAGTCAGAAATCATAATATCGTTTCAAGTTGAGAAGCGGCAAGCCATTCCACATGCATTTAATCTCAGGAAGACTCAGTAATCAGAGGATAAAAGTGGTACATAATATATTAGCAATGTTTTATTAAAATAAATTGACTGTACATACTGAGCCCTTATTAACTTAATAAGATTATATTTAAAATGGTGCAGGTCCTCCTTGTTTTCTCTATGCTTTCTGTGAGTGCATGGAAACATGAAATACATTGGATACTGGACAGGCAAGGGAGAAAGCAATGAAAGAAATGGCCCTCCGACAGTGGCCTAGCAGGACAGCTTCTGGGTTATGTCCACGAAAGTCGGCATGCCGGGCCAGCCGTGGGTGGTGCCAGCCATTGTGCACTCTACACGTGAGCCCTTCCTTGCAGCCGAGCAGAGGTCAGAAAACGGACTGCCAGTAGGTGACCAGCGATTTCTCATGTTCTGAAGAGTGCTTTCAGGAGATAACAAACTTACACTTTACGAAAGCAACACAGCTTGCAGGAAAATAATGGCCTAGCCTTGGGCACAGCTTTCTACTTTCAGAGGCCCTCTGATTCGAGGCCATTGGCTGGATGTAAAAAGGAGTGAATGGTAAAAATGTCATTTGAGTTTTACTGCGACATGTTATCCTCGCAGGGTCACCAATTTTTGTAAAACCAGTTGCGTGTAAAAGTGTTTACTCTGCCCCAAAAAATTAATTAAGAGCTGAACATGCCTTGAAGAACCAAGCTACAATTAGTGAGCACAACAGAATAAATAATGTAAATAATTTATGGTATTAGCTATGGATCATAAAGTGGAAAATTACAAAGAAATAAATTTGGTATGAAAGGAAGGTGTTAACAGGAACAAGATTCGGGATAACATAGTAATTTATCAATTTAAACACATGTTAAACTGGTCAGACCAAGAAAGATCATCGATTGATATCAACTGGTACCTCCATGTGTAAATTCATACCAGCAAATTCATCAGTTTTTCAGTGTTACCTGAAACAACAAGAAACATGCCACTTTGATGTAACTGACACTCTGAAAATTGTACTTGAACTTTTTTAAAATGAATGCAGTGACTGTTGGCCTGATAGTTATATTGAACAACTCATACATCCACTAAAGCAATGCTGGACTTAAGACAGATGATTACAGTGACATCAGCAGGTGTGGACCAAGAAATGCACTACAATGCTAGTGCTGCCAGTTATTCTCAACATACTCAGAAACAGCTGAGCAGGACACCACTATCGTGGGTGTGTCTCTGCTGAAGGGAATGAGAATGATATGTCCGTTAGCACCAACTTTAGACCAATCTGTTAAGATGTGCACGCTTCCCTACCTCCCACTGAACTCTTACTACGGTGTGCAGCAGATGTGCATGCTTCCCTACCTCCAAATGAACTCACGTTTTCCTAGCTGAATCTTAATCCCTGCTGTTTCTTCATGCTAAACTGAACATGCCTGTAATCCACAGAATATGAACGCTCAGCCAGTCAATGACGACATTACTTAGAGCACAAGGATCTCGCACGTTTTTGTGCCCAGCCGCTAGCCTGCATTGAGGGTCCTTTAAAAGTAAAAAGCTACACCCAAGGCCAGGCCATTATTTCTCTGCAACCTATATTTATTTGAAAAGTGTGATACTGTTTTCTCCTAAAGGCACTCTTCAAAACACAAGAAAGCGCCGCCCACGCAGTGAGAGTGTCCCTTCCTGGCCTCAATTCAGCCACAAGGCAGGGCTCGGTTGTAAAATGCACAACAGCTGACACCCCCTGTGGCTGGCCCAGTATGCCACCTTTCGTGGGACAACATCAGAGGCTTCCTGACTGGGCCGATGTCAAAGGGCCCATAGTTTCATATCATTCACTGCCCTGTCTGTCCCAGATCCAGTGTGCTGCGTTTCCACAAACTAACAGAAAGCATATAAAAAACAAGGGGGACCTGCATCTTGTTAAATATAATTATATGAAGCTAGTAAGAGTTGAGTACATACAGTCACAGTAATCTAATTTATTTTAATAAAAGCTTGTTATCATATTCTACACTGTTATTACCCTCTAATCACTGAGTCGTCCTTAGTTTAAGTGAAAAGGCCATGTGACATGGCTTTCCACTTTTCAAAATATGGCTGATTTTCCAGTTGTGACTAAAATCTCCCTGGATGAACAGAAAATAAGTGTGAGAGCAAATATTCGTAAAAGAACATTGCACAAAAAAAGATGTCGATGAAGGAAAAAATGGTTCAAATGGCTCTGAGCACTATGGGACTTAACAGCTGAGATCATCAGTCCCCTAGAACTTAGAACTACTTAAACCTAACTAACCTAAGGACGTCACACACATCCATGCCCCAGGCAGGATTCGAACATGCGACCGCAACGGTCGCGCGGTTCCTGACTGTAGCGCCTAGAACCGCTCGGCCACTCCGGCCGGCCGATGAAGGAAAATCAGCTCTAGTTTACGGAGTGTTGAACTAGTCTAAGGCAAAAGAAATATCCAAGAAGATTTCAGCTAAAACCAGTAAACTCATGCATGTATCCCAAGGATCTTTCAGAATAATAGGTAAACCACATGCAGATGCTTACAGGCTGGAGTATCCAAAATATTAGAAAGAAAAATATTGTGGATATAAAGACATTTGGAGCTATTAGTAACTAGTGCCTCTAGGGTATTTGCCACTCTTTGGCAGGTACACTATCTGCCGAACTGTGCAATTCAAGTAGGATGACATCTTGCTTCCTTTAAGGTGCCGTTCCTTTTTCTTATCTTTCCTATTAGCGGAGTAGAGTTTTCTGTCCATAGTGAGTAAGTGTGATACAAGCACATAATATACATAATCTATTAATGAGTAAGAATTTTCTTAGCATTAATGATTATTCACTGATCTGGAGATACCTGAATTGTGACATACCAAACACGAGAGGGAAGTTTGCAATAATCAAATTTAAGATGTTCATTGAAATACTGTGACTTTAGACAACAGCAGAAACGGTAGTAGAAAATATGGGATGTAACATCTTAACATAATGGTTAGTAGGAAAATATTCATATAATTTGCAGGAAGCATAGTGAAAGATGAAGTTTTCTAAAGCCTAAGAAATGGAATCTGAGTAAAATTGTATTTTCAGTTGGTTGACATGACGTCTGTAGTTGAGAGAATTTCATAAGGTTATTCCATATAGAGGTAAGCAAAAGTGTCTTTGCTACTATTTGAAGGACATGTGGGGAAGTGGAGTGTTGCTCTTGCCAGAAATCTGTGTAAGTAGGTCAGCAGGCTAGTGTAACAGAATGGAAATGAGGTCATTAGGATGACGCATTCGGAGAAATAAGGTGTAATAGGGTCAGCAGGCTGATGTAATCAGTGTAGAAATGGAAATGAACAGCAGTTTCGATTTTTTTTCCTCACATTTGACGAAGTGTTTTAAAAACGCGTATTCTTGCATCAAGAAAGTGGCCATTTAAAGCACAGACTGCACTATAAGCACATAAAATGTACATTATTGAGAAATGTGAATGTAACTGAACATCTTTTTAACAAAGGTAACGAAAATGCAAAGTAGCTGTGGAAAAATAAATAACTTTCATAGTAAGTTAATCCATATGCTAATGAGCCATGCTTACATACAAGCTCGCTGAGATTATTTAACTTTACAAAATAATGTAACAACTATTGTAAGAATAATTTAATGCAAACTAGCCAAAATATGACAAACTCAATATCGATGTAAACTTGTTAGAATAAATTCACTAATTTTGTAGAGAGCAGAGTACAGGCACTGCAATAAAAAAGAAATTAAGATCGCTTCGGTATCTTCACATATTTTAAGAACGATGTACTGTAACTAACTATCTTCAAAAAATTTATTTATTTTGAAAGAAACATTCTTTCTGTTGATATCTATCATATTAAACATACATGTACATTAGAAAAAATGCAATTAGAATTTATTTTATCTTCCACTAGCGTAGTAAAAGAACAGTGGCTGAGACTGTCATCTGTCCCCTGTGGACATGGAGGTATCATATTATTGCAGACTGTGAGCTGTGTGGGGACAGTATTGAACGGAAACCAAGTGACTATTCCCCTTTACCTTGTATAGAACTGGATTGCCGAGAATAATGCTCATCTTGGTGACTCCCCCCGTTACCCAAAGTGATTAGTGAGTGATGGTGATATACTCACCATAGTGCCTGCAACCTCTAACCTTGTCAAGTGAGTACCAAAGTTATGTGGGTGCAGGATTAATTGTTTCTTTTCTTTTAGGTACATTAAATAACAAAGCCACATACTTTTTTCAAACCCAATATTATCTTAATGTAAAATACGAGTAAACTGAAAAAAGGTCTAGAACTATCTCTCAATATATGTATATATTAGTAATGACACATGGACTTGCGTTTTGATGTATATACATAACTGCCTTATACACTTATTGAGGAGTTAGAAAAATTTACTGATAATATATTTAAGTGGAGATATCAGTTCTTAGTAAACACTTGCTTTAAAAACTTGATTTTGTTCTAAAAATATTATCACAAAATAGAGTAAGGGGTAATGTGGGGAAGCAAGCACTTATCATCACATCATTTGGCCAAGGTCAAGATGACACTGCATGATGTAAGCTATGAATAATCAGAACAAAGTTAAATGTTTCAGTATTGTTACAAAACTCAGCCACATTATGAAAAACTGACTGAATGACAAAGGTTCTGACACTCAATATGATCTATAACCAGTTTCTTGAAAAATAAAGTTTTTCTGAAATCTTAAAAGCACGAAATATTAAACTTAGAAAGTTGTACTTTTGCAGTTAGGTTCAGTGGATTATATAAACATTCTGTAAGAGGTTTTAGTGAAGCTACTTCTTAAAAACTTTTTTATTCCACTTCTTTCAAAATCTTCAAAGTGTGTAATACTGAAGTTAGAGAGTTGTACCTTTCGAATTAGGTTCAGTTCATCATAAAAACATATAGTAGAAGATTCCATGAAGATACCTCTTTCAGTTTTTGAATTATTAAGTAAAAATCAATCTGTGCCAAAAACTATATAAATTAGTTGAACTATACCTTAGTATATAATCTACAAAGCTAAAATGACAGCACTACATTTGATTTAAGTAATAATGAAATTGTACCAACTTTTACTACGATACTGTAATTTATCAAAAGTACAGAAATTATAAACACACACTTCTGAGGCCACTATGTATCCTCAGTTTCGTTTGAAAAATTCTGAAGGTCAAAGTTCAAAAGTTATCAGGCTGAGAATTTTATACAATTTTATACAATATAAACAGAGTATAGAGAAAAATTGGGATCGTTGTACGTCTTCAACTAACAATGATATAAATAAATAAACTTTGCAGTCAAAAAGGATACAGAACCAAGCCACCTACAATAAATCATACCTTAAGGCATATATCGATAGCTGACAATATGGCACATTAGATGATAATTCTAGCCCAATCACTGGACCTACTGACTCCAAACATGTGTTTCTTGAAAATTTGAAAACATATCTTGATACCTGGCATGCATTGCCTACTCATGGAAAATTAACCAATGAAACATATACTGCTTTCTCTCACACATTTGCAACAACCGTTCAGTTATGCAGATACATTTTTAACACTTACAAGTGGTCCTACATTTCTACAGCAAAATTACACACTGATGCTTTAGAAGCAAGATTTGCAGCTTATAGAAGGCTAAGTGGCTGCTCATATAATGTTTCAGTTGAGCAAATCTTGGAATCTGAGAGGAAACTGAAAGTAATAAGTCTACTAAATCTCAGATTTACTACACATGGTGAATTTACATTAAATGATTTTGCAGCAAAAGTAAATTACAGCATAAAACACCAAACGTATGAAAATTTAGATAAATTATAACCTGCTCTAGAGGAACTAGCAAACATTCCTATGATGGATGAAGATTTGAAAGTCTTAGTTTGTAATGCTAGCTACACCAGCAAAACAGTGCTTGAAAAGCTGCAAAAAAGTGGAAAATGTTCAGGCTGTGAAGAAATGTTACAGATACATGATGAAATTTTGTTGCAGTGTGAAACCAAAGAACTCCTTTCCTATTTCAATCAACTGAGTCGTGGGGGATAGAAGTGTCCTTCTGTAATGATATCCTTGTGTTGTAATATATACAAACTTTTTCAAGTTCTGATTAGCAGCACATATGAACCAGAACTTCTCAAACTTGAAAATCAGAGAGATGCAGTACTTGCCCTAGGAACTGAATTGCGTGAAAATGCCATTAGTAACCTCAGTGATGTGTGCAAATGTGGCATTTCATTAAAGACAATAATCAAGAAAAGTATTAAACTGCTTTCAAATATTTTTATTAATAATTACACAAAACTGTTGAATGAGAAGTGTGTTTCAAAGGAAATTGCTCGAACACTAGTCAAACAAAAAAGAGGAACTCATGAAGACACTGCAGCAAAAATAACAAAACGCAAAGTGGTCAAGCTGAGCAGCAAATAAATCCAACAGGTACTCAGAATCAAACCACTTCTAGCATATTACGTAATAACAGTAATGAATTAACTGCATATAGTTTAATACAATTTTGAGCTTTAGTTACACGCTTCATTTATTATTGTTATGTAGCTTCTATTTTGCAAATTATTATTAGTGTCCAAATATGCCATTTACATGTGTTGTGTAGTAGTTTTTTGGATTTGATTTTGAGTTGCATCTCATAATTTTACTTCGTCATGGTACTTATTACGTAATTTGTGGCTTTAGTGACAACTTTTTATTTAAGTTTGAATATAGAAAAATATATAACAATACGACATTTCTTACGCAATTTAGAATTTACTTTCCATTTACGAAGTTTGTAAATAATTCGTATTAGGGTAGCGCTGAAATACTTGGCCTAAGACGGCCGCCATCTTGGTTTCTATGTTGTGGTCTGATGTACTGTAGGTGGTCTTGGCAGAACAAGTGCTGACGCCGATGCTGGAAGCTGCTCTGGGGCGAGCGTTTCAACCGCCGTCCCCACTGCGAGTATATGACGACCAACTTTGAGCTTGGCAGGTTATTCAATCGTCGTCAGTTACATTCCACAACAGTATGTGCCGTGAATATGTTCGCGTCCATGTCAGCTTAAGTCTGGGGTGGCGTTAATGACAAATGATATGATTGTTTTCAATCGAATAAGATATCGCCTATATCTTGTGAAACTGTGTAAAAGTGAAATTACTTGGATTAAAAACTAAACTGGAAATTCCGTGTTTCGTTTAGGAGGTTCTGTTTCTTGTGCCGCCTGCTGAATTGCAGAAAACCGCGTGGCAAGTGTCTGAGATTATTGTACACCTTCATAGCAAGCAGTTAACCTTACGTAACTAGGAACAAAGAGTAGAAATGTCTCTGAACTGTGTCAAGTGCTGAATACGATAAAACAGGCTTTAATGATTTTCGAAATTAGTTCTCGTGCATGTGAAGATTCGTCAGAGTGTACTGCTGATTTAAACGACTGTAGACTTTTATTTATCGTCATGGTTCCCGATTCCTTTGCATTATCGAAATTTAGAACATTTCATTTAAGTTTCGGCGGGCTGACTGGTAAACCTGTGGACTGAAGACTAGGGACAGTACGTCCTCCACAGGTTTCTGGGTGTTTGCGCGAATGGTTGTCAGGCCCATGTAAAGCGCTGTGGTTTCCGAAAATCACACAAGACTACTAAGAATTTCAACGTATAAAGAATTAACTAACAAACAAAATACAACATTTTCCCCCCATCCCACACCATGATTTGCATTTTTTTAAATAGTCGTAAAGGTATTTCACAATACTCTTTAGACCACACGAAAACGCTGTGTGTAATCACAAGTACATTTATCTGTCACTTGAAGGACTGTTTCACGAGTAGATTGTGCCCACTTTGTCACTTCACAGCAAAAAGGATTGTCGCCATATCAAGTTATCCACTGAACTGACAGACAACACAACGACGTGATATGAGCATTAAGTCACTATCATGAGATACAAAAACTGAAGATATGCGTAACATAGGTTGCCCGTGCTGAACACTACCAGCTGATGAGCGACACCTACACGGTACGCTCGTAGGCAACCTGTGAAGAATGATGAAGAACTGCATGCAGCTTTTTGAGGGGCATCTGAGACGACTGTGTCGATGCAGATTGCACACAACAGTTTTATACGATCAGCTGGCTGGGCTTGGGAACATGGAACCATGGTCAGTGGTCCCAGGTTCGCTTCATTCATTAGCGATGGATTCGTCTGACACCTGATGAGGGTCGTAGTAGGAAGTGAAGTCGATCGGGTGCTGATACGCGACTCTGGCATGCAGTCAGAGAGGTGCAGCAGGCATGTGGGCCTCTCATGTCTTTTGTCGGTACCAGATACATGTGTCGGACGGCTATCATCGCTTTCAGGGATAATTTGTGCACTGTGCTGTTTCGAAATAGGGTCATCAACTCTCGTGCCCATGTATACAGTCAACATTTTGACAAAGGGTTCTTCCTTCAAGGTGCTCAGGGTACCCTCCGCCACACACCGCCAGGTGGCTTGCGGAGTATGGATGTAGATGTAGATGTAGAACTCACATGACCGTAATTCTTCTTTAATGCAATCATTAATGACCTGGGTAACCGATTCAACTAATTCGTTTCCAATTGTGCTTGATATTCTTTTGAATCCAAGGGTGTTTTGCAAATGATTACAAATAAAATGTATCTCTGTAGACAAAAGTTCCAATTATTCAAGGTAATTCCCATGTTGTCGGACTTTCATCTTCAAAATTTACTCTGAATATAATATCAATAAGTCAATTACGGATCTGTGTTGTTTCACAATCGCATTATATTTTATGGCTATAAGATTGGCTTCTTTGGAAAATGAGTGTTCAATTTGTCCATGACCAAACAGTTGAAAACTCACTTGATTCTAAAGGTGCTTTCTTGAATTCTGGTGCTTCTTATCTTTTCTGTCGAAATTTTTTGTCACACATACTCCCAAAGAAGCTGACGTCCATGATTTTTCAATCCAAGGCCCACCAAATAAAATATGCGTGTAGCAATACAATTTATTTGTTACAGAGCAACGTGTAAGCCAAGAATACTTTTTATACCAAGAAAATTGAAATTTTCAGTTTTGTTTCCCATCAACTATTTTAATGTCCAAGTCTGGTGCGAATCGCTTATCTTTGTAGCCGCACTTTATTACGTAACTCCAGCTTGAAAATGTTTGCCAGCTAATTTGCGAAATAAACACGAGTGTTCCCTCCGCACAAGCCCTAATATAATCAGTAAATCGCATGCACTGATGAATTATACTACTAAAACAAGTTTTGTTAAACAGTGCGCGAACTAACAAGCGGTTTCACAACTGAGCAAGCCTCAATCCCACACTCCTACGACGCACGTTAGTGCCTGCCGCCCTGAAGGCTGTTTCTAGAAGCCTCCAGTGAATTGTTACACTGGATAGCATGCATAGCGTAGTGAACTCTCAACTCTACGATGGATCGAATTAAACTGTATTAACACAAAAAAGAAACAGCGTTTTCCACGCATCGTTATCTTCTAACTATAATTGTAAATTTGCTTCAAATATTCGGTAAGCTAAGCGTCTACAGCGCGGCTGGCCACAATGTGCCAAACTTCACTTGTGCAAGATGTGCGGGCCGCGTGCAGGCCAAGGCCCGGCTTGTCACTCGACTTTGCTCTGTCTACGTCTACATCTACATCATACTCCGAAAGCCACCTAATGGTGTGTGGCGGAGGGTACTTTCGGTACCACTATCTGATCCCTCCAACCCTGTTCCACTCGCGAATAGTGCGTGGGAAGAATGATTTTCGGTAAGCCTCTGTATTGGTTCTAATTTCTCGAATTTTCTCCTCGTGTTCAATACTCGAGATGTGTGTGGGAGAAAGTAAGATGTTGTCCGACTCCTCCTGAAAAGTGCTGTCCCGAAATTTCAATAGCAAATCTCTCCGTGATGCACAACGTCTCTCTTGTAACGTTTGCCAGTGGAGTTTGTTTAGCAAATCCGTAACGCTTTCTCGCCAGCTAAACGATCCCGTGACGAAATGCGTCGCTCATCATTGGATTTTCTCTATCAGTTCTACCTGATAGGGATCCCAGATAGATGAACAATACTTAAGAATCAGGCGATCTAGCGAATTATAAGCCACTTCTTTCCTTGCATGAGTTACATTTTCTTAAGATTCTTCCGATGAATCTGAGTCTGGTGTCTGCTTTTCCCACTATCTGTTTTATTTGCCCATTCAACTTGAGGTCGCTCTGGATAGTTACGCCTAGATATTTTACGGCAGACGCTGTCTCCAGCTGTTTGTCATCAATAGTGTACAGTAGTGGATTTCTTTTCCTACGTATGAACAATATGTTACATTTATTTACGTTCAAGGTCAACTGCCAGAGTCTGCAGCATTCATCAATTGCCT
Source organism: Schistocerca serialis cubense (assembly GCF_023864345.2). Classification (NCBI taxonomy): domain Eukaryota; kingdom Metazoa; phylum Arthropoda; class Insecta; order Orthoptera; family Acrididae; genus Schistocerca; species Schistocerca serialis. Next base: position 662,472,444 of record NC_064639.1, on the reverse strand, counting down.
GCAGGTCGTTCTGCAAATTCTTACTATCTTCTCCTGTTGGTACTTTGGTATAGACAACTGCCTGATCTGCGAATAGCCTTAAAGAGCATCCGACGCTTTCTACTAGATGGGCGCTGATGACCACGCTGTTTAGCGCCCGTAAACCTCAAACACACACACAGGGTAGGTAGGTGGTTAGTGTTTAACGTCCCGTCGACAACGAGGTCATTAGAGACGGAGCCCAAGCTCGGGTTAGGGAAGGATTGGGAAGGAAATCGGCCGTGCCCTTTCAAAGGATCCATCCCGGCATTTGCCTGAAACGATTTAGGGAAATCACGGAAAACCTAAATCAGGATGGCCAGACGCGGGATCGAACCGTCGTCCTCCCGAATGCGAGTCCAGTGTGCAAACACACACACACTCTCTACTAGATCATTTATATATATAGTAAACAGCAATGGCCCTATAACACTTCCCTGTGGTACTTCGGATATTACTTTTACATCTGTGGATTTAATTCCGTTAAAAGCGACGTGTTGAGCTCTGTCTGCGAGAACTTCTTGCAGATAGACTTCTTCTTCTCGGAAGTGCTGTTTCAGTGCTGTTTACTCTTCGCTATTTGTTCGTGGTAAGAAGGACGTTCACTGTTGTGGCTACACGCTCAGAAAGAGGTAATCTAACGATCTGTCGAATCTTTTACAGTGAATGCGTATGATGGAAGAGAGAGAGAAGAATTGCCAGTTCGCATAAACGGCGGATACTGCATATTTTGTATGAAACGACATTACAATACTGTGAAAAAAGAATTTAAAGATTTAGTAGACAGTGAATGAGCAAGAAATTACACCGATCGACACACAGAATTTGTTTCCCTGTACATGAAGAAACACTTTGTGCTAAATTCTCAGGCATGGAACACGCGAAGAAATTGGCGGTACGAATAGTAAAATTTCTTAAGTCGCACGTATTACTCCTTTGACAGCTGCAACATATTTCGTGGAACTGAACGAAGAATATGGAAACTTCATATATTACTCCAAAGTACGTCGGTTATGTCAAGGGTCATGCCTGGAATGATTTTTCGATTTAAAACTGGCTATTGTTGAATTTATAGACGAAATGAGGGCAGGAACGAAAATAATAACATCTGGAATGGGTTGCAGGCTTTGCATCTTAAGTGGACTTTATTGCACATTGTCCACAGTAAGACATTTCAAGGAGACTTCTTTCTGATTTGGTGCGGATGCACTTAAAAAGAAAATCCTACTGTAGAAGGGACATATTTTGACAAAGAGCGTCCATTTCCCTACGCTCAATGGCGTTAAGGAAAATGCAAGATTTGAAGAGCGCAGTGTGGCCCCGAAAACATTACAAGGAGAGTGTTATAAAGGCCTTGATACACTATCAGACTTACAACTGTTTTCGAGATAATTCGAGACCGTTTGCCGTTTGAGTTGAAAGCGTCCTGTGGGTGTGCAAATGTAACTGATTGGCTTGCAAGGTAATTCTACTTATAGTGAGTATTGTTTTTACTCTAAAACTGTCCAGAACGTCTACGAGGACACTGCTTTTCTCAGGTAGAGTTTCCCCGTCTCCATAGTGAGGTTGCAAAAGTGGTACAATATTTCGATTGACATAGTAATGTGACAGAACGTTTTTGATTATGAAACTACGTAAATCACAATTACGCGGCAACTTGAGTGTGGAACTCCGTCAAATTGTCTGCATCTGTACGTATGCTGACAGTTTGTACCAGATAAAAACAATAAGACGTCTTCAGTGCGCCAAAAATACACTCCTGGAAATGGAAAAAAGAACACATTGACACCGGTGTGTCAGACCCACCATACTTGCTCCGGACACTGCGAGAGGGCTGTACAAGCAATGATCACACGCACGGCACAGCAGACACACCAGGAACCGCGGTGTTGGCCGTCGAATGGCGCTAGTTGCGCAGCATTTGTGCACCGCCGCCGTCAGTGTCAGCCAGTTTGCCGTGGCATACGGAGCTCCATCGCAGTCTTTAACACTGGTAGCACGCCGCGACAGCGTGGACGTGAACCGTATGTGCAGTTGACGGACTTTGAGCGAGGGCGTATAGTGGGCATGCGGGAGGCCGGGTGGACGTACCGCCGAATTGCTCAACACGTGGGGCGTGAGGTCTCCACAGTATATCGATGTTGTCGCCAGTGGTCGGCGGAAGGTGCACGTGCCCGTCGACCTGGGACCGGACCGCAGCGACGCACGGATGCACGCCAAGACCGTAGGATCCTACGCAGTGCCGTAGGGGACCGCACCGCCACTTCCCAACAAATTAGGGACACGGTTGCTCCTGGGGTATCGGCGAGGACCATTCGCAACCGTCTCCATGAAGCTGGGCTACGGTCCCGCACACCGTTAGGCCGTCTTTCGCTCACTCCCCAACATCGTGCAGCCCGCCTCCAGTGGTGTCGCGACAGGCGTGAATGGAGGGACGAATGGAGACGTGTCGTCTTCAGCGATGAGAGTCGCTTCTGCCTTGGTGCCAATGATGGTCGTATGCGTGTTTGGCGCCGTGCAGGTGAGCGCCACAATCAGGACTGCATACGACCGAGGCACACAGGGCCAACACCCGGCATCATGGTGTGGGGAGCGATCTCCTACACTGGCCGTACTCCACTGGTGATCGTCGAGGGGACACTGAATAGTGCACGGTACATCCAAACCGTCATCGAACCCATCGTTCTACCATTCCTAGACCGGCAAGGGAACTTGCTGTTCCAACAGGACAATGCACGTCCGCATGTATCCCGTGCCACCCAACGTGCTCTAGAAGGTGTAAGTCAACTACCCTGGCCAGCAAGATCTCCGGATCTGTCCCCCATTGAGCATGTTTGGGACTGGATGAAGCGTCGTCTCACGCGGTCTGCACGTCCAGCACGAACGCTGGTCCAACTGAGGCGCCAGGTGGAAATGGCATGGCAAGCCGTTCCACAGGACTACATCCAGCATCTCTACGATCGTCTCCATGGGAGAATAGCAGCCTGCATTGCTGCGAAAGGTGGATATACACTGTACTAGTGCCGACGTTGTGCATGCTCTGTTGCCTGTGTCTATGTGCCTGTGGTTCTGTCAGTGTGATCATGTGATGTATCTGACCCCAGGAATGTGTCAATAAAGTTTCCCCTTCCTGGGACAATGAATTCACGGTGTTCTTATTTCAATTTCCAGGAGTGTATTTGTGATCATTCAACAACTGAAAGGAAGGCCAATGCTCACGGGCGACTGAATCACCAGTTATTTGAGACAGAGAGCTTCTCAGTGAGTAGAGCTAGCCGTGATAGGCGAGAGCGAAGCGAGCAAGAAATTCAGGTATTCAATAAGTTATGTATTCATTTACTTATAAATGTTCTACATCTACATCTACATCCATACTCCGCAAGCCACCTGACAGTGTGTGGCGGAGGGTACCTTGAGTACCTCTATCGGTTCTCCCTTCTATTCCAGTCTCGTATTGTTCGTGGAAAGAAGGATTGTCGGTCTGCCTCTGGGTGGGCTCTAATCTCTCTGATTTTATCCTCATGGTCTCTTCGCGAGATATACATAGGAGGGAGCAACATACTGCTTGACTCCTCGGTGAAGGTATGTTCTCGAAACTTCAACAGAAGCCCGAACCGAGCTATTGTGCGTCTCTCCTGCTGAGTCTTCCACCGGAGTTTATCTATCATCCCCGTAACGCTTTCGCGATTACTAAATGATCGTATAACGAAGCGCGCTGCTCTCCGTTGGATCTTCTCTATCTCTTCTATCAATCCTATCTGGTATGGATCCCACACTGGCGAGCAGTATTCAAGCAGTGGGCGAACAAGTCTACTGTAACCTACTTCCTTTGTTTTCGGATTGCGTTTCCTTAGAATTCTTCCAATGAGTCTCAGTCTGACATCTGCTTTACCGACGATCAACTTTATATGATCATTCCATTTTAAATCACTCCTACTGCCTACTCCCAGATAATTTACGGAATTAACTGCTTCCAGTTGCTGACCTGCTATATTGTAGCTAAATGATAAGGGATCTATCTTTCTACGTATTCGCAGCACATTACACTTGTCTACATTGAGATTCAATTGCCATTCCCTGCACCATACGTCAATTCGCTGCAGATCCTCCTGCATTCCAGTACAATTTTCCATTGTTACAACCTCTCGATATACCACAGCATCATCCGCAAAAAGCCTCAGTGAACTTCCGATGTTACCCACAAGGTCATTTATGTATATTGTGAATAGCAACGCTCCTACGACACTCCCCTGCGGCACACCCGAAATCACTCTTACTTCGGAAGACTTCTCTCCATTGAGAATGACATGCTGCGTTCTGTCATCTAGGAACTCTTCAATCCAATCACACAATTGGTCTGATAGTCCATATGCTCTTACTTCGTTCATTAAACGACTGTGCGGATCTGTATCAAACGCCTTACGGATGTCAAGAAACATGGCATCTATCTGGGAACCCGTGTCTATGGGCCTCTGAGTCTCGTGGACGAATAGCGCGAGCTGGGTTTCACAAGATCGTCTTTTTCGAAACCCATGCTCATTCCTTCAGAGTAGATTTCTAGTCTCCAGAAAAGTCATTATACTCGAACATAATACGTGTTCCAAGATTCTACAACTGATCGACGTTAGAGATATAGGTCTATAGTTCTGCACATCTGTTCGACGTCCCTCCTTGAAAACTGGCATAACCTGTGCCCTTTTCCAATGCTTTAGAACGCTACGCTCTTCTAGAGACCTACGGTACACTGCTGCAAGAAGGGGGCAAGTTCCTTCGTGTAATCTGTGTAAAATCGAACTGGTATCCCATCAGGTCCAGCGGCCTTTCCTCTTTTGAGCGAATTTAATTGTTTCTCTATCCCTCTGTCGTCTATTTCGATATCTACCATTTTGTCATCTGTGCGACAATCTAGAGAAGGAACTTGAGTGCAGTCTTCCTCTGTGAAACAGCTTTGGGAAAAGACGTTTAGTATTTCGGCCTTTAGTCTGTCATCCTCTGTTTCAGTACCATTTTGGTCACAGAGTGTCTGGACATTTAGTTTCGATCTACCTATCGCTTTGACATAAGGCCAAAATTTCTTAGGATTTTCTACCAAGTCAGTACACAGAACTTTACTTTCGAATTCATTGAACGCCTCTCGCATAGCCCTCCTCACATTACATTTCGCTTCGCGTAATTTTTGTTTGTCTGCAAGGCGTTGGCTACATTTATGTTTGCTGTGAAGTTCCCTTTGCTTCTGGAGCACCTTTCTAACTCGTTTGTTGTACCACGGTGGCTCTTTTCCATCTCTTATGATCTTGCTTGGCACATACTCATCTAATGCAAATTGTACGATGGTTTTGAACTTTGTCCACTGATCCTCAACACTATCTGTACGTGAGACAAAACTTTTGTGTTGAGCCGTCAAGTACTATGAAATCTGCTTTTTGTCACTTTTGCTAAACAGAAAAATCTTCCTACCTTTTTTAACGTTTCTATTTACGGCTGAAATCATCAATGCAGTAACCGCTTTATGATCGCTGATTCCCTGTTCTGCGTTAACTGTTTCAAATAGTTCGGGTCTGTTTGTCACCAGAAAGTCTAATATGTTATCGCCACGAGTCGGTTCTCTGTTTAATTGCTCAAGGTAGCTTTCAGATAAAGCACTTAAAAAATTTCACTGGATTCTTTGTCCCTGCCACCCGTTATAAACGTTTGAGTCTCCCAGTCTACATCCGGCAAATTAAAATCTCCACCCAGGACTATAACATGGTGGGGAAATCTACTCGAAATATTTTCTAAATTTTCCTTCAGGTGCTCTGCCACAACAGCTGCTGAGCCAGGGGGCCTATAGAGACATCCAATTACCATGTTACACATAAATGTATCGAAAATTAAAAGAAAAGAAAAGTTCACTACATTTACCACGCTGATAATTTTAAGTGTATTTCGGTCGTTTAATTCCTACGGAAAAGAGAAGGGAAAAGTTGCCTGTGCAACTTCCGCTGAATGATGTTTTCAGTCCTATGTTAAAGCATTAGTTTTTTCACAACGGTGTAAAATATGACCACTTTTACAGTGCGGTTTTTTTTCACTGAAAATGGTTTGGAAAAAGACCGTTTGTGTTTACTTTGCAGACATCAAATACAAGAAATTGTTCTCAGCAGCACTTTTAGCAAAATTGAGCTGTGGAACCAAAGGTCCGTTATAACAGTCTCGAAAAATCTCGAAAGATTCGTCTGGAATCGACGTTAGTTAATTTCACATTGAGATTTACCACGAAAAGGTGAAGGAGCACTTGGATCAAGGACACATCTCCAATCGCCGATTTTTTTGGGCCGTCAACTGAAAAAGATACAGATGGAAAAAAACTAAGTAAACTGTTTATTATGTCAAAAGCAATAGCCGTAACTGTTAACATATTCACCCCACTTTGAGACAAGACGGTCAATACCTTCATGGGAAAATGCCTGCGGTTGCCTACGGAACATGACTGTATCCAGGCGTGCACGTCTTCGCCAGAAATAAACCGACGGCCACGAATGTCTTTCTTCTGGGTTCCAAAGATACGGAAATTGCACGTGAAGAGATCGGGAGCGTGTGGAGCATGTGTAGGGACTTCCCGCCGAAACTCTAAGAATCCACTTGTTTAACATCTGGTGAACGGGGACGCAAATATAGGAGAGACTCGACCACTCCCATCCACAATTCCTGCCTAAAGATCAATATTTAAGCGAACTGAATCCCTTGCATCCATGAGTTTTTTCACAACGGTGTAAAATATGACCACTTTTAGAGGTGCGTTTTTTTTTTTCACTGAAAATAGTTTGGAAAAAGACCGCTTGAGATGAACATTTCACAGATTTCACTCTATTTACAGAGGACATGGGATTCGCACAGAGTGGAACAGTAAATGACAAAAATAGAGCCAGGTTGTGGCCGAGCGGTTCTAGGCGCTTCAGTCTGGAACCGCGCGACCGCTACCGTCGCAGGTTCGAATCGTGCCTCGGGCATGGATGTGTGTGATGTCCTTAGGTTAGTCCCGGGAGACTCAAACGTTTATAACGGGTGGCAGGGACAAAGAATCCAGTGAAATTTTTTTAAATGCTTTATCTGAAAGCTACCTTGAGCAATTAAACAGAGAACCGATTCGTGGCGATAACATTGCGTCTCGTATCTGTTTTTGTGAAATGGCTCTGAGCACTATGGCACTTAACAGCTGAGGAGATCAGTCCCCTAGAACTTAGAACTACTTCAACCTAACTAACCTAAGGACATCACACACATCCATGCCCGAGGCACGATTCGAACCTGCGACGGTAGCGGTCGCGCGGTTCCAGACTGAAGCGCCTAGAACCGCTCGGCCACAACCTGGCTCTATTTTTGTCATTTACTGTTCCACTCTGTGCGAATCCCATGTCCTCTGTAAGTAGAGTGAAATCTGTGAAATGTTCATCTCAAGCGGTATGCTCAAGAAACCACTCGCAGGACTGCAAAATATTCTGTCTTACGTGCGATGTGATGCCGTTATGAATGAAGCAACATCTCTTGAAGAACTGACAGTCAGTACTTTCAGCACCTGAAGTTCGTCGTACATTGTTCCATAACCACACGGTAAGCTTCGTAACAGTTTCGTATCCACGATACGAACTGTGCGATCCCTTGATTCAATATCTGAAAGTGAGTGAAATAACCTGATGACCATGATCTTTGTTTTTTCCATTTTCACTGATTTGTTGTGGATGTTATTGCAGGTGAGCGGCACGGGCCTGTCGATTAATACTAACGCTTAACCATAGTAGAATATGAGGCCTGCCTTAAAGTACGTTATTGTAACGGGAAGGTATGTCACACAATCGAGTCTCACATTCTCGACAAAAGAAAAGTGTCTCATCTCTCTTCTCTTCAACAACACGATCTAAAGTTTAAAAAAATCGTTACAGTTCTCTTAAACAGCTTGTGTAGGAAAGTATCAGACTTAAAAGCACCATTAGGTGGACAGTTAGCAAGAATATCAATGCTGCATTATGGGCTTTATCAAAATGGGTTCAGAATATAGAGTTGAATCTCTATACATTAAAACCCAAGCAATCCTGAGTAGACATTGTGGGGCTCAGTACCTCAAAATTTTGTAAATCCCTCCCATCTTTAGTTCTTTCTATGACGAATATAAATCTCTCTCCATCAGCGAAGAGTCTTCGAGTACTACTGAGCTGAAAACACGACTACAGTTTGAAAGATGGCATCAGCATCTCTCCAACAACGGCAAAAATACAGTCACGTGCAGAAAAAACAGAACACCTTGAACGACTACAGATGGGCAGTTCATATTCACAGCACATGTACATTAGAATGTTCTGCAGAAAATGGTGTCGGCCTGTGGGTTCAAGGACAACATCGATATTGCAGCGCAACGCCATCTACCGGTAAAATGTTCCTGCTACTCTCTTTGTCGCTACAAATCGAAGGTAATGGATCAGTGTGGCTTGAGCAGACGTGCAGGATGCCTCGCAGACATACAACTATGAGCGAAACGTCTACTGGACCTGACGGGATACCAATTCGATTCTACACAGAGTACGCGAAAGAACTTGCCCCCCCCTTCTAACAGCCGTGTACCGCAAGTCTCTAGAGGAACGGAGGGTTCCAAATGATTGGAAAAGAGCACAGGTAGTCCCAGTCTTCAAGAAGGGTCGTCGAGCAGATGCGGAAAACTATAGACCTATATCTCTGACGTCGATCTGTTGTAGAATTTTAGAACATGTTTTTTGCTCGAGTATCATGTCGTTTTTGGAAACCCAGAATCTACTATGTAGGAATCAACATGGATCCCGGAAACAGCGATCGTGTGAGACCCAACTCGCTTTATTTGTTCATGAGACCCAGAAAATATTAGATACAGGCTCCCAGGTAGATGCTATTTTTCTTGACTTCCGGAAGGCGTTCGATACAGTTCCGCACTGTCGCCTGATAAACAAAGTAAGAGCCTACGGAATATCAGACCAGCTGTGTGGCTGGATTGAAGAGTTTTTAGCAGACAGAACACAGCATGTTGTTATCAATGGAGAGACGTCTACAGACGTTAAAGTAACCTCTGGCGTGCCACAGGGGAGTGTTATGGGACCATTGCTTTTCACAATATATATAAATGACCTAGTAGATAGTGTCGGAAGGTCCATGCGGCTTTTCGCGGATGATGCTGTAGTATACAGAGAAGTTGCAGCATTAGAAAATTGTAGCGAAATGCAGGAAGATCTGCAGCGGATAGGCACTTGGTGCAGGGAGTGGCAACTGTCCCTTAACATAGACAAATGTAATGTATTGCGAATACATAGAAAGAAGGATCCTTTATTGTATGATTATATGCTAGCGGAACAAACACTGGTAGCAGTTACTTCCGTAAAATATCTGGGAGTATGCGTGCGGAACGATTTGAAGTGGAATGATCATATAAAATTAACTGTTGGTAAGGCGGGTACCAGGTTGAGATTCATTGGGAGAGTGCTTAGAAAATGTAGTCCATCAACAAAGGAGGTGGCTTACAAAACACTCGTTCGACCTATACTCGAGTATTGCTCATCAGTGTGGGATCCGTACCAGATCGGTTTGGCGGAGGAGATAGAGAAGATCCAAAGAAGAGCGGCGCGTTTCGTCCCAGGGTTATTTGGTAACCGTGATAGCGTTACGGAGATGTTTAATAAACTCAAGTGGCAGACTCTGCAAGAGAGGCGCTCTGCATCGCGGTGTAGATTGCTCGCCAGGTTTCGAGAGGGTGCGTTTCTGGATGAGGTATCGAATATATTGCTTCCCCCTACTTATACCTCCCGAGGAGATCACGAATGTAAAATTAGAGAGATTAGAGCGCGCACGGAGGCTTTCTGACAGTCGTTCTTCCCGCGAACCATACGCGACTGGAACAGGAAAGGGAGGTAATGACAGTGGCACGTTAAGTGCCCTCCGCCACACACCGTTGGGTGGCTTGCGGAGTATAAATGTAGATGTAGATGTAGATGTATCGAGTCTGAATGAGGGCGCGTTATTGGTATGAGAGAACGTGATGCATTCATCCGGGGTTTTGCTGCTCTTCCGGGACGAAGTGTTTCAACATTGCATCGGGTGTGCAATGTTGAAATGGTTCACGGAAGGCCGTAGCACACTATGGTATGGGTTAGGTCGCACCACTTAACACCCCCCCCCCCCCCTCCCCAAGAAGATTGACACTTCACCCGAATGGCATTGCAGCACAGATCTGCGTCCTCCTCGGCTCTGGCGCAACAGTGAACCAGTCTAACACACCGTACACTCTCAATCCGTCGCCGTTTATTACGGCATGGGTTACGTGCGCGTCGTCCACTTCCCCGCCTACATTTGACGAACGTGTAGAAACATGCTAGACGGCAATGTTGTGTGACACGATGTCACTGGGGACAGGGAAGGCATCAGATAGTGTTTTCGGACGAATCCAGTTTCTGTTTGTTTAAAAATTATGGCCGTATTTTGGTTCGCCACAGACAGGGGGAGCGCCATCACAGTGACCGCATTCCCACAAGACCTACAGCGCCAACACAACACTTTATGGTGTGGGGTGGTATTGGGTACAACCACAAATCACAGTTGGTGCCTGTCCAGTGCACTGTGACCAGTGTGACCTATGTGAATGACATCCTGCGCCGGCCGGAGTAGCCGAGCGGTTCTAGGCGCTACAGTCTGGAACCGCGCTGCCGCTACGGTCGCAGGTTCGAACCCTGCCTCGGGCATGGCTGTGTGTGATGTCCTTAGGTTAGTTAGGTTTAAGTAGTTCTAAGTTCTAGGGGACTGATGACCTCATCAGTTAAGTCCCATAGTGCTCAGAGCCATTTGAACCATTTGACATCCTGCGCCCCACAGCCATACCCTTTCTACGCAACACCCCAGACACAATTTTTCAGCAAGACAATGCAGACCACATGTTGCTGCACGAACACGCGCTTTCTTGGTGTTATAGGTTTTCAGCCTTTTTTTCTGGCCCGCCAGATCACCAGACTTGTTGCCAATCGAAAATGTGTGGGATATGGTGAAACGGTAGGTGCATCGCTGTAACCCAGTGCCAACCACCACAGATGAACATTGGAATGAGGTGAATGCAGCACGGACGGCTATACCACACGACGCCATTCGCACGTTGTAAGCGTCGATGCCATCACGCATGGAACAAGGTACCAAGGCCCGTGGCAGACCCTGCGCCATCTAGGCAACAGGAAACATGCTGAACCGAGGGGACTGAAATGGTAACAAGTTCTGCGGAACATACTAATTTACGAGTCCTGCAAATATGAATGTTCTATCTTTAGCCGTTACAGGTGTTCTGTTTTTTTCTGAACATGAGTGTATAAAACTCTCTTACGTTTGTGTCTGAAAAAGAAATCTATACAAACGTCTGTCCTGCCAACAGTCGATTACACAGATGTTAGTGATGTCTCAGGAAAGTTCACGGCGCTTGTCGATTGTGGTTAATATCTACATATTATATATCTGCAACACTGTAAATTACTATAATGTTTCACGATCTTACTCACGACTACCTTGACTATGTGCAGAGGAGCTCTGAGATTTCCAAGTTTTACACTCTGTCTGGTTTCCTGACTGATCAGTGTATGCAGTACCACCTACTTGTCCTCGTATCTGAACAGAACAGCAGAAACACCCGTTTCCATCAAATCAAAATATTTCCTCTTTTAGACTATCGCGCAATCGTCATTCCTGAACTTCATTCGATAGCAGGAATTAGACTTTGAAATGATTTTCCTCGCTGTATACTGAAGTGCCACAACAGAAATTTTTCGTTTCTCAGTCTCCCTAGCTGGGATAGTCTAGCTGAACTTCTCTTTCTTAGGGCTCAATATGTCGTTCGTTACATGCAGCTCTTTTACGCTCGTAACTACATTTACGATTTCTGATGTCAACTTTATTGTTATTATCAGCAGTTGTAGTTTCGCTGTTATTCTTGCAACCTAGTCTGTAATACGATTCCAAATGGACTTAGATACGTGCACACCTGCTTCCAAATCATCCTATGACTTCTGTTGCGAGAAATTATTATTTGTAATTTTATTATTATAACGATTGTTCCCCTTTAGGAGAGCGATTGAACTTGAATTCATAATTTCATCTTCGGATGTTTTTCTTCTTTGCTTCCCAAAACCTCCTCATCCTCTCAGAATGCTCCTTCTTCCGTTCCTCTGTCCATTTTTACCAGGCTGACGCGATGTTCTTTCCCCAAACTTCACACTTGTGATTTTATGCCGGCACTCGGTGCGATCTTCGAGATTTTTTATGTTGATCTGCTGTAGATCCCTCTGGACTTCTTTCAGCCATTCTGTGCCACATTTACTCTTTGTTATAATATTGAATAATTTCTTTGCTGTTCTGTAGTCTTCCATCCTGTAGATGTGTGTATAAAATTTGGCTCAGCGCTTTCTGATTTCATCTGTTACTATGTTGATCTTTCTATACAGTTCGTTTCTAGAACAATATTGAAAAGGATTGGGGATAGTCCGTCGCCCTGTCGGACTCCAGATTTGATTTCGAAGGGTTCTGATACTTCGCCCATGAATTTCACTTTGGCCGTTGTTTCTGTAAGTGTCTGTTCTGTGATTTTTCGTGTCTTTCGGTCGATCCCAAATTCTTCCATGATTTTAAACAGGGTTCCACGGTCCACTGAATCATATGCTTTCCTGAAGTCGATGAATGTAACTACTGTGTTTCTGCATTTCCTCATTTGTAATATTGTCTTTAAGCACCAGATCTGTTCCGCACATGAGCGTCCTTTTCTGAATCCGCCCTGGTATTCACCAATTAGTGTATCTGCTTGGGATTCTATCCTGTTTAAAACCGGTTTGGAAAGGATTTTGTAAGCGACTGGGAGCAGGGAAATTCCTCTGTAATTGTTCATGTCTGTCTTGTCGCCCTTTTTGTGTAGCGGGTGAATTAGAGCGCATTTCCAGTCTTCTGGTATCTGCTTCGTTACCCATATGTCTGACATTATGGTGTAATTTCTGCGTAAGTATAGGATCGTTTAGTTTCCAGAACTCGGCAATGATCCCATCTTCTCCTGATGCTTTGTTATTTTTCAACTGCTTGACTATCTCCATAATTTCTTCAAGATCCGGGGCATGCGAGTCTGGGTGTGTGAATACTGGAGAAGAGAAGACAAGTTTTTCTTGGGGTCGTTCGTAGTTGAGAAGGGAACTGAAATATTGGGCTAAGATTTTGCAGTTATTTTTCGTGTTGGTTTCTAAAGAGCCATCGGGTTTCTTGAAGCACAAGCTAGGCGCTTGGTATCCCTGTAAGATTTCTCTGAAAGTCTTATAAAAATTTCTTGTATTATTTTTGATGAAATCCTGCTGGATTTCAGAGAGTCTGTTGTTGTCATATCCCCGTTTTTCTTTTCTAATTATTTTTGAGGTCTGTTTTTGAGTTTTAAGAAAGTTCTCCCAGTTTTCTTCAGTTTTGTGACTGCTAAATTTTTTCCGTGCAGTTATTCGGTTGTCGACTGCTTCATCACAGGTTGCATTCCACCAGCGATGTTTCCTGTTGCGAAGGGGTTGTCCTAATTTGAGGGCTTCCTGAATTTTCTCTGTTAGTTTCTTCCAGTCTGTTGATTTTTCCTGATTAATTTGCATGATGATTTTTTTCTTTGTTGAGTTGCAGAAATTCCGGATCTGGTTTGGTACTTTTGGGTGGCCTTTTTAGCATTCTGTTGGGTTGGAATTTTGTTTTTATTTGGAGAAGATGATGATCTGATTCAAAGACACTTTTGCGGGTTCTGATGTTTTGAATTTCTTTTATGTTTTCTTTGGAAATTGCGACATGGTCTATTTGGTATTCACCCTGTCTAAGACTGGGTGATCTCCATGTGGTTAATTTATGTGCAGGTTTTTGAAACTGGGTACTCATTATTTTAAGTCCAAAGTTTCTGCAGAAGTCGATTAGTTTTTCACCATTCTTGTTGGTACGTTTGTGTTTGGTGTGGGGTCGAGTGGTATCACTGAATTTTTTTTCCTTCCATAATTGTGCGTTAAAATCGCCTACTACGATTTTCACATGGTGCCTAGGTACTTTATTTGTTGTTTCTTCTTGTGTTTTCCAGAAATTGTCCACTGTTTCAGGGTAGATTTTATTGTGGTGATTTGTGGGGGCGTGCACATTGATCAGAGTGTATGCTTTATTAGCTGATTTTACTGATAACAGGGAGACTCTTTCATTGGGAGACGTGAAGTCAATAACTGAGGTCGAGTACGGAAATGTGTACGGCGAATCCCGTTCCGAAAAGTGGTAGTTTGTCTCTTACTTTTATGGCAGGTTTGTCCTTGTAGATCCTGTAATTCTCTGTGTTAAAAGTGTCCTTCATCTGTGAATCTTGTCTCTTGCAGTGCAGTGATTTTCAGGTTAAATTTTCCCATTGCGTTGGTAAGTTGCTTTAATTTGCCTGTATAAAATTTTTACGTTTCGTTTTGAGAGCGTGAGGAGTTTTTGAGAAGCTCCGATTCTTCTCCGCATGGTGTCCCTGATCCCCCAGAATCCGATGATCAGGTGAATCCAGTCTATCGACTGGTGCCTGGGGTAGTGACTCTGTGGTCGTCTTTTCCATCATGCGTTCAAGTTGAATTTTAGTTTTTGTGGTGATCTCTGTTGAGACCACAGGTATACGACTCAATTTTTGTGCAGCCGCCTCAACTAGAGGAACAGACGCTGGCCACTGGCCGCCAGATGCTGAACAGACACCACTGGGTTTATTGGTTTTTGGTCCGCCCTGGGTATTTCATTTCCCCAGTACCACCTATATCTAGGAAGCTTTCCCCTATCCGCCACCCGGGGAGGCGCCCGATGGGGGTACCAACAACCCCACACGGGTATTATTTGTTATATTATAATTATTATCATTATTTAAATAATCTGCGGCCGGTCCCGGCGGAGGTTCGAATCCTCCTCCCTCGGGCATGGGTGTGTGTGTTTGTCCTTAGGATAATTTACGTTAAATAGTGTGTAAGCTTAGGGACTGATGACCTTAGCAGTTAAGTCACATAAGATCTCACACACATTTTAAAATTAAATAATCTGTGATGCAAAAGGAACTGTGGTGTAGAATCCTGGTCCGAAGTAAGAGAGCACCTGAACGGCCTAATCTAATCAGATTAAATAAATAAAGAGGCACAGTACACATGGGCAACGGAACAATCTCAGCTAATGTCTAGAGAACGTTGAATGCCATCTGTTAACATGTACAATTGCCTCAACACATGCGAGGGTTGGAACTTTATTAGTGGCGACTATTTATTTACAAAATAGATACGTGTTTCAAAGTTTTACTGACCTTCAAAGTAGTCACCAGCATTGTGTATAACCCGTTGCCAGCGATGTGGAAATCGTAGGATACTCTTAGCAGTGCCAGTTGTGTTGACAGTTCGCGCGGCGCTGTCTATTTCCCGACGAATTTGTGGCAGTTCTGAAGCGAATGCCGTGACGTGTTTCCTTCAGTTTAAAAACCGAGTTGAACTCACGAGGGCTTAAGTCAGGGGAGTGCAGTAGGTGGTATAGCACTTACCAGCCCCATCAGTCAAACAAATCAGTAACAGTAACAGTAACGAAAAAATGGCTGACATCGAAATAAGTGTCCAAGGAATAGAAAAGCAACTGGAATCACTCAACAGAGGAAAGTCCACTGGACCTGACAGGATATCAATTCGATTCTACACAGAGTACGCGAAAGAACTTGCCCCCCTTCTAACAGCCGTGTACCGCAAGTCTCTAGAGGAACGGAGGGTTCCAAATGATTGGAAAAGAGCACAGGTAGTCCCAGTCTTCAAGAAGGGTCGTCGAGCAGATGCGCAAAACTATAGACCTATATCTCTGACGTCGATCTGTTGTAGAATTTTAGAACATGTTTTTTGCTCGAGTATCATGTCGTTTTTGGAAACCCAGAATCTGCTATGTAGGAATCAACATGGATTCCGGAAACAGCGATCGTGTGAGACCCAACTCGCTTTATTTGTTCATGAGACCCAGAAAATATTAGATACAGGCTCCCAGGTAGATGCTATTTTTCTTGACTTCCGGAAGGCGTTCGATACAGTTCATCACTGTCGCCTGATAAACAAAGTAAGAGCCTACGGAATATCAGACCAGCTGTGTGGCTGGATTGAAGAGTTTTTAGCAAACAGAACACAGCATGTTGTTATCAATGGAGAGACGTCTACAGACGTTAAAGTAACCTCTGGCGTGCCACAGGGGAGTGTCATGAGACCATTGCTTTTCACAGTATATATAAATGACCTAGTAGATAGTGTAGGAAGTTCCCTGCGGCTTTTCGCGGATGATACTGTAGTATACAGAGAAGTTGCAGCATTAGAAAATTGTGTCGAAATGCAGGAAGATCTGCAGCGGATAGGCACTTGGTGCAGGGAGTGGCAACTGTCCCTTAACATAGACAAATGTAATGTATTGCGAATACGTAGAAAGAAGGATCCTTTATTGTATGATTATATGCTAGCGGAACAAACACTGGTAGCAGTTACTTCTGTAAAATATCTGGGAGTATGCGTGCGGAACGACTTGAAGTGGAATAATCATATAAAATTAACTGTTGGTAAGGCGGGTACCAGGTTGAGATTCATTGGGAGAGTGCTTAGAAAATGTAGTCCATCAACAAAGGAGGTGGCTTACAAAACACTCGTTCGACCTGTACTTGAGTATTACACATGAGTGTGGGATCCGTACCAGGTCGGGTTGACGGAGGAGATAGAGAAGATCCAAAGAAGAGCGGCGCGTTTCGTCACAGGGTTATTTGGTAACCGTGATAGCGTTACGGAGATGTTTAATAAACTCAAGTGACAGACTCTGTAAGAGAGGCGCTCTGCATCGCGGTGTAGCTTGCTCGCCAGGTTTCGAGAGGGTGCGTTTCTGGATGAGGTATCGAATATATTGCTTCCCCCTACTTATACCTTCCGAGGAGATCACGAATGTAAAATTAGAGAGATTAGAGCGCGCACGGAGGCTTTCAGACAGTCGTTTATCCCGCGAACCATACGCGACTGGAACAGGAAAGGGAGGTAGTGACAGTGGCACGTAAAGTGCCCTCCGCCACACACCGTTGGGTGGCTTGCGGAGTATAAATGTGGATGTAGATGTAGATGAACAGCTTGCACTGTACGCGCTTGAGCATTGTCCTGCAAAATGATGGTCAGGTCCTGCAGAAAGTGTCATCACTTCTGTCTCTAAGCTGGTCGTAGGTTGTGTTCCAGAAATGAACAGCATAGAGACAGAAGTGACGACATTTTCTGCAGGACCTAACCATCATTTTGCGGGACAATGCTCAAGCATGTACAGTGCAAGCTGTTACTGATTTGTTTGACTGATGGTGCTGCTAAGTGCTGTACCACCTGCAGCAGGTTCAAATGGCTCTGAGCACTATGGGACTTAACATCTGTGGTCATCAGTCCCCTAGAACTTAGAACTACTTAAACCTAACTAACCTAAGGACATCACACACATCCATGCCCGAGGCAGGATTCGAACCTGCGACCGTAGCGGTCGCGCGGTTCCAGACTGTAGCGCCGAGAACCGCTAGACCACCGCGGCCGGCACCTACAGCACTCCCCTGACTTAAGCCCTCGTGAGTTCAGCTCGATTTCTAAACTGAAGGAAACACTTCACGGCATTCGCTTCAGAACTGTCAACACAACCGACACTGCTAAGAGTATCCTACGACTTTCACATCGCTGGCAACGGGTTATACACAGTGCAGGTGACTACTTTGAAGGTCAGTAAAACTTTGAAACACGTATCTATCTTGTACGAGCTGTAAATAAATAGTTTGCCACTATTAAAATTCTAACCCTCGTGTCATACAGCGAATGTTGTCTGTTTCCATGTGTTGCTTTGTTCCTACACGCTTTGGTAAAAGCGACTCAAGTCCTCCGGTCAGCGCTGTGATGACGAAACCCTCTTAGTCACAAGAAGCTGAAACTCATGGCCGTAGACAATAGTCACTGGTCTTTCCCGGAACCGAGCCGTCAGTTTCTGATAAGGAATGCGTTGTGCGGACAATTTTACAGTCGACTGAACAGCAACAGCGATCGCTCTCTGAATGCGCTATCTGCTCTGCTGACAACTCACGCCCTCAGGAATGTTGCAATCGTGAACTGGGGTGACGTCGCCTGGATCCTGAAGTGTCACTGTACTCCGTTCAAAAAAATGGTTCAAATGGCTCTGAGCACTATGGGACTCAACTGCTGAGGTCATTAGTCCCCTAGAACTTAGAACTAGTTAAACCTAACTAACCTAAGGACATCACAAACATCCATGCCCGAGGCAGGATTCGAACCTGCGACCGTAGCGGTCTTGCGGTTCCAGACTGCAGCGCCTTTAACCGCACGGCCACTTCGGCCGGCGTACTCCGTTCATCATAAGCATATACCGGACGTAAGCATTACGCCATGTATTCTTCCGCGTCTGCTTGAATCTCATTGGATTTCGTGTTACGTGGAGCGGAAGCCAAGCTGTGTCCAGTACTGTCAAGTAGGACCATAAGGATACGTTTTGTGCTGTGTTACACGTACATAGACTGAGCGATAATTCGGGACAACAGCTTTACCGGTGCATTTAACTCGGACAGCTCTGACCAACGAGGTGGTCCAACTATCGTGCAGTGATATGAGCAGTTGCAGTTCAGACTTAGAAAGCGACGAGCAGAGAAACAATATAGCTTCGAATATCATTTAATTCTTAAAGAGAACGAAACCACATTCGGCAAAACTCCAGCACTATCGCACGCTTTTTAGGTGATCAGACGGAGAGCATAAAATGCTTCACGACATTCGCTTCAGAACTGCTACAATTTCGTCGGGTAATAGACCACGCGACTCGAACTGTCAACACAACTGACACTTCTAAGAGTATCCTATGACTTCCACATACTATTCTAATTACAACGAAAACTGATGGAAATTCCTAACAAAATAAACATAGGGTAATGTTTGTGAGCGAGCTATCCGTGATGCAAATGAATACTGCAGAGGTTTCATTGTTTTTGTTGAATACTGAAACCAATGAAGATATTAATTACAGTCGGTCGCGTGGTAATTCCTTAGCTTCCTCCTTATCCGAATCCGAGAAATACATCTCAGTTCTGGAACTGTCGTCTACTACGCTGGTGAGTCGATCAACAACAGAATCCACGAAGCCAACCGGGAACCGCATTTTCTCTCCTTCTTTTATGACGTGCCTTTCTACATACCGCCAGCGTTCGGCGGTGACATGTGAAAACGCTGCGTGCGTTAGTTCAAGTACGTCGCAAACGTAAAAACGTAGCATTTGTATGGTGTGCTCGATGCTGTGAAAATGATTGTTTTTCATGTTTCTACTACACTTATCATACTGGTTCGTGTGAGACTACATCTGGTGTATAAAATAATGGACTTAGTCTCCAAATAAAGAATATTTGATTTATCATTTTTGTTCTTAAACATTAGATTGTTATGTATTCTTAATTTAAGCAACCTTTATTAACAATCTTTCATGAAATATCGATGATTAAGAATTTATATTTGAATTGAAAACAGGAATTTCGCGTACAATATATAATTATAAACAGGAAGACGTGCATTATTTATTAAAAATGATGATGAATTTCGCAATTCCGAGATGCAGGTATTTCAAATTGAACAAAAAAAGGACCAATAGAAGACTTGACCATGAACTGCACTACGTAACAGTCTACGAAGCTATCAGTTCCGCTGTACATCCCACGAGTATTTGTATCTTAATTATATCAGACACAGCACCTCGGAAAACTTCGATTTCCTCTGTACGTTTATGAAAAGCATTAAGAACAATCTATTTCCTGCGACTTTTTAACCGTGTTCCATACGCGTGTTTCACTACGGAGCAGGAAGCAGCCTCAGCCATTTTCATACGGCATATTAACAGCGCGACAATCAGAGCACATCAGTACAGAAACTGTGTCTGTACAAGATTTTTGAAATAAAAACTACATAGTTAAAGCGTGATTAAGAAAAACGTTGATGGCTGTTTATACATTAGAATACACTGAAGTTTCATTTAACGTAAATTAGTAATAAGATACCTAATACATAAGAAGGACCTACTTCCAAGAGCGTAATAACACAAGTGTACGTGTGTTACGGCTTCTAAATAATCATCGCGTTTGTGTTTGTTTACATCGGGTTTATTCTTATGACGAACAGAGTACAGCCTTAACGTTTCATATTTCACTTCAGAGGTGTTTTCGAGTTCTTCCCCTTTCCTCTAGGCCCCTATTCGCCGAAAAAGTAGTCACTTTACTCTTCGAATTAACGCTAGGTTGTGAGAGGAAACTTACGTTCCTGTACTCAATATGAAAATTTAAAAGTTGATTTGCTATATGTTGTGCTAAATGCAATCTTTAGATGTATACCTGTATGATAAAAAATTGATAAAACTCAGTGTTTTGTTACATTACGCTATTGTAAAGGGGGTATTAATTATACCGTCAAAGTGTTAATATCCACGGTGAGTTTGTACAAATAAACTTCTTATAATTAAAGGAGGTTGTGTACGTGGAAGAGACCTGGAGACACTGGAAGGTTTCAGATAGATTATATAATGGTAAGACAGAGATTTAGTAACCAGGTTTTAAACTGTAAGATATTTCCGGGGGCAGATATGGATTCTGACCACAATCTATTGGTTATAAACTGTAGATTAAAATTGAAGAAACTGCAAAAAGGTGCGAATTTAAGGAGATGGGACGTGGATAAACTGACAGAACCAGAGGTTGTAGAGAGTTTCAGACACAGCATTGGGGATTTATTCACAAGAACGGGGGAAAGAAATAAAGTACAAGAAGAATGGGTAGATTTGAGAGATGAAATAGTGAAGGCAGCGGAGAATCAAATAGGTAAAAAGATGAGGGCTAGTAGAAACCCTTGGGTAACAGAAGAGATACTGAACCTAATCGATGAAAGGAGGAAATATAAAAACGCAGTAAATGAAGCGGGCAAAAAAGAATACAAACGTCTCAAAAATGACATTGACAGGAAGTGCAAAATGGCTAAGCAGATATGGCTAGAGGACAAATGTAAGGATGTAGAGGCATATATCACTAGGGGTAAGATAGATACTGCCTACAGGAAAATTAGATAGACCTTTGGAGAAAAGAGGGCCACTTGTATGAATATCAAGAGCTCAGATGGAAACCCAGTTCTAGGCAAAGAAGGGAAATTAGAAAGGTGGAAGGAGTGTACAGAGGGTCTATACAAGGGCAATGTGCTTGAAGACAATATTATGGAAAGGGAAGAGGATGTAGATGAAGATGAAATGGGAGACATGATACTGCGTGAAGAGTTTGACAGAGCCCTGAAAGACCCAAGTCGAAACAAGAACCAGGGAGTAGACAACATTCCATTATAACTACTGATAGCCTTGGGAGAGCCAGCCCTAACAAAACTCGTGAGCAAGATGTATGAGACAGGCGAAATACCCTCAGACTTCAAGAAGAATATAATAATTTCAGTCCTAAAGAAAGCAGGTGTTGACAGGTGTGAAAATTGCCGAACTATCCGTTTAATAAGTAACGGCTGCAAAATATTGACACGAATTCTGTACAGACGAATGGAAAAACTGGTAGAAGCCGACCTTGTGGAAGATCAATTTGGATTCCGTAGAAATGTTGGAACATGTGAGGAGGCAACATTGCCCCTACGACTTATCTTAGAAGGTAAGTTTAGGAAAGGCAGACCTACGTTTCTGGCATTTGTAGACTTAGAGAAACCTTTTGACAATATTGACTGGAATACTCTCTTTCAAAGTCAGTACGTTTTTAGAAAGTATCGCTCGTGTGAAACTCAGCTTGCCCTTTGCTCACATGATACCCTACGAACTATGGATGAAGAGCAACAAGCGGATTCCATATTCGTAGATATTCCTTGATATTCCGTAACGCATCTGACATGGTGCCACATTGCCGACTGTTAACGAAGGTACACCCATACTGAAAAGGTTTGCGGGTATGTGAGTGGCTCGAAGACTTCTTAAGTAACAGGGCCCAGTAAGTTGTCCTCGACGGCGAGTGTTCGTCAGAGCCACGGGTGTCGTCAGGAGTGCCCCAGGGAAGTGTGATAGGACCACTGTTATTTTCCTTATACGACGGCTATTCAGAAAGTAAGGTCCGATCGGTCGCGAAATGGAAATCACTGTGACATTCATTTGAAACAGTTAGCTAGACTCATTCGAAACTGTTAGTTAGACTTCCATCTACTTTTCTACATAGTCGCCGCTCTGACTTAGACATTGTCATAGCGTTGTATCAACTTTCCAATGCCCTCGTCATAGAAAGCAGCCGCCTGTGCTTTTGGCCAAATCTACACGCTGATCTACAGCTCGTTGTCTGTGCCAAAATGTTGTTTTCATAGCCAGCGGTTCATGTGAGCAGAGACGAAACTCAGTGGGAACTAATTACGGGCTGTATTGTTGGTAATCAAACACTTCCAACTGAAAACGTTGCAGGAGCATCTTCGTTGCTCCTGCAGAGCGCGGGCAAGAATTGTCATGAAGAAGAAATGCATGACAGTCATCTTATGTGGGCTGAATAGCTTCAGGCGAAATCCCTTACCAGACGCTCACACTTGGCAGGAGCCACTTTTTTCTAGGCATCTTTACGTGCTCACTCTGCGCTTAAAACCGATAAGAGCGACGTGACACTATAGTAGAGTCACTGCCCAACATATCTGTGCGAAGTTTAATCGGATTTTGACTGTCGTTTCCATTTCGCGTTCGATCGGACCTTACTTTCCGAATAACCCTCGTACATAAGTAATTTGGCGGACAGGGTACGCAGCCGTCTGCAGCTGTTTGCTGGTGATGCTGTGGTGTATGGGAAGGTGACGTGTTGAGTGACTGTAGGAGCATACAAGATGACTTAAACAAAATTCTAGTTTATGTGGTGAATGGCAGCTAGCTCTAAATGTAGAAAAATGTAAGTTAAAGCTGATGGGTAGGAAAAACAAACCCATAATGTTCGAATACAGCATTAGCAGTGTGCTGCTTTACACAGTCACATCGATTAAATATTTAGGCATAACGTTGCAAAACAATATAAAATGCGATGAGCACGTAAGGATTGTAGTATGGAAAACGAGTGGTCTCCTCGGCTTATTGTCAGAATTTTTCGAATGTGTCGTTCATCTGTAAAGGAGACCGCATATATGACACTAATGCGACCCACTGTTGAATACTGTTCGAATGTTTGGGATACGCACCACGTCGGAATAAGGGTCGACATCGAAGCAATTCAGAGACGGGCTGCTATACTTGGAACAAAGAGCAAGTATTGTGGAGGTCTTTCGGGAACTAAAATGGGAATCTCTGGAACGAAGGCGACGTTCTTTTCGAGGAGCACTATTGGGAAAATTTAGAGAATCACCATTTAAGACTGACAGCGAACAATTCTACTTCCGCCAACGTATACTTCGCATAAGGACCTCAAAGATAAGATTAGAGAGTTTTGGGTCCCGTATGCCTCACCTGCATAATGTGCTATAAACTTCGAAAGGAAAAGTTATCTTACGTATAAATGGAGACATTGAAGGCACAATAAGTGGCTGGGAAAACACTAAAATGTAAATGTCGTGTGACTAGGGCCTCCCGTCGGGTAGACCGTTCGCCGGGTGCAAGTCTTTGGATTTGACGCTACTTCGGCGACTTGCGTGATGATTAGAACAACACAACACCCAGTCGCTGAGCGGAGAAAATCTCCGACCCAGCCGGGAATCGAACCCGGTCCCTTGGGATTGACATTCTGTAGCGTTGAACACTTTTAAATCTCATTTTGTTCGCTTTCCTTTATTGCAGAGCGCAGCCAACCCTCTGACCGAACACGCTGAGCTACCGTGCCGGCACCATTCAGCTTCCGGGGGCGGACGCTGGAACAACACTAATACACGCTTATGATACATTTATTACATGGGCTACGAGGAGACTAGTGTGGTGTCACCGCCAGACACCACACTTGCTAGGTGGTAGCTTTAAATCGGCCGCGGTCCATTAGTACAAGTCGGACCCGCGTGCCGCCACTGTGTGATCGCAGACCGAGCGCCACCACAAGGCAGGTCTCGAGAGACGGACTAGCACTCGCCCCAGTTGTACGGACGACTTTGCTAGCGACTACATGGACGAAGCATTGCTCATTAGCCGAGCCAATAGTTAAAATAGCCTTCAGCTGAGTCAATGGCTACGACCTAGCAAGGCGCCATTAGTAACATTGCATGTATCTAAAGAGTCTCACTTGTATCGCCACAATCTCCAGATGTACCAAAAAGGATGGATTAAAGTTAAGTATTACAGAAGCTGCGTACTTTTCTTTATAGCAATCATTACGTATCCTGTTTCAGACCTCACGCACCCTCTTTGGCTTAGCGCGTGCCTGTCGGCTTCCTCTCATTGTGTCTAGGCTGTCTTGCCTAGACACAACAACTAGCTCGTTATGGAAACAGATGGTAACAGCAAAATGAAAAATCAAACAAATTAAGCGTGCGAATTATCTATTTCAGAGCGTTATGGGACTCAAGCGCAAACAATAGTTTCTCAAAAGCAGGTGCCTAGCTAAGCTCAGAGTATAGTATTGGTAGAAGGCCTGAGCACATGTTCTATGAGTGAGAAGAGAAATGTGCACAGAGGATATAAAGATACAAACGTTGGCATTCAGCACGTGAACTTTATTGTGAGATGTGTAGAGATGCACAATGGGGCTGATCGCTACCACTTGCCGATGCAAATCCCTAGTCGTTCGATTCAATGCACTTTAAGAGGGTTCAAGTGTATGAATGCTGAACAACGACGAAATCTATCGAAAACAAAAGAATCGAAAAGGTTACTTTAGTTTTCTGTCCCAACATAGCGAATCTCAAGCTTCCGCATATTAGACGATAGAGAGATAAAACCATCAAATTACAATAATGTATGTGTGTGACACAAGGGAGCGACAGAAGGTATAAGGAAAAGACTCCTTTCGAAATGTTTTTGGAAAACTGCAGGATTCAGAAGCAATTATTTGAAAGAATCATAACTAGGAGGACGAGCAGATTAGTGTATTATCAATGAGTAAGACTGCGTAGAGATGACATCCACCTAAGCCTTGCAGTGCAACTTCTTGTGTGATTATAAAAGTTAACCCCACAACGTATTCAATTGGTGAAGTGATTTTATCTAACCACCCAAGCATACTTGTCAGAGTTTAAATCACATTTCTGCATTCTGCTATTGTAATCGCAGTTTTAATATAGCATTAAAGCAACAATTTCGACTGTAAATATGGCTGAACAATACAGTTCGAAGATCCAATACAAGTAAGAAACTGACGTGACGTCACCCACTTTTCACGATTTTACTCGTTCAGTATTACACACCTGAGACAGCCGACATGATAATCTTATAACTTGCGTAACTGGGAAAGTGCACAGGGTTCCGTCATGTAGTACGTGGCGTCCCACAAGATACGCGGGTGGAACAAATGATGTTTAACTCTTAGCCTTTCAGCCACCTGTTTAATCGACAGATTTCATTTTCTTTTTCAGCCTGTGAAAAGGGATTTATGTTTTTCAACGTAGTGTCCTATCAGTGTGCTTGGCAGAAAGCTAACTGATGGTTAAGGACATAGGACTCCCCATTCGTCTGTGTTTTCCTCTTATAAGTGTTTGAGCAAGGCATTGTAATTTCGTACGATCCAAAAGAAATATTCCAGCTTCAACTATCTGCACTGCTTGCCCACGACTTCTTGCTCTGGGGCTCCCAAGTTCATGATCTGCAGAAGTCGGTCTACTTCGGGCTACGAGGACTTTGTGTCTGGCCACTAGAGACGGGTCGTTCGCGAACTAACGGGTCCAAAGGAACGGTTCACCAAGATGAACGGAACGAGCGAGGAACAAATTCTGAGGAGCGGTCTTTAATAGTTCACTTTGGTCGTGGCTTTCTATTTAATAGTTCCCGGGAACGGGAAACGGTCGGTCTCTTTCCCACAGCGGCACTTCGGCCGGCCTCGTTCCCGCCTCGGTTCCGTTCCCGTCTGTATCGGTCTCGCTCGGCCGGACTCGCCCTTCTTCGAGTAGCCACTCGTCACAGTTCCACTGCTCATAGTCAGTTCAGTATCGAGTTGTTCGTTTCGTTCGCTGCGCACGCCCATTCTATATCTGTTTCAAAACCTTTTTTGGACACTGAGCTTCTGGTTCTTTTCGTGTTCTATTGAGCGTCCACGACCAGTAGTTAAAATGTATTTTCTAATTACGTGGTATGTAAAACATCTTTTCAGGTAACAAAACGGCGTATCAGCTTACTTCACTATATCGATAGACATCACAAGAAATACTTGTAAAAAAAATTGTTATTACACATGCAAAGGAAGTCGGCACGGCACACACGAGTGGCCATTTTTCGTCTTTTTTTCATGCAAGGTGAAAGGGCATATTCCTTTGTTATGGAACGCAGACCGACTTACAACCGAATGAAGCCCGCGCTCCGTAATCGAGTGTCTGGTGTCACATTTTGTAAAGAGAATATGATAGCTTCTACAATATCATTTCAGTGGTACAGGGCGGCCACCAATCGTCATCTATTGTTTCGAAGTAGTTGTTTGCATTAGCTTACTTGTTATGTCTTCACTGCCCAATTATTACATGTTTATCTATTCTGCTCGTAGCGGTCAACAAATCGTGCGTAACTGGCGAGCAGTCTGTACCCGGGGCCGGTTTTTCCTGCGCCATCTTATATCATTTCACTGCAATCAGCCACATGACGCTACAGTTGGCTAAACGAGAGGTGTCGCAGACACAAAAATTACAAGTGTGTGAGAATTCTGTTACTGAACAAAGACTCTGTACTCTGGGGGGAGGCAAGTGCCCCCTCTTGACGCCTTCCATCTTCAGTCACCTATGCTACCAATTTTCAATTTTTCGTAAGAACCATATACCAAGCACAAATGAATGGTGAACGAGTGAAAATGAATGATTGCCAAAAAAGAGCGGTCACCAGTGAACTAGTTCCCAAGGATGAACGAGTTAGCCCATCTCTACTGGCCACTTGCAACACTGGCTGTCTAAAGATAACAGTACTCCGTGGGTACAGTGCAACGTGACTGTCGAGCAGTGCTGCATCGAGGCAGGAATCAAATTTGCGGTGACAGCACTGCGTGGGGAAACGAAGGCTGCTCCCTCGGAGAAACCCTCCCCTCGAGTGACAATGTGTTGCGCGGCGGGTGGAAGGGGCTCACTTCCTCTACTCTCCGCAGTGAACTCTGTCCGGCCGTCGCGAACAAACAGTACTGCTGCAATAACTGTTCATTGTAACGTTCCAAATCTAATAATGTTCATTGTAACGTTTCAAATGTAATAATAACATCGATGATTAAAACTCAGCTAGTGTTTTCAGCGACTGCGGAACAGGTGGGGAAATGTCACCACTACTCGAAGAACAGACGCTTCAGTAATTCCCCCGAGTGTCGAACCACGTGTGCTTCATGCAAAACCCCGAACAACGATAGAGCCAGGACAACTTTTGTGGTTGTGTCACTTTCCAGTGAATGACGAAGCTGATGATCAGACGCTGCGATGTGCTCGACAATGTTAACGCAGCCCATTTGTTAACAATGAAGTACACTGACCACGTTGGAAACTACCACCTCTTGTTTCTGACTGTTTTGAAATATATTTCTTGGAATCAAGAACACATAAAAACTCTGGTGGTATTGTGCCATGTGTTACGAACAAAACGATGGTGGCTCTGCGGAGACCCTCGGCGCATTCCACACGACCAATGTCCTGGAACAGTATTTCTTAATTTTTGCGATAAATGGAGCCCTTTTAACGTCGACTTTTATAGCGCGACCCCTGGTTTGTTGTTTGTTTGTGTGTGTGTGTGTGTGTGTGTGTGTGTGTGTGTGTGTGTGTGTGTTTGGGGTTTACGGGCGCTCAATGGCGAGGTTATCAGTGCCCTTACACATATTAAAAGAAACGAATGTGGAAAAAAGGATTAAAATGAGTCCATACACGTTAAGACAACCGGAAAAAATAAAAGATGCTGTACAGGAGACTAAAACACAGGTAAAAAGACAAATGAGCTAAAAGGAAGGCGCAGGAAAATGTCGCTGGCTGACCACTTACGTAAAATATGGGAGAGCCAGTCACACTGCAAACATATTAAATCTATCTTCCTAAAATCTCGGTAAAAACGTTGGACAGTTCACAAAACTTTAAAACTCGAGCAACATACGTTTGATCATCACCTAAAATAGACCGCAGATACGTCGGTAAATCCGTCGCGACCCTCTGGCAGGAAAATAAAATGCAGTATAATAAAGTGTGGGGCACAGAGAACTGTACGCCACAAGCACCACACATTGCAAGGTCCTCTCGCAAGAGCAAGAAGCCATGTGTCATTGGGCTGTGGCCTATGCGAAGACGAGTGAGGGGGACCTCGTCCCGTCGACGCGGGTGGAAGGAGGTACGCCGCGGCCGAGTTGTGGGCTTTACAACAAGAAGCTTACTGTCGGTCACTTCCAGCCACTCATCCTCCCACTAGTCCAGTAGGGTTAAACCTAAAAATTAGACAAATGGTTCAAATGGCTCTGAGCACTATGGGATTTAACATCTGAGGTCATCAGTCCCCTAGAACTTAGAACTACTTAATCCTAACGAACCTAAGGACTACACCCACATCCATGCCCGAGGCGGGATTCGAATCTGCGACCGTAGCAGTCGCGCGGTTCCTGGCTGAAGCGCCTAGAACCGCTCGGCCACAAAGTCCGGCTAAAAATTAGACAAATCGGAAATAATTGTTACAAAAGGTTTTATTGTTTTAATAGCTTCATTTGTGGCCCAATACGATGAAACATCCCCTTTTTGAACAATTTATACAGGACTGTCCTTAAACTGACACACAATATTTTGTTAGCGCAACGCAATCTGACTTTCAAAATTCCCTACAAAAGAATGGCCCTGACTAACATTAAACTATACCTTTCACAAATCACTTACCTCACAAAAATCTTCGCTGCTCAAGCTACTGCAATACAGCGAGCGCCACTACTGCCAGCTAAATAAAAGATTCAAACAATGGAAGGCACTAACTACTGATAGGGATAGTTAGCAAATGAAAGATATTAATAGAGAACAAACAATGTATTTACCTTGATATCATCATATATAAATATAGCAGTTCATGACAAATTTCAAAACTCCGCCATCTCTCTCCCCACATCCACCACTGCTGGCGGCTCACCTCCAACTGCGCAACGCTACGCGCTGTTCACATCCAGCTGCCGCTGCCCAACACTACAATGGCAGACAACAATGCAAACTAGCGACAGACTGCACACAGCACAGCCAGTGATTTTCATATTGAGCGCTACGTAACGTTGCCAATAAGAAAACATAAACAGCCTACTTACATAGAGAAAACATAAACAGCCTACTTACAACGACTATCCTAGGTTTTCCCCCTAGCGGAGTTGTGGAAAAGTGGGGTAAGGAGGGGGACAAAAATGTACTAGAAAAAGGGTTTTTTTTCGGTTTTGTGATTATATCTCGTAAATAACTCGCAATATCGAAAGTATAGTGGGATTAAAAACTGTAGGGCATGAAATTCTGCATTGAATGAGACCATCCGCATAGTTTTTGGACCATCCGTTTCCACACTAGTGCCGGCCGGAGTGGCCGAGCGGTTCTAGGCGCTTCAGTCTGGAACCGCGCGACCGCTACGGTCGCAGGTTCGAATCCTGCCTCGGGCATGGATGTGTGTGATGTCCTTAGGTTAGTTAGGTTTAAGTAGTTCTAAGTTCTAGGGGACTGATGACCTCAGAAGCTAAGTCCCGTAGTGCTCAGAGCCATTTGAACCATCCAGACTAGTGCTCTTCAAAACTGGACCAATTTTGCATGTTCATGAAAAATTTTCGTTTTAACCTCTGTTTTCAGGTAATATCGTTGAAACTAACACATCTATCAATAAAGTGGTTCATACAAACGACATAGAGAAATAAATTCTGCGTCTGATGAGACCAAAAGTGAAACAGACCACCCGTTTTGTACGGCTAAGTTTATACTTTCATTGCTATACATGTAAGGTACTTCACATTTACAAATCTAGGTCTCTAGATCAGTTTTATGCAGAGAACTAGATTGAAAAAAAAAATTAAAATACTGTTCAAAGTCAGGGGTAAATTCCGTGACACGAAATTAGGTCAACTTTGGCAATCCCTTATTAAACGGCAAAGTCTTTTTGCACCTTGTTATTCTGCCTGTGTGTATATGTTCTCCCTGGCAAGCCAGTGTAATAACGAAAAAAAAACTGTATCTTTTGTGCTTCCTGATATAATGGACCAGGAATTTGCCTCCAAAAAATCAGAACCCTACATTTGACCAAATTTGGAGGCAAATATATTTATATAGGTCACCTCTGATTTTGATTTAAAATGCACCATTTGGAAGAGCAGCTTTCGCTTTACTAGAATACTGTGCACAGTGTGAGTGTGCAGTTACCAGGCGGCAGCGTCCTGCGTCAGCCCCCTAGGCGACACAGTTTATTGCTATCTAGGGGCGCCTGGCGCCACCCGCGGGCAAAAGGAAAGGTATGGCCCAGGTAAAAGCTGCTTCTGGCCGGGTCTCGCCAGTTTCCACCTTTCTTCCGGGGTGGACGCACGCCAAACGACGCAGTTATTTACCCACAGAGAGCGACACGCCACGCGGCGATAAGTGCCGGTGTTTTCGCGCGACGGCAACGTGCGACGTGCAGCGTGCCGCGACCCCAACGTGCCTCCGCGCCTCACACCCGCGTTTTCCTCGGGCCGCCTCCGACGCATTTACGCATAACGCAACACCTCGCAGCCTTTGTGCCATCGTCACTGCTACCGTAAGTAAGAGAACCATGTTTTTGCATATCAATACATACATTGCATATGACGAGTTGCGTCATCTTTCAAGTTCTATAACCATTCAACCCACAGAGGACCAAGGATAAACAAACAGCATTATAGTAGAGAATAAGTTGCTCTTTCTAATGATGCAGTTGAAATTAAAATCTGAGTCAACCTCTATAAAGATATTTGCCTGCAAATTTGGTCAAATATAGTGTTCTGATTTTGTGGAGGCAACTTTCTGGTCCATTATCTCAGGAAGTACAAAAGATACAGTTTTTTTTCATTATTACACTGGCTTGCCCAGCAGAACATACACTCAAAATCAGAATAACAATGTGTAAAAAGGCTTTGTCGTTCAATAGGAATTCCCGAAATTGACCTGACATTTCTTGTCTGCCTTAACAAAAATTAAAAAAAAAAAAAAAAAAACTACTCAAGCTTTACTCATGAAAATATTACTTTTGAATTATCTGCGCAAAATTGATCGTATTTCTCCACGCCATAAATGGATGTGACACAACTTCAGCACTCTTCGGTCAGGGAAAGAAGAAGGTGGTCAATCTACTGGTCAAAAATAAATGTCTTCTGGAAGATATCAAACCTTTCTTAGAGCATGACCCTCAAGCTGAAGCAATTGTCGTTGCTGCCCTTCGATTTTTAACAACCCTCTATGGAGGTAGGGCAGGAGACACTTTAGACAAATTGCGATTCGACCTGTTTTCCAAAGCGAATGTGAAATCCAGAATCACCCTAGTATCCCTACCACCAACATCGGAAGCAGCTCGCCAGCGTTGCTTGAGGACCTACTTACAAGTACAAGTGGATAGGACACCAGATGGATCCGCTTCTCTGGGGATGTCAGGCTTCAGAGTTTGGTCTTGGCCCCGTTCTTACCTCCAAAGAACCAACTCCACAGTCTCTTCTCTTAACAATTTCCTGCAAATGCAACAAGGGCTGTGCAGGTAGTTGTGGGTGTCGGAAGGCTGGTATTAAGTGCTCATTAATTTGTGTCAACTGCAAGGGGATCTCATGCACTAACTCCGTCCAACCAGATGAAACTGACGAACCATATGTTGACGAGGACCTGGACTGCATATATGAGGTGACGAAAATTACTGACTTTGACGAGCCGAGTGGCGGGGCGTCGGACTCGGAAATTACAGACTTTGAGGAGCCGAGTGGTGCAATGACAGTCAAACGTCGACGTATGTGAAATTTGTGTACATACCTACTTTTACCCTTTTCATCTCATACATTTCTGTAAAATTATGTAATTACGAAATATAATAACCACTACGTAATTTCAAGGAATGTCTCTCTCTTCAGCCTCCTTCATATCAGTTGAATGGGTATCACTATATTACATCGAGGTTTAAGAACGGAAACCACGTATCTGACAAAAGACAAATTTTACAGGGAGCTAAAAATATAACTTTTTAATAAAAATTTTGATTGCTTTGATTTTTGTATTTAGAGCACAATCATTTATTACTCTCAGGTCGTGCATTGTCTTTTTTGCATCATTTTGTTATAACATACATTTTTTTCACTTACAAGTTTCTTTGAGCCAGGACTTTTTCTGAGATCTGTCAAATACGAGGTCTCAGTTCTCAATCCTCGATATACGAAAAACTTTTTTAATATTTATTTTCAAATTTTACGAAATTTTAATATTTTATTCTATTATTATATTAAATAAGTACAAGACAATGGGTTGCTATAGTTCTGTATTTAAAAGAGTGTACATTAGAATTACTGAAGAACTACATTTGAAATTGTCTTCATTGATATTGAGAAATGGTCCAACTTTAATGAGGAGCTGTACACAAATGGGTGGTCCAATAAATTTACCTCTGATTTAATCGAATGCAGAATTTATCTCTCGATATCTTTTTTATGAACGACATTATTGATAGGTGGGTTAGTTTAAAAGATGTTACCAAAAAAGAGAGGTTAAAACGAAAATTTTTCATGAACATGTAAAATTGGTACAATTTTGAAGAACACTAGAATGGAAACGGGTGGTCCAAAAAATATGCGGATGGTCTCATTCAATGCAGAATTTCATGCTCTACAATTTTTAATTCTACTATGTTTTCGATATTGTGACTCATTTACGAGATATAATCACAAAACCGAAGAAATACTCCTTTTTCGGGTACATAGGGCTATCGGCGTGAACTGAACCCCTTTTCAACATTTACAAGTGTTTCTGCAACTTCAGCCAATTCCTTTTCATTGCAATTTCTGTGCATAAGGCAAGCAAGTAAGAAATGATTTTATATTGCCGTCAACTTGGAGTCTTGTAAGGTCTTAGAAACTATCTCATCTGTCTTAATTGCGGACCTCTTTCTTCTTTTCCCACCTAGATTCAAAACTAGTCGGTGCCCATGA
This sequence comes from Schistocerca serialis cubense, assembly GCF_023864345.2. Lineage (NCBI taxonomy): Eukaryota > Metazoa > Arthropoda > Insecta > Orthoptera > Acrididae > Schistocerca > Schistocerca serialis. The sequence goes on along the minus strand of NC_064639.1, from coordinate 662,439,122 downwards.
TATTCTGTGTCATCTCTGAGAATTTTTACTAAGGAGTAAAAAATTTGGATGAACCTTCGAAATTAATGTATTTATCCTCCGATTCCATTCTTATGAAACGTTGTTGGTGCGGTGACGCCTTCCTGCGCAGTTTCATATATCTCTTGGCATGTCTTCATTATCCAGCCATTGTTCAACAAAATAGTCGTAAAAATCCTGCAGTTTTTCATTATCTCGCGTGCTCTCCTGAATGCATAGCCAGCCATCATCTAACATGTCGAGGGGCATGTGAGCCAAAGCGGAACACCATCTTACGCGAAAACGAATTTCTTCGTTTTCCTTGTAGGCAGCAACAAGGCCGCAATTCTGCACTTGCCTCCACAACCACTGATTGAAATGGCAGTTGCAGGAAACAAATGTGTTACTGATGCGATGATTGCAGCTTCAAAATCCATCATGATAGCTGTAGGAATCCACCCAGGTACATTGCTCTCAACAGCTGTGAAAAAGCGATCGAACGTTTCTCGTTTTTTATTGGGTAGCACGGCGTACACGGTTGGAACTGTGTTAGTTTCCTGCTCAGAACTAGAAATATCGGCATGAATATAAATAACTTTCCAAACTGCTTGCTGGAGCTTTTGAACGTTCCATCGACAAAGAACGAATTGCAGTCTGTTAAACAGGATTCTCCCCTTTCGCTGGCGAAAACCAATATCCTATCATTTGGTCCTCTGTTGTCATCTGCAAGTAAAAATTTGCTCCCATCAAAGCAAATGATGTTCTTGCAGAAATATTCCTGCAGCATCGGTCGGATCTTGTGTAGATCCCATGCGTTTTGCCTGATGCGTTGCAGCGATCGTTTTGCACTCCTGTGTGACGGCTGTGATGTGGCGATGCAGTACTGAACTGCGGTGTGCTACCTGTTTGGTGTCCCTGGAGGTTCGTTTGAGCAGTTACCAGAAAGCGCCAGACAACAGGCTGTACTGCGCATGCGCAGCTACGATGACGTAGGCAGCCCGTGATTGGTGCTTGCTCTGCTCATACGCTTTTCGTCGTATTTCTGGTGGGGCATCACGTGACCATGTGTAGCTGTGCCGCGTGGCATCTTGTTGAGATGACATACTGAGTTGTACTTAGAGCAATTGTTGTATCATATCGTATCATATCCCACACAGATAAAGGATGCAAATAAGGAAGCAGTTCTTGGCAAAATATCATTTCAAAATTAGGCTCCACAGCTCGAAGTACCATAAAATTTTGCTAATGGGTGACTATTAGATTTTTTTTTTAATTAGTACTCTGCAATATTGTTATGTAGCATTTCCAACAGGTTTACATCTACACAGCACTGCAAAAAGCTACTAGGATGGAATACAAATTACTTGCAACAAAAGAAGAGACAGTTTCTTGTGTAGCTTACACCGGAATAAAGGACAATAAATTTCATGACTATTTCAAAATGTGAAAAAATTAACATGGTTGTCTGTGAGGCAAAGAAACTGTACAACTGACTCTAGGAAAAATTTTGAAGCCATGTGGGGAGTTATAACGATAAAACATGGTATGCTGCCAGTCTAAAATTTAGCATAGAACGGCATTCTATAAATTTAAGACGTGAACACAAATTAAGAAATAACTTCAGGCCCAGAAGAAGTACTAGACAAATGCCTTGTGATCGAAAAACACTTTCGCAGAAGGCAGATCTATAAAATTCTGCTACAGCTGTCATTATATTTGAAACAAAATATTTAGTTCAAAACTACTGACCAAATTTGCCCACTTTGCTTTAAGTCAATGTTTACGTATGTTCGTACGTATATAGCATTAAGAGATCTTACAGTGTCATAAAAGGAACAGGACATCAGAGACTACTCCAGCAGAATCGGAATTTCATAAACCATTCTAAAATGCTTCATTCCGCTCTAATTGCACATGTCTATGTCCAGATGGACTCTGAAGTACCTGATATTCAGCTTTTCATGTGGTTCTCGTGATACCAATTTTGTTGGAGGTCCAGTACTGTATTCTTATGTTTGGTTCTTTATTATGGTATAACGTCATTCGTCCCAGAAAATGAAAATTTGCACTTTAAATTGAACGAGGTTGAAAGTAGCCAATAGCGCGGAATGAAACACTTCGTTTCAAATAAACTAACTGCCTCAGCGGAAAAAAAAATTAACTGAAGCAAATTTCTCTATAAAACAGACAGAAATAGCTTCATTAAGACATTAATGGTTGATTGCTAATAACGTGGAAATAATATAAAATCGGAAAATTGAAACTACTAACTTATTTTGGTCTTTCATAGTTATGAGAATGTATATTAATTCATTTGATGCCTCCCGGCCACAGAAATCTGTTTTGTTTTCATTTGACGTGGGAGCTGTAAACGAAGACACGAAATATATACACGGCTACGGGTCACGTGGGGAAGACCCCCCCCCCCCCACTATAACTCAGCTTGCTCTGGGGCATGCGCGAATCTGGCAGTTTGGGCGCGCCAGGAAAATTTTTCCGGGTAGCTTCTGGCTACTTGCTGCTACTGCTCATACACCGAACAGCCACGCTCCAAGTAGCCAGAAGCGGGAGGAAGGCACTGCTCATACGCGAATTCAGCTCTGCGCATGCGCACGAGCCCGCTGGCAACTGCTCATACGAAGCTCCTGTAGACCGCCCGCTACCTGTTCGGCCGGGCCTCCTCACAAATGTCGCTCCTCACAACTGTCGCTCCTCACAAGTGTCGCAACCCCCATGCAGCAGCTAATAGAACAGTTTTTTGCGGTATTTTTAATAAGCTGTACAGCCCCATTAATTATGCATTTGCCCTATCTGTACATATAGCAAATCAGTTGTCCCACGGTATTTTATTTTCTTCAAGAAAATAATTCAGAAGACGAAATACCGGTTGTCCATAATTAAAGTTCCGGTTCCAAAACGCTGTAGAAAGAGAACTACTGTTCAGAATGACGTCAGATGTAAACAGTATATTATTGACGTAGGGGGCAATATTGCGAAACAAAAAGAAAATTAACGCAAGTTTTATCAATAGAGGACGCTTAAGCGTCAGAATACACACACCAAAAGGCGCGCGGCGCCCGGCTGTTCCTCAGTTTGCGTCCGAGACGCCCAACATAACTGTGTCCATGAAGTATCGCGCGCTGCTAGTAAAGCTCTTTTCCAAGAACCGTGACTGTGCGCCAATAGGCGTGCAGAAGTTCCGGACACTCAAGTGTATGAAAAAAGCCTTTGGACCGATGTCTGCTACGGGGCTGGAGAAAACGATTACAAAATTCGAAATGACAGGTTCTTTTGAAGCGCAATCTGACAGAGGACGGGAAAGCATCTCGTCCGACTTCTGTCGAAGATGTGGCAACAACTTCATAGAAGAGGTGTACAAACATGCAGTGCTCGAGGAACTGCACGAACGTTGGACATGCCTACGAGCAAGGTGCGTAAAATCCTACGAACCATCCAGAAGTGTTATCCACACAAAATCACCCTCTTCAGGAGCTGAATTCAGCAAGACAAACTTTCGCTCTGGAATTTCTTGCTCGCATGGAGGTGGACAATGAATGGCCGTGGAACACCCTGTGGGCAGACGAAGCCCGTTTCCATCTTCAAGGACATGTCAATACGCAGAATTGCAGAATACGGGCAATTGAAAATCCGCACGCACATCAACTGGTACTACTTCATTCTGGAAAGGTGAATGTGTGCTGCGGGTTGACGGCATGTTCATCGTAACGCCGTATTTTTCAAGATGAATCCTGCGGGTCTTGTTACCTGTACCATCACTGGTAAACGCTTTGAGCGCCTTTTGAGGACCAACGTCATTCCAACTCTTCAACAGTGTGGATGTGTAGGTAGGAACACTTTTTATGTACGATGGCGCTCCTCCACACACTCCATAGTAACGGTGGACAGCGTATTGCAATGTCTTACACTAATCAAACGGCAATTAGAAATTGATATCATTTTGCTTTTTATGCGGTTTTTGGCCTCAGGACAATTAAAAAACGATAATTCTCGTCCGATGTGGTACGACAGTGCCATAATGAATGGGCCTACCCAACTGAAAGTGCCACAGCTTTTGACTTCCGAACTTGTGCAGTCACGCACACTGAACAGTATGGATCCCGTAATGTGCAGCTCAAACCACAACTGTCTTATTGCGATTCATCTGTCATTTGGAGACGACCCACGTACGATATGACCCCTGTAGCGCCACCTACTGGTCAAATTTTCGTTAATTTTTTTTTTTTTTGTTATTGTTGTTTATTGACGTTTCACCATCCGTCAATAACATGCTGCTCAAATTTGACGTCATTCTGTGCAGTGGTTTCTTTTCTATAGCGTTTTCAAATTGGAATTTAAATTACGGACACCCTGTACACTCTAAGATAAAAAACCAACGCATCACGAAAGAATGGCCCGAGTGGGTCGGCAATCGGTTGATGTGATGTACATGCACAGACAAACAACTCATTACATTCTCAGAAAACTTGGATGATTTATTAAAGAATGAATGAATGAGCGTATGGCATTGGTGGCCGGGAGACCCCTCGCGGGGCGGTTCGACCGCCGCTCCACAAGTTCTTTAACGCCACTACGGCGACTTGCGAGTGAATGAGGATGAAATGATGATAAAAAACACACAACAACCAGTCATCTCGAGGCGGAAAAAATCTCTAACCCGCCCGGAATCGAACCCGGGACCCCGCGTGCGGGAAGCGAGGACTCTACCGCAAGACCACGAACCGCAGCCGGCCGAAGTGGCCGTTCGGTTAAAGGCGCTGCAGTCTGGAACCGCAAGACCGCTACGGTCGCAGGTTCGAATCCTGCCTCGGGCATGGATGTTTGTGATGTCCTTAGGTTAGTTAGGTTTAACTAGTTCTAAGTTCTAGGGGACTAATGACCTCAGCAGTTGAGTCCCATAGTGCTCAGAGCCATTTTTTGAACCACGAACCGCGGACATCTATAATTCAGGAAGAACTTCACAGACTGAGCCAGTCAGGAACGCGTTGGTCCACCTTTGGCTCATATGGAAACAGTTATTCGGTTTGTCATTGATTGATAGAGTTGTTGGCTGTCCCTCTGAGGGATATCGTGTCAAATTCTGACTACTGGCGCGTTAGATCGTCACGTTGGAGACACTGCCCGTAATGCTCCAAAAGTTCTCAATTGGGGAGAGATTCAGCGACTCTGTTCGCCAAGGTAGGGTATAGCAAGCACGAACACAGTCGGTAGAAACTCTCGCTGTGTACCGGGGTTATTTTCTCAAAGCTTCGTATCTCCGTCTCATCTTCATCTACGTCCAATTCCCTAATATAGCCTTCGTCTCCCTTGAATAGACCCTCTACATACTCCTTCCACTTTTCAGCTTTCCCTTCTTTGCGTAGGGCAGCTTTTCCATCTGAGTTCTTGACATTCTCTTTTCCCGAAAGGACTCTAATTTTCCTGTAGCCGGTATCTATCTTTCCCTAGTGAAACGTGCTTCTAAATCTTTACATCTTTCCTAGCCATTCCTGCATAGCCATTTTGCACTTCCTGTCGATCTCCCCTTTTAAATAATTTTTGAGAACATTTCTCTTAGAGAACGGCGTTTTCTATTACTTTACATAAACAGTCACAACCGCAATAAACATTATTTTTAGGGTGCCGGTTTAGGTCTGTTTTGGACAATCTTCAGACCTCATACCATGACGGTAGGCGGTGGCCGTGGACAGAGAAGGCGCTACGCTCCACGAACGCTAACCGCTTTTTTAAACGTTTGTATTCTCTTTCGCCTGTTTCATTTGCTGCATTTTTCACTTTACTCTTTTCATCAATTGAATTCAGTATCCCTTGTTACCAAAGGAGTTATACTTGTCCTTCTTTTTATACCTATTTGATACTCTGCTGCCTTCACCATTTCATCTCGTAAGGCTACCCATTCGTCTTCTACTGCATTCCTTTCCCCTTTTCTAGTCAGCTGTTGCCTAATGCTCCTTCTGAAGCTCTCAACAACCTCTGGTTCTTTCAAACATGAAACATGTCCTCGAGAGAAAGTACGGCTGTAATTCTGCCTTGCTTTAAGCTGTTCTAACAAGGGAACCTCCCCATCGCACGTTCCTCAGATTTAGTTATAGGTTGGCACATTCGATACGCCTTGAAAAACTAAACACAGATCAATCGAGAAAACAGGAAGAAGTTGTGTGGAACTATGAAAAAATAAGCAAAATATACAAACTGAGTAGTCCATGTGCATGATAAGCAACATCAAGGGTAGTGCGAGATCAGGAGCGTCGTGGTCTCGTGGTTAGCGTGAGCAGCTGCGGAATGAGAGGTCCTTGGTTCAAGTCTACACTCGGATGAAAATTTTTACTCTCTTTATTTTCGCAAAGTTATGATCTGCCTGTTCGTTCATGGACGTCTCTGTTTACTGTAATAAGTTTAGTGTCTGTGTTTTGCGACTGCACCGCAAAACCGCGCGATTAGTGGACGAAAGGACGTGCCTCTCCAATAGGAACCGAAAACATTTGATCGCAAGGTCATAGGTCAACCGATTCCTCCACAGGAAAACACGTCTGATATATTCTGTACGACACTGGCGACGGCATGTGCGTCATATGACAGAAATATGTTGTCGACTCACCTAACTTGTACACTTGGCGAATGGGTAAAAAGATTCTTCTACCTTGCCCGATTTAGGTTTTCTTGTGGATGTGATAATCACTCCCAAAAAAGTGATGAAAACATAAGCGTTTGTCACATGATGAAAACATAAGCGTTTGTCACATAAACTGAAAGTTAAAAAGTTAATCTTTTCACCCGAGGGAAGGCTTGAACCAAGGACCTCTCGTTCCGCAGCTGCTCAGGCTAACCACGGGACCACGGCAACCACATGCTTCCTTTTTACTTGTAGTTGCCTATGTTGCGAATGGACTACTCAGTTTGTATATTTTGCTTATTTTTTCATAGTTCCGCACAACTTCTTCCTGTTTTCTCGATTGATCTGTGTTCGGTTTTTCAAGGCCTATCCACTGTGCCAACTTATAACTAAATCTGAGGGGGGTGCGATTGGGAGGTTCCCTTGTCAGTACCAACACAGCAAAGTAGTTTTGGTTGCTATCAGAAGGCCACATGAGCCTAACATATAGACTGTTGCCCCTACAACTACTAAAAAGATTACTGCCTCTCTTCAGAGACCAACTTTTGTCTGGCCTCTCGTAACAGATACCCCTCTGCTGTGGTTGCACCTACGATACGGCACGCAAGCCACCCCACCGGCAGCAATGTCCTTGACTCATATGGGGTAAAGATAAGACACTGTAACTGGCGAGATCGTGCCTTGTTTTGTAAATTTTCTTTCTCTAGCGGGTTAGATTGCGCTAATTTCAGATTTTATAAAATTTTCTTTCATCTTTTGGAGGACACATTCCATTGACTTTTTTGGAGTGCCGCGGAAGTGATACGAACAGAGTATGATAAGTTTAAAGTTATATTTTTTTCTTTTTAAAATTGGAAAATAACTGTTAACACTTTAATAAATATAAAATGGATAAACGCACAAGGCACGAAAACGGCACAGTCGAGGGAGACTCTGCACGGAGGAGAAGACATCGAATTAGAACATGATCAGGTGATGATTTGTCGTAGTATTTCAAATTCTGAATTAAGTAATCCTGATAATAGTAGTGTTCAGGTGGCCTCTAGTTTGATCGAGATGAATTCCAAAGTGGTGAAAGAGACTGACCCGCTAGGTGAGACACAAGGAACGCTGGAAAATGCAGCAATTGCCTGCCTGACCACTGACCCCTTTCAGGTTTTGCTCATCCGTACTGAAAGCTTCGAAAAGAAGCCGTTGACATTGTGTTAGACGAACATAATTAGCCAAGGTTACTGTCAGCAAATAAGCAATAGTAATAATAAAATACCGATCTTATCTGTTCAGAATTTTAGGGTGACTGGAGCCTTGGGGGCTCAACCTCAGACAATAAAATGGCAGGCACTGTTACGTCTGGACGTACGGGGGGAAAGACTAAAATGCACTTTCTGTGCGTACCTCGATTATCGGTACAATGTATGTGGGGCTGGGATTTTTTTCGTGAGAGGAAAGATCTCTCGGCGGGATATTGCCTCCAAGAGGACTCTGGGAAATCTATAAGGCTGAACCTATTAAAGACCCCTCAATTAAATGACAAACACTGTCAGCACGTTATTTTAAAGTCCGTACGGAATATTAATTCCGAGAATTGCCCATTAGAAGCCTTAGAACAGACAAAGCCGGATTTAATACCATACAATAGAAGGTATTAGAAACGGAAATTTTAACAGACCAACAGAGAAATGAATTATCTCGGATGCTGTGTCAGTTCGTACAAGTTTTTGAAGAAAAACCCAGAATTATGAAAGGGTACGTGTATAAAACGGATGTACATCGTCATGAAACATTTTGTTGTGCCTCCTACTCAATCCCCTGGACAAAAAAGGAAACGGTTGCCAAAGAAATTCGTAAGATGACTGGCAGATAATCGAACCATCCAATTCACCTTATAATAGCCCTCTGTTAGCCGTGACCAAACAAGTTGGGAGTATAGATTGGTTTTGGACCCACATGACATAATTAAGATTATTGCCCCGCTGTGTACTCGGCCTGAGAACATAGAGGAGTTATTGCAAAAGTTCCAAGGTGTCAAATTCCCACCTCCCATAGATTTAAATTTGTCATACTGGGAGGTCCCGTTAGCAGAGATATAGAGAAAATACATGGCCATAATTTTTGCTGGTCGAAGTTATCAGTTCAAAGTGATGCTATTTGGATTAAATGTCAGCGGCTCTGTACACTGTCTCGGAACTAGAGGTGATAGATAGAGTCACTTTATATGTAGATGACCAGTTAATAACCACAGAGACTAGGGGGGCCATCTAGAGAAAATGGAAAAAGTTTTTCAGAAATTTCGTCATCGCAAACTTAACAAAAGTCCAGATTAAATTCTTGGGACACATTGTAGCTCATACAGGAACCCGAGCGGAGCCAAAGAAATCAGATGCTATTGGAAATTTCGCTCATTCCACTTCGAAAACCCAACTGAAATCCTTTTTGGGCCTTGCATCACTTTTTCGTAAATTCATACCAAATCAGTTATTAAATAACGATCATATGTTAAGATTACTCAGAAAAAACAATCCCTGGTAATGGACAGATAAGTGGCCGGAAAATTTCGAAGCCAATGATCACGGGGCTGGGCGTTTGTTGTACCAAATTGAACAAAAATGTAACGAACAAGAGATGAAAGTCATCGGTTTCGCCAGTAGGATTTTATTAGAATGTGAACGGACTTACACAGTGACTGTGCCGGAAGTATTAGCTGTTAAATGTGCGTTGGAAAAATTCAACTAATTTACGTACGGCAAACAAATAGAATTCCACAATTTTAAGTCTTGTTAATAAATGAAAACCGTTTAAACGGTATTACTTACATACGTGTCATAATATGGCCAAATTGTAGGACGATAATACGCAATGGATTTATGAAGTAAGAATTAAGGTATTGGGGGGGGGGGGGGGGGAGAGAGATCGCAAAGTATCAGTTAAATGATGACATACTTTATCATAGTAATGATAGGTCAGGTAACAGGTGGCGAATTTGTATCCCCTCTAAATGTGTCATGAACTATATGTGATTCACCCCTTACATCAGATATGCTCAACAATATTCATGTGTGGAGAGCTTTGTGGACAGCGGAAGTGTTTAAATTCAGAAAGGTGTTCCTGGAGCCACTGTGTAGCAGTTCTGGACGTGTGTCATGCTGGAATTTACCAAGTCCGTCGGAATGCACAACAGACATGAATGGATGTAGGTGATATGACAGGATGCCTACGTGCGTGTCACCTGTCAGAGTCGTATCTAGACGTATCAGAGGTCCTGTATCACTCCCACTGCACGCGCCACAAATCATTACAGAGCCTTCACCATCTTGAACAGTCCCCTGCTGATATGCAGGGCCCATGGGTTCATGAGGTTGTCTCCATACCCATACATGCCCATCCACTCGATACAATTTGAAACGAGACTCGTCAGAGCAGGCAACAAAAAGTGGGCGACGTACCAAGCATTCTTGAGGTTTCACTCCAAGGAGGTAAAAAACAGAGGGGTGGTGACATTACATCACAAACTTGAAACCGACATCCGCCAACTTAACTAGCCCAAAACATTAGGTTCACCGCATTCATACCCCCCCCCCCTCCCCCCACGTCACCGCGGTGACACTTCCCCGTGACGTCACTGTGTTGTATTACTAGAGCAAATACGCATTCAAGAACAGAAAAACGTTCGAAATCGCATTCAAAATGGTTCAAATGGCTCTGAGTACTATGGGACGTAACTGCTGTGCTCATCAGTCCCCTAGAACTTAGAACTACTTAAACCTAACTAACCGAAGGACATCACACACATCCATGCCCGAGGCAGGATTCGAACCTGCGACCGTAGTGGTCGCGCAGTTCGAGACTGTAGCGCCTAGAACCGCTCGGCCACTCAGGCCGGCTACCTCATTCCTGACGCTACATTATTCATGCAAGCTCTCTAATTTTTAGCAGTTATTGCGCACAGACTACAGAAATAATGAACAAGAAGCACTCATAAACAGTAGCCTGCTAATGTTTTGGGCTAATTAAAATAGCGCCCACTCTGGCTTCAAAACAACATACAGTGTTAAGTCTGTAGTGACACCTTCCTTCTTTTTTCACCTCCATGGTTCATTCGCAGCGACTGCAAGAGATTAATTACTATGACCGCTGACATAAACATTTCTAAATAATTACGGGACAAGCCCAGCCAAGTTATTTAGTGTGAAATACATGGACTTTCCCAGACTAGACTACAAATAAAAACTGGTTTATTGCAGAACTGTGACTTTAACTAACTAGTTAACGAAATAATGCAAGCTCTCCCAATACCAGCTTTATTAACACACATTAATGTGTGCAGTAAACAGGAGGATAACGACATATTTTTCTCACTCAGATCGTAAATCGACGCCCCATGCAAAACGAAGCATTATTTTTTTAAGAAACTGAGCAACTTCCTGTTACAATATCTTATCTAAATTGCATCTCGAGGTCCTAGTCAGGTTGGGTCGGAGAAATAAACATTACGTTCATTCAGGGAGGGGTTCAACCAGAAGACAGTATCGATTAGAATAATGTCCTATACATGATTGATGAATGGTGCATGCTCCGTCAGTTGACCCTGAATGGAAATAAATTTAACATATTGCGCATACACAGGAAAAAATCCAGTACTATACAACTACAGTACTAATGACAAATTGCTGGAAACAGTGTCAACCTTAAAATAACTAGAGTACCTATCCAGAACGACCTTAAGGGGAATGACCACACCCAAACAAACAACTACAGTACTAATGACAAATTACTGGAAACAGTGTCAACCTTAAAATAACTAGAGTACCTATCCAGAACGACCTTAAGCGGAATGACCACACCCAAACAAACAGTATGGGAAGCTTATGCCACACTGGAAGTCATAGAAAGGATCTTAAGGAAATGTAACTCATCCACGACGGAAGTGTCTAACACGGCGCTTGTTCGACGATTGTTGAGTATTGTTCATCAATCTGGGATTCTTACCTGTTAGGACTGATGTAAGAGAGAGAAAATCCAACGAACAGCAGCGTGTTTCGTCACGCAATCCTCCTACGTACTGTACATCACTCAAAATGTAAACGACGAGAAAATTCGAGACGTTAAAGTAATACGCAAAATTACCGACTATTATTATTTCCACGTGCCACCCGCGAGATGAACAGGGAATGGAGGATCAGTTAGTGGTGCCAGAAGTACCCTCCGCCACAAACCTTTAGGTTTTTTGCGGAGTAGGATGTAGATATAGAAAGTGTGCGCGTGTATTTTCTATCGTTTAAGTATTATGCCCAAAGAACAGGAAACTGAGGCAGTTTAAGAAGAGTGAGTGGATACGTGCGAGGAACACTAAAAGTTTATAGTAAAGGACATAAATATTTAATTGACGGTGTGGAAAGAACCGTAAAGAGAGTGCAGAGTACTGGATGTCCATTTTTAATGTGTGAAAGTAAAGTGCTACATATCGTATTACGCTTTTTCAGAAAAAGAATATTACGGTCTGGAAAATCCTTTATGTAAATGTTGCTGTGGATGGTAGAATATATAAGTACTAGAGTGTGTACGTAGTACACCTAATCCGTTGTGCTTAGTAATGAATAAACGACCGTCGACTTGCTTTAATATAAAATGTGTGTGCCATCTTATGTGAATGAAACCTTTGTCTGTGGGCTTTTAGTCTCCGTATCCACTAAACATCCCATCAAAGCCTGTTCTACATGTATTAGAAACTGCTATATTCGATGGTTTCATCAGTCATCTAAGTTCATCAATAATTTTACCGATGAATTACATAATATTAAAAAAAAGGAGAATCAGCATCACTCACCGTTTTCATATATCACGAGGTAGGAGCTATATTTGCACACGTTTCTGGCCATAGAAAAAACGTCATACATCAGTAAAAGCAAACCACCGATAAACGGAGTAACATGGTATTCAAAACGTACAGATTACATACATCCCTCTCATATTTAATGAAAGAAATCATTTTTGAAACATTGTCGCAAGCGAAATTAAAAATCTGTTATAATTTCTTAGTGATGCTATAGCGCGTTAAGTTTAAAGAATAACAACCGACAGTGTGAATAATCGGCCACTTTTCTTGTAGATGGCCGTACATTAGTTATAAGCCTTTTTTGTAGCCAGACATAAACTCAGTTACGACGAGCAGCGTAAAAATTCTACTCGCACCAACTGTTTAAAAATTTACGAAAATTTTACAGGCGTCATTGTTGTGTAATTGAATCTTGTGTGTCCTATCGTTAAAGCAGTTTTGCCACGGAAGTGAAGATAAGAAATACCGGGAGCACATTAGTCAGGAAGTAAAATAAAGTTAAACTAAACAAACCGATAGAATTCTAGTGATTATTTTTCTCAATGGCCTTGTATGTCTGTAACCAATATCAGCAAATTTCGGTTTAAAGCCATTATTAAGTGCGCGAACACATTCACAGCTTTCGTTAAACAATGACTGCTGACGTATATCGTTCACACGTTGGTATTTGTCTCTTGTCTTATGTGACGATACAGATCAGCCTTACGTCAAACTCATTTAGTATATCGGGCGCAAAACGAGGGTGGGACGATGCCAACAAAATTGTAGGCAATGCTTCTTCCTCTTCCTCAGTTCCTTAATCAGTGCTAACAGGTCACGTAAAACGCAAAACTTTGCGCAATTTTGAAAGTAGCAAAGTATTAAAGAAAAGAAGATCACCATAAGAAGAAGAAAACAATAAAGGAATTATCTCAAATATTTCATAGGAGTGAAGTACCCTAGACTCTCGCTGCACGTATGGATGCTGGATTTTAGGCAGTCCCGAGTTACTGAGAGTGTCCGAAATTTAATTTAAACACGTACGGATTATTCTTTTATTAAATCCAAAGATACATCCATTCTCAAAGAAAACTTAGTTCTTGAGTGTGCACGTACATTGCATTAGCACACATTATGAAATACGTCCCGAATATTTAACTGTCACAATGATCGTACACGACGCTGGCACGCAGCTGTTTTACAAGCATTGCGTTAAGTATTGCATGCATGTGCTTGTTGCATACCGTACTCCAGGAAGATGTTTACAGTTTCGGCATCAGCAGTGTGAGAGATCTTCATGCTCTCTGCTCCCATTTCCTCTCCTTAATCACTATCATCGTAACTTTTCTTAACACTTTTATTTCCTCATCTGTTGAAATTTGCCCGTCTCACATATTTCCTCGTTCAGCCACTTAGCAACATATTCTTCGTCGGTTTCTTTCTCGTCCTCCTGGAATGTATAGCACTGCTTAACATTGTGATTAACTGAGAGCAGTTTTGTTCACTGTAGTTCACATTGTTCTGCGCGTCATTTCTATCTGACCGACTACAGGCCGGATGTGAGACGATTACTGAGAGGCTGGGCGACTGACGTCCCGACTAACGAGAGGTTCGTTTAGTTCTTTCCCAAGATATGTAATATTTAATTGAACTGTGTTTGTTGTTGACAATGAAGATAGAAAAGTGAATTTCACTCACTGACGGAAACTAAAAGAAAATACCGGTTAGAATGAATCGTGTATGTTTGTAATATTAAAGATTAATGTCGGCCAGGAAATTTGATGAATCAGCGTAAATTGGCTATAATCGCTGCGGATTAAGTAGTTTATGAAAAGTACTTACACAGAAACGCGTGTAATGAACATAAAATGTTTTAAATATTGTTTGGAGAGCTATAAATAGAAAAGTTGTAATTTTGTCCAACAGCAAATCTGAAGTTACTGCACTTTCCTTTTGAGGAATACGTAAATTTACATACAGTTTATGTTGGAATAAGATAAATCTTGGCCGGATAGTAAGGCTGGTGATCTCCCACCTCAGAAATTTTTTCGAGTGCTTAGTAAAACCCAAATTGGTGAATTGTAAATAATTATCATCTATAGGGTGATCTGGTGCATCGTGTCTGAACTATGCACTGTCGCTATTCGAGCAATAAACGATTGTTTGGAGGATTGTGGAGCAAATCCGAGACGTATACATTTCAGCTGAACTGTAAATGGGCTGTTGCTCAGAGTGTCAGAAGGGTTGTGTGGTGGTCCACACGGTGGTGTCACAATACAGCCGTCATTGTAAGGTATTATTTTTTCCATTTTTGACAGTCACTCTTTATGATACAATCATGACCGGTTCGGTCCACAAAGGCCATCTCCAGATGCTTGGGTGACGTTTGATGAACGTGTGTTCATGTGAATGCCACCCACTGCATCTGAAGGTGGCTTCTGAAGGCCGAAACGGTTATGATTGTAACACAAAAAAGTGACTGTGTCAAAAATGAAAAAAAAGTACCTTACAACAAGTCAACCACCGTCTCCGCAAATTGAATGCCGTTTCTTCCACAAACAGCTGTTACTGTGGGGAAGGAGCAGAACTTTGTTTGTCAGTTTTCATTGCTGCCTCAGTGGATTTACTAATTTTCCGTGCCTTTGTCATTGCAATTCGTTTTTGAGGTAATTACTCTAGGCTTAAAAGTATGCCAATATTGTTTCGTATAGATGGGGAAAGTATTCGTTTAGAATGTGTCATGGACTACGAATATGCCGCTGCAGCTCCTGACTTCGGGACTTACAAATTTTTTTCTGAAATGAACTTGAAAACATTACGTCGAAAATTAATTTTGCGTTTTTAAAATAGAATTCCACACCGTAAGTAAGACTTTTAGTGGCTATAAGTGGCCTTTTAGGCTGGCATAAAAATATTTAATAGAAATGCACATCCATTTTCGTTGCAGTTTTATCGATTTTGTAATTCAGTATTTATGGTAACATCTGAATAGTCATTATAAGATCTTCTGTGGAAGACTTCTATTCCAGAGTGTGTAGTACAGAACGGAAATAACCATCACTGTTAACTGCAGCCTGAATTTTCAGTTGTGTAGTTCGAACCTCTTACATGAGTTAATTTCGGTTGGTCTACGAGCGAGATGGATAGGTTGCAGAGGTCCGTTGGTATTCACCTATCTCCAATCAGACCAATAGTAGCTAAAACACGTGTAGAGTAGGCCTCTCTCAGTGATGTATAGAGGACAACGATGTACGTACTATCCCGCCTGGGAAGCTGTCAAACTTTGTGCATGCACAACGCAAGTGTCCGCAAACATCGTCGATATCAAAAGGCGTAATACCAGTATGTCATGAATGAGGATCCTAGGCATCGACGAGCATGTACTGCACAACACAATTCGTCTGCAAGACGGGATATCTGTCATCTTATCTGCGTGACCATGAGGACCGTTCAATTTCGTTCACGTTTCAGTCTCTCCTGCAGATTGTCAAACATGTTTCTGAATCTTGCGCGGTGAGCGCAATTTGGCCGCTTATACAACTGTGTGGCAAACGCCACAGATTATGATTCCGGACAGCACTGGGCGCAGTATTCAGTCGCGACCTCTTGAAAACTGTTCTACATCTACAGGAGTACTCTGCAAGTCATTGTACAGCGCATACGGAGAGTACATAGCATAGTAGGGTGTCTAGGGAGGGAAAAATGACTCTCTATAGGGGTCATCACATACTCAATAATTATTACACTACAATGAATATTGCGCAACAATACAGACCGTCTGTAGTCCGTTTGGACGGTTTGCGCAGTATGCTGAAGAAGACTGCCGAGCCTTAGAAGTACTCGTTCAGTACACCGCGCGTTACACGGTGTAACAAAAAGTAAACATTCCTCCACTCGTAGAAGAAGAAAATGTTATAGGGAGATGGTTTCCATGCATTATCCCCCGTCATATGGAACCACTGATGCGCTGATGCATCCCGGGAGAACTGTGTATTGTTTCACAGCCGTATACGAAGGCTGTACGCACAGAGCCGGTTTAAATCCCAAACGACGTGAGCCGCTGCTTGGGGCGTCACACAAAGAGAGGCGCCACAGCTGTAAGATTTTGTACAGGGCATATCACAATTAGTAGCAGCCGACTGCAGCGCTACGCTGAGATTTTTATACACTTTACAGTGCATATCACAATTAGTAGCGAAAAATGATAAATGGGCGCCAAGTTGCTTGTATGGAAAAATGTGCCCAAAGGGCCCTGCATACACAACATCTTTCAGATGCCCCCTTAAATAAAAGTCTAGTGGTTTTAGGGTACGGAGAGGCTGGAGACCAAGGAATTGGTCCACCTCTGCCTGACACGAATCTCTCGCCCGGCGCAAAGGCCCAAGCGACAGGAGAAAAACGCATATAATAAATTTTCTTGAGACTCACAGTCTTGTGTGCACGAAGCAGCGTGGTTTTAGAAATCACAGCTCGTGCGAAACGCAGCTTGCCCTTTTCTTAGATGATATACTGCGAACTATGGGTGAAGGGCAGCAGGCAGATTCCATATTTCTAGATTTCCGTAACTAGATTTCCGTAAAGCATTTTACACGGTGCCAAACTGCCGACAGTTAAAGAAGGTACGAGAATATGGAACAGGTACACAGATATGTGAGTGCCTCGAAGACTTCTTAAGTTATAGAACCCAGTACGTTGTCCTCTACGGCGAATGTTCATCAGAGATACCGTTATGGTCAGAAGTGCCACAGGGAAGTGGGGCATGACCGCTCTTATTATTTAAATATATATAAATGAATTAGCGGACAGAGTGGGCAGCAATCTGTTGTTGTTTGCTGACAGTGCTGTGTTGTACAGTTCGGTGTTGAAGTTGAGTGATTGTAGGAGGATGCAAGATGACTTAGCCCAAATTTCTATTTGTTGTGATGAATGGCAGCTAGCTCTAAATGTATAAAAATGGAAGTTAATGCTGGTGAGTAGGAAAAACAAATTCTTAATGTTCGGATACTGCATTAATAGTGCCCTGTTTGACACCGTCACATAGTTTAAATATCTGGGTGTAACGTTGCAAAGTGGTATGAAATGGAGTGAGAATGTGCGGATTCTGGCAGGAAAGGCGAATTGTCGACTTTGGTTTATTGGGAGAATTTTAGGAGAGTGTGGTTCATCTGTGGAGGAGATCCCATATAGGACGCTAGGACGATCTATTCCTGAGCACTGTCCGGGTGTTTGGGATCTGTGCCAGGTCGGACTGAAGGAAGACATCGAAGGAATTCAGAGACGGGCTGTTTCATTTCTTAGTGGTAGGTTCGATTTCAAACAACATGCAAGTGTTATGGACACGCTTTCGGAAATCATATGGGTATACCTGGGGGGGAAGGCGACATTGTTTTAAAGGAACACTATTGCGAAAATGTAGAGGACCGACATTTGAATCTGACTGCGGAACGATTCTACTGCCTCCAACATGCAGTGCGCATAAGGACCATGAGGATAAGATACAATAAATTGTGGCTCCTACGGAGGCATATAGAAAGTCGTTTCTCCCTCGCTCTGTTTGCGAGTGGAACAGGAAAGGAAATGAACTTTAACACTGAAATGAGGTGCTACAACGTGCATGGAGTACATGTTTTGTCGCACTCGTAAAGGAACATGTTCTAGCAAGACAAGTAGAATATTCTCTAAATAAGCATGGTAAGTTTTTCCGCTGAGCCTGGGTGGAAGAACATGGGGCCCTAACAAACAGCCACCAACAATGCTGGCCCGAACATTGACTTAACATCTTTGTTGACGATGGGACTGCAGAACTCCTTGAGGTGCTGAGTGCGAAAATTTACAATCTGACCATGTCGAAGCGGAGCCTAATCCTTGAACAGAAAATTTGCACTAAAGTGAGGTTTGGCATAAGATGAATGAACCGGTCTCAGAGGTGTACCCGAGTGGGAATATGAGCTGATGGTAGTGCCTGCACACGCTGTACATAGCAAGGAGGACAAAGCAGGTTCGTACGTAGCACTATCCAGTCATGTAGTCAACATAATTAATTGCTGCAAATTGTCTTATGCTGACGCTAGGAATGTCGTCAACTGCACGAAGAAGTTCCTTCTCCAGCTGAGGTGTCCACTCCTAGAACTACCCTGGTCGCGAGCAGTAGCTTCAACTTCAGTGCACCCAGAGACGATGATCACTTGCTTCAAACGCTCTCCTGTGGGGGCACCGTCACTCTGGAAGTCTCTCGCGATACAAACGTTGAGCGCCGTGGCCGTTACCATCTGCTAATCCGTACAGCAAATGGATATCTGCCAGCTCTACATTCGAGGACATTTCCACTGCCACTGTACGAGAAACCAAGTCCATGATGTACATTAACCCTTTCACTGCGCATTCACTCTCAGCGGCTCCCGCCCTGTGCGCGTTATTTTCACCCGGTGCGTATATATACGACTGTGGCAGTCTACCGTTATTATTGAGATAAAAATGAGACGCAAAATCTAGTACTGTCGGTGTAAATCGTTTCCTTTTTTAAATCTTTGTTCAGAAAGTCTTATTTTGTTCAAAAAAGGTACTTTATTAGAAGAAAAAAATTACAAAACGTATTACATTAGTAATACTTCAAAGTGTGATATCTCTCGAATCAAAGATTCAAACATAAAGGCACATTACATTTTACACAAATGTATCTTGTGTCACTTCGTTTATCATGTTTTGCACGTACAATACACCTTCTCTGGGCGGCCTTCCTCTTTGAAGTTCCCGGAATTAGCGAGATAAAGTGGCGCTCGGTTAGGCGTAAGGGATTGTTACCATCAGCCGATCTCCTTCCACGACGTCCCTCTGTTTGCGGTTGGTGGTGAATCTCTAGGATCTCCTTGATAAGTTTCTGTTGAAAATCAGATACTGAAATATTTCGTCCCGTTTGAGTTTAATATAATGCATGCGCATTGAGCAGAGACAGATCCACCAAAAAAAAAATGCTTTTTTATACCATTTTATAGTTTTTCGTACACATTCTACTGAACTTAGCATCATGTCGCTCCTGTCGACGGCCCCCATATTTTCAGTGTAGCTTACGATGCAAGCTGGTTTAGTTTTTGGTTAAAAAAATGGTTCAAATGGCTCTGAGCACTATGGGACTCAACTTCTGAGGTCATTAGTCCCCTAGAACTTAGAACTGGTTAAACCTAACTAACCTAAGGACATCGCAAACATCCATGCCCGAGGCAGGATTCGAACCTGCGACCGTAGCGGTCTTGCGGTTCCAGACTGCAGCGCCTTTAACCGCACGGCCACTTCGGCCGGCGTTTTTGGTTAATTCGTGGTTCTGTCAATTTTGTCAGTCGCTGTAATTTAGCTTGTATGAAGGGTTGAAAGCAACCTCACTTCCCGCTTGTCCTGCCACTTCAGAGCAAGAAGTTTATCTGTTGACATAAACTCGATCTCGCCTTTTCTAAGTTTTTTTAATAAAGCAGGCATGCCTTTGCGGTTTGTTCTCACAGTTCTACAGTTTCACTCTGTCATGCAAATAAGAAAATAACGTTGGGCTAGTGTACCAATTGTCAACATATAATGTGTGACCTTTACCAAGGTAATGTTCAAGTAAAGTGAGAACAATGCTTCCAGGTATTCCAACATTTACACCAAAGTCAGTTTCTTTTTTTACGTCTGTTGCTGCACCCACATAAATAATAAAGCCAAGAATATAACCAGTTTCACAATCACATAACACAAAAAATTTTACACTAAATCTGTGGCGTTTGGAAGGAATGTACTGCTTGAAGAAGACACGACCTTTGAAGAGAATTTCACTTTCGTCAATGCACAAATTTTTAAAAGGATAGAAATCACCTGGAAATACTTTTCTTAACTGATCCACAATTCGACGTAATTTCCAGATTTTGTCATCTCCAGGTTCCTTACTGTTATCAGGAAAATGTAACATTCTAAGTAACAGAAGATATTTATCTCTCGGCATGATCTGCGCAAACATTGGAGTGGACAGTAACTGATCATTGGTCAAATAACTGTTTATTTCATTTTTTCTCACTTGAGCCATCAGAAAATTTACAGCAAGGAAACAGTAAACTTCATCACTGTTTGTGTTTTTCCAACGTCGCAGTCGTGATTTTTCACTGCCATCATTGCAAAGGTGTTCATAATATAAGTTACATTGCTCAGCTATGTAGCTCACAATTTCTTGGCTAAAAAATACCTGGAAGCAGTCGTATACAGTCCATAAATCATCTAAATTGACGATTTTGCAACCGGAATCACTGTTATAAAAATTATACACTTTAGGGTCCAAATCAGGGTCTTTCCATCTAAAATCAACTGTTTTGTGTCTCTTAGGAGATTTTTCAGGAATACGCTCAGGCTCTTCTTCGGAATCGGAGAAAGAATCGACAATAACATCAAAATCTGGATCTGCATTTACTGGTTCAACGTTTGTAGGTCTGCAAATATTTTTTATACTTGTGGTGACAGATTTATCTGTCTGCTCGTCGTCGTCATTATCTGTCCACCCATAATCAGCTGGATTGGGCATTATGAAGTCCACGTCGTCACTTTGGTTTAGAATACTCAGCAGCTCATCGTCTGTAAACGGACGGTAACGTCGCGTCATTTTATTCGGTAACGCGGAAACGACCGCGCACAAACTAGGTAATGTAGCTATACGAATGAACTCAGCAGAAAGAGAATTCAGTATTCAGTAGTCGTTCAGGTATTTCCTAGTATTCCAACAATTAAACTGCATACTTGCGCGACAATTACCTCCGACTCGCTGGCCCGATTGTCGGCGTTATACGTAACTATACGACTGTAGCAGGGAACCGCTGTAAGAATTTTTTATAGCAAATAGTGTATATACGTCTGGAGCACTGAAACGATTAGCGTATATTTACGTCTGGAGCAGTGAAAGGGTTAAAACAGTTGATACTACGAGCTTGCACAATCGCTGTAGAAACTGTTGATGCTACGTGCGTAACGCTAATAGAGCAATAACGGTAGTCGCATGTCAACATCAGCAATGAAATGAGTCAGATTTCATTACCACTTTCGTTCATGGAACAACAAACACTGGCCGTGAAGCTAAGTATTACAACTTAACTGTACATGCCAACCAAACGTAGTGGCGTGGTGGTGGGGGGTTGTATTTTGAACGTGAAAGGTTTTATGTAGTGCTGGCACGTTCTGACTAATGCGATTGTGAAGGGAAGTAAAAAACGAGCCCTACGCAGAAATAAAGCATTTCGGGGTCCATGTCTATATAACACATTTTATTTCTCTACATTTTCTGAAAGTCTGGCCGTATATTGCACCGTGTAAGGCCGGAATTGTGCAGTACACGCCAGTTCCTGCTGAGAGCGAAAGAAATTCAATTAACTCTGAACGGATTTCCACAAAGAACTGAAAAATGTACCTGACAGAAGATTGTAAAGTGGACTGGAAAATACAGGGTTTGGAAAAACAATTTGACCAAAAGTGTAGGGCAGAAAGACAGTATCCAACGAAGGAATTTGAATATAGGAACTAGTGGTCGCAGTTGCATATTTTCGGCGCTTCATGGGCGTAATTGAAATCTGAGATATCGTCGTCTCTACTCAAAACTAAAAGTGATTTACAGAAAATTAATATGTAACTTACATGTTTGGACTCACTAATGCCCGCATCTCGTGGTCGTGCGGTAGCGTTTTCGCTTCCCATGCCCGGGTTCCCGGGTTCGATTCCCGGCGGGGTCAGGGATTTTCCCTGCCTCGTGATGGCTGGGTGTTGTGTGATGTCCTTAGGTTAGTTAGGTTTAAGTAGTTCTAAGTTCTAGGGGACTGATGACCATAGATGTTAAGTCCCATAGTGCTCAGAGCCATTTGAACCATTTTTTTTTTTTTGACTCACTAATCGTCACGGTGAGAGCAAGAAAAACTTAAGGTTTGACATACACGGGATTCTTAGCTGACGTTCCACAGAGCAATTCTTTAGAAATGAAAACAATCACAGGTGAATGTTTCATGTTACAACTTGTCCTAAAAAGGTCGAACTATATGAAAAATGAGTATTCTCTTGTACACAGGCTTGCCAACACTTAATTAACATGAGTATGTCGTAGCAGATGTTCATACTGACTACCATTTTCATGCTGGCACAAGACATAGCGACGATGCAGGAATTGACGTGTTCTCTGAAATGCCCCAGGAGCTGTCTGAAGCACTTCTGCTGCTGCAATAAGGTTAGCCACCAAGTCGTGTCCATCCTCAACTGGTGCTGCATACACACTGTCTCCATGGTATCCCAGAGCAAAAAATCCAGCCGTGTCAAGTCTGGCGAACGTGGAAGCCACCGCATTGATAGTTCGCGTCAGATCCATCTATCAGCAATTGTCCTGTCATCCTCCAGGAACACAGGCAATATTTACTGCAAAAACTCACGGTACTTTTGAGCATTCAATCTTTGAGATAACATTTAGAGGTCAATGAGTGAGTCAAAATGTTTTGGAAATTTGTGGTAAGGGCTTTGGGACCAAACTGCTGAGGTCATCGGGCCCTAGGCTTACAGACTACTTAACCTAAGTGAAACTTACTTACGCTAAGGACAATATACACACCCATGCCCGAGGGAGGACTCGAACCTCCGACAGGGGGAGAGGCGCGCGAACCGTGGCAAGGTCGTCCTAGACCGCACGACTACGCCGCGCAGTCAAGTGGGTCATTCACAGTTCCTGCTCGCATGTTTACAGCGAACCCCTCTTAATTACCGTGGATGTACGTTGAATGCCGATTCTGTGGTGCCCAAACGTGGCTGTTGTGTGAACTGAAAATGCAAGCCCCGTCCGTAAACAACACAGGTTCAGGGAAACGCGGCAGTCCTGCTACTCGTTATAGGAATCAGACAACAAATTCCAGACGCCTAGGGAAGTAGTCCAGACCCACAGCATGTGCCTTTCTTCGCTGGAAAGTAAGTAGACCAATCTCATGAAAGACATTCCAGACGTAACGGCTGTCCACGCCAGGTTCATGAGCGATTCGCCTGGTACTTGTTGTTGGGCTTGCGATGACACATCTTTCTCAAACTCAGCTGTACGAACAGCGAGTCTCTTGCCTGTATCAAATTTATTAGCCCTCAAACATACTGTCCTTCTCATACGTCCGTCAACTGACACAGTTTGAGTTGACGCCACTTCGGCGATTTGCGTGTCGATGGGGATGAGATAATGATGATAGAGACAACACAACACCCAGTCCCTGAGCGGAGAAAATCTCCGACCCAGCCGGGAATCGAACCCAGGCCCCTTGGCATGACAGTCCGTCGCACTGACCACTATTTTTCCTCATTTTACTCGCCATAGTTCGTTGCATTTCTTCGTTCAAGTTCATCGTTGATCTATATACTCAGTTTTTTTATCATTATTACAGAAGGCAACTATCCCTCTGGCCGAGCACGCTGAGGTACGGTGCCGGCGCCACTCAGCGGGGCGGACGTTTCCGAGTTAATTAGCGTTTCAGTTAGCCAATCAGACCGTTGCGTGCACAAATTCAAGCGGCCCGCCAGAGACGGTGACGACAAACGCATTCATCAAAAAACCGAACAACGGAGCTATACAAATATTGGATGGTAGCAAGGATCGATCCCGAGCCAAAGGCGGAGGACTCTCGTGCGCTGTCATCTACGCTGTGAAAGACACTGACACCAATTGTATACGGCGAGCCGCTTGAATCCTCGCACGGAACCGCCTCATTGATTAACTTCAATGCTAATTAATTCGGAAACGGCACAATGTATTGAATTTTTTCTGAACAACTATTGCTCAGCAAGCCCGGATCTAAAGCGAGGGGAGGGGGGGGGGCAAACTGGGGTATCTGTCCCGGGCGGCAATTTCAGGGGGCGCCAAATCAGTATTCTTGAATAAAAAAACCTTGTTTCACAAAGGGACTAGCATCCATCGCACGTTGGTCCATCGATTATTCTTATGATTTTGAAACGCATCTCAGTGGTTTTGGAAAATTTTTGAACACATTCCAAGTTGATTTTTCAGCGAATCTTAAGTTGATTTTTGAATGCGCGCATAGTGTACGTAAGGTCTCTGCCAGGGGAATCACCGTCGCATCTAGAAATAAAAAACTTTCGTGCAGACGAAAGGGGACGGGACATGCGAGATTAGCCGAATAAAGCCGAAAGGATGAATTCCAATCGCTCTTTGCGGGTGAATGCCGATCGCTGTTCGTTTATGTAATTGATTGGGTGCGCGAATGATCAGCATTGTTATAATTATTTGCGAAATCCATAGAGTCAGATTACCAGAGTACAAATAAACGACTAACAGGAATAATAGGTAAGAAAGATGACGTATTATCTTCTAGGTGTATCCAAGAAAATCAAATTTTGACAGAAAATTTTTTGCCAGATCGCTACACTAGTAAGCGGCAATTGTACAGTCCCCGGTTAGCAGCCGCTTAAGTTCTATTCTCGGAATAGCGCAGAAAACCCGTTGTACGAACACGTAATAACGCCTAACCGGAGAATAAACGCGGGATAACTGTACCTGTGGTTTTGGAAGGATTTGTGAAGTTAACCGGAGGATAAGTTGTTATATCCTAGCCAGTAATGCCACCCGAGCCCGCTGCGAAAAGGTTGGCAGCATCAAAGTCCGGACGCCGTCCGCATAAGCAGCGCCAGCGAGACAGGAAATCGCCGCAAGTCTGCGCGCGCCACCGCTGGCTTCTGGTTTCTTAATCGCTGGAGTCGCGAGCGCTAGGACAGTTCTGTATTCGCCGCTCAGTTGTATACTCGCCACCGAGTTGTGTACTTGCTAGTCAGTTGTGTGTTCATCGCAGCAGAGTTGTTGTTTGTCGTCAGCCGACGCTGACCTAGCCGCTCCGACTCGAACTAGACAGATTTCTGTAGACACGGAGTTCACTACTGTGTTTCTGTATCTTCGTCAATAAAGATAAGTACCGACTTTTATTTAATCAGAGTGTTTGGGTTTTCATCTTTCTGTTCACTGTTCCAGCGGACCGGTCGGCCCGCTATTAAAAGTGTGGCGGTGACTTCGTAAGCCGTTTCTACAGCGAATTGCTTGTCGCTACGAACGCCGCCACAAAATAAGTTTTGACAATGGCAGGAATAGTTAGAGAATTAGTGATGGCAAGATCGTTTGTTAGAACGGGGAAGAAGAAGAAGAAATAGGGATATCACACAAATTATTTGGAAGAATATGACGATTCAAAATTTATACTACGTTCCGATTTCATGCTTTACAAACTGGAACGTAGGAATGAAATGTGAAACTGTTTCCTGACAAAACTTTTTGCTTGTAGTAGGCCTAACAGATATTTGATGTTGGTAGTTCGTGAATTATGTTCTGTCGTATTATTTATGTAAATGAGGTACCTAAAAACTGCCAGTCTCTATTATTTGGCGTATGCTACAATTGCTGCCTATTTCGTTTTATCTAGCAGTCAATGACAAAATAGACGTAACCAAAACGAGAAACCACAACAGTCTTGGGTACTATTCGTATTAACAGATTTTTCGGTATTAGACAATTGCCTTTCGGTTTTTCATGTAGCACAATGTTTGACGGATTTTCATGCGGTAAAAGATTCTTTGGCAGAAAGGAAAATACGCCGTGTAAATCTGTAACAAGATTAGAGAGAAAAAAATGCTGGGACCTAAGGATTGAAGAAATCTGCTTTGTCTTGCTTGCTTGTCTCTTGTCCTTACTGGTTTTATGTTTCCCATATTAAATTGTATGTCACACAAAAGAGAAAGTTATTAGCTAATAGGCAATAAAGAGTTGAAATTTTCTGGAGAGTTCTTATACTCCCGGTCACAAATAGTCAAAAATGGTTCAAATGGCTCTGAGCACTATGGGACTTAACATCTTAGGTCATCAGTCCCCTAGAACTTAGAACTACTTAAACCTACCTAAACAGCACACAACACCCAGTCATCACGAGGCAGAGAAAATCCCTGACCCCGGCGGGAATCGAACCCGGGAACCCGGGCGTGGGAAGCAAAAACGCTACCGCACGACCACGAGCTGCGTACCCACAGGTAATCCTACCCAGTAGTATTTGCGAGTTTTTTTAATGGGTAGGACGTGAAACCGGCCGACTGGGAGCAGGGGAGGTACACAGGACATTTTAATTTCTACTGTCCTGTATGTAGATTTGATGGCTTCCATTACAAAATACACTCGGTTGAGTTACACAGAGCGAAATATATGACGTGCAATAGAAGAATGCTGTGTGAAGAGGTGTGGCACTGCACTTTGCCACACTTAAGAGCGAATAACATGTCTTACAGTTCCTAAACCGAGCGAGGTGGCGCAGTGGTAAGGACATTGGACTCGCATTCGGGAGGACGACAGTCCAAAACCGCGTCCAGCCTTCCTGAGTCAAGTTTTGCGTGATTTCCCTAAAACGCTTCAGACAAATGCCGGGATGATTCCTTTCAAAGGGAACGGCCGATTTCCTTCCCCTTCCTTCCCTAATTCGATGGGACCGATTACCTCGCTGTTTGGTCCCCTCCCCCCCCCCCCCCCCCCCAAATCAACCGACCAACAACATTTCCTCGAACATATGTGTTTTATACATGATACTCGTCAGAAAGATGTACGCTACAACATGAACATGTTTGAAATATCGATTTTTTAAATTTTTTACGCCCTATCTCAAATGCTTGCGGGGGATGCCCCGGATCGGAAATATAGTAAATCCGATGCTGTTGCTCAGCACACACTACCCTGCAATATTCTGACAAGATTTTTCAGGCTGTTTCCAACCATACTGTGTACTCTGTCCTGTCACATTTACAGGACCACCTGTCAAAAACCCGAATAACCGTCTCTTGCAGCGCGGACCATTGCGAGGCGCGCAGGAAGATCGGATACCAGAACGAAATTTTCACTCTGCACCGGAGTGTGCGCTGATATGAAACTTCCTCTCAGATTAAAACTGTGTGCCAGAACGAGACTCGAACTCGGGACCTTTGCCTTTCGCAGGCAAGTGCTCTACCAACTGAGCTACCCAAGCACGATTCACGAGGAGACGAGGTACTGGCAGAAGTAAAGCTGTGAGGACGGGGCGTGAGTCGTGCTTGGGTAGCTCAGTTGGTACAGCACTTGCCCGCGAAAGGCAAAGGTCCCCAGTTCGAGTGTTGGTCTGGCACACAGTTTTAATCTACCAGGAAGTTTCAGATCGGATACCGATTGGGATGTGGAGCCATACTGATTCCAGTTCCCAGGCCAACTGCGCTAGATTTCTCGGCTAAAGATCGATGGCACGAACTACCTGACTGAGGTGATCCCACAGACTCTCGATTGATTTTAAATCCTGAGAGTTTGGTGTCCAGGAGTAAAAGAAACATTTCTGTTTACTGCCACAACACCATCATCATCAGTTTCCTATGTTGTTGCTGACAACGAAGTATCTGGCGTCTCCTGATCAATCAGGAGCTTCATTTCTTCGAAGTACAACGTGGTACTTTCATACACGGTCCAGGCACATTAAAATGACAACCGCCTCTGGTCTACATCAACGTGCAATAACCACTCAACTATGGCAGATGGTAGCACCAGGAGCAGAGGATAAATACAGCTGATCGGGAAACGAGAAAAACAGTTCAGTCGTTATTGTAAGCTCATCCTAGGGCTCTTCGAATCACGCACGTATAATGCGATGCGAACTGTGTGACACGTTGAGTTGTCCTGCTGGTAGATGCCATCGTGCCGAGGAAAAACAAACCACATGGAACGGTCCCCAAGGACAGATGCATTCTTGTGTTGATCCACTGCGCCCTCCAGAATGACGAGATCAGCCGCTGAATGTCATGAAAACATTTCCCAGACCATATCGCTCTCTCCTTCGGCCTGGTCCATTCCGACCTTTCAGATATTTCACACCGTACACAACTCGCCATCTGTCCGATGGAGCATAAAACGTCACTCATCTCAAAAGACCGCCTGTCACACTCAGTGGACGTCCAATTGCGGCACAGGCGTCTTAATTCCAGCCTTTGTCGCCGATGAAAAGCAGTCAGTGTGGGTGCCTGAACCAGGTTGCTGCTGTGGAGATCCATACAGCAACGTTCGCTGAATGGTCATTGAGGAGACATTGTCGGCAGCCCGTTGGTTCATCTGGGCGGCCAATTGCTCATCAGTTGTACGCCCATTCGCCTGTAAATATCTCTGCGGCCATCATTCACTCCTTTCAGCTATGGCCAGTTGTCTCGGCGCCGGTACTGGATGGTGTCATTTTGCTATGCACGGTAACTTTATCCGCGATGCTATACGAACACTTTACAAACCTAGCTGTTTCGGAAATGCTTCCGCCTTTGAACCGAAAGTCAACGATCATGCCCTTTCGGACGTCAGATAAATCGCACCGTTTCGGCATTACGAAAACGACTGAACTGTTTTCTCGTTTCCTGATCAGCTGTATTTATCCTCTGCTGCTAGTGCAACCATATGCCATCGTGAGTAGTTATTGCACATTGATGTAGACCAGAGGTGGCTGTCATTTTAATGTGCCTGGACCGTGTATGAAAGTACCACGATGTACTTCGAAGAAATGAAGCTCCTGATTGATCAGGACACGCCAGATACTTCGTTGTCAGCAACAGCATAGGAAACTGATGATGATGGTGTTGTGGCAGTAAACAGAAATGTTTCTTTTACTCCTTGCAGTTCTGAGAATTGGCAAATAAAACAGGGTCAGCTGCCCGTGGAGCACACTTATTTTTCTTGCAACAATTCTCATAGCAAAGACATAAGATTATGGAAGCTATCAAACAGCGTAACTGTTTTATTTCGAGCTCCATCAGAAGTTGCTTGCACCAAGACCACCATAGCAGTATTAGTAACAAAAGTAGGTTCAGTATTGGTCGCTGGAGTAGAAATCTTTATTTCTGTTGCAAAAGATTTCGATCACTGCGGACCATCATCAGTGCTAGTGTTAGTCCGCAGCTGATGATGGTCACGCAGTGATTGAAATCGCTTTGCAACAGAAATAAAGATTACTACTACTGCGACCAATGCTGAACCTTCTTTTGTTTTATTTCGTTTGCAACAATTGCAGTAGAGAAATGCATAGAGAACAGCACAAGTACGCAATAAATTATGCAGTTCGCTTCTTGTCGTTTTTACAGTTTTTGTGGTCTTCAGTACAAAGAATTGTTTGATGCACTTCTCCATGCTGCTTTATCCTGTGCAAGGCTCTTCATCTTCTAATAACTGCTGCAATCTACATCCTTTTCAATCTTCTTGCTACATCTATCTCTTGGTCTCCCTCTACAACTTTTACTCCCCACATTCCCCTCCGGTACTAAATTGATGATGTCTCAGAATGTGTTCTATCAATTGATCCCTTCTTTTAGTCAGGTTGTGCCAGACATTTGTTATCGACCCAATTCCATTCAGTATGTCCCCATTAGTTGCATGATCTATCCATCTAATCTATAGAATTATTCTATAGCACCACATTTCAAAGGGTTTTAGTCTCTTCTAGACTGATTTGCTTATCGTCCACGTTTCACTTCAACACAAGGCTACACCCTGAGAATAGACTTCGTAACACTTAAACCTATATTCGATGTTTGCAAATTTCTCTTCTTCAGAAACGGTTTTGTTGCCATTGCCAGTCTACATTTTATATCCTCTCTACTTACGCCATCATCTGTTATTTTACTGCCCAAATAGTCAAACTCGTCTACTACTTTTGGTCCTAGTTTCCTGACATAACTGGTGCAGCATCACCTGATTTAATTCGACTATATTCCAGTCCCTTGTTTTGCTTCTGTTGATGTTTAGTTTATATCCCCCTTTGAAGACAGTGTCCATTCCGTTCAATTACTTCTCCAAGTCCTTTGCTGCTTCTGACAGGATTACAATGTCATAGGCAAACTGGCAGTTTTTATTTCTTCTCTATGAACTTCAATTCCTACTCCAAGTTTTTCTTTGGTTTCGTTTACCGCTTGTTCCACGCACATACTGAATAACATCGGGGATAAGCTACAACACTGTCTCGCTCCCCTCTCACCCACTGCTTCTCTTTTACGGCCTTCGACTCTTATGACTGCCGTCTGGTTTCTGTAGAAGTCGTTTTTTCCCCTGCTATCTTTGGAATTTCAGTCGACATGGTTAAAAGCTCTAAGAGTCTACAAATGCTATAGAGGTAGGTTCTCCTTTCATTTACCTATCTCCTAGGATGTGTCATAGGGTCAGTACTGCCTCCCATGTTTCAACATTTCTCCACAGTCAAAACTAATCTTTCCTGAGGTGTGCTTCTAGCAGTTTCTCCAGTACTCTGTATATAATTCGCGGTAGTGTTTTGCAAGCGTGAGTTATTAGACTGATATTTCGGTATTATTCACACCTGTCAGCGCCCCTTCCTTTGGAACTGGAAAATCTGATGATATTTCGCCTGTCTCGAACATCTTGCACACCAGATCGAAGAGTTTTGTCATGGCTGACTCTCTCAAGACTATTAGCAGTTCTGAAGGAATGACATTACTCCAGGGGCCTTGTTTCGATGTAGGTCTTTCAGCAACCTGTTAAATTCTTCTCTAAGTGTCTTATTTCCCATCTTATCTACATTTATGTCCTCATACCTTTCTGTAATATTGCGTTCAAATTCATTTTCCTTGTATAGCCCCTCTATATACTCTTTCCACCTTTCAGCTTTCCTTCTCTGTTTAGCACTTGTTTCCCATCTGAACTCTTCATATTCATAAAGCTACTTCTGTTTCCTCCAAATACCTCCTTTATTTTCCTATACTCGCCGAGTATCTATCTTAGAGCGCCACCTGCAACCTACGTTCTCAATCATTTGCTGGAAGTATTCGAATCTCTGTCGTACTCTACAGTTTTTACCCTCTACAGCTCCATCTAGTACCATGGTAGTTACTCCTTGCTGCCTTAAGAGGTGTCTATCATCCTGTCCATTCTTCTTGTCAGTGTTTTCTCTGCATTCCTTTCCCCGCCCGATTCTGCTGAGAATCTGTTCATTCATTACCTTATCAGTCCACTTAATTTTCAACATTCTTCGTTAACACCACACCTCAAATGCTTCTATTCTCTTCTGTTCAGCTTTTCACCGTCCATGTTTCACTACTAACAATGCTGTGGTCCAAACGTGCGTTTCTTACTCAAATTAAGACCTATGCTTGACACTAGTAGATTCCTCTTTGACAGAAATATGCTTTTTGTCAGTGCTAGTTTGCTTTTTCTGTCCTTGCTCCGCCCATCATGGGTTAGTTTGCCGCCTAGGTACCAGAATTCCTTAACTTAGTCTACCTCGTGATCCCCGACTTCACGCTGTTCGGTTTTCTGTTACTTCTTATCTTTGTTTTACTCCCGATCCATATTATTTACTCATTAGACTGTTCATTCCATGCAGCAGATCATGTAATTCTTCACTTTCAGTAAGGATAGCAATGTCATCAGCAAGTATTATCACTCATATTCTTTAACCTTGAATTTCAATCCCACTCTCTGTTATTTCCGTCATTGCTTCTTCGGCTTATTGATCCCTCTTGTTTATTGTAAATATTGTATATCTTGCACAATTTTATTTTGTCGAACGTTTTTCCCAGGTCGACAAATCCGACACTTCAGATGTTCCAATGGAATGTTATCTACCCCGTCTGCTTTATTTTACCTTAAGTCGTCCAAAGCTCTATTAAATACTGATTCTAAAACTGGATCCCCTGTGACTTCCCTATCGACTCCTGTGTCTCTTCTATCACGTCACCATACAAGTCCTTCCCGTCATAGAGGCCTCCAGTGTACAATGAGAGGCAAAAAGATTGCCTCGCCCGATTAAATGGCTCTGAGCACTATGCGACTTCTGAGGTCATCAGTCGCCTAGAACTCAGAACTAATTAAACCTAACTAACCTAAGGACATCACACACATCCATGCCCGAAGCAGGATTCGAACCTGCGACCGTAGCGGTCGCTCGGCTCCAGACTGTAGCGCCTAGAACCGCACGGCCACTCCGGCCGGCTGGCCCGATTAATTTAGCGTCCAAGAACAGAGCATTGCGCATGCCTAAGTTCAGTAGTACTAGCATTAACAACTCTAGCGGTCTGTAGAGCTTTAGCTTGGTGTTTACGTCGTCAAATAGAAGCAATATAATAGGATACAGTACATATCGAGATTCATTGCAGTTTAACTCGTACTATCATTTCTTTTGAAAATCATTATTCGAGCAAGTAGAAACAGTTGAAATATAAGAATATCACGTCGGTAGAATTACTACAGCGACGAGATTTTCATGTCTGTTTCAGTGGTTGAGTGGATACGCTGACGGTTTAAGAACGTAAAGGACGATCGTTCGAATCTAACTGGAGTCAATTGTCTTTTTTATTTAGACCTGTACAGGTAGTATTTCAAAGCCTCAATTCGCTAAAAACTGTGCAGAAGTAGGCTTTTCTAAGTTCCATAATCTGTCAAAAGATTCTTTTCATAACAGCCTAATCTTTAAACAAACAGACAAATGATCATAGTGAAAATATTGAAAATGGATGTATTTATTTGTAATTACTTCCAGTACCATTTGGCGTCTCTACAGTTTTCAGCTAAGAGAAACGTATCAGCTACTTGGCATACGTGATAAGTCTGCTTCAAAATGACCGATGTGAATGTTCGAGAGCGAACAACTGCTCTGTTTGAAAACGGTGTTAGTGTATCTAAGGCAGAACGTTGTTATGATGTTGATGCTTCCACTGCAAGGAGATGGGTTAGAGTATTTAGAGGTAATGGTGACGTGGCGAGACATCCAATACCAGGAAGACCACGAGTCTCTACTCGGAGACAAGATGAAGATTTAGGCAGGGCGGTCCAGAATCCTCCACTGTCACTCAGCCGGGAACCACGGAGAGCTCCACATTTCCCTGGCTCGTCGAAAACTGCTCCCAGAAAATTAGAGGTCCATAGAATCACGTATAATTCTTATCGAATAACCGTTGTTTGACGAACGAGTGGATAGACTAGCAGTTGTGAGTTCCTGGGAAGATGTCGACTGGAGGAAAGTCATTTTCTCCGACGAGTGCACAATTAAGTCCCCTAGCAGAGGTACTGCTCTTGCTTACGGCACAGATGGGCAGCGATATGACGTGCGCTTCGTGGCCACAAGCTAGAAGCAGACGCGTAAGTGTGAAATGTTGGGGCTGGATGTCTATATGGGTGCAGGAACATTAGAACGTGTCCAAGGCAAATTCAGTTCAACATGCTATGAACATTTCCTTGAAAATGTAATCATCCTTGGAGCTCGACTTTGGTACGTGGAAGGACGTCTCTCTTACCAACATGATAATCATCCATCACACACTAGCATTACCATTCAGAGCTGGTTTCAAAGGGGAGAGAATATTACTCACTGCCTTCTGTAGCCACAATTCTGACGTCAATTCCATAGAGCACATATAAGCTCAACTAAAGAAGACTGTGTGGTACAATTGCCCAGACCCTTCTCTGGGAACTGTGAATGCCCAATGGGATTTGGTTCATTCTTCATGGGAAAGAATAATTGCCATAGATGAGGACTTTTTCCATAGAATTGTCAGTTCTATGCATCGAAGGATCCAAGCTGTTCTTGATGCCAGTGGCATGTGGAAAAAATACTGAAGCTATACATAGCCTACTGTTCATTTTATATTATTTCATTTTTCTGTAAAAAGCCTACATAGTTATTAGGCCAACAATATTAATTCCAAAATTCAAGTCTACTTGCTACTGTATTATTTGTATTTTTATGGGAGGTCACATGAAAATCGTCCTCCAATGAAGATTATTTGTATTTTTATGGAAGGTCAGATAAATATTAACTTCCAAGGAAGGTTAGACGTCAAATTCACAAACTATAATTACTTACGTACTGAATAGAATATTGAAAATATTAAAAAGAAGGAAAATAAAATTTAATAACAAAAATTAAATAAAACATGAAACATTTGCGACGCGATAAAAAAGGATGTGGTAAGATTCGATCTAACACGTACTACAGCTACCAAGACAGAAAGCTAACACGCTGCTAACAAGCTACCGATCTCTTCTTTGAGCGTAATGGTCGAATAGGCGTACCGCAATTGAAGAACGACTATTAAACTGGAAACAACAGATACTGGAAGGCACAGCAACCCACGCGTGTAAACAGCGCGTAAGGATATGCCAATTACCTGATACGTTTCTCTTCGCTGAAAACTATACACACACCAGGTGGCGGTCGAAGTATATACAAATAAATACATCCATTTTCAATATTTTTACTAAGCCATCTGCCTTTTAGTTTAAAGACTAGACTGTTTTAAAATGGAATCTTTTGAAAGAGTGTGGAACCTAGAAAAGTCTACATCTGCACAATTCGTAGCGAACTGGGGTTTAAAAATTTAGCTGCACACGTCTAAATAATAAAATATGACAACTGACTGCAGTTAGATTCGACCGCTCGTCCTATACGTTCGTAAACCGACAGCCTAAAAACTCAGCCACTGAAACAGATGCGAAGCGCTCGTCGTTGCAACATTCCACCGACGTGGAGTTCTTATATTTCAATCGTTTCTACGTGCTCGAATAATGATTTTCAAAGGAAATAATACTATGAGTTAAACTGCAATGAATCTCGACATATACTGTTCATAACGATTATATTGCATCTATCTGACGACGTAAACACCAAGCAGAAGCTCCACGGACTGCTAGAGTTGTAAACACTGGCACTTCTGAACTTGGGCATGAGCAGTGCTTTGTTCTTGGAGTCTAAATTAATTGGACCAGGAAATCTTTTTGCCTCTAATTGTACAGTCTCCACCTATTCACTCTCTCCTCTGAATTGAGCAATGGAGTTCACAGTGTTCTCTTAACGTTATCGCCCTTGCTGTAGTCTGACGAGAAAGCTTGTGTGTTGTGTGAAATGTCTTTGACGCTGGAGTCGTCTTTGACCGTAGTCAGTAGGCAGTGAACTCTCGGTGAGTGACGGTGGAACAATGTTCAGGTCCTCGTTATAATAATTTGCAAGTGACCAGCAAAAATGAGTTATTCTACTACTTTTTATATAAACATCCAGAAGGAAGCGCATTCGGAGAAATGGTATTTGAAGCACCAAAAATGAGGCAAATGCATTGAACCAGGACATTTCCGCAGCCGACGAAACAGCATTGTGGAATCATACTTTCACTAGACGACTGAAGCCAACAAAAAAAAGGTCAAATATCGTCTTATAAACATTTCACGGAAAAGTGAGTACTGTCACGAAATATGCTAAATTCAAGCATATAAAAAGAGTGAGCATATTTCAACTGGGGACTGTAGCCAGGATATTGTGTTCATGCGATATACAACAGTGCCACAAAGAAGAAAATTTTTGTGTGTTAATACCAGTTTTTCAGAATGTGTGTTGCAGTATTTGTGTTCATCGGGAAGTAAAAGTTTTGAAGAAGAAATGTTTCGGCAAAAAATATAATTTTCGACAGAAGAAGGAATTTCAAGAATTTTAGTCAACAATCACATGGATGGAAAACGTGGATTTGCAGCAGTAGGAGAGAGTTCCAGTTAAGTCACAAAACCCTCGTATTTTGTTAAAACAATATTTCTATCTTGTTTCCTATTGCTGTGTTTTTAAATTTTTTTCTTCACAATGACTTATGAGATTTTCGAGAGTATTGTGCCTAAAGTAGAAAATAGTAATTTAATAGACTTCGAAAATCAGGACAGGTCAAATGAAACAGAAAGAACCAATCAATTTCATTTAAAAAGCTTTCTTGTAAATTTCACGAAAGAAATTAAACAATCAGTTGACGACAATAACACATACTGGGATGAAAAAATTGATAACATTTTGTTGCAAGTCCAAGCAGTCAATACCCAAGTGGGTGATCTTTCGAACAGGGTTGGGCATGTTGAGGAAAAAATTGAATCTGTGGAAGCAAAAGTACAAGAAATTGATGCTAAACTGAGCGATGAAATTAATATTGTAAAAAATGAGTTACTGGCAGATAGGGAAAGAAATTTAATTTATTTTTAATGAGATAAAGGGGAAATTAAAAATTTGGATGAGAACACAAAAGTTTTAGTAAAAAAGATTGTCAGATTATGTAATTTGTAGTCAGATTTGTAATAGTTCAGAGACGTGTGTGAATGAAAGAGAGAGTGCATGCTGTTAGAATGAATGTATTGGTGACAGGGATCTGGTAACTTTAGAAAGGGGAAATAATATTTTGGGGAATAATTTGAATGTGTATGACTTGAATATGTGTAATGGTAATGATGTTGATGATTAAGTTGATAATGATGGTAATATATTGATGATGATGTTGAGGATATGTGTTTCACTAGTTTAAATAGGGAGTTGGGTATAAACATCTTTGAAAATGGATTAAATAGTGAGAATATTATAGAAATTCCCAGGGATGTTACCAGGATGAATAAGGCTCGCAAGCAGGGTGTATGTAAAAGTGAGAATTTTGATGTTGTTGGTAAAGAATCTGACTACACAAATAATGATGACACATGTATAACTTCTGGGCTAAGTGAAATATTTACAGATACTAACGACACACACACATTTCTTACGAATCTATGGCTGAACAGTGAAAATATTTCTTTTGACAAAAACTTTAGAAAGATGCTTATTAATGTATGTGAAACTATATGTCCTGAGTGGTGGAAAAAGATGAGATATTTTATTATTGAAAAGCTGAAGGGTAAGTACTTCAGTAGTATACGATGTGATTTGGATGAATATTCTTGGCTATTTGAGATAATAGAGAGTACGAATGACAATTTTGTATCTTGTGCAAATTTTATAACTGTGACAAATAATACATATAATGGTATACCATATGATTCTGATAAGTAGAGGTTTGGGGAAATCGAAAGTGATTTATTACATGAGGATACTGGTTCTGAGAAAAGCAATCAATTTTGCAGTTCTTATATAAAAGTCCAAATTGGGTCATGGGTTGGTAAATGTTTAATTGATACAGGAAGTGAGGTCTTGGGAATATCTGAAAGGTTAAACAAGAAATTAAAAGTGGGGAAAGATTATGTTGAAATGCCAGTTGTTGGGGTAAAGATAAAAGGTGCTACTGGGAAAAGCAGTAAATTGGTAAAAAGCCAGGCTTTAGTAACATTTTTAATTGAAGGCAAGTTGTCAAATGTTCAAATGTGTGTGAAATCTTATGGGACTTAACTGCTAAGGTCATCAGTCCCTAAGGACAACACACACCCATATGAAACTTCCTGGCAGATTAAAACTGTGTGTCCAACCGAGACTCGAACTCGGGACCTTTGCCTTTTGCGGGCAAGTGCTCTACCACTGCGGATTATGCAGCTATTACCGAAAACATGTAAGTGATCAGAGTCTGAATGCACCATGTTTAAGTCAGTTACTCAAGAAAAACACTGTTTGGGTTCAAATGGCTCTGAGCACTATGGGACTTAACATCTATGGTCATCAGTCCCCTAGAACTTAGAACTACTTAAACCTAACTAACCTAAGGCCATCACACAACACCCAGTCATCACAAGGCAGAGAAAATCCCTGACCCCGAAACTGTTTGGGTTTGGGATAAAAATTGTCAGGAAGAGTTTGATAAAATTAAGCAAGAGTTGAGGAAGCAACACTTATTACACAGACCTGATTTTAATTTACCACTTTGTTTGAAAACTGATAACAGTAATTATGGACTTGGAGCAGAGTTATTTCAAAAAAGAGTAGAGAATGGAGTTAAGATACATTGTACCAATCGTATTTGCAAGCAGAATGTTGCTCAAGAATGAGAAGAATTATACAGTCACAGAGAAGGAACTTTTGGCAATTCATTGGGCTTTTACAAAATTTAGAATTTACCTTATTGGAGGAGAAAAGGAGATTTTTGAGCAAGAGGAGGAGCAGCAATTTAAAATTAGATACTTGAAAGGGGTGGAAAATGAGAAAACAATTAGATTTATGTGTAACAAAATTAGGAAAAATCAAAATTTAGATCAAAGTTGGAAATTAATCAAAGAATGTTTAGGCAAGAAGGGGTATGAGAAACTTGATAAATTTTACAAATTACATAAGGGGATTTTATTTCGGAGAACAGATGTAGATTCTGATGATTGGAAACTGTGTTGGCCAGAGGCAGATGCTGAAAAGCTGATCATTTACATACATGAAAGTTTTAGTCATTTTGGGATACAGAAGTGCATTCAAAAGATACAAGAAAACGTTTGTTTTTACAATATTGGAAAGAAGGTAAGAAAAGAATCGGCAACCTGTGACAAATGTCAGAGAGTTAAAGTGAGCAATCAAAGACATGGTGGGGAGATGCAAAACATTATTCCAGAAAAACCTTTATATCTAATTACTGTGGACTTATATGGAATGTTACCAAAGAGTAAAGGAGGTCATTGTTACATATTTGTTATGGTAGACGTATTTTCAAAATTAATTAAACTATATCCAGTGAAAAAAGCCACTAGCTATGAAATTATTAAAAAAATTGAAAGAGATTATTTCGCACAAGTGGGTAAACCAAAAGTTATATTATCAGATAATGGTTCACAGTTCACCTCTAAAATTTGGAAAAAGTTTATTGAAAGATCAAAATTGAAGCATATACTTATATCTTGAAAGGTGGCTACACTGTGCCACTGCGCCAGAGATTGCGCCAAAGAGTACTATTAAGCCGCCTCCACAGTGCCTGTTTAGAGTTCGTAGCAGTCAGTGCTTGTGAAGAGATCGTAGAAGTCAGTGCGTGTTAAGATCTCATGGCAGTCAGTGGTTGTTGAGAGTTCGTAGAGGACAGTGCGTGTTAAGATCTCATGGCAGTCAGTGGTTGTTGAGAGTTCGTAGAGGACAGTGTGTGTTAAGAGCTGGTGGTTGTCGTGAAGTTGGAGTAAGATGTTGTAGTAAAGAGTGTTGTTCCATGTTTTATGCAGTTATTTGATGGGAGAGATAGCAGATGTTATTGTGTGCATTTCGTCAATATATATGAAGGTAAAACTTACAATGCTCTTTTATTAATTGTGTATCTGAAATAATGCGTCACTACAGGTTCAGTCAACAAAGCATCTGGCTTGTGTTCTTGTATTAGAGTGAATTCTGGTTTTCTTACGCAATTACAGTTTTTCTAAATTTCTTTTGTCACGTCAGCATAGTTGGTATTTAAAAAAATTCTTGTCTTGTTGGAAAAGAACCGTGCCAGATGTGGACGTTGAGTCACACTCCCACATACAGAACAGTTACATTTGTGCTTGGATTTTGTAGGTTTTATAGTTGCTGGGGACTTAATTAATTAACTGTATTTACGAAAATTTTCTTACATTGTTTGTTGCAGTCAGATAGCGTAATAATACTAGTAAGGGCCAACCGATTACGAGACACAGCGTAATCGGACATACAGCTACAAAAATTTAAAAAAGTATTTTCAATTATATATTTAAATAAGCCCCCATGCAATCTGTTTATTGTCCATCCACCAATCCTGAGAGGATATATGAGGGAAATTGGGAGACTTCGCAGAACCTATTGTAGCCACAAACATCCAACCTGGTTTGAGCACGTTCGAAATTTTGAAGATATTATGAATAGCTTACAACATAGTTCCACAGGATTTTCACTGTATGAGATTATGTTTAATATCAGACCTGCTAATCTTATATCAGAACTTATTGAATTTCCTAAACGTACACCTTTAACTATGCAAGAGAGAGAAGATATTGTCATGGAAACTAAGAGGAAACAAGGGGAAAAGAGGAATAAAAGACATAACAACAGGGTAAAATTAACCACTTTCGAAATTGGGGATCTTGTTCTGGTAAAATCTCATGAAAAATCAAAAACGTTAACTTCAGAAATTAATATTGGCCCTTTTGAAGTCATAAAATCCACACCCTAATGCTTATCGTTTGGTATACCCTAAGTCAAAGAAATTATTTGGTCTCAGGAATGTTGTATCTTTGAAACTATATAAACAGAAATCATAATTTCAAAATTTAAATAACCTATTTCCATCTAAAACAAAAGTCCTCCACTGGAATATGCTTGTTAGAACAAAACTACCTGTACAACCAAGTATGTATATTTGCATGTATAAATTAATAATTTGAAGTCACATGTTAATTGAAACTGATGAAAAAGCACTGTTGTAAGAATGAATGAGATAAAGATTTATTACAATTTTTTTTACAAAAAAAGGTCTCCATAGTGAGCACTTATGAATTTATTCTAATTTTTGGAAGCTAAGTCTTCCCTGTGGGTGAAGGCATGCATGTGAGGACATGCATGCAAGGATATAAGTCTCAAAACCAATTTTAGATAAAGCCTCATGATATTTGGGCAATTTATTATTATAAAATTGTTAAGGCATTCGTGGCCACTTGTTGGCAAACTGCCTATTGGCTTCTGTCTCGGGTTCTTCGGCCGACGTTCATCTAATGATTTTTCTGACATTTCGCCAGCACGAGTGGCTGAATACAGACTCATTTAGAGATATTTTTCTCTTATTGCGAGTATACAAAAACAATGCAGAAGGCGACATATAAGCTGATTTACCAAAGTCTTTATTAGCAAGTTCTGCCATATGGTAGGTACGATAGGTGATAATGTCTCTATCAATGAAACTTTCAAGTCCAGGTACGTTAGGAATTCCGGTATCTCCACGCACAATGGCTACAGTAAGCCAACCATTACCATGATCAAAGGTATCATTAATGTCAATATTAAAATTAAGTCTACAACCACAGAAAACACAAGGTCCATCGACAAGTGCAGTAGCAGCAACACTCTTAAGGGGCTCCGGAACGCCCTATACTTGCAATGTTAAAATAACGCTTATAAATTACATCTTTCCTCACAAAGTATTTGAGGTAGGAAGTTGAACTTTTTACAGATTATTTATTGGAATATGGGCTACAACTTAACACAGGGATTTTACAAAATTTTATTTCGGTTATTAAAGATGATTTTTTTTCAATTGTAATGAAGATTCACAACATTTGTTTGCAATTTTTTATTTCTATATTCAAAAATATACAGTTTTTTGGAAAAAGGCTGTGTTAAATTATGCAGAAGGCACTGTGTAACATTTACTGAAAGTTTGAAACAAATAAGTTTGGAAGATCCTTAGAAAACATGTAATTAGTATGAGAAAATAAAAGTTTTGGGAATCGAGCGACAAAGATTGGATTAACTTTTTAGTGGATTCCAGGTCCATAGGATGGATTATCTTCATCCTCTGCAAACTCCTCCTCCAGCTTCCTCTTGTTCCTCCTCCTGTTTACTCTTGCTTGTATTTCTAGACTCTTTACAGCCCTGTCTGCAGCCCGAAGGCGTTCCTTGTCTAAAGCAAGCATCGCTCGTTGTTGTGTTCGTAGATTTTGCTACCATTTTCTTCAGTTGCAGTTACTGCAACACTGTTCCAAAAGGTGGTCATGTATGAACACTTATCACATTTCAGTTGTATTTCACTAGCAAGTCCTACGTGCTTTATTATGGAGAGTTCCAGACCAACTTCACTACAATGAATACATCTTACACAGTTTGAAAAAATTCCTTTGAGAACCGACATATCAAATATTTCATTCACATACGATTCGCCCATAAAACATTCATAGTTTTCACTCATTGAACCAAGCTTCTTCTGTGAAGTATTTTCTTTCCCACTTTGACTGCTATGGGCAGGTGTACTTGAGAGGTTAGGTTCACTCACTTGGTTATCGTCTTTATTGTTTACAGTAATAACACATACCTTTGGCTTTCCAACATTTCTCCTTTTCTTAAAAGCCTTCAGAGGATTTCTAATAACTTTACTTTTACTCATTATTATACTTCAACAAAACAGAGACTCAAGAAACAGAATTAATTACTAATATTTTGCGAGATAACGACAGAGTAAATAAACATGAAACAATCGACAATCACACCAGCGATATATATTGAACCATCACAGGTTAGCCACAACACATACTTTATCTCACATCACTAAAATGTACCTGATGAACACGGACGTTGATAATAACACCATTTGACAGCAGTTTAACAGCGCCACAGTGGGTCACGCCCATGTAGAACACATTTCAAAAAAAATTTAAAAATAGTTGTAGTCTTCGGAATTGAATAAATTATATATCTATTAAAAGGTAATAGTCTGCAGATTCAGAAAACGCAAAAAAGTAAAAATTGAACTTTTCATGATTTTGAGCCTTTCCGGAGCCCCTTAACTGGTATGCGATTCTTCTTGTCCCCGGCTGTTGTGGCGAACTCGATGTTCTCGATGGTTTTATACACTGTCTGTTTAGAACGATGCCTTACAGGAGATTTCGTCGCCGTTCTAAACAGACATTTCCGGTGCGGTTCTCCTCTTGCTACCTGCGACGCTCGTTCGCTGCAGTATGGGAAGCCAGGATCCGTTTACCTTAAGGCTTTCCTCTTTCTTGTTGAAACTGTTTGCGTGTTTTTGTATTTCTACAGCTTCTCTGAACAGGCGCGTGTGATAGTGCTTCTCTACAGCCAGAACTTCCGTGTCGGCGAATTTTATTACGTGGTCGGTCTCATTCAGTGCGTGCTCTGCCACGGCCGATTTCTCCACCTGCCCCAACTTGCAATGTCGCTTATGCTCTTTGATCCTGGTGTTAATTGACCGTCCAGTCATTCCGGCATAAACTTTTCCGCATGTGCATGGTATACGGTATATTCCTGGCGTTGCAAGTGGGTCGCTTTTCTCTTTTGCCGATCTAACACACTCTCTGATCTTACTTGTCGGTTTGAAAATCGCCGTGTTTGCGCCATGTTTGCGCAATATAAGGCCGATTCTGTCCGTCACTCTGGGAATGTATGGCAGAAAGGCCGTACCCGACATTTCTTTTTCTGGTTCCTTACTTCGCCGAGTGTTTGGCTCTGTTACACTTCTAATATAATTTGTGGAGTACCCATTGCTCCTCAGAACAGTTTCCAGGTGTTGCATTTCTCGTTTGAGGTGTTGCGGCTCACATATTCGTCCTGCTCTCTTTACGAGCGTACTGATCATGCCTCTTTTCTGGCTCGGGTGGTGGTTTGACAGTTTGTGCAGGTATCGGTCCGTGTGTGTCGGTTTTCGATACACGCTGTGTCCCAGGTTTTCGCCGTCCCTTGGGACCAGCACATCTAGAAATGGCAGTTTCTTGTCCTTTTCTACTTCCATGGTAAATGTTATGTTGGCATGGAGGCTGTTCAAGTGTCTTAAGAAGTCACCGAGCTGTGGTGTGGAGCCATGGTGAAGAACAAATTTGGAAGAGGTTATCAGACTTCATAATTTACGTACTAATTTTGTAATACAGATCCATTACTGAGTGTGGTCGGGATTTCGTTTTATATGTTCATAACAACAAAAGCCCTGGGGAGCAGTTGTAATGGATCTGGGAGATGTGTTATTTTCTACCGGATTTGTCGATACCAAATCTAATGAGGGAGGTTGTAAATGTTTTCTTATATTTTTGTCAGAATATTTTTTGTAAATTGTAATTTGCCTTATTTTATGCTAATTTGCTTATATGTTCGAGAGTGACAGCATATTGATTAATATTAGTAAATGTGACGAAGAATATCAAAGTAACTGGTTTCAAGTGAAAGCTTGTGTGTTGTGTGAAATGTCTTTGACGCTGGAGTCGTCTTTGATCGTAGTCAGTAGGCAGTGAAGTCTCGGTGAGTGACGGTGGAACAATGTTCAGGTCTCCACTATAATAATTTGCAAGTGACCAGCAAAAATGAGTTATTGTACTACTTTTTATACAGGCTGAGTCACCTGACGTTACCGCTGGGTAAATTTCCTAAACCACATCAAATACTGACGAACCGATTCCACAGGCCGAACGTGAGGAGAGGGGCTAGTGTAATTGTTTAATACAAACCATACAAAAATGCACAGAAGTATGTTTTTTAACACAAACCTACGTTTGTTTAAAATGGAAGCACGTTAGTTTTGTTACCACATCTGAATATATAAACAAATACGTAATCAGTGCCGTTTGTTGCATTGTAAAATGTTAATTACATCCGGAGATATTGTAACCCAAAGTTGACGCTTGAAACCTCCGACGTTCAGTTGCGTGTTGTAACAAACACGGGCCACGGTCGGCGAGCAGCATCTGCAGGGACATGTTTACGATGACGACCGTGTTTACGAGTGTGGCTGTAGTGCACTGTTGTGGTTTGGTCTAGCTGTCGCAGTGTCTGCATGTAGCGCTTGCTGCTATTGTTATTCTGCATTCGTCTCCGCACGCAGACCAACTGTAGTACACCGTGTTACCAGACGTCTGTGATAGTGTAGTGTTGTAGGAACTGTGATCATGGTGTATTCGAACCCTGAAAAGGCGGAGATGATACTCATCTATGGCGAGTGTCGACGAAATACAGCTGAAGCCTGCAGGTTGTATGCAGAACGGTACCCGGAGAGAGAGCATCCAACGTGCCGCACATTGCAAAACATCTACCGCCAACTGTATGCAACAGGTATGGTCGTAGCACGCAAACGGGTCCGTAACAGGCCCGTCACAGGAGAAGCGGGTGCAGTTG
This sequence comes from Schistocerca serialis cubense, assembly GCF_023864345.2. Lineage (NCBI taxonomy): Eukaryota > Metazoa > Arthropoda > Insecta > Orthoptera > Acrididae > Schistocerca > Schistocerca serialis. The sequence continues at coordinate 662,394,160 of NC_064639.1, read as the reverse complement.
GTGTTTTAGCTGCTGTTGCCATGAACCCGCACGTGAGTACACGGGACACTGCAAGAGCCGGTGGACTGAGTCAAAGTAGTGTCATGCGCATACTGCATCGTCACCGCGTTCACCCGTTTCATGTGTCGCTACATCAGCAATTACATGGTGATGACTTTAATCATCGAGTGCAATTCTGTCAATGGGCATTAACAGAGAATGTGTAGCAGTTCTAACTGTCTACCGATGAAGCGGGTTTCACAAACCACGGGGCAGTGAGTCTACGGAACATGCATTACTGGTCCGTGACAATTCTCGCTGGCTCAGGCAGGTAGAGCGACAACGACCGTGGACTGTAAATGTATGGTGCGTAATCATTGGCGACCACCTCATTGGTCCTCACTTCATTGCAGGGGCCCAAACAGCTGCAACATACATCTCGTTTCTACAGAATGATCTGCCAACGTTGCTCGAAAACGTCCCACCGGAAACGCGTCGATGTATGTGGTATCAGCATGATGGTGCACCTGCACATTCCGCAATTAACACTAGGCTGACCCTTGACAGGATGTTCGACGGGCGTTTCATAGAAGGTGGAGGACGCATAAATTGGCCAGCCCGTTCTCCTGATCTTACATCTCTGGACTTCTTTCTGTGGGGTACGTTAAAGGAGAATGTGTACCGTGATGTGCCTACAACCCCAGAGGATATGAAACAACGTATTGTGGCAGCCTGCGGAGACATTATACCAAATGTACTGCGGCGTGTACGACATTCATTACACCAGAGATTGCAATTGTGTGCAGCAAATGATGACCACCACATTGAACATCTATTGGCCTGACATGTCGGGACACACTCTATTCCACTCCGTAATTGAAAACGGAAACCACGTGTGTACGTGTACCTCACCCCTCATGGTAATGTACATGTGCATCAGAGAAAAATACCAATAAAAAGGTGTTAGCATGTGGACGTAATGCGCTGTTCCAGTCTCTTCTGTACCTAAGGTCCATCACCGTTCCCTTTGGATCCCTACGTAATTCGGTGCTCTCCGATACACACGATCGAACAGCGGAGGAGTGGTACTCAAGCGTCAACTTTAGGTTACAATATCTCCGGATGTAATTAACATTTTACAATGCAACAAACGGCACTGATTACATATTTGTTTATATGTTCAGATGTGCTAACAAAACATCAAGAAGAAGGACATTCGGAGAAATGGTATTTGAAGCACCAAAAATGAGGCAAACGCATTGAACCAGGACATTTCCGCAGCCGACGAAACAGCATTGTGGAATCATACTTTCACTAGACGACTGAAGCCAAAAAAAAAAAAAAAAAAAAAAAAAAAAGAGTGAGCATATTTCAATACCAACAATCATTTCTTTTTCGATTTCTTCACATTTTGCATGGAGCCATTTCGCCTTAGCTTCGCTGCACTTCCTATTTATTTTGTTCCTAGGTGACCTGTATTTCTGAATTTCCCTGAACGTTTTTGTAATTCCATCTTTCGTCGATCAATTGAAGTATTTCATGTTTTTCTTTCCAACTTCCGTGTTTGTACTTCTTGGAGACATCCATTCGTTTTCTGCTGAAGTACCTACGGAGCTATTCTTTATCGCAGTGTCTATAGGTTTAGAGAAATTCGAGCTTGTCGCTTCAGTCCTTAATACTTCCTTATTCCATTTCTTTGTGCATTGATTCTTCCTGGCTACTCCCTTAAACTTCAGCCTGCGCTTTATTATACCTACATTGTGATCTGTGTTTATGTCTGCTCTTGCGTACGCCCTTCAATCCAATGTCTGATTTCGAAATCTCTGTCCAGCAATGATGTAATCTAACTGGAACCTTCCTGTATCACCTGGCGTGATGGTGGTGGTGGTGAGAAGTTCCTATGTGACTAACTGCTGGGGTCATCGGTCCCTAGGCTTATGCACTACTTAATCTAACTTTAAGTAACTTACGCTGAGGACAACATACACAACCACGCCCAAGGGAGGACTCTAACCTCCGACAGAGGGAGCCGCACGAACCGTGGCAAGGCGCCTAAGACCGCGCGGTACCTCGCGCGACGTCACCTGGCCTTTTCCAAGTATATCTGCTCCTCCTCTGAATCTTGAACACATTATTCGCTATTACTGTCTGAAAATTAAGGCAGAACTCAATTACACTTTTTCCTCTCCCACTGCTACTGCCAAGCCCATATTCTCCCGTAACCCTTTATGCTACTTCTTCCTGTGCAACCTCAGTCCAATACCCCATGACTATTAGATTTTCTTGTGCCTTTACGTACTGCATTATCAGTTCGATATCGTCATATACTTTCTCTATCTCCTTAGCTTCTGCTGGCGACGTCGGCATGTAGACCTGAACTATTGCTGTCGGTTTTGGTTTGCTGTCGATTCTGATAAGAAAAATTCTATCATTGAATTGTTCTCAGTAACTCACTCTCCGCCCTACCTTCCTATTCATAAGAAATCCTACTCAAGTTATACCGTTTTTTTGTGGTGTTGATATTACCCTATATTCGTCTGACCAGAAATCCTTGTTTTCTTTCCATTTCAGTGCACTGGCCCTCAACTACAGTTAGATTGAACCTTAGTATTTCCGTTTTTAGATTTTCTAGCTTACCTACCACGTTCAGGCACCTCAGACTCTACTCCCCGACTCGTGGAACGTTACCCTTTCATTAATTATTCAATCTTTTTCTCATGACAACCTTCCCTTGGCAGCCCCCTCCCGGAGATCCAAAATGGGGGTCTAGTGTGGAATCTTTTGCCAATGGAAAGATCATCATGACACTTATCCAATAGCAGGGTACATGCCCTGTTGATGCACATTATCTATTTGTAATGCAGTGGTTTCCACTGTCTTCTGCATCCTCATGCTGTTGAACATTGATGAATCTTCTGCCTTTTAGCGGCAATTTGACACCTGAAAAGCAATAGAGTGTCCTGAACCTCTGTTCGCTCCTCCGCCTTCTTTACAAGACCGTTGGCAGAACGAGGGTGACATCTTGTGCCGGAAGTCTTCGTCCGCCATTGCTATGACTTTTATTCAAAATTAAAGAAGTAGTGAGGTTCTAATCCGGGACCCCGGAGGAGTTGATACGTAGCCAACGACGCGACGCTACCCGTAGACCACGCGTGAACATTATTATTGTGACACACAGACTGAGCGTGTTAGGGCCCCTTAAGCGTTTGTTCTTGGCCCTCGAGTCATTTATTATATCTCGGTGGCAATATAATCCTCGCACAGTCTTTTTCGATGATAGGTATTCTAACTTTATCGGGACGTAGGTCCATTTCTTCTAAGAATTCCCATTGAAATTCACCACGTATTTCTGTTACACTTTCGTAGATGGTATACCAACCTGTTTAGGTCCTAGAATTGCGTCTCTGAATTCGTTCCATATCTGTTGCCATACCTTCTTGATAAGGACTCCAAAGAGTCGCTGTAGCAATACTCTGTAATTCGTCGCATTAGCGTCTAGTATGTGACTTCGTTTATAGACGCATTTCATCTTCCTGGAAACCTTACAGCTACCTTGTGTCTGCATTTGGCTTTCTCAGTACTAATTTTATGTGATGGTCCTGTTCCATGTCACTTCTTAGCCGCGGTCCCCACAGAGCCGATACGATACGCGATGCGACTCACGAAAGTACACAGAAGCAACCCGCATTGGTGGAGCTCGTAATAATTTAGTTGAAGCGACTTAATTGGTTCACAACACCAATGAGATTTTGTGTCGTATTGGTCGGTACAACACGGAGTACTGGCTGCTCCATGTAGCAGTATCGTACGATAACTAGGGAGGAAAATTTCAAGTCATGTAATGTGCTTCAAAACAACATTTTACGAGGGTAGTCCCAAAAGTAAGGTCTCCTATTTTTTTATAAGTACAGAACTCTGTGTGGCAGTTGGTCACGCTGTTATGAAGAGTGCTTCATGCACTCTGTGTAAACATGCACCGGGAAGTGCGGATTGCGCGCTGTTATTCGGGTTTCGAACGCAAAGGGCACTGCGTCGATTGAAATTCTTCGCCAACTGACAGAAGTGTATGGTGAGTCGTGCATGGACGTCAAAAATGTTAGTAAGTGGTGAAGAGAGTTTGCAGCTGGTCGGACCGAAATTCACGATGAACAAAGGAGCGAGAGACTGTCAGTTTTTGAGGAGACAGTGTTGAAGGTTGACCAAAGCATGCGTGAAGATCGGCGGATCACCCTGGATGAACTCTGCACGTTGATTCCTGATGTTTCCCGAAGCACCGCTCACAGAATTTTAACGGAAAAATTGACGATGTTCGCAAGATGGGTGCCACACATACTGACTGAGGACCAAATGCGGCAACGAGTTGATGTTCCCCCGCATTTCTTCACCGCCTTGCAGCCGAACAGGACAACTTCCTGGACTCAATTGTCACGGGTGACGAAACCTGGGCATACCACTTTACACCCGAGACCAAGCAACAATACCGCCAGTGGCGGCATCCTTCTTCGCCAAAGCCGCGGAAATTCAAACAAACACAGTCTGCCGGTAAAGTCATGACAACCTTTTTTTGGGATCGGAAAGGGGTATTGTTGGTTGACTTTATGCCCACTGGGGCCACAATTAACGCTGACAGGTACTATGAGACTCTGAAAAAACTCAAATGGGCAATTCAGAACCGGAGAAGAGGAATGTTGAGCAAGGGTGTACACATTCTCTATGACAACGCTCGCCCGCACATCGTTCGGTAAACCGTTGCTCTCCTGCAACAGTTCCAGTGTAACATAATCACCCAGCCACCCTATAGTCGTGACTTGGTGCCCAGTGACTATTACTTGTTCCCTAGGTTAAAAGAACATTTGGCCGGAAAGCGATTCAGCTCCGACGACGAGGTGAAATAAGAGGTTCATAACTTTCTGAACAGCATGGCGGCGAACTGGTATGACATGTGCATACAAAAACTGCCACAGCGTCTACAAAAATGCATCGACAGAAATGGTGATTATGTCGAAAAATAGCTAAATGTTGAAGCTGTAAACTGATACAAATTATTGTAGAAATAAACAGGTCTCTGTACTTATAAAAAAATTCTTATCAATTAGAATCTTAATAATTTTACCATTTTATAATAAAACACCATTCCGAGGTATCCAATTTTTGGGATTAACCTCGTACGAACATGACATAAAGCATCATCCGTTTCTGTACTTAGTTCCGCAGTAAAACTTTTAGTTTTGGCATAAAAAATTAATTTTAGGATTCAGGGGTGTTCTCCGCTATGCAGTCTCTGTCATTTAATTTTGAGGAAACTGTTTGATAAAAATATAATTTTTAGGATCCTACAGTTTGATATCACAGCTTGATAACGAACTGGTTTTCTTTTCGGGGCTGTCCACAGTTACTGTAATACTACGAAATGAAGTAAAACACAGCGCATGTTTTGAAGAGAAATGTAGTCTCTGGCCAGTTTACGATTGGTGCATTACGGGACTGCTGTGTACCAAATGGAGCTAACACATCGAAAATAATTTTAACGCCGGAAGGAGAGCCATACCTCTTTACAGTCTCAGGTAAATACGTGAGACACAGGGTAAACCAAAAATACGTATACAACTTAAAACTGGCTATACAAACCGTACGCTTTGAAATCACAGTGGGGAATGGGTTGAAAGTGTAGTACAGTGGCTGAGCAACAGATTATAGTAGTGTTGTGACGTGCCATGTCAGTGTACCAAAGTGAGACATGGCGCAAAAACGACTGACATTCGAGTAGCGAAAAACCATTCTCAAATGGTAATGGAAGTTCGAGAACATTAGTAAAGTGCAGAGACAATGGAGGCAGGAATACGGAAATGATCTACAAACACGCGTGAGCATCGCCCACCTTCGCGATAAGTTCGAAACCGCTGAAACAATTATGAATATCCATAAGGAAGATCAGACCGGCCACTCACAGCAACAGGCGAAGAGTGTACTGCCCATATGTTAGACTCATTTATAAGCTCACCACAGAGATTAACAGAACTATGTAAGCGTGAAACAGGCGTGAGCAGGTCAAGCGTTTAAGTCGTATCTTGCACAAAGTAAAATGGAGAATTTACTTTTCGCAGTTATTGCAAGAATTGAACGACGACCAGGACAGAAGAACATGATGCTAATTTTGTTTAAAAAGTGGTGTGATCTTCTGAGGCACTGGGCCCCATGAACTGCTTATGTTTATGTCGAGCGAGCAGTCAATGGTCTGGGACGTAATGTGTGGTGTGGGATATCATCAAGGGGACTGACTGGACCATCCTTTTCGAAAGTATGAATACTGGCAGCAGTTACCTGGAGTTGCCCGATTCGTTAATTTCACCATCCATTCGTGCTTCATTTGGTGATGAACGGGATGGCGCCCCAACCCACTTCCAAAGAGAGATGCGCGCCTATCTGGATAAAAATGCGCCTGGTCGCTGGACTAGGCGAAAGGCTCATCGAGTTCCCCGCACGTTCTCCTGATTTCCAATTGTCCAATTGGTACAAACTCTCACCGTGTGTGGGCGGGCATTATGTTGCTGGAATGTAAGCCAGCGAGAGTTTCTACTGCTTTTCTTCGTGCTTAACCCTATCCTGGTCAGCAACATCGACGGATCTCTTCCCAATTGAGAACTTTTGGATCACTGTGGTCAGGACCCTTACTACCAGCTCGGGATATGGCCGTAACATGGCACGATATCTTTCAGCAGAATATACAATAACTCTGTCCATCAACGACAAGCCGAATAACTGCTTGCATAAGAGCATAACTATGAGTTACTGACTTGCTCAATTTGTGAAGCTCATTCTCTGGGATAAATCATTCAATTTTTCTGAAATTGTAGCCTAACCATTTGTTTGTCTGTAGATGTACATCGCATCCACCGATTTCCGTCCCATTCGAATAATTCCTTCGTGGTGCTCTGACCTTTCTTTCTTTTTTTTTCTGAGGGTTTTATTACTTTTATCTATATACACGATGTGATGTGCGTAAAATGTTCACCATTAATCTAGTAATCGGATATCGACTGGTTGTTTCTCTCTGTTAATGGCTTTATTTTACATATTCCACGTTCAAAATGACGTGCCATGCATTATCCCGAGTGAAAATTTTGTTCAAGTCCTTCTGCATTGTCTTACGATTGTCTAACGACAATACTTTCATGTAAACAATTAGCGAAAAATCTTATAGTGGTGCTTTTCATGTTTGATATATCCTTTATGTATAATGAGAACGTTAGAGGATCTTTTACTTGGGAGGCTTAAACTCAGTACACAAACAACTGAATTACAGCACATGTGACTGGCACCTACAGTTGTAGTCATATAGCTAACTTAGTCAGCGCAAGCAGGAAATCCGAATACACGCGACACAGACAAACCCCAAACGATTCCACACAACGAGCGGCCAATTTTATAATCAAATTGACCTCTCAGAAGACGACTCGTTATGTTGTAGGTATGCTGACGCTGCAGCTGGCCTAGGAGATCTCGCCGGAGCCCAGCCATAACGGTTAATACCTATCTATTAACACTTACTAACAACCAACCTTGAACTGACGCTACTACCACAAATCCACAAGTAGTCCTACTACCAGTCGCACGACACTCGCTGTGGCACTTTCTCTCCCCATCTGCACTTAAGACCGCCACCCTTCCATCGCTTTCTGTCTACTACCTCTTCGATGGGACCGTACCAGTGGGTGATTGCATCCAGACGTACGGTCATCACAGACCCGCATGCTGTGATTCCTCGATTCGAACACTAACCATTTCGCTGATGCGACCGTAGAACGTTTTGTGTAGGTCACCGTGCGAATACGGGGTGCGGAGGGGCTAATGTCGCAGGGTGGTGAATGTAAAAATTAACAACGGCCAGCGTCTTGTTGTCTTGAGTAGTTTCCATTGTTTTTCAGTATCTAGTGTACACGGTCGTCCGAAAACTTTATCCAAGAGGGGGAAGATTATAAAACTGGAATTTTTTATAAAATATATCAGGTGATGTTGAAGACGTATCGTTACTCAAAATCTAATTTTGAGAAGAAATACATAAAACGTATTACATCTCAAACGCTTAGTAGTTATCCATTAAACATATTTTTTTTAAGCTAGATTGCTTTGAACCCAAAGAAGGCGACATGCTTTATAGTACAGGTAAAGTACACCATTTTGTATCATTAATATGATTACTAATGCCACTGCTTTCGTGACCTGAAATTACATCCGCAAATGATTAAATGCAGTGTATCCAAGTAGGGTTGAAATAAAGGTACCAAATATAGACAAGAGATCCTTTAATTCATTTCTCGATAATGTTAGGTTCTCACTGAAAATTAAACATCTGAAACCGAAGTTAAAGCAGAACGACTGAGAAAATACTTAACAAAACACATCAACAAAAATAACCAGCATAAATTTCCATAGATTATACTCGTCATAGTAGAGAAACAGGAAACAAATGTTCAATATTGATTTTTCCATTGAATGGTGGCTACACTGAGCCACAGCGCCAGAGAGTTTTGTTTCGCCGCCTCCACTGGCAGTGATTATTGAGAAGTAGCGGAGTGCAGTGCTTGTCGAGGACTCGTGGTAGGCAGTGCTTGTTGAGAACTCGTAGTAGTCAGTGCTTGCTGAGATGTCGTAGTGAAGAGTGCTTGTCGAGATGTGGCAGTAGTCACTTCTTGTTGAGATGTGGTAGTAGCGAGTCGGTGTGGAGATATTGTAATGATTAGAGTGCTTTTCATCAATATAAATGAAGGTATCAAAACTCCTTTTCTTTTTTTTCTCATTATTTCAATGTCTTGAATAATGCATCATTACAGGTTCAGTCAACAAAGCATCTGGCTTGTGTTCTTGTATTAGAGTGTAATTCTGGTTTTCTTGCGTGATTATAGTATTTCTATTTTCTTTAATTACTTCAGTATAAATGATATTTAAAATTTCTTGTCTTACTGAAGAAGAACCGTGCCAGATGTGTACGTTGAGTCATACTTCCACACACAGAACAGTTATACTTGTGCTTTGGTTTCGTAGGTTTTATAGTTGCTGGGGACTTAATTAATTAATTGTGTTAACAGAAATTTTCTTTCATTCTTTGTTGTTGTTCTATGCAGTCAGATTGCGTAATAATACTAGTCAGGGCCAACCGTTTACGAGACACAGCGTAATCGGACATACAGCTACGAAAAAAAAAAGTATTTTCAAATTTAATAATTAAGCCCCCATGCACGTGGCGACCGCTGCTTCGGATCGTCCCTTGGAAATCTTCTGATTGTAAAAATAGTATACAGTAGTATTGTTGTAGTAATTTGTAGTTTAGTAATTGTAGTCTATTTTGCATGTGTAGATTTGGTAATTGTCATTCTTCTAATGGCATTTTTTTTTCAGAATTTAATTTTGTTGTCTTGTCTATGGGTTTGACAATTTAGGGCAATTATTTCAATTGTTCGATTAATCGTGTTTGAGGGAAACATTTCGTGTAAATGGTATTGTTGGAGATAAAGAGTCATTGTGTGTAATCTTCGTACAGTGACGAGTTTTGTATGTTTTGTAAATGATTACGCGATCGATGAAAAAGGCAAAAGTGATGGATAGTGAGAATGACGAAATTGTTAACATGGCGAACTCGCCAACAGAGGAAAACAGTATCATGAATAATGAAGTGGAAAACAATTTAATAAGTCGGGAAGATAGTCCGGAACGATTTCAAAATTTTTCTCAATCAGAAAATTCACAGAATACGAGATTAACGATAGAAGATTCTGGAATAGTATCGAACACAGATAGCTTTACAGCTATGACGAAGGAAACTGGTTTTGCGGGAAATGTTAGGGGCGAAAGGAATTTTGAACTAGTTCATAAGGAGCAGTTGATGGGTGCAATATTAAATTTGGGATCACGGTTAGACTCACAAATGGGAACAATGGAAACATGGTTAGACTCACTGGGATCACAAATAGGAACAATTAAAACCGAGATGGGAACTTTGGGATCTGAATTAAAAACTGATATGGGAACACTGGAAACACGGTTAGACTCACGAATAGGGACATGTTTCAAAAATATGAAAGGTGAGTTAAAGAAAGAAATCAGAGAAGAAGTACAACCGATTTTGAATTCTCACAATAATATATTAATTGCAGTAGAGATTAGACAAAGGGAACAGGATAGAGAACAGGAAGAAAGAGATCGCGTGATAGTACAAAAATTTTCAGAGTTAAATTTACAATATGCACTCGATAAGGAAGCAATATTTGAGAGAATCGAGGAATCCGTACCAAATGACAGAATAAATAATCTAACACAACAATATGAACAGTTAACTACCAAATGTGTCAATGCTGAAACCCGAGTCGCGACACTTACGGAAGACGTAAATAAACAAAAAGAAAAAATAGGTGATTTATCGGAAAGAGTTGAGGAGATTTCAGATAAATTGACAAGTCTTAGTTTAAATGGGGACAGAGATTCGGATGATACAGCTCCATTACCATTTGCAGAAACCGAAGAGTACCAGAACATAAATAGACATGTTGAAAATCAGGGAAAATTTAATGAGCGCGTTAAAAGGGAAGTTGAGGCATTACAAAAGCAAGTCAAACAAATTGAAGGCGAAATCGTAGGAAAAGACAGCAAAAGAAATTTGGAATCACAGATAGCAGAGGGGTTTGAAGAAAGTAATTTGTTTCATGTACGGGATGCAACAAGAGAGCGCCAGGCGCGTGAATTTAACAATAATCGTCATTGTGACTGGGACAGACGCGGTAGGTCTTTGTCGCCACGAGGCGAAAACTTTGACTATAAACACTTTTTGACTGTTCGGAAATTTAAGATCTTCCGCAATTCTAAGAATGACATACATCCATGTTCATGGTTAGATCAATTTATGTACGCACTTCCACCAAATTGGCCACTAAGTCACAAACTGAAAATTATGTGCGGCTATTGAAGTCCTCAGGGGATTCACTACTCTAAGTGAATATGTGCCGTAGCGTGCATAGGGCCCCGAGCTGTAGTGGTGCTATTTCCCTTTTAGTTTTCTGCACCGCTGCCTACTCTTTTACTATTCTTTGCATCTGTCAAAACAACTCTTCTACTATCAATCTATCTAGAGAGTAAGTAAACAATAACCGGATATGACTAATTTACCCAAAAGAGATTTCGGAAATTACCGTTTGGACTTACTGTATCTTCAGCAGCATTCATTCGTAGCTTAAACGAAATTTTATCTGTTTATCTTCGTGACAATATTACTTCATATGTTGACGATATTCTTATTGCTAAACGTTCTTGGAGTGAACGCAACAAAATTTTGGATTCATTATTACGTATTTTTGCAAGAGTTGGCATTACAGTGAACTTGGAAAAATCTGAATTTGGTCGTTCTCGGGTGAAATTTCTCGGTCACATTATTTCTACAGAAGGTATTCTTCCTGATCCAGAAAAACTAGACGCTATTCGTAACTATGCTGTTCCTACCACAAAACGTGATGTTCGTAGTTTCCTTGGTGTCTGTAATTTTCTTAGACGCTTTGTTAGATTGGACGATTTGGCCACACCTCGTTTCTGCGATCTATCTGGAAAGTTCTTTTTAAATGAAAATCGGTTGACAACTCTGTTTGGTTAGTTTGTATTCCTGATGAGTGGGTTACAAAATTGATTTGGTACACACATTTCAGTTATGCACACTTTGGTCCCAGAAAATGCTTTCATAAATAAAATTGCTACTTCAGTAATATGGAAAAACGTACTCGATCTGTTCTGGCCAAATGCAAATTACGTCAAAAGGCTAAGCCGCCAACAATTTCTCACAGAGCACCGTTGTTTCCTATCATTCCAGCGAAATTAAAGGAGATGGCTGCAGTCGATTTGTTCGGTCCGGTGGTTCGTTCTACTAATGGTTTTGCGTACATTTTCGTAGCAGTGGAGTTGACATCAAAATACACTCCTGGAAATGGAAAAAAGAACACATTGACACCGGTGTGTCAGACCCACCATACTTGCTCCGGACACTGCGAGAGGGCTGTACAAGCAATGATCACACGCACGGCACAGCGGACACACCAGGAACCGCGGTGTTGGTCGTCGAATGGCGCTAGCTGCGCAGCATTTGTGCACCGCCGCCGTCAGTGTCAGCCAGTTTGCCGTGGCATACGGAGCTCCATCGCAGTCTTTAACACTGGTAGCATGCCGCGACAGCGTGGACTTGAACCGTATGTGCAGTTGACGGACTTCGAGCGAGGGCGTATAGTGGGCATGCGGGAGGCCGGGTGGACGTACCACCGAATTGCTCAACACGTGGGGCTTGAGGTCTCCACAGTACATCGATGTTGTCGCCAGTGGTCGGCGGAAGGTGCACGTGCCCGTCGACCTGGGACCGGACCGCAGCGAAGCACGGATGCACGCCAAGACCGTAGGATCCTACGCAGTGCCGTAGGGGACCGCACCGCCACTTCCCAGCAAATTAGGGACACTGTTGCTCCTGGGGTATCGGCGAGGACCATTCGCAACCGTCTCCATGAAGCTGGGCTATGGTCCCGCACACCGTTAGGCCGTCTTCCGCTCACGCCCCAGCATCGTGCAGCCCGCCTCCAGGGGTGTCGCGACAGGCGTGAATGGAGGGACGAATGGAGACGTGTCGTCTTCAGCGATGAGAGTCGCTTCTGCCTTGGTGCCAATGATGGTCGTATGCGTGTTTGGCGCCGTGCAGGTGAGCGCCACAAACAGGACTGCATACGACCGAGGCACACAGGGCCAACACCCGGCATCATGGTGTGGGGAGCGATCTCCTACACTGGCCGTACACCACTGGTGATCGTCGAGGGGACACTGAATAGTGCACGGTACATCCAAACCGTCATCGAACCCATTGTTCTACCATTCCTAGACCGGCAAGGGAACTTGCTGTTCCAACAGGACAATGCACGTCCGCATGTATCCCGTGCCACCCAATGTGCTCTAGAAGGTGTAAGTCAACTACCCTGGCCAGCAAGATCTCCGGATCTGTCCCCCATTGAGCATGTTTGGGACTGGATGAAGCGTCGTCTCACGCGGTCCGCACGTCCAGCACGAACGCTGGTCCAACTGAGGCGCCAGGTGGAAATGGAATGGCAAGCCGTTCCTCAGGACTACATCCAGCATCTCTACGATCGTCTCCATGGGAGAATAGCAGCCTGCATTGCTGCGAAAGGTGGATATACACTGTACTAGTGCCGACATTGTGCATGCTCTGTTGCCTGTGTCTATGTGCCTGTGGTTCTGTCAGTGTGATCATGTGATGTATCTGACCCCAGGAATGTGTCAATAAGGTTTCCCCTTCGTGGGACAATGAATTCATGGTGTTCTTATTTCAATTTCCAGGAGTGTATGTGTGTTTTACACCGTTACGCAAAGCAACAGCTCGTTCAGTATCTAACGCTTTCATCAAACATTCTCTTAAGGAAGTGGGTCATGTTGATAAGGTTATATCAGATAATGAATCACAGTTTCGTTCTAAAATTTGGCTACGTACTCTACGGCGTCGCAAAATTAAACCAATTTTCATTTCACTTTTTCACCCTCAATCTAATGCTTCAGAGAGATGGATGAAGGAAATCAATAAATTGTGTCGTCTTTATTGTCATCAGAACCACAGAACGTGGGATCAGTATCTTCATATTTTTCAAAACATTCTGAATGAACTTCCTAATGACTCAACTTCTTTACCGCCTATACTGATATTAAAAAACAAAGCACCAACAAATCGCATATCTGAAATCGTTCCTTTTCCGCCTTCACGGAAACTGCGGCATTCTGAAGTTGTCAACCTGGCTCTACAAAATATTGCATCTGCAGCTGCTAGAAGAGAGGAATCAGCTAAGCGTCCTGGTCATTTAAAAGTTTTGTCAGTTGGTCAGAAGGTGTTAATTAAGTCTCATCGTTTGTCTCACAAAGGAAAAGGCTTGTGTCGCAAATTTTTTCTGCTTTATAACGGTCCATATAGAATTCGCAAAATTATTCATGATAACACTGTTGAAGTAGAAACTCTTAAATCACGACGCTCTAAGGGAATACATCATATATCAAACGTTAAAATTTTTGTGGAATGACATACTTTCGAGAAACCAACAGTTTACGTAAACATGCAGAGAATACAAGGATACCGCGCTGTGTTTTGGCGGCGGCATATACTCAAAGCAACAGTCAAGTCCGCACGCCGCACAAGGCAGTCGTTGACCACAAACAATTGGTTCCTACGTCACGCGCCTACAGCTGATCGAGCGCTCAGTGCGAATGCACTGACAGCCGTAAACAAATACACAGTCTAAATTCTCCAACTAAATTCAGTATAAAGCTATAGTGACTTGATGAATTATGTTATTAACGTTCAGTATTTTTCAGGATAAGGTTGTATAAAATATTTAAGAACTTCAGGTAAATTCTGTGTGTCTCCGACGTTAAGAGGACTTGCTATCGAGAAAATTTCAGAAAGAATGTAATTTCCAAGAAGAAACTAATAAATTAAAAAGGTAACTATTAATTGAGTTTATTTTTCAGGTAACATATTTCCACTTAGGTACGTACTTTAGACATAATTTGCTGCTCGCGATTACGTGATTCATACTTTGTGCTAATTTCATGTTCTATGAATTTACTTGTGAAGCGACGTGCTTGCGTACATTTGCTGATTTTTGTCAATGTTTTATTAATGAACAGGGTTGTTATTTGTATATATTATGCATCGCTTGGCTGCAATGCTTTTTCACTGATGTCATATTTTTTTTATTATGTGCATGCTGTGCTTATTTATTTAAATTATAATTGTCACCTGATTCGTTGTGCTGATATGTATGTAAGTTATACTTTGTGATTTATCTGCTTGCGCCTTCATGTTTACTTATTAAGATGACATATGAACATTTATTTGCTTATGCTGATATGATGCTAATGACCTGTTTAGTACGTAAGATATATGTTTGCTGCTATGCGTATGGATTGCATATTTATACTTTTTTTTTTGTCATAACTACTCTTTAATTTGGTAGATAGAAATGCTGATATACTGTGTACAAACATAGAGTTTAGGTCACATTATGGTATTAATTATAGATTGTTCGCTTGGCAGAGCCTCGTTATAGGGATTGTGCTGCATCCACTTGTTGACATTCTGTTCTCTACTGGTATATTTACTCGCTATTGCATGTTTTGCTTACGGTCAGTGCCTTATATTTTTAAGATAGGAAAATGAACTGCTATAATTCGACATAAACGACATTAGTACAAGAAACTTCATAGAAGTCACATGAGCTGGAGGTTTTATGGAAGCTGTATAAATTTATGCTAATAGCAAGGAAGCTAACGAGATGACATACCAAAACTAGGTTTAGACCGTTGACAGTTATTACACTGCATTTTTCGTGAGCAATTGAAATAGGAAGTGACACTTGACACAAGAAATACTCCACATGTTTGCTTCTGTTTGCCATAATTCTTGAAGTGGTGTACACACTGTGAAATATTATGATCATTCACACTCCATAATCGTATTTAATTACTGAGAGTTATTCGAACTAAGTCTGTTAGAGGTCATGTATGCATTTCTTTTATTTAATGATGGACAAGGTAACCAAAATCCATCTTATAATTTATAATGAGTAGAAGATTTGGGTCAGATGGATTACACAGAGGTTGTGTGTTGACAGTGTGTCTTCGGATTGTATGGGATGATGAGGTTTGCATTAGGATTTTATCTGTACTTGTTCGAGGAGACTGACTAGAGGAAAGAGTTGTTATGGAAGTGAAATGATATTGGCGATAAGGTTTATATGTGTTGACTTATTGAAGAGGTATTATTGAGGTATTGAGATTATATGAAGTTGATGATTATTGGAGTTTTTGTGGACAAGAGGTAAGGTAAATGATATTGATGATAAGATTTATATGTATCGATGTAAGAGGTATTATTGAAGTATTGAGATTATGTGATGCTGATGATTATTGGAGTTTTGGTGGATAAGAGGTAAAGTAAGTGAGGTGCATATTTTTTTTGTTGGTCTATATGCAACAAGGAGGATGAAGATAGCAGACTACAACACTCAAGTAGAAGGGAGATTGTCTACACACACTTTGTTAAAGCAATAGGCAGTACATATATATTTTTTTTTTTTTTTTTGGAGAGAGGAAGTAATTGCATATCTTGGCTCACTGACAGTTGTTCAGCAACCGTACATTTTGATCTGGCTTGGCAAACATTGGTCTTGACATGATGACTATGACGTTGACTTAACTATTATTGACTGTTATACATTGCTGCCACTACTACTTGATACACATGATGAACATCGAATTTTGACAGAATTGCATTTACACAGTTAACACTATTCAATTACACAGTAGTACTTAATGTGGATGAAAGATGAGTGAGTGTGTTTTGTGTACTTTCCTTTCCTAATCCTACCCACCTAGCTCCTAAATATTATTTTATTTGTTTGTAGTGGCTTGCACTGACACCCATAAATATTATAGGTTTACTGATATTTGAGTATTTGTAATAGTTAATATGACAATTATCTGATATCATTTGTGTGTTTATTAGAATTGGTATGTTTAGTGTAAGAGCATTGAGAATAATTTTGTAAAAGCATTTGTATGTGCATTCAAACTATTGTTCATGCCTGAACTGTCTGATTAGTGATGGTGAATATTATGAACTGTTACCTGCACTTGTTCAACATTGATGTGTGACACTTAGAAATGTTTAATTTCTGCTGATGAACTGTGTGATTAGTGATAGTGAATATTATGAACTGTTACCTGCACTTGTTCAACATTGATGTGTGACACTTAGAAATGTTTAATTTCTGCTGATGAACTGTGTGATTAGTGATAGTGAATATTATGAACTGTTACCTGCACTTGTTCAACATTGATCAACATTGATGTGTGACACTTAGAAATGTTTAATTTCTGCTGATGAACTGTGTGATTATTGATAGTGAATATTATGAACTGTTACCTGCACTTGTTCAACATTGCTGGGTGCCACTAATGGAACTGCTTCTGCTGAATGATGTCACTTGTTGGTGTCTGCACCTGCTCAACATTACTGGGTGCCACGGATGGACTGTTTTTTACTGAAATAATGTGACTTGTTGCTGTGTGTACCTGCTCAACTTTGCTGGGTGCCACTGATGGACTGCTTCTACTGAAATGATGTCACTTGTTGGTGTCTGCACCTGTTCAACAATGCTGGGTGCCACTAATGGAACTGTTTCTGCTGAGTGATGTCACTTGTTGCTGTCTGCACCTGTTCAACATTGCTAGGTGCCACTGATGAACTGCTTCTACTGAAATAATGTCACTTGTTGCTGTCTGCACCTGCTCAACATTGCTGGGTGCCACTGATGGACTGCATGTACTGAAATAATGTCACTTGTTGGTTTCTGCACCTGTTCAACATTGCTGGGTGCCACTGATGAACTGCTTCTACTGAAATTATGTCACTTGTTGGTTTCTGCACCTGTTCAACATTGCTAGGTGCCACTGATGAACTGCTTCTACTGAGATAATGTCACTTGTTGGTGTCTGCACCTGCTCAACATTACTGGGTGTCACTGATGGACTGCTTCTACTGAGATAATGTCACTTGTTGGTGTCTGCACCTGCTCAACATTACTGGGTGCCACTGATGAACTGCTTCTACTGAAATAATGTCACTTGTTGCTGTCTGCACCTGCTCAACATTGCTGGGTGCCACTGATGGACTGCTTCTACTGAACTGATGTTGCTTCTTGCTGTCTGCACCTGTTCGACATTACTGGGTGCCACAGATGGAACTGCTTTTACTAAAATGATGTCACTTGTTGGTGTTTGCGCCTGTTGACCATTGCTGGGTGCTGCTGCTGGAACTATCAACTATTTGTTTTTTTTTTTTGAATAATTAAAAGTATTTTATGCGAACATTTGTATAAACTGATTTTTTGTGTATTGTGTAAACTATTATGTAAAGCCACATGTATGAAAGATTTTGTATTGCCTACTGTATTTTATATATTAGGTTATTGAAAGGTCAGTGCAAAGCCAAAATTTTATCTAATTATGTGATATTTATGTATTAATATTATCTTTTATTTTGTCTGTATTTTTTTTTTTTGACGAATTTGGTGGTATTTTCACCACCAATGCTGGCAAAAATACCATCAAATTCTAGCCCGTGGAGGAAGGGCATATGAAAGGTGGCCACACTGAGCCACAGCGCCAGAGAGTTTTGTTTCGCCGCCTCCACTGGCAGTGATTATTGAGAAGTAGCGGAGTGCAGTGCTTGTCGAGGACTCATGGTAGGCAGTGCTTGTTGAGAACTCGTAGTAGTCAGTGCTTGCTGAGATGTAGTGAAGAGTTCTTGTCGAGATGTGGCAGTATTCACTTCTTGTTGAGATGTGGTAGTAGCGAGTCGGTGTGGAGATATTGTAATGATTAGAGTGCTTTTCATCAATATAAATGAGGGTATCAAAACTCCTTTTCTTTTTTCTCTCATTATTTCAATGTCTTGAATAATGCATCATTACAGGTTCAGTCAACAAAGCATCTGGCTTGTGTTCTTGTATTAGAGTGTAATTCTGGTTTTCTTGCGTGATTATAGTATTTCTATTTTCTTTAATTACTTCAGTATAAATGATATTTAAAATTTCTAGTCTTATTGAAGAAGAACTGTGCCAGATGTGTACGTTGAGTCATACTTCCACACACAGAACAGTTATACTTGTGCTTTGGTTTCGTAGGTTTTATAGTTGCTGGGGACTTAATTAATTAATTGTGTTAACGGAAATTTTCTTTCATTCTTTGTTGTTGTTCTATGCAGTCAGATTGCGTAATAATACTAGTCAGGGCCAACCGTTTACGAGACACAGCGTAATCGGATATACAGCTACGAAAAAAAAAGTATTTTCAAATTTAATAATTAAGCCCCCATGCACCATGTTGATGACATTTGTAACATTCAGCTTACAAAGCTTCCAATGTTGTTGTTGTTGTTGTGGTCTTCAGTCCTGAGACTGGTTTAATGCAGCTCTCCATGCTACTCTATCCTGTGCAAGCTTCTTCATCTTCCAGTACCTACTCCAACCTACATCCTTCTGAATCTGTTTTGTGTATTCATCTCTTGGTCTCGCTCTACGATTTTTGCTCTCCACGCTGCCCTTCAATACTAAATTGGTAATCCCTTGATGCCTCAGAATATGTCCTACCAACCGATCCCCTCTCCTAGTCAAGTTGTGCACAAATTTCTCTTCACTCCAATTCTATTCAATGCCTCCTCATTAGTAATGTGATCTACCCATCTATGAACGTGTTAATGGATGTGCTGTAGACTTTTAATGTCTTATTTTTTTATGTCGACTGGCATAATTAAAGTTGAGCAAACGATTTTATAGCTACATTGTGGTTCTTTGTGTGAAGTTTAATCTAGACTCATAATTCGAGAATAAGGATGTGTGAAAGAAGACTGAACCTAGACAGTTCTGGTCTCCCCAAATTGACATGCTGTTGTGGAGGCATGCCAACTGAACAGCATAATTTGTATCTCCATAACTGCATGTTGTGCTTTGTTGCAGTCCGTAGATATCAAGGAAATCTTTCCGACTTTTAAACGTAACGCCTCTCTTCTAGTGCAGAAAATGGTAGGGGATACCGGACCTAGTTGGCATAGTTTTTCCTATTTCTTCCTACAGTGGTTTCACTTGGCTATAAATTAATGATGAAAATATCATTTAGGATTACATGCTGAATTCGTAAAAAAAATGTTTCCTAAAACATTACTCCACTTGTGGGGCACACTGGAACATGTGCTGGGGTAAGTTTGCATGGTCAACAGGTTCTGAGGAATAAACACGAGTTAGTAATTAAGACACTTTTACTTCAATACAATATGAAAGACAAATGGTGTTGACACTTTCTTACTTTTAGATCTCTCGATTCCCTAGTACATTTTGTATTAGTGTCTGTGAAAATGGCAACAATATTCAAATATTATTAAGTCAGTAAATGAACATAGAAAAGTTACATAAAATAAAAAATAACAACCAAATTATAGAACCCCAACTTCGCGTTCACCAAGAAAGTAGCCCGACTGCTCACTCGAATTGGTGGTTTTAGTTTTCGCACAGTTTTGCTTCTGTTATACCAGATGGAGTCAGGAACTTCAGACCATCTCCAAAATTTCTATTCTTTCACCGTTGTGGAAACAAATAATTAATCACCATCAACTTCCAATACCTTTCCAGGGTACAGACATACACTATACTTCCCCATCACGAACTTGATACTGCTTCGAATTGTCTTCTTGAACTACATTCATGTTGTTCTGTTTAGTAGTCGGTGCTGGTGGGCATTCCCGAGATGGATACTTGGGCTCATATTCCTCTTCAGCGTGTGTACTTAGTGGGAAATCGAGGCTATCCTCAGTATAAGCATACCTTATTACATCTGACGTTTCGTCTTCAAATTCCGTCATTTCTGAATCATTTCCCCGAGATCGTTTTCCCTTCCCCTTTCTTTGAGTTGCCGCCCTTTTGCCTGTCTTCTCTAAAATAGGCCTACTAATTGAGACTTGCTTACTTTTTGTCAGAACATTTTTGGTAGGAGTGTCTGTCAAGATAGCAGTTTGTCTCCTTTTCCTCCACGGTTAGACAGTTTTCGTGGGACTGCTTTTGGAAAAGGGCTAACTTCTTCTGGTGTTACAATTCTGAACGATGATCGTGTGCTTGGAGTAGGTGCATCAGTGGAAGACAGGATGGAAGAACTATATTGAGGAGGCGGATCAGTTACAATGTCGGCATTTACAGTCTGGACAACATCAGGAGGCGGGCGATCAGTGAAAGATGATGACAGAAAGTCGAATTCATGAACGATGTCATGACTGAAAGGGCAAATCCCACTTACTCTAAAACCCTGCGGTGATACTGAACGGGGTTGTTGCAAGCGGAAAAGCTGTGTTCACGATGCTACATATGTCATAAATTGAAATCGTTTGGCCAGGATGATTATTCATTACACTCCGGTCCAGAGGCTGCAATTTGTGACTGCAGTGTGGGGGAAATGATAGGAGAACCACCCCACTTTCTTCAAATAAATCAAGTGCTTCAATAGACAAATAAGAGTCGTGGTTGTCAAGCAGTAAAAGTGTTGGGCGAACCTTCGAACTTCTAGAATAGCGAATGAAGTGCTTGGAGAACTTAATAAAATTTGTTTATACCATTCAATCTCTCTTGTTGGTATCACCGTCAGAGCCAGCTGCAGCGTCTCGAACAAAATGTGATTTTTATTTTGCTCTAGGAATTATGAAGAAAGGAGGGATAGCATTATCTCCGGCTGATACACATGTTGTTACGGTTGCGAGACTGCCTGTTTCAGCAGAGGTTATCCTTCCAGTTTGTTTCAGACCTTTCCCTGCTACCACTGTGTCTGGTTTCTGTACAGTTGTGACCCCCGATTTATCCATATTCCATGTATCTTGAGCTTGCAACTTCAGTCCATCCAAAATCTTTTCAAGCAAACTGAAGAAATTTTTCACATTTTACTTCATTAAAACTGTTGGCCCTGGCTAGACTTGTGGCTCCAGGTGTTGGGATGGATAAACTCTGTTGCCTCTTCATAAAATACGTGTACCAGTCAGGTCCCGCCATTTTCTTTTCCTCTCAAGAAAGTGGTACGTTAAATTCATTTTTGATAGCGTATTGAAAAGCAAATTTTCTAACCTCCTTCGGGTGTGAGCCGAAATAAATATCTGAGATTTTCTTCAGGTATTCACTTAGCAGATACTCCCGTTTAAGAGAACAAAATACCAAGTACGTCATCAGTTGCGAACCTTATATTGTGACAGGCATGTGTTGTAGCTAGGATATATTGCTCTGGAGTTCAATAGGCCTACACGGAAAAGGTTACATAAGTATTAATTTTTTTTTAAGTTACGTCACTTGGTCCGCCCCGATAGCTGAGTGCAAGTTTTATGTCACTTGGCTGATACATACCTTCCTAAGAGTTTTATATCCACTTAAAACATCAGGGACTTCATCAGTGGAAGCATCACATTCTCTCGCTTTTTGGCAGCAACTAGCTAAGCTCTATACAGGGATGTTGAAATATTCTGCTGTGGCGGCTAGGCTTCTTTTGTCGATAATGTGAGCACGTATGGGATTCTGTACTTTCTGAGCAGTATGCTTTGCTCGTTCCGTCTTTCTCTTGTAATTCCTCATGGCAAAGCTTCAACGAAATGTATCAGAAAGTAGTTAAAAAAAGCTTCAGCAGATGCGTATATGAAAAAAATGTGTGTGAGGGATAAGTTGGCATACGCCATGTGGTCTATGCCAACTTGCCCCAACAACACATTTTAGACAGTATGGATGCCTCACTACTGCACAAAAAGTTTTACGCAGTCCTTCCTCTCTGGGAGTTCTAATCAGCTTGAAACTACAATGGAAGGTACAATGTCGTTTGTGAGTTTGACTGTATCGATCCTATCTCTCAGTCCTTATAACGATAGAGAAAACAAGAAGTGTGCCAACTTACCCCATATGACAACTAGCCCCAGTCTCCGCCTATATTTTATTTCCGAATGATTTATTTGGGTCCGTAGGTGAAGATACCGTGTAGCACGGTCGTGTGTACTACAAGCTCTCTGACATGTTAAGTTGAAGCCACCACAGGTTATTTTTGTCTATGGTCGTTGACAAAGGTACTGTTTGTGCTATGAAGAAAAGTATACTGTTTTTTTTTTCTAACGTGTGCAGTTGGGGGACAGGAGTGGCCTTGTAGTGACTGCACACGCATGTCGGCCAAATACGATGCAGACATGTTTAGACTGAGGTTGTGAAGAAGAACAGGAGTAGCTTTTTGGATAGAAGTCGGCCTCTGTGCACCACGTAGCCGGATCATCCCTTTATCTGCAGTTCGATATCGGGTTGTAAGAGCAAGGAACAGAGAATAGTTTGCGGTCTGTCTATTCCGACAATGTTCCACAACCGCCGTTCTCCACACAACCATTAACACGAATTTAACATTCGAAATGGGCAATAAATTATCTCTATATCTCAATAATGAAACTGCTACGTGATCCTGCAGCTCAAGCGCCATCATTAACTACCCGTCGTTAGACACCCTGAGCTGTACAGCAAGCAGAGTTCCAATTGGCACGTTTCTATTATTGAGATGCGTTATACCAGTATCAGCTAGACAGTGTAGTAACACAAAAAGGAGATTATGAACTAATTTAAACATCCTTTAACTGTAGCAGTAACACCTGTTGCGATATGAAACAAATTATGTGAGGAATGTCTTTGTTGCATTAACCCTAGCAATACCAACGTATTTTCCAGAACGCGCATTACCATGGTACTTTAAGCCCACTCCTATAAAAAAAAATTTAAAAAAACTAAAATCCTTAAGTGTTTTTATCTTATATTAAACAACTTACTTGTTAAAGCGGTGCTGATTAGAAAGCACACTCTTAGCAACATCAACATACCACGTGTACCAGAAAGGGGCTGGGACATACTTTATGTTCACCATAAACCAAAATTAATAAATGCAAAATTCGTTAAATTTTGTTGAGTCATACTCGCAACACACTTTTTAAGTACACACATCAAAAAAGGTTTTATATCACACCAGTTCCCAGAACTCCTGAAGATAGACGTTGACTGTGTATTTTGTAGCACAGACACGGTCCCTTTGACTGTTCAGAGATGTCACTAAACCCGCTCAAAGAAGTAAACAATCATGCATGAGCTGCGCCTATTAGACGGAGGGGTTCCGACAGCCGATCAGTTCCAGTCTTTCCACCAGGAAGGAGGTACACGGCTCGTGTTGACTGCAGTTCAACCATGCATAGACGGTCAATACTGCGGTTCGATCGCGTCTGCATTGTTATTTTGTGCCAGGAAGGGGTCTCAACAATGGGACGTGTACAGGTGTCTCGGAGTGAACCAAAGCGATGTTGTTTGGACATGGAGGACAGACAGAGACACAGAAGCTGTCGATAACATGTCTCGCTCAGGCCGCCCAAGGGCTACTACTGCAGTCGATGACCGCTACCTACGAATTATGGCTCGGAGGAACCCCAACAGTAACGCCACCATGTTGAATAATTCTTTTTGTGCAGGCACAGGACGTCGTGTTACGGCTCAAACTGTAAGCAATAGGCTCCATGATGCGCAACTTCACTTCCGTCGCCCAAGGCGAGGTCCATCTTTGCAACCACTACACCATGCAGTGCGGTACAGATGGGCCCAACAAACATGCCGAATTAACGGCTCAGGATTGGCATCACGTGCTTTTCACCGATGCCTTCAACCAGACAATCGTTGAAGACGTGTTTGGAGGCAATCCAGTCAGGCTGAACGCCTTAGACACACTGTCCAGCAAGTGCAGTAAGGTGGAGATTCCCTGCTGTTTAGGGGTGGCATTATATGGGGCCGACGTAAGCCGCTGGTGGTCATGGAAGGCGCCGTAACGGATGTACGATACGTGAATGCCTTCCTCCGACCAATGGTGCAACCATATCGGCAGCATATTGGCGAGGCATTCGTCTTCATGGACGACAATTCGTGTCCCCATCACGCACATCTTGTGAATGACTTCCTTCAAGATAACGACATCGCCAGCATGGTCTCCAAACATGAACCCTATCGATCATGCCTGGGATATATTGAAAAGGGCTGTTTATGGACAACGTGACCCATCAACCACTCTGAGGGATCTACGCCGAATCGCCGTTGAGGAGTGGGACGATCTGGACCAACAGTGCCTTGACGAACTTGTGGATGGAATGCCACGACGAATACAGGCATGCGGCAATGCAAGAGGACGTGCTACTGAGTATCAGAATTACCGGTGTGTACAGCAATCTGGACCACCACCTCTGAAGGTGTCGCTGTATGGTGGTACAACACGCAATGTGAGTTTTTCATGAGCAATACAAAGGGCGGAAATGATGTTTATGTTGATCTCTATTCCAATTTTCTGTACAGGTTCCAGAACTCTCGGTAACAAGGTGATGCAAAACTTTTTTTGATCTGTGTAAATCCTGATGTGTAAATAACGTCCTGAAGTTGAAACTACTGAATATGAGATCACTGTGGGAAGTTATACCGTCTGCTAAGACTTAAATTTTTGTGTTAAGTTTAATTTAAAAATTTAACACTTTTGTGGAATCTGGTAGAATAATTAATTAAAAACAGTAAATATTTTTTCCAAAAGTTTAAAGTATGAAGTAACTTCCTAGATTACAATTTTTTTCAAAAGGTGGGGGTATAGTACCGCCACTTCCTCCTGGTATTGCGAGGGTTAAGCTTTCCAATCATTGGTGTCCATCCATCCATCATTGGTGGGTTCAAACCATGTTATAACATTCAATGCATCAGACACAGGATACTGAATGTATGGTATGCATAGATGATAATTACGGATACAACGCGATACAATGATCAGTAAGCGATGATAACGTTCTCGCGTGGAACAACAAAATACTATAGTCTCGAAAGTTACTCTTACCGTCTTTATATTCATCACAGTGCTATTACCCCCGTATGTTATTTCTGAGTATTATTATTTTAGTGTTATTCATAGTTCGGAATATACAACGATTCCCACAAAATTATGAATGTAAACTCATTTATAGTTTATAAAACAGATAATTCAGCCAAAATTAAGCCACTTGTAAAGAAATTGCTTTCCCTGAAAGTCGATAATATTGTTTTTCTTTTGTACATTACCTTGTCATGGTATGTATGTATCATTTATTTCAACTATTGTTTATTTGTTAATATGTCACATTGTTTCTTCATTCATTTTGCTACTGTTTTATATTTTACATTGTACGAATATGAATGTTCTGGCTTTATATGCTTTGTAAATCTTTGGTTAGGCTAGGAGAAGTACTGCATCAGAGAGAGATCGAAAGTTTAGAGACTACCTATGGGGAAATAAAACTATCATTTATACTGATCACAGAGCCCTTATCTTCTTCAAAAAGTTTCAGCTGGTACACAGATGGTTAACAAGATAGACTTTCTTCTTAAAGCAGTTTGCTTTTGAGATAAAGTATGTTAAAGGTATACAGAACAAAATTGCAGATGCTTTATCCAGGTTAACGTTGAGTGAAGGTAATAAGGTATTGTATGATGTGGATGAGGAACATGTAAAATAATTTTATATAAAAGGTGTTCAAGGGGAAAAGAAAATTGATGGGATTTGTAAAAACATAAGAAAGTACCAGAATCAGGATTAAATATAGAAGATGGTGAAACGTGAGTTGGAAAGGAAGAATAGTAACAATAAATTGCCAAAATATTACAAAATTCATGATGGGGTATTTTGTAAGCCAAACTGGTGAAAATTCGGATGACTGGAAAGTGTGTAGGCCTTGGGAATATATAAATGAGATAATAGATTATATACATTTGAGTTTTTGACAGTATTGTAACAAGGCCTGTCCCATTCCAAAATACCGTTATCCATGATGGCGGCCATGACGTCAGAGTCATTATGAAATGTTTTCATAACACCGTCACCATTCCAAAGCATCATTAGTCGACAACAACAAGGTCGCACGCAGTGTATCCGGCACGTGTTGCCTCTCTAGTCTTTATTACCGCCACCAGAGTAATCTGTCATCAAGTCAGCTGGTGGTTTTGTGGGGTGGTGGAAATGGCTGTATCCAATACGATCCCTTAATTGAGTCACATGTTCGACTTCTACCAATAGGATTCAGCTATCCTATGACCTCATTGTAGGACATATATAGGTTAAGTTCCGGGACCTCAGTCTTGGTCACTCAGTCAGCGGGAGACTAAGAAGAACAATCATGAAGCACCAGTCGACCTCCAGTGCAGTCACTCAGAACAGGATCAAACGGAAAAGTAAGTATCATATTTCACATTATTCTATCTCGTTCATTATCCTTATTATTCAATGTTTTCACTTATTCGCTAATATCTAATCATTCATCTTCTTTTTTCAACAGAGTCAAACGCAACCATGCTTAGCTCCGCAGACGCGTCCGAACCTGCATCATCATTAGCTTCGTTAACCATCTCATCCGGACCTACACCAGCGACAGCCGACTCATTTGATCCAGTAGCGACCACGTGGGATCCTGTAGCCCACCTAGCTCACATGTTGGAGCAGGACAAGGAGTTGCTGCTCTCCGTCCCACTCAGCAACTTGTGTGATGAAGACGCTCGATCTGCTCACCACACAACGAATTCAACCACTGGTGGTGTTAAAGATCAACTAAATGGTGGTCAGTACTGGATGCCTACATATAACTCATCACAATCGAACACTCCCATGATAGTGCAACCACCGAGTTTAGATACTGTAAATAAAAAGAATACGTCTAGTGCGGCTACGCTATTCACCACGACATATAATTTAACCTCCAGTGGTTCCAAACGTGTGAACATTGCTATAGACGTCCATCATGTCTGGGGGATCCAAGCTATAATGGAGATTGAAAATATTTCCAAAAGTGTTAAAGTCCCGATTTCCGAGTTCGACTGGGCCGGGATCTGTCATGCAGGGCGCTACATCAATCAACAAATGACCACCGAATATGATCCAACTCATCCCCCACCAGAAATTCGTCTTGCCGATGTCACACTTTCCATTACTACTGTATATGATGACTGCGCCTTATGCATTAAATCAGGTGTCGACAGCGTCTATCTAAGACATCCGTCAGTTATCAAATTATTCAACCTAGACTCCTCTATACGGTTTGCTCTCGAGAGACTGAATCGTTGGGTTCCTAGCATAGAGGCAGCATATAGTGATGTTAAAAACTCTCTACGTGTTAATAATATACATATTGACGATTTTGAGCAGCATCTTCGTTCGCATATGGCCATTAAAACTACAGACATCCAATTGAAATGCGTGTGTCAAAAACCAGAGTACTCAGAGTCACCTATCGGATTGCGTGAGATACGTGCAGAATTTATTGCCAACCAAAGAGAATTATTTGGTATATATTGTACAGGTTCTAAGAAGAAACGTGCAGATTATGATAACACCTCAGAAATAGTACATCCAATGTATGATTTTTAAATAAATAATTTATGTTTAATCTTATCTACTGTTTCTCTTTTATTTCAGACTACCACTCCTATTATAATCAAATTGATCCAATAATTTTTAAATTCTACTCAAATTATGACCATCTTACTCTTCATACATGTGTTCCTCGTGTAGGCAGTATAGCTCAATCGGTTAATTGATCGAACTATACTGGCTACACACAAATATTATTATTATCCTCTCAGTTATATTTTCTATATATGTCAAGTACTTGTTTGTACATGGCTCATTTACTATCATGGCTGGCTGGGTGAAGTACCCTCACCACAAGGACTTTGTTGTCGGTGACTGGTCATGTGAAGATTCAAGTGAAGAGCAGAAGAAGAAGAAGAACAAGAAAAACGGAATTCTCCTTCCCGATAATATAAGAGCAATTATTGTAGGCCCATCCAACTGCGGCAAGACTAATGTCCTCATGACTCTGCTAACTCATGTGCAAGGTGTCCGATTTGAACATGTCTGTCTATTCTCAAAAACACTCTTTCAACCCAAGTATCAGCTATTGCATGAGATATTTCGAGGTGTAGATGGCGTTACATACACAACATTCAGTGAAAGCTCTGATATCCCCCCACCTGAAGAAACAAAACCAAACACAGTATTCATATTTGACGATGTTGCAGTAGAAAACCGAGACCAAATTCGCAAATATTTCTCTTTCGGTCGCCATATGGGTGCTGACGTATTTTATCTAAGTCAAACATATTCCAGAATCCCCAAACAACTTGTTAGGGATAACGCAAATCTCATTATAGCCTTCAAGCAAGACAATCTTAATTTAAGACACATTTACCAAGCACATGTGGGGACGGATACGTCGTTCAATGATTTCTTAAAGATATGTGCAGACTGTTGGAACCATTCACAGTATGGGTTTCTCGTTATTGATAAAACAAGAAAACTGTATGATGGTAGATACAGACGAAACTTTCAAGAATTTTTGCATATGTAACAAGGTAATAGACGTTAGCACATCAGTCTACGTCATACCATGGACAAATTCGCGCGTATGTCCACCTCTCAACCTGAGATGATTGGTGTACACAGACAGAACATTCGCTTGTACATGGATGCGAAAATTCAAGCTATGGCTCTTAAAGTTGCAAGTATGCGCAGGGAACTAGAGACCTATTACCAAACCCTTCTGAGAATGGTGAATGAGTTAAATGAGCTAGTTAATCAAGTCAGTAAGAAAGTAACCGACTTAACTGAAAAGGTCGATCATATTCAGGGAAAAATAGATGTAGACCTGATTGTTGTCGATAAGGGGGATCGTGATCATACTAAGAAGCTGAAGAAAATGAATGCATATATAAAGCCTCATGTCGCAGAGACGTCTGATTAGTATACGTTGAGATGTCGACGACCAAACAGAAAGTCATTCAAGCCCGTAAAGCAGTCCGAGAGAAATTACGGTTGCTTAGGTTAGGGTATATTGATCGTCAGCAAACACTAAGAGAGACCTTTAAGCCCGTTACTGAGTCTCTCCGACAGCTCTCACCAAAAACAAAAACGACCCAAAACCACAGTCAAGCCATTGATGAATTCATTATTAGTCACGCACCAGGCCAGACAGATAGAAGATTCGGCGTTAGCCCGGGAAGACCATACATGCTGGGCACGCATCCCATAACTGTAACAGAAGACAAAATACAAATAGCTGATAGACAGTTTGACCGAACACCAGGCTTAATGAATCTTATTTTCCTAAGACCAACTAAAAAACCTATAAATTATTCAGTTAGTGATAAGGACACGTACCGTCAAATACTACACATGACTGGTGTACACAAGATCACCAAAAGCCTAACCAACAGGAAGTATAAAACCATTATAAAACCAATACTTGAAGACCAAAACAACAACAACGGTGCCAGCAGCGGAGATGGTATTGACATTGGTCTTAAGACAGTGAACAATCGAGTCCCTCAGTATATATATTATGACGACCCCAACGAACTAATAGATCGACTACGTCTGCTCATGGCATCAGCTGCTGCAGGTAATACAGCTCATTCGAATGAAGTTATCTCCATAATCTCTGAGCTTCGAGAGAGAGGTATCATCGAATAAGTATAGAGACCGTAGTTCGAGAACTACACAAACCAGCACGCAAAACATACCCGCGCAGGCATGTCATGATTAAAGGGATGGATGACTTGTGGCAAGCTGATCTTGTAGATATGCGACAATATTCACATGAGAATAATGGCTTCAAATACATTGTAATTGTTATTGATACATACTCCAAATTTGCATGGGCAGTACCAGTCAAGACAAAAACCGGACCAAATGTCGCTGATGATTTTGAACGCTTGCTACAGATAGGAACCAATCGATGCCCGGACAATCTCCAAACCGATCATGGTGGTGAGTTCTACAATAGGTACTTCAAGACAGTGATGCAGCGGTGTGGAATACATCACTACTCGACATTCACTCACCTGAAGGCAAGTATCGTAGAGCGCTTGAACAGAACAATAAAAGGCAGAATGTGGATGCGGTTTAACCTTCGTGGCTCATACAAATGGACAGATATCCTCCCAGAAATAATTGCTCAATATAACAGAACCAAACATAGCACAATAAAAATGCGACCAATTGATGTTCGTGATAACACACTCATGGATACGGCATACTTTCACATTAAGATACTGGATCCACGCAAACAGAAATTTAATGTAGGTGATTTGGTGCGTATCTCAAAACACAAGACCGCATTTGAGAAATCATACCTACCGAACTGGTCAACTGAGATATTTACAGTTTCAAATGTGCAGCGAACGAATCCTAGAACTTATTTATTGAAAGACAGTAAAGGTGAAGAAATTGCAGGCTCCTTCTACACGGAGGAGATGCAGAAGAGCTCACAACCAGATCTTTTTCTCGTGGAGAGAGTCATAAGACGACTTGGAAATAAAGCCCTAGTCAAATGGCTTGGTTTTCCTGCTACACAAAACAGTTGGATTGATGCCAGGGATTTGCTATATAATGAACATTCATCGTCCACAACCACCACAGTATCCTGACATGCGCGATCGAGGGCACATTAGAGGAGGCGGTGGTGTTCTGGACAAACTACCTTTGGAATTACACATCCCGGGGTATAACTACTGCGGACCTGGGACAAAGCTTCAGAAACGCTTGGCGCGAGGTGATAAGGGAGTGAATCTGCTTGACGAAGTGTGCATGGAACACGACATTGCATACGAAGCAAATAAAGATCTACCAAGTCGTCACATTGCAGATAGGATTTTAGCTGATAAAGCTAAGGCGATACGGAAAAGAAAAGATATTGGTATAGGTCAACGCATCGCGGCATTCGCAGTTGATAAAACCATGCGCGGAAAAATCAAGTTAGGATTAGGAGTGATGAATTTCAAGCGCGTTATGAACGCTGCACGTCGCGCACTAAACATGAAGAACAGGAAGGGTTGTTTGAAGAAATGTATCCTGACAGCGATGTATGCAGCTAAAAACGCAATGAAGGACAAAGAATCACCGACGAGAAGATCCGTTAAAGCACCTCGCATTCTATCAATACCCAAGACATCCGGCAGTTTTATTCCTTTTCTCATCCCAGCCCTCTCCGCGCTCTCAGCGGCAGGTTCGCTCGCAGGTGGGGCTGCAGCTATCGCTCGAACAGTCAAGAATGCGCAAAACTCGCAAACCCAGTTAGAAGAGGCGAGAAGACATAACCGCATGATGGAAGCAGCAGTCATTGGAAAAGGACTATACTTGAAACCGTACAAGAAGGGTCTTGGTCAATTCATAAATAAAAAAAAAAGTCCAATAGCGGTCCTACCAGATCGACCACTCACAAATACAGACCTTCTTAAGTTTGTTAGACATAAATTCAAGATACCAAGATTCCGTGGTGTGTTTATGAGGGATTGTGAATTTAGATGTTGTCGGAGGTCCTGGCACCCACTGGGTGGCGTACGTTATGAAAGACGCTGGGGTAGTCTACTATTTCGACTCCTTTGGTGACCTGCAACCACCCGAAGAATTACAGCAATATTTCACTCACAGAAGACATGTGCTATACAATTATCAACGGTATCAGGACTTTAATACATACCTCTGCGGGCATCTTTGCATCATCTTTCTCTTGACGTTCACAAAGAAGAAGAATAAGAACAAGAACTAACGTATATAAGCAGGATGTTTAAACCTTCATTCATCAGTTGACGTTCAGATGCAATGTCGTACACTTTGACGTTGAAAGGACGGTCATCTGTATTGCGTGCAAATTACTTCCCACCAATTGATTTGAGTGCAGGTCAATGGAGTGTTGCGTTGATTGGACTGGAGACGTACAACAGCATCCCGAATATCACCAACACTAACAATAGACTGCATCTCCATATTAATGGTGAAAAAGATATTCTTGAAATAGAATCTGGTGCATACGATATTGACGATTTAAACGAACTCTTAATAAAACAGTCTGGAAAAGGTATTGAACTACGTGCAAACATCAATACACTTAAATCTGAAATAAGGACTCTAAATGCAACGATTGACTTTAGCCAGAAACATTCAATAGGACCCCTGCTTGGATTCACAAAAGGGCAGATTTTGAAGAAAGATCCAACTAAATTTTACAAGTCCAATCAGTCTGTGGATATACTCACAGTCAGCACAATACGTGTCGAGTGTAACATTGCTACGAATTCCTATCTCAACGATACTCTCATTCACACTATTTACGGATTCTTCCCCTCAGTTGCAGCGGGGTATAAGATTGTTGAGACACCTGCCAATGCAATATACCTTCCAGTGACTGCTCAGACATTGGGCTATTTGGAGCTGCGTATTGTGGATCAGAATAATAAACTTGTCGACTTTCGCGGTGAGGAAATCATTATACGATTACATCTAAAACAAGATAGGCTTGCGGTATAAAACAAGTGCACGCAATACACAGCGCGCCACTTCGCTACTGAACAGCAAGCTGATAACACCTGTGAACTACGAATTTCTTAAATCAGTTGGTCTCAAACCATGCAATGACGTCATCACTCAATATAACCAATCCAGTAGAGTATGATGAGAGAATTATACGTCAAGAATACTTCTCTCATAAATCTTACGCTTCAACCACGTTTAACAAGAATGATGAAATCAGGATTGTCATACAGCACCAGGACACACTCACTCTTCCGTGCAAGAGTTTCATATATCTCGAAGGGTCATTCAAGAAAACTGATGGCACCGATACAGTGGGGTCCAAGCTGACACGCAACGCATTGGCATTCCTCTTCCAAGAGATTCGCTATGAACTGAATGGTTCTGAGATTGATCGTACACGCAATGTTGGTCTAACATCGACCCTTAAAACATACGTCTCGGCATCACCAGCAGATCTGCACAGTTTAGAAAATGCTGGATGGTTCATAGACGATGCGAAGGGTAGAACACCCCAGGAGTACAAGCGATTTACTGCATGCATACCTCTAAAAATACTTATGGGATATTTTGAGGATATGAGACAGATTATTATGAACGCTAAACAGGAACTTATTCTCGTGCGGAGTGCGACAGACAATAACTCGTACATTCAAGGAGCTCAAGAAGAGAATAGGATCACAATCAACAAATTAATATGGAAAATGCCTCACGTCAGTGTATCCGACGAGGAACGATTGAAGCTTTTGAAAGTGTTGAATTCAGGTACATTTCTGTCACTGACCTTCCGCTCATGGGAGATCTTTGAGTATCCAGTGTTACCGACCGCGAGCAGACAAGCATGGGCTATTAAGACCTCCAGTCATATCGAGACACCCAGATTCATTATACTTGCGTTTCAGACTGATAGAAGAGCAAATACATCAAACGATTCCACCGTGTTCGATAACTGCAAGTTAATTAACGCCAAAGTCTACCTCAATTCAGAATTCTACCCATATGACAATCTACATCTGCAATGGAATGAAAATGTATACAGCCTCGCGTATGACATGTATGCAAGGTTTCGTCCTTCTTACTATGAAATTGCTGAAGGAGAGGGAGGGGGGTGTCTACTGAGTCCTCGTAAGTTCAAAGAGCTTTCACCGATCATTGTAATAGACTGCTCTAAACAGAATGAGATAATTAAGTCTGGACCTATAGACGTTCGAATTGAATTTGAATCATCGACAAATTTCCCAGAACACACCGCTGCATATGCATTAGTCCTACACGACAGAATAATCAATTACTCTCCGCTCACAGGTGTTGTGCAACGAGCTGTATAAATGAAAATATGCTGTCCTGTGCATTGATCATTTGACGATGGCAACTCAGCCTGTGAAGATCATTGCAGATGTTCAAGGATTCCATGATGGAGAGCGAAGACAGTTCGTATTTAAACAAGTTGCTTTTGTGGCCTACACACAAGACGCAGGAATAATTGAAACCTTCTCCGCAAATATTCGATCACCAAGACCGTTCACGCAAGTGAAATCTTGTAAAACACGGACCAGTGCATTGTGGTTAACTAATTTTTATCATGGAATTCACTGGGATGATCCCGGCATACCCTATAAAGATGTGGTGATCGCACTTAAATTATTCGATCACAAGGACACCATCGTTTACGTGAAGAGAAAGGACAAAACCTCCTGGATGCGTCAAATATTTACATTTGCATCTATTCAAGACCTTGAATGGTACGGATGTCCATCCATCCATCGACTGAAAAACGATTACCAAAAAAGTGCTTTTGTATCTGCATATGAGAATGTAAAATTACTTTTCACTTTTATTAGAAATAAATAATAATTTATAAGATTGAGTGTTTTTTCTTTCTATGACATCCAACGTCCCTAGTATTGTAAGTTTATTCTTTTTATATTGTATATGAAGGGAACTGTCCGAGAGAGACACATACCCCGGCCTTTAACGTGGAATGAGCCTACTGTCATAGTTAGGCGCGGATGCGTCAGTTGCCGATCTCGCGGCCTCCGTCGAAATCGACAGACACGCGCAGCCGCTGACGCTTGGTAGGGGGTTGCACCAGTTGCCGGCCTCGCGGCCGCTGTGGAAAGCGATGCGTCAGATTACGATCTCTAAAGTATCTGTTGACGTAGGACTGTAAGAGATAGCGCTGCAGTGGGCTGTGTGTGTTCGTGACAACTAGCAGAAGTCCGGCACTTGTGATTAAAAGCAGGAAACCTTATAACTTTATGCAGTGCGATGTGGCTGTATGTACGTTTTCTGCATACACACATAAATAAATTTATAATATTTTTAATAAAAAGAATAATCATTATTAGGGTATCAAATAATAACAACATTTTTTTAGAAGGAAATAACTGAGTTTATTATTGAATTCAGAATTTAACATTTTTCACATTATATATAAATATGAGTTTACAGATATAAGATTGGTTTTTAACCAAAAATCTGAAATTCCACATCTTCTTAGATAATTTTTTTAACAATTTTAGATAATTAAGAAATATATATAAGCATTCTCTTCAGATAAATTATATATATAATTTTAAAGCTAATGCATAGGTACTACCCTATCTTACAAAGTAACTAATATCGCTAATGAAGTTCCACCAGAAAAACAAAGCACTTTTAATTAATACCAAACCTATTTGTTTCAAGTCAATGGTTCTAAACATTTTCGAAAAGAACAACAACAAATTGAAGATATATTTTTTTCCAAGTAAGTCGATTTAAAGATTTTCAACTTCAAGAACAAGGTGAACATATATATTTTTCTTTAAAGTGGACGTCTAGAAACATTTTCCGCTAGAACAAGCAATTGAACATATAGAAAGAATTTAATTAGTGGAACTCATACACTTAAAAACTAGTTCTGACTGGGTGGCTAGCGGTAGGTGAAACTTACAAACTAAAATCTAAGCTCTGTAATGACTAGAAGTGATGCATATATTACGTGAGAAAAATTTTTTTTTTTTGTTCATACAGAAGTTAATTGGCTAAATTTATAGCCTTTTCATATATATATATATATATATATATATATTAATAATGGTCAGCAATATGTAGATATAAAGACTTTTTAAATAAGTTTTTTTTTAATTTTATTTATTATGATTTTCTTTGAAAAAATAATGATTATATTTACATACACACACACTTAACACAAGTTCGCGCTCATTCGCACACTCAGACATGCATGGAAGCACGCAAACTGATACACGCAACAAAACACTCTCATCAACTATTTACACTATGATAAAAGAGCCATACTATTTCCACGCATAGCCCCATTCGTAACATTCACACGCTCATTCCCTCTCTATCACTCAACCAGAGTACCCCACCCCTACTTTCGTTTCAAGTAAATAGTGTGAGTATGGGAGGGTTCCCACCCCATCCTCACAAATGACTCTTTTATCGTCATGAGGAGACAGTCCGACTTTAGACTGCAGCACAGCGTACACCTCGTGAGCTCGTGATCGAATGCTAGTTTGTTGAACCATGTGTGGATGAGCGCCTTCAACGCTACGACCGTACAGGCACTGCAAGTAGTCCTCGACCGTAAGCGCACGAGACGCGATCCGTCTAACACCCTTTGCCCGTCTCAGAGTGCTCCCGTCTACTGTGCGATATGCATACATTTTCGATCTCAGTCCCACAACCTCTACAATTGGTAAACCATTCGACACGTCTTTCATGAGACCGATAACCTTCTTGTTCTGTGGAACAATACCATAAGGATTATTGACCTCATAAGAAGAGGTGTCGAATTCTTTACCATTGCACCTAATTACTTCATATGGATCACAGTCCTTGATCCAGTAGATAAAGCTGTCTGTATCCATATAAAGTAATTTTGGATCTACGAAATGAGGTTTCGCAAACTCATAGTGGAATCGGTACACGTAGAATTTGGAGATATCGAGTATACACATCCCCAAATAGATGGGTTTCATAAGCTCTACTGCAGTCTTCGACATCTCCACAGCAACAAAGTTTTCATTGAAGATGGTGGCACGCTTAAAATTTGGCCTGGCTATACATTTTCTCACGCCGTAACGCCCTTCCCATGCGGTTCTAATAACAATATCGCGTTCATTTCTTACATTTTGCATAGTTTTCCCGAAAATGGAATTATTCATTAATTTATAAAAGTCTTTTTCAAAATCATTACTCGCGACCGCCCTCTTTTCGGTATTTAGTTCAATATACTCCTTCTACCAGGGGGATTGCTTGAAGGAGATTGCCCAGGTGATTTTAATAAGCTCCATTCCTAATCTGAGACACTGCTGGAGGTTACGATAATGAATAATATACCTCTGCTTATCCCCAACAGTGGCCATCAGTTTAGGGATGGTGCTTCCTCGTGGAATTTGTTGCTCTGGACATAACGGCAAGTCGCTTGTCTCTCCATGCAAATTATTAGGGTACGCGATGTCTGCCTCAAGCACATACCCTACATCAGAATCGGCCGCAAAGACCCATTATCTGTCCACCTAATCCCTTCAATTCGTCTTCAGGCACCCATTGGAACCCGGCAACCGGCAGCGGTTGCTTCATAGCATGCCCATATAAATTGTTAACATCTAAGTACAAAATGTAACTAGAATCAAGGGATGCGTTGTACTCGACTCCCATCCGCGGATTATTTGCCCTGGCGTGTCTGTGAACACATTGACAAAGTCCACCGCGGATCCCTCGCTCAAAAAATAGAAGCATTGAAGCATCAGTCAAAAGTTCAATGTTGCAATCCGTTTTTTTGAGCATAGCGTCCCAGGACAACCCAGGTGCCGTGTAATAAAAGGCAGGGTCCAGAGAGTACGTGGTCATACATACACTCCGGAACTTTTCGAAAACATCTGCAAGCAAACGAACGTCCGTGTCCATGTATAACCTTGCATATTCTCCCAAATTGGGGATGTTGAATTCCTGCCAGACATTAACGGCATGCTCATAATCTGTGATAGTTATGGTATCGCCAGTGAGAGTACTGGTAAAAGAAGTTATGTCGGGAAGCCTAGTTTCATTGAGTTTTGCCATACTATCAAGATACTCGTACGGGAAAACTCCTTTCCTCGTCGCAAGTTGAAACTTTTCCTCATCGGTAAATGCAGATCGAGTGATATGCATATCATTCCGAGGTAAAGTCTCAACCAGTTTCTGAAGCGAAGTTTGGATAAATCGTAGAGAGTCAAGGAAGCGGAGCGTAATTTTCGGCGTCATTCGTTTTGAAAAAGAAATGTACTTTTCAACACTTTCAGGCAGGATATTGACCTGATCATTCTTCATACCGAACTTAGCCAAGTGCTCAACGAGAAAATGAGCGTCATACCCGCTCAGATTATGAAAAAAGACGGGTATGTGTGTAGGTAACTGATACTTCAAGTTGCATGCATTGTGGGCTGCACCGCGGAACTTACCCGTAAGATGACAATGGTCTCTACGAGGAGTCTCCGCTTTTCTATCTAAGACCAGCCCGCAAATATGACAGTTAACAGCCTTTTCATACAAGTCATCATTTTCCTGTGATTTGGTCATGGGAATATTGATGCTGTAGAGCTTGTGAACTTGCCAAGAAAGTTTTTCAAGCTCTGTGAGAAGCCAAACCGCCGGGTCGTTCCCTACGTAAGACTGATAGCTATTAAGTTTACAATCATATGCGCATACAACTTGGAACGCAGCCGCATAAGGTACGTGTTTTTGTGTGAAGGTTGTGTGTGAGGCTAAGGGGTTCCCTTCACAACGAGTAATAGGAGCCAGCAAGCATTCAAAATCAGCGTACACAACAAAAGGACAACGCTGCTGGTGGTGAGCATTTTTAAATTTAATGAAGTTATTTTCCTCAGTGGGCATAACAACACGTACCGGGTCCTTGCATGCACAATCTAATAGATGTGTTGCTAATGACTCTTGAGATGAAAAATAATTCAAACACCTTATACAAATATGTTGTTTATGATCATTTTTACTTAACTGGGAGGAAATGAGTCGGGACATGTCTTTGATCCAGACGTAGTGATAATTATCACGTTCGGAGAAGAGCAGCATGTTGACATGCAACTCTCGCTCACCTGCAAATTTTGAGAAATGGAGGGGGCCTACTACTGTATGCTTGTTCTGCTCATCTGACTTGCTTTTCTTCTCCAGGCCATAAACGTGGACCGATATTGCGGTATTCTGAGCCTCAAACTTAGGTATGTCATGCATTCTTAAAGGGAACTCTATTCCGTCAAAGTTATACTGTCTCTTAATATCTTTGACTTTGTAACTGCTGGGACGCTCGGGATGATGTTTGTAATTGTAATTTCTCTCGCAAGCCAGGACTGACCATGCAAAACACGCATTATCATACTTATTTTGAACATTAATGCATGCTTGCTTTTTCTCAATATCTATAGGGAGTTTTATATAACTGGACCCTCCATTCATTGGATCATAGACATTGTAAGTAGGCTGTTTAGGTTTTCTTATTGGTAACGCCACGTAGCGCTCTGTGTGAGAATCACTGGCTGTGCTGTGTGCAGTCTGTGGCTACTTTGCATTGTTGTCTGCCATTGTAGTGTTGGGCAGCGGCAGCTGGATGTGAACAGCGCGTAGCGTTGCGCAGTTGGAGGTGAGCCGCCAGCAGTAGTGGATGTGGGGAGAGAGATGGCGGAGTTTTGTAATTTGTTGGTTCAAATGGCTCTGAGCACTATGGGACTCAACTGCTGAGGTTATTAGTCCCCTAGAACTTAGAACTAGTTAAACCTAACTAACCTAAGGACATCACAAACATCCATGCCCGAGGCAGGATTCGAACCTGCGACCGTAGCGGTCTTGCGGTTCCAGACTGCAGCGCCTTTAACCGCACGGCCACTTCGGCCGGCTTTTGTAATTTGTCATGAACTGCTATATATATTATGACTATTAAGGTAAATACATTGTTTGTTCTCTATTAATATCTTTCATTTGCTAACTATCCCTATCAGTAGTTAGTGCCTTCCGTAGTTTGAATCTTTTATTTAGCTGGCAGTAGTGGCGCTCGCTGTACTGCAGTAGTTCGAGTAATGAAGATTTTTGTGAGGTAAGTGTTTTCTGAAAGGTATAGTTTAATGTTACTCAGGGCCATTCTTTTGCAGGGATTTTTGAAAGTCAGATTGCGTTGCGCTAAAAATATTGTATGTCAGTTTAAGCACAGTCTTGTATAAATTGTTCAAAGGGGACGTTTCATATGTCGACCCGTAGCCTAGGATACCTCACTGGAATCTTCTGATTTTTTTTCTCTTGTAGTTTGTGTAATTAGTGTAGCTATTGTTTATTGCTAGCGCGTAATTGTTGAGAGAATTTCCTTTGTAGTTGTAGTTTTTCATTGTTGTACACAGTTGTGGCATGCATTTAGATTTGCACCAAGTATTTCGCAGCTGCGCTTGCAATTAACTAGATATTATTTTCAGTGCTACGTTAATGTGTTCTCTTATTTTTGCTCTTCAAATTGTGCTTTTCTGTGTTATCGTGTGAAATATTGT
This sequence comes from Schistocerca serialis cubense, assembly GCF_023864345.2. NCBI lineage: Eukaryota > Metazoa > Arthropoda > Insecta > Orthoptera > Acrididae > Schistocerca > Schistocerca serialis. The sequence continues at coordinate 662,353,619 of NC_064639.1, read as the reverse complement.
GACAATAATGGCGTGTGAAAAACGTAATACTAGGCTCCAAAGTAAACTGAGAAATGACAGTGAAGACGAAAGTAGTGTGTTAGCGCCACCGTGTAATGAATTAACTAATGTTCAACATAGTAATTTGGTAATTGTGCATAGGGAAATGGAGAGGGCGGCAAACAATGGCGTAGGCAGTGAAACAATTAATGAACAGGGAAGCATTATCGATCGATCGGTCGGCAATAGCTCGCCTCAGGAATCCGAAATGACAGGACACAATTTTGCAAATACTGTAGATTCAGGTTTTGCGTCCTCACCGTTTTGTCAAATAAGTCAAGACACATTTTTCTGCTTGTCAAAATGTGAATGTCGCCGGTGCAAATGCACTGCCGAAAAGCGTAGAGGAACAGATTCCAGACACTAATGTATTGTTATTACAGCTAATGCAACAAATGGAACAAAATCAGAGACAAACACAGCAAAAGCTTCAAAAGTTAGACACAATGGAACAACACCAGAGACAAACACAGCAAAAGCTTCAAAAGTTAGACACAATGGAACAAAATCTTCAAAAGTTAGACACAATGGAACAACACCAGAGGCAAACACAGCAACAGTTAGACGCAATGGAAGAAAAGCTTCAAAAGTTAGACTCAGTGGAACATACGCTTGAACAAACACGTGAAGATTTAACTACTGAGTTACATAACATTGAATCGAAATGTCAAAAAGTCTGTAATGACGTAAAAACACAAATTTGTGAGCATTTCCAACCTATTTTTTTGCAGCATGAAAATGCATTACAGAATCACGAAGCAGCCATAAAAGAACTGCAAACTATTGTTCATGAAAATCATGACACCTTGCAAGCTAAAATTGACTCAGTTGCATCTACCGATTCAGTTATGCAACTTGCAAAAACTCAAGAAAACTTAAAGGACACAGTAGATACGATTTCAACACAAATGGACACTCTGAAACTTGGTTCAGAAAAACACACTGAGGAAATAAGTACACTATCGGAGAAAGTAGCCGAACTTTCGGATTAGTTCACTAATTTATCTACGAAGGTAGATGATAATCTGAATGACACAAAACCGGTAGTCTTTAGTGACACAGAAGAGAGCGAACAAATTAGGAAACTGAAACAAAATCTGAATCAAATTAATACGCAACACCAAAGAGAAATCCGGGAAGTACAAGATTAGCTGACACAGGTAATACAAGAATTACGTATTTCAGAGGACACTCGCTCTCCAACACGGTAAGAGGGACTTAGAAATACGGAAAAGCCGCCAAATAATAACACAGGGCATTTCGGAAGTTATGAAAGAAATTGGCAATGTGCACCGAATTTTGAGATTGAACCGCCGACACCACGTAACAATGACCGACATGCGACTCGCCGACACGATGATTTTGACTATAAGCTGTTCATTACTACACGTAAATTCAAAACATTTAAGAATTCTGGCAACGACATTTATCCACAAGCGTGGCTCCATCAATTCCCTCATTGTTTTCCTCCCAACTGGTCATTAGAGCACAGATTAGAATTTATGTGTGGCTACTTAGAGAATGAACCAGCTGTAAGACTGCGGTCGGTCATTCACGATTGCCACAGTGAAGGAGAGTTTTACCATGCCTTCCTCTCAGCATATTGGTCTAAAGCCACACACGACCGAGTAAAACATAGCATCATAATGATGAAACGTTTCGGACAATCTGAATTTTCCAGTCTTATGAAATATTTTGAAGACATGTTGCACAAGAATCAGTACCTGTCAAACCCATACAGCCCCTCAGAACTTATCCGCATTTGCTTAATCAAATTGCCTGAACATTTACGACACATTATTTTGGCAGGACGTTGCAAAGACGACATTGAAGCTTTTCAGGGACTGTTACAAGAATTGGAAATTGACACTGACAATCGCGGAATGCGGAAACAGGAACACAACAATTACCGGTCACATCCGTCACAATCCCGCGATGAAAGAAATAATAACTGGACACGACAAGGCTATTCTCACAACACAAATCGTGACCAAAACAGACACCACCCGTATGACAACCGTTGGCAGAGTAGTAATAATTACAGGGAAAGATCACCTCTCCGCTGTAATGACTATCACAGAGACAATCAGAGAAACAGACAATATGGGAACCAAAACAATTATTATCAAGGGAGACAGAATAACTTTAGACGCAACGGTTCAGCGCGCAGTTACGATTCAGGGAGAAATTCTCCACCACGTGACCGACAAGAAAGAAACTATGGAATCTACCGACATGACGACAGACAAGATAATCATAACAACAGACCTGAATTTCATCAGAACTGGCGGGATTCAAACAGAGCAGGGCACTTTCACAACGTGAATTTGTAGAAGCTAGGTCTCCTAATCCCAATAACGACGCGCGCCAACAAAGGGACAGACAATGACTCGCACCGCAGGCAGCCGCTTGCGCCGGCTGGCTCAGAGAAAAATGACATAGACGCTAACCTTAAGAAAAATTCCAGTATTGTTTAACGACGTATACCGCATGATGATTGCGTTGAAGCTGAAACTCTGCGTACTAGGAAGAGTAAAGGATTGCACCACATTTCACATGTAAAACCGTTTATTGAAAGATAATCTGCTTTTTAACTTTGTCTTTGCCATATAACTTTTCACTTTACATTGCTAGTATGCTTTGTCCGACTTAGAATCTGTTAACATACAACAATGTTTGAAGTTAAATATCCAGTCAAGAACCAAGAGAACTTATTTAAACAGAAATTACGAATGCATTGTTATTGTGGACAGACGACACAGTGTTATTGTGTGTGTGCATTCTTGCTTGTTTGTTGCACGATTACGTAACGACTATAAGGCTCACATACTTACAACATTTACCAGTACTGCTAATGAGATTTTAATGCAACATTTTGGTTTATTTGAAAATACATTCTGAATTTAAAGTGCTTTCTGAGAGATACCAGATGACACAGAGGTTAGTTTATGTGACAGCTACACGATTTTTATCACGACGCTACTAATGAGTGACAATTTACAATGTTGCTTTTGCGGTGTATCTGTTTTATATCTGCACAGTTTTCTGAATTCTTCTGGAAAGAAAAACATGTTTTAGTAGTAACTTTTGTGGTATAGCAACAATGAGACAGCCTTTTTCGTGGCACAACAATACGTTACTGTACAGTACTTTCTTCATCACGCCAATAAGCATAATAACTACGATATCTATACGCAAAGCATTTCACTTTTGTTTATCATTAGGTAAGTACATTGAATTCTGCAGAACTTAGCTTTCGGAGGACGATAACTACGACACTTCCACAGAGATTATGTTACAAGACGCACAGTTTAGCGCTACAGTACACGTATTTGAGTGATTAATTTTATACTTAAAACATTTATTTTTAAAGATTTTTGAATTACAAAGAAAGTTTTCCGTGATATATTTCATTCCATTGGTGTAATCTGTAACACCTGAGGGTATAATTACATTAATCCTCAGGGGGGCACACGCCTCCTTTGTGTACCATGTGTTTGGCAAGCACAAGGAGCCCTAGCTAATATGGTATTTGCTTATACAACTTTACACATCGGTACCATATTTCTCTAACGTGTAAATTACACAGCTATCTGATCATTTAACTGAGAGAGACAAACATTTATTTTACTATATCAGTGACAGATGTTTACGTAATTACACAGTTGGATAACTTCACACTTATGAAACTGTATTTTGTCTGTACTTTGTAAACTGTTCATATTTTTTCGGAACCATTGTGATACTATGAGAGCTTTGAATGATGTATTTGGTATGGGATCATGATTTTTAAAGTACGTTTGAGGCAGATGACACTATTGACATGAGCAGAGAATTTTTTTAGGTTTTGAAATTATTGGAGGAAGCTACGATGATTTTGAGAGTTGACTAAGATGTTATGATATTATTACGACGAAGATGTGTATTATACTGTTGAGGTATGTTTATGATTAATAAGATGATGATACCGTATATGAGGAGTTTGATTATGCTACATATTTCTTATGATGAAATACTGAAGAAGTGTCGACGAATAAGGTAAGGAATAATGAGTAGTGATTAGGGACTCTGATTTGTGAAAAAGGTTGTTGGAAACCAAGAATCGTACTTTAAGAGTTAAGAAATGTGTGTATATGCGTCAATGTATCACAATGCTGGCGAAAATTTTTTGGACGCTGTTATATTTATAGAATTTTGTTTCTACACATTTGTAACGCAAATTTTCGACCTGTGAAATTTTTATATGAGACTGTCACTGTAGTGAAAACTGCTGTCGTAAATATTTCGGTAAGAAAGGTAAGTGACTGTGACGTAATTCGTTGTGAGCGGCCAGGTGTGCCAGCCGCCTTGAGAAAAAGCCATTAGGTGGTAGAAAAAAAAAGGGGGAGGCCATTATCCTCGCTAACGACATTCCTTTGTAGAAAGCATCATAAATAGGACACCCTCAAACTTGAAAACATGATTACACTGTAGAGTTCTTAATTTATGATATTTACTAAATTGCCCAATGAAATGACGAGAAATATTTTTATGTCTATACACCTGTCTCTCTAGTTGAGAGATTTTTCTACTAACTTATGAAATGCCTAATGACTACTGAATGATGTTCTTATGCTTTACTTTGTACATAGTTGCTTATTTCATTTCATATATAGTTTCTAGCTGCACTGCAGCATTGGTTAAAATAAAATTTTATAGATGTACTAATATAAATATTTTCTGTCTACAGATCGTGTAAATAATAATTTTTTTAAAAAAATGAGGGAGCACAAAAAGACATTTACCTTCACAGGAACTGCATTCATAATTTTCTTTTCAAGTACTTGGTAACTTTTTTGGTAGAATAACTTCTTGTGGTGCACCACTTTAATTACATAGACATTAAGATGCGATTATACATTACCTTTACCTGCATTGTTGTCTTTAGTGTACTATTTTTTCTGCTTGAACTTTGTCATGCTTAGGTATACATTATAGCATTTACTGCAGCAGTGTGCCAGGCATAGTGCTACTGAATTTTAATTTGTGTTACTCTGCTAAGCCAGTTTACTACTGATTTATTTTTCTTGTTTGCTGCTCATTGCCTTATATTAGTTGTAATTTATGCTGCTTGCTTGGCCTATTTAAATTTTTTGTCATTGATGTTTGTGTTAATTGTTTTGTGCTGCTGCATTGCCTCGTCCCTTAGTTTAGCATCTGAGCTCAGTAGATTTAAGTTAGCTTAAGAGGGGGTAGACTACATAAGAAACTGACTATGGACAATAGGAAGAAATGCACTGAGAAGCTATAAGAAAATGGTTTGGCCAAAAAAGTATTTTGAAAGAGGATATGAGCAAAAATGTAGGGTTTAGGGACAACAGGTTTAGGTAGGATTTTCTTGGAAATAAATGATGAGGTAAGATAATGGAAAATAAATAATGAGGTAAGAAATATGTGAACATATGTATACAGAAAGCATGCTTGGATATGATTTTTTGTTGGAAACAAATGTTGAAATAAGACGAAAGATCTATGGAATGAAGTTTTAGGTTGGATTGCAGTACCAGATGTTACACTGAAAACAAACCCTGCCCTTTCCTCTTGTGTTATTCTGCTATGTGTTTGTGTACTCTTGTATATTTGTGTTTTTCCTGTCTTTATGTGTTTAGCTGATATGAGTTATGTTGTGGAATTTTTCTAATAATATGTTATTTTCTTTGTAAAGATGTTTAGACATTATTTATTCTGTTTTGTTTTAACGCTCATGTGTGAAGTTGATGTTTCAAAAGTTATTCTGATCTTTTATGTTTGAACTTATGTCATAATTCCTGTAACACTGATGTATATGTTATTTCGATTCTTTTGTAAAGCCTGTGTTACTACAATTGTTATCTATATTGTTATGTTCTTTAATGATGTATTTTGTACCTTTGTAATTGTATTCTTATGTTATAAAATTGTAATTGACACCAGTTCATCAAATTAAGTAACTTGTAAGTCACATTTCACTGCACGCGTTTCTGTTGGTCATAGTATATGAAAAATATGTGAGAAGTAGGGACTGTTAGTGTTTGCACATGTGTTAAAAATTCAGCAAGGGACTGGATAACAGCATTGCTGGTTCTAAGGACAATTCCAAAAACTATGTGAGTGCACAAGTGGTGGATATGGACTTGCTATATTGTCTGCAAGACTCTTCGATGGTGATTGTGCACCTGCACAGTCACAACAGATGGCTGATGGCCATCTCTACAAGGACTACAGTGGGTCTGCGTCTTAAATGACCCACCAATACCATTATTTCTGAAAGGACTACAGTGGGTCTACACCTTTGCTGACTCACCAGTACCATTATTTCTACAAGGACTGCAGTGGGTCTGCACCTCTGGTGGCCCACCAATACCGTAATCTCTACCAGGACTACAGTGGGTCTGCTCTGTGATGACCTACCTACCAATATTCTTCAAAACTTCGAATGACTCTGCTGTGGGTTTGCTCTGTTGTGGCCCATTGCCTGTCAGCATGTCAAGAGTCAGCACTGTCTTTCCGTTAGAAGAACAACACTACTTCTTCAAGACTGCATGGAAATCCACTACTTCTGTGTGCAATTTCTTTTACTAATGAGACTTTGTGAAAAAAAACTGTAATTACTATTATGATGAATGATCAGAACTATCTTTATGGACTGTGAGAAAATTTTAGCTTTTGACCAACATAGTATCAATAAGTGTGTGCATTTGATTTCTTTGTTATTGTAATTATGAAAAAATTTTTCAAATCTGTATTGGCCACTGCCCAAACAATTTGTAAAATTTTTTGTGGGTAGCATGGGGGCTATGTAAGTAGGCTGTTTAGGTTTTCTTATTGGTAACGCCACGTAGCGCTCTGTGTGAGAATCACTGGCTGTGCTGTGTGCAGTCTGTGGCTACTTTGCATTGTTGTCTGCCATTGTAGTGTTGGGCAGCGGCAGCTGGATGTGAACAGCGCGTAGCGTTGCGCAGTTGGAGAGGTGAGCCGCCAGCAGTAGTGGATGTGGGGAGAGAGATGGCGGAGTTTTGTAATTTGTCATGAACTGCTATATATATTATGACTATTAAGGTAAATACATTGTTTGTTCTCTATTAATATCTTTCATTTGCTAACTATCCCTATCAGTAGTTAGTGCCTTCCGTAGTTTGAATCTTTCATTTAGTTGGCAGTAGTGGCGCTCGCTGTACTGCAGTAGTTCGAGTAATGAAGATTTTTGTGAGGTAAGTGATTTCTGAAAGGTATAGTTTAATGTTACTCAGGGCCATTCTTTTGCAGGGATTTTTGAAAGTCAGATTGCGTTGCGCTAAAAATATTGTATGTCAGTTTAAACACAGTCTTGTATAAATTGTTCAAAGGGGACGTTTCAACATGTATATGGATGTCGAGGTGTGGTATACTGCTGAGCGCTTTAGCGGATCCACGTACTTCCATCTCGGAAAATCGGGCCATAATAGCGCTCAAGGTGGATTCTCGATACCACTCAGCAATCGATGCGCTCCGAGAAATAACGCCATTGTCACCCCATACACAATGCAGAGTAGCCGTCTCCGCGTCACCTTGATGTTTAGGGGGGTGATTCAGTTCACAGCATAACACAGCACTGCATTTAAAGGCGTTAAATTCCGGATCTTCTAAGAGTTTGAGGAGCTCGGTCTCCAAGATGGGGAGGCACGCCTCCAAAAACCTTACAGGATCGCGATACCTCCCGCCTGGATTCTCAATTCTGGTGAAAGAGATTCGCCCCTCAAACGCTCTAGCAACTGCTGAGTATTCTAAGGCAGTCATTACGCCGTTATTCTGATCGAATTCGTTATCGATAGGACGGGGGAGAGAACTACCGCTAGCCATAAGGAAATTACTATTATTACTGTTGCTACAACTAGGAGTCCACCCGATAGATGAATGGGCTGGTGATGGGTGATCGTAATCATCATCATTTGCGGGGAGAGGTATACGTCTCGGAACGCATACCTTGCGTGGGCGGCGGCGGCGAGCTGCTGCTTCTAGAGGAGGAGGGGGTGACAGCCAGTTTGAAGGGCCAGGCTGTGGCGACGGCGGACGGGCTGCGCAGCCAAACGGTTGCGACAGCGCTGGGGGAGGAGCTGGCGCGTGTTCTGCATCTGTCTCCCGCGAAGCCCTTATAGGGGCTACGCAAGGTGGGGCGTGTCTTTGCGGTTCGGTGCGCCCGAGTCCCGCCCCCGCAACCAACGCTCTAGGAACACGGCGTACGCCGTGTGATATACCTGTAAGATAAATAAGGAAAAAAATTAATTTAGTGATTTATATTTAAAAGAGCTATAAATAATAACAATAAGAGTAGATAATGGTGGTTATGTGAAGGAATGTTAATGTTCAAAATTATTCACCTTCTCCGCTCTGACTCCATGGTTTGAGCAACTCATTGCCAAAATCAAGTAGATCCTCAAACCACTCAGGTAGGTTGATCTCCTCCTCAAACGGGTCAGGCAGGTTGGTCTCCTCCTCCTCTAAAGACTGAGTGTCCTGTGTGGCGGGCGCCATTTGAACGCTACCGCCGCCTCCTTGAACGTTTTGGGTGGTTGAACCGAATGCTGAATTAGGCGCATCTACAAAGAAAAGACCGGCTTATGAGGACTAAATGTATACAATCAGGAAACGGGTATATATTAGATGAAATTATTTAAGTTTAAGAAGTATGATTGTATTATAAATGTACTTACATTCGAGCTGCGCTTGAGCCCTTTCCATCTCGATCTGATTGTCTAGATCAGCCGTGATTTGCTGGAAGAAATCTAGAAAGATGGAGAAGACTGAATATAATATCGCATATGGAAAGGGAAGTGTGCTTTCAGTTAAGTGATAGAGAAATAAGCGGACCAGCAAGTTTAAAAAAACAAAAAGGAAAGAAATGAAATATTTACAAAGAGCACTGCACAACGAATATAACAGATACACAACACGTGGAAGCTCTATCTTTATAGCGGATACGGTAAATTAATTATAACACATACAACATGTGGAAAGTCATTCTTTACATAGAGATGTCCAAAGCGGATATAAGACTTAACACATACACAAACATAGAATCCGTTAAAAGACTTAGTAAACTTTACAGAGAGAGATCGCAAACGGGTATAACACGTAACATACAACACGTGGATGAACAATATTTATAGAGAGCAGTACAAAACAAATGTAACACTTAAAATAAAAGATTCAGACACCCAAGTTAGAGGTAAAAAAAAGGCGTGGATAAGCAATTTTTATAGAGAGAGAGAGAGATTCAAAAGGGTAAAAAACGTAAGCCGGAACACACACAGACCAAGTGGAGGAGCGATCTTTATAGAGAGCATTATAAAAGATATGTAGCACTCATACACAGAGTTAAAGGGTGTAGATATCAGAATACTGAAAATGTATCCAGAATGAGATTTTCACTCTGCAGCGGAGTGTGCGCTGATATGAAACTTCCTGGCAGATTAAAACTGTGTGCCCGACCGAGACTCGAACTCGGAACCTTTGCCTTTCGCGGGCAAGTGCTCGCGAAAGGCAAAGGTTCCGAGTTCGAGTCTCGGTCGGGCACACAGTTTTAATCTGCCAGGAAGTTTCACTGAAAATGTACTTACCAGGGAATGGAACTTCGTCCACATGAGCACGTTTGCTGCTGCTGCTGTCACTGGCGGTTCGTGATCGTTTCATTTTTACACGTTTAATTACAAAGAAGTGACAAGTATTGGATGAATGAAGTATACGAGCAGTGTGAGAGTGAGGTAGGTCGTGCATTGATTTATATAGGTCCTGCCTAGGGCGTGTATGTATGCGCGGGGTTGCGACATAGAGAGAGATGGCGCTAACTCTCTCTATGTCACAACCCGCTACGGTAATAAAGACTAGAGAGTCAACACGTGCCGGATACACTGCGTGCGACCTTGTTGTTGTCGACTAACGATGCTTTGGAATGGTGACGGTGTTATGAAAACAGTTCACAATGACTCTGACGTCATGGCCGCCATCATGGATAACGGTATTTTGGAATGGGACTGGCCTTGTTACAATACTTTTGACATGTAGGTGCTAAGAAGTATGAACAGAAATTAAAGGAAAGTGTGTCTTTTGGCAACATGGTAAGGAGAGTGAACAACCGAATCAAAACCTGTGACAAATGTCAAAGAGAAAAAGTTGCAAATCAAACATGCAAGCTTCCTATGCAAAATATTAAACTGAATGATGAGAAGAAACAGTTGTCTGTGGATCTTTATGGTGCATTGCCGAAGACTAAGGGAGGTTTTGTATACACTTTTGTGGTCTTAGAAGTATTTTCTAAATTTATAAAACTCTATCCGTTACGTAAAGCTACTGGGAAAGTCGTTTTGAGCAAACTGGAAGGTGATTATTTTGTGAAGTTTGAGGAGCCTAAGGCCATATTGTCCAACAATGGGTCACAGTTTGCATGTAAGAAGTGGAAAGAAGGTCTTACTAATCAGGGAATTACAGTAATTTACACTTCAACATATCACCCACAGGGGAACCCCATAGAACATTATATGAGGGAGGTTGGCAGATTCTGCTGTACCTACTGTAGCAGTAACCACAGTTCTTGGGGAGATATAGTAGGAAATATTGAAGAGGTTATGAATACTGTTGTTCATGATGTAACAGGGTTTACTCCTTAGCAGATTGTGAAAGGTGAGATACAGAAAAGTTTGATGAGGAAAAGTTATCTTTCCCTACTAAGGAGGAATTAATTTGGGACGAAAAGAAGAAAAGAGTGAGAGAGCTGGTAGAGAAGAAACTGTTGGAAAAGAAGAAAAGACATGATGACAAAGTAAAAGGTGTTGAATTATAAATAGGGGATTTAGTTTTAGTTAAAACATATGAGAAGCCAAGAAATAAATAGTGAGATTTCTAAATTCTTTGATGTGTACAAGGGTCCATTTTAGGTGGCTGCTATACCCTACCTGAATGCATATTATCTGGTTTACCCAAAAATCGAAAAAGAAGTATGCTCTTAAAAATATAGTGGATTATAGCCTTATAGTGCAAGGTATCTGAAATCTTAATTCGGTATTTGGTTAGTAAATAATTTTGTGAGAAGCAGTATATGACCTATAAGTACTGAACTGAGATGGTAAGACGATAAACTTTATGTATACACATGTCAGCCAATGGAAGTCTAAATAGTGACCATTTGTGATAAATTAAACCAATTTATGTCAAACAACACAGACAATATGATGTGGTAATCTGCAATTTGTCAGATTATATTTAACGATTTGACACACAGTTAGGGAATACTCACTCCAAAAGATGATATATATATATATATATATATATATATATATATATATATATATATATATACAGGTAATTTATACCATATTTATTTTGTATCTGTGACAGTGAGGGTAAATAAAAAAACATGATAGTGTGGTTAAAACGTGAAAAGAGAGAGAGAGCAAGCTTTAAAAACAATAATACAATGACAAGACTTGTGAGTGGAAAATACGAACGCTTATGTGTATGTATTCAGGTTCATAGTGTATAATTATAGCTATAGATATTTTCATGGACTGAACACATAATGTTTGTTCTTCTTTTTCATTATGTTCAAATTTCCATACCGTAATGAATTAGTTATTTGCTTCAGTGAGAGATATGTTTTGGTTAATATGTGAAAGTTATGTAAATTTTTTGCTGATAGATAAGTAAATCTCTTTTAATATTGATTGACAATTCATAATGAAAATTAAGTGCCAAAGTTAAACATAAATAAATCACTTGTAGCATATGGCTTTAATGTGTAAGGACATTTTATCATAACATGTAATGTGAAGCATCTTATGCCAAAATGGAAGGCACATGTAACGACATTTCTCTCCCCGAAAGTCGATAATATTTTTTTTATTTTGTGCATTACCTTGTCATAGTACGTAGGCTATGTATCACTTATTTCAACTATTCTTTATTTGTTAATACATCACATTGTTTCTTCCTTCATTTTGCTACTGTTTTATATTTTATATTGTACGAATATGAATGTTCTGGCTTTATATGCTTTGTAAATCTTTGGTTAGGCTAGGAGATGTACTGCGTCAGAGAGACATCGATCGACTATCGATAGAGCGCGTGCGAGTCGTTGTGGTATTGTGGCCAGTTCGCGGGTGGAGACACAATGCAAAGTTCGGCGTGAAAGACGGTACTACACGGAGGTACAATTAATTACAGTGCGTCCGCTGTGTTACTAGGCGATCGTGCATTATTAAGTGAACAGTAAAACCTGAAAAGTATAACGAGTGTTTGCGGTGACGATTTTACATACTGTGTGAACTTGTGACAGTTAGCCGTGAATCAGACACCATTATCGTGTGGAGACACTAACCGTTAGAATTGCGTGAAAGTGGAACAAACCAAAATGTTAAGTAAAAGAATAGTGCTGTGATTTGATCAAGAAACATTTATTATATCATCCAAACTGTCTTAAAGACGCCGACGTAAACTGAACTTATGTTTAACGGACTGTTATAGTGATAAACGCATGTGACTTGGTGGTGTTAGAACAGCAACCAGCCACAAATTTACTTTCGGTTCCTTTATTCAAACGAAACCAATACCGGTTTCGAATCGTTGTGATTCATCCTCAGACGGTTTACACGCTTTCTTTATGACACGTGGTGTGTTTTTACAGATTAATTGTCCTAAAATATAAATAATACATAATTATAAACACGCCACACACAGATGGTCAAACTTTCAGGAAACACTCCTCACACACAAAGAAAGAAAATATGTTATGTGGACATATGTCCAGAAACGCTTACTTTCCATGTTAGAGCTCATTTTATTACTTCTCTTCAAATCACATTAATCATGGAATGGAAATATACAGCAACAGAACGTACCAGCGTGACTTCAAGCACTTGTTACAGGAAATGTTCAAAATGTCCTCCGGTAGCGAGGATACTTGCATCCACCCTATGTCGCATTGAATCCCTGATGCGCTGATGCAGCCCTGGAGAGTGGCATATTGTATCACAGCCATCCACAATACGAGCACGAAGAGTCTCTATATTTGGTACTGGGGGTGTGTAGACAAGAGCTTTCAAATGCCCCCATAAATGAAAGTCAAGAGGGTTGAGGTCATGAGGGCGTGCAGGCCATGGAATTGGTCCACCTCTACCAATCCATTGGTCACCGAATCTGTTGTTGAGAAGCGTATGAACACTTCGACTGAAATGTGCAGGAGCTCCATCGTGCATGAACCACATGTTGTGTCATACTTGTAAAGGCACATGTTCTAGCAGCACAGGTAGAGTATCCCGTATGAAATCATGATAACATGCTCCATTGAGCGTAGGTGGACGAAACTAAAATGAGCTCTAACATGTAAATTAAGTGTTTCCGGACACATGTCCACATAATATCTTTTCTTTATTTGTGTGTGTGGAATGTTTCCTGAGAGTTTGGCCATACCTTTTTGTAACACCCTGTATATTTAGAACTGTATAGGTAAAATAGTATATTATTTAATTACATTTAGCATCATGAGAATTATAGTAACATATAAATTTGCTGCTTGAACTGCAGATAGGTGTACTAATATTATTTGCTTTGGAGACTGGAAAGTAATTTTTGGAAATTTTTCAGGAGAGGGGTGTTAGCTAACTCTGTTTGTTTACTGAGGATATAGTCTGTGGCGCTGTTTTTGTGTGTGTGCATTTATAATTCTTCTAATATATTCATAGTGGCTCCTTTTTCTGCTAGATGCAAAATTTTTAAGTTGTCCTCAATGTTTCCCACTGAATGGTTTTCTTCAGCAACATGGGCTGCAAATGCTGTTTTGTTCAAGGTACCAAGTCTTAGAGCATCAATAAGTTCTTTGTATCTAATTTAAAAACTTCTGCCTGTCTGTCCAATGTAGAATTTTGGGCATGTATGACATTTGAGTTTGTATATTCCTGATTTACGGTAGGGACTCTTGGAGATATTTACATCATGGATTACTTTTTGTTGTAATTTATTATTTGTGGAAAAGCTGATTGTGATATATTTCTTCTTTTTAAATAAGTTTGCTATTTGGTATGAGAGTGGGTCTATGTATGGGAGAGTAGCATATTTAGGTTTGGCTTCAGTGGCACACTGATTTGGCTTGAAGTGACTGCTGTGAAGTGGATCTGTGGTTTTTGTCTGCATTTTGCTGTGGAGTTTTTGTATTATTGTGGGTTTATGTCCATTATTATGAGCAACTATTTTAATTATATTGAATTCATTTTGTTGGTCTGTGTCACTCACTGGTACTTATTTAAATTCGGTGTAGCATTGTTCTGAAATATGCCATTTTTTGTTGGCAGGAGTGGCAAGATGAGTTGCTAATACTGACATCTGCGGTGGTAGGTTTTCTGTAAATACTAAATTGGTGTTTTTTGTTACTATTGCAAATTTTCAGGTCAAGAAAGTTAATGCTTTTATTAGTTTCATGTTCAACTGTGAATTTAATATTTTTGTGCATTTTGCTTAGATCTGCTGCTAATGTACCTATTTCATTGCTTGTACCATCGAAAAGCAGGATTGTATCATCAACATATCTTCAGTAGTATATTATTTTGTTTGAGATGTGCTGGTTGGCAGAGAAGAATTTTTGTTCTATATGGTTGATGTAAATGTCAGCCAATATCCCAGCTAAGCTACTTCCCATTGCCAAACCATCATGTTGTTGGTACAGTTTGTTGTTGAAGCTAACATAATTATGCTCTATAATAAGTGAAAGTGTAACTGTGAGTTCACAGATCTCTGCAACACTAATTTTCTTATATTTAAGCAGATTGTATCTTAAAATTTTAGTAGTCTCTTTGACAGAGATGTTCGTGTACACGAATAGTAACAATAAACATAGATTTTATTCCTGCCATACAAGCGACGCCCACCTAGTAGCCACGTTGGCAGCTTGAACTAAGAACTTAAGCAACTGATACTCATTCTAAAAGTGCCTCTGAGCACTAGGGGACTCAACATCTGAGGTCAGCAGTCCCCTAGAACTTAAAATTACTTAAACCTAACTAACCTAAGGACATCACACACATCCATGCCCGAGGCAGGATTCGAACCTGCGACCGTAGCAGACACGCGGTTCCGGACTGAAATGCCTAGAACCGCACGGCCACCGCGGCCGGCGATGCGCATTCGACCAGTCTGCTGTGAGCACTCAATGTTGAGTAGTGGAATGCGTCCATAGTGCGTCAACACTGATATGTCACAAATCGCAATGGAACAACATCTCTAAATCAAGTGTCAAGACATTCTCCAGAATTCTTTGATAAAGAGAAAAGCGTGTGTAAAGTTTGTGCCGCACACCTAGACTCACGAACACAAACAACGCACATGGACTTTTGCTGCTATTTGATTGAAACGCAAAACGCGGATATTATTCTTTGAATAAAATAGTCACAGGTCAAGAGACTTCGTGTTACTAATCCTTCTCTTACTGGTCTGTAGATACTTCGTGAAACAATGAATGCGGTGAGTTATGGTGTTACAAACTTTGGCCCATCCCACTGTTGCACACCGGGACGTGGATGATGTGCAATTCACCTCTCGTCTTTGCACTGACTTTACGAGTCTGGCTTGACAAAGATTTCCCAGCACATATTATCGGACATTGCGAAAATGCTGAGTGGCCACCGAGGACTCCAGACTTGACCCCATCAGATTTCTTTCTGTGGTTAATATACGCCAGAAAACAGTGTGCTCTGGAAATTTTGGAAGCTGTGATCTAGAAGATGTGAGCGCGCATACCACGCGATACGTCGTAGCAATCTGTCAGCAACGTTGCACCACAACCTATTTTGAAATACTAAATGACAAACACCATAGCACATGATCTAAAAGAAATTAACCGCGATTTTGATTTGCAGTTCCTTGTATTGGCCGTGTTTGCAGTTAAAATTGTTGGATGTGAGGTCCGCCAGTTATGCAAAACACCGTTTTTCTCAGTACCCAAACATGTTTCGGCATCACTGTGCCATCATCAGTGGCTTTTCGTTTTTATTTATTCTGCAATGTGAACATTTTTGTTAAGTGATTATAAAATTATGTGCATTTAAAGTTCAAACAACAGATCGTTTCTTTTTGTAAATACCTTTACATTTGGTGTGCATGAATTTGCTGGATCACTTTTGTGTTAATTACTACAGGTAGCTTGTCATCTGCAACTAAACGATGTCGATGAGATTTTTTTTTTTTTTTTTTTTTTTTTTTTTTTTTTTTTGCTGCAAGATACCTATCTTCTACAGTGTAATTCAGTTTTTCGCGATGTTCGCGCCTATATTCGTTTTTACTAACGTTTTCGTATGCTGAGGTGTTATAATGAGTTGTTATAGTTAAGTGTGCATCACAACACCTCAGCATTATACGGAGAATGGAAGTACTTGTCACACGAAAAAGTAAAAAAAAAATTCTCGTCAACATCGTTTAGTTGCAGAAGACAAGCTACCTGTAGTAGTTAACACAAAAGTGATCCTGAAAATTCATGCACACCAAATGTAAAGATATTTACAAAAAGAAACGATCTGTTGTTTGAACTTTAAAAACACATAATTTTATAATCATTTAACAAAAATGTTCACATTGCAGAATAAATAAAAACGAAAACCCACTGATGATGGCACAGTGGTGGCGAAACATGTTTGGGTACTGAGGAAAACGGTGTTACGCATGACTGGCGGACCTCACATCCAACGAAATTAACTGCGTAAAAAACTCTCTGACAAATCTACAACGATATAAAAATAGGGACTTCAAATGCAGATCCCTTGTAGTCATCATTCATTATCCTTTTTCAATTAGTTGTTTCATCACTTACGTAATTTCAAACGAGTACAGACTCGATTCATTTGAAATACGATATATATTCAGCAACAGAGACATTTATAAAGGGCCAACTGTTTACGACAGCGGCCGACAAAAACTAAAAACGGTTGGCCATCTTTACACGTCCAAAGACTGCTACGATAACTCCTCGTTCTTTGTTAGGCAATAATAATTCCTCGTTCTTTAATAGGAAATATGCACGCTCGGCAGTACGTACCCATAGCCCTAGTATTCGAATTCTGAATGCTTGTAAGGTTCGGATTCATGGCAACTCTCTCCCTCTCCCTTCTGTAAAAGTTGCTGGGTACGCTGGTTTAAAGATGGGAGCAAGAAAAGAGCAGAATACTTAGGCTACACCTACAATGGACCCGTATTTCTTCCAATCCATCTGCCTACGACCGGAAGACGTCAGAAAGGAAAACAAACACCCAAACTGCACTGTTAGTGTCTAGACTGGCAGCGGAAGCCCAATCCGACAACGTCTCATGATCCCGATATTGGGCCGTCGAAACCTAACGTACGTCTTTGCAGTCGGATAGCGGAGTCCGACGACACACAACAATGGCGAAGACTGACTACCTGTAGCTCGTACATAGTTACACATTGTCCGCCCATGGTAGCTGAGTGGTCAGCGCGACAGAACGTCAATTCTCAGGGCCCGGGTTCGATTCCCGGCTGGATCGGAGATTTTCTCCGCTCAGGAATTGGGTGTTGTGTTGTCCTAATCATCATCATTTCATCCCCATCGACGCGCAAGTCGCCAAAGTGGCGTCAAATAGAAAAACTTACACCAGGCGAACGGCCCACCCGACGGGAGGCCCTAGTCACACGACATTATTTTTTTTTTATAGTTACACATTAACATTTCTTTATAATCAATACCAATACTAGAGTGAAAATGTAATCTTGTTGTTGCAGTATGAGGTTTTTTTCTTTTAAAATAAGTACTACAAAGACTTTCCTCTGTAAGAGAAATCAATTTCTAACTCTTATTACAGTACTAAATATTAAGAGAAGTAACAATTCATTTCCATTTACAGTAATTGCAGAGATCTTTAAAAAACCTTAGTGAAATAATATGATGTTATGTACACTGAGGTAACAAAAGTCATTGGATACCTCCTAACATCGCGGCGTAGTGCAGCAACTCGACGCGGCATTGACTCAGCAAGTCATTGGAAGCCCCTTCCGGAAATGCAGAGCCTTGCTGCCTCTACAGCTGCACATAACTGCGAAAGTGTTGCCGATGCACGATTTTATGCACAAAGCGACCTCTCGATTATGTTCCATAAATGTTTCGTGGGGTTCATCTCGGGCGATCTGAGTGGTCACGAATTGTCCAGAATGTTCTTCAAACCAGTCGCAAACAACTGTGGCACGGAGACACGGCGCAATGACCTCCATAAAAATTCCATCGTTGTTTGGGATCAGAAACTCCACGAATGGCTGCAAATGGTCTCCGAGCAGCCGAACATTACCATTTTCAGTCAATAATCGGTTCAGTTGGACCAGACGACCGAGACTATTCCATGTAAACACAACCCACACCATTATGGGGCCACCAACAGCTTGCGCAGTACGCTGTTGAGAACTTGAGTCCACGGCATCGTGGGGTCAGCGCCACACTCGAATCCTACCATCACCTCTTATCACCTGAAATCGGGACTCATCTGACCAAGGCATCGTCTTCCAGTAATTTAGGGTCCAACCGACATGGTCACTGTTGTGTCTAGACAAGACAGCCTAGACACAATGAGAGGAAGCCGAAAGGCACGCGCTTAAACTCACGCAGGCTGGCGTGAGGTCTGAAACAGGATACGTAATGAATGCTATAAAGAAAAGTACGTAGCTTCTGGAATACTTAACTTTAGTCCACATTTGTAGAACATCGCTCTTGATGAAACATTAATAGAATCTCAAAATCAATTGAATACGGCGCCTTGTTAGGTCGTAGCAATTGTAGCTGAAGGCTATGCTAACTATCGTCTCGGCAAATGAGAGCGTAGTTGTCAGTGAACCATTGCTATGAACGTCGGCTGTACAACTGGGACGAGTGCCAGTACGTCTCTCTAGACCTGCCGTGTGGTGGCGCTCGGTCTGCTATCACTGACAGTGGCGACACGCGGGTCCGGCGTATACTAATGGACCGCGGCCGATTTAAAGGCTACCACCTAGCAAGTGTGGTGTCTGGCGGTGACACCACAGTCACAAGGGCAGGAGAGACGATGCCGTGAAGTCAGCAAACGCACTCGCGTCGGTGATCTGCTGCCATAGGCCATAAATGCCAGATTTCGCCCCACTGCCCTAACGGATACGTTCGTCCTCTTCCCACATTGATTTTTGCGGTTATTTCACTCATTGCTGCTTGTCTTTTAGCACTAAACGTTCTACACAAACGCCGCTGCTCTCGGTCGTTAAGTGAATGCCGTCGTCCACTGCGCTGTCTGTGGTGAAAGGCAGTGCCTGAAATTTGGTATTTTCGGCACAGTTTTAGCATTGTGGATCTCAGAATACTGATTTCCCCAACGATTCCTGAACTGGAATATCCCATGCATCTAGTTCCAAACATCATTCCGCGTTCAGGATCTGCTAATTCCTGTTGTGCTGCCATAAACACGCCGGAAACCTTTTATACACTGTCCCAAACATGCGGATACGATTGGACGTGACTGCATGCATATAACCACACCCTGTGACGCGCACACCACGTGTACGCCCGCCATGTGATCCGCAACGGCTCCTTCGAGTTCATTTACACAATCTTCACGCCTGAGAGTTATTGGAAGCGGTCAGTCTGGTCGCAGCTCTAGCTCGCGACGCAGGTAACCTGATACGCCAGTGAGCGTTTACTTTGTGTGTGGAGCCCTGAAGTCTAAGATCTATTGTAACAGCCCTAACAGTCTTCAAGAACTGCAGCATAACATTCGCATGAGATTGCAGCGGTTCCAGCAGTCCATCTTCGATCCACCGAGGACCTGCAGCAGAACATTTCGGATGAGACTGAACCGATTCCAGCAGTCCAGCTTCGATCCACCTTCAGCAACTACTGACCGGGGCCCAAAAGTACCAAGAAATGAATTGCGATCACTTTCAACATCTGCTGTAGTCGGGTTAGTACTTTATTTCCTCTCCACTGCCGTTTTCCTTTGTACCCTGAACTCTGTTCTCCGGGCCACTTTTACTTGTTCCACCCTGTGCCTTGGGTACGCGACAGTACTGTCATCTGTATATGTGTAAATTGCTATCCCATGACTTTTCTCACTTCAGTGCAGCCGGCCGGAGTGGCCGAGCGGTTCTAGGCGCTACAGTCTGGAACCGAGCGACTGCTACGGTCGAATCCTGCCTCGGGCATGGATGTGTGTGATGTCCTTAGGTTAGTTAGGTTTAAGTAGTTCTAAGTTCTAGGCGACTGATGACCTCAGCAGTTAAGTCGCATAGTGCTCAGACCCATTTGAACTTCAGTGCATACAGGGTACACAACAACTAACAGAGAAAACTGACACTGTGAAAGTATATGATAATAGAAGCAAAAACTTTCGAGTGGACATGGATCGGCTAACAAGCCGTTTGCAAGATAATTACAAATGTGTGGTTACCCCTACATATGAGAATAAAATAATAAAAATTTTCTTCGTATAGCGACTCATTTCGTAGGTGGTATTACTGACGTGGCGAAAGATGTAGACCTGCAAGTACTGCAACTAAAACCGATAGATGTAATGGATAACGAATTACAGCGGGAGGAATAGGTAACTTTCGGACAACAAGAAAAGTCAAGACGTTCTCATTCACCAGTTAACAACCCATAAATTAAAAACCAACAGATTCCAGTCCGTTGAAACAGAGCTTACAAAATGTATTAGAGGAAGGATGCAGAAACGAAAGATAAAAGCACGAAAAATGGTCTGAAAAACAAAAATTACAATATGATGCGCGTAATATTCTTGTATGTACAATGATGAGCAGCGTAGTGAATTCATATTGACGACCGCATCGATAGCAGGTCTGAATGAGTGGAATGTTGTAAATATCTACGGAAAAACCTTAAAAAGTGTCATACGTACTATAGTACTAAAATATACTCCATCAGCTTCTTTAGAAACTTTTGTTTCCCTTTATCTATTGCATTATGTGAGTTAGTCATTAGATTTATCACTCATATTTTTTGCAATTTATTTACTGTAATTTTTCCTGCACACTGCTGCATTTCCTCTGTTTATCATTACTCATTATTATCCGCATTCTTAATCCTTATACGAGTCACTGAGTTTTCTCTACCCTCACCAGTCCAATTTTGAATCACACTATAATATAATATGGTTAACTCTCTTTTTGATGTGGAATTTCACAAGTAATTACATTTATGTCGAGTATGGAAATTACGGCTCACTGTATGATCTTTCTGTTTAACTATGCTTTGCTCTCCAAAAACAAAATAAACAAAAATAACGTTGTTGAAACACTGCACCAATCATTTTTAATTGCGAATGCAAGAAGTGGAAACATTGTGAAAACAGAATGAGTAATCTGTGACTCACAAGCTATTTGAATACCTCATTAAGGGGGTAAATCTAGGCTTTAAAAAATGAAAATTTCAAAATTTGAACCAAAAATTTTTTATTTCTTTAGCTTTACACATGCGAAAATTTCAACAAAAAACATTTATTGGCTCCCAAGATACACGTACACTATGTGATCAAAAGCATCCATGCACCCGCAAAAACATAAGTTTTTCCTATTAGGTGCATTGTGCTGCCACCTACTGCCAGGTACTCCATATCAGCGACCTCAGTAGTCATTAGACGTCGTGAGAGAGCGGAATGGGGCGCCCTGTGGAACCCAAGGACTTCGAAGCTGGTCAGGTGACTGGGTGTCGCTTGTGTCATACGTATTTACGCAACATTTCCACACTCCTAAACATCCCTAGGTCCACTGTTTTCGATGTGATAGTGAAGTGTACAAGCCGGCCTCGTCTGTTGACTGACAGAGACCGCCGACAGTTGAAGAGGGTCATAATGGGTAATATGCAGACATCTATCCAGACCATCACACACGAATTCCTAACTGCATCACGATCCACTGCAAGTACTATGACAGTTAGGCGGGAGGTGAGAAAACTTGGATTTCATGGTCGAGCGGATGCTCATAAGCCACACATCACGCCGGTAAATGCCAAACAACGCCTCGCTTGGTGTAAGGAGCGTAAACATAGGACGACTGAACAGTGGAAAAACGTTGTGTAGAGTGACGAATCATGGTACACAATGTGGCGATCCAATGACAGGGTGTGGGTATGGCAAATGCCTGGTGAACGTCATTTGCCAGCGTGAGTAATGCCAACAGTAAAATTCGAAGGCGGCGGTGTTGTGGTGCGGTCGTGTTTTTCATGGAGGGGGCTTGCAACCCTCGTTGGTTTGCGAGGCACTATCACAGCACAGACCTACATTGATGTTTTAAGGACCTTCTTGCTACCCACTGTTGAAGAGCAATTCGGGGATGGCGAATCTTATATATCTTTCAAAATGATCAAGCACCTGTTCATAATGCACGGCCTGTGGCGGAGTGGTTACACCATAATAACATCCCTGTAATGGACTGGTCTACACAGAGTCCTGATCTGAATCCTATAGGACACCTTTGGGATGTTTTGGAACGACCGACATCGATATCTCTCCTCAGTGCAGCACTCCGTGAAGAATAGGCTGCCATTCCTCAAGAAACCTTCCAGCACCTGATTTAACATATGCTTGCGAGAGTGCAAGCTGTCAAGGCTAAGGATGGGCCAACACCGTACTGACTTCCAGCATTACCGATGGAGGGCGCTACGAACTTGTCATTTTCAGCCAGGTCTCCGGATACTTTTGATCACATAGTGTACGTTGGTGCGCTTGAGATGTTTGAACATTCCACTCCAACGTCATGAATTAGCTCCTAACTGTTAGTTTTCTGACTATCAGTTTTACTTTGATATGTATTTCTCATACGTCTGTGTCACAGAATGGCACTATGCCGGCCGGAGTGGCCGTGCGGTTCTAGGCGCTACAGTCTGGAGCCGAGCGACCGCGAAGGTCGCAGGTTCGAATCCTGCCTCAGGCATGGAAGTGTGTGATGTCCCTAGGTTAGTTAGGTTTAATTAGTTCTAAGTTCTAGGCGACTGATGACCTCAGAAGTTAAGGCGCATAGTGCTCAGAGCGATTTAGAATGGCACTGTACTGGCGACCTCATACCTGTTACGCGTAGTTTAGCCATTCGATTGTTTTTGTAACAGTTTTATGGCGACTTCTGAGGTGACTTTTTCATTTAGAAATGGAAAAGCTTAAAGCATCTTATGAATCGAGAAAGGCATGCTTTCAAGGAAACAGACACAGTAATTATAATAGTAAATACACACCAAGTTTTACAGTGAAAAAGTGAAAACATTTCTCAGTCCTATAGAATCTACAGAAAATATTGCTACGTGATTTGGAAGACAAATTTAATTTTGAAAGAAATAAAAAAAATGCGTGTGGGGTATCATTTGAAATGATAATGAGTCATTCCAATCCAGAATTTAGAAGATGTGTACACAGATAAGGTTTTTCGAAAGACGTACTGTGCAAATAGGGACTAGTGATGTAGTGATTACTTTCATTGATTGAAGAAATGGCACATTAAAGGCTGTTAACGGACTTAAAATATCAGTGTGCTCAATTACGATAAAATGTTTGAAGAATTAAGACAAGCAGAAAACAATAAACTTTTCCAAAAGAAACGTCAGAATGATCCACCAAGGAGGCAAGGAAAGCAGGAAAGTGGCTGAAAAGCACAAAATGAAGCAAGGAAGGAATGATAGCTGGTATACTCATCTGGGCAACTTCAGCTCACAGAAGTTATTTACCAGCGCAGTTTTAGCTCACAGAAGCAATCCTAAATTCGAAATTGATTTTGTCAGTTTGCATATTTGCAAACTTGTTTCCCTCTTGACTTTTTGTGTTACACTGGAATGTTTTAGTTATAAATTTTAGTGGATGTAAAAACTACACAAAAAGTGGTTAAGGAATACAATTTATTGTAAAAGAATTTCCACAAGGTGCGACTGTCCTGCCTATGTACTGTAGCTGTAAAATTCAATTTTAATAAATGCAAAATGTTTATTAGCTGTTATCAACGAAACCATGGAAATCACAGTTGCTGAAACGCTAAATTTTAGTTGTTAATTAAGATATTTGCAAACTAGTTATTTATCCTAGTATCTGTCTTTCTCGTTGCCTTTATGCGTACTGCTTCACACAAAATTTGCTTGAAGTTATCTTTTATATTTTCTGAGGAACAAAAATTAGAATTGATCCTCAAATTTTCTTCGCGATAACTATATCTACTCCCTTAGCAAATCTTTGAATCTATCATTATGGAAAGACGTAATGAACAAAGCACCTGTACAGTAATAGTTTACAAAGTATTTATCGAAAAGTCACTCCGTATACAATAGGTACTGTAAAACTCACGTGTATGAAGGGCACCAGGCACGTGCGACGAATCGAGGCAATATGTCGCAAGCGATATCGCTGCGGTCGGTCACCTATCCCGACCCTGCCACACACGATCTATTTGCCGAGCAATTGCATTCGGCCCAACGAACACCACTGTGACAGGAAATTTACTATGGAAAATAAACTGGTATGGTTAGCAGCAGTGGCAGCTGATCTCCGCATTTCCACAAATACTTGTAAAAATAATTAAAAAAAGAAACTGCAATGTATTAAACATGTTTTGAAACATTTCTGTTGGAAATTGTAGATTATGTTACAGAATATATTACATTTTTCACTAATGCCGCGTGTGAATCTTTCCAGTGTGTTATAACAATTAGTTTTTTCAGTTATCAGTCTTGAGTCACTTTTTCATTCATTACCCGTATAGTTTGACTGCAGGCATTTACGCAGTTTGTTTCGCAGTCTCAATGTGTTTATAGAAATGATGGAAATAGCAGCACTGCTTGTTATAAATTTTATGATGGAGAGTTGGATTATACGAAACGACAAGGAACGTACATATAGCTGTATAATATATTTGCCATAAATTTGTATTAAAATTTCCACGTAATGTTACGGTGCGTCAATTTGTTTAGAAGTTGAAAACATCAATAATGCGTGTAATTGTTTCATAAATAACTCAAAAAATGGAGCGCAGCGTACCGTGACTATTTTTATGAACTTCCCATCTAATACACTTCTAAGCCACAAGCTTCAAACTGCTAATCACTGTTAATTCGGAGAGTGTATTTTGTATTACGTTTTAACATAAGTGGCAACTCTGGCGACAACTTCACTTATCAGCGTTGTTCGGAGTCCCTGTTGGTTGGTTTTGGGGGAGGGGACCAAACAGCGGAGTCATCGGTCCTATCGGATCAGGGAAGGATGGGGAAGGGTGTCGGTCGTGTCCTTTCCAAGGAACCGTCCTGGCATTTGCCTGAAACGATTTAGGCAAATCACGGAAAACCTAAATCTGGATGACGCGACGCGGGTTAGAACCGTCGTCCTCCCGAATACAAGTCCAATGTGCTGACCATTGCACTATCTCGCTCGGTGGTTCAAATGGCTCTAAGCATTATGGGACTTAACATCTGAGGTCATCAGTCCCCTAGACTTAGAACTACTTAAACCTAACTAACCTAAGGACATCACACACATCCAAACCCGAGGCAGGATTCGAATCTGCGACCGCAGCAACAGCAGCGCGGTTCCGGGCTGAAGCGCCGAGAACCGCTCGGCCCACATCGGCCGGCTCTGTGGTTCCTGCGTAGCTATAATTCTAATGTATAGTTCTTATTCCACGTTGACAAAGCGAAACGAAACAAAACTACATAAGCACGCTTAACAACTAGACAAACGAATCGCAAGCAGGTAGCCGTATTGCCACACATTCCACATGATTCTTCAAGTTGCGAGAGAATTCTCAGCGATCGAATGCTGTGATTTTCGCATACACGTGCGATCTCCAGACAGATCGCACGACCTGGGGACGTATAGGCCTCTTAACAGAGACTGTTTAACATCAGGAACGTAAGCATGAAAAACATTAAGTAGCTGAGAAGAAATTTCATACTGCGCAGAATATTTCTTGCGTAGAAAATTTCCAGGTCAGTTTTCTTACAGGTTATACGAACACGTGTCCAGGTCACTAGCCAGAAAATTTTTTTCTGTAATGTCCTATACTCACTGTCTGCTACGATAAATCGATATAAAGTAAACTATTTTCTAAGAGACACTGAGAAGTTTGATTTGAACTATTTGCTATGAACTTCGAGTGGTGTCATATTCATTACATTTTTTTCGTTTCTTAGTAGAGTAATAACTCGGAGATATGGAGCATCAACTACGTAAAACTGCTACTGAGAGATGAGACTGGCATTTAAATTGTGTGCTTACTTCGTGTAGCTTGTACGCTACTTAAAACATTCTCAACAAATGTTTCTGTTGCTCGAAATTGTAGCACAAAAAGCCCTAGAAAAGGTGTTGGCAGTTTGAAATTTAAAATGACGTAATTGCTGAACAGAGCAGAATCTTTGAATGTGTTCCTCCCGTAACGCCGCACATCTGGTTAAAGGACTGTGCATAATGGGAGAACACGTGAGAAAATCGTTATAGAAACGGACATGATTCTACGGCAGTTTTCAATTATTTCGGTATACCGTGGAAGAAAAATGTTGAGACATACCTCGTTGATCAGCTGCAAAGTCTAGCATAATGTTTAACTGCTTTCCAGTCCTTTTAAGAGCTTCTACATCCCTTAATTGTGAAGGCTGAAATCACAGTTTCCGTGCTGACATCGCAGAGAGACTTCACTTGTTACTAGAACAACATTACGTAATTGCATGTCGGCATCCGTTGCTAGACAACGTACAACTGTACGGAAGTAAAGATTATGCATGTATTGTGATTCAGTTGTCTGGCACATTGACAACTGCGTTCAAAATGTCACGAACGACTGCTTCCTTCTTTGTGATTCACAGAAAAAAAAATGAATTTCTTTAATTTCCTGAACATGGCAATGAAAAAATGTCGCCATTGAACGTCAGAATTTCGTAGAAAAATTATTGTAGGCGACAGCTCATTTTACTTAACGGACACGGTTATAGCTGCTGTACTAACAAATAAAATACAGTTTATTCAAACAAATGAGAATAATCGGTCAGAGCAGCTTGAAAAACATTGACAGCGATCGATATAGCAGATAGAAAATAACGGCCAAAACTGGTGTGCTGTCAGCGGAGCTGAAACTCTCGATTTGAGGACAACTGATATTTAATGCGGAACATATTGTAGACAGTATGACGTCCAAAACATTGGCTGGTAGTAGAATACCAAATCAGTAATAACAATCTCATGAAGAAGTCATATCGTTCACGAAAACTGACTCCATAAGTGACTAGTAACGGTGAACGTCAGTTATTTAAAATGTATTTTTATACCATCAGCTGTACACATTTAGCTTTATTCTTTACTTGTTTCGGTGTTTATAATCGCCATCACCAGTCGAGAAGCAGTGCACCAGAAGGGTCACAAACGCATATTATACGTAAATCAGATTTATGAGTATTATACATTTTTTATCTATCTGTTGTACTGCTTTTCTTCCATTGATGGTTGTAAACGGTCCGGTCATATTAAAGTGAACACTGTCTATCTTCAGCATCAACATGGAACAACCGCGGCAGGTGGCAGCACTGGGAGTGGACGGTACACAAAGCTTCTAGGCGACGGGGCAGGTGAAAAACATTACAGTCGTTGTCGCAATGCGCAAACGGAGCGATGCATCTATCGTCGAAAACGGCACGATCGTTGGCATTCGGGCCGAGGTGGCCGAGCGGTTCTAGACGCTACAGTCTGGAACCGCGCGACCGCTACGGTCGCAGGTTCGAATCCTGCCTCGGGCATGGATGTGTGTGATGTCATTAGGCTAATTAGGTTTAAGTAGTTCTAAGTTCTAGGGGACTGATAACCTCAGAAGTTAAATCCCATAGTGCTCAGAGCCATTTTAACCATTTTCGGGCCAAGGATGGAAGCATTTCCGGAAAGTTAAGTCTGTAAACTGTTCAAGTATAGCGTGGATAGTAAAATGACACTATCTAAAACTGGCGCCGAAGCAGCGGTGGTGAACCAGGGGCCATGGATGACTGGGGTGAACGACGGTTACTGATGAGATGGGAGTGGGCGAACAGACGTGCCTCTGTTGAGCAATTGATAGCCCACATGAACCGAGGGGCTACCAACGGTGTCTCCTCAACGACTGATCAGGGAATGTTGCTGCTTATGGACCTCCTCAGCAGGCGCCTGGTTCATACACCTATGCTCACTGCTGTTTACTGGCGACGAAGGCTGGAATTCGCACGCCAATACCGCAACTGGACTCCACTGAGTGCAGACATACGGCCTTTTCAGATGAATCACGTCGGACAGATGGCTATTGGCGTGTACCGCGGTAAACGTCTGAAAGCACAACCCTGCAACAATCGTCGGAAGGATTCAGGCCGGAGGGCATTTCTTGGGCAATTTCGTCATTCTGGAATGCACATTGGATCGACAGAACTATGCATCTATCCTTGGAAACCATGTCCACCCCTGCATGCTGTTTATTTTCCCTCGGCACGATGGTAGCTAGCAGTACGACAATGCAGTGTGTCACCGAGCTTACAGTGTACGTTCGTGATTCGATGAGCAGAAGGATGAATTTATCGTAGTCCCTGGCCTATGGTTGCCCTCCGTCACTGTTATGGACATTCTTGTTCCGACATCCCGACAAGACCCAGTTTTGTCCCGATTTTGCAAAATATTGTTATGAGCCTGGCTCAAGTATTGGAGTAACACCATCTGTTAGCGCAGCATGTAAATGCCAAAATTATGCGAGTATTTGTATTCTATTCCCGCACACAACGCCACTGTGGAAAGAGTAGTTTCGCTGATGTCGGCCCACTGGACTGATGACAGAAATCGACTGTGGAGTCAATCTTGCAGTGCCAGTTTAACTACAAGCTAACGTACATGGTATTTTATAAACACGTGAAAGGGAAACCAGTCCTGTTGAAAACGGTGAAATCTTCTGAAAAGTATGATGTACCAACTACTTCTGGCGCAACAAGTTCCATGTAATTGCGGTTCTAGATAAAAAGTAATTATATTAAACAAACTTTATACTTCATTTCATGAACCTTTTTCGAAAAAACCATATTCCATACCGTTCGCGCAGAGGGAAGCGGTGAATAAAGAGATTGAGAGGATGTTGGATTGTGGTGTTATAGAGCGAGGAAATAGTGAATATAATTCACCTTCGGTCATTGTGGGAAAGAAAGATGGTAGTGTGAGACTAGTTATTGATTCCAGAGTGTTAAATGAAGTGGTAAGGAGAGAAACTGATAGACCAGAGAGTATGGAGGGGACGTTACAGAGGTATCACAAAGTAAACTAGCCTATCTTAGTAGTCTCGATCTGACCTCCGGATATTGGCAGGTACCACTTTCCAAAGAATATAGGAAGTATACAGCATTTTTGGTAAATGGGAAGTGTTATCAGTACACTGTCCCATTTGGGCTGAATATTAGTGTACCTGTTTTTAAACGAGCCCTTGATCAAGTATTAGGACCAGAGTTGAGTTCAAAACTAACAGTATATGTGGATGACCTAATACACTACTGGAAATTGAAATAAGAACACCGTGAATTCATTGTCCCAGGAAGGGGAAACTTTATTGACACATTCCTGGGGTCAGATACATAACATGATCACACTGACAGAACCACAGGCACATAGACACAGGCAACAGAGCATGCACAATGTCGGCACTAGTACAGTGTATATCCACCTTTCGCAGCAATGCAGGCTGCTATTCTCCCATGGAGACGATCGTAGAGATGCTGGATGTAGTCCTGTGGAACGGCTTGCCATGCCATTTCCACCTGGCGCCTCAGTTGGACCAGCGTTCGTGCTGGACGTGCAGACCGCGTGAGACGACGCCTCATCCAGTCCCAAACATGCTCAATGGGGGACAGATCCGGAGATCTTGCTGGCCAGGGTAGTTGACTTACACCTTCTAGAGCACGTTGGGTGGCACGGGATACATGCGGACGTGCATTGTCCTGTTGGAACAGCACGTTCCCTTGCCGGTCTAGGAATGGTAGAACGATGGGTTCGATGACGGTTTGGATGTACCGTGCACTATTCAGTGTCCCCTCGACGATCACCAGTGGTGTACGGCCAGTGTAGGAGATCGCTCCCCACACCATGATGCCGGGTGTTGGCCCTGTGTGCCTCGGTCGTATGCAGTCCTGATTGTGGCGCTCACCTGCACGGCGCCAAACACGGATACGACCATCATTGGCACCAAGGCAGAAGCGACTCTCATCGCTGAAGACGCCACGTCTCCATTCGTCCCTCCATTCACGCCTGTCGCGACACCACTGGAGGCGGGCTGCACGATGTTGGGGCGTGAGCGGAAGACGGCCTAACGGTGTGCGGGACCGTAGCCCAGCTTCATGGAGACGGTTGCGAATGGTCCTCGCCGATACCCCAGGAGCAACAGTGTCCCTAATTTGCTGGGAAGTGGCGGTGCGGTCCCCTACGGCACTGCGTAGGATCCTACGGTCTTGGCGTGCATCCGTGCGTCGCTGCGGTCCGGTCCCAGGTCGACGGGCACGTGCACCTTCCGCCGACCACTGGCGACAACATCGATGTACTGTGGAGACCTCACGCCCCACGTGTTGAGCAATTCGGCGGTACGTCCACCCGGCCTCCCGCATGCCCACTATACGCCCTCGCTCAAAGTCCGTCAACTGCACATACGGTTCACGTCCACGCTGTCGCGGCATGCTAGCAGTGTTAAAGACTGCGATGGAGCTCCGTATGCCACGGCAAACTGGCTGACACTGACGGCGGCGGTGCAGAAATGCTCCGCAGCTAGCGCCATTCGACGTCCAACACCGCGGTTCCTGGTGTGTCCGCTGTGCCGTGCGTGTGATCATTGCTTGTACAGCCCTCTCGCAGTGTCCGGAGCAAGTATGGTGGGTCTGACACACCGGTGTCAATGTGTTCTTTTTTCCATTTCCAGGAGTGTAGTTGCCACTGAGTCATGGGAAGAACATTGTTGTTTATTAAATGAGTTGTTTCAAGCCTTAAGGAAAGGAGGCATGACCCTGAGACTCAAAAAGTGTGAGTTCGTTTGCAAGGAGATAAAGTTTTTGGGTAGAATTTTGTCAACTAATGGTATTAAAGTCGATCCAGACAAAATGAAAGCAATTAAAGAGTGTCCATCCCCGAGGAATAGAAAAGAGTTGAAATCATTTTTGGGTATGTGTAATTTTTACTGTAATTTTGTGTGAGGGCAAGTTTTTAACAACCCATGTTTGAGTAAGTTATTGAGACCTAAAGTGAACTATGTTTGGACAGAAGAGTGTCAGAAAACCTTTAATGAACTTAAGGAAGCTTTGAAAGAGGAAAAGATTTTACACCATCCTGATCTTAGTAAACCATTTTGTTTGGCGACTGATTCGAGTGTGCACGATATTGGAGTGGAATTGTTTCAAAATTTTGGGGATGAGGAAAATGAAGATCATAGGCCTTTGCAAGTAGGTCATTGACCAGGCATGAGAGAAATTACACTGTGACTGAGTATGAAGCATTGCCAATAGTTTGGGGATTTCAAAAGTTTAGAGATTACCTATTGGGAAATAAAACTATCATTTATACTTATCACAGAGCCCTTATATTTTTCAGAAAGTTTCGGCTGGTACATGGATGGTTAACAAGATGGACTTTGTTCCTACAACAGTTTCCTTTTGAGACAAAGTATGTTAAGGGTACACAGAACAAAATTGCAGATGCTTTATCCAGGTTACTGTTGAGTGAAGAGAATGATGTAGGGTATGATGCGGATAAGGGACATGTAAAATTATTTATAAAAGATGTTCAAGGGGAAAGAAAATTGAAGAGATTTGTAAAAACATAAGAAGGTACCAGAAACGGGATTAAATGTGGAAGATGGTGAAACGTGAGTTGGAAAGGAAGGATAATAACAATAAAGTATCAAAATATTACAAAATTCATGATGGGGTATTGTTAAGGCGAACTGATGAAAATTCGGATGACTGGAAAGTGTGTTGGCCTCGGGAATATATAGATGAGATAATAGATTATATACATTTGAGTTTTGGACATGTAGGTGCTAAGAAATGTGTACAGAAATTAAGGGAAAGTGTGTATTTAGACAACATGGTAAGGAGAGTGAACAACCGAATCAAAACCTGTGACAAATGTCAAAGAGCAAAAGATCAAATCAAACATGTAAGCTTCCTATGCAAAATATTAAAACGAATGATGTGATGGAACTGTTATCGGTGGATCTTAATGTTGCATTGCCGAAGACTAAGGGAGGTTTTGCATACATTTTTGTGGTCTTAGAAGTATTTTCTAAATTTATAAAACTCTATCCGTTACGTAAAGCTACTGGGAAAGCCATTTTAAGCAAATTGGAAGGTGATTATTTTGTGAAGTTTGGGAAACCTAAGGCCATATTGTCTGACAATAGGTCACAGTTTGCATGTAAGAAGTGGAAAGAAGGTCTTACTAATCAGGGAATTACAGTAATTTACACTTCAACATATCACCCACAGGGGAACCCCATAGAACGTTATATGAGGGAGGTTGGCAGATTCTGCTGTACCTACTGTAGCAGTAACCACAGTTCTTGGGGACATATAGTAGGAAATATTGAAGAGGTTATGAATACTGTTATTCATGATGTAACAGGGTTTACTCCTGCGGAGATTATGAAAGGTGTGGGACAGAAAAGTTTCCTGGAGGAAAAGTTACCTTTCCCTACTAAAGAGGAATTAAGCTGGGACGAAAATAAGAAAAGAGGAAGAGAGCTGGTAGAGAAGAAACTGTTGGAAAGAAATAAATGACATGATGACAAAGTAAAAGGTGTTGAATTAAAAATAGGGGATTTAGTTTTATTTAAACATATGAGAAGTCTAAAGAAATAAATAGTGAGATTTCTAAATTCTTTGATGTGTACAAAGGTCCATTTGAGGTGGTTGGTGTACCCCACCTGAATGCATTTTATCTGGCTTACCCAAAATCGAAAAAGAAGTTTGCTCTTAAAAATATAGTGGATTTAAAGCCTTATACTGCAAGGAATCTGAAACCTTAACTGGGTATTTGGTTAGTAAATAATTTTGTGAGAAGCAGAATATGACCTATAACTACTGAATAGGGTCAATGTTAATGAGATAGTAAGACGATAAACTTTATGTATACATATGTCAGCCTATGAAATATTAAATAGTGACCATATTGTGACAAATTAAACCAATATATGTCAAACTTTATGTATACATATGTCGAACTTTGTGTATACATATGTCAGCCCATGAAATTTTAAGTAGTGACCACATTGGGACAAATTAAACCAATTTATGTCAAAGAACACAGACAATATGATGTGGTAATCTACAATTTTGCAAACTATATTTAAAGATATGACACACAGTTAAGGAATACTCACTCCAAAAGATGAATATATATATATATATATATATATATATATATATATATGTGTGTGTGTGTGTGTGTGTGTGTGTGTGTGTGTGTGTGTGTGTAATTGATATTTGACAGGCATTATATACCATATTTATTTTGTATCTGTGACAGTAAAGGTAAATAAAAAATATGATGCTGTGGTTGAAACGTGAAAAGAGAGAGAGAGAGAGAGAGAGCAAGCTTTAAAAACAATAATACAATGACAAGACTTTGTGAGGGGAAAATACGAACGCTTATGTGTATATATCCAGGTTAATAGTGTATAATTGTAGCTATACATATTTTCTTGGACCGAACACATAATGTCTGTTCTTCTTTTTCATTATGGTCAAATTTCCTTAGTGTAATAAATTAGTTATTTGCTTCTATGAGAGATTTTTATTTGCTGTTAGATAAGTTCATCTCTTTTAATATTGATTGACAATTCATAATGCAAACTGACCAAGTGCAAAAGTTAAACATAAACAAATATCTTGTAGCATATGGCTTATATGTCTAAGGACATTTCATCATAAGGCGTTCTGTGGAACATCTCATGATAAAATGGGGGGCACATGTAAAGTCATTGCTTTCCCCGAAAGTCGGTAATATTTTTTTTTCTTTTGTGTGTTACCTTGTCATAACACGTATGTATCAATTACTTCAACTATTCTTTATTTGTTCATATGTCACATTGGTTCTTCATTCATTTTGCTACATTTTTATATTTTATATTGTACGAATATGAATGTTGTGGTTTTATATGCTTTGTAAATCTGTGGTTAGGCTATGAGAAGTACTGTGTCAGAGAGAGATCGAACGATTATCGATAGAGCACGTGCGATTTGTGGTATTGTGGCCGGGTCGCGGGTGGAGAAACGTTGCAGAGTTCGGAGTGAAAGACGTAATACAAGGAGGAACAATTAATTACAGTGCGTCGGCTGTGTTACTAGGCGATCGTGCATTATTAAGTGAACAGTAAAACCTGAAAAGTATATCGAGTGTTTGCGGTGACGATTTTACATACTGTGTCAGCTTGTGACAATTAGCCGGGAACCAGACACCATTGTCGTGTGGAGGCATTAACTATTAGACTTGCGTAAAAGTGGAACAAACCAAAATGTTAAGTAAAAGAACAGTACTGTGATTTCATTAAGAAACATTTATTATACCACCCAAACTGCCTTAAAGACGCCGACGTAAACTGATCTGATGTTTAACGGACTGTTATAGCGATAAACACACGTAACTGTAGGTTTGTTTATAAATAAATAAATCTTCTGCTACCAGTCACGATTTTTTCTTTATTTTACTATTCGCACGACGCGTTTCGAGAAATAATTCCCATTTTCAAGTGTTTTTTTTTTTTTTGGTGTGTATTAAGCCATTTCTTTTGATGTTGTCAGTGTGTGTGAGTCTGCTTCATTTTGTTGACTTTTACTGTAATACATAAGAAGCGCGATTTTTAGTTGGATATCAATTCTTTTTGTGAGGTTAGTGGCTAAAATTTAGAACAATTTGTACTTACAGTTTCCTAATGGTCCATTTGTGTACAGTCTCACACACTCTTTACATCACACACAACTTGTTGTATACTTTACACATCGAAAATATCTTGTATAAACAAAACAGTTACCAAGATTAGGTCTTCCACAGATTATGATATGCTTTTGTACAGAGGTTATTTATCTTAACAATTTGGCTCATGAATTACTTATATTGAGTTTACAATTGTGCTTATTTCTATGTTTTACTATTTTTATTTGAGTATATTATCGAAACATCTGAAGAAATTCACTGATTCACTTTCAAGTTTTTCATTTAATATTTTATCTTCATATTTTCTGTAATGTGAATATATCACCAGTTCTTCACGTAAATCCATTTTATGACCTTTATTTAGTCGGTGGAGTGCTTTGACATTTTGCTCTATTTTTCCAAATGAGTGTCCTGTATTATGTATGTGTGTTGCTATTGCTGATGTAGTGTGTCTGTTGTTGTGTATGCTCTAATGTGCTCTGTGTATCTGGTGTTGATATTTCGGCCTGTTTGTCCTACATAGAACTTGGAGCACTGCTGGCATGTTACCTTGTATGTTCCAGAGTCTGAATATGGATCATGATTACACTTTATATCATGTATTAGTTTTTGGTGTAGTTTATTGGATGTAGAAAACCCAATTTTTATTCTGTGATTTTTGAAAATATTTGCAATCTTCTGTGATACATTGCCTATGTATGGAATGCTAAATATATATTTGTTTTTCTCTTTTTCGTCTGTGGTGCAGTTTGTACATGGGTTTCCCTTCACTTTGTCTAGGATTATGTCAACCATGGAAGCATTGTAACCATTGGTAACTGCAATCTTCTTCACTGTGTTTATTTCTTGTTGCATATTTTCTTGGTTCAATGGTATTTTTGTTGCCCTATGCAGCATTGACCTGTATGCTGCCTGTTTATGAATATTTGGGTGACATGAGGTTGCAGGTATTGTGGTGTCAGTTATTGTGCTTTTCCTATAAATTTTGAATGTGCATGTGTTGTTGTGTCTTGTAATACTTAGGTCCAGAAAGTTAATACTTTTATTTTGCTCATGTTCCACTGTAAATTATTGAAATGATTAAGAATGTCTGTGATAACTCCTTTCACTAACAGTAGTGTGTCATCTACAGGTCAGACAAAAGTAATAAATTAGTTGTGATGAAAGAAAAAGATTACACAGACAAAACATATGGATTTTTTGCTGCTAATAACATTCAGCACATTGAAAAAGACCCAACCAAACAATTCCAAAGTAAAATTAAGGAACAATTAAGGAACACACATTTCCTGTTGACAGAAACTGAGAAGAAATACATTAGATGTATGAATCCAAAAGCACCACACCTAAGAGCACAGCCAAAAATACACAAAAATTGAAACCCGATATGTCCCGTGGTCAACTCTATAAACAGCCCAGCATACAAACTGTCACAAAAACTTTCTGGACCTAAATATTACAAGACACAACAACACATGCACATTCAAAATTTATAGGAAAAGCACAATAACTGACACCACAATACCTGCAACATCATGTCACCCAAATATTCATAAAAAGACACCATACAGGTCAATGCTGCATAGGGCAACAAAAATACCATTGAACCAAGAAAATATGCAACAAGAAATAAACACAGTGAAGAAGATTGCAGTTACCAATGGTTACAATGCTTCCATGGTTGACATAATCTTAGACAAAGTGAAGGGAAACCCAGCTACAAACTGCACCACAGACGAAAAAGAGAAAAACAAATATATATCTAGCATTCCATACATAGGCAACGTATACAGAAGATTGCAAATATTTTCAAAAATCACAGAGTAAAAATTGGGTTTTCTACATCCAATAAACTACACCAAAAACTAATACATAATATAAAGTGTAATTATGATCCATATTCAGACTCTGGAATATACAAGGTAACATGCCAGCAGTGCTCCAAGTTCTATGTAGGACAAACAGGCCGAAATATCAACACCAGATACACAGAGCACATTAGAGCATACACAACAACAGACATACTACATCAGCAATAGCAACACACATACATAATAAAGGACACCCATTTGGAAAAATAGAGCAAAATGTCAAAGTACTCCACCGACTAAATAAAGGTCATAAAATGGATTTGCTTGAAGAACTGGTGATATATTCACATTACAGAAAATATGAAGATAAAATATTAAATGAAAAACTTGAAAGTGAATCAGTGAATTTCTTCAGATGTTTCGATAATATACTCAAATAAAAATAGTAAAACATAGAAATAAGCACAATTGTAAACTCAATATAAATAGTTCATGAGCCAAATTGTTAAGATAAATAACCTCTGTGCAAAAGCATATCATAATCTGTGGAAGACCTAATCTTGGTAACTGTTTTGTTTATATAAAATATTTTCGATGTGTAAAGTATACAAGTTGTGTGTGATGTTAAGTGTGTGTGAGACTGTACACAAATGGACCGTTAGGAAATTGTAAGTACAAATTGTTCTAAATTTTAGCCACTAACCTCACAGAAAGAATTGATATCCAACTAAAAATCGCGCTTCTTATGTATTACAGTAAAAGTCAACAAAATGAAGCAGACTCACACACACTGACAACATCAAAAGAAATGGCTTAATACACACCAAAAAAAAAAAAAAACACTTGAAAATGGGAATTATTTCTCGAAACGCGTCGTGCGGATAGTAAAATAAAGAAAAAATCGTGACTGGTAGCAAAAGATTTATTTATTTATAAACAAAGCTATTGTATCTACAGTCGCAGGCTTTCAAAAACCATTTATAATGGATAAAATCAGACATGTGACTGTTTTCCTGTTGCAACTCGGGGAAAGAACTGTGCGAAGTATTGGCATTAACCGGCTATATATCGTAAATACCAAAGACACTGCATAATTCCGACCTACCCGCACCGCGTGATTAATAAACTTTTAATAATAAAACGTCGCGCTCGTGACGACAACGCACATACTGGAACTATTATTATCGCGCCAGTGCTGCCCGCTGATTCGACTACAACGGAGACGTGGACCACCGCTGTAACTGGAATATTAATGAAACATGAGGCTCTATCATTATCTTCACGCCACGAACCAGGATTAACATCATACATCGTCCGCGCGGACCACCGTTGACGTCATCGCACTGCCTGCAGCAACAGGTAAGACATTAAAATTATTACGCTCTCTCTTATCTCAAAATTAAAGACAATTCGAGTTAAATTATTTAATTTAAAAATACTGTCACAATATCAAGGTTCAATTTGTTTAGTTTCAGTAAATATGACTTCCATTATTTCGTCTTGTTGACAGTGTTGAAAACCCACCAAACTAAAGTTCAAAATTCTTCTCAGGCATATTGCTGCTCATCATGATTTTATTTTAATGTTTGTGTGTAACTTCATTGGGAGGGAGTACATATTTTATTTTTTGTGCAGTAAAATTAGCTACCATAAAATTACGTATATTACCAGCTGATGCTGTCCGCCATTACTGCTTGAAAACTGACCAATAGTATTTTTGCACCTATTTTCTCACTGGCTGTCAGCTTCAAAATAAAATTACGTATTTCGTGGGCATCTAGCAAATGCGCGATGTCTATGTAGGCCTCTAATATATATATATATATATATATACCTTTGCAGGTTTACCGGAATTTTATTGTTCATTTGGGCCCCGTTAAAGTGATTTATCGCATCTGTATAATAATTGTGCTGAATTACCTAATGGATTTTTTTATTAAGTAAACATTGGCATACCATATTTAGATTAAAATTGACGTATTATTGGCCCCACATAAGATTCTGCACTTTCTGACAAAGACTAAGCCAATTTTTTTTTTTTAATCCATGACTAACAGGGGTAGTCAGATTCCTTGTATAGGTCATGTTTTATTATTTAAAAGGGCTTTTTTCGGAAGTATAGAACCAATTTCTTCACAACCTCCATCTCAAGAGTATTCCGACGAGGTCACTGCTACGTTTGGCAACCCGGCCGTGGCCACCAAACTCCCAGAACTTATTAAGTCGAACCGAGAATCTGTTGAACACCTTGATCGGGCCGTTCGAAGCATGGATCCGCAACTGAGGAACCCAGCGCAGTTGGCCACGGCAGTGGAGTCGGCATCGCTCTACGCCCCTGTAGGTACCTTCCAGAACTTCACTGTTTTCCTGCGCGTCTCGCAGCGGTCACCGCTGCAAAAGGTGGTTATTCAAGCTTTTGGCAGGTGGCCATATTAACGTGACTGGGCAGCTTATTAATCGAAATAAGAATGAAGTTGAATGTCTACAGATGATGGCTATAAAAATGTATTTCTTCCAATATTTAGCAGCTGCAGAAAGTTACCTACATACATCAGCTATTCAAGTTGCCAACTAGCGGGACCGTTCCCAGCCGTTGCCAGCTGTCCAGAACTCGGAGCCGCTATGGTCTCTATAAATCGAATTTCATGTTAAAGGAACTATAGTCTGATTACAGTTACATTTTGGTTGGGACTCCACGTGTTGGAGCTGGCTTCTTCCAACCAGAGCACTCGACGTCACGTCCGAACTCTTCCCCGTTGTCAAATTGCCACAACAAATCGATCACTTCCAATTCCTTATACAGCTTTCTTTCTTGGTGTGTTTGGATCCCGAATTTCCCCTTTTTGTTTTACATTTCAATGAGACATGATAATCACGCCAAAAACAACACGCACGCACAACGATGTCATTGAAATATTCACTTTCAGACACTACTGGATCCTGTCGAACAAGACGTGAGCTGGTGCCACATATACAATTATTAACATCATAAATACAGACCTACATTAGATAAGCTTCGTACTACATCGCACGAGGGCAACATTTTTTAAGGCGGCAAATCGTCGCGAATGGTGCTGCTGAGTCGTGATTATAGCAGTGGTTAAGGTACTTACCTCACTTGTAGAAGGTTGTGGGTTGAATCTCATTGGAAGCTTTGAAATTTTTTATTTTTAAATCTTTATCGATATGACTTTATTTTTGTTCAATTAGCTGGTTTAAATGTAATTTTTTATCTATAATCCTTTGTAGCGTCGTTTTCATCATCGTATTGAATTCTTTATTTTTCTCTTATTTCTTCTCCCTATCATTGTTTTTTCGTTTGGAATCTACTTGTATTACCTATTACTTGTGACCGTGTACCAACCACAATGCTCATCAGCTGGTAACGCGTCAGCTTGTGTAGCCGGTGTGAGTTTGAGTTTAGTGCTGAAACTGAAAATTTTCTGCCTTGAGTTTGTTCGTAGAGGTTAGGTTTAGTTACCGCGGACAAAGAGAGCGTGATTAACAGATGTGCTGCAGGTTGTTGACGGCTGCATCCTGGAACAGGCCTGGTCACGCCTTACCAGTGAATGGGAACGAGGCAGCTCGGCATGAGAAACTGCTTTCAGCGCGACTACTCTACGGCTGCAGTATTCTATGGAAGCGTGCCGCTTCACAGTGGCTAATTAATGTCTTCCGTGGCAAATTTATTTCCTAAAACTGTTCCACTGATTAAACCTATAGGAATTAGTTTACTAACACTGAGTGTGCAGGGGCGATCTGTATTTACTTTTTTTACGAGAAGAAAAACTTCTTAGCAAAGATCGCAATAAAAGACAGGATTGTGGATGACCAGTTTCGGTAGAACTATGTTACCCTCATCAGATCTTCGTACAGTTTGTTATAAACATGTTGTACCAGATACACACAAAATATTTTCCATTAAGTCTTCAGATGTCATGTGCCATGTTGGCTGCTAATCTGTGAAGTTCTGGAAATTTATGTCGAAGAAAATTTTTGTACGAGTCTACGAGACTTATTTTATTGTGGAACTTATCGCTCAACTGTCTGTCACACTCCAGGTCTCTATGTTCTAACTGCTACTAAGCGGTTGCCGGCCGGAGAGACCGTGCGGTTCTAGGCGCTACAGTCTGGAGCCGAGCGACCGCTACGGTCGCAGGTTCGAATCCTGCCTCGGGCATGGATGTGTGTGATGTCCTTAGGTTAGTTAGGTTTAATTAGTTCTAAGTTCTAGGCGACTGATGACCTCAGAAGTTAAGTCGCATAGTGCTCAGAGCCATTTGAACCATTTTTTGCTACTAAGCATCCTGCATTGACGCGTTAAAAATGGATACTGGCCTGTCTGACTTTGGCTTCGAAATTCCTAACCCCCCCATAATGCTTCTTTTCATCGGTTTTAAGAAGTGCTACTTTCCATTTTAAACACTACGCCATTAAACGTAGTGGACAGCGTTTTGTACACTACTTGCCATTAAAATTGATACACCAAGAAGAAATGCAGATGATAAACGGGTATTCATTGGACAAATATATCATACTAGAACTGACATGTCATTACATTTTCAAGCAATTTGGGTGCGTAGATCCTGAGAAATCAGTACCCAGGACAACCACCTTTGGCCGTAATAACGGCCCTGATACGCCTGGGCATTGAGTCAAACAGAGCTTGGATGACGTGTACAGGTACAGCTGCCCATGCAGCTTCAACACGATACCACAGTTCACCAGGAGTAGTGGCTGGCGTATTGTGAAGAGCCAGTTGCTCGGCCACCATTGACTAGACGTTTTCAATTGGTGAGAGACCTGGAGAATGTGCTGGCCAGGGCAGCAGTCGAACATTTTCTGTAGCCAGAAAAGCCCGTACGGGACCTGCAACATGCGTTCGTGCATTATCCTGCTGAAATGTAGGGTATCGCAGGGATCGAATGAAGGGTAAAGCCACGGGTCGTAACACATCTGAAATGGAACGTCCACTGTTCAAAGTGCCGTCAATGCGAACAAGAGGTGACCGAGACGAGTAACCAATGGCGCCCCATACCATCACGCTGGGTGATACGCCAGTATGGCGATGACGAATACACGCTTCCAATGTGCGTTCACCACGATGTCGCCAAACACGGATGCGACCATCATGATGCTGTAAACAGAACCTGGATTCATCTGAAAAAATGACGTTTTGCCATTCGTGCACCCAGGTTCGTCGTTGAGTACACCATCGCAGGCGCTCCTGTGTGTGATGCAGTGTCAAGGGTAACCGCAGCCATGGTCTCCGAGCTGATAGTCCATGCTGCTGCAAACGTCGTCGCACTGTTCGTGCAGATGGTTGTTGTCTTGCAAACGTCCGCATCTGTTGACTCAGGGATCGAGACGTGGCTGCACGATCCGTTGCAGCCATGCGGATGAGATGCCTGTCATCTCAACTGCTGGTGATACGAGGCCGCTGGGATCCAGCACAGCGTTTCGTATTACCCTCCTGAACCCACCGCTTCCATATTCTGCTAACAGTCATTGGATCTCGACCAACGCGAGCAGCAATGTTGCGATACGATAAACCGCAATCGCGACAGGCTACAATTCGACCTTTATCAAAGTCGGAAATGTTATGCTACGCATTTATCCTCCTTACACGAGGCCTCACAACAACGTTTCACCAGGCAACGCCGGCCAACTGCTGTTTGTGTATGAGAAATCGGTTGGAAACTTTCCTCATGCGAGCACGTTGTAGGTGTCGCCACCGGCGCCAACCTTGTGTGAATGCTCTGAAAAGCTAATCATTTGCATATCACAGCATCTTCTTCGTGTCGGTTAAATTTTGACTCTGTAGAATGTCATCTTCGTGGTGTAGCAATTTTAATGGCCAGCTGTGTACTATTTGCACTTACCATCCGCAACATAATGGCGTCCGACAGCCACTCCGGTAGCGAGCGCGGCGCTCGTGCTCGCCATCCGCCTCCTGAACCGATCTGTTCTACGCTATATAACGCATCACGTGGTTGTGGTTAGAGCTAGACAAATGTGTCTTCTATCGTAGTTCCGTCATTGCTCACTTATGCCGGTATTACATGACGCACTTACCGTATATAGGTCTGCACCAGCGCCCCATGCGCGTAAGTCTGGAACTGCCAACGTTTTAAAATCGACAGAGCGTCTCGCGTACTCGTCATGTCTCACGGCGGCCTTTGCCAGCAATACTCCGCGTTACACATTAACAGTGGCAACACTGTAGCGGCAAGTGAAAGACTTCAAGTTACGAGAAACTTGGATCAGATCATAGTTGTCAAGCCCCTTGGAAAACCCAAGACAAAATGTGAAGAAATTTTGTGGGTTCTGATGCACTCGATAAAACTAATCAATTTTCTTGACACACACTATCATTCGAACCCACTCGGTAATGCGAAATATTTCGTCAACTGTTCAGGTAATTGTTTCGTCATTCAATTCTTCACGACACTCCTCTTGTTTCTCGGCAACGCGTAACATACTACGGAATATAAATCAGTTGCAAACATAATTTCAAAGAAATACAAGTGTTTAATATTTGCAAAAAAGGAACAGAGTATTAAGACAGTGAAATGTTGTTGTGGTCTTCAGTCCGAAGTCTGGTTTGATGCAGCTTTCCATGATACTACTCTATCCTGTGCAAGCCTCTTCATCTGCGAATAACTACTGCAATCTATGCGTTTCGGAGTCTGCTTACTGTGTTTATACTCTTGGTCTTCCTCTACCATGTTTAACCCCTCACTTCCCTCGAATACTAATTTAGTTATCTCATGATATCTCAGAATCTGTCCTGTGAACCTATCCCTTCTTTTAGTTAAGTTGTGCCACAGATTTCTTGCCACCCCAATTCTGTTCAACACCTCCTCATTAATTAACGTATTGTATCCATCTAATCTTCAACAGTCTTATATAGCATCATATTTCAAAAGCCTCTACTCTCTTCTTATCCGAATTATTATCGACCATATTTCACTTCGATGCATAGCTACAATCCAGACAAATATCTTCAGAAAAGTCTTCTAGACACTTAAATCTGTATTCAATGTTAACAAATTTTTGTTCCCCAAAAGACTTAAGAAACAAGATACCCAATGGTGTGTTGCGGAGGGTACTTGTTGCATCACTGAGCACTCCAACCCTGTTCGACTTGCGAATAGCAAAAAAAATGTGTGTGAAATCTTATGGGACTTAACTGTTAAGGTCATCAGTCCCTAAGCTTACACGCTACTTAACCTAAATTAAACTATGGACAAACACACACACACACACCCATGCCCGAGGGAGGACTCGAACCTCCGCCGGGATCAGCCGCACATGCGAATAGTACTTAGGAAGAATGACTGTCGGTAAGCCTCTGTATTAGCACTGATTTCTCGAATTTTTTTTCTTCGTGCTCATTACGCCAGAGATATATAGGGGGAAGTAATATGTTGTCCGGCTCTTCCCAGGAAGTGCTCTCTCGAAATTTCGGTAGTAAATCTGTCCGTGATGCACAGCGCCTCTCTTGTACTATCTGCCAATGGAGTTTGTCGAGCATCTCCGTAACGCTCTATTGCCGGCTAAACGATCCCGTAACGAAACGCGCCGCTCGTCGTTGGAACTTCTCCATCTCTTCTATCAGTCCTCCCTGGAGGGGATCCCAGATAGATGAACAGTACTGGAGAATTGGCCGAACAAGCGACTTACAAGCCACTTCCTCCGTGGATGAACGAAATTTCTTTAAGATACCTCCTATGAATCTGAGTCTGGCATCTGCTTTTCCCGCTACTTGTTTTATGCCGTCATTCCACTTAAGGTCGCTCTGGATACTTTCTCCTAGATATTTTACGGTAGATACCGTTTCCATCGGTTTGTCACCAATAGCGTAGCTGTAGAGTAGTTGATTTCTTTACCTACGTAGGTTCAATGTGTTACATTTGTTTACGTTCAGGGTCAACTGCCAGGGCCAGCACCATTCGTCAATTTTCTGGAGGTCATTCCGGAAATCATTACTATCTTCTGACGTTGCTTCTTTGTTACAGACAAGCGGCTGATCTCTGAACAGCCTTAAACAGCATCCGATGACTTCTACTAGATCATTTAT
The DNA here is from genome assembly GCF_023864345.2 of Schistocerca serialis cubense. Classification (NCBI taxonomy): domain Eukaryota; kingdom Metazoa; phylum Arthropoda; class Insecta; order Orthoptera; family Acrididae; genus Schistocerca; species Schistocerca serialis. The sequence continues at coordinate 662,308,749 of NC_064639.1, read as the reverse complement.
TATATTGTTAACGGTAACGGTCCTATCATACTTTCTTGGGGTATTCCAGAAATTCCTTTACATCTGTCGATTTTGCTCCGTTAAGAGCGACGTGCTGGGTTCTATCTGCAAGGGAGTCTTGAATCCAGGCTGCTGTGATACTCGATAAGCTCGTATTTTTCACTAAATGGCAGTGCGGGACCGTATCAAATGCCTTCCAGAAGTCAAGGAACACATCAACCTGAGCTCCATTGTCTGCGGCGCTGTGGATCTTATGGAGGAACAGAGTGAGCTGAGTTTCGCAGAATCTCGGTTTGCGGAATCCGCGTTGATTTTTAGAGAGATTTTCATTCTCCAAAAACGTCATCATTCTTGAGCATAAAACATGTGCCATAATTCTACAACAGACTGAAGTCAACGATATAGGCATGTTACTACGTGCATCTGTCCTAAGGCCATCATTAGTTACTTTGCTGGTCAAACAGCCAAACTCGTCTACCACTTTTAGGGTCTCGTTTCGTAATCTAGTTCCCTCTGCATCGCCTGATTTAATTCGACTACATTCCATTTTTTTGCCGCTCATTTCATATCCTTCTTTCAATACTATCTTCATGTATATCCACTTCCCTTTCTATAATACTGCCTTCAAGTTCATTTCTCTTGCATAGGCCCTCTATAAAGAGTGAACGTTCGCGAAAATGCTCAAGCAGAAAGACATGATTGCTGAAGTATCATAAGGAGAGACAAAGCCGGTACAGCGAGGTGAATTCCTGCGTTTTGAACAATGCTTATTGAAATGGCTTAGTCTATAGAGTTTAAACTTGCATGTCAGAGATTACATGCTTAAAGAAAAGGTTAAGTCATTGCTGACAGTATGGGCATTTATAGATTCGCCGTTATAGATAGTGTGACATGACTAACTACGAAAAGAAAGACAGCTTTGTTTTCATGCAGTTTAAGGGAGACAGGTTCTTTAGCATGGAAGAAATGAATAAAATTGAAGTTTCCTTATGCCTTCTCGGAATTTTGTGTATGGTTTCGTTGGAAATTTTAAAATAAATCATCAGAATTAAGTACATTAAATTCCAACTTTCTTTAAATTTGAGTTATAGTTATTATTTTCCGATTCCTTTTGTAAAGAAGTAAGTACGTTATTGAAACCGCACTACCATTTCCCAGCTTATACTACCGCTTCGACCTTTCCGGTGTTACACCGTGATCGGTCAAACTTACGTTAAGTGAGCTCTCACTAAATCGAACTTTTTGTTAGGCCGAGAATCAACTGTATTTCTCATTCAAATAGCTCCTCAATTTCCTCTCGGCGTTCAATGCACCGCGTTCTAGGCCTCCAACCAAGAAAATCTCTGACAGTATATGGAAATGAAGCAGGGCGCTTCGCAAGGTAGTCAGACGCTGTGACCTCTGAGCAATCGAGGTGGGTTATTTCTGTTTTTGTTGGTATGAACAGTAGCAGCATTATGCGGATAGATGTTGCTTTATTTCTGTGATATGAGAATGAGTTAGTACATAAATTACAGATGGAAATGAAAGTATCGATTAAAAATGCTGTCGTTTATCACTGTAAAAAAGTAGCGTAAGTTACTATCTTCTGAACAAGGCCATAACTTCTCTTTCTACAGAGGGATTATTGTGAAAATCTTTAGCTGGACGGTGATGCTTATCATGATCTAACAGATGGAAGTCAGTTGCAGCAAAATCAATCGGACTGTTCAGGTCTCCCCACTGAGCATTTCATAGCGTCTCATTTGTCTCGTCACTTTGAGGAAGCGCATTACGGTGCAAAGTATATATTGTTTGAGTAATCAGTCTTCTGGCTGTATCTTTTCAGCTAGAGTTTAGCAAGGCACGAAATTCAGTTGCTGTATATATGAGTTCCACATCGCCGAGCGTCGACATATTCTCTATGGATGTACAGTTATGGCTGTCGTGTCCTGGACATACACAATGTGATCAAAAGCATCCGGACACCCCTAAAAACACACGTTTCTCAAATTAGGTGCATTGTGCTTCCACCTACAGCCAGGTACTCAATATCAGCAACCTCAGTAGTCATTAAACATTGTGAGAGAGCAGAATGGGGCGCTACGCAGAACTCACGGATTTCGAACGTGGTCAGGAGATTGGGTGTCACTTGTGTCGTAAGTCTGTACGCGATATTTCCACACTCCTGAACATCCCTAGGTCCACTGTTTCCAATGTGATAGTGAAGTGGAAACGTGAAGCGACACGTACAGCACAAAAGCGTACAGGCCAATCTAGTCTGTTGGCTGACAGAGACTGCCGACGGTTGGAGAGGATCGTAATGTGTAAGAGGCTGACATCTACCCAGACCATCACACAGGAATTCCAAACTGCATCGGGATCCACTGCAAGTACTATGATAGTTAGGCGGGAGGTGAGAAAACTTGGATTTCATGGTCGAGCCGCTGCTCATAAGCCACACATCACGCCGGTAAATACCAAACGACACCTCGCTTGGTGTAAGGAGTGTAAACATTGGACGATTGAAAAGCGGAAAAACGTTGGGTGGAGTGACGAATCACGGTACACAATGTGGTGATCCGATGGATGTGGGTACGGCAAATTCCCGGTGAACGTCAACTGCCAGCGTGTGTAATGCCAACTGTAAAATTCGGAGGCTGTGGTGTTATGGTGTGGTCGTGTTTTTCATGGAGGGTGCTTGCACCTCTTGTTGTTTTGCATGGCACTATCACAGCATAGGCCTACATTGACGTTTTAATCACCTTCTTGCTTCCCACTGTTGAAGAGCAATTCGGGGATGGTCATTGCATCTATCAACACGATCGAGCATACTGCACGACCTGTGGCGGAGTGGTTACACGACAATAACATCCCTGTAATGGACTGGCCTGCACAGAGTCTTGACCTGAATCCTATAGAACACCTTTGGGACGTTTTGGAATGCCGACTTCGCGCCGGGACTTACCGACCGACATTGATACCTCTCCTTAGTGCATCACTCCGAGAAGAATAGGCTGCCATTCCCCCAAAAACCTTGCAGCACTTGATTGAACGTATGGCTGCGAGGGTGGAAGCTGTCATCAAGGCTGAGGGTGGGCATTACCGAAGGAGGGCGCCAAGAACTTGTAAGTCATTTTCAGAAAGGTGTCCAGATACTTTTGATCACATAGCGTAAATATTGTGCAGTGATACTGTGCCGCTCTTTCAGGCAATATATTGACACATATTTTTTTTTTTTTTTAAATCAGTCTACTGAATGGTTTGATGCGACCCTCACAAATTCCTCTCCTGTGCCAGTCTTTTCATCTTAAGAGTCTTTGAGTAGCATAAGCAACCAGCTTCCTCAGTTATTTCCATGTATTCCTATCTCTGTTCCCCTCTACAGTTTTTACCCTCTACAGCTCCCTCAAATTCCATGGAAGTTATTCCCTAATGTTTTAGCAGATGTCCTACCATCCTGTCCCTTCTTCTTGTTAGTGTTTCCCATTGCTCGCTGATTGCGCGGAGAATGTCCTCATCCCTTACTTTACATGTCCATCCAATTTTCAAAATTTTTCTGTAACACCACATCTCAAATCCTTCGATTCTCTTATGCTCTGATTTTTCCCACAGTCCATGTTTCGCTACAATACAATGCTGTGCTCCAAACATACTTTCCAATACATTTCTTCCTCAAATTAAAGCCTATGTTTGACACTAGCAGCATTCGTTTGACCAACAGTTTCTTTTTAACAGTGCTAGTCTGCTTTTTATGCACTCCTTGCTCCGTCCATCTTTGGTTATATAGCTCCCTAGGTAGTAGGATTCCGTAACTTCGTGTTCCCCAATTTTCACTCTTTTTATTTCCGCTGTTTCTCATAACTTTCGTCTTTCTCCAACTTACACCGAATCCAAATTCTGTATTTATGAGACTGATTTTCATTTAACACATCCTGTAATTCTTATTCACTTTCACTGAGATTAGTAATGTTATTATCGAATTTTAACACTGATGTGTAGCCATGTGTGGAAGTGAAATGTGGACGATGAATAGTTTGGACAAGATGAGAATACAGGCTTTCGAAATGTGGTGCTACAAAAGAATGCTGAATATTAGATGGCTAGACCACGTAACTAACGAGATACTGAATAGAATTGGGGAGAAGAGGAATTTGTGGCACAACTTGACTAGAGGAAGGGATCGGTTGGTAGGACATGTTCTGAGGCAGCAAGGAATCACCAATTTAGTATTGGAGGGCAGCGTGGAGCGTAAAAATCGTAGAGGGAGACCAAAAGATGAATACACTAAGCAGCTTCCGAAGGATGTAGGCTGCAGTAAGTACTTCGAGATGAAGCTTGCGCAAGATAGGGTAGCACGGAGAGCTGCGTCAAACCAGTCTCTGGACTGAAGACCACAACAACAACATCCTTCCACCTTGAATTTTAATCCTGCTCTTGAGCCTTTCTTCTATTCCCGTCATTGCTTCTTCTACGTATATGTTGAACAGTAGGGGCGAAAGACCACATCCCTGTCTTACACTATTTGTAATGTGAGCACTTCGTTCTTGGTCTTCCACTCTTATTCCTCCCTCTTGGTTCTTGTACGTATTGTATAATATCATTCTAGGTCGACAGATCCTATGAAAGTGTCTTGATTTTTCTTCAGTCTTGCTTCCATTATCAACCGCAAGGTTAGAACTGCTTCCCTGTTTTCTTTACTTTTCCTAAAGCCAAATTGATCGTCATGTAACAGGTCCTCAATTTTCTTTTTCTTTCCTCTGTATATTATTGTTGTCAGCAACTTGGATGCATGAGCTATTCAGCTGATTGTGCGATAATTCTCGCACTTGTCGGCTCTTGCTATCTTTGGAATTGTGTGAATGTTGTTCCGCAAGCCTGGTGGTGTATCGCCAGTCTTATACATTCTACATATCAACGTAAAGAGCCATTTAGTTGCCACTTTTCCCAATGATTTTACGAATTCTGAAGGAATATTTTTTTTATGTCTTCTGCCTTATTTGATCTTAAGTCCTCCAAAGCTCATTTAAACCGTGACTCTAATAGTGGTTCATCTAACTCTTCCCTGTCGATTTCTTCTGTCGCATCATCAGACAAATCCTCCCCCTTCAAACAGGCTTTCAATGTACTCTTTCCACCAATTCACTCTCTCCTCTGCATCGAACAGTCTTAGTTTCGTTGCACGCTTAATGTTACCGCCGCTGCTTTTAATTTCACTGAAGGTGGCTTTGACTTATCCATATCCCAAGTCAGTTCTGCTGACAATCATTTCTTTTTCGATTTCTTCATATTTTTCAGGTAGTCATTTCGGCTTAACTTCTCTGCACAACCTATTTATTTCATTCTTAAGTGACTTGTATTTCTGTATTCCCAAATTTCCCTAAACAGTTTTGAACTTCCTTCTTTCCTCGATCAGCTGAGGTAATTCTTCTGTTACCAGAAGTTTCTTTGCAGTTACAGTTTTTAGAGATGTCCATACCTCTTCAGCACTTCTACTGAGCTATTTATTATCGACGTCTTTATAGCCTCACAGAACTTCAAGGGTTTCTCCTCATTCCTTAGTACTTCCGTATTCCGCTTCTTTGCGCACTGATTCTTCCTGATTATTCTCTTAAACTTCAGTCTACTCTTCGTCATTACTAAACTGTGATCCGAGTCTGTATCTGCTCCTGAGTGTACACCTTACAAACCAATATCTGATTTCGGAATCTCTGCTTGACTATGACGTAATCTAATTGGAATCTTCCTGTATCTCCTGGCCTTTTCCAAGCTTATCTCCTCCTATTGCGATTCTTGAACATACTATTCCCTATTACTAGCTGAAATTTCTCCTGTCTCAGTCCTGCAACTAATTCCATTTCTTCCCATAAGTCTTTCGTCTACTCCTTCCCTCCAAAACCCGTTCCAATCTCCCCATGACTGTTAGATTTTCATCTCCCTTTGTTTACTGAATTACCCACTCAGCATCCTCATTTACTTTTTCTATCTCTTCATCTGGCTGCGACGTCGGCATGTATACTTGAACTATTATTTCAGTGTCGTGTAACTGTTGATCCTGATGACAATAAGAACCGAATTGTCCGCAGTAACTCACTCTCTGCCCTACCTCCCTATTCATAACGAAACATACTCCCGTTATACCATTTTCTGCTGCTGTTTATATTACCCTATACTCGAGTAACCAGAAATCCTCGTGTTCTTTTCACTGCACTTTACTGACACCCACTATATCTAGACTGAACATCAGGATTTCCCTTTTCAGATCTTCTAGTTTTCCTCACCACGTACAAACCTCTGACAAGCCATGCCCCGACTCATAGAAAATTACCTTTTTTTATTGGTTATTGAATCATTCTCTGATGATCACCTCCCCCTTGGTAGCCCCCTCCGGTGATCTGAATCGGGGACTAGTCCGGAATCCTTTGCCATTGGAGAGACCATCATGTCACTTTTTCAATTACAGGCCACATGTCCCATGGATATACATTATACGTCTTGAATGCAGTGGTTCCCATTTCTTTCTGCATCCTCATGCCATTGACCATTGCTTATTCTTCCGCCTTTTAGGGGCAGTTCCTCACCCCAGGGACAAGAGAGTGCCCTGAACCTCTGTCTGCTCCTCCGCCCTCTTTGACAAAGTCGTTGGCAGAACAAGGGTGACTTCTTATGCCGGAAGCAAGAATATTATGTTAAAATATCAACCATGTGTTCGACATCATCGTCACATATTTTCTATTCAGTGGATGTAAATGTAAAAGGATGTGAAATAAGCTACTATAAGGCATTCGTAGAGGTCAATGCTGAACGAAAAGTTAAGTAGTGTATCTGATTATCGATAACGAAACGAATATAACTACCTGAGCGGACAACAGCAAACTTTCACGCAAAAATTGTTCACTGCACTAAAGAAAGTAACTAGGTTTACGCGACGGGTCACACACGTATATCTCACAGGCTCCTCATTGAGCAGGTGGGAATATAAACCACAGTTTCACAGTACACTTATTCAGTTATGGAATTTACTGACATCCGTTTGTCTGGGTTTGAAAGTAACCGAGATATCCACAACACTAGAAGGAAAACTGATTTGTATTATCCGCTAATGAAACTAACTTTGGCAGAGAAAGTGGTGAAATATGCAGTTATAAAACCCCACCTATTTAAATACCATGTCTGATAGAATGGCAGAAGTGTTTTCAATTACAGATTAAAGTTATGTCTCCTTTATAACACCTTCTGTACTATAGAGTAGTAGTCGTCAAACTACGGCCCGCGAACCGCATGCGGCCCAGATCCTGTTTCCGTGCTTGCCGCGTCCCTCGTCGGCTTCGCACGGGTAGCTTTAGTTATCTACTTGTCTGGCGTAGCGGTGTTCTGTTTACGGAAACTGCGTAATATTGTGATTGAAGTCGGGGAAGTAATTAGGTAACTGAAAACCATCCACCACTTCCATTTAACGCGCCACTTGCCGGTGTTCCGCAGCGCTAAAGGTGTGATCTGCCTGCTAGCCAACAATGTGAGCTGTGCATCAAACGCGCCGCGGGCCCACGGCCGCTCGTTTGTCGGCGGCGGGCTTGTTCCGCAGCCGGCTCATTCTTAGCTTTGTCGTGCAAGTGTGTCAGTCCTGAACTAAGTTTCAGTGCCCCAGAGCATTCGTCGCGTATTGAGTGTATTTGTGCTCATATTTGGTGATATAATTATTAGTGGAGTAAATAATATCTGATGCACCCTCAAGAACAGTGACTAAGAGGAAAATATGTGAAGAGAAAAGGTTTCCAAGAAATATGGGAAGGAGAGTTTTGCTTTACAAGTGGACACAAAGAAAGTACTGCTACTTGCTTAATATGCCGGGATACGATTGTGGGACTGAAGAGATACAATTTATTTCGCCACTACAAAAGTAAGCACAATTCATTTACAGTAGCTTTTTCTTTGAATTCAAAAGAAAGAAAGGAAAAAATTGCTCATCTAAAATCTACCATCCGTCGTCAACAAAACGTTATGTTTGCAGCAGTTGGGCAAAGTGAGGGTGTCACAAGAGCATCATACCAAGTACAATAGAACCCCTCTAATCCGACCTTGGATGGTCCGTCACTCCGGTTAGTCCGACCATGCTCAGCCTCGCGAGCCTGTGCCGACTTGTCACTGACTGGAAGACTGTCGGGCCTTTGTTGCGGTGTCTGTCACTGTGCATATTGTTATACTGTACGTTATTGTGCAGTTTTATCCTTTGTTGGGATTAGAAAACGTTGTTTGCTTTATTCCGTGTTCTCTACAGTACTTATTACTGTAGATTCACCCAGATTTCACAAACCGATGCAAAAAACGCTTTTGGCATCGCCCTTCAATACATCGAGCAGAATCCAATGGACGTTGTGTCGATGAAAAAATGGAGGGACACTGCAGCTAAATCTAGTATAACATCTGCTAAACAAAAATGTATCACTGACCTTTTTTTCCAAGTAATTTGTTTTCGTTTTTACTGTAAAAACAATGCATACAGCATAATCATTTCTTAGTTTATACATACAGTAGTTTATTTCTTTGTAAAAAATTTCTTTTTATATACAGTGCTATAAATATTTTTTAGTTTACAGTATATATCATTTATACGTTATTAAGTACAGTACAGTACTGTAACTTCTTGTCGTTTTTCCTTTTAAAACCAATACATATTATAGTGTGTGTAGACGTTTTTTTAGTTAATATATTGTTTAACACCGTGTAAAAAACATCTTTTTATATTACTGTAGACGTCTTTTAGTTCTTAAATCGTTTAATTTTTTGTACTAAACGTCTTTTTATATTTTTTGCAGTAAATATTAGATTTTTCGGATAATCCGACCTTTTTTTCGTTCCGACCATGGTCCCGGTCCCGAAGGTGACGGATTAGAGGGGTTCTACTGTATGTAATATTCTGGCAAAAAAAATATGAAAGCCTTCACTGATGCTGAATCAGTGAAGCAATGTATGATGACTGTTTCTGGAATTTTGTTTCAAAATTTCTCCAACAGTAAACATATATCACCTGAAATAAATAAGCTCACACTTTCAGACTACCTGTCGACGTCGTATAGAAGATATTTCAAAATATATGTTTGAGGCAGTCATTAATGAAGTCAAACTATGCAAATACTTCAGTCTCGCATTTAATTCCAGTACAGATTTAGCTTCGATGGCTCAGTTTTCATTATCTGTGCGTTACTGCACCAATGATGGGGTAATAGAGGAAGATTTTTTAGCAATTATAACCATGAAAGTTCACACAAAAAGGTGTGATTATGTGGATGCAATTACAGGATTTGTAAAAAAAAATGACTTATCTATGAGCAAATTAATATCAGTGTGTACAGGTGGTTGTCCGTCAATAACGGGCGTCAACAATGGTTTGGTAGCACTGATTAAGAAGGAATGGAATTTGCCGGATTTACTCTCCATTCACTGCTTACTGCATCGCGAAAGTCTGGCATGTCAAATTTCATTCCTGCCCATGAACACCGAAAATTTAAGGAACTTCTGCAGGAATTGTAAGCTTGTTACAGTGATGTTCTCCTACATACTGCTGTCAGATGGCTAAGCAAAGGAAAAGTGCGCTGGAACAGTTTGTCAATTTGAAATCTGAAATTATTTTATTCTTACAATAAAGTGGCAAAAATTATATTGAACTTGATGATGATAAATGATGGATACTTACAGCTTTTTTGACCGATATTGCACAAAAACCAACACACACAACTTGGAATTACAAGGACCAAACGAGACAATTGGGCAAATGACTAACAAAATATTTGCATTTGAATCCAAACTGGAATTATATATAAATGAACTCTAAGTAAAAGATCTGTCTAATTTTCCTACTGTTGCTGTGCTCCGATCAGGCGTAACTATCGCCGAAACTATTTACCAAAACATGAAATAATACTTGCAGATGTTAGAAGTATTCGAAGCTGTTTCATTCTCGTAGAGAACCCTTGGCATGTTGAACATAATGATCTCAAATTATTCTGCCAATTTGGATTTCCTAAAACTAATTTGCTAAATGAAATAGTGAATAGAATTTTGGAAGTGTATGCCTAACAATTAAAAAAAATTACGAGACTGCGCACAGTTCATATTAACATTATTTCCTTCAACTTACCTTTGCGAAGCTTCATTTTCAAAACTGAAGTACCTGAAAAATAGCTATCGTAATCGGTTGCCCAGTCATTTAGAAGACGCAATGACAATTGCATGCAGCCCAAACGACGCAGATATAGACGACATAGCCAAAAAAGATCAACATCACAAGTCACATTAAAGAAAAATTATATATTTGTATTTGCGTTTGTTTTGCAATTATAATGAATAAAAACCAGTTTCAATAACAGACCTGTAGCTTTCTTATATGTCATACATGTGCAGTGCATCTGTCCTTTTCTTATTTTTTTAACTTTATTTATTTCTACATTTTTTGAAAGTTTGAGATTAATACAATTATAATAAAGTTTTTGTGGCCATTTGAATAGTGTAATATAATATTTTAATAATACACCTATCTCATCTTGCATGAATGTGTGTGAATTAGTCAGATGCACTGTATGCTTTTTTCCAGTTTATTGAAATTTGATCAGCAGCATTTTATGCAGTTTTCAACACTCGTAAACATGGTGACAGTCGTTCTGTGAAAGTCTGTGAATGGCACATGTCATTGACTCTCACTACCACAACGATTATTCCAGTAGGTTTCAACACTCGACTCCTGTGAAGACCGACTAAAAACGTAATTGTTGACAACGTGACATAACTACTCGTATGTCTCCTACGAATATAACCCCCATAAACTAATAGTTGTCAAACAGGCGGACGGGTATTTAAAAATCTTTTTCCCTGTATTGCAGAATTTCAGTGTCATAAACATGGCTCATTGTTGTCAGCAACTGCACAATGTTATTTGGTGAAGGAGTCACATACATCCAACAGTTGTGAGTGGTATGTTTCCGAAAGTACTATTTCATTTTAACAGGTGCTAATGTTTACAGTTTCTGAAGAACGATAAATGATATATAGCCAAATCCGGTAAAGACTAAATGGTTTCCTACTGTCGGCTGTACCTGTCTCCTTCGTCAAATGAAAAATATGTTGGAAGAATTGTAAGTAGAAGCGCGTAAAGTTGTTCTATAACCTTTACAGGTGCCACTTGGTACAGGAGCAGATACATTTGTCGTTGCGGTGGGAGGGGACGTAATAATGGAAATGTTTTCTTGTTTGTTTCTCAGTGCTGACAACAAATGGGTGCGTGTGCTTCGTATCAATTATCTGCTATTGTATCAATCTTAAATGAAAGTGCGTTGGATTCATGAATACGCATTACAGAGACGGTCATATGCGGTACATATTTGTTAAAAGAAGTGTGCGTGTGCGTGTGCGTGTGCGTGTGCGCGCGCGCGTTTATCCTCCACTTCTCCTCCTAAAACCTCTGATCTATTTCAACTACACTGATACACATATTATTTTCAATCTGTAAAGAAATATTGTGGGGTAAGCAAATGCAACGTCTTGTTGGGGCGGGGGATGATAATGTAGAGAGAGAAGGGGAGGAGGACATGGACACATACAGGGGGAGCCGCCCGTTGTGGCCGAGCGGTTCTAGGCGCTACAGTCTGGAACCGCGCGACCGCTACGGTCGCAGGTTCGAATCCTGCCTCGGGCATGGATGTGTGTGATGTCCTTAGGTTAGTTAGGTTTAAGTAGTTCTAAGTTCTAGGGGACTGATGACCTCAGAAGTTAAGTCCCATAGTGCTCAGAGCCATTTGAACCATTTGAACCATTTGCTGTAATTAACCATCTGTTCACAAAAACAACGCAGCAACATTTCGTCGGGCAATTACAGTGTTACAATTTACAGGTCATTGAGGGTGGCAACAAACTGAAACGGAGAACATTCTACACATTGTGGTCCGAATGGTATCGACTTTAACGATAAGTGCTAGAAAGTAAGTGGTAAACCTCTCGCTTCTTTACTATAGCTAGTCTATTGGAAGTTCGTAACACACCACTTACGTGGTTTGCCAGTTAATAAAAAGACCTGGAAATCTGCGGCCCGAGGTGCCACATCATATTGTTAGTTTTGGCCCTTGAGCAAAAAAGTTTGACGACCACTGCTATAGTGGAAGTCTTGAATAGAAATAATTGGTCACATAAGCAGAAAAAAAACCGTAAATGACCAGTACTTAGCCACATTTTTTTCCTTTTTTACAATTTGTGGTCTACGGTTACTCATTTGACATGTTCCATATCACAACGTTTATCGTGAATGCGGTCTATGGAACACCTAACTAACTACATCGGCTCTCGGGCGCAGAATGTGGGCGAGGTACGTCATAAATTCAGAGGTATTGGAGGCTAACATATGCAAGAGACATTTATTGGTCCTGTGTGTTGTACGCCTCTCCTTAAGGGCGTTTGAACTCGGCGCCGTGTGTGATGGGGGCTAGGTAAATCGATACAAATAGAAGGCACTTCACGATAGCTTTCCCTCGCTTTCAACCTGGCAATCGTTGGTAGACAGCACCGAGGTCAGCACGTCATATGCTTTTGAATACGATAGAAAACGCGACGCGCGGAGTAAATATTACACGAAACTAAACGGAGCTCAACGAAGAATGGCGACAATAATACCAGGGAAGCTGCATGGTATGTTGGAGTGAGGTTGATCGTGACCCGAAACAGGTGAATATCGTTCCGAAGTAGTACACCGTCTTGCGACTTTTTGTTGGTTCCGCTGCTACCATCAGCCACCATGCTGAACGTATTCCTCGGTTAGTCTACTCATCTACTGGATCAAACCCGTCTGTCTAGATCAGCGTCTCCCAAACGGTGCTCCTGAAAATTATCATCATGCCCGTTTTTTCGACATTTTGACGATGCTAATTATTTTTTTAAAAGTTTTATTAAGTTTTCTGTGTTATTAGTTATGATGTAAATTGAAATAATCACTGAATAATCCAAGTTTTTCTCACTTTGTAAAATTTAGTTAATGTTCAAAATAGACAAGGTGTTCAAACAAAGTACCAGGATTCTCGAAATGTCACTGATACGATAAAATGGAGGCTTCAGTACTAAACTGTCTTCTGAAATTCATTCACAGAAGATGCTCGCAACATGGTTCCAATTTTAAAACCACACGCGGGTTAAAATCAGACAGAAAAAACAAAAAACAAATGTATGCAGAACTGCAGAAAACTGAAGTTATTTGATTGTGAATCTACGAGCGTTGGACCTTAAATAGTGGCAACACTGCTGTGGAGACATTGTGCAATGGAATCTACTATTGTCGCTATATAATGTATATGCCGTGTGGCTAGGGCCTCCCGTCGGGTAGACCGTTCGCCTGGTGCAAGTCTTTCGAGTTGACACCACTTCGGCGAATTGCGTCTCGATGGGGATGAAATAATGATGATGATGGTAAGGACAACAGAACACCCGTCCCTGAGCGGAGAAAATCTCCGACCCAGCCGGGACTCGAACCCGGGCCGTTAGGTACGACATTCCCTCGCGCTGATCACTCAGCTACCAGGGGCGGATATTGTCGCTGACATCACACGTTGTTGACATACATACCTTACCTCCGATCAAATGGAATCGCCCGTCCCACGTCACCGGATTGCGCACAATCGAGGGAAACAGAGTCACTTGTGGGCGAGCGGTCTAAGGTAACGGTGTCATGTTTTCGAAACAGGGACAACGGAGTTGGATCAAGATTGAATGTGCCAGAAGTCGAACAGCACGACAGTGTCATCAAGGTCTTCAAGAGGCGTGCGGGGCATCGGCATTGCCGTACAGAACAGTGGCACGTTGGGTAAAAACCTTCACCGTAGGTTGGCAAAGTGACAGACATGCATCGGGCAGGTCGTCCTAGCGTCTCTGAAGAAGAAGTGCATGCTGTTGCCGCGTTAGTAGACAGTGATCGATGCTAAACGATTCGTGAGCTCGTCCGCGAAATCGGATTAGCGCATATGACTGTGCTTCGCATCCTCAAGGAACGCCTGGGCATGCAGAAAATTGCATCACGATGTGTTCCGCATGACTTGACGGAAATGCAGAAATGGATGCGTTACGACGCTGCTCAGATGCACTTGGAGCGCTATGAGCGCGAAGGAGAGGCTTTCTTACGCCGACAATGAGTAGGCGCATACAGCGCAAGCTGTGGCTACTCTAGTCAGTAGATGAGAGTGGGAAGTACTGTACCATCCACCATACTCCCCGGACGTAAGTCCTTGCAACTTTTATTTGATTCCGAAGATGAAGGAAACACTTCGTGGCATTCTCTTCAGAGCTGTTCCAGTGATTCGACAGGCTCTGGTGACAGTATACTACGCCTTCCACATTGTTGGCAACGGGTTCTACACAACGCTGGTGACTACTTTGAAGGACAGTAACAGGTGCTAACATGTAACTCTTTTGTATCGGTTGTGAATAAGTAGTTGCCACTATTTAAGTTCCAACCCTCTTATTTAGTATCCGCTAAGTTTTGTGCAAAACATCAGGACTAAATGAGAACTATGTTCGGAATAGCCTAATCAACTTGCTAGAACTAGGTAAATTAGGAAAAACTGGCGAAATAATTTATGAAGTTCTGAAATTTCGGGAAAATCTCATGAAGAGCGTAGTAGAAAGGAAGAGAAAAATTCCCTCTTATAGCGGGTAAGCACCCCCACCCCAAATTATTAATTCAATTTTTTTAACTTTCAATTTTTACGAAAAACAGTTCATTTTTCGAAGAAGGTCATATGCATGTTTAAAGCAAGATAAGTTTTCGAGGCATTCAGTAGGGAACACTGAAAATCCATTAGCATGTGAGTTCGGCATAACTTTCAACTCTTATTTTAATTCGTTGAAATCTTTCTTCTGTTTCTCCGCAACTACTTGCCTTTTATACAAACAGAAACATACAGTAGTTGATTCATCTGCCCCTACCGATGTTTTATGTAACCCACAATTCTATATCTGGCACTCAAAAACAACGCGCGAGATTTTCATATTCTCTCGCTCGCATCGAGCAAACTATTAGCTCTGCCTCCAAAACTGACAGGACCCTTTTGTACGAAATATAATGTAGTTAAATTTTGTACTGGTATGTTTTCACTAGAGGCCGTATAGTTTTTCGAGTTATTCGAGAAGAACGTAGAAAAAGTGACTTTCAAACGCACCTACACCCCCACACTTATCCCTCACGAGTCAGGATTTCCAGTATGTTGTTCGTGGCACTCCATCCTACCACTGTATAAAAATTTCCAACTACACGAATTATCCCGATATTCGGCCGAGCGAGGTGGCACTGTGGTTAGCACACTGGACTCGTATCCGGGAGGACGACGGTACAAACCCGCGTCCGGCCATCCTGATTTAGATTTCCATGATTTCCCTAAATCACTTCAGGCAAATCCTAGGATGCCTCCTTTGAAAGGGCACACCGATTTCCTTCCCATTCTTCCCTAATCCGAGGGCACCGATGACCTCGCTGTTTGCCCCCCCCCCCCCCAAAAAAAAACCAACCAACGATATTCGGCTTTTTTTAGTCTCTACTGATTGGGCTCTAACGCCACCAACATACTCGGCTTTTCGTTAACATTATTCATTTAAATGTGCCCGTGAAGTTAATGAAAGAGAAACGACTTTTGTAAACGTTACGCTAAAACTAATTACGTTGACAGTTTGATCCAAACATAACCCTTCAAGCACAGTAGTTTCGTAGCCAGAAAGCCTGACGTAGACAAGGGTGACATTGTTTATTTTATGCTGGTAAAATTCACAAAACTTATGTAAAACTTACACAAACGTCAATTCTACAATTTGTAAGCGTTGATTAACCAGTTGGCGTAATAAGAGTCAACGAAGACCAAAAAACATGGACAATAATTCGTGGAGGCACAAATTTTTGTACCGTGGTAGAAGGGAGTGCTATGAACAACATTCTGGAAATCCTGATCGATGGGGTTGGTGTGGCAGTCAGTGTGTGTCTGAAGTTCACTTTTACAGTTATTCAAGAAAAACTCGGAAACTACGGCGTCTAGCGAAAACTTATCTTAGTACAAAATTTAACGACACTAAATTTCCCACAAAAAGGTCATGTTCATTCTTTCTATGGAACTAACAGTTTGCGCGTAGCGAGCGAGGAAATATGAAAGTCTCGGGCTTGGTTTTTGAAGGCTGCTTGCTTGAAGTGGGGGCTGCGTAAAACAACAGTAGCCGCAAGTAAATCACCGTGTACGTAGGTCGCAAATATTAGTACAAAAACCTGAAGGTAAAAATTAAAAAAAAACATTAAAAGAGATAAATTCTCTTTAAAACTGACATTTACTGATCCGTAGTAATTGTGCTATATAGTTTTTTGTTCAGTATTATGCACCTTAATATTTATATTAGAAACAAGATAATTTGTTATGAGAATTAAGAATTATTGTAGAATTAATCAATAATTGCTATCATACAGTATATTTACACTCAACACACACACACACACACACACACACACACACACACACACACACACACACACACTTACAATATCACAATATATGTTGAACAAATGAGCTACTGTATATAATTACTTACAGAAAAATGTACCCCAAATTTTGTGTCAAATCACTGTGACTCACGTTAGTGTCTCCTCGGCAGCTTCTACCCATTGTTGTGCAGCCCATATTAGCCTCACAAACTTGCATTTTCTTCCGCAGCTTCGAGTGCAGTCGCATGACATGGGTAGTGACAACCCTACTGGAGCTGATGATCGTTTCATTGACAGCTCGTTCGTTGTACCAGTGGTTCAATAGTTCGTGACCGCTGCCACAGTAACAAACAATAAGGGGAGGAGGTGGGGGAGGGTTGGGTGTGCGAATGTGGCAAACAGGCCTCCATCATCATAGTGCTGTCAATTTTTTCTTTTTTTTGTTAGTTTTACGCGCTGCAGTCTGGAACCGCAAGACCGCTACGGTCGCAGGTTCGAATCCTGCCTCGGGCATGGATGTTTGTGATGTCCTTAGGTTAGTTAGGTTTAACTAGTTCTAAGTTCTAGGGGACTAATGACCTCAGCAGTTGAGTCCCATAGTGCTCAGAGCCATTTGAACCATTTTTTTTTTTGTTAGTTTTACGGTACTGTGCCTCCTACTGGATGACATTCACCGACTTTCTGCAATATAAGGCGCAGTGAAAACAAACGTTACTCTGAAAAATCTAAAAAATTACTTATTTCTTGGAAAGCAGCCTCGAAATTAGTGTTATGTGGCCGGCCTCGTCTTCTGAACAGAGGTGGTCTCGGCATTAATTTACCATAGCAATAGGGGATTCTGATGCTGCTGAAAACAAAATACTTTTAATGAGGTCGACAATCTTTCTAACAAAATCATCATCGCGGTTCTCTGTTTTCTCAAGCAGTGTGTATCCCAGAGTTAAAGAACTAACTTACAACTATCCACTACGGTTTTGGAGGAAACAGTCTTATTTGAAACTGGGTGGATAAGAGGAAGGCGATCTTAAAATTCTCTCATCTACTTGTATAGCTTTCTGGTTATTAGTTTCCTTACATTACGTTGCTGAATACATCCACATCGACATACCTTCTGCACTTCAGCTATTGCTTTGTTTCCTAGATGATCATAAACCTCGTACTTCCGTTCCCTGCCTATACGTGTCAAAGTTTCCAACTCCTTCGTCAATTTTGTTGTGTATTCTTCCGAAATAAATTTATCGCAAATAAAACAGCTGCAGGGTCCAGCATTATTCTTCTATCAGTGATGGTAAGGTCTTATGGGACCAAACTGCTGAGGTCATCGGTCCTTACTCTATCAGTCCACAGAAAAGAAGAGGGAGAAGGAACAAACACTACATAACACAACAAACTGAATGACCCGCATGGCTTGACTAAATTCATAACATAAACTCAGTTAAACTTGGCATGTGCAGGGAAAAACGGCAGCGACACTGGCAGGGGAGTGGTGAGTGACTGGAAGGAGAGCTTGCGGTTTTCATTGTTCAGCACCTAATTATGATTTCACTAACAGTGAACAATCACGGAATTTCATAACCTAAAAAACATACGAATTATTTCCAAATACTTTATTGCTGTTTCCAGCAAAAATTCTGGACTTACAGAATCTTATTCCAACCCTCATGTCTCTAAAACTACTCATCTGACAAAATGTGCACAAGACATGTTTTGTGTAGAATTTATGAGTAGTATACAGTTCTCTTCTAAAAAGTACAGTACTCTTCTAAAAAAATGAGCCTTTTGCGCGAAAATTTAAAAAGAGTAAAAAATTGACCTTTGTTGTGAGGAAAGGTAGGGACGCGCCCTCCCTATACGTGGGGGAGGCAACTTTTCAGTTTCTTACCACTGAACCCCATGTGTGTATTTTCTCGAGATTTAAAATTTCATAAATTATTTTCCCCATTTGTTGGCTTTTTTTCACTTATTTGGCTACGGTAAATATAACCTGTAACATTCCACTTCCAAGTAATGTATGCGTTCACATTGCTTGTGAAAAAGCTGCCTCATGTTTCCGCTTCACAACAATATCGTTAGCATCTGGTCTCGTCACATGTAACTCCTATGAAATTTGAGTGTACACATCTGAGGTCATCAGCCCCTAGACTTAGAATTACTTAAACGTAACTAACCCAAGGACATCACACACATCCATGCCCGAGACAGGATTCGAACCTGCGACCGTAGCAGCAGCGCGGTTCCGGACTGAAGCGCCTACAGCCGCTCGACCACAGCGGCCGGCGACCAAACCGATTCTGGTAGCTGGAGTCGGAGGTTTCGGATAATCATGCCTTTTGCGTTCTTGTGGTAGAATTTTCATAGAAACTTTCATCCTCTAACAGATATTTCTTTACATATGCAATACCAATTTTCATAGATTTAGCTTTAAAAAAATTTATGTGACGAATTATTTTCTTAAAATTTTTGACCCCATATTTCACCTCTGGGATCAAAAATTTTAAGAAAATAATTCGTCACATAATTTTTTTTATCCCATATTTCACCTCTGTGGTTCATGGTGTCGGTTCCTGTTGTCATGTCCTAGTTCATGAACCACGGGCAACGTATGAGTGGCCAAGTAAGTGGTCCCGACAGTCGGGATACCAGTTACTTTGGAATAAGGCTGGGCATCTCGGACATATTCTGAGTCGTGGTCACCTTTGTGCTCATACGGCAAAGCCTACCACATTCACCGGTGAGTCCCTCAACCGTTAGGGGTAAAACTCAATGGGACACAGGGCAAGTAAGGCTAGCAACCTGCTTCCCTGGTACTTTAAATATGATGCTGGCAACAATCAGAGCAAAATGCCTCGGACCTTTGGAGATGACGGAGTCCCACCTCTAACTGACAAACCAGGGACTCCTAAGATACGACTTGGCAAACAAATGGTAATGAGATGGGGAGCTATTAATATCAATGGGGGCTACTCTGGGAAGAAGGTAGAGCTGGCAGAGGCTGCAAGTAAGATGGGGCTGGACGTTTTAGCTGTTAGTGACATTCGGGTAAGGGGTGAGAAAGAAGAGGAAGTGGGAGAATACAAGGTATACATGTCAGGAGTCAAAACAGGAATAGCACAATGGGGTGTAGGGCTTTACATCAGGAAAGAAATAGAACCCAGCGTAGTTGCAATAAGGTATGTAAACGAACGACTGATGTGGATAGATTTGACAGTGTCTAGCAAGAAAATTAGGATTGTGTCAGTATATTCGCATTGCGAAGGGACAGATCAAGATAAGATGGATAGTTTTTATGATGCACTCAGTGATGTAGTTGTTAGAGTAAATGACAAGGACAGCGTTCTGCTCATGGGTGATTTTAATGCCAGGATTGGAAATCGAACACAACGGTATGAAAAGGTTATGGGTAAATTTGGAGAGGATATGGAGGCCAACAGGAACGGGAAACAACTCTTGGATTTCCGTGCCAGTATGGGCTTAGTAATAACAAATCCTTTTTTAAACATAAGAACATTCACCAGTATACTTGGGAACGCAGGGAAACCAGATCTGTCATTGACTATATAATAACAGATCATAAATTCAGGAAGGCTGTCAGGGACACACGTGTATTCAGGGGATTCTTTGATGACACTGATCATTATTTAATCTGCAGTGAAATTGGTATTGTGAGGCCGAAAGTGCAGGAGGCCAGGTCCATATGTAGGAGGATAAAAGTGGAGAAACTTCAGGATAAGGAAATCAGGCACAAGTACATAACAGTGATCTCAGAAAGGTACCAGTTAGTTGAATGGAGTCAATTACAGTCATTGGAAAAGGAATGGACAAGGTACAGGGACACAGTACTGTAAGTGGCTAAAGAATGTCTTGGTAGGATGAAGCAAACAGCTTGGTGGAATGACACAGTCAAAGCAGCCCGTAAAAGGAAAAAGAAGGCGTATCAAAAATGGCTACATACTAGAACTCATGTAGATAGAGAAAGTTATGTTGAAGAAAGAAACAAAGCCAAACAGATAATTGCAGCATTCAAGAAGAAATCTTGGGAAGACTTTGGAAACAGGTTGGAGACTATGGGTCAAGCTGCTGGAAAACCATTCTGGAGTGTAAATAGCAGTCTTCGAAAGGGAGGTAAGAAGGAAATGACAAGTATTTTGGACACGTCAGGAAAACGGCTGAAGTCGGAACTCATCAAATACAGTGGAATGTCAGGTCTTAAATGGCTACACAGGATAATTGAAATGGCCTGGGAGTCGGGACAGGTTCCATCAGACTGGACAAAAGCAGTAATCACACCAATCTTTAAACATGGAAACAGAAAAGATTGTGACAACTACAGAGGTATCTCTTTAATCAGCGTTGTGGATAAAATCTTCTCAGGTATTGCTGAAAGGAAAGTGCGAGTATTAGTTGAGGACCAATTGGATGAAAATCAGTGTGGGTTTAGGCCTCTTAGAGGTTGTCAGGACCAGATCTTTAGCTTACGGCAAATAATGGAGAAGTATTATGAGTGGAACAGGGAATTGTATCTATGCTTTATAGATCTAAAAAAGGCATATGACCGGGTTCCTAGGAGGAAGTTGTTGTCTGTTCTACAAGATTATGGCATATGGGGCAAACTTTTGCAAGCAATTAAAAGTCTTTACATAGATAGTCAGGCAGCAGTTAGAGTTGACGGTAAATTGAGTTCATGGTTCAGAGTAGTTTCAGGGGTAAGATAAGGCTGCAATCTGTCTCCACTGTTGTTCATATTGTTTATGAATCATATGTTGAAAAGAATAGACTGGCTTGGTGGGATTAAGATATGTGAACACAAAATGAGCAGTCTTGCATATGCGGATGTCTTAGTTGTGATGGCAGATTCGATTGAAAGCTTGCAAAGTAATATTTCAGAGCTAGATCAGAAATGTAAGGACTATGGTATGAAGATTAGCATCTCCAAAACGAAAGTAATGTCAGTGGGAAAGAGATATAAACGGATTGAGTGCCAAACAGGAGGAACAAAGTTAGAACAGGTGGACGGTTTCAAGTACTTAGGATGCATATTCTCACAGGATGGCAACATAGTGAAAGAACTGGAAGCGAGGTGTAGCAAAGCTAATGCAGTGAGTGCTCAGCTACCATCTACTCTCTTCTGCAAGAAGGAAGTCAGTACCAAGACTAAGTTATCTGTGCACCGTTCAATCTTTCGAACAACTTTGTTGTATGGGAGCGAAAGCTGGGTGGATTCAGGTTACTTTATCAATAAGGTTGAGGTTACAGATATGAAAGTAGCTAGGATGATTGCAGGTACTAGTAGATGGGAACAATGGCAGGAGGGTGTCCACAATGAGGAAATCAAAGAAAAACTGGGAATGAACTCTATAGATGTAGCAGTCAGGGCGAACAGGCTTAGATGGTGGGGTCATGTTACACGCATGGGAGAAGCAAGGTTACCCAAGAGACTCATAGCTTCAGCAGTAGAGGGTAGGAGGAGTTGGGGCAGACCAAGAAGAAGGTACCTGGATTCGGTGAAGAATGATTTTGAAGTAATAGGCTTAACATCAGAAGAGGCACCAATGTTAGCACTGAATAGGGGATCATGGAGGAATTTCATAAGGGGGCTATGCTCCAGACTGAACGCTGAAAGGCATAATCAGTCTTAAATGATGATGATGATGATGATGATGATGATGATGATGATTCACCTCTTTAGTGGTAGCATTTCCACGCGTGGTAAGAAATGTATTTTTTAAAATTTCTAACAGAGCAGCCAAACAGATATTATCATAGATTAAACTTTGAAAATGCTTTCAAAATCAAATAATTTCATGAAAATTTTCATACCGTACTTCACTCACTTATGGGACTGGATTTCAAAAATCTGAAACATGTCTTTTTTTATTTGCAACCGAGAAGTCAAAAACCAATTTTAATAGATGTAGCTATAAAATGCCTTAGTTGTTCTTTAATAATGATGTATTTTCAAAAAACCTTTCACTCACTATTTTACCCCCTTAGTCGCTGAATTTCCACAAATTTTGCAGCATGCATTTCTTTATTTCTGACTGAGAATCCAAATACCAACTTCTATAGTTCTAGCTTCAAAACTGCCTTAATGGCGACATATTTTCAAGAAGCCTTTCGTTCCCTATTTCACCCCCATAGGAGCAGAATTTCGAACAATTCCGTCTTAAACAATGTCTGTAGTACAAAATCCACACCCTCTCAAAATCTGAAGTTTCTATCCTTAGCGGTTCTGGCTGGGCGTTCATTTGGCAGTGGATGAACCTGGTCGTATTTTGAGCCCTAGGGTTTGAATTTCCAAAACCAGTGCAATACGTATTTTTTCATTTCTGAGAAGCCAAAAACCAGATTTCAAAGATTTACTTTTAGAAACACTTTCAAAATGAATTACCGCCATAAAACATTTCACCCCCTATTTCAACTCCTTAGCGGTTGAACTATCAGAAACGCTGAAACATTTATTTTTTGAAATTCGTAATCGTGAAGTCAACTACCAATTTTCACAGCTGTAGCTTTGAAAATATTTTAGTAGTTCTTTGATAAATATTTATTTTTAAAAAAAACTTCCACCCACTATTTGACCTCATAGGTGTCCACAAATGCTGAAACACGAATTTATTTCTGATCCAAAAACTAAATACCAATTTTCGTAGGTCTAGCTTCAAAATTGACTTAACAGCGACATTTTTTTATAAGAAACCTTACATCCCCCCATTACAGACCCTTAGGGGTGGAATTTCGAAAAATCCCTTCTTAAACGACGCCTACAGTTTACAAACAACACCATCTGCCAATTTAAAGTTTCTATCCTTAGCGGTTTGAGCTGGGCGATGATGAGTCAATGAGGGGACATTCCCTTTTATATACAGAGATTATTAATCAGTAACATCAAATTGTACACTAATTTATCACTGTCATTCGGCTAAAAAGATGCAATTTAGACAAAAATCTCAAACATCGACCGAGCAAATTCCCAATTTTGGCGAATTAAGAAACATTTGTGTGTGGGCATCAGGATGTGACGCACATTTAGTACTGAAGGCCTTCATGAAAACAAGGAAACTATCTTCAAAAGATATCCAACAAAGTACAATAATTACATCTGTGTTTTTTTTTTTGTCCTTTTGCTAGCGGGAGAAACGACTGAAACGGAAATGAAAACTCTGACATGGGTTCGACATTCCCGAAAAAAAAAAAAAAAACTGTATCGCGCGGTTGATCGATTTAATTGCATTCAGACTGAGTTTATACACTGCTGTAATATAACACTTAACAATATTATGGTCGAATAACACGTAATTGTCTGTGACACGTTCATTGTCTGAGACGGCACGTGTGATACGTCGGGTTATACTGGTCACCCAGCACTAATTACGTCAATTAAAGCTCCAATAGCATCATTATGACGGTCTATCGTTTCATTTGACTTACTACGGTCGACATGAAGAGCGCGGAGGCAGCCCGTGCTGACTAGCACTGCTAACAAAGTATTGTCTCAACAATGACTAATCAGCCGGCAGTTGCACGCTTCCCCCAGCAGTGGGGTGGCCGGCGCGTGTCTGACCCACCTGTATCGCGTGGCTATGTAACTAAATCACCTGATAATATCGCTGTTCCGGAAGAACAATGACAACTACAAAACTCACCAAATCGAGGTTATAGCACAAGACATCTCAGAAAAACGTAGAGCATGCTGTGAAAGATCGTCAGAACTATAGTTCATACATAGTGCCGCTAGAGGGTAGTTGCGCCTTTGTGGAAATATCGATTGTTGTGACTTGGGTTGGAAAAAACATTGACGTAATTGTCAGTTGTGTGTTTCAGTTTGGTGAGTGTATCCAGTGAAATAACGACAGAAATTATGAGTACTGCGAAATCATTTCAGCTAAAATCCTTGGTGCAATAACGCCGTAAGTGTACATTGTGTGATTGCTTTCCCGATGTTTCAATAACTTCTGCGTCGTAATTGTTCAGAGTCATTGTTTCCTCAACATTTAAATAACTTTTGTCATAACTGTTCTTCGCGTCATTGTTGATATGAAAATAGCTTTTTAATACATGAAGGTCAACTTCATTTCCGTTTTATAGGGGTAAAAATGAGCGACCGAAAAAATAAAGATTACGCAACTTGCTCTTCAAGGGCTAACGGAGGATAACAAAGTGACATGGAAGTAAGCTGTTCCATGATAAGTGAACCACAAGCACGGGTGAGCAGTACTGAGCAACAACTATCAAGCCCACACTGTGAAATAACAGACAAGCAAGTGAGCAAGATGGAGTCACAGGCATCATCATCTGAAGATAATCCAAGGTACCACAAAGTTTCAAATGTGTATGCGGTTGAAAGGGCAAGCGCGACAAAATCAGTTCTGAAAAGGCTGACATTAACATCCCCTTTGCCGAGCAGCACTTCCCATAGCAGTTCAGATTTGTCCTCTGGGTAAGTGACAATCATTCATCAAGCAGCTATTATCGCCTAATTCAAGTGAAAAATCAATCGTCCATAAGGAAAAATCTCTTATTAAAAAGCCTAAAAAAGAATTCGAAATGTTAGCAACTGGGGCAAAGTAAAAGCCAAAACGATGGGAAACAGTGGGAAAGTTATACATCACGTACGGGTAAAATTGTCAAGGCTCGAAAAAATGGATGCTCCATGTACTGATAACGTAGGTCTAGCTTCAAAATTGACTTAATAGCGACATTTTTTTAAAAGAAACCTTACATCCCCCCATTACAGACCCTTAGGGGTGGAATTTCGAAAAATCCCTTCTTAAACGACGCCTACAGTTTACGACCAACACCGTCTGCCAATTTAAAGTTTCTATCCTTAGCGGTTTGACCTGGGCGATGATGAGTCAATGAGGGGACATTCCCTTGTACAAAGAAGGTAACAGAAGACGATAGATGTCAGCTGTTCACGACTTACTGGGCACTAGGGTCGTTACAAAGACAAGGGGATTTTCTGAATACATGCATTGAAACGCTCGTTCTCAAACATCGTCGCATTGCTGCCCAAGAACCTAGAAAGTCGAATTGAGTTTTCTGCTTGGTGAAAGATAAGCAGAAGATTCGTGTGTGCAGAACGTTTCTGATAAACACAAAACCGAAAGGCAAATCTGTACTGTTATCGAAGCGAAAAGGACTGGGATGGCAAGTGTGGACAAAAGGGGACAACATGGAAAACACCAGAAGACTGACCCCGAAATCTTGGAGTCTGTTAGGAATCACAAAGTCAATTCCCCCATATTGAGAGTTACTCTGTAAGAAGTGACACAACAAGAGCATTCGTCGATGGTGGCTTATCCATCGCAGAAACGCACAGAAATTTCTTTTCAGAGTGATCCTCCGCTGACCTGCCAGCTGAACTATGACGCCTACGCGGCTATATTCAATATCTAATACAACATCGGATTTTTTGTTCCAAAGAAGGATCAGTGCGACCAATGTGAAGCGTTCAAAGCGCTACAGATGAAGGCAAGGGAAAGCTACAAGAAGCATTTGAAGAACATCAGGAAGAAACCGAACTGAGTCGCATAGAAAAAAACTTGGATAAGGAATTGACTCAAAATAAGAAGATACAACTAGCTGTTTATGATTTACAAGCTGTCTTACCGGTACCAACGGCACAAACATCTGCCTTTTTCTACAAGTCGAGGCTCAACTGTTACAATTTCACAGTAAGTGTCCTTACATATATTTTTTTCACTGTGTTATTACTCTTGAAGTCTGTTCTACTTATTTTTGTTGTTCGTTGCTGGTCACTGAGATTGGAAACGACAAAACTACCTTTTTTTGTACGAGGTAGCAATAGCAACTTGTGTCTTACAATATCTTGAAGAGTTATCCAGTTGTGGAGGGCAACAGAAGAACAGGTAAGTACCATAAACTCAGACTATGATCCGCAGAAATCATGTAGCAAACAGTTTCCATTGTAAAAATCACATTGATTAAAATGTTCATTCTCTTCTATTCCAGATACATGACTGCAACGTATTTGTATGCAGTACAAAGGCTGGATATTTGGTCCATTACGCACAAGTATTTGATTCTTGGTCACACCCTGAACGAGGGAGACGCACTTCACCACATCACAGAGAGCAGTTAAGAGTGCTAAGAAGGCAGGGCCAATTTATGTGCCCCATCAAATACAATCAGTCACCCGAAATGCGCGACAGCCTAGAGAAATGAGTTTTTCAGATTTCAATCACATTAAAGATTTGCATGATGAGATGGCTCCTTACATGTCCAAGGACGTGAAAAGGGAAGTGATGTGTTTCAGTATAAGAACAGCTACAAATAGTCCGCGTGGGGACGAGTTCTGTTCAAAGGGAGAAGAGGCGTGGAACAGGGAATGCATATGGGAGTAACCTGCTTATACTACAAAAATGACCCTCTCAGAAAACAAAATTCAACATGCAAACAATTTGGTTAACAGCAACATCATTCCTAAATATTACAAGGCCTTCTGTGATTCTCTTTCCACATAAATGTAATTTGTTGCTTTTGTGTCATTTGGAAGCTCTTTATTAATCTTAGTATATTATTTTATGTCAGTTATAAGATGCAAATAATAAAAATGATAAAACAAAACTGTAAGAGTGAACAAAAAATTATTGTTTAGAGATATATTGCTTTTTTCCCCACACACCTTTAGTCCTATTTGTTAATTTCGATAACAATGTCGGAAGAAAAATGACACTTAACGGGTTGCAAGTGGGTGAGTGGGATGCTGTTTGAAGGAAATAATTTTTGTATTTTGTAGAGAATCCTTAGTGTCACAATTAGGCCAACTTTCAATTCCATAGATAATTTTACTGTTTTATGAAGTTTTTAAAAATGTTGTTTGGTTTTCTGCCTCTCCTGTAAACTATTCATTTTGACAGCTATGTCACTGTTCTCCTGGAACGGCGAATGATGATGTACGAAACGCGTAATATAACTGGGTTCTTTAATGGGACCAAAGGAATCTGTGGAAGTGGGATAACTTTGGGCTGCTACAGAATGCTTCGTCCCGTCAGCTACTATACTCCCTTAAAATGACCGTGACTGACTGACGGTTCAGTGAGTCGAGTGGTACAGAGCAGACGATACCCCCGAGAACACAAGGCCGGCAACAGTTATGACGCCACGCTCAGCGGGCCACGTGTGCTGCAACATAGCTTGGCACGCTGTCGCCAGTTAGTCGCGAAATACACATCCACCTTTCTCCAAATGAGCTATGAAAACCAGAACTTTAGGCATACTGTAAAACAAACCATGTAGCTTACCTACATTTGTTAGCAACCACTTCATTCACAAATGTAAATATTTCGTACCAATGTTTTCTCTAAACGTTAATATGTGATAATCTGCCGGTTACGCCTGTTATATGAATATGTTCACTCGATCTCTGGGATTGAGTGATTCCTCTCTTACACCCTCTTCATTCACTCTTTCCCATGGGGAGCGACCGCCTGTCGTTGAGGGTAGCATTCATCTCACGCTAGGTGAGGAGAACTCTACGTCACCGTGACGTAACACTACATCACCGTGACGTAAATAACCTAAATCGACTACATGAGTGCGTATATCGATCTTTGCGATTGTACCGATAACGTCAAAGCTGAATGTAAATACATGTGGACAAACGAAGTGACAGGAGTTATCTGTTACGCTCATCCCAGTTGAATTAATTATTAAGCTGTAATCCCAACAATTTGGGGTGGTATTGTGTGTTTCAGGAACATAATGAATGTCTGAACGAAGGAGCCATAACTAAAGTAAGAAAAAGCTTTTAGTCAATTTTTTAAAAAAATTCGATGAACCGTGAATAAATCGTGTGGATACGAACGTGAAATAATTAATTATTAAGCTGCAATCCAAAGAATGTAGGATGTTGTTGTGTGTGTCATGAACATAACGAATATCTGAATGAAAGAATCATAACCATAACGAAAGTGTGTTGTTATTTTTCTAGCCTAAATGAATGCTACCCCATTAAAAAAAAAAAAAAAAAAAAAAAAAAAAAAAAAAAAAAAAAAATCTGATCAATCGTGCATAAATCCTGTGGATAGAAACATGAAATAATTAATGATTAAGCTGCAATCCAAAGAATGTGGGATGTTATTGCGCGTTTCATGAACATAACGAATATCTGAATGAAGGAAAGATAACCATAACGAAAGTATCTAGGCATATTTTAGTCCGATTAATCGTGCATAAATCAGGTGGATAAAAACGTGAAATAGGGAGAAATTAAAGTTTTTCGTATTTTTATAAAAGCCAATGAATTGTACATAGTTCATGTGGGCTGAAACGTTAACCTGAGAAACTGAAGTTCGAAGTAATTCCGAATGTTGCTGGAAATATTAAAGCCATCTAGTTCCATTTAATTTTGCCTTCATGTTGTAAATCAACAATGAACAGTGCAGATTCAAGACGCACACAACAGTCGATGTATACAGAATGCACACAACAGTCGATAGGACAACTCGTGAAACTCATGATGACGCGTGCCTACGTCACGTTGACGCTGACGATGAATGCTACCCTGTCGTTGAGGGGACAGACGCTTGGCTGTTTCTGCCAGGGCCAGGGCAGCAGCTGGCGCGAGGAGGTGGCGCGGTGCGAGCGCAGAACTGCTGTGATCTGCGCTAGCGGCGGCTGGCTACCTCCTCCAGCTGTCTGACACCCTGGTCATGGTAGCAGCAGGGCGCTGACGCGGAGCATGACTTAGGGGCTAGCAGAAAATGATTTTTCAATTAATGGGCAGCATCACACCTGTCAGTGAAACGGAATGCAAATGTCTCAAAAATTTGTCACTGTTACCCTAAGAGAACTTCTATGCTCGCTCAACTTTGTACTGTCAGCAAAGGTGGACAATGAAATACGTATGTATACATACACACACACACACACACACACACACACACACACACACACACTGTTTTTGTAAACAGCTAAATTCTCGGACAGTCGGGATGCGTTAATTACTTAAAACATGCAATGGCATAAGTTGTCACGGACTTTGCAGTTAGAACTTCAAGGGGCACTGTAGTTTCCCCTCAAATATATCTAGAAGTGTGAGTACAAATTTTTATTTACATTTATATATATATCCTATGAAAAAGCTGAGTATATAGAACACAGACATAATACAGAAAATTTTATGAAAAAGTATGGAAAAATTAAAAGAGTTGATAGATTCAAATACCTGGGGGAGTGGATCCAAGCCAATGGACTGGATAACACAACAAATAAAGAATAAAAAAGTTAGAATTTGCATATAAATTAACACAAAACTACTACAATAAGAAATCAATATCCATACAAACGAAGATTAAACATTATAATTCAGTTATTAGGACACAAGCAACATATGGATCAGAGTGCCTAACATTGAATAAGAAAGGTGAATTAGGAGAACTAGAAAAAAAGAGAAAAATACCAAGAAAAATTCTAGGTCCTGAGAAAAAAAAAAAAAAAAAACAAGGAAAATAGGTGGATTAAAAGGAGAAATGAAGGCCTATACAAAAATACAGAAAAGATCACAGATACAATGAGGAAGAGATGGCTAAAATTTTATGGACATTTAAAAAGAATGGAATAAACATGTATTACAAAGAGAATTTTTAATTACATTAGTAAGCTGAAAAAAACTGTAGGATGAATAGACGCAGTAAAGAAAGACGCCAACAAAATAGGTGTTACAGAATAAATAATATGTGGCAGGAATAGCTTTAGGCTACTTATAGAAAATGCAAACTATGAAGAAGATGAGCCAAAACCTCAACCGAAGAGAGTGGGGTAAAACTAAATCAAGATATCTTCAAATTTCAGAAAAGAGCTATATGAATCATAACACATAGCTCTCCAAGAACTCATTGTAGGCCCCTTTTCAAAGAACTGCAAATACTCACAATACCATCACTGTATATTTATAAAAGCATTCTGTGTACAAGAACACATATGAAAAATTTATGTACAAATGAGGACTGCCATAATAGTAATACTAAAACTCATAAGAATTTGTATGTAGAAAGGGTAAGGACAAGACAAACCCAAAAGCATGTAAGTTATTTTGGAATAAAAGAGGAAATAATAGATAAAGTAAAATTTAAGACTGAGCTTAAAAATTACCTTTTAAGCAAAACTTTCTATGACGTAGATGAGTACTTTGATTGTGAGTAAATTTATTGCCAAAAATTTTAATTTATATGTCTAAATTTGTACTTTTAAAAAATGCCTTGAAAGTGATATTCCATTAGTATGCCTGTAGTACTTGTACTAGTATGATAACTTTGTTGTGACAATTCCTACATCATGTAAATGATTTACAGGAAGATAATAAAATGAATGAAATGAAAATGATGAGCAGAGATGAGCAGTTGGTGAGAAAATGAAGAAGTACTGGGAAGGACGGAAGAAAAAAGGAACACCATAAGTATTAAGTTGTATGCGGTCCATAGTTGGCCAAATTCATAAAATATATATATAATTTATTTTGTTATTGTTTATACTATTTCTTATTATATTATATATTATTTTGTTATTTATTTTATTAATATTATTATTTATATTATATTATTTTTATTTATATTAGACTGTGCTCAAAAACTTCAGACTTTTTGTTTCTTAAGATTTTTCATGACACTGCAACACTTACACTCGATTTTACACTTGTTTCTGAGTGCAGTGTGCACTGCATAATTCACTTAAAGAATAAAAGCACTTTATTATAGGCTGGCTCACCGTAAGACTACAAGCAATACACATTAAGCAATAAAGAAAATGTCAGACTGTGACCTGTGTTACATTTCACAGCATTTTCAAGATAGTGTGCCACACATTTGATTTTACACTTGCCACTGATCACAGTATGTACCGCATCATTCATTTATAATGTACAAGCATTTTACCTTGCTCACCTGGAGTTCATGACAGGTAACAACTGGCCATGAATATTATGTACTAAAAGAAAATTTCAGACCATGCCATAAAAATTCTGAGTTTTGTTCCTGAGCATTTTCAAGACACTTAGCAGCACTCACATTTCATTTAACTCTAATCACAGAGCACACAATGCACTGCATCAAAAACAGTTTGTGTTTGATATATGTGGAGGGAAGTAATAAGAAATACAGATTAAACAGATAAAAATAGAAAATCTTACTTGTGACAAAGTGTTTAAAATTTCCTTTTCTTCGATCCTTGAAGGGGCTGCACAAAATTATCTTTATTTTCCTTTTTGCAAAACTTATTCCATTCCATATTTACAGTGGTCCTAAATTTCCTTACACATTTCTGGTATAGTGTGTTGAGGGCAATAATTTTCACACCCACATCATTAGCCAGCCATAAGTATTTTTTTTTTTTTTTAAATGAGGTGAACTGCTACTGGTCTCTGATTCAGCAGCTTCATGAATAAATGTTATCGCAACAACTTTAGCAGCATCAAATAAATGTACTTACTGTCACAGGAAATTCACATGGGAATTTCAAGCTTCCTCCATCCAACTGTCATTAAATGCTTATGAGTCATCATAGAGCTACCAACTATCATGAAAGGCAATAGTAACTAGGAATGTATGTTAAGAGTGGGACACTGAATTCAATATTTTTGAGTTCATCATTACTAATACTGAAATTACAACACACACACACACACACACACACACACACACACACACACATTTACCACTTTGCTACAGTATTGAGTCACGAACTTTAATCTATACATAGTGTGCCAGTGTTTTGTGTGTTTCTAGGGACAGTCTACCATCCCTGAACTTAAACTCCTTCATTTGTCTAACAAAGTAATAAATTTATCTAGGGAACTACAACACGTCTGCTATTTTATTGGTCAGAGGCTTCTGCATTTCTTACTTACAGTGTATTCCTTTCAGAGATGCTGTTAATATGACATCCAATCCTAACCCATCCTAATACAATTTATAAATTTAGCTGTACCCTGTCCCAAGTCAACCAAGGTACTTTCGACATAATCACTGAACACTAGGGTGATCAGTTTAACATTTTGCCTTTCTAAAGATGAAGGCCAGAGAGCTTTCACTGTCATTCCACAACTAAATTTTAGTAGCTTTTTTCTTTATATATCTTATTTCCCTAGCTGCAGCAAAAGACACATATCTAACACTATTAGGATTATCAAAATCTGCAAAACAAAATGTATGACTATGTTTCTTTACATTTATTCAGTTGTCTCACACACACTTAGAACCATGAATACTGTTATGTAGAAAAAACAGATCTTTTACTATCTGCAGGATGGGTACACAAAATCTGCTTGCATTGGATTTGCAAACCTATTAATGGATCATCATCTGCAACAATTTAAAGAGTCTGAAACCCATCAGCTTCTACACCTACTGCTAGTTTAAACAAGCTTTTTGCAGCTTCTTCAGAGCCAATGCATACACAACATTTTTATAGGAATAAAGAATGCTTTCAATAATGGTATATCAACAGTATCTAAAGTAATTCCAGTATCATCATCTGCCTTAAAATCTACATACGGCTTGATGTGAATCTCATCTAGCAGACATCACAAATAGTTCATGTGGTTTAGGATTCCTTAGGTTCACATTTTTATTACAGCTTTGTTCCCTTAATGAATTTGGATGTGGTAAAATGACGAAACTAGACATCTTCAAAACCTTAAAAGGTATGTAGAGAAATAATAAAGAACATAGAATCATACACACTAGATCAAATTTATGACTAGTACTGGATTTTAGTAAATTTAATTTGCGACTTCAGAAATGAAAGAATCATATCTTTTCTTACCTTCTGTAACTGCTAAAATTTCAAGAAGGAAGGAATGGCTTGTGCAAGTCATTTCTCTGTCACTAATTAAATCTCTACATAACTTCAAAACACTTTCAACTTTAATTACACTACTAAGTCCCTAGGGAATACACAGTTTAACACTGAGGCTCGGGCAAACTGTTATGAATCTAATATCAGGTGGAGCTGTCTCAAAATTCAGGTACACGTTCGGTACATATTATTTTCTCACTTCACTTCACTCCCTGTAACATTTTCAGTTTCTCTCACAAATTCATCATAACCGTGAAAACCGAATTTTTCACCTTTTTGCAGAAGCTGTTTCTATGCTTTCCGATATAGTCATTCTCAACCCATAACCACCACCTTCCATCCCCTGTTTTCTTTGACTTGACTTGCACATCTTTTGTTCAATTCAAATAACTGGTACAGTTCGGTAACTAATACAAGACACCTTCTTTCAATCCAGGTTTTTCCAAAGGAACTGTTACTCCTTTCCAAGTATCTGCAGTATTTTCGAGAATGGGATCATTCAGAAATCAGTTTTCTTGATAAATCTGGAAAGAAAGCGAGAAGAAAATTATTCCAGAAAAAAATTGAAACGAAATAAATGAGATTTCACATTAGGAAAAGTATGCCAAACAGTTCTGATAGCAAACCTGGATCATTGCTTTTCCACAACCTTAGAATTATTTTGTTATTCATAACAAGCTACTCACCAACCGCAAAAATTTTTGGATCACAATCACTGCACAGAGCTGTAATTAATTAAGCTACAGACATTGTCACACATAGATTTATGTACAATTGAAACGATAGACGTCTCAACAACGAAAGTCCTTTGCATAATACTTTCAACAAAGCTGTGCACTGATAATGGAGCCTTTGTGGTTATAATTTATTGTTACTTACAGCACATACGAGGTGAGATGAAACGTCATTTTTTGTTATAAATAAAACTTTATAGTACCTGTCTCAGAATGTTCTAGTGGAAAGTTCTCGAGTGCAATAGCAAGAGATTATTTCATCCTCAGTCCGGCGTCTTTTGCAAATTTTAAGACATATCTTTTCGCCAATTTGGTAGCAGCCAGTACAGCCTGGTACACAGCACTTCCCCTCCATGGTCTGACGCAAAGCAAATACTACGCGGTGGCGAAAGAGACGTACAGTAAAACAACACACCCAGCACCTCACAGCCCAACAGGATTCCAAGGTCGCCATACGCTACTGCCTGCTGCAGTGCTGCTGCTCCTGCTCCTCTGCTAGGGTTGCAAACGATACATCGATGCTTCGAAAACTTCGACGTTTCCACCACGAAGATGAGGTTTCCATCGACATTTTGAATGGCGATACATCGCTAATGTATCGATGTCAAAGTACCTAAAATCATAGACATTGTTCAACAATTAATTTCCACCCGTGAATTCTCAGCCGTCGACAAGTCGAGTCTCGTAATACGTGGTGTACTACATTTATTGCTGTACTCGTGATTTGTGTACTTTTGAAGTAATAGGTAAGTAAACTACACATATCAAAAATAGTTTTGTACCACCTCGGTTCCGAGAGTTCCGGAATCTGTACAGAAAATTGGAATAGAGATCAACATCACATTGTTCATGAAAACTACACATTGCATGCTGTAACGCCATCCAGCGAGACCTTCAGAGGTGGTGATCCAGATTACTGTACACACCAGTACCTCTCATACACAGTAGCACGTCCTGTATTCGTCGCGCCATACCATCCCAAGTTCATAAAGGCACTGTTGGTCCAGATTGTCCCACTCCTCAATGGCGACTCGCCGTAGATCCCTCAGAGTGGTTGGGTAGTCACATCATCCATAAACAGCCTTTTTCAATCTATCCCAGGCACGTTCGATAGAGTTCATGTCTGGAGAACAAGCTGGCCACTCTAGTCGAGTAATGTCATTATCCTGAAGGAAGTCGTTCACAAGATGTGGACGATGGGGGCGCGAATTGTTGTCCATGAAGACTAATGCCATGCCAATACGCTGCCAATATGGTTGCACTATTGGTCAGAGGATGGCATTCACGTATTGTACAGCCATTATGGCGCCTTCCATGACCAGCAGCAGTGTACATCAGCCCCACATAATGCCAACCCAAAACAGCAGGGAACCTTCACCTTGTTGCACTCACTGGACAGTATATCTAAAGCGTTCAGCCCGACTGGGTTGCCTCCAAACACGTCTCGGACGATTGTTGTTTGAAGGCATATGCGACACTCATTGGCGAAGAGAACGTGATGCCAATCCTGAGTGGTCCATTCAGCATGTTATTGGTCCCATCTATACCGTGCTGCATAGTGTCGTGGTTTGCAAAGATGGACCTTGCATTGGATATCCGGCGTGAAGTTGCGCATCATGCAGCCTATTGCGCACAGTTTTGAGTCGTAACACGACGTCCTGTGGCTGCACGAAAAGTATTACTGAACATGGTGGCGTTACTGTAGGGTTCCTCTGAGCCAAAATTCGTAGGGAGCAGCCATCGACTGCAGTAGTAGCCCTTGGGTGGCCTGACTGAGACATGTCACCGACAGCTCCTGTGTCTCTGTCCATCCTCTATGTCCAAACAACATCGCTTTGGTTCACTCCGAGGCGCCTGGACACGTCCCATTGTTGAGAGCACTTCCTGGACAAAGTAACAATGCGGACGCGATCGAACCGCGGTATTCACTGTGTAGGCATGGTTGAACGACAGACAACACGAGCTGTGTACCTCCTTCCTGGTGGAATGACTGGAAATGATCAGCTGCCGGAACCCTTCCGTCTAATAGGCACAGCTTATGCATGATTGTTTACATCTTTGGGCGGGATTAGTGACATCTCTGAACAGTCAAAGGGACTTCCTCTGTGATACAATATCCATAGGCAATGTTTATCTTCAGGAGTTTTGGGAACCTGGGAGATGCAAAACTTCTTTTGGTGTGTATATTAAGTTTACGGTATTATGTTTTACTACAAGTGATCGCAATTGAATTCTGTGCTGCAATCACTGGACATGATTTAAGGCATTCTCATTGTCGATTTCTATGTCTCTGAGTGTGCTTGTGCACTGTAACATTTAATGATATTGTCAAATAGAAGAAGGCGTAATTAGATGAATGATGAACACTAACTTCACTTAACGAAGGTTTAACAAGCAATTGCACATACAAGAGCATGGAGCGAACTGCCTTCAGTCAGAACACATACATTATATATACAGCTACAGAACATTCCAATACAATGATTCTTGACATTTGTGGATACTTCTAGAATGTACTCGCACCGAATACAGAAATTAAAATTGTACAGTTTAGGTGAGATTCGAACTGATGAACCCATACAACAGTTTAGTATCACATCCACGCAGACCACAGAGCTACTCAGCTTCTTTTGGGACGTTGCTCCCTTCTTAAGAGAACAACGTCGCGGTGTTACATCGTCCTAGACCGGGAACGAGTCATCGGTCCTGCATACTCCGACTCTTGATGATTGATTCTCGCCCTGGCGGTGATCTTCTTAGAACTTATTTTGCCGCTACACTCTTCGTCACGTTTCCGCTTGTTGCCTGTCGCTGGAGCTTCGAATTTATCATGGGTTGCAAGGTCCTTGTAGGGCTTCATTCGAAGGACATTGACCGTATCTCTGATCTTTCATCGTCTTGTGTAGGGGTCGAAATCTTCAACTTCATAAGTAACATCAGACAACTGTCTTACAACCTTGTAAGGTCCAAAGTAGCGCCTGAGGAGCTTCTCAGAGAGACCAACCTTCCGAACAGGAGTGAAGATCCAGACGAGGACACCAGGCTGGCAGACAACAGGGCTGTGGCTCGTGTCTTACCTTTGGCGATCGTTTTCTTGAGCCTGCTGCGTCTGGAGCCGAACTAACTGCCGGGCTTCCTCAGCTCTGGTTAACACCTGGCCGATGTAGTCGTCGTTCACGTCATCAGGATGTAACGGAAACACAGTGTCCATTGTCGTAGTCGCCTCACGCTCATGCACCAGGAAAAATGGCGTAAATCCTGTGGTGTCTCGTTTGGCGGTGTTGTAGGCAAACGTCACGAAAGGTAGCACCTCATCCCAGTTGCTCTGTTCAACATTGACGAACATTGATAGCATGTCGGCCAAGGTCTTATTAAGGCGTTCAGTAAACCCATTACTTTGCGGGTGGTAGGCAGTGGTCATGTTATGAGTAATGTAGCACCGACGGTTTATCTCTGTCACAAGATTCGATTGAAAAACTTCCCTTCGATCCGTAATTAACGACCATGGGGCACCATGTTTCAATACAATGTCTTCCACAATGAATTTGGCTAACTAGGACGCTTGGGCTGTTTTCGCGGCTTTTGTAATGGCGTAGCATGTCAGATAATCAGGGCAAACAATAATCCATCTATTGCCACCAGCAGACATTGGAAATCGACCGAGGAGGTCAATCCCAACACGCTGGAAAGGCGTTTTGACTGGTGGAATTGGCGACACATAGTGACAGACACTCCTAAATAAACCTGGCCAGAAAAATCTCCAGCGGATTCTATCGTATGTCTTAATAAATCCTACATGTTCGGCCTCAGATATGTCATGGAATTTCTGTAGAACATTTAAGCGCACGTGTTTGGGAATCACTGGTAGCCACGTCTTTCCAAACGGATCAAAGGTTTTCTTGCAAAGTAATCCATTAACTACCTTAAATTGTCCTTTCATATCCTCTGACCAATTTAAGGCAGGCATAATTTGAGATATCGTGGCGTCCTTTTTCTGCTCAGCAGAGAGATCCTGGAGTGCAGCGAGACAGTCACTATATTCATCCAAGTCTTGTTGGTCTTGCACAGGGTTTCTTGAGAGACAGTCGGCATCTTGGTTCTTCCACTTTTGAACACTATGGTAATGTCATACTCTTGAAGGCATAGTGCCCACCTGGCGAGTCGTCCTGTTGGATCCTTAAGACATGTCAACAAATAAAGTGAATGATGGTCTGCAACAACTGTGAATGGCCTTTCATAGAGATACTGTCGAATTCTGCACATGGCCCAGATCACAGCAAGACATTCTCTTTATGTAGTTGAGCAGTTTCTCTCGGCTTTTGTGAGTGTCATAGAAGCATAGGCTATAACCTTATCTTTTCCATCCGAAAATTACACCAGAATAGCACCGATCCCATATCCACTGGCATGTATGTGTAGTTCTGTAGGTGCTCTCTCATCATACACACGAAGTAAAGGGTCAGTCATCAGAGCTTTTCGCAGCACATCAAAAGAATCTTGTTGAGAACCATCCCAGATAAATTTAGCATCAGCTTTTAACAACTCTTGGAGTGGCCTGGCTTCGATACAAAAGTCTTTGATAAAACGACAGTAATAAAAATATAATTCGAAAAAGCTTCT
This sequence comes from Schistocerca serialis cubense, assembly GCF_023864345.2. Lineage (NCBI taxonomy): Eukaryota > Metazoa > Arthropoda > Insecta > Orthoptera > Acrididae > Schistocerca > Schistocerca serialis. Next base: position 662,270,115 of record NC_064639.1, on the reverse strand, counting down.
CACATCTCTAATACTTTCAGGAATAGGAAATTCCGTTATAGATCTCACCTTTTCTGGGTATGGCTGCACATCTTCGTTTGACACGAGGTGTCCAAGTATTCTGATTTCTTTTGCTCCAAAGAGACACTTTCTTGGATTAAGTTTCAGTCCTCCTTGTTGGAGACACTTAAGAACGGCCCTCAGACTTTTTGTATGTTCATCACATGTCTCTGAGAACACTATAATGTCATCTAAATAACAAAGACACATCGTCCACTTCAGGTGCCTTAGAAGATTATCCATCATCCGTTCAAAAGTTGCTGGTGCATTACACAAACCAAACGGCATTACCTCAAACTCATATGGGCCCTTAGGGGTGATGAATGCAGTTTTCTCACGATTAGCCTCATCTACTTCAATTGCCAGTATCCCAAGTACATGGTTGAGAAAAATTTATCCCTTTCAGACAATCTAGTGTATCGTCAATTTGTGGAAGAGAGTTAACGTCCTTTTCAGTTATCTTATTAAGCTTCCTGTAATCAACACAAAAGCGCCAACTGCCATCCTTCTTCCTGATGAGAACCACTGGTGACGACAATGGGCTTTACGAAGGCTGAATGATGTAATTCTTCATCATTTTCTCTACCTCGTAGCGAATTATTCGATGTTCCATTGCTGACACACAGTATGCTCTCTGGCTTATTGGTTGATGGTCTCCAGTGCTAATCCGGTTCTTCACCACTGAATTGTCTAATTTGCTCTTGACCTGTGGATTGAAGCATTCAGAGAACTCTTGAAGAATGGCAAGTAGCTTCTTTTGTTGTTCCTTAGTGATAGTCGAGCTAGAAGATCTTGTCTCGTAGTGATAGCGCTAATTTCGCCCACAGACTCGGCATGGGAGGTTTCTATGACACTTAGCTGTTCTTCAATTAACGGCTCAGCGTTTGCTACGCACATGCCTCTTGGAAGGATCTGCGGTTCTTGGCGACAGTCAACTATCTACAGTTCACCAAATCCGTTATTAAACGAGACGACTGAGGCTCGGATGACCAAGTTATTCTTCAGTGGTATGCTTCTCTTACATTGCACCTCAAGACCCATCGGTTGATGCATGAAATGGCACATGACAGTTACCTTTCTAGCGCTGACTGCAGGAATGATCGCTTCATCCAGCACACATAGTCGCCACACACTCGGATGCGCATCTTCCTGTCCACAGTATCTCATCTCGTCTAGCATAATCTTCGAGTGACCACAATCTACACTCCTGGAAATTGAAATAAGAACACCGTGAATTCATTGTCCCAGGAAGGGGAAACTTTATTGACACATTCCTGGGGTGATATATCTATATCACATGATCACACTGACAGAACCACAGGCACATAGACACAGGCAACAGAGCATGCACAATGTCGGCACTAGTACAGTGTATATCCACCTTTCGCAGCAATGCAGGCTGCTATTGTCCCATGGAGACGATCGTAGAGATGCTGGATGTAGTCCTGTGGAACGGCTTGCCATGCCATTTCCACCTGGCGCCTCAGTTGGACCAGCGTTCGTGCTGGACGTGCAGACCGCGTGAGACGACGCTTCATCCAGTCCCAAACATGCTCAATGGGGGACAGATCCGGAGATCTTGCTGGCCAGGGTAGTTGACTTACACCTTCTAGAGCACGTTGGGTGGCACGGGATACATGCGGACGTGCATTGTCCTGTTGGAACAGCAAGTTCCCTTGCCGGTCTAGGAATGGTAGAACGATGGGTTCGATGACGGTTTGGATGTACCGTGCACTATTCAGTGTCCCCTCGACGATCACCAGTGGTGTACGGCCAGTGTAGGAGATCGCTCCCCACGCCATGATGCCGGGTGTTGGCCCTGTGTGCCTCAGTCGTATGCAGTCCTGATTGTGGCGCTCACCTGCACGGCGCCAAACACGCATACGACCATCATTGGCACCAAGGCAGAAGCGACTCTCATCGCTGAAGACGACACGTCTCCATTCGTCCCTCCATTCACGCCTGTCGCGACACCACTGGAGGCGGGCTGCACGATGTTGGGGCGTGAGCGGAAGACGGCCTAACGGTGTGCGGGACCGTAGCCCAGCTTCATGGAGACGGTTGCGAATGGTCCTCGCCGATACCCCAGGAGCAACAGTGTCCCTAATTTGCTGGGAAGTGGCGGTGCGGTCCCCTACGGCACTGCGTAGGATCCTACGGTCTTGGCGTGCATCCGTGCGTCGCTGCGGTCCGGTCCCAGGTCGACGGGCACGTGCACCTTCCGCCGACCACTGGCGACAACATCGATGTACTGTGGAGACCTCACGCCCAACGTGTTGAGCAATTCGGCGGTACGTCCACCCGGCCTCCCGCATGCCCACTATACGCCCTCGCTAAAAGTCCGTCAACTGCACATACGGTTCACGTCCACGCTGTCGCGGCATGCTACCAGTGTTAAAGACTGCGATGGAGCTCCGTATGCCACGGCAAACTGGCTGACACTGACGGCGGCGGTGCACAAATGCTGCGCAGCTAGCGCCATTCGACGGCCAACACCGCGGTTCCTGGTGTGTCCGCTGTGCCGTGTGTGTGATCATTGCTTGTACAGCCCTCTCGCAGTGTCCGGAGCAAGTATGGTGGGTCTGACACACCGGTGTCAATGTGTTTTTTTTTCCATTTCCAGGAGTGTATAATTGCCTGAGAAGCTTTCAAAAAGTCCCATCCGAGAATGACATCATTACTACACTCTTGTAAGACAATGAATTCTAAGCGGTGTGTATGGCCACTTACACATACACGAATGGTACATCTTCCTGTAGGTTTTAAATATTTCCCATTAACTACCTTCAGCAGAGATGTTTTGCTGTCGACGAATATGGTTTTCTGCAACTGGCGACGTACTTATCCGAAATGACTGAATATGATGCTCCAGAGCCCACAAGAGCTTGGGCTGGTCGGCCATCCATCAGGATATCCACGTAGTTTCCTATCATTTTTGTAGCGATCGACGGCAGAGAATTTTTCTCTTCGGCGGCCTCACCTCCAAGGAAGGTCGCACCCTTTAGTTTTCCAGGTTGCGGAGGCTAGGTGATCGGCTGGAGCTTCTAAATGGCGATGGAGACCTTGATTGGCGTGTTGGGGAGCGTCCTCCCCAGCGGCTAGCTTGCGGCGATGGTGACCTAAGTCGTCCTGCACCCAAATCTTCTTGTTCATCTTCGTCGTCCCGGAGTTGGCGTCGGCCAAGATCGGTCTGCTGTCTTCTGGCGCGGGCGTCATCAAATATCCGCCGCCTTTCTCGACAATAGCGCACCACATGTCCCGGTCGTCCACAGTGCAAACATACTGTTTGGTTATCCTGGGTCCTCCAGCGTCAGTCTTTCTTGGTGCCCAAACAGGTTCTTCATGCGGCATTGTAGGAATGTAACTCCACCTCGGTCTCGACTTTTCACCGTTTTAAAAGGAAATGAAGGACGAGAGATTGGGTTCAATGTCTGTTCCATTTCCTCCCTTATGACCTCTTGAAGCGTCTCGGTTTTTTGCTCGCCATACATTCCAAGTGCCTTCTGAACTTCCTCTCTCACTATCTTACGAAGAACACCTGTGAAATCAGTTGCTTTCTCCATCACAGACATCGATACTGTGGTGTCACCGCCTGACACCACACTTGCTAGGTGGTAGTTTTAAATCGGCCGCGGTCCATTAGTACATGTCGGACCCGCGTGTCGCCACTTTCAGTGATAGCAGACCGAGCACCACCACACGGCAGGTCTAGAGAGACGTACTAGCACTCGCCCCAGTTGTACGGACGACTTTGCTAGCGACTACACTGACGAAGCCTCGCTCCTTTGCCGAGCAGATAGTTAGAATAGCCTTCAGCTAAGTCCATGGCTACGACCTAGCAAGGCGCCATTAGCCTTACATAGCAATTGATACTTATCGTATGAAGCATGTCTCATCAAGAACGATGTATACAACAAGGATGGATTACAGTTAAGTATTCCAAAAGCTACGTACTTTTCTTTATAGCATTCATTACGTATCCTGTTTCAGACCTCACGCCATCCTTCGTGTGTTTATAGCGTGCATTGCGGTCCCCTCAAATCACACTGTGTCGGCACTTCTGTCGACACATCAGATACGACGTTTTGAAGCTGTTCAAACTTCTTGCACGTAATTCTTTTTTGACACATTGTCTCGATATACTGGCACAATTTTATGAAGTGATCTGCTGTAAACCTCCTTCAGGAGGAGGGCTTGATCATGTCCGCAGCAATATCGTTCATGAGATGTCCAACCTTATCTTCCTCCTTCATTCTAGGAACCACTATTTTACCCAGCTGCAAGACGCCTTGAATGTAGGATGCTGTAGTTTCTTATGGACGCTGTGCCCAGGACTTTAATTTATCTTCAACCTTGCACTTCTGTCGTTGTGTGCCGCCAAAATACTTCCCAGTTTGTGAACTTCTCCTCGTAGTTCTCATACTACTGCTTGGCAGTGCCCTCCAAGTGGAGAAATACGTTAGCCAAACACACGGTGTCATCCCATTTGTTAAATTTGGCTACATGTTCATTCAGCCACTTGTTTGGATCTTGCCCATCGTCACCAGAGAACCCGGAAAGATGTCTCATGTGGTGGCACATAGTTGCTGTCATCGTAACGTCCTCTTCTTCTTCTGTCTCCGATAGATTGCGATCTGTTGAATATGGCTCGAACCCGGGTTTCTCACCACGTAAACGGCGGCTCTGTCGTGGCCTGATGGGAGCCACTGTGTCGTCGATAATGTGCGCTATCACAAGTTCCAATACCCGGCGCCTCCTCCAAAAGAAAGTCACCTAGAAGAATGTGTAATTAGATGAATGACGAACACTAACTTCACTTAACGAAGGTTTATTCAGCATTTGCACATGCAAGAGCGCGGAGCAAACTGCCTCCGGCCAGATCGCATACAGTATATATGCAGCTACAGAACATTCCAGTACAATGATTCTTGACATTTGCGGATACTTCTAGACTGTACTCCTACGAAATATAGAAATTAAAATCGTGCAATCCAGGTGAGTTTTGAACTCAAGATCCTCCATGCAATAGCATAGCACCATGCCCACTACACCACGAAGCTACTAAACTTTCGCTGCGATAATATTACTGTAGATGCAGGTGCATTACGTATGATGCCATTCAGCAAGTAGATGTACCAATAAATGAAATTTTAACTATTCCTTGAGGTAAATATTTTTACATGTACTTCTGATTTTAGTAGTATTTTAGTTGAATTTTCAGTTACAGATCATTGGTGTACCAGGATTTAATTAGGAAGGAGGGAGGGAGAGGTGGGCGGGTGTTTCAACAAACGGTAATCATAAAAAAAGGACTTCTCATAGATCATGTAACAACTCTGAATTATATACCATACTTATATACATGGTCATTCAGCTGTCCTTACTGATGTCGTTTTATGCAACCACGCATGACAGAACAATGTTGTTCGTCAGTTCACTCTGAATATTTGATGCACAATGCCAAAACGTTGCAGAATAAGTGGAAAGTACGTGACAACATCTTAGACCTATTATACAAATTTCGGTTATGAAATTACTTTAGCCTATTAAAGCGGCAAGTTATATATTAATCTTTTCACCGGGTTTTACTTTGAAAAGTCTTTACTTCCACATTTTACATTTTGATATCGCCTGTTAATTTCGTTGTTTACGATGGTGAAACATACTTCATACGACAATGTCTCTTTACGGATGTTTAAGTGCTATAAACGGAATAAACTTAGAAAGACATCCAGATCCTGTATGATACACTGCTAATTACATAAAGAAAAATTGGCGGCGCTGGGATAAGAATGGTAGATGTTAGGTATATATTTGTCCAAAAACACAGCGTAACTTATGGCCAATCCTCACTTGTATTTTTTATGGTTTGGTTCTGTATGCTAACAGTCGCTCCAAGCTCTTAGAGGGAACGTAATAGATTACTTGGCTGTCGCCTGTCTGGATTCTGTTCCTGATACATAAGTAAGGCGGGTTGCATAAAAGACGTCAGTAGTGGCAGCTGAACAGCCCTGCATATACAGGTTGTTCAGGAACAGTCTGAAAAACTTGTAAGGGCGTTGAATAGGAGATTGTGCTGGGAAATAATTATTAAGGAAATAATGCATACGTTACGCCCTTTCAGACTTATTTCATACTGAAGTAGGCCAATCAGATCCCTGCGCGTGCAGATTCATCCAGGCTGCAAGGTATAGTGTCAGATGTTCTAATAGCTTAGAAGATGACGCGTAAGACTGCTCAGCCTGTGGCTCGGGTTCGATCCTTACTTGCATTTTTTGTATCGCTCTGTTGTTCGGTTTTAGGAAACCAAACGAAGGACTCGTTTGATGAGACCACCTATGGCGGGCTGCTTGAATTTGAGCGCACAACTCGGGAACAGCGCAACATACCGAAAGTTTTTGTTAATAATTATTTCTCAACACAACCATCCCTGGAACACCCATAAAAACTTTTCAAACTACTTCTGACGGTCCTGTATATGTATCAAAAAAATGTATTACATGAACAAAAATTTTTAATTTGTAAAGAAAAACCCGTAACCTAACCAGAAAAATGAAAAGCATGGTCTATGTGCGCCACATTTGCTTTCATCATATTTTTTTCATTGTCCTATTGGTTTACTGTTAGATGCTACAGAAACTTTACAAATAGATAAAAGATCTATTTCATGGCTTAGTGACTGACAAAAGTACAATTACGGCAGCTTAATTAAAAAATTTTTAGTCTCTTAAGCATCTACCAATACAAAATGTAAATTTTCTCTGCCATAAAAATTATAGTACAATGATTTATTATCATAAAGACATCATATTACATGGTACAATGAATGAAATTATGTGAAATGTAATCTACTATGGGCAACGGCCTTGCTGCAGTGGATACACCGGTTTCCGCCAGATCACTGAAGTTAAGCACTGTCGGGCGTGGCCGGCACTTGGATGGGTGGCCATCCGTTCCGCCATGCGCTGTTGCCATTTTTCGGGGTGCACTCAGCCTCGTGATGCCAACTGAGGAGCTACTCGACCGAATAGTAGCGGCTCCGGTCAAAGAAAACCAACATAACGACCAGGAGTGCAGTGTGCTGACCACACGCCCCTCCTGTCCACATCCTCAGCTGCGGATGGCACGGCGGTCGGATGGTCTCGATGGGCCACTTGTGGCCTGAAGACGGAGTGCTTTAATCTACTACAATTATTGTACTGATATAAAGAATTTTCATTATCATTTACAGCGGAATAAAACAATAAAACAGGTATGATAAGTTTTTTTATGGCCTTAGTGACACGACGTCGACATCGTTGTGAGTATTATATACATTCTCTGACTTAAATCTGCTAAGCATTTTAGTACTTGACTCGAATTTATTACACCCTTCATTCTTCAAACTGTGCCACACACTAATTATGTGATCCGATGTGCTTGTGTGCATTCTGTTTCTCAATTTGTCTTTTACCACATTCATTGTGGAGAATTCTCTCTCCACACTAGCACTGGAGAATGGGAGGCTCAAAACTCCCGTCACCAACTTGCTGATAGTCGACAATTTCCGTTCTCCATCAGCATCTTCAAAGGCCGACACTTCGCCCCAAAATGCCTCTGCTGTTGAATTAATCTTGTTCCATTGTTGGAAAGGGAGCACTCGTCATTAATCCAAAGCACTGTCAACATTGTCAGCTCCAAGCTGTTCTTTAAAATTTGTCATTATATTTCCTACATCAGTCCGCACTCGGCTAGTAGCCTAGTCAGGGGTGAAACAGGCAGTTTTTTCCAAAAGCTTTGGATTTGTTTGGAATCGTTCCCTGAATTTCTTGGCATAATTAACAGAGAAATTATACACACCACTCTTTCATAACTATTAAATCTTTCTGGTCAATGCCACCTGTCGCATCATTGCAATTCAATCCTAAATTGATGCATTCAATGTTCATTACAAAATTCTTGAAATTGAAGCCTGTCAAATCTTATCTCTTGCTATTATCTAATCATCCTGGTGTAACTAAAATTGACAGATAGATCAGCAGCAAAGTATGTAGGTCTGATAACAGATTAAGAGGTTCAGCATTATCAGCCCTGAACAGGCGATTACAGTCGGCGACCGCTTTTAGTTGGTGTTTCATAAATATAAAATATAATTTATTGGCTTTTGATAATAGCATAAGATGTGATTCACCAGCAATATAGCATCTTTGTTTATCCTTGGCCAATTTAAAGTGAGGCTCTAAAACATCCCATTGGTCTAGAATTTTAGTAATGGCTCTAGCCAGCGCGTCCCTGACAACTTGTCTATTTTAAGCGGTTTCTCTCCGGTCAGTGGTTCATGCAGCAGAGAATATTCAGTTTGATGCTTGGTACTGGACGAAAACCAGTTGTGAACTTCTCTAATGGTGTATGCTAAATGCGAAGGTGATACTTTGCAAGCGTTTTCTGCGACAAGATGGTTAGGTTAGGTTAGGTTAGGTTAGGTTAGTGTTGTTTTAACGTCCCGTCGACAACGAGGTCATCAGAGACGGAGCACAAGCTCGGGTTAGGGAAGGATGGGGAAGGAAATCGGCCGTGCCCTTTCAAAGGAACCATCCCGGCATTTGCCTGAAACGATTTAGGGAAATCACGGAAAACCTAAATCAGGTTGGCTGGAGACGGGATTGAACCGTCGTCCTCCCGAATGCGAGTCCAGTGTGCTAACCACTGGCGACAAGATGCAATGAGTGTGACACACATCTGAGAGAAGGAAGAGGGAGCAGAGATTCCTTCAAAACTGAAGAGAATGAATGATACTCTTCTGCCATTACATTAGCTCCGCCGACACTTATACCTATTAACTTATTTAAATCAAGGCCATCTGTAGCCAGTTGATTTTTAATCGCATTAGCTAAAGACTTAGCATCACCACCTCCTATTTCCAACAGTATATAAAACATCATTATTGCCTTTCTCGTGTTTTGAATAAAATAACGCACAATGACGCACAACATTTTCTTGGTGTCAGTTTGGATGCACTCTTATCTATTATCATCGAATAATGACTATCGTCTTGATACAGGTCCTGAAGCAAACATGGTGGAATCAGATTATTAAACAGCCCTTCCCTCTTAATGTGGGGCCTCTTCATTCCACTGAGAACAGTAGACAACTTGTCCAAAGGTGGCAACAGATCTCCCTGATGGTCTACTGCTGATACCAAACAGTGCTCCACAATGAATACCGCCATTTTCAGCTATGATATTTTTCTCTCTCTAGGTATATTTGCACCATAAAATGATGCCGCAACCGACTTGAGAAAATTTGAGGGCCTGTAGATACTTCTTACAGTCTGCATGGTTAGACAAATCTTTTTTATGTGCCTATAATGTGCATTTACACAATTTGCAAAACGCTTTGCTTCCATCACCTTTTGAACATGTGAGTCACCCTGAAACAAATATCGAAATTGTCGTCAAAGTAATTACCCAGAAACGGACAATCTTTATTTAATGGCAGCTACGGTGTCCAAAAAAAAATCGAAGTCGTTTTTTTGTTGAACGCATAGCCTCTTAATTTATTCATGCGATGTGACAAACAATTGTAAATAAAGTTTCGTAAACGTAGGACCTCGGTAATCCGTGCCGACTTGTACTGAAACCTGTCACTACTTGTTAAGTAAGGCAAAAGTGCAGTATTGCGTTGACGTGTTAGTAAATATTTTTTACATTGTCTGTAAACGGCTTGTTATCAATCAGTTAACATGTCGGTGGAATCTCAGTGTGTTAACTGTATGTCTCCCCTGCAGTGCTGGCACCATAAACTACGTTACATTCTTCCGCGAAAGCAGAAGTCATGCACGGAAGTAAAAAATCGCTGTTCGTAAACGGAACTGAAAATTGTCATACGTACTGACGTGTTTATTACACATTCTAACTGGAACAATTATGTACGCTTACCGCAAGGAAAGGAAACAGTACTAAATACAGAGAGCTGCAACGAAGTAACGCAGCAGACAACAGCTGGCTACCTCACACAGTACTGTCAGCTAGCTAATGTTCGCTGCAGCCAAAAACCATTGACTATCCGCCAAAGCCGTCGGATATTTAGCGACTTCTGCCGATTCTGAACTAGGGAGTCGTCTGACATCTAGAAGTTAACACACTGTTTGTAGTACTTCTAAGAAGTGTATGTTTTTTAGACGGCGTAAAACATCAAATAAAAGGCACAAAATTGCCCTCTAATAGCAAGTTTTGCCAGTTTTATTTTATGATATGAGTGAAGCAACCTTAAGTAAGTTTTGGCAGTTTTATTTTATGATATCAGTGAAGCGACCTTAAATATCAATGAAACTACAAATCTCACTATATGTCTATCATATCCTTGCCTCCGACGTCATCTTATGAACTATTACAAAACTCATCCTCTGATTCTAATGAAAATGACATGGACTGACAAGAAGATTATCCATCTCTGTTCGAGAACATACATCTCGGAACATGTAAAACAACTATGCGGAAAATTTTCATTAGTCCAAAATTAGTAGCACTAGATAGGTGCTGGTTACGTATGAAAGTTTCAGTTTGTATGCTTGAAGCTACATTTAGGCACTTGGATGTAATACTGATTAATTACCTACAAGTAAGTTCTCGATTCAAAGAATTCGTACAGAATAACGTAAAGAGCGTGCAGCAGCTATAAAAACTAATTTTCAGAACGAAGTACCAATTTTTGGATAACTGATCACTGGGATGGCAAACTGTTGCCTGCTTTACATGATAAAAAATCAAAAGAAGACTGTCTTCCAATAGTTACTTCATATTTGAATAAAGACAACTTACTACTGTGTCATGGCTAGAAAGCTCTTCAGGATGCTAACAGGTGCAAGCTCTTTGTAACACGGTTGTAGACTGCCATCTCGAAGATAAAGTACTAATTCTTTGTTGTGATACTATGGCTTAAAAAAGGGGTCATATCGATTAATCAGTCGTTCCTGTATGCTTCTTGAACAAAAATGTAACAGAGATATAGTTATTTTTGCTTGCAGCCACCACGTGTATCAATTATTGTTAGAAAGCGTGTTAGAATAAAAACTCCATCAAGCAGCAACAAATCCTGTAGTCCCATAGAGAAAAGGTCGCATAGCACTTGACTGTGTCCGAAACTGACAGTCTGCTTGAGTTTTACCGAATTGAACTGACTAAAGAATTACTCATAGATGATTATCGAGGGTTTACATAGATTTCTGTAATATTTTTATGTAGAGATACGCAGAAAATTTGAAATTCGACCTCCATGTTCAATACACCAAGCTAGATGGAAGGCGGGAGTATTTATTCCGTAAAAATATCATTAGCTTGTGTTCAATATTAAACTACGAGCAAGGATAAGGCAGCAGCGCTGTTAGATGTTTGCCTGTTCATCGTGATACACTGTGTCATGCCATGGATTCAATTTATTTTGGCAGTAATAGCACACTACCAAGGATTGTGGTTTTTGATGTAGATGGTAGGCTTACGTAAAAACGGATTAAAGCACCTCAAAATAAGTTTTCAAAAAGAGAAGCCAGTATTTATGGTAGTTGACTGATAAAGCTTCTGTTTTGTTACCGTTTGACGATGACGTGCATCAATATATAAAATAAAAATGGTTGAAAATTTAACGAAAGAGTTTATCAACCCATGGCGAACATTACATCCCACAGAAGGAAGAACTTTTGAGTTCCTTTCTGCTGTAAGTTAAACACGTACATATCTACATCTACACATATACTCCGCTAGCCAACAAGCGGTGCGTGACGGAGGGCACCATTCGCGCCAAAGTCATATTACCCCATCCCTCCTCTGTTCCACCAACACCGACTCAAAGGAAGGCCTCGGCGCTTGTTCTCAACGTCACGTCAGCTAGGCACGGCGAACGCCAGGTCTGTTGCAGGCAGAAACGCCTGGGCGTGCTTATCACTATAAATCTCTTATTTTTGGACAAAATGTTTGGTATTGTTTTGGATACTGTAGTTATATTTAGATGAAAGATTTTCTTACTATCATAAAGCTACAAATGAAGATCATAGTTCTGTATTACTGAATCCTGTCGAAACAAACGTAGATCAATATGAGAAGATGTTTTGCCCCATTGCAAGCTTCGGAAATTTTACATTCAAGTAACTATATTTACTTAATCCATTTTGTTATCAAAACTTAACCCACCCCCTTACAATGAATTCCTTTCTTTTATTTATTTATTTTCGTTTGACATCGTCACTGGAAATGTGAACTAATTGACATATGTAAATGTCCAGCTGTTGCCAGTCATTAGATTACGATCGTTTTCAACGAAAGCAATTCTAAACAGGAAACAAAACAGCTTCATACATCGAAAATACTGCTGAGCTTAAACTTTCTTAAACACACACATTTGAAAAGATAAATATTCCCCTCTTGCAACTGAAAGGAGAAAGTTTATAAGATAAAACAATTTTATTTAATAAAACAAGTATCTCTCTCTTGCCTCTTTTTCTGTCCCTCACCCCCTCCCCAACGTGTACAATCGCAAGATATTTCATTAACATTCAGTGCTCCTCACGCCATAGTCAACCAAGATACCTAAAGAAGAGCACCAATATGTTCACAGTTTCTTGTAAAAGCAACCTAGTACAAACGTAACTTCCTCAGATTTACAAATAAGGTAAAGAAGCACGAATTCTGTTGATGCGGGACCATGGAGTTGTTCTTTGTATGTCAATCCTTAAACAAGGTGGAAATTTAAGTTCAGAAGGACACTATTTGTTAAGAAGTATAATGAATTGCACAATTAATTGATTGCAGAAATCTCTCAGAACAATGTGTGTTGGTAAACTACCGCAAATAGTTTCACATTTTCCTGTGTCAGAGAGGGAGACACCACCATTATGAGTATAATAAAAGTAGTCCTAGGTGCTAACACTTCATACACATTTAAACTTTTGACATACAACTCTTTCACTAATAAGAAAAACTAGCTATGAAACCCGCTCTGCATGTAACACATTTTCAGATCTCTCAGTGATAAAAGGACTGTAGAATATACAGTGACTGTGCAACAAACTAAAAGTTAACTGACATTCAAGTACAGCAGTATACGCTTTGCTAAGAAGTGTGATGAATTATGGATTTCACTGGTTGCACAAGTAACCCAATACAAAATGTGTTGTTCACTTATCAACTCAAGTATCATGTTTTCTTGTTAAGAGGAGAAACACACTACCATTATGAATGTAATGGAGAAGAAAACAATCTTATGTGATAACACTTCAGAATGTACACAATAAAAATTACATTTTCATATCTTGCAGTGTAATGAAGAAACTTTATAAGCCAACACAATTTTAAGAAATAAAATACATGTTTCTGTTTCTTTCTTTCTTCCTTCTGCCACAATGTGTCAGAGACCAGAAATTTCATTTCATTGCCTTCCAAAGCTCCAAATACCATAGATCAACCAAAAAACCTTCAGAAGAGCCCAATTGTGGCCATAGTTTGTTGCAGAAGCAACACAGTGTACACTAATTTCCTTATAAAATGTATCAGTAATGTATAAACAGCAACAGCTCTGTTGGTGTTGGACTATGAAATTTAAGCACAGCAATGTACGCTTTGACAAGGGATTTAATGAATTACATAGTGTACTGCGTGTGTAAGTCACTTGAATAGTATGTGTTGAAAACCTATGGTGTAGTACAGCATAAATTTCATTTTCTTGTCAGGGTGGACCATAATCATTAATGTAAAACAGAAGCAGAAATTTGTTTGTCCTTGTACTTCGAATGAATTTCAACGTTTGACCTACCACTCTTTTACCAATATTTAACATAATCTTCTATCCATGTATGACATTTTCAGTGCCCTGAGTGATAAGAGCTAAGAAAAAAAATCAAAAAAAATTTCCTTTTGTTTTAATAGTAATAACACAATTACAATTACATTCTTATACTTCTTAAGTTAAAGTCTGTATTGTCCTCTTATTTTTAGCATTACCACAATCATTTAATTTCTTCACATAATCATTGAGGAGAATATTTGTAGAAACAAGTGACATCGCACTTAGTACTCTATCTTTAGAATGTCCTTTTTTACAAGTGAAGTGTGGTAGGAAGAAACCTAATGTGTTTACCCTGTTAGTTGTCAAATTAATTACAAGCTTTCTCTGATTGCTGTCTCAGGAATGCAGTCTCCCTGCTACTTTCAATTAGCTTCTGAACTGTTATGTAGTTGTGCATGACAGCATTCACCATATCCAAGTGTGGGTACAGCAGGCCTCCCCTGTCCATAGCTGCTATTAAGTATTATTACAAGCACTGGTTTCAGGCAATGCTCCCCTGTCCAAAACCATAACTGAAGCACAAAATTCACACTTAAGTATCTTTAGAGCAATTCGATTACAGTATCCAGATAAATATGTAAGAAGAGGAAGACGTTTCCCCACTTCCTTTACATATGTAGGTGAATATTCAACTGGATTACAATGGTAGAAGATGTTGAAGTCTTACCTTACATTCAGTTTCAAAGACTTATCTCAATGATACTAAGTATTGTGAACCTGCATTTGTTCTGTAATTGCCAAACCTTGCCTTAAGAGCATCTGTCTGTATTTTACCTGGCAAAAAGTACTTGAAGCCAAGTTCATTAATACAGTACTTGGCCATTTCAATTAGGCCATGAGTGGTGTTTGATAGTGCCCAGTGGGTGTCTCATATAAGGCAGTTGTACTTTAACCCCATCTGGTCCCAAACATCTAGCCAGTTCATAAACTTATTCAGAAACAAGAAATTATCCTCATTTCCTGTCACAAGTCTGTGGGTGTTTAAGTGAATTTTTCAAACATTCACCTTTGTATTTCGTTTGTACATTCACCACTGACCACCAATTTTCAATTAAAGTAATAAAATCTGCAGTACTCTCATATTCATACAGGTTGTGTTCCTCACCTAAAGTGAGAAGCCCCTGTACAACATATGGATTGAAAACGTTTAAAGCATATTTTACATACACAAGTCATGGGAGTACTTAATGATTGTTTTACTTTCCAAGGCATGGAGTTTCTTCAGAGTACAAAATGAAGCAACTTTTAATGACAAAGTTTTGTCCATGTTTTCAAAATTTGGATATGTGGGACCTACCGGGCATCTTTCTGGTTGATCCACTTGTTTCGAATGCATTTCAACACATGCACACCCTCAGTGATAAAAATAACGGTGAGTGAGGGTCTGAAGGATGGGGATAAACCACACTCTTTTTTGGCAGTGTTGAGAAGTATGCCATACATTTTCTGTTTATGGAATTTTTATCTGTCACAACACAAATCACTTTAAAACCAATACTGTGAAAGCCTGTTATACCAACATATGTAAAAAGATCACATGCCTGAAGAGTGTTTACAGGAAGAATATGTACAACTGCTTTAAATGAAGACAAAAGGCTTGGGATCATAAAAACATATACAGAACTAGCTGCAGTGGCAACATTGAATGCAGTCACTAAAATATTGCCTCCCTTATAGCCCAAGTATGGTTTGATGTGCAACTCATCTATCATTAATGAAACACCATGGTCCTCTGCCTTTAAATAACTAAACTTCTGTTCAACATAAGCAAGAAAGTAATCTTCCACCTGTTCCTTCTGAGGGCTTGCACCAAACTTTAAACATATCTTTTGAAGTGTACGAGGATGTGGCACAAACATGTAATGAGATTTTCTCATAAACCTATAAGTATGTGGGGAAACTGAAAATAATATAGCACAGAAAACAATATATTCAGGAGAACACCTCAACCGTTCTTCGGCTACAGTCAACAGCCTAACTTGTTCCATTAGAAATGCTACAATTCTCTCTTTTCCTTCTGTAACTTTACTAATGTTTTGCAACAAATCACAGACTACATTAATGTTGTCCTGTGTGCTTTGAACATTGGCACTTATGGACAGAAGTATCTAACAATATCACCACTTTGAAAGTAGGTTAGAAATCAGATTAATGATGTTGCTCACGCAGCATATGTTGGATTTATCGGGCAACAACAAAGTTATTGACTGTGGATGGTATCGTCAGAATGGAAATAATGAATTCACTGTAAAAAATCGTTAATTTTGGCACTTATCTTGAAGGGATTCCCACGTAGATTTCGTTGAAGATGTTATGGCTCATCTTGTTGATTCTAGGGTGATTTCACTTTGACTGCTAGAAGGTCCAGATCTGTATTTTAACAATATTTGAAGACCTAACAAATGCGTTTTTCAGGAAATTCTTAATGATCAAACAATCCCAGATCAGAATGGAAATAATGAAGTCACTGTAAAAAATCATTAATTTTGGCACTTATCTTGAAGGGATTCCCACATAGATTTCGTTGAAGATGTTATGGCTCATCTTGTTGATTCTAGGGTGATTTCACTTTGACTGCTAGAAGGTCCAGATCTGTATTTTAGCAATATTTGAAGACCTAACAAATGCGTTTTTCAGGAAATTCTTAATGATCAAACAATCCCAGATCAGAACAATGGTATGGTAGAAATAATTTTTGACTTGGTGTTCACGATCCATATTTTAATTAAACTTCTTGTAAATTCACATATACTTCTACTTAATTGTCACATCATCAAGAAAACAGTTTTGTATCACTCTTCATATATTTAATTTCCACATTAACCAAACACAAGACTTGACTGTTCTTTTACAAAGCGAAGTAACAACTTAACTTCTGCAAAGTGAAACAGAGACTGTTCTGTGCGCATTCGCGCCAAAGCGGTTACAAGTAAGTCAAAGATTATGACAGTCTCACAGAAATGAATACACACAAGAACCATATCACTGTCATATATCGATACATCGGAGTACCTATACATTAATAAAACCAAATGTGAATATTGTCACAAAAATATGTCTGTTACTTCGCAGAAATGTAGTACGATATTACTAGTACCGAGACCTGTGGTTGGAGTGCTGTAATGGTTACGTAAATAAAGAACCATTGCAAGTAGTTCCAAAATAACAGTCACTTCACCAATATCCTGAATCTTTTTCGGGAAAATGTGACTCCCTACAGTTTTTAAGGCTGTTTGTTCTTTAAAAACATTTATCTCTGAATCACAAGTTTTACAAGCGGACACTGGTAAAAATGGCACAAAATTTGAAGTGTCAATAAAAACAAATAATACACACTTCTTTTTCTGCACCACAGTCCAACATTCACTAAACGTTTACCGTTCCAAACAGTCCATAAATTCCCTAAATGTTGTGAATCTTCTCCTTTAATCAAACATTTTATATGTGCACAAGGATTCAGATATTGCAGCAGACACAGCGCTGTTGTCCAATCTTATTCTTCTTGCCTCTGGGTCTTCTCATTTATTCTGTATCACTGTCAGGTGTTGAGGACAGTTGGGAAAAATTGATGGCACAGATTGAGCTGTAAGTCGCAGTGTGAAGAGTGGAGCCACTATTTTCCGTCCCAGTTTTCTGATCAAAGCACTCTGTATGTTTCAGAAAATCCTCTTTTGGAAAACGTAGTTCGCATACCTGAAACTAATTTCGAAAATAATGACTGAAGTTGAACACTAATTCGATTGTATTAGAGCTCATAACTGCGAATCTACACATCGTACTATTATTTTCAATGGACATCTTTGCTAAAACCTGACTTGTCACAACACAGCTAACTGTATGATCTTTACTCTGAAAAGCAGTCTTTGCCTCCATGCAGGTCAAATAAATCGTGCCTTCGAGCAAATAAAAAATAATGTAGAAAACGCGATTTCGCCTATTCAAGTGTGAATACTAGTTGCTGAACTGACCGGTAAAATTCGTTTACTACGTAGGACTGAAGACACAAAACCAGTAGTGGTGCCTGGGTAAAATATCGTACAGGTCTTCAAAAGGTATAAATAAAGAATATAGAACCATAAAAACTGAAAACATGGAACACTATCGGATTTACTTACTTTGGAACATTTGGTTCTTGTAAATGCACCCCTGTGAATGGCGGCAATCCATTTACGACGAAGGTTAGGAAACGAAAACACATGGACCTTAGGTCCATTTGGATAATTCCCGTTACAGTGAGGAACACAACACTTATACACCATGGTGAAAACTCTCACTATAACTGTTGTATTCGAAAGAACACAAAAGTACCACAAAAGGAACGGCACTGCACAACCAACACTTACGATCGTACGCCATGTGGCATGCCTAGGCGTTGTGACGTCACTAACGACTGATGACGTAGTGCCAGGGCCTTCCTTTGAGTCGGAGGACGAACTAAAGTATTGTAAACTACACTCCTGGAAATTGAAATAAGAACACCGTGAATTCATTGTCCCAGGAAGGGGAAACTTTATTGACACATTCCTGGGGTCAGATACATCACATGATCACACTGACAGAACCACAGGCACATAGACACAGGCAACAGAGCATGCACAATGTCGGCACTAGTACAGTGTATATCCACCTTTCGCAGCAATGCAGGCTGCTATTCTCCCATGGAGACGATCGTAGAGATGCTGGATGTAGTCCTGTGGAACGGCTTGCCATGCCATTTCCACCTGGCGCCTCAGTTGGACCAGCGTTCGTGCTGGACGTGCAGACCGCGTGAGACGACGCTTCATCCAGTCCCAAACATGCTCAATGGGGGACAGATCCGGAGATCTTGCTGGCCAGGGTAGTTGACCTACACCTTCTAGAGCACGTTGGGTGGCACGGGATACATGCGGACGTGCATTGTCCTGTTGGAACAGCAAGTTCCCTTGCCGGTCTAGGAATGGTAGAACGATGGGTTCGATGACGGTTTGGATGTACCGTGCACTATTCAGTGTCCCCTCGACGATCACCAGTGGTGTACGGCCAGTGTAGGAGATCGCTCCCCACACCATGATGCCGGGTGTTGGTCCTGTGTGCCTCGGTCGTACGCAGTCCTGATTGTGGCGCTCACCTGCACGGCGCCAAACGCGCATGCGACCATCATTGGCACCAAGGCAGAAGCGACTCTCATCGCTGAAGACGACACGTCTCCATTCGTCCCTCCATTCACGCCTGTCGCGACACCACTGGAGGCGGGCTGCACGATGTTGGGGCGTGAGCGGAAGACGGCTTAACGGTGTGCGGGACCGTAGCCCAGCTTCATGGAGACGGTTGCGAATGGTCCTCGCCGATACCCCAGGAGCAACAGTGTCCCTAATTTGCTGGGAAGTGGCGGTGCGGTCCCCTACGGCACTGCGTGGGATCCTACGGTCTTGGCGTGCATCCGTGCGTCGCTGCGGTCCGGTCCCAGGTCGACGGGCACGTGCGCCTTCCGCCGACCACTGGCGACAACATCGATGTACTGTGGAGACTTCACGCCCCACGTGTTGAGCCATTCGGCGGTACGTCCACCCGGCCTCCCGCATGCCCACTATACGCCCTCGCTCAAAGTCCGCCAACTGCACATACGGTTCACGTCCACGCTGTCGCGGCATGCTACCAGTGTTAAAGACTGCGATGGAGCTCCGTATGCCACGGCAAACTGGCTGACACTGACGGCGGCGGTGCACAAATGCTGCGCAGCTAGCGCCATTCGACGGCCAACACCGCGGTTCCTGGTGTGTCCGCTGTGCCGTGCGTGTCATCATTGCTTGTACAGCCCTCTCGCAGTGTCCGGAGCAAGTATGGTGGGTCTGACACACCGGTGTCAATGTGTTCTTTTTTCCATTTCCAGGAGTGTATTACCTTTGTTGAAGGACTACATCGCTTTAGGATTCTACCAATAAACCGCAATCTAGAGTTCGCCTTACCCGTTACTTGTGTAATCTGATCGTTCCATTTGAGATCATTTCGAGTAGTCACACCCAAATACTTGACGGATGTTACCGCTTCCAAAGACTGGGCATTTATTTTGTGCCCGTACAGTAATGGGGATTTTTGCTTTGTTATATGCAGTAGGTTACACTTACTAATATTGAGAGATAACTGCTAGTCATTACACCGCACATTTATTTTCTGCAAATCCTCATTGATTTGCTCACAACTTTCGTGTGATACTACTTTCCTATAGACTACAGCATCATCGGCAAACATTCTAATGCCGCTGTCAATACCATCAACCAGACCGTGTATGTAAATCGTGAAAAGCAGCGGACCTATTACGTTGCCCTGGGGCACACCTGAAGTTGTGCTTCTTTCTGTTGAAGTTTCTCCATTCATAACGACATACTGCTCTTTGTCTGTCAGAAAACTTTCTATCCAACCGCATATGTCATCGGATAGACCGTAAGCGCACACTTTTTGGAGCAAGCGACAGCACGGAACTGAGTCGAACGCCTTTCGAAAGTCGAGGAATATGGCATCAACCTGGGAGCCGGTATCTAGAGCCTGTTGTGTATCACATACAAAGAGGGCCACTTGTGTCTCGCGTGACCGCTGTTTCCTAAAACCGTGCTGGATTCTGCACATGAGCTTCTCAGAGTCTAGAAAGGTCATTATGTCTGAACACAAAATATGTTCCATGATTCTACAACAAATCGATGTCAGTGAAATTGGCCGCTAATTATGTGCATCCGATTTCTACCCTTTTTATAGATTGCTATGACCTGGGCCTTCTTAAACTTCCGTGAAACTTTCCGCTGTTCAAATTATCTCTGATAGATGATGGATAAGAATGGTGCTATATTTGTAGCATAGTCAACATAAAATCTTACTGGGATACTGGGTGGGCCAGATGCCTTTCTGGCGTCTAAGGATCTTCACTGTTTAACAATCCCAGATAAACTAAACACTATGTCGGCCATCCTTGAGTTTGTTCGATATTTGAAAGTGGGAATAGTGCTGCAGTCCTCTACTGTAAACGAGTTTTAGAAAGGTAGGCTTAGAATTTCGGCCTTATGTTTATCATTATCCGTTACATTACCCGTACTGTCAGCAAGAGAAGTGAAAGGTGGCTACACTGTGCCACTGCGCCAGAGAGTGCGCCAAGAGTACTATTAAGCCGCCTCCACAGTGCTTGTTATGAGATTGTAGAAGTCAGTGGTTGTTGAGAGTTCGTGGCAGTCAGTGCTAGTAGAGAGCACAGTGTGTGTTAAGAGCTCGTGATTGTCGTGAAGTCGGAGTGAGATGTGGTAGTAAAGAGTGTTGCTCCTTGTTTTATGCAGTTATTTGATGGGAGAGATAGCAGATGTTATTGTAATGACTGCATTTCGTCAATATATATGAAGGTAAAATTTATAATGTTTTTTTTTATTAATTGTCTATCTGAAATAATGTGTCACTACAGGTTCAGTCAACAAAGCATCTGGCTTGTGTTCTTGGATTAGAGTGGAATTCTGGTTTTCTTGCGTAATTATAGTTTTCTAATTTTCTTTTGTCACGTCTGTATAGTTGGTATTTAAAAATTCTTGTCTTGTTGGAAAAGAACCGTGCCAGATGCATACGTTGAGTCACACTCCCACATACAGAACAGTTACATTTGTGCTTGGATTTTGTAGGTTTTTTAGTTGCTGGGGACTTAATTAATTAACTGTGTTTACGAAAATTTTCTTACATTGTTTGTTGCAGTCAGATAGCGTAATAATACTAGTCAGGGCCAACCGATTACGAGACACTGCGTAATCGGACATACAGCTACAAAAAAAAATATTTTCAATCTTATATTTAATAAAGCCCCCATGCACGTGGCGACCGCTGCTTCGGATCGTCCCTTGGATTCTTCTGATTGTGAAAATTGTAGACTGTAGTATTGTTGTAGTAATTTGTAGTTAGTAATTGTAGTCTATTTTGCATGTGTAGATTTGGTAATTGTCATTCTTCTAATGGTATTTTTTCTCAGAATTAAATTTGTTGTCTTGTCAACGGGTTTGACAATTTAGTGCAATTATTTCAATTGTTCGATTGATCGTGTTTGAGGGAGTCATTGCATTTGAATGGTATTGTTGAGATAAAGAGTCACCGTGTGTAATTTTCGTACAGTGACGAATTCTTTGTATGTTTTGCAAATGATTACGCGATCTATGAAAAAGGCAAAAATGATGGATAGTGAGAATGACGAAATTGTTGACATGGCGAACTCGCCAACAGAGGAAAACAGCATGATGGATAATGAAGTGGAAAACAATTTAATAAGTCGGGAAGACAGTCCGGAACCAGTTCAAGGTTTTTCTCAATCAGAAAATTTACAGAATACGAGATTAATGACAGAAGATTCTGGAATAGTATCGAACACAGATAGCCTTATGGCTATGCAGAAGGAAGTTAGTTTTGTGGGAAATGTTAGGGGCAAAAAGAATTCTGAACAATTTAATATGGAGCAGTTGATGAGTGCTATATTAAATTTAGGAGCACGTATGGAAACACGGTTAGACTCACAGGGATCACAAATGGGAACAATGGTAACACGAATGGAAACAATGGAAACACAGATGGGAACTTTGCGATCTGAAATTAAAACTGATATGGGAACAATGGAAACACGGTTAGGATCTGAATTTAAAACAGAGATGGGAACTTTGGAAACACGGATAGATTCACGAATAGGGACATGTTTCAAAAATATGAAAGATGAATTAAAGAAAGAAATCAGGGAAGAAGTACAACCGATTCTGAATTCTCACAATAATAGATTAATTGCAGTAGAAATCAGACAAAGGGAACAGGATAGAGAACAGGAAGAAAGAGATCGCGTGATAGTACAAAAATTTTCAGAGTTAAATTTACAACGTGCAAACGATAAGGAAGAAATATTTGAGAGAATCGAAGGATCCGTACCAAATGACAGATTAAATAACCTAACACAACAATATGAACAGCTAGCTACCAAATGTGACAATACTGAAACCCGAGTCGCGACACTTACGGAAGACGTAAATAAACAGAAAGAACAATTTGGTGACTTATCGGAAAGAGTGGAGGAAATTTCAGATAAACTGACAAATCTTAGTTTACATGGGGACAGAGATTCGGATGATACAGCTCCATTACCATTTGCAGAAACCGAAGAGTATCAGAACATAAATAAGCATGTTGAAAATCAGGGAAAATTTAATGAACGCGTGAAAAGGGAATTTGAGGCATTACGAAAGCAAGTCAAGCAGATCGAAGGCGAAATTGTAGGAAAAGATAGCAGAAGAAATTTAGAATCACAGGTAGCAGAAGGGTTTGAAGAAAATAATTTGTTTCATTTACGGGATGCAACAAGAGAGCGCCAGGCGCGCGAACTTTACAATAATCGACATTCGGACCGGGACAGACGCGGTAGGTCTTTGTCGCCACGAGGCTAAAACTTTGATTATAAACACTTTTTGACTGTCCGGAAATTTAAGATCTTCCGCAATTCTAAGAATGACATACATCCATGTGCATGGCTAGATCAATTTATGTACGCACTTCCACCAAATTGGCCACTAAGTCACAAACTAGAATTCATGTGTGGATATTTAGAAAACGAACCGGCGACGCGGATGCGCGCACTCATTAGAGATTGCAATAATTTAAATGATTTTTATCATGCATTTCTATCGGCATATTGGTCCGAAAACACGCAAGACAGAGTCAAACACAGTCTTATTATGCAGCGTAATTTCAAACAGTCTGAGTTCCGCACGCCGGCAGAGTACTTTGAAGACATGATTCGAAAGAATCAGTTCCTGTCCAACCCTTATAGCCCGACTGAATTAATTCGCATTTGCTTAACTAAGTTGCCGCAATCCATAAGACAAATTGCTTTAGCTGGAAGATGTAAAGACGACATTGAGACTTTTAAGACTTTGTTGCAAGAACTTGAGTATGACAACGATGACGGGACCTCTTGTAACTTTTTCAGTAACAGTAATTACAATAGATTTTCAGAGAAAAGTGATAGTGGTCGGAACGGACGTTATAGCGGTAATTTTGAGAATGACAGACGTAACAGACACGACAATAGATACCAGCCCTATGACAATAACAGACGTTCTAACAGAAATTACACAGACAACTATAACAACGGTAATTCGTATCGGAATGATCAATCATACGGAAACAGTAATCGGTATTATCAAGACAGAAATTATTCAAACAGTAATAGAAATTCTTACTACAGAAACAATCAGGGTAGTAGATACAACAATAATTTCAGAAGTGACAGTCGAAATTACACAAGGAGTAGTTATGCAGACAGACAGGAAAACAGAAATTTTAATAACAGACACAGCCAAGAATTTGCATCTGACAGACAGGAGGGACCTAATTGGCATCCTCCACGTGACAGAACTTCTGAGAGACAAGTGCAAATCGTTGAAATTGATCCGCGAAATGACGCGAATAATCAAAGACGTGACGCAAACAATCGACAATGACTTGTGGCTTCGGCTTCTGGCAGCAATATAGACGGTTCAGAAAGTAATGACACTACGACTTTACACTACGTACGCCTGGAAGACATGAGAGACATTTTGTTAGACGAAAAGGAAAATAATGTAGACGCATTTTTACATCCTGTTATTGAAGTATGTATGGGTAAGAATACGTTCACTGCAGTATTAGATTCTGGGAGCCCATTGAATGTCATTAGTGAATCAGTTTTTCGTATATGTGTAAGAACTATTGCTTGTCCTGTGTTACCTATTTCTAAAACTACAATTCGAGGTGCGATTTCTGGAAAAAGTGTGGAGGTCAAACAACAGACCAATTTAAATTTCATTTGTCAAGGATACGAATTTTCTGCTAATTTTATTATTGTTCCATTACTCAGTACACAAATTATATTAGGTATGTAAGTTATACTTTGTGATTTATCTGCTTGCGCCTTCATGTTTACTTATTAGGATGACATATGAAGATTTATTTGCTTATGCTGATATGATGCTAATGACATGTTTACTGCTATGCGTATGGATTGCATATTTACACATTTCTGTTTTGTTGCCATAACTGCTCTTTAATTTGGTGTAAAGAAATGCTGATATACTGTGTATAAACATAGAGTTTAGGTCACACTATTGGATTAATTATAGATTGTTCGCTTGGCAGAGCCTCGTTGTAAGAATTGTGCTGCATCCACTTGTTGACATTCTGTTCTCTACTGGTATATTTACTCGTTATCGCTTGTTTTGCTTACGCTCAGTGCCTTATATTTTTAAGATAAGAAAATTAACTGCTATAATTCGACGAACGACATTAGTACAAGAGAGTCATAGAAGTCACATGAGCTGAGGTTTTATGGAAGCTGTATACATTTATGCTAATAGGAAGGAAGCTAACGACATGACATACCAATACTAGGTTTAGACCATTAATAGTTATTACACTGCATTTTCGTGAGCAATTGAAATAGGAAGTGACACTTGACACAAGAAATACTCCACATGTTTGCTTCTGCTATGATTCCTGAAGTGGTGTACACACTGTGAAATATTATGATCATTCACACTCCGTAATCGTACTTAATTACTGAGAGTTATTCGAACTAAGTCTGTTAGAGGTCAGGTATGCATTTCTTTTATTTAATGATGGACAAGGAACCAAAATGTATCTTATAATTTATAATGAGTAGAAAATTTGGGTCAGATGGATTACACAGAGGTTGTGTGTGGACACTGTGTCTTCGGATTGTATGGGATGCTGAATTGAAGTTGCATTAGGATTTTATCTGTACTTGTTCGAGAAGACTGACTAGAGGAAAGAGTTGTTATGGAAGTGAAATGATATTGGTGCTGAGGTTTATATTTATCGACGTATTATTGAGGTATTGAGAGTATATGAAGTTTATGATTATTGGAGTTTTTGTGGACAAGAGGTAAGGTGAATGATATTGATGATAAGAGTTATATGTATCGACGTATTGAAGAAGTATTAGTGACGTATTGAGATTAAGTTGATGATTATTGGAGTTTTGGTATATAAGAGGTAAAGTAAGTGAGGAGCATATTTTTTTTTGTTGGTCTTATGGAACAAGGAGGATGAAGATAGCAGACTAGAACACTAAAATAGAAGGAAGATAGTCTATACACACACTTTGTTAAATCACTAAGCAGTATGTACTTTTTTTTGAAGAGAGGAAGTAATTGCATATCGTGGCTCACTGACAGTTGTTCAACAACAGTACATTTTGATCTGGCTTGGCAAACATTGGTCTTGACATGATGACTATGACGTTGACTAATTATTATTGACTGTTATACATTGCTGCCAGTACTACTTGATACACATGATGAACATCAGATTTTGACAGAATTACATTTACACAATTAACACTATTCAATTACACAGTAGTACTTAATGTGGATGAAGGATGAGTGAGTGTGTTCTGTGTGTTTTCCTTTACTAATCCTACCCACCTATCTCCTAAGTATTATTTTATTTGTTGGTAGTGGCTTGCACTGACACCCATAAATATTATAGGTTTACTGGTATTCGTGTATTGTAATAGTTAATAGGACAATTACCTGATATCATTTGTGTGTTTGTTATGATTTGTATGTTACTGTAAAAGCACTGTATGTGTATTCAAACTATTGTTCATGCCTGAACTGTCTGATTAGTGAAGATAAATATTCTGAACTGTTACCTGCACTTTTCAACATGATGTGTGACATTTGGTCGTGTTTAATTTCTGCTGATGAACTGTGTGATCAGTGATTGTAAAAAAAAAAAAAAAAAAAAAAAAAAAAAAAAAAAAAAAAAAAAAAAAAAAAATTATGGACTGTTACCTGTACCTTTTCTACATGATTGGTGCCACTAGGACATGTTTAATTTCTGCTCATAAACTCTGATGAACAGTGTGATCAGTGCTAGTGAATTTTGTGGAACTGCTTCTGCTGAGAGATGTGACTTTTTGCTGTCTGCACCTACTCAGTATTGCTGGGTGCCACTGATGGACTGCTTCTACTGAAATAATGTCACTTGTTGCTGTCTGCACCTGCTCAACATTGCTGGGTGCAACTGATGGACTACTCCTACTGAAATGGTGTCACTTGTTGGTGTCTGCACCTGCACTCAACATTGCTGGGTGCAACTGATGAACTGTTTTTACTGAAATGAAGTCAATTGTTGCTGTCTGCACCTACTCAACATTGCTGGGTGCCACTGATGGACTGCTTTTACTGAAAAGATGTCCCCTGTTGCTGTGTGCACCTGATCAACATTGCTGATGCCACTGATGGACTGCTTCTACTGAAATGGTGTCACTTGTTGCTGTCTGCACCAACTCAACATTGCTGGGTGCCACTGATGAACTGCTTCTACTGAATTAATGTGACTTGTTGCTGTGTGTACCTCTGCAACTTTACTGGGTGCCACAGATGGAACTGCTTCTACTGAAATGATGTCACTTGTTGCTGTCTGCACCTGCTCAACATTGCTGGGTGCAACTGATGAACTGTTTCTACAGAAATGAAGTCACTTTTTGCTGTTTGCACCTACTCAATATTGCTGGGTGCCACTGATGTACTGCTTTTACTGAAAAGATGTCCCCTGTTGCTGTGTGCACCTGATCAACATTGCTGATGCCACTGATGGACTGCTTCTACTGAAATGGTGTCACTTGTTGCTGTCTGCACCAACTCAACATTGCTGGGTGCCACTGATGAACTGCTTCTACTGAATTAATGTGACTTGTTGCTGTGTGTACCTCTGCAACTTTACTGGGTGCCACAGATGGAACTGCTTCTACTGAAATGATGTCACTTGTTGCTGGGTGTACCTGCTAAACTTTACTGGGTGCAACTGATGGACTGCTTTTACTGAAAAGATGTTACCTGTTAGTATCTTTTTTTTTTGTATAAACTAATCATTGAAAGCATTTTATGTGAACATTTGTATAAACTGATTTTTTTGTATATTGTGTAAACTATTATGTAAAGTCACATGTATGAAAAGAAGTTGTATTGCTTACTGTATTTCATATATTAGATTAGTAAAAGGTCAGTGCAAAGCCAAAATTTTTAACTAATTATGTGATGTTTAGGTATTAATATTATCTTTTATTTTTGTCTGTATTTTTGTGGACGAATTTGGTGGTATTTTCACCACCAATGCTGGCAAAAATACCATCAAATTCTGGCCTGTGGAGGAGGGGCATATGAAAGGTGGCTACACTGTGCCACTGCGCCAGAGAGTGCGCCAAGAGTACTATTAAGCCGCCTCCACAGTGCTTGTTATGAGATTGTAGAAGTCAGTGGTTGTTGAGAGTTCGTGGCAGTCAGTGCTAGTAGAGAGCACAGTGTGTGTTAAGAGCTCGTGATTGTCGTGAAGTCGGAGTGAGATGTGGTAGTAAAGAGTGTTGCTCCTTGTTTTATGCAGTTATTTGATGGGAGAGATAGCAGATGTTATTGTAATGAGTGCATTTCGTCAATATATATGAAGGTAAAATTTATAATGTTTTTTTTTATTAATTGTCTATCTGAAATAATGTGTCACTACAGGTTCAGTCAACAAAGCATCTGGCTTGTGTTCTTGGATTAGAGTGGAATTCTGGTTTTCTTGCGTAATTATAGTTTTCTAATTTTCTTTTGTCACGTCTGTATAGTTGGTATTTAAAAATTCTTGTCTTGTTGGAAAAGAACCGTGCCAGATGCATACGTTGAGTCACACTCCCACATACAGAACAGTTACATTTGTGCTTGGATTTTGTAGGTTTTTTAGTTGCTGGGGACTTAATTAATTAACTGTGTTTACGAAAATTTTCTTACATTGTTTGTTGCAGTCAGATAGCGTAATAATACTAGTCAGGGCCAACCGATTACGAGACACTGCGTAATCGGACATACAGCTACAGCTACTAAAAATATTTTCAATCGTATATTTAATTAAGCCCCCATGCAGAAGGTATTGAATTATTTGTAGCGTTCATAGATTTTACATACGACTAAAATTTTTTGGGGTTATTTTTAGAATCTGCAGATAAAATATTGCTTTTGAATTCGTTAAAAGAATCTCTTATTGACCTTTTGAGAGCTTCTCTCATTTCCCATAATTTCTGTTTGTCAGCGAAGCAGTGACTACGTTTAAAAAGACTGTGCAAAATTTTCTGCTTTCTCAGCAACTTCCTAATATGTTTGTTGAACCAAGGTGGATCCTTTCCCTCCCCTAAATTTTTTTTTTTTCAACTTCAACTGACATAGAAGCCACAACGACATTGTGGTCAGTAAAACCTTCGTCTAGATTAACTTGCTCAAAAAGATCAGGTCTGTTTGTCACCAAGATATCTAATTTGTTCCCATCTCGAGTTGCTTTCTAACCAATTCCTCAAGGTTGTTAGTTGAGAGCGCGCCTAGAATAACTTCACACGAGTCTTTGCTTCTGCCTCCTGTGATAAACGTGTAATTTTCCCAGTCAATGGACGCCAGATTAAAGACTCCACCTCCCTGAAACGTTCTGCAACGTTTGTCGCGGATGCTGGTGGTCTGTAAAAAGTCCTAATACAATGGTCAGTCCTTGTCTGATCGACAGTTTTATCCAGACTATTTCACAGTCCGACCCACTCTCAATCTCAACTGCGTTTAAAGAGCTTTTAACTGCAACGGACACACCACATCCCATTACATCAGTCCTATCCTTCCTAAACATTGTCCAATCCAAGTACAAAATTCCACTGTCATTTATGTCTGGTTTCAACCAACATTCGGTACCTAATACAATATTGGCATTACTACTGTTTATTTCGGAGAGTAACTCAGGGATCTTGCTACAGACACTTCGACAATTTACTATCATGAGATTTAGCATATTTAACTCCTTTGTGATGACCTGTTTAGTCGAACTAACAATTTTTACAGTTGGCACACCCACATCAGTGTCATGAACTGGTAATTATTCAGGTCAACGGTTTGTTTTCCGTGGGGAGGAACCTAATCTAGAAAAAAAAGAAAAAAACATGTAACGCCACAAGTACTGTGCTCTGTGCTAAACATGTAGCTGCTTCCTGTGTTTAGTACACCCCGATCTATCGAGGGGCATCCTACAACCTTCCACCTCAGAGTGTAGGTCGAGTAATCTACAACCATTTCCGTCACAGAGTCGACGTAGGCTCTGGTTTAGATTCTCCACTCGACTCCAAACCAGATGACCCCAGCCAACCCTGGGTACGATGCCGCAAAACATCAGCTTGTCTTCCACTCCTCGAGAGATGGAGGCCGCCTTCGCCAATTCAGCCAGCCGTCGAAAGGACCCAAGGATTTCCTCGGAACCCCGACAACTGGCATCGTTGGTGTCGACATGGGCAACAAACTGGAGCTAGCAGCACCCCGCACGCTCGGTAGCCGCCGGAAGAGCTTCTTCCACATCCTGGACGAGGCCCCCCGGGAAAGCACACTGAGTGAACGTAGGACTCCTTCCCCGCCCTAGCCGCTATGTTCCTGAGCATTTCCATGACCCGCCTAACATTGGAGCTCCCAATAACTAACAAAACCCTATCCCCACGTGCCTGTCCGGACCCTGCCGAAGGAGCTGCCATTATCCTCCTCCCGCCCCCCCTCCTCAGCATCAGATAGCGCAGTGAATCTATTAGCAAAGTGCGTGAGATTTGGCAGGAGCCTGCGTCCCCCATGCAGTCTTCGCCTTGAGGCTCGAGACCTCGACACAGTCCGGCACCCACACCGAGGTGAGAGTGGGCCGGCCTCCTCAGTCGCACCTGATGTCGGCTCAGTGGCACAGAGCTGTGACATCCCCCTTGCACATCTAGTACAGCAAAGGCTGCCCCAGGCACCCCATCCCCACCGCACCTCAAGGTGGCACACTGGAGCCTGGAGACTGTGGCCAACAAAGCTTCCAGTTGGGTTTGGACTGTGGCCAACTCCTGTATCCATACACAACAGATACAGTCCCTATCCATCTAGCTAATATGTGATTTACTCTAGGAAACTTAAGGAAACCTACTGCCACACAACGTTAACAGCTACACTCTAGTGGGCAGAAAGGACACTCAACAATGAAAAACAATGAAAATGTATGGTAGAAACTAGATCTGGTGCTTATTTTCCTGCTAGGGGCTATCTAGTGAATACTAAAGAAAAAACAGTGACCTACAGTAAACTGCTAGGGGCTAGCTAGTGAATATTAGTAAAGAATTAAACGGTAACCTACGATAAGCTACACCTACCGATTACCCCTCGTATTTATAACGTAAACAAACGTTTACATACACGCGAAAATGACCTGATAAAACTATAAAAACTTCTACCTTCAATGTATCGAGTCTAAATGACACTAATAAACGTAAACACTGAGTATTAAATGAAACAACAAGTTTTCTGTTACCAGTCACCGTTTTAAGATCTCCATGACGCGTTTCAAAGGTTTAAACCTCCATCGTTGGGTGGATTTACATTAGTTAGTGTGACATTTATGTGTGTGTTGTGTTAAGATTTTTTGGAGGAACTTGTGGCACTGTCTAGTAGAGAAACAAGACACTATATCAGAACATGGTTTTTGGTTTCTTCTTAACTTATATCTCATGGTAAACAAAAAATAAGTAAAACAGAGTACCTCAGGTAGTCACAGGTTCCTTTCACTGTCATTAGATTAGATTACTACTTATCCCATAGACCATGAATACGACATTTTGCAATGATGTGGAACGTGCCAGTTTAATAAAAGGTGTCTATACAAGATATTACATTACACAAAATATTACATGACACTTAATATTTTTAATCTTTTTTTGTGGGGCTTGCGGAAATTACCCACTTATTATATCCAAAAATTCATCTAATGAGTAGAAGGAGTTGCCATTAAGAAATTCTTTTAATTTCTTTTTAAATGATATATGGCTATCTGCCAGTCTTTTGAAGCTATTAGGTAAGTGACCAAAGACTTTTGTGGCAGCATAATTTACCACATTCTGAACCAAAGTTAGATTTAACCTTGAGTAGTGAAGATCATCCTTTCTCCTAGTGTTGTAGCCATATACACTGCTATTACTTTTGAATTCGCTTAGACTGTTAATAACAAATTTCATAAGTGAATATATATATTGTGAGGCTACAGTGAAGATCTGTAGCTCTCTAAATAAGTGTCTGCACGATGATCTGGGATGAGCTCCAGCAATTATTCTGATTACACGCTTTTGTACAATGAACACTCTTTTACTCAATGATGAGTTACCCCAGAATATGATGCCATACGAAAGCAGAGAATGAAAATAGGCGTGGTAAGCTAATTTACTGAGATGTATATCGCCAAAATTTGAAATGACCCTAATAGCATAAGTAGCTGAACTCAAACATTTCAGCAGATCTTCAGTGTGTTTTTTCCAGTTCAACCCCTCATCAATGCATACATCCAGAAATTTTGAATATTCTACCTTAGCTACCGATTTATGATCGAAATCTATATGTATTAATGGTGTCATTCCATTTACTGTGTGGAACTGTATGTACTGTGTTTTGTCAAAGTTTAATGACAGCTCATTTGCAGAGAACCACATAACGATTTTCTGAAAAATTATTGAGTGTTATAGGGTATCTACTATGGAGCTGTTATAACATTTTTCAATAGCTGTTTGTTTTATTATTTCAATTTCTTGATCACATTTGTCTTCAGAGATTGGTAGTTGGATAGCCCTATTGATCATGTACCGGAATGCTGCCATTTTATGTGCTATGGGGTGACAAGAGCAGTTGTGGATTGTAGTATGTGTTGTGGTAGGTTTCCAATAAATTTCAAACTAATGTCTGTTATTTTTTATTCTGGTTCAACTGTGAATTTTATGTTTTCATGGGAGTTGTTGAATAACTGGTTCAACTCATTCAACTCACTGATGTCATCTTTAGTGCCTTTGATTAAAATGATGGTATCATCTACATATCTGTAGTAGTAGATAATCTTTTTGAGGAGGTAGTGATTGGAATTAAGGTTTTTGTCTTCTAGGTTACTTATAAATATTTCTGCTGGCAATCCGGAAAGATTTGAGCCCATTGCCAGACCATCTGTCTGTTTGTAGATTTTATTGTTAAATTTAAAATAGTTGTGTGAAGGTCTGAATTCAAACAGGTCGATTGGTTCAGTAATGTGAGTTGAAGGGACTTCTTTGTGTTTATGTAGGTTGGCATTGATTATCTGTAGTGTGGGATCTATTGGCACAGAGGAATAAAGGTTTTGTATGTCAAATGAGGCAAGTGTAGCTCTATCAGGTACTTGTATGTTTTTGACATATTGCGTGAATTCTGTTGTGTTTTTAAGTGTTCTCTCATTATTGAATGTGTATGCTTCTTTGATAATTCTGAAGAGTATTGTATTGAGTTGAAGTATAACCTAGATGACAAAATCCTGAATTCCAGTCACCACCTCCTGGAGTCAAATGCTGCTCAGACTGCTTCACCAACTACTCCAAATGAATGTGATAGAACTTCTTCCAGCAAGAAACTTTGTGACACAAAGAAAAATCTGAAAACTATGAAAGTGACAGTAATGATGTGAATGAAATAATTAACATTTCCTTACTCTCTAATATTTTGAAACATAATGTATTGTGCCAAGTTTGCAAAGAAAGAGGACTGGAATTGAAAATAACTTCACACATTGGTTTGGCATGTAAAATGTTATTGAAGTGTAAGAAATGTGCTGCAGAAGTTTCGTTTTCTACCAGTATTCCTCATAGTAGTAATAGTGGAAAGAAGGTGCATGACATAAATGTTAGGCTAGTGCATGGCTTGAGTTGCACTGGTAAGGGCAGTGCTGCAGGGACTATGTTATGTGGAATTATGAACTTGCCAAAACCACCAATCAAGTTTGGATTTTTAATGAATTGGTGGAATCTTCTGGTGAAGATATTGCTCAAGCAACAATGAAGAAAGCAGTTGAAGAACCTGTGACAGATAATGGGAACTGTAGAGATTTAACTGGTGCATTAGATGGATCATGCCAATGCAGAGGTCATAAATCTCTAAATGGAGTTGTGACAGCTGCCAGTGGAGACAGTTGCAAAGTAGTTGATGTTGTTATTCTCTCAAAACATTGTAGATGTAAGGGCAATACCAAGGACGAACATAGTGAAAGTTGTGAAGCAAATTTTCACGGTACGAGTGGAGTGATGAAAGTAGAGGGAATGAAAGCAATTTTTTCCAGATTACAGGAGTGGTATAATGTACGATACACTAATTATCTAGGAGATGGTGATTCTAAGGGATATAAAGCTGTAGAGCAACTCAAACTTTATGGCAATGAAATTCACATTAAAAAACAGGAGTGCATTGGACGTGTGCAGAAGCACATGGGGGCTCACTTGTGCGAACTAAAGCAGACATTAGGATCCTAGAAGTTTAGTGATGGTAAGACCCTTGGAGGAAGAGGAAGATTGATTGACAGATGAAGCAATTGATGAATTGCAGAGGTATTTTGGGTGTGCAATTAGGCAAAATGCAAGAAGCACTGAGCATATGAGGAGAGCAGTATGGGCATTATTTTTTTATACTGCATCAACAAATGAGCACATACAACATGCACTGTGCCCCATAGGTGATGACTCATGGTGTAAGTACCAATCAGGAAAGGAATATGCCCATAAAACTGTTTTCCAAATGCTGTAATTGATGTAATTAAGCCCATGTTCAGAGATTTATCACAGCCAAGTTTATTGGGAAAGTGTTTACATGGGAAAACAAAAAATCCAAATGAAAGTGTAAATAATTTAATTTGGATTAGGATTCCCAAAAGAGTGCTTGTACAGATATAAACATTGCATTTTGGAGTGTATGATGCAGTGGCAACATACAATGAACGAAACATTATCAAATGTGATGTGCTGAAACGTTTAAGTTTCCAACCAGGATACAACACCATTTCCACAATGTGCCTAATTGATGAAGAATGACCAAAAGGTGCAGGAAGAAGAGACAAAAGCCTACAACATACAGCAAAAGGGAAGAAAAGACCAGTGAAAAGGAAACTAAAACTGGAAAAAGAAGAGGATGCTGATAATCCATCATATGGGTTAGGAATGTATTAAAAAACTTTGGAAGCCATTTCCTGTAAGTTTACAATTTTCATCTTTGAGGAACATTTTCTCAAATACTACTAAAAGTATATTAATGTAATTTATACACAATTTTGTTTACTTCTTTTCCTTCATTTTTAAAACAAATTGAAAAAAAATTGTATAATTCAATAGTTACAGAAGAAAAAGTGCAAAATTTTAGAGAAAAAAATAAGAATCTGTTTAAAATAATTGTAAAACAAAAATCCAATAAATATTTCTTAACTTGGTTTTATAACTTTGTAGAGAAATATTCACTGAACATGTAGTCCAAATTTCAGACCACTATGTTTAATGGTTTCAGAAAAAATGTTCCTTATATTTTCTAAACTTAACGTGGAGGAGATGGATCGTTCCGGCTCCCCTTAAACCTTTGAAACGCGTCGTGGAGATAAATAAAACTGTGACTGGTAACAGAAAACTTGTTTCATTTAGTGTCAATAACAGTCACGGTAAAGCCTAACTAAAAGGTTCGCATTTAAAGTTAATAGTGAGTATTGTACACTGACACATAGCGGTATGGAAGAAAACCTGTAGCTAACAATAAGAGTTCAGAACGTAAAGCACAAATACGCACTCTACTCTATAGGAACCGATGGGCTTACAGTACACGATCACTAAAGCCCACAACAAGCTAAGGAATTTAAGCAGACGGCGAGGTGAGTTTTAGCCTTCTGGTAACTAAACTGTATGTAAGAAGGGCTCAGAAGTTGCATTTAACACTGATTTGCTCAGATATTGTAGTATAACACTAATTTACCATGTATTTTACGTTTGCTTAACTGTTAACGCTCGAAGGTTGCGCTATTCAAACGTATACAACTGAGGTTAGAATTCACTGTCAGTATCACTTTTCCTAATAAAACGTATAAAAACTGCTACCTTCAATGTATCGAGTCTAAATGACACTAATAAACGTAAATACTGAGGATTGTACACTGATTTAATTGATAATCCTGCTTATTTGCCGTCAGTTACGAATGTAAACAAACGTTTGCATACGCGCAAAACTGTCCTAAACAGAAACTTCGCTTTCCCTATTCAGACGCAAATAAAAACTGAAACCTTTAATTTATCACGTCTATCTGACACCAATGCACGTACATACTATAGAATATTAAGCAAAAACAATTAATTACTAGCTAAATTACTTATCTCTTAACACAGCAAGTGAAAAGCGCTCGTAGCCAGCGTCAGGGCTGCCAGAACTCTCCTTATGGGAGAAGAAGAAAGCCCCGGACGCACCTCTAACCCCCCCCCCCCCCGCCTGCCCCCCCCCCCCCCCACACACACACGCACACATAAAAATCACAAGTTTCGATTTCTGAAAACTTCTGAAAAAACTTAGATTGAGAAATCGTTTTTTAGAGAAGGCTGTTCTGAATTTCGGGTATTTAAAACATAACTTCTTATAATCAAAACAAAAAGACCACAATATTTAACATAAACACCAGGTGCTACCGTCTGTCTCCGTAGCAGTCTCACTTCGCTACCTATTTCTGCTCGATTTAGCGACCCAAGTCGGTAGTCCTCGTGACTACAAGATAATGTTATTAACTACTGCCAGTCGCAACGTTCAGTCAGTAGCACTGCAGCTGCTCGGTGAACGTGTGTCCAGTATTAATTAATGAAATATTTGGCGATGATTGATAGTGAAGACATTTCATCACATCACGTTGGTCGCTCAGTCATATCCACTGTGCCGGAGCAGCGGCAAATTATAATTACATTGCGATGTAATACACGTGCACTATTTTAAATCTCCGGTGTGGACTTGTTCCATCGCATTCAAAATAAATTCCAGGGGAGGCGCCGGACTAAATGAAGCTCTGTACAAATTTTCATTGTTGAATCATATTTGAGGAGGAACAAAAGCAGTGTTTGTTACGTTGCATGCAATAACACCGGAATATTTATCCTGGCCGCAGGAAGCCAACTACGAAAAGAAAATTTAAAAAATAATCTTTATTAGATGTTGAATAGTAAAACAGTAAAAAATGGGGATATTGGTGTTCTCTTATCAAATAAACATTAAATTCTAGAATCCTTTCACACTCCATACAAATTTTCGTGTCTCATGTTTGGCATCTAGTCAATACGTGTTACCATAATTAAATCGCTATAATATTGAATGCGCGAGTTATTAAGGTCAAAGAGCAAAAAATTAGAAGTTATATGCGTTTAATTTCGCGAAAAATATCGTATACAGGCGATTTAGGGAGCGAAGCAGATTATTCCACCAAAACGAAAATAAGCCCATAACGCCAGCAATTCAGTTCCCCTTAATACACAGTTACTTCTTAGTTTAATGGCATGCAAAACAGCACGAAACCCCACAGC
The DNA here is from genome assembly GCF_023864345.2 of Schistocerca serialis cubense. Taxonomy (NCBI): domain Eukaryota; kingdom Metazoa; phylum Arthropoda; class Insecta; order Orthoptera; family Acrididae; genus Schistocerca; species Schistocerca serialis. The sequence goes on along the minus strand of NC_064639.1, from coordinate 662,232,833 downwards.
TTCAACTCAGTATAAACAAAACACAAACCAATAACCAACCTCCCATATTATAGCGCTCGACTAAGTACCCACTGATCTCACTCAATACGCAGTGTCGGAATGGTATGACACCGTACAACGTGATTTTGTCATAGTTGCATTCACTCTAAAAATTAAATGAATATCGCTTATTTGTAGCTATTTAGACAATATTGAAACTCTGGTTTCTACTACCTAGAACCCGTAGAAATTCAAAAGCTTGCCAGAAAATTGTGGTTCGGCTTCCCATACAGGCTGATAACTTTGCATGGTAAATGGTTTAGGTAATAGATAACTTTCTTCTCTTTCAGTTAATATACATAAAAAATCACAGCATCAGCGAACACAACAGCAAACAAAACACCCAAAAAACCAATAACACGTACATCTAAACTCGCAACTTTTAGCAGCAGTGTTGGAAATAAATTGCTTCTTTGTCGAATGCATGAAAGAATTAGAAACGGACGCAATGTGCTACAAGATGCAGTGTACTACAATGATGACTCTGCATTGTTGTACTTAAGTTTGGAGAAATGACAACAACTTGTCGAATGTCAGTGAAATCATTGCTTACTATCTTTCACATCTACGAAACTGTAAATCGTAATCATAAATCTCTCTTTAGTTCCCTAAGGGAGAAATAAAAACTTATCAGGCATTGCAAGGGCTGGCAGCTTCAAGTAGTAATGTTCAACACGCCACATCAGTATGGGCTTCATTTGTATCCATATCTTGCAAGCATATGAATAAAACTAGGTATGCGTTACTTAAACTAAAGTATCAGAGTTGGCATTAATAGTATGGTTATCCAAGAAAATACTTCCCCAATTTCCCCACTGCCGAAATTGTTTTCCGCAAAATATTTCCCCACAGTTTTCATTTCCCCAAACTTTCCTCAAAAAAAAAATATTTTTCCTCGAAATTGCGAAAAAAACCATCTGGAGACACTGCACAGACTGTATGTACTAAGAGAAATATGACAGCCAACAATCGCTACCGTTTCGCTCACGCTCCACACTGCACTGGTAGTGACCATGGTATGAAATGGCGGGAGTTTTTAAATGAATGTTACATGCCATGGATTTTAATACCTTGTCAAAGTGTACAAATTAAACTTTAATAATTTCGTGTGGAAAGTCCCACTAGCTTAGCCCGTGTTACCGACAATGTATTATTGTTTATTATAATTTCTTAAACTTAATAATTATACCGGCAGCGTTATTTTTATTACGTAACCTGCATGTATGTACCATAATTCCATTTTTTTATAGTTGAGACCCAACGTTTATTCTGAAGCCAAAATCCTAAAACTATAGTACATGTTTATTTGGCTCATTTTTGGTGCCATCTATGACTCTTGCCTTGAACTGCCAGATTTCCCGGTTTTCTTGGACAGTGCCGGTTTTGGAATAAATATTTCAACGTCCTGAAAATTATTTCGGTACATCAGTTTGTCCCGGATTTCTACCGTCGAAGGACTATTTTAAAGCTATCAATTTTCCCCCAAATTTTTGCGCAATATTGTGTTTTAACTGTTACACTCACAAAGCTATATATGGTAGGTATTATCGCGTGGGATCCATTAACGATTGTTATCGCATGTAACGTTTATTTGTTTGTTTAAACGTAACAGTCATCATCATCATCTTCATCATCATCATTTAAGACTGATTATGCCTTTCAGCGTTCAGTCTGGAGCATAGTCCCCTTATAAAATTCCTCCATGATCCCCTATTCAGTGCCTCTTCTGATGTTAAGCCTGTTACTTCAAAATCAATCTTAACCGAATCCAGGTACCTTCTCCTTGGTCTACCCCGACTCCTCCTACCCTCTACTGCTGAAGCCATGAGTCTCTTGGGTAACCTTGCTTCTCCCATGCGTGTAACATGACCCCATCATCTAAGCCTGTTCGCCCTGACTGCTACATCTATAGAGTTCATCCCCAGTTTTTCTTTGATTTCCTCATTGTGCACACCCTCCTGCCATTGTTCCCATCTACTAGTACCTGCAATCATCCTAGTTACTTTCATATCCGTAACCTCAACCTTATTGATAAGGTAACCTGAATCCACCCAGCTTTCGCTCCCAAACAACAAAGTTGTTCGAAAGATTGAACGGTGCACAGATAACTTAGTCTAGGTACTGACTTCCTTCTTGCAGAAGAGAGTAGATCGTAGCTGAGCGCTCACTGCATTAGCTTTGCTACACCTCGCTTCCAGTGCCACACAATAAATTTAAAAGCAAAATTTGGAGTTGTTGTGACAATTTGATGACAAAGAAGTTGTGTGCAAGGTATGTGATGACAAACTAAAATTTTCAGGCAATACGACGAATCTTCGTGGTCATTTAGTAAACGTGGCCCGCGGCTGCAATGGCAAGTTACTGAACCACCTAGCAAGAGGTCCAGAGATAATAACATTACTGGTTATTTAGGAATAAATGCCGGAATGCCTGACAATAGGTGTCTGGGGAAAGTGGGTCTTCCATCGCAATTAAAAGGTGATGCAAAACACAGCCCTTCCACCAAATCGAGTGGTGATGGTGATGACATGCCAGTTTAACTTCCAACAGAAAAATAGTTGCCACTACATCGCTAAGCATTGTCATTCGTGGTTTTGATAAAACAAGGCAGCGAAATGTTAATGGCTTCATAAAAACATGAAATCATACCAACACGGGATGGAGAAAAATCAAGGAAAATAACTGAAGCTATGTGAATTTTATGATCATGGATAACAAACCGTTTCCTACTGTAGAGGAAAAAAGTTTCTATATTTAATGAAACAAGTGCGTCCATTGCACAAGGTGCAAAGTCGGAAAAGAACAAAAACCGGGACTGACTAAGTATGAGGCAATAAGTGATGTTTTTAAAAGAAAACTATTGCATTACCTATGATATTTGGGCATAAATGATGAAAAATAAATCATCTGTGAGCCTTGCTGTTCACTTTATCTTCAGCGGAATATTAGGTTTTTTCAGCTGACAGAACACTACACGTGGCTGTGTATCACTGATAAACTGCCATACGTTTTCTCAGGGTGGAATATTTCAATAGAAAAAGTTTCAGCTATCATCGCAGATAATGAAAGGCCAGTTGGAACATGTTTGGCGAAAAAACGATTATCCCTTGTTTTACTCATACCATTAACCTAGGCGTAAGTAAATCCATCAGTGATGCAAAATACTGTATTGGATTTGGTCTGGGATATTTTCAGGTACTGTATACTACAGGCAGCGTCACTGCGAGTGACAAGTTACGGAAAAGGCAGGTATAGACGGGACTGAAATACGGACAAATTAAAAAGAAAATGTACTTGATATTCGTATACGATGAAATTCTTGCTTGCGTATGTTAGAACGATTCCTGGAGTTCATGTCCATTGTGGCAGCAGCACCTGGAACTAAATCTGAGGCTCCGCCCCCCAACGATTTCTAGCAGCGAGATAGAGTGTGTCAGAAATGCAAGAATTACTACGACCATTTGAAAAATCAGCAGAATAACTTAAAAAAAAATGAAGCACCAACTGGCATGGAAAGAAGGTTCCATAACATTCCGGCAATTTCAGCAACTCCTGAACCAAGAATTAAATTCACGCATGTCAAAGATTCCGTCGCAAAATGAAAGGTACTTAGTCACTTTAATAAATATAGTACAATCAAGAACTATACATCCGATGAGGCTGATAAAAAAGACTGATAGTTTGACATCCGGAAATACCACAAACAGTTGCCACACAAAAACATGAAAAATAAACATCAACATACGCTGGTAACACTAGTGAAAATGAGTTTCAGATGTACTTGTCGTCCCCTGTTACACCAATAAAAAGAGACCCTACATAATATTGGGAGGACGGACTTTCAAAAACTGCAAACGTATAAAACGTATACCTTCCCACCATCGCCACATATCTGTGCCAAGCGAACGCTTGTTCTCAGAGGACGGGACAATCATCAGCCAAAAAAAAAGCCAGGCTTCTAGGGACTAGATCATCTACGCTTCTTTTCCTAAATTTGGTATTAAAACTGATAAATACAAATAAACAAATTGTTTCAGTAATAAAGATGAATTTTATTTACAAAATCCATTTTATGTAGTTACGTAATCTGACTTTAGTGAACATAGTTAACTAGCGAACCCGGTGATGATTCACAACTGCTAAATACACTGGCAGGAAAAAAATCGCAACACCAAAAGATAATTAATATAGAATAACATTTGTTTAGGCAACATATGTAAGTGATTAATATTGGGAAATAACAGGTTAATGTAAGTACCAGAAAAGACATCGCAAATGTGAATTGTTGGTACATTAATAATCGGTGTAACCTCCAGAACGTTGAATACAAGCATACAAACGTGCATGCCTTTTGTTATACAGATATCGGATGTCAGTTTGTTGAATGGATTTCCATGCCTGTTGCACTTGGTCGATCAATACAAGCATGGTTAATGCTGTCTGTGGATGACGCTGGAGTTGTCGTCCAAAGATGTTCCATATGTGCTAGAATGGAGACAGTTCCGACGATCGAGCAGGCCAAGGCAATATGTTGACACTCTGTAGAGTATGTTGGGTTACAACAGTGGTATATGGACGAGCGTTATCCTTTTGGAAAACACCCCGAGGAATGCTGTCATGAACGGCAGTACAACGGGTCGAATCACAAGATTGACGTACGATTTTTCATTCAGTGAGCTTGGGATAACCACGACAGTGCTCCTGCTGTCATACGAAATCGTACCCGAAACCATAATTCCAGGAGCAGATCAAGTGTGTTTAGCACGTAGACAGGTAGAGTGCAGGTCCTCAACTGGTCTCCTTCTAATCAACACACGGCCATCACTGGCACCGAGGCAGAACCAGCTTCCATCAGAAAACAAACAAACCGCCGCTCTGCCTTCCAATGAACTCTCCCGTGACACCACTGAAGTCGCAAATCGTGGTGGTTTGGATCAATGCAATGTACACTACAGGGCGTCCTGCTCGGATTTGTCTTTGAAGTAACCGATTTGTAAAAATTCGTTGCTGGACAGTGGTGCCAACAACTGCTCAAACTGCAGCTGCTGGTGCAGTACGATGTGCCAGAGCCATAATGGCCGGCCAGAGCCCAGTAATCTTGTGACCGTACATTCTGGTGACCACCGCTGTCAGCAGTCATGTATAGTGGCTACATTGCTGGCAAGTCTTTCTGCACTATCACAGAAGGGACATCCAGCTTCATTTAGCCCTATTACACGGCCTCGTTCAAACTCGATGAGTTGCCGGCCGCGGTGGTCTAGCGGTTCTGGCGCTGCAGTCCGGAACCGCGGGACTGCTACGGTCGCAGGTTCGAATCCTGCCTCGGGCATGGGTGTGTGTGATGTCCTTAGGTTAGTTAGGTTTAAGTAGTTCTAAGTTCTAGGGGACTTATGACCTAAGATGTTGAGTCCCATAGTGCTCAGAGCCATTTGAACCAAACTCGATGAGTTGTTGACAATGGCATCTTTGTCACCTTAAAGGCATTCTTGGCTAACATCAACTCACAACGCCCAGTCTTAAAGGATCACGACCGTTGCAGCGTGTATTTAAAGCAAACTTGAGTTGCGCCGTCCTACTAGCGTCACTCTCATGCGACTGCGGCGAAATTTGAGTAGACATCGTCTGTTGGGATCATTAATGTAGGGGGTATAGAAGAGCCCTGTCCAAGTGCCGGATCTACGAAGACAGTAGCTTCAATGGCAGTATTTCTCGTAGTTTTAGTTTGTGGATGGGTAAGATTGCGAAGTTTCCAATGATTCAGCCGGCCGTTGTGCCCGAGCGGTTCTAGGCGCTTCAGTCCGGAACCACGCTGCTGCTACGGTCGCAGGTTCGAATCCCGCCTTGGGCATGGATGTGTGTGATGTCCTTAGGTTGGTTAGGTTTAAGTAGTTCTGTGTCTAGGGGACTGATGACCTCAGATGTAAAGTCCCATAGTGGTCAGAGCCATTTGAACTATTTTCCAATGATTCATATTCATAGGAGTGCTCTAATCATGAGTCGATAAGCCATAAACACTACATCCTCTTTCTTCTTAAAACTGACTGCGACGGAGAAAACAAAACAGCACAATGTTGTCTGTACAGATTTTGTTTAAAATTGTGTATAAGGAGAAAGAATATATGTGGAAAATACAGTTTGTTCTATGCTTTAAATGCTCCGATATCCAACTTAAAACTGCCATGAGAAAGAAACTGAAACCGCACATTTTCACGGCAGTCATTTTTAACAAGAAACCTGTATATTGTTGTTCGAAAAATACGTGGCCTATCTTTGTCTGATTGTTAGTACCATAGCATGTAATACTCCCTTTGGCTGAAAAATTCGAGGACTTTTTTTTTAAAAAATTTTGTGTTTGCAATACCAAGAACGAACACGTTTCTTTTTTTTTGTTAACTGTTATGTGTGCGTCCTTGGATGAACTTCGCCATGTTTCCATGCAAACTCATTAGTTGGCAGGGCTGCGCTTAGCAACACACTGTTCGGGTTCTAGGCACATTAGTTACGGTGACACAACGGTTGCTGATTGTGAGCAACGAGTGAACATTGAGTTCTGCGCTAAGCTCGGAAAAACTCCTAGTGAAACGTAGACGATGATTAAGCAGTTATCACAGACGAAGCGTCAAAGTGATGACTGGCAGAGTCCCGGATCACCAGCCTTGAAGAAAATGAAGCTACAAGTTCGAGAACAATCACAATGTTGATCGCGTTCTTTGATTGTAAAGAACTAGTCCAACATGAATATGCTCTTCCAAATCAATCAGCGAACCAAACTCTTTACATCGAAGTCTTGAAACATTTGCGACAAACAATTCGACGTCGCCGCACTGGTTTGTGGTATTCTCAGGACTGGTTCTAGTGTGTAGTCAATTTAGCCATTGGCAACACATAGTGACAATCTACACATAATTGAATAAACAAATACAGAAATGCATATTTACAAGAATAAAAAGTTTAACTGTTACAGGTTTGTACATAATGTTTTAAAAATTGAATTGAATTGAATCGGAAAATAATTACGAGGGCAGTTCAATAAGTAATGCAACACATTTTTTTTCTCGGCCAATTTTGGTTGAAAAAACCGGAAATTTCTTGTGGAATATTTTCAAACATTTCCGCTTCGTCTCGTATAGTTTCATTGACTTCCGACAGGTGGCAGCGCTGTACGGAGCTGTTGAAATGGCGTCTGTAACGGATGTGCGTTGCAAACAACGGGCAGTGATCGAGTTTCTTTTGGCGGAAAACCAGGGCATCTCAGATATTCATAGGCGCTTGCAGAATGTCTACGGTGATCTGGCAGTGGACAAAAGCACGGTGAGTCGTTGGGCAAAGCGTGTGTCATCATCGCCGCAAGGTCAAGCAAAACTGTCTGATCTCCCGCGTGCGGGCCGGCCATGCACAGCTGTGACTCCTACAATGACGGAGCGTGCGAACACACTCGTTCGAGATGATCGACGGATCGCCATCAAACAACTCAGTGCTCAACTTGACATCTCTGTTGGTAGTGCTGTCACAATTGTTCACCAGTTGGGATATTCAAAGGTTTGTTCCCGCTGGTTTCCTCGTTGTCTAACCGAACACCATAAAGAGCAAAGGAGAACCATCTGTGCGGAATTGCTTGCTCGTCACGTGGCTGAGGGTGACAATTTCTTGTCAAAGATTGTTACAGGCGATGAAACATGGGTTCATTACTTCGAACCTGAAGCAAAACGGCAATCAATGGAGTGGCGCCACACCCACTCCCCTACCAAGAAAAAGTTTAAAGCCATACCCTCAGCCGGTAAAGTCATGGTTACAGTCTTCTGGGATGCTGAAGGGGTTATTCTGTTCGATGTCCTTCCCCATGGTCAAACGATCAACTCTGAAGTGTATTGTGCTACTCTTCAGAAATTGAAGAAACGACTTCAGCGTGTTCGTAGGCACAAAAATCTGAACGAACTTCTCCTTCTTCATGACAACGCAAGCCTCATGCACCCTACAGCCCCGATCTCGCACCGTCGGATTTCCATATGTTTGGCCCAATGAAGGACGCAATCCGTGGGAGGCACTACGCGGATGATGAAGAAGTTATTGATGCAGTACGACGTTGGCTACGACATCGACCAGTGGAATGGTACCGTGCAGGCATACAGGCCCTCATTTCAAGGTGGCGTAAGGCCGTAGCATTGAATGGAGATTACGTTGAAAAATAGTGTTGTGTAGCTAAAAGATTGGGGAATAACCTGGTGTATTTCAATGCTGAATAAAACAACCCCTGTTTCAGAAAAAAAATGTGTTGCATTACTTATTGAACTGCCCTCGTAAAAGTGTCTTGGCGTACAATTCACACCAATTCTGAAATATTTTCATCAGCAAGACATATTTATAATTTACATACACCATTAAAACCTACAGATTGTGACCAGTACTCTTGATGAAGTTAACTATTACTTTATATAGACGAACGTCTGTAGTACATAAAAGAGAAGAAGCTGATTGAGGGAGATGGTAGCCCATACTCAGCAATGTCTTCAGAAAGACCAACCGTTCACGGCCAAATTTGGGGCACATAAATAAGATGTGGTTGACATCAGCTTCCGACTCAGGATCACACTCACATGCTGGTGAACTGTAAACGTTGATTCGATGTAGATGTTGTGGGAAAGACGCATGATTGAAGCGGAGTCTTACGATGGTAGAAATCGTGGATCGGTCCAGATGGGTCCCCATGAACCACGGCTGTGAAGGAATCCGAGGTTGTGGCACTGCTTAGTAGCCGCCTTTTGTCTGTTGAGAAACGTTCCACATTTCCTGCCATTGTTGTCTTGCGTGATCCTTGACTTCACGTAAGTAGTCTGTATAAGGAAGGTGCAGATCCAGGACGGTGCCTAAGGTTGCCTCTTGTTTGGCTAATGCATCAACTTCATCATTATAGAGGATACCAGAGTGGGAAGGTACCCACAACGAATGGATCGTCCGGCCCGTGCGTGTGCTGCGAATATATTCAGATATCACATCCAAGATATAACTGTTGGTTGTTTTGTTCCATCGACTGTACTGAATGTTTTTAAGAACGCTTTGCGAGTCAGATGGTATCAATATCGTGGGGAAGGAAGTGATAGAGACAAACTAAAGTGCTTCCACAACTGACACTGTCTCCGCCGTAAAAATAGAAGTGCTCGTAGGTAGTTTGAAGGTTTTGCGGATCTGGATCTGAGGGCAGAAAAAAGCGCATCCTGTACACTCTTCTTGCGGAATTTTGGAGCCAACGGTATAGACACAGAGAAAACCCGGCCATTGTGCTTGAACGAGACGATTGAAGCCAACGTTGACATTAGTACTGTCCAGCCAGGTCGTACTTAAACAATGGACTGGGATCTTGGAGCAGAGCGTTTGAAGATCATATTCAAAAACAGGTAGATGCGCTGAACGTCGTATAGAATGTATGACAGGTGACCATGTGTCAAAGCTGGCACAAACGACTGGCAATCCACAGTCGATAAATGCAGTCTCTACTTTGATAGACGGAACTGTCCATAATGGCCATGCCTTGAATGTAGAATTTGTCCGATAACATTTGGCGCCTAATGCTCAAGGGCATCTCCACTGCTGGTGGGCGTCGATCGCATGGCTCCAAGACAGGTACGAATGGCTCTATATTGAAGAGTATCTAATTTGGAGAGATGAATCTTTGACGCAGTGTGGTAGAATTGACAGCCATAGTCTAATCGAGATCGAATTATCCCTCGGTACATGGTGAGTAAAACACTCTGGTGCGCTCCCCACCAGCCACGAGTGAGTGATCTGATTACATTTCAACCTTCTTCACACTTGGTAACGGTGGATCGAATGTGGGGCGCCCAGCTTAACCGAGAGTCAAAAATCATCCCCAGAAATCGAACGTGAGATTTTATTTGGAAGGTGTACTTGCCACAGGTAATGTGACCCTCAGTGCGAGCTGTCGTCGACTTGGAGAAGGGAACGACTGCTGATTTCTCACCCGAGATCTCCAGCCCGTTGATAGAGAGCCACTCATCGATGTGTGCGATTGTTGTGGTTAATGCCGTTTTGGCCTGAAGATATGAAGCAGCAATAGAAGAAACACATATATCATCAGCATACTGTAGGATTTTTGTGGGGGGAGTAATTATGCGTTCTAGGTCGTGCGTATATAGAGTATACAGGAGAGGACTTAAAATTGCACCTTGCAGCAAGCCCTGGGAGACATAAAAAGGTCCGAGCATGGTACCTTTGAAACGGACGTAGATCGTTCTTTGAGTAATCAGGGTACTGATACCGTAGATCATCCGTGAAGGAATTCCGAATCCTGCCAGCTTGTCCAAGAGTAGCGGTATTTGTACGTGATCATATGCACCCTTAACATCAAGAAAAGCTGTCTCTTTCGTTTGAAAGGCTGACGTGATATCCATATTAAGCAAAAACAGCTTATCCGTGGTCCCTTTGCCTTTTCTGAAGCCGTATTGACTCCGAGGCAACAAATTACTTTTTTCAAGCATCCATTCTAGTCTCCTTTTTACCATTCGTTCCAGTGTTTTTGCAACACACGACGACAAAGCAATAGGTCTATAATTAGTACCGACATCTGGATCTTTACCACTTTTGAGAATTGGAATAATTACTTGCGTCTTCCATGTTGATATGAGGTCTTTCTTCATCCAGTACTGATTAAAAATGTCCAAGAGAAAGTCTTTCGCTTCTATAGGCAGGTGTGCAAGCATAGAGTAGTGTATATGATCAATGCCAGGGTAACTGTCGCTCGATACTTTAATAGCTTCGTTGAGTTCTTCTTTAGAGAAAGGACGACGGAGAACATGATAGCGGTCTTCTTCAGCAGGGAAGCGATGGTTTAAAAATGGCACCGTGGGAGGAGCGATTGTATCTATGAATTCCTCTAACTAGGCCGTGGTAGCAGGAGGGGAGGAAGACAGTCTTCGTGTTCTAAAAGCTTTTATTTTAAGCCAGATGCTTGCCATACTGATTTCATTATTTAGGGACAGGCAAAACTATTTCCAACTGTCCTTCTTGGTTTTCTTCAGGAATTTGTTACCTCGCGCATTCACTTTTTGCACAGCCAAGAAGTTGTCCAATGAAGTATTCTGACGACAGGTTTTGAAGGCGAGTCGTCGTTTCGCAACTTCCAGAGAGCATTCAGAATTCCACCAAGGAGGAGAACGGTGCTTCATTACTGTAAACTCTTTTTTCTTAGGGATGCTGACGCCAGCTGCGACGTTCATAGCATTGAGTAAAACTGGGTATGCATCTTCGTCCCGTAAGTCACGTCTCGTATTTGCGAGTGCCCGCCGAACCGTTTCCTTATAAGAGGCCCAATTGGATTCCTTGATTTTCCACGTACTATTAGAGTAACAGATGTACGTAGTATCGACGTTGATGTTAATGTGAAACTCTATTGGGAGATGATCGGATCCCATTGAATCCTTTTTAATGCACCAATTAGATATTTCGGTAAAGCAGGGGGTGCAAAGAGTTACATCAATTGCGGAGGGTTTACGGAGAGGTGAAGTTATCATAGTAGGAGAGGTGAAGTTATCATAGTAGGAGAGCCAGTATCACTAGGTTATTATCTTCGATAACGCTTAATCAAGGTGTGGTGTCACCGCCAGACACTACACTTGCTAGGTGGTAGCTTTAAATCGGCCGCGGTCCATTAGTACAGGTCGGACCCGCGTGTCGCCACTGTGTGATCGCAGACCGAGCGCCACCACAAGGCAGGTCTCGAGATACGGACTAGCACTCGCCCCAGTTGTACGGACGACGTAGCTAGCGATGCACACTGTCGAAGCCTCGCTCCTTTGCCGAGCAGATAGTTAGAATAGCCTTCAGCTAAGTCAATGGCTACGACCTAGCAAGGCGCCATTAGTAACATTGCATGTATCTAAAGAGTCTCACTTGTATCGCCACAATCTCCAGATGTACCAAAAGGATGGATTAAAGTTAAGTATTACAGAAGCTACGTACTTTTCTTTATAGCATTCATAACGTATCCGGTTTCAGACCTCACGCACCCTCTTTGGCTTAGCGCGTGCCTTTCGGCTTCCTCACATTGTGTCTAGGCTGTCTTGTCTAGACACAACACAAGGTCCTGCCGTTCCTGTCCGTCACGTCTCCTCCCCACGCTACATGGTGGGCATTCACGTCTCCAGCTACGATAAAGGGAGGACGAAGCTGACTTATTAATTGTGTCCAGTCATCTTCCACGATACTGTGGTGGGGAGCGTTATACAACGAGACAACTGTAAAGGTTTTGTGGGCAGTTCGTATCTCCACAGCAACAAATTCAAGGTTGTTGACAGGTACGTGTAGCGGGTGTGGTCGGTGCGGCAGCGAAGTTCTTACTAGTATAGCTACGCCGCCCCACCCATCGAGACGGTCTTCCCTTACTATAGAATAATTTTGAAAGCGAACAGTTCGTTCGAATTTGAACCAAGTTTCACATAACAGAACGATATCAGGCTGACTTACGAACAGTTCTCGTTGCAAGCTTTCTCTATTAGAATTAGCCGATCTCGCATTCCACTGCAATACTTTTAAAGCCACCATAATTTAGGGAGAGAGAGATTGAAATATGCCAGTAACGAGGTGCCGGATATCGGACTTGTTCATAGCACTACTTTGTCTCATGTTTTGCATGGCAATATCAATCACATTTATTATCTTATCTATAAATTCAGCATGACCTTGAGGCTGTCGTTGGTTCGGCGCTTGTGGGGTTGCTAATCTGTGAGCAGCAGGCTGGTATGGATTTTGGCTGATAGGAGTGAATGAATGTTGCATGGGATATAACAGGCTGCGGTACTGAGACCACTCACGTACGTTACTTTGGTTGTTTACTTGAGCGCCTGCCGCCGGGGAGGCCGGTAAGCGACGTGTGTCTGCTGGGGCACAGTTGCACACTGAGTTGCGTCCCCACTTCCGCGTTGTGGACTCGGCATGCTTGCGGCGGGCAGCGGCGGGAAAAGTTGTGGGTTTTGAAAGTCCGGAGAGCTCAAATTCGTTGGAGCAGGAATGACCGGAGCCGGCAAGTGATGTTGCTGAACCCCGGTGACGGATGCATAGGTTGGCATACGAGCAATAGACAGCGCATCCCTGAAGTCAATGTTGTTGAACGTAGCTAATTCTTGAGCTTGTCGCCGTATATGGTATTCCGGGCAGGAGCGGTCCGTGGATGCGTGTTGTCCCCCGCAATGAGCGCAAATAGTGATAGGTGAGACACAGGATTCAACATTATGTGGACCACTACATTTAATGCATCTCTTCTGAGATCGACATTGTTTGCTGATGTGCCCGTAACGAAGACAATTAAAGCACTGCCTGACAGTTGGTAAATAAAGGTCGACGGGACATCTTGTTCCATGAATAGACACGGCTTCCGGTAAGGTTTGAGAGTCGAAGGTTAACAAACAGGTGTGCAATTGAACGATTTGGTCTTTACCATATCTCTTCGTAAACCTCCGAACGCCTACAACAGGGAAGGGAGATTGTACGACTTCCAAAACCTCCGTTTCTTCAAGGCTGGTGTCTACTTTCCTGATTACTCCCAGCTTATGGACAACAAAGGAAGGAATGTAAGATTCTATATTTTTTGACTTTAATACCTCACTGGTAACTAGGAAATTAGCCTTGTCTGGGGTTTTCAGTTCCACCTTAACTTTTGTTTTTCCTGCTGAAGAGATGTTAAGTATAGAATTCTTCACTTCTGGCAAGGACATATGCAATAATTTCCCTAGTGCCATAGGGTGCAAGCGGCCTAAGTTTTTGTCCAAACATTCCATGTAAACTACGAATGTTCCCCTAACTGTACGTTTGTAAAAGTTGAGAGACCTCGGAGTAGGGGCAGGTCCCACTGGAGGGGTGTGAGTTGCAGCATGTTGGTTAGGAGTGAGCCCAGAAGCAGTTGCTACAGTGGGGTCAGCTACATTTGGAACGTCAGTTACAGGTAAGAGTTCATTAGCGTCTGCTATGAAGGTTTTGGAATTTCTTAAATCCAGACTGACCTCACTTTGTCGCTTGTTTCTCGTAGCGGAGAAGCTGGAGGAATCCTGTTCCGATAAATCCATATGCTCTTCTGCCGGCTGTATTCCAGATTCTCCCCGAACAACTCTTAACGAGTGGCTGATCACAGCCGTCGTGTTGTCCAATGTAGTTCCTGGAGGAGCTGGTAAGGGTGCTGCATCTGGATGTAGCCGCTGGGCAGGTGGTTGTTGTTGATGTTGTCCCATAGGGGCGTCGAAGTCACCACCCCCATCTCCGTACACCCCACCATACATGGCGGGGCTTGCCGTCACCGATAGTAATGTCAGGTGTTAATGTGCCTAACAGAAAACCGTACCAAACGAAAGCTGTTACGCGCGTGCACTAGTAGGTAAACACAAGCGTCACATGGAAGAGCGACCGCGTAGCACTTTTTAACACTTTCGCGTCTGCAAGCGAACTCCTTATTGCCATCTCACCTCTCGCCCTGCGATTTCTTTTTTTTTTTTTTTTTTTAGGCGACTGCAAGGAAACCTTCATTAAGACACCTCAGACATTCAAGGGGCTGTGACAAAGTTTAAATTTCCATACTTGCATCCAAGACCTCCAGAAACGTTGGCAACTGTGTATAAATAGCCAAGTGGACTACTTCAATGGGAGCAATTTTATATTTAAAAAAAAAAAAGACTTGCCCTTGAATTTTTCCGACAAAGACAGTAATCTGAAGTAAAGTGGTCAAGAACGTTTTGAACTTCATGCTAACAACGTTTCCTCGTTATGTATTATATATAAATTTATATACCACATACATTGAAGAAATGTGTAGCCTTTGTCCATCCGAAAGTATATTGGGGTGTCATCTAAGAATGTGAACTAAATCGATCAAGAATTTCTCGTGTTTGCTACTAGCGACGTTTCCACTTTATGTATTATATGTAGCCTATGTCCATCAGAGCGTTTATTAGAGTATCGTGAAAAAGTTGAAGTAAATTGGCCAAGTACTTCACGAAATTTTTGGCGTCAACATTAATCAATGACTTAGGGTAGTGTAGAATGTGTCCCAACGACCTTGCCGCAGTGGTAACACAGGTCCCCGTCAGATCATCGAAGTTAAGCGCTGTCGGGCTGGGCTAGCACTTGGATGGGTGACCATCCGGTCTGCCGAGTGCTGTTGGCGGGCGGGGTGTACTCAGCCCTTGTGAGGGAAACTGAAGAGCTACTTGACTGAGAAGTAGCGGCTCTGGTCTCATAAACTGACACACGGCCGGGAGAGCGGTGTGCTGGCCACATCCTCCTCCATATCCACATCAAGTGACGCCTGTGGTCTGAGGGTGACACGGCGGCCGGTCGGTACCGTTGGGCCTTCCAAGGCCTGTTCGGACGGAGTTTAGTTTAGTTTAAAATGTGTAGTAAATCGATCAACAGCTTTCCGAGATTTTTGTTAAAAATCGTTCCTTTTTATATAGCATATACATATTTAAATTTTATACACATTTCAAAATGTGTGGTCTATGTCCATCTGAACGTTCATTAGAACATCGTGTATTAGTCTGAAGTAAATAGTTCAAGAACTTTTCGAGATTTTCGGTAACAACGTTAATCTACAACTTGTCTTTATATAGTAGTATAGATAACAGCGTCGGGCAGTATCATTGTGCGTAAAGTAAGTTAACTTTAGTAATGGCATGAAGATATAGATAGGTGGTTGAAGAAATAGGTGACTATTTCCAGTTACTTTGTTGTTTAAAATATCTCTGACCACATAAATTCCGTACTTTTATCATAATGCTTAAAAATAAAATCATTTTGGAGTACTACTAAAATATATAGAAACAGTAAAAAAATGTCGATGTACCGTTTTTAAGAGCGACGTTATTTAACACTGATGCTTTTCTTTGCGATCCTGGATATCTCAGCACCGCTGTTTTTAAAAGTAATCTTGCAGTTCTACATATGCTCTTTCATTTTGCAACTTCGTCCAAAAACGAAACTATGTTGTTCACCCACAGCGTTTGAATTTTTGTAATTTCATTTGTTGGCAATAAGAACATTTCTGTAAGTGGAATTAAAGAGTGTTTTATTACTTTTAAAGCATTTTCTACTGATATGGATACAATCATTTTGAGCATTTAGAGATTGAGAGAGAGTCTGTGTCGCAGATGTTTCAATAGTTTTGCAACCATCTCAGAGCTGTCGGTCATGCTCTGAAGACAATTCAGTATTTTCACTTTTAACTCAAATTCATATCCGAGATAGGCGTTTATGTCAATACATGAATCAACATCGTCTTTAAGAGGGTTTAAATCATTTAAGAGTTTGGTGGAATCTGCACTATTAGACTCAGATGTTTCATTTACTGCCTGAACTTCACTGTGAACTGATTTAAAAAATAGCAAATAAGTATTAAGGTTTCGTCGGCATGCATATAATACAGTAATTCTGCAGTGTAACATCGTTCTTTATGACTTTCCACTTCAAACAAGGTTTTCATTTGTAGCCATTGAGCCATGATTGTGCTGACAGCTGTCTGGGTGAATAATCAGCGAGTATCACAAGCTCTGACAACTTTAAG
The DNA here is from genome assembly GCF_023864345.2 of Schistocerca serialis cubense. NCBI lineage: Eukaryota > Metazoa > Arthropoda > Insecta > Orthoptera > Acrididae > Schistocerca > Schistocerca serialis. Next base: position 662,216,236 of record NC_064639.1, on the reverse strand, counting down.
AGAATCGTGACCATCATTTACTGTCTGATATAAAAGTAAGTCTATACTCCTACTGTCGGAGTGAAGAATGACTAAAAGGAGTGTTAACTTCTTTGATAAGAGTATCCTAATTCCTAGAAAATTCTTCTGCAGCAGCAGCAGAATCTACTGACTGCAGGAATGAGATACACAAGGTTGAAGATATGAGTAACTAAGAAAAAGCATTTTCTTTTAATTTTTTGTGAAGTCCGTCATTCACGACATCCTTAATAGGTGCGTTATCAGTGCACATACCAACAAGTTTCTTTAAGCTAAGTCCCTTTCTTGCAACACTTTCCTTAACTGCAGAACCAATTCCATCAGCATTAGATGGTCCAAGTTCCAGGTTGTGAAATTTGTAGAGATTATTTCCCCATGCTATTTTCTGAAGTAACTGACAGCAATTCCCAAAAGTTTTATGACGCTCACATCTGTAGATTCGTCAATCAGCAAACTGTAATAAGCACCACTAACGTCTCGCAGACAAATCATTTTCAAAATGTAGTGCTAAAACATCTGAAATAAAATTTATGTATTTTACCCTATGTGATCCCATATCGACTGCTGCGCTACTTTCAATAAAATTATGTTTGGTGAATTCAATAAATGATCAGTTGACATCAATGAAGTATGGGTTGCCACAAATAAAGTAAGAGCTCCCTCACTAGCTGCCGCCTTATTTACGATCTTCACCACAAAAGAAGCTAGCGAGCAAAATGTTGAGAACGACTGTAACGCACTGATGTGTTTTTTAATACAACCATCCTGAATTAAGTCATACCTTTTAGCCTTAATATCACACTCGAAAACTCTACACCTAACTTCTGAAGCATCCAAGGAGCCTTCCAAAATTCAATCCTTGAACTCACTGTCTATTTTCGAAACCGCTGTTGGTAGTGAGGCGCTATACTAGTGATTAAAACTTTGCTAATTTCTAGTTGTATCCAAAACAAAAAAATAAACCATTATATTCAGTGATGGATTAAAAATTTTTGCGCCCCTAGGCACATTGTAACATACGCGTCCCTCCAAAAACATGTTTTAAATGATAACTATATAGTTTTTAAATCACAACGAATGTGTTCTAAGTCACATTATAATTTCAAATTTTTTAACTAATATGAAGAAGTAAACAAAACTTACCAGTCACCAAAGTTTGCTTCTGACTTTGATGGCGACAAACTCGTTAATCATATCTTCACACATGAGACCGTCATCAGTTAGGAGGTCAGCTTCCATGTGAATAATGGACAAGGCATTCATTCTCTCTTCAGGAAAGGTAAAACGCAGGTATAATTTAAGCCGAGCGTTCTGCTTGAAAGTTCCTAAGTGCCGTACATAGGTAACATTCTAAGAACAATGTCAACATTCGAAAACATGAACTGTAACCACTCCTTTTGTAGAAATTTTCTCATTCCGATTCGTGAATCATTAAGTTACACGATCAAAAGTGCCGTGAAATGTACACATTCACTTGGGAAGGAAGGTTCGTAACTAGTTCATATGGCGCTTGGAGATTTGCTGCGCGTTCAAAAACAACGCCTGTCGAACTATAAGGTGCGTCTGAAAAGTTCGGTGAATGGTTTCAGAAAATAAAGAAAAGAAGAGTTCCAAACAAAATACCTTTACTGGCCTTTAAAGTAATAACCACTAGCTACAAGTTACGGCTGGCATCGACTGTAAGGCTGTTGGCAACCGCCAGCGAAAGCATCTTGTGGAATCGCTCGAAGCACCGTAGTCATGCGTTGTTGGTTACCCGCTTCATTACAGGAGATGTGTCCTGCTGCTACCAACACGGTCCGGAGGCAAAGAGAAGACATTGGCATAGTGAGAATCGCTTCCCCGCCTGCAAAACATGTCGGCTCTTACAAAATCCAAGATTAAGACAATGTTGATAGCCTCTTTCGACAACAAAGACTTGATCCATCACGAATTTCTACCCGAAGGAGAGGGGGGAGACGATGAACACCTTGCCACTGACTGTCGCCTGGTGACCGTATCGTATTGGTAACACCACTCTCATCTCCTGTAACAATGCTGTTATGCAAAAACGAGTGACCACGCTGCTTCGAGCGATTCCACAAGATGCCTTTGCTGGCAGTTCCCAACAGCCTTGCAATCGGTGTCAGAAGTAAGTTGTAGCTAATAGTGATTACTGGTGACAACTGTGAAGGCCAGTCGAGATATTTTGTTGTAACATTTGTTTCCTTTATTTTCTGAGACCATTCACCGAACTTTTCAGCATTCTTAAGTACACTAAAAACTATGGAGTCTAACAGTATTTTATAACTTTTCTTCCTCGGCACTAATTCAGCGTGAAAGTAGTCGAATATTGGGAAAAATGTCTCGACTCTAAATTTCTTCCTACCCATAAGAAGAACTTCATGTCGGCTTTTCATCAACGTGAAGTTTGAATTTCTTGATCTTTTATAGTTGCCTTCGTAGTTCACATCCGTCAGAATTTCATTGAATTTATTTTCATAGTAGTCTAACATGCCAGGAGTAGAGCCAATAAACCCTAAAAGAGATGCACTATTTCGATATCAATATTTACTCTTTGCAGTTGCACATTTACACTATTAAATCTCTGGAGTATGTACTTCCAAACTGTCACCATGAATACTATTTCTAGTCTACTGAGTTGATTCAGTAAATCTGAAACCCCATTTCGCGCAAGTGGTTTCTCACAGGTGTTATTGGTAACATGTGTGGGGGCATTGATAACGCTATCCCAGTTTTCATTTCGACTTACATATGCTTCCTCTCTTGGTGAGCAACGTGCTTTTAAACTATTAACTGTTTTGCTCCCTGGTTTCATGAAAGAAAAGGTTGATCATAGTGTTGTGTAGAACTAGAGAAAAAATTATGAACGTTTTGCACCAAACTGAAAAATTAACATGCTTCCTGGCAATAGCTTGCAACACTAGTGCCGCCTAAATTCACAGAATGTGTTTGAAAAGGCACATAATGTGCTTGCAACTGTTCTCGGGCTCGTTCACTACCTATTTTACACGTGGCTCATCTGCAAAGAGGGTTAGTAGTGAACTGTTGCATTTGCGCCCCTGATTTTGAGTCATATATTGCCTAGCCTTTGAACAGCAGTGAATTGAATACACAGTTGTCTATACCACAACCTTGCGCAAAATGAGGTGCACTATACAAATTCAGACTGAAACTTATTTATTAAAAAAAACACTTCTAACTTTGTGGCCACGTATATTACAGTTCACAAATAAATCCGACCTGGATAAATAATAATCGGTGCAATTCGTACACATGGTTTATTGTCTCGCACCTACACACTTTTACGTTGTTCTTTCACAGTTTATTCGCATACACTGGCGTCCATGCTTACTCGCGGCAGTTTGCCGCTCGGATCTTACCACCTCAACGGACAACGACCAATGACCCTATTTTTCCGCTCATATCCCCAGTCCTGAGTGGGGTCACGTGACACTACATTAATCAAAGTAATTCCTAAATATGGCCACAATTCGTTTACAATTTTTATAAGATTTAAATACTTAAACCTAAGTAAATTATATAATTTTACACAGATTTATTACCAGATAATTTTATAATTCTTTGCAATTAAAAAAAAAAACATACAATGCAACAGAGCTACGAGCGGTCATCAAAACACGAAACAAGTATTTTCATATCCATTTTGCATTACACTATTTTCATTCTGCATTTAATACATAATTTTATTCTTAAGCACGGAAAATTAAAATCGGAACTAATTTACAACATGCTATCAGATTTACTCCATGTTTTGGCACAGTTTCACCCTCTCCCTCCATTCAATGACGTCTTTGCACGAAATATGAGACATGCAAATACTTGTCTGGCACTACAAAGATCGAAACTGAATGGTGTCTTCATAATAAAACAATGACTTACTTTGCAGTGTTTTTAAACATCTTTAAAACCTAATTCTACTATGAAACGTTTTGATTGAAGTACACCAGCCCAACATATTATTTCTGCTTCTGTCCTTTAAATTTAAATTACGAACTACTTGGAAGTGCTCGTTTTCACATGACTTCTATTTCAATGAGCCAAGGGCTCATTACAAGCACATCCTACATTATTTACTTAAGTGCAAAGTCATGTACAGTAATTAAATGCAATTACATAATGAAGTAATTTCGACCATCTGAAACTGCTGAATGCTGCCTTCTCTTTATCAGGGAAAGATGAGTCTATAAATATATTGACTTATCTTTGTGTTTTTCACATCGCATCCATTTTTTCCATAGCTGATATTTTCATTGCCAGCAAAGCTACTGTATAGATATATTATCCCCCGTTACTTTACATACCCCCACTTTATGGAGACATTACCTTAGTAGTGGCAACATGAAGTAGCACCAAACACAGTCAACCTATGTTGTTGTTGTTGTTGTTGTGGTCTTCAGTCCTGAGATTGGTTTGATGCAGCTCTCCATGCTATTCTATCCTGTGCAAGGTTCTTCATCTCCCAATACCTACTGCAACCTACATCCTTCTGAATCTGCTTAGTGTATTCATCTCTTGGTCTCCCTCTACGATTTTTAGCCTCCACGCTGCTCTCCAATTCTAAATTGGTGATCCCTTGATGCCTCAGAATATGTCCTACCAACCGATCCCGTCTTCTAGTCAAGTTGTGCCACAAACTCCTCCCCAATTCTGTTCAATACCTCCTCATTAGTTATGTGATCTACCCATCTAATCTTCCGTAGCACCACATTTCGAAAGCTTCTATTCTCTTCTTGTCCAAACTATTTATCGTCCATGTTTGGCTTCCATACATGGCTAAACTCCATACAAATACTTTCAGAAACGACTTCCTGACACTTAAATCTATATTCGATGTTAACAGATTTCTCTTCTTCAGAAACACTTTCCTTGCCATTGCCAGTCTACATTTAATATCTTCTCTACTTCGACCATCGTCAGTTATTTTGCTCCCCATATAGCAAAACTCCTTTACTACTTTTAGTGTCTCATTTTCAAATCTAGTTCTCTCAGTATCACCCGACTTAATTCGACTACATTCCATTATCCTCGTTTTGCTTTTGTTGATGTTCATCTTATATACTTCTTTCAAGACACTATCCATTCCGTTCAACTGTTCTTCCAAGTCCTTTGCTGTCTCTGACTGTATTACAACGTCATCAGCGAACCTCAAAGTTTTTATTTCTTCTCCACGGATTTTAATACCTACTCCGAATTTTTGTTTTGTTTCATTTACTGCTTGTTCAATATACAGATCGAATAACATCGGGGAAAGGCAACAACCCTATCTCACTCCCTTCCCAACCACTGCTTCCCTTTCATGCCCCTCGACTCTTATAACTGCCGTCTGGTTTCTGCACAAATTATAAATAGCCTTTCGCTCCCTGTATTTTACCCCTGCCACCTTCAGAATTTGAAAGAGAGTATTCCAGTCAACATTGTCAAAAGCTTTCTCTAAATCTACAAACCTAGAAACGTAGGTTTGCCTTTCCTTAATCTATTTTCTTAGATAAGTCGTACGGTCAGTATTGCATTTCTATGGAATGCAAATTGATCTTCCCCGAGGTCGGCTTGTGACGCTTCAACGCAGTCCTTGCTATGAATTTTTCGCTTACTTATCACATGAAATTGTTTGTATACGATGTATTGTCTAGTGTAAATATGTATTGTAAATACTATGTTTAAATTATGTAATATTTAACACTGGCAAGTCAGGGCATATTTAGTTAACGCTGAAGTCAGAGAGATTGTTTTGTTGTGCCGCTGGGCTCGGGAGCGCGCCAGCGGGTAGTAGTAGCAGTGACGCCGTGCTCGGAGTGAGACGTGCAGTCGAGTGCTGTGTTAAATCTAATGGTTAGTGTGTGGCTCTAAGTACGACGGGAAAGTAATGGTCGGCATATCTGGAAACATGGCCGGGCAGGTTATTATGGATTAATGGGCAAAGTGCTGAAGAAACGGGGGCTTAAATGTGAAGCGCACTGTGGGCCCGAGTCGCAACAGTAAAAGCTCGCTGCCACATTGTGTCGCCGCCGTGGACTTCCGTCAATCCACCGACAACGAGGGAAGTAAGATCCACGTAATTTTCATAGGATAAAATTGTAGAAGGCTTGCCAGTGACTGTGCTTTTCTCTGAAGTTGAACAATTAATAACAAGCACTTTATGAGCGAAGTGTTGCAGTTACTTTCCACCCGACGAACACCAAGTAGGTTCCTTCCGATCCTTACCTTATTGAACCGAGTGTGTCACGCCATTATCAAGAGAAAATATGTTAATTATCAAGTTATTTGCATAGACGGCGAAGAGTAAATTTCAAACTGTTTTGAACGATTGGTTATCGTAGTTAATTGTTGCACTTAATAAGCTTACGCCAACTGTAGTAACCTAATAATAGACTGAAGTAATAAATTTAATTATTAAGATTTATTTCAATGCATATTCACCTGAAGTTAGTTCAAGGATATTTCATGAAACTATAAAGCTTACTCCACCTGACAATCGCCCAATTAATGAATTATTATCATTCAAAACATGGTTAATCAATTAATGGCAATATATTTAATTATCAGTAGTTTAAAGTGTGCAAAGTACGTAATTTTAAAGACAGAATGACAGGCCATTATTCAAAATTCCGATAGATAATTAGCTGTGTTGTCAGCATTGCACTTAGCTGACAAATTATGAACAAAATAATTATCAAAATACTTATTGAAGTTAACCATTAATGTTTAAGTGTAGTTAGATTGTTATGACATTATTTTATATGACTACAGAGCCTGACACAGCACTTACGAAAAAGTTCCCCTTCCTTTATTTCTGACACAATTATTCACGTACTTAACAGTACTGTCGCTCATAGTTGAGCTGTCGACCGATTTTTTAATTGCTTTTACAACTTAAATCATTTCTTTCGGCAAAAATTTCCACTGGCAAAATTTATTTCCAAATTATTTGCATTATTTCATTTACCGATCGTTATTGAATGAAATTACTCATTCAATAACGATCAAGTTATAACGCCTCCTGCTTCCCGCGGAATAACCATTATTTACTTTGGATTCCGATGCCTTATCCCGACACGGGTCAAAATCCATAATTCATGGTCATTGTTAACTTGTAATTTCGCAAATCCCGGAAAGCAGGGGGGGGGGGGGGAGGATTATAGGCTTCTACCAGTTTTTCCATTAGTCTGTAAAGAATTCGTGTTGATATTTTGCAGCCATGGCTTATTAAACTGATAGTTCGGTAATTTTCGCATCTGTCAACACCTGCTGTCCTTGGGATTGGAATTATTATATTCTTCTTGAAGTCTGAGGGTATTTCAGCTGTCTCACCCATCTTTCTCACCAGATGGTAGAGTTTTGTTAGGGATGGTTCTCCCAAGGCTGTTACTAGTTCTAATGGAATGTTGTCTACTCCCGGGGCCTTTTTTCGACGTAGATCTTTCAGTGCTCTGTGAAATTCTTCACGCAGTATCGTATCACCCATTTCAGCTTCATCTGCATCCTCTTCCATTTCCGTAATATTGTCATCAAGTACATCGACTTGTATCGACCTTCTATATACTCCTTCCACCATTCTGCTTTCCCTTCTTTGTTTAGAACCGGTTTTCCATCTGAGCTCTTGATGTTCATACAAGTGGTTCTCTTTTCTCCAAAGGTCTCTTTAATTTTCCTGTAGGCAGTATCTATCTTACACCTAGTGATATACGCCTTTACATCCTTACATTTGTCCTCTAGCCAGCCCTGCTTAGCCATTTTGCACTTCCTGTTGATCTCATTTTTGAAACGTTTGTATTCCTTTTTGCCTGCTTCATTTACTGCATTTTTGTATTTTCTCCTTTCTTCAATAAATTCAGTATCTCTTCTGTTACCCAAGGATTTCTATTATCCCTCGTGTTTTTACCTACTTGATCCTCTGCTACCTCCACTATTTCATCTCTCAAAGCTACCCATTCTTCTTCTACTGTATCTCTTTCCCCCATTCTTGTCAATCGTTCCCTAATGCTCTCCCTGAAACTCTCTACAACCTCTGGTTCTGTCAATTTATCCAGGTCCCATCTCCTTAAATTCCCACCTTTTTGCAATATCTTTAGTTTTAATCTACAGTTCATAACCAATAGATTGTGGTCAGAGTCCACATCTGCCCCTGGAAATGTCTTACAATTTATAACCTGGATCCTAAATCTCTGTCTTACCAATATATAATCTATCTGAAACCTGTCAGTATCTCCAGGCCTCTTCCAGGTATACAGCCTCCTTTTATGATTCTTGAACCAAGTGGTAGCTGTGGTTAAGTTATGCTTTGTGAAAAACTCTACCAGGCAGCTTCCTCTTTCATTCCTTATCCCCATTCCATATTCACCTACTACGTTTCCTTCTCTTCCTTTCCCTACTATCGAATTCCATTCACCGGCTAGAGTGGCCGAGCGGTTCTAGGCGCTACAGTCTGGAACCGCGTGACCGCTCCGGTCGCAGGTTCCTATCCTGCATCGGGCATTGATGTGTGTGATGTCCTTAGGTTAGTTAGGTTTAAGTGGTTCTAAGTTCTAGGGGACTGATGACCTCAGAAGTTGAGTCCCATAGTGCTCAGAGCCATTTGAACCATTTTTGAATTCCATTCACCCATGACAATTAAATTTTCGTCTCCCTTCACTATCTGCATAATTTCTTTTATTTCGTCATACATTTCATCAATCTCTTCGTCATCTGTGGAGTTAGTCGGCATATAAACCTGTACTACTGTGGTAGGCGTGGGCTTTGTATATATCTTGCCCACAATAATGCGTTCACTACGCTGTTTGTAGTAGTTTATCCGCATTCCTAGTTTTTTATTCATTATTAAACCTACTCCTGCAATACCCCTATTTGATTTTGTATTTATAACCCTGTATTCATCTGACCAGAAGTCTTGGTCCTCCTGCCACCGAACTTCACTAATTCCCATTATATCTAACTTTAACCTATCCATTTCCCTTTTTAAATTTTCTAACCTATCTGCCTGACTAAGGGATCGGACATTCCACGCTCTGACCCGAAGAAAGCCAGTTTTCTTTCGCCTGATAACGACGTCCTCCCGAGTAGTCCCCACCCGGAGATCCGAATGGGGGACTATATCACCTCCGGAATATTTTAGCCAAGAGGACTCCATCATCATTTAACCATACAATAAAGCTGCATGCCCTCGTGAAAAATTATGACTGTAGTTTCCACTTGCTTTCAGCCATTCACAGTACTAGCACAGCAAGGCCGTTTTGGTTAGTGTTACAAGGCCAGATCAGTCAATCATCCAGACTGTTGCCCCTGCAACCACTGAAAAGGATGCTGCCCCTCTTCAAGAACCACACATTTGTCTAGCCTCTCAACAGATACCCCTCCGTTGTGGTTGCACCTACGGTATGGCTATCAGCATCCATGAGGCATGCAAGCATGCAAGCCTCCCCACCATTGGCAAGGTCCATGGTTAATGGGGGGGGGGGGGGGGGGGAGAAGCTCTCCTGCGAACCTTGCAGAACTAGCACTCCTGAAAGAAAGGATATTGCGGAGACATGGCTTAGCCACAGCCTGGGGGATGTTTCCAGAATGAGATTTTCACTCTGCAACGGAGTGTGCACTGATATGAAAAGTTTGGAAGGTAGGAGACGAGGTACTGGCAGAAGTAAAGCTGTGAGTACCGGGCGTGAGTCGTGCTTCGGTAGCTCAGTTGGTAGAGCACTTGCCCGCGAAAGGCAAAGGTCCCGAGTTCGAGTCTCGGTCGGGCAGACAGTTTTAATCTGCCAGGAAGTTTCATATCAGCGCACACTCCGCTGCAGAGTGAAAATCTCATTCTGAAAACTTTATCTGTCAATCTGAAACAGTTACGATGTTGATGCTATAGCACATTACAAGAAATACTGCAAAATATTAAAGACTGTAATATGCACATCAAAGCAAATATATTACAAAGAAAAGGTAGTCATATCAGATAACAAAATAAAGACAATCTGGGATATAGTGAAGGAGGAGGCCAGTAGAACCAGACATGAAGGGAGACAAATACCATTAAGAGAAAATGATACATTGGTGACAGATATGTATAGTGTTGCAGAACTTTTTAACAAACATTTTATAACTGTTACTGAAAATATGGGGTTGTCAGGTTCTGTAGATGCTGCTATGGAATACCTCAGGCCAGACATTTCAATTAACTTCCATAATCTGAATTTGACCCTCACTACCCCAGCAGAAATAATGTCCATCGTAAAATCTTTAAAATCAAGAACATATAATGAGTATGATCAAATATGAACAAAGTTAATTAAAGAATATGATTCTGAGTTAAGTAACATATTAAGCTAGTGTGTAACCAGTCATTTATCAGTGGAATATTTCCTGAATGGTTGAAATATGCTGAAGTTAAGCCACTGTTTAAGAAGGAAGATAAAGAAATAGCATCAAATTTCCATCCAATTTCTCTTTTGCCAGCATTCTCAAAGTTTTTAGAAAAAGTAGTGTACAATTGGCTTCATAACCATCTTATCTCAAATAACATACTGTCAAAGCCACAGTCCAGATTTCTAAAGGGTTCTGATATTGACAAAGCTATCTACACTTGCAGTGAAAATGGGCTTAATTCATTAGACAAAAAACTGCAGTCAACTGGTATATTTTGTGCTCTGTCAAAGGCATTTGACTGTGTAAATCACAATATCCTTTCAAGTAAATTAGAATACTATAGTGTAACAGGAAATGCTGCAAAATTGTTCAAATCTCATATCTCTGGCAGGAAACAAAGGGTGTTATTAGAAAAGAGACATGTATCAGGCATCATCCAACTGGGAACTGATTACATGTGGGGTCCCACAAGGTTCCTTTTTTGGGCCCTTTCTTTTTCTTGTGTATATCAATGACCTTTCATCAGTAATATTACCAGATGCCAAGTTCGTTTTGTTTGCTGATGATACAAGCAATGCAATAAATAGCAAATCAGGTGTAGTCTTAGAAAGATCGGCTAATAAAATATTTGTGGACATTAATCACTGGTTGTTAGCCAATTCTTTGTCACTAAACTTTGAAAAAACGCACTACATGCAGTTCAGAACTTGTAAGAGGTGTCCCACGAGTATATGTCTAACATACAATGACAAGCAGGTAGAAGAAGTGGACAGTGTTAAATTCTTGGGATTACAGTTTGATAATAAATTCAACTGGGAGGAGCACGCCACAGAACTGCTGAAGAGACTTAACAAATCTCTATTTGCAATGCGAATTGTGTGAGACATAGGGGATATAAAAATGAAAAAGCTGACATACTATGTTTACTTTCATTCCATAATGTCATATGGGATTATTTTTTGGGCTAATTCATCAAGCCAAGCTAAAGTTTTCTGGGCACAAAAACGTGCAGTAAGAGTTATATGTGGTGTGAACTCAAGAACATCCTGAAAAAGCCTGTTTAGGGAACTAGGGATACTAACTACTGCTTCCCAATATACTTATTCCTTAATGAAATTTGTCATTAAAAATACATCACTTTATCAAACCAACAGCTCAATTCATGGAATCAATACTAGAAATAAGAATAATCTTCACAAGGATTTAAAGTCACTTATGCTTATACCAAAAGGTGTGCATTATTCAGGAACACACATTTTCAATAACTTGCCAGCAGCCATAAAAAGCTTAACAACCAATGAAATTCAGTTTAAGAGAAACCTAAAGGATTTGGAAGTTTTTCTATTTGTTTTCAAATTTAACTTCGTTGCTTGTCAGACATTATACATTACTGGGCAAGTGATGAAAAATTGTTGACTGTATTGTGCACCCTTTTCTGCATTAAAGTCAGCCTTAATATTGAATAATGAATGTCACTTTGGAAGCTGGACTGATGTTTGCACGAAAATATTGTGTACCGGTCACTTACTTAGTTCTTTTGGCGTGGCAGTCTCATTGTGACGTGTGCGGTGTATCCATTTCTGTGGCTCTATTCGTCACTGTTCACAAATTGTCACTTACACAGCAGTAACTTCGAAACACGACCAGAAACAAGTCTGTAATGCAGTAAACAAGATGGCGGTCGAAATACAGCTGGTTTCGATTCGACTATAGGTTTGTCGATGTATATGGTGTCCGATATTTACATTCGATTCGACTATAGATTTGTCGATCCGATGTTTACATGTCTTATTGTATTACAGATGTAGGTTGACGAAATACATTACTTATTGAGGACCTGTTACATATTATTTAACATATCATAATATAAACTATTTATTTTACATATTTCTAAGCTATTGCTGGCGCTAGAGCCAAACGACTGTCATGTATCTTTTACTCTAGGAGTACTGTAGTGAAATTGGAAAAGAATTAGAATTTCTGAAGTCTGTCATTTCATTCAGGATCTTGTTATTCCTCATGTGGCCCTGGATGAATATTTACATTTCTTCCAAGATGTCCATTTTCAGCTCTTTTCTAAATTATGTAGTACTTCGAAATCGCAGTCTACTGTAACACTGTGTCCTGTTTCATTTATATGTTTCACTATAGCTGATTTATTCGGTTTGCCAGGTTTGAAACAGTCAATGTGTTCTTTAAAGTGGGTTTTAAAATTTATTACCATTTGGCCAATGTCATATTTGTTGCAATGTAATTTTATAAATTCTTGCTTTGTTAAGTTTCTCTGTGGGATGTGAGATGTCATGTATCAGTTTCTTTTTAAAGTTGTTGTTGGTGGTAAAGGTGGTCCTGATGTACGGTTTTTTGAACAACTTGGCTATTTAGTCTGATATGAGACCTAAATACGGTAATGTTATGTACTTGTGTTTTTTGGATGTTGTGTGAGGAAACTGTGTCACATTGTTTGTTGTTATTTTTAGTTGTGTGTTGTGAAAGTGTGTCTATTTCATGTTCATGATAGCCATTATTATGTGCAATGTAATGATAGTGTTCGTTTCTGTCTCATAGTCGGCAGTATTAAGTGGGAATTTCTGTGCTCTGTTTAAGAAGGACTTGAATGCAGCTTGTTTACGTGACTTGGCATGAGTGGAAAATTTATTAATGACTGTGTCTGTGTATGTTGGTTTTCTGTATACATTGATATTTAGGGTTTGGCCTGTGTTACGTATTGTCATGTCTAGAAAATTAATTATATTATCTTTCTCATGTTCTATGGTGAACTGGATGTTGTTGTGTAAATTATTGAATCTGTTTAATAGAGTTTCTATTTCTTCATCAGTTCCACTGTATGCAATGAATGTGTCATCTACATATGTGCAGTAGTGTACTATTTTCTGAGTTATTATGTCTTTGCTGTTGAGAAGTTTATTTTCAAGGTGGTTAATGAACATTTCTGCAATGATTCCACTTAGAGGACTTCCCATTGCTGGGTCTACATCTTCTTTCTACATTTTGCCATTAAATGTGAAATAATTGCGTGAAAGAACAATCTCTAGCAATTCTATTAATTCAACTACTTCAGCTGTGATCATAGTCTGACCTTTTCATAAATTATTTTTGATTATATCTATGGATTCTTTGATGGGTATGCTGCTATATAAGTTTACTATACCAAGGGAGATGAGCTTTGCATTGGAAGTGATATGGAGATCTTTAATACTTTGAATTGCTTGGTTGCTATTTTTCACTGAAAATGAGGTTTTCAATTTATATTGTTTTTGTAAAATTGAATGCAGCTTACGCATAACTTTGTACCCTGGATGATTTACAACATTGACAGTTGGTCTGATGGGATTATTAAGTTTATGGATCTTAGGCTGGGCCCTTAACTTTGGGGCTGTTGGGTTCATAATTGTTAATCTCTGTGTTTCTCCCTTGTTAATAAGTTTTTTACTGTCGAATTTGACAAATTTTGTGACTGGTAGCGGTAATTAAAAAATCCTTTACATATTTCTTGAGACAGCCATGGTCGAAAAATAGTCAAAATGGCTTCAAATTCTTTTACACCAACAAGACAAGTTGTTCGAGTATTTCGGGCGTACAACCTCCCCCCCCCCCCTCAAACTTAACCTAGGAAGGGGTTAACCCCAACCCTGAACTACTTGAACTTAACTTGACTAAGGTGAACCCAATACTGCTTGCCTGAGCTGTTCTCCCTAACCAAGAGATTGACCGCACCTAATACATGTATAATAGTGCACGGCCCCCTGAAAACGAGGAGTAAATTTACTAAGGTTGCCCCCGTGCACCTGCCTCCCATGCAAATTGCGGACATAAACTTGGTCCCCGGGCCTGCCCTTAAAGGTTTCGCGATCACGATTGTAACACTGGGCTTGCCTATGATGAGCTCTCAGTATGTTACGCCTGGCCTGGTTCCATTTTTCCTTGATGACCTGCTGATTAACCTGGGGTGGAATAAGATCCTGAACTCCCCACACGTTGGGAAGAGGGGAATTAACTGTGTAGCACAAAATCAAGGATGCAGGCGTAACTGGCGAGGCTTCATGAATGGCTGTATTAAAAGCAAAACTGAGCCAGGGAAGACTGGAAACCCATTTTCTGGGTGTTTTCTGATGATAAATAATCAAAGCGGATTTGAGATTGCGATTAACCAGTTCCATAAAGGACCCTTGGGGACAATACGGGGTGGTGGTAATAAGGTTAACACCGTTCTGGAAGCAGAAGGTCTTAAAAGGGCTCGAAAGAAAGGCAGGAGCATTATCACTAACCAGCTGCCTAGGTGGCTCGAAAAACACTAAAAACACTAGTCAAGTGACTAATCGTGGTGGTAGCGGTAACGTTTCGGCTAGGAATAAGCCAAGTAAACCTAGAAAATGCTCAATTACCACGAATACATATCTATGACCCCTTTTAGTGCGAGGTAAAGGCCCCAAATAATCTATGAAGAGCTTGTGCATAAGAGAGGACTCTCGTTCGGAGCTTAACCAGCCTTGTTGAAGGGCATTGTTAGGTTTGGCTACGTACATAAGCGACACTGAGCTACCATCTGTCTAACATATTTGTCCATGGAGAGCCAAGTTAAATGCTCCTTGATCTTTTGGAGCGTCTTATAAGTGCCCAAACGACCACTCACCAAGGAATCATGAAAATAACTGAAAACCGGAGGAACCAAGGTAGCTGGCGAACAGATTTTAGACTGCCGAGCATCGCCGACCTTCTCGCACAGAATATCCCTCTTAATCTCATATTCTTGAGCGAGCTCTCCTGCCAACAGACGCTGCTTAATGCCAGCCCACACAAGATCCTGATGGTATGCAATGTCCTCAAACAAAAGGGGAAATTGACCTAATACGCTGCAACTAAGATTGTCACAACCCACGTGCTTCCCTCCAGCACTAGGCACCTCTTCAGTAAACATCCTGCTGAGAACATCCGCCAAGATATTTTTGGAACCTTTAACATGCTTAACTTCGAACTGAAATGCTGAAATACACACTGCCCACCTGGCAATACCCCCCATCTTACGCGGCCTCGCCAACACCCAGCTCAAAGCTTGATAGTCCAATTTGAAAACCCGATGCTCGAGGTAGAATCGATACTTCTCTAACGCAAATAAAACAGCTAAGGCCTCGCACTAATAGACCGAGTGCTTAAGTTTGGCATCTGTTAACCGCCGAGACGCGTAAGCTAATGGTTGTCTTTGCCCCTCGAATTCCTGTAAAAGAACAGCTGAAATGCCGGCATTAGGGCATCAATCTGTTCAAAAAACCTTTTGCTATAATCCGGTACCCCAAGAACCAGCGGATTAACTATGGCTGTTTTAATATACGTGAAGCAGCCTCCCGGGCAGGTCCCCACACAAAAGGCACACCCTTACGGCGTAACTGATTTAAGGGTGCCTCCAGCTGAGCAAAATTGGGGAAAAAACACCTAAAGTAATTTGCCATGCCAATAAATTTTCCGATTCCCCGCTTATCAATAGGAAGAGGCAACGCCCGCAGGGCTTTCGTTCGCTCTTGATCAATACGAATACTCGGACCGGAGACTATATGCCGCTATTAAAGTTCCAACCCTCTTATATGTTTGAGTATATCCTGAAAATTTCAGCTTTCTAAACTGAAGCGCCAAATAAAGTGGTATAGGCATGCGTATTCTAATACAGAGATATGTAAACAGGCAGAATACGGCGCTGTGGTCGGCAACGCCTATACAGGGTGAGTCACCTAAAATTACCGCTGGAGATATTTCGTAAACCACATCAAATACTGACGAATCGATTCCACAGACCGAACGTGAGGAGTGGGGCTAGTGTAACTGGTTAATACAAACCATAAAAAATTGCACGGAAGTATGTTTTATAACACAAACATACGTTTTTTTGAATGGAAACCCGTTAGTTTTGTTAGCACATCTGAACATATAAAGAAATACGTAATCAGCGCCGTTTGTTGCACTGTAAAATTTCAATTACATCCGGAGATATTGTAACCTAAAGTTGACGCTTGAGTACCACTCCTCCGCTGTTTGATCGTGTGTATCGGAGAGCACCGAATTACGTAGGGATCCAAAGGGAACGGTGATGGGCCTTAGGTACAGAAGAGACTGGAACAGCACATTACGTCCACATGCTAACACCTTTTCACTGACCCACATTACCATGAGGGGTGAGGTGCACGTACACACGTGGTTTCCGTTTTCAATTACGGAGTGGAATAGAGTGTGTCCCGATATGTCAGGCCAATACATGTTTAATGTGGTGGCCATCGTTTGCTGCACACAATTGCAATCTCTGGCGTAATGAATGTCGTACACGCCGCAGTACATCTGATGTAATGTCGCCGCAGGCTGCCACAATACGTTGTTTCATATCCTCTGGGGTTGTAGGCACATCACGGTACACATTCTCCTTTAACGTACCCCACAGAAAGAAGTCCAGAGGTGTAAGATCAGGATACCGGGCTGGCCAATTTATGCGTCCTCCACGTCCTATGAAACGCCCGTCGAACATCCTGTCAATGGTCAGCATAGTGTTAAATGCGAAATGTGCAGGTGCACCATCATGCTGATACCACATACGTCGACGCGTTTCCA
The DNA here is from genome assembly GCF_023864345.2 of Schistocerca serialis cubense. Classification (NCBI taxonomy): domain Eukaryota; kingdom Metazoa; phylum Arthropoda; class Insecta; order Orthoptera; family Acrididae; genus Schistocerca; species Schistocerca serialis. The sequence continues at coordinate 662,199,235 of NC_064639.1, read as the reverse complement.
GTGGGACATTTTAGAGCAACGTTGGCAGATCATTCTGTAGAAACGCGATGTATGTTGCAGCTGTTTGGGCCCTTGCAATGAAGTGAGGACCAATGAGGTGGTCGCCAATTCCGCACAGTCTACGGTCGCTGTCGCTCTACCTGTCTGAGCCAGCGAGGATTGTCCATGGACCAGTAATGCATGTTCCGTAGATTCACTGCCCCGTGGTTTGTGAAACACGCTTCATCGGTAAACAGGTAGAACTGCAAGGCATTCTCTGTTAATGCCCATTGACAGAACTGCACTCGATGATTAAAGTTAAAAAAAAAAATGGGTCTGAGCACTATGGGACTTAACTGCCGTGGTCATCAGTCCCCTAGAACTTAGAACTACTTAAACCTAAGTAACCTAAGGACATCACACACATCCATGCCCGAGGCAGGATTCGAACCTGCGACCGTAGCGGTCGCGCGGCTCCAGACTGTAGCGCCTAGAACTGCTCGGCCACTCAGGCCGGCCGATGATTAAAGTCATCACTATGTAATTGCTGATGTAGCGACACATGAAACGGGTGAAAGCGGTGACGATGCAGTATGTGCATGACACTACTTTGACTCAGTCCACCGGCTCTCGCAATGTCCCGTGTACTCATGTGTGGGTTCATGGAAACAGCATCTAACACACCAACTGCACCCGCTTCTCCTGTGACGAGCCTGCTACGGACCCGTTTGCGTGCTACGACCATACCTGTTGCATACAGTTGACGGTAGATGTTTTGCAATGTGCGGCACGTTGGATGCTCTCTGTCCGGGTACCGTTCTGCATACACCCTGCAGGATTCAGCTGCATTTCGTCGAAAATCGCCATAGATGAGTATCATCTCCGCCTTTTCAGAGTTCGAATACACCATAGTCACAGTTCCTACAACACTACACTATCACAGACGTCTGGTAACACGGTGTACTACAGTTGGTCTGCGTGCGGAGACGAATGCAGAATAACAATAGCAGCAAGCGCTACATGCGGACACTGCGACAGCTAGACCAAACCACAACAGTGCACTACAGCCACACTCGTAAACACGGTCGTCATCGTAAACATGTCCCTGCAAATGCCGCTCGCCGACCGTGGCCCGTGTTTGTTACAACACGCAACTGAACGTCGGGGGTTTCAAGCGTCAACTTTAGGTTACAATATCTCCGGATGTGATAAACATTTTACAATACAACAAACGGCACTGATTACGTATTTGTTTATATGTTCAGATGTGCTAACAAAACTAACGTGGTTCCATTTAGAAAAACGTAGGTTTGTGTTAAAAAACATACTTCCGTGCATTTTTGTATGGTTTGTATTAAACAATTACACTAGCCCCTCTCCTCACGTTCGGTCTGTGGAATCGGTTCGTCAGTATTTGATGTGGTTTACGAAATATATCCAGCGGTAACGTTAGGTGTCTCACCCTGTATAACACAACAAGTGTCTCGTGTAGTTATTAGATCGGTTACTGCTGCTACAGTGACGGATTATCAAGATTTCAGTGAGTTTAAACGTGGTGTTATAGTCGGCGCACGATAGATGAGACACAGCATCTCGGAGCTGGCGATGAAGTAGGGATTTTCAAAAATGGTTCAAATGGCTCTGAGCACTATGGGACTCAACTGCTGTGGTCATAAGTCCCCTAGAACTTAGAACTACTTAAACCTAACTAACCTAAGGACATCACACACATCCATGCCCGAGGCAGGATTCGAACCTGCGACCGTAGCGGTCGTGCGGTTCCAGACTGTAGCGCCTTTAACCGCTCGGCCACTCCGGCCGGCTAGGGATTTTCCCGTACGACCATTTCACGAGTGTACCGTGAATATCAGGAATCCGGTAAAACATCAAATCTCCGACATCGCTGCGGCTGGAAAAAGATCCTGCAAGAACGGGAACAACAACTGAAGAGAAACGTTCAACTTGACAGACGTGCAACCCTTCAGCAAACTCCTGCTGATTTCAATGCTGAGCCATCAACAAGTGTCAGGATGCGAACCATTCAACGAAGCCGAAGACCAACTCATGTATCGTTGTTCCGTTGAAGACTGCACGACAGCCGGTCAGTGTGGCCGAGCGGTTCTAGGCGCTTCAGTCTGGAACCGCGCGACCTCTACGGTCGCAGGTTCGAATCCTGCCTCTGCCATGGATGTGTGTGATGTCCTTAGGTTAGTTAGGTTTAAGTAGTTCTAAGTACTAGGGGACTGATGACCTCAGATGTTGAGTCCCATAGTGCTATGAGCCATTTGAACCTTTTTTTTTTTTGACTGCGTGACACAAAGCTTTACGCCTCGGCTGGGCCCGTCAACGCCGACATTGGATTGTTGATGACTGGAAACATGTTGCGTGTGGTCTGACGCGTCTCGTTTCAAGTTGTATCTAGCGGACGGACGTGTGAGGGTATGGAAACAATCTCATGAATCAAATGGTTCAAATGGCTCTGAGCACTATGGGACTTAACTTCTAAGGTCATCAGTCCCCTAGAACTTAGAACTACTTAAACCTAACTAACACAAGGACATCACACACATCCATGCCCGAGGCAGGATTCGAACCTGCGACCGTAACGGTCCCGCGGTTCCAGACTGTAGCGCCTAGAACCGCTCGGCCACCCCGGCCGGCTCTCATGAATCCATGGGCCCTACATGTCAGCATGGGATTGTTCAAGCTGGTGGAGGGTCTGAAATGGTGTGGGGCGTGTGCAGATGGAGTAATACGGGACACCTGATACGTCTACATACGACTCTGACAGGTAACACGCAAGTAAGCATCCTGTCTGATCACCTGCATCCATTCACGTTCACTGTGCATTCAGACGGACTTGGGCAATTCCAGCAGGACAATGCGACACCCCACACGTCCGGAATTGCTACAGAGTGGCTCCAGGAACACTCTTCTGAGTTTAAACACTTCCGACGGCCACCAAACTCCCGAGACTTGAACATTACTGAGCGGGGATGCCTTGCAACGTGCTGTTCAGAAGAGATCTCCACTCTCTCATACTCTTACGGATTACTTACAGCCCTCCAGGGTTCATGGTGTCAGTTCCCTCCAGCACTGCTTCAGACATTAGTTGAGTCCATGCCACGTTGTGTAGCGGCACTTCGGTGTGCTCGCGGCGGCCCTACACGATATTAGGCAGGTGTATCAGTTTCTATGTCTCTTCAGTGTATATTGAAAAGGAACTGAGAATATCGAAAAATAAACTTACTGAAGACAGAGCCCAAAGTTGAGACATAATAAGATACCTGCTCTATGGCTTTGATGATCAGGGTCCTCTTCATCTTCCAAATCTAATATCCTCTTGGCGCCTTTGTTAGTTATACTTGCATCCTTATCGTACATTTTTAGCTTGTTTCCTGCATTTCTCAGTCTCTTGCTATTCAAAACCGTCATCGTCTCAACAGGAAGACAGCCTATACCTAACCCCATAACCCCAGAGTTTGCTTCACTTCGTTGCCTCGACTGAAAGTAGCAATGGCATCAAACACCGCAAAGTGTAAAGTGTATATGCTGCAAACACACTTTCTGACTAAACGAGTCCAAATGACATCGTTCATAGACTCGTTTGTATTCTGTATCCTGCCATGCAAACATTTTCGAAGATCAATGTTTCCCAAGCCTTTGAATACCGGCTTTTCTGCCTCCATGCAAGCAATAGGCAGACTATTTCGATAATTATACTTTTCACCATTTGCTAAACCCTTACTGTATTTGCATCGCCGTTAGACAGGTTCATCATCGTTGGACAGTGTATGAAAATACACTGTCCATAGCGTTGCTTCATTGCTTCTACACAATGGGTATTTTGTCTAACTGCTAAATCACAATAATTTTAGAGTGTCTTTACAGCTGGGAATGTCAGTCTATCCTTGCCACCAACTCGTTTCCCATCTCTCAGGCAAGTTTTCCCTAGCGACGACTTCAGGTTTTGAAGACAGGCCCCCTTCTTATCTGCAAATGCCCCACACATTCATGTCTTTATTTGTACACCATCCCAAATATCTTTTGGGTGACAACTTCATTACAGGTTTTGAAGCCTCCCTCGCCCTAGTCCTTATTGAACCATACATCACAACGTAGCTGAGAGAGTCGAAAAAGTCTGCCACTTCCATGGTTCCACTGTAATATTGAAATTTTCTGTACAATTGTCTAAATGAAGTTGCTTTTGTCTTTCTGGAGAACTGTAAGATTTTTATACAACAGCAAAATGGTTCAAATGGTTCTAAGCCCTATGGGACTTAACATCTGAGATCAGCAGTCCCCTAGACTTGGAACTACTTAAACATAACTTAACATAAGGACATCACACACATCCATGCCCGAGGCAGGATTCGAACCTGCGACAGCAACAACAGCGCGGTTCCGGATTGAAGCGCCGAGAACCGCTCGGCCACAGCGGCCGGCGACACAATAGCAAGTTTGATTGTGTCCACACTAGTGATTATGACGACACCATGTTTTGAAGTGTGCTGTAGATATATCCCTTTCATTGTCACATGCTATATTTTCTAACAGTGCTTCCTGTACTGCAACTTACATACATTCACTGGCAACATCTTCAGCTGCATACTCTGATGTATAATTATAACTGCTAAATTGGAGGCAGGTTCATTACGCCACATAGCGTATCCCCGGCTCCTTTTCCCGTCTCATTGCAGAGTAGGCCATAGACCAGTCTAATACTGGAAATGTACACTTTGCTGTTATTGTCAATTGTAATATGACACGAAGAAAAACACTGTAGCTGCGATATGTACAAATTAACTGTAGCTCTGCAACTATTCTTCTGTGTTTGTTTATTTCTAGTTTCTTGTCTCCGCTCTTATATTATTTGCACAATACCTGGTTCTCCAAACCACTGGATAAAATAGAAATATAAACTACTTGAAATTTGTCACTGACTTTATTTATAGTGTCCGCCTTCGTGGTCTCGCGGTAGCGTTCTCGCTTCCCGAGCACGGGGTCCCGGGTTCGATTCCCGGTGGGGTCAGGGATTTTTCCTGCCTCGAGATGACTGGGTGTTGCTGTGTCGTCTTCATCATCATCGTTCATCTCCATTACGGTTGGAGGAAGGCAACGGCAAAGCACCTTCATTAGGACCTTGCCTAGTAAGGTGGTGCGGGTCTCCCGCATCGTTCCCCTACGCTCTGTAAAGAAGCATGGGACTTCATTTCATTTCATTTTTATATATAGTATTATAAATATTCTTTAAAGTGTTCAGTTTCTTTTAGGAAGAATTTTCTTTGGGGGATAGCAGTTAAGGCTATTAAGGTTTCTTCAATGTTTTTACACTTTTTTCTCCAATCAACACGGCGTTTGTAATCTCTGTTATTTTGCCTAGGCAATCTATAATTAGAATTCCATTACTGTTAGCATAACTAATCAGTTCCTAACAGTAATAGTATACAGAAACAGACAAGCAAGGGAACGTAGAATCCTATGAAGCAAAACGCTGTAGAAAATTTTTTTGACAGCTACGACTGCGGCCTATTGACGTCTAGCAGACAATTTCTACTGCAAACAATTATTTTGAAAATAAAGTAAAATGCTTCTAGTAAAGCTGTGAAACAGATTTGAACACCATTTTGAGAATAAAATTCTAGAGTTCAGATAAATAGTAATGTTGATGAGAATAATAATAATAACGATAATTTTAATGCCATTCTGTTTCCCCTTAATCAGATCTTGGGATTGGTGACTGTTTTACTTGGACTTTCGTGTTTTCCCGTTCCTTCTTAGAGCTAAACAACAGAAAAGGGTCTAACGACATCGGTGACTAAAGTATACAGTTACCAGAGTTGATCCATTAAGTAGGGGAATGCCAGGTTCAGCTACGGCCAAATCAGCGTCTTTCATTCGACAATGATTATGAGTGAAAACATTTACATTCAAACGACTTCAAAAATGAGCCTGTAGTTTTCATTGGATCACATGTAATTTTCATTGGATCACCCGTAAGAATTAAAGATGCAGCAGATGTAACACATGCAAGTAGGTAGGGCCTGGCGAGTAAGTGCCACCATTACAATAAGCACTGTCAACACCCAAATCCAGGACGCGTCTGAAGTGGGAACCATCGGCATCCTGGTCAGCGTCTGTTCACACAATGTGCGGCTGGTCATAATGCGCCAGGAACTAACAATCCCTGCTTCTAAACACCCAGTGGAAACACTGGACCAACTTGATTACAAGCAAGTATGACTCGTGCAAGTACTAACAACATTACCCCAGGTGGTAACCAATCCACCCATCAACAGATGGCAACCAGGAATTCGGATTCTGGGGAACCTGGACTTACACGATTACATCAGAGAAAGTCGGAGCTCTCTGGCAAACTTCCACTTAAAACACCTACATACATTGGAACCTTTAACATAAATACATTAATCCAACCAGGAAAACTTCTAAACCTTACAACAGAACTTGAAAAGCAAAAGATAGTAATACTAGCTTTACAGGAGACACGTTTTACAGATGAAGAAACATCAGATTATGGCAACTATCGCATCTTTAAGAGCAAGACGGATAAACGAATCGGAAGAGGAGCCCCCCATCTCGGGATGGCGTTTATCATGCACAAGAGCATGCTCAGCTCCATCAAGGAAGTTACTCCCGTAAATAATAGGATAATGACGATGCGCTTACAATGTGCCAACAAAACATACACAATGGTTAATGTTCATGCTCCCACAAACGGAGACAACAAGAAAAACCCCATAGAAACAGAAAAGTTCTGGGAAAATTTGGAGAATATAATGGCCAAGATTCCAAAAGATGATACAAAAGTTCTACTCGGCGATTTTAATGCCCAAATTGGTAGAGAGAAAATCCACCAAAAAACCGTAGGCAAATATCCTGCACATAAATTTACCAATAAAAATGGTACAAGGCTCGTCGAACTATGTAAGCAGAATAACCTGAAGATAATGTCAACATCTCTAAGAAAATGTCCAAGAAAACAAAAGACATGGAGATCTCCTATACAACAAATTGGCGAGTTTCAAATAAATCATGTGGCGATTTCATACCCAGTACAAAAAGAAATTTACGACGTCCAAGTACGCAGAGGAGCAAACATTGATGCAGACCATTACCTAACTAGAATTAAAATCAAGTTTACAGCACGAAGAAGTCATCAGAAGAAAACAGAAATACAGAAATATGACACCAAGAAGATTAAAGAATCTAAAGTAAAAGAAGAATGGGAGAAGGAAAAGGCAAACACATGGGAAGAATTTCATTATAAAATCACGCGAATAGCTAAGGAAACTATTCCCTTGAAAAAGATATTCAAACACCCTTGGTGGGATTCAGACTGTGAAAATGCATTGGAAAGGAGAAAAAAGGCATTTCAAGAATATAACAGTAAAAAATCACAAGAAAGTCTACATTTATTTAACGAGGTTAGAAAACAGGTTTCAAAATCTATTAGACAAGCAAAAAGGAAGTACACAAAGGCACAACTGGATGCCATAGAAGAAAATTTCCAAAACTATAATACAAGAGACTTCTACAGAACTTTCGCAGATAAAATACGAGGATATATCCCTCAAAAATTATGTTTCAGAAAACCAGATGGTAAATTAGCCCTAACAAACCAGGAAAACTGTCAAGTATTGGCTCAATATTTTTCTAACCTACTAAATTGCCCAGAACCTAGTTTAAGGTTTCCCAAAGAAATCAGTGCCAACGCTCAACCGGATTCATTACCACCAACACAGGAAGAAATCAAATGTCACATTAAAAACTTAAAAAATAATAGAACATCTGGCGAAGATGGCATTGTTGCAGAGCTATTAAAAAACCTAGGACCAAAGACGTTGCAAGAGCTCACAAAAATAATAACAAAAATATGGGAAACAGAAAAATTACCAGAGGATTGGAAATTTGCCCTTATTCACCCGTTACATAAAAAAGGAGACAGAACAAATGTCAATAACTACAGGGGAATCACACTTTTACAAGTCACCTACAAAATTCTCTCAACATGCCTGCTGAAAAGAACACAAGAGCAGCTGGAACGCCAAATTGGTGATTATCAAGCAGGCTTCCGCCCCGGTCGCTCATGCATAGAACAAATATTTAATTTAAAGACAATATTAAAACACAAAGCAATTAGAAATGCCCCCATAATTTGTACATTTGTAGATTTTAAGAAAGCCTATGACTCAATTGACCGGCAATCTTTGTTTAACATTTTAGAGGAACTTGGACTTGACTCCAAAACACTAAGGCTTATCAAAGAATCACTGACAGACACTGTATCTAAAGTTAAATTCAGGGGAGAAATCTCTGAACCTTTTCTCATAAAAACTGGGGTATGTCAAGGTGACGGGCTATCTCCACTTCTGTTTAATATAGTCCTGGATAAAGTCATTAAGGAAAGGGGAAAAAGAATTAAAAAATCAATCCTACTGGAAACCAATCCATCTTGGTAGAACCAAAGACAACGTGGAGATATCTTGTTTAGCATTCGCGGACGACTTGGCCATACTTGCAGATGATGAAGAAATCGCCACCAAACAAATAGAGATCCTTAAGGAATGCGCGGATAAAGTAGGTTTACAAATTTCGTTTCAAAAGACAGAATTTTTCTGTACGAAATTCCATATACACAGTTTGAACACAAAATATGGAAAAATAAATAGAGTAAAACATTTTAAATACCTAGGTGAAATTTTGGAGCCAACCGGAGGAGAGAAAGTTGCACAGAAGATCAGACAACAGAAAATGAAGAGAGCATATGGTATGACACATGAAATATACAATAATAAATGCATCTCCTCGAACACAAAAATCAGACACTACAGCGCAGTAATTAAGCCAGCAGCACTATATGCTAGTGAAACGCTCACACTCCACACAAAATGTGATTTAGAAAAAATACTAAAAGAAGAACGCAAAATTATGAGAAAGATTTTAGGTCCAAAATTAACAGAAGAAGGATACCGGATACAATCAAGAAGAACCACAGAAACTATATCAAACCTGGCAGCAGACATAAGAAGGCGAAGATTAAAATTTTATGGACATGTCACTAGACTTCCCCCCACACGACTCACCAACAGAATTCTCACTTACATAGAAAAAGTCAAATCAACAACACCATGGATTAGCCAAGTAAAATTAGATTTACAAAAAGCAAATATTGAACTTAAATATGTCAAAGATAGAAAATCTTTTAGAAATAAGGTGGAAAAGTGGATTGTATTGTCGGAGAAGGAAGCACTAAAGAGACCAGGAACAAAATGGACAGAAGAAAGAAAAAGAAAACATGGAAAACGAATGAAAGAAGTATGGAAGAAACGACGTCAGAAAGCTTTGCGTGATCCTTCTGGGTCCATTCGCGATAAGTAAGTAAGTAAGTATATACACTCCTGGAAATGGAAAAAAGAACACATTGACACCGGTGTGTCAGACCCACCATACTTGCTCCGGACACTGCGAGAGGGCTGTACAAGCAATGATCACACGCACGGCACAGCGGACACACCAGGAACCGCGGTGTTGGCCGTCGAATGGCGCTAGCTGCGCAGCATTTGTGCACCGCCGCCGTCAGTGTCAGCCAGTTTGCCGTGGCATACGGAGCTCCATCGCAGTCTTTAACACTGGTAGCATGCCGCGACAGCGTGGACGTGAACCGTATGTGCAGTTGACGGACTTTGAGCGAGGGCGTATAGTGGGCATGCGGGAGGCCGGGTGGACGTACCGCCGAATTGCTCAACACGTGGGGCGTGAGGTCTCCACAGTACATCGATGTTGTCGCCAGTGGTCGGCGGAAGGTGCACGTGCCCGTCGACCTGGGACCGGACCGCAGCGACGCACGGATGCACGCCAAGAACGTAGGATCCTACGCAGTGCCGTAGGGGACCGCACCGCCACTTCCCAGCAAATTAGGGACACTGTTGCTCCTGGGGTATCGGCGAGGACCATTCGCAACCGTCTCCATGAAGCTGGGCTACGGTCCCGCACACCGTTAGGCCGTCTTCCGCTCACGCCCCAACATCGTGCAGCCCGCCTCCAGTGGTGTCGCGACAGGCGTGAATGGAGGGACGAATGGAGACGTGTCGTCTTCAGCGATGAGAGTCGCTTCTGCCTTGCTGCCAATGATGGTCGTATGCGTGTTTGGCGCCGTGCAGGTGAGCGCCACAATCAGGACTGCATACGACCGAGGCACACAGGGCCAACACCCGGCATCATGGTGTGGGGAGCGATCTCCTACACTGGCTGTACACCACTGGTGATCGTCGAGGGGACACTGAATAGTGTACGGTACATCCAAACCGTCATCGAACCCATCGTTCTACCATTCCTAGACCGGCAAGGGAACTTGCTGTTCCAACAGGACAATGCACGTCCGCATGTATCCCGTGCCACCCAACGTGCTCTAGAAGGTGTAAGTCAACTACCCTGGCCAGCAAGATCTCCGGATCTGTCCCCCATTGAGCATGTTTGGGACTGGATGAAGCGTCGTCTCACGCGGTCTGCACGTCTAGCACGAACGCTGGTCCAACTGAGGCGCCAGGTGTAAATGGCATGGCAAGCCGTTCCACAGGACTACATCCAGCATCTCTACGATCGTCTGCATGGGAGAATAGCAGCCTGCATTGCTGCGAAAGGTGGATATACACTGTACTAGTGCCGACATTGTGCATGCTCTGTTGCCTGTGTCTATGTGCCTGTGGTTCTGTCAGTGTGATCATGTGATGTATCTGACCCCAGGAATGTGTCAATAAAGTTTCCCCTTCCTGGGACAATGAATTCACGGTTTTCTTATTTCAATTTCCAGGAGTATATATATATATATATATATATATATATATATATATATATATATATATATATGACAAGTACTGAATTACATGAAAAAAACGTAAATTAGCTACAAAGTACGACGTGCACACACTTTATTCAACATGTAAACGTCACTGAAGATATTCGGATTTATATTATGACGTGTTCGATATGCGTTCCGTCATTGGTGACGATATGGCGCAGCGAATAGCGAAATTCCGCATGACTCCGCTTAAGTGTCGGAACATCGATGCTGTTTTCAGCTCAGCGGTGGTTTTCGGGTTATTGCTGTACACCCTGCCTTTAATATAGCCCACAAAAAGGAGTCGCACGTGTTCAAATCCGGAGAATACGGCGGCCAATCGGTCAGCAGAGGCCGATGCCAGTTGCCTCTGGTTACCCCAGAACCAGAATGCGGTCCCAAAAGTGCTCCTCCAGGACAACAAACACTCTGCAGCTTCGATGGGGTCGAGTTCCGTCTTGCATGAACTATATCTTGTCGAAATTACTGTCACTTTGGATAATGGGGATGAAATGATCTTCCAAAACCTTCATTTACCGTTCGGTGGTCCCCGTGCCGTCGAGAAATATCTCACCGATTGCACTCCACACTGTCACCAATTGAGGGTGAAGAGACTTCTCGATTGTGAAATGCGGATTCTCAGTCCCCGAAATGCGCCAATTTTGCTTACTGACGCACCCATCCAAATGAAAGTGCGCTTCGTCGCTAAACCAAACCATACAATTCCCATCACGCCCCGCGGCCAATCGTGCAGTTTGAACGTCCTAACGCAAACCGTCCAAAAGTTATGACGATTTTATTTCATACAGTTCAATAATTGTCACCTCTAGCTATGTGTAAGATGGTGGAATATGACCAAACTGACGAACGTTACAGTTGTTTTGTACGCAGGCGGTGATCACCAGCTCTAAACGTTGTGAATTTTTCTGAGTTAGGACCTTGCAGGATGAAATCTCTGTAATTGTCAGTTTTCAGTATTCTATCTATATCCGAATCCCACTCCAGCTACTGCCGGGTCTGGGTGCTGACGAGTCCTCTCCATTTGGCTCGGTCCTCCCACCACTTTTCTTCCTCCACTTGCTGCCAGGTAACACCTCTCCTTTCTACAGATATTCTCACTCCCATTTTCCACCGTGTTCTTGGGCGCCCTCTAGGTCTTTTCCCATCCATCTTTAGTTCTTCCATAATTTTGGGGAGTCTCTGCCCATGCATCCTCTTAACATGCCCATACCATCTTAGTCCCTTTTTTTCATTGTCTTCTCTCATACTTTCTTGTTTAAGGTCCTTTCTAATCTCTACGTTCCTTACTCTGTCCATTCTTGTTTTTCCCTTAAGTGCTCTGAGAAATTTCATTTCCCCTGCTTGCAGTCTGCTCCAGACCCTTTCTGTCATTGTCCATGTTTTTCCACCATAGGTAACAATAGGGAAGTAACAATAATTCTCATACATAAGGAGTTTTGCTTTTTCTGAAACTTCGTTATTCCAAATCAGGTGTTTTATTGTTTGGTAGAAATTGCCTCCCTTCTGTAACCTCCTATTAATTTCGTAAGTTATTCTTTCGTTAGTTATTCTTCCATCCCTAGATATTTCATTCCCTAAATAAGTGAAACTTCCTACCACTTTGAGGGGTTCTCCATTCAAGGTCATATTTCCGTTGATCCCTTTCTCTCTTCCAAATACCATTGCTTCACAGTATTAACGCTTGTAAATGTTTCTTTTTCAGGTCATAAAAGAAGAGACCGACTATGAAGTATGCTGCTGTCAAATCGTAACTGTGTGTGCAGATTCAAATTTTCTCTGCGATCGGGCCTACACGCTTGGCTGAGAGAGAGAAAGTCATATTTGTCTCATTTTGGTTTAAAGATGGCAGAAATTCTAGAAATTTTAGGGCAATGAAGCTAGAATGACCTACCAGGACCAATTGGGTTTTTTGAGTGATTGAGATTTAACGCTTTATTCAGTGCCCATTTTGATCATGCACACAGGTTAATATTGACAAATTAATTGGACTTATACCTAGGTATTAAGGTCGGGAGAAGGGGGGGGGGGCTGAAGAAGAAGACAGAGATTGGAATACATCCAGCAAATAATTTAGGACGTAGGTTGCAACTGCTACTGTGAGATGAAGAGGTTGGCACAGGAGAGGAATTCATGGCGGGCTGCATCAAACCAGGCAGCCGACTGAGGGAAGGAAAAAAAAAAAGGGGATCCTGGACATAAATGTGGTATTTTCAGTGGAACAGAACTGATACCACGTAACTGACCTACAATGAGAAGGGTATCGTACCTAATATCGAACACAGGGGTTACGCCTAATACTACCTCTCCCGTACGCCCTTGTGGCCCCAGACATAGTGTATTGTAGGCAAGACGTCAAGTCTAAAGAAAACTATTATACTGCACTTGGAGGAAAGTCTAGGATACAAAGTTCGGCAAGGAAAATGTCGAACTCAACAGAATTAAAAGCTTTGCTAAAGTCTAAAACGCACGTGATAGCCACCTCTTGTCTGTCAAACGCTAGCTTTTTGCTGCTGACATTTTTATTGAAGCTGGCTTTGTACTATGACGTCTGCGGATGGCCCCCTTCCCACAGACATCTGTTGCCTTTCCTTGGCCTCCTTCTCATCTTATTGATGTCGTATAGCTAATACTCCCCATCCGTGTGTTAATAGTAGCGTTGAAGCTTTTAACGCAGTAGACTTGGGTTCGATTGCCGGCGACATCGCCATTTTAAACCGATATGCCCGTCAACAGTGTTATGTCCGATAAAAATATTTGCTCCAAGCTTTGAGCGATATGAAATTTATTATTTATTAATCTATAAACATCAAGATACATAGAATCAAAATATTAAATTAAATACGCAAATAAAAAACAAAGAAAACTTAGCCCATCCGCTGTTCGCTGCTTTTATCTAAAATTGATAAGTGGATAAATATTACAAGAAACAGTATTCTCCTGTTGATTCTAATTTTTGGGAACTCCGCTCAAAATCATATTATAATGGAGGATAATACTACTGTTTGGCCATTACGAATAGTCAGAGCTTAAGGGCAAAAACTAAGTCTGAGTAACTATATTTTTCACGCCAGTTCGCCCGTTTTCAAAAGTAACAAGTCCATTTTCAAAAGCTACAAACGGATAAAAGCTTATTAGGTAGACAAAGGTAAACAGGTCACCTACTTTTGATTTTAATAGTAATCTTTGAACGAAGTGTATGAGTTTTGTCTCCTATTATGGTGTCGCAAGTTTGTTTGAGGCTCATCCCGCTCTTAATCTTTTAAAGCTAATGGGGTACCGTACTTCATTGCTACCGCGCTTGGTAAAATACCTCCAGATTAGGGATGGAACCATTCTTTAATATAACTGCTATCCGACGACAACAGCGAGAAACTACCATACAGACCAGGTGGGGCAAGCCTCTCTACCATTCAGTAGGCCACGCCGTGGTAGCAGGTACAATATTGTCTCAGCAAAGCTGCGCCAATTCTTACGTCACGTGTTTGTCGTTCTTTTCTGTCGGCATTGTTTTTAAAACATCACTGATCGCTGTTCCCATTCTGTATAATGACTCAATATTTCAAATCAATACAAGTTTTACGAATAAAAATTACTCGTTTTTTTATACAATGTTGATTTAAAAATCAAACATCTTAGCACTGCTGCTATGGCTAACTGATGTATCGGGTTTTCTACCTGGTTATTAATAAAAAAATCTGTTATAACCGAGACCAAACAAATAAGAGAAAATACCGGTTATTCAGAACTAAGATGCCAGTGTCGGCTTTAACTGGTCGGTTTTTCCCATCTCTTTACTATAACAGCGGCAAAAACGTTCCGATTAATATGAGTCCATAAACGAGCCGTTCGCGAAATAATTGCGGGTATGTGTGGTTACGAGCTGTCACAGACTTTGACGTGCAATACTGTAAGTACAAATGTATCCCTTCTCTGGAAGACTATGGAACTTACTGATTCATACACACAGTAACAACAACTTCTTGCTATTTCCGTCAGTCAGTGGTTTTAACCACTGAATCTGACGGCGGTGATAGTTGTCGCTAGAAGGATAACTATAACGAGACTGGAAGTTTAGGTATTGTAAATCATTAAAATATGCAGGAAAAACGCATTAGAAATAGCTTGAGTAGGCAGTAAAAGAAAATATAGAAAAAGTTTACGTTATGTCTGTTAATTTATTAGTCTTCAGTATTCAGACAATCACACAATCGGCATATTTATGTTAATACCGTGTTGTATTATATTTTTAAAATGACTTTAAAGTTTTGAATAAACTGTTAATTGTTCTTGACAGAAAAATGAAAATTTCTCTCGAAAACCTATGCATTACAGTGTCTTATCAGCTTATTGGTTACACAAGACAACCAAATACTTCTTAAAATTTTCTGGACTCATGTTGAGCCTCCGGTCAGATAGAACTTTTTTCTTCTGAGAAAATGAGTTGTCAACATCTACAGAAATAACTGAACCAAAGTTGAAAGCACCTACCTACTGAGGGGTTAGTTTCTACTGCAAAAGAACTGTCACCCTGTATAATTTTTGAAATGTTTTCTGAGTTTGTGAGGATCAGAATTTTTTGAAAAAACCCGTTTGACTCTTTTCTCCAACTAATGGACCCCATTTCCCTGTCACACTCTCCATTCTTCCATTACATCATCCATAGTTCTGACTTCGCCAAAGGCTGCCCAGTTTCTTGAAGCTGGGAGATTACTTGTGGCGTGGCCGAGCGGTTCTAGACGCTACAGACTGCAACCGCGCGACCACTACGGTCGCAGTTTCGAATCCTGTCTCGGGCATGGATGTGTTTGATGTCCTTAGGTTAGTTAGGTATAAGTAGTTCTAAGTTCTAGGGGACTGATGACCTCAGAAGTTAAGTCCCATAGTGCTCAGAGCCATTACTTGTGGCACGAAACCGAACTAGGCTGCGGTGATCATGTTAGTTATACCCGGGAGATTTGAAGCGTAGTTAACTGTTGCTGACATCAATATCCACAATCATTATGACAGGTTTTTTTTGGGGGGGGGGGGGAGGAGGTATATCTGGGGCAATGTTTTAAATGTCTGAATCCTTGACAGGGCTTCAGAAAGATGCTCTTAATACTGAAAATCAGTTTGCAGACACAAGCTGTACATAAGCTTCGTACAATCGCACCAAAAAGTACTGGCACACGTGCTTATTTATCGTTGCTAGTTACAAACTCCGCACCTTCCGGTACACAGCACATGTACGTGCTACCTCACATACCAGACATTACAATTCTGCCCACAGTGCCTACCATTAACAAAGAAATGCAGCGTTAAGGGCAAACATGTATTTCCTCTGCACACAAAAAGTATTGGCACAGAGCGTGGCTTCTCGGTATATTGCTGGGTATTCAGGTACCGGAACGCCATCTGCTGATGCAATAGACACTAAGTGTTGTTGACGGCCCAGTCGCTAGTATTTTGCTGTATTGCGCTATAGTGGTCAGCATGGAGCCTAAGAAGAAGGAACATTCAGTGGGGTTGCGTGAGAGAGTGGTATTGCTCCATTCACAAGGGAGAAGCTATCGACAAATCGGAGCAGAGACATCATTCATAAATATAAAGAGACTGTAACAACAGTGAATAAGTGTCGTCCTGGACGTACAAAAGTGCTTACAACCCGAGAGCGTCGCCGTATCATGGCACTTGCTCAGAAGGAACCTGCTACAAGTGCAACAACTATTTCTGAGGTTGTTCAGACAACGTCCGACAAGACGGTTAGTGTTCAAACTATACGAAATGTGTTGAATGGGGCTGCCATGCATGGACATTCTCCCAGGAAAGAGCCATACATATCGGAAATTAACCGGTAGAAACGCCTGCAGTTTGCCAAGGACTACATCAGCAAGCCGATGGTGTTTTGGAACACTGTGATATTTAGCTGCGGATCGAAGTTCAATTTGTTCGGATTTGATGTAAGAAAGAAAGTTTGACGCAAGCCGAATACGCACCTCGACATCAAACACATGCTTCCCACAGTCAAACACGGTGGGGGCGGTATCATGGTCTGGGGCTGTATGGCGGCGTCCGGCGTTGGAAATCTAGCTGTAATCCACGGTACAATGGGACACATGAGATACATCGACGTGTTGCGAGGTGCACAAACATTGGGCCTTACTGGGGTGTTTCACTTCCAGAAAGACAACGACCCAAAGCATACCGCCATGTAAACCCGGGAGTTGGTTACTGTACAATGCCCCCAGTAGGATTCTAACACCACCTCAGAGCCCTGATTTGAACCCCATTGAGAACCTGTGGGCTCATCTTGACACACAACTCAGAAAAAGGCGTCCGTCCGGTAAAAACGACTTAGAGAAAGCGCTCCTGGAGGAATGGTCGAAAATTACCCCTGATATCAACCGGAATTTAATACAAGGCATTCCTAGGCGTTTATGTGCTGTTATAGATGCTAAAGGGATGCACACTAGCTATCAGAAGGTGAACATCAATGAAGAAAACGAACACAGTGTCCGATTCATACGCATGTGCTAATACTTTTTTGGATGCAGAAGAGCGATGTTTATTTTCGTAACACTGTATGTTACTTTCGGACAGGTGATTTGGACATATTTGTAACCTATGTAATGTAAGGTGGCACGTGTCTGGGTTCTGTTCTCAAATATATGTTTCGTTTAACCTACAACCACTACCAATACTTTTTGATGCGATTGCATGTCTTCTGACAGCCTGTGAAAACCATGTGCTACACAAGTCAAATGAAGCCTTTTTCATGTGTGGTTCAAATGGCTCTGAGCACTATGGGACTCAACTGCTGAGGTCATTAGTCCCCTAGAACTTAGAACTAGTTAAACCTAACTAACCTAAGGACATCACAAACATCCATGCCCGAGGCAGGATTCGAACCTGCGACCGTAGCGGTCTTATGGTTCCAGGCTGCAGCGCCTTTAACCGCACGGCCACTTCGGCCGGCGGGTTTTTCATGTGTGGTGCAGCATCTCAGATGAAAAGTAACACAATGTCGTACTTAATTTCTTCAGGCCACAGCAACTGCAATGAACTGGTAAATAACTGTGCGATTGTTGAATTGCTGAAATTTTCCAGACACTGTTGTAAGCAGGAATGGCTTTATTCAGTCACTTTCTCAATGATTTAATGGATTAATAATTTCATTGGTAATAAAACAATCCACAAGATCTTTTACCATCATCACTGCTTCATCGTAACATTCACAGAACTGAAAGTTTCGAAAACTTTACTCACTGGGCACAGATTCGTCCGTGTTCTTCTCCAAAAACTATTATAAGGTAAGATTCCATATTTTTCATAAAGCGGTTCCGGAATCAACAAAAGCTTTTCGAATGCAAATTGTGATTACCGGCTCAATGTCGCAGTTTCCGTTGGAAGCAAACAAATATTCTTACCAGTGGCCTACGAAAGGGCATTTTTGGGTTTTGTTGTATTAGTATATTGAGAAGTGAAATATTTCTCTTCTTAGTCCACTGTCTGCTCACATATTTTGCACGGGAGTATTTTTAACGTCTGTAGAAAATATGTCGGGTCGCGAAGTATTAATGTAACTTTGCAGTATGCTGCGTGGAGGTTACACTCAACAACCGAGCTAGGTTAATAATTGGCTCCTTTTACCGACCTCCCGACTCAGCAGCATTAGTGGCAGAACAACTGAGAGAAAATTTGGAATACATTTCACATAAATTTTCTCAGCATGTTATTGTCTTAGGTGGAGGTTTCAATTTACCAGATATAGACTGGGACACTCAGATGTTTAGGACGGGTGGTAGGGACAGAGCATCGAGTGACATTATACTGAGTGCACTATCCGAAAATTACCTCGAGCAATTAAACAGAGAAGCGACTCGTGGAGATAACATCTTGGACCTACTGATAACAAACAGACCCGAACTTTTCGACTCTGTATGTGCAGAACAGGGAATCAGTGATCATAAGGCCGTTGCAGCACCCCTGAATATGGAAGTAAAGGGAGGAAGGTTTATCTGTTTAGCAAGAGTAATAGAAGGCAGATTTCAGACTACCTAACAGATCAAAACGAAAATTTCTGTTCCGACACTGACAATGTTGAGTGTTTATGGAAAAAGTTCAAGGCAATCGTAAAATGCGTTTTAGGCAGGTATGTGCCGAGTAAAACTGTGAGGGACGGGAAAAACCCACCGTGGTACAAAAACAAAGTTAGGAAACTACTGCGAAAGCAAAGAGAACTTCACTCCAAGTTTAAACGCAGCCAAAACCTCTCAGACAAACAGAAGCTAAACGATGTCAAAGTTAGCGTAAGGAGGGCTATGCGTGAAGCGTTCAGTGAATTCGAAAGTGAAATTCTATGTACCGACTTGACAGAAAATCCTAGGAAGTTCTAGTCTTACGTTAAATCAGTAAGTGGCTCGAAACAGCATATCCAGACACTCCGGGATGATGAAGGCATTGAAACAGAGGATGACACGCGTAAAGCTGAAATACTAAACACCTTTTTCCAAAGCTGTTTCACAGAGGAAGACCGCACTGCAGTTCCTTCTCTAAATCCTCGCACAAACGAAAAAATGGCTGACATCGAAATAAGTGTCCAAGGAATAGAAAAGCAACTGGCATCACGCAACAGAGGATAGTCCACTGGACCTGACGGGATACCAATTCGATTCTACACAGAGTACGCGAAAGAACTTGCCCCCCTTCTAACAGCCGTGTACCGCAAGTCTTTAGAGGAACGGAAGGTTCCAAATGATTGGAAAAGAGCACAGGTAGTTCCAGTCTTCAAGAAGGGTCGTCGAGCAGATGCGCAAAACTATAGACCTATATCTCTGACGTCGATCTGTTGTAGAATTTTAGAACATGTTTTTTGCTCGAGTATCATGTCGTTTTTGGAAACCAAGAATCTACTACGTAGGAATCAACATGGATTCCGGAAACAGCGATCGTGTGAGTAACCTCTGGCGTGCCACAGCGGAGTGTTATGGGACCATTGCTTTTCACAATATATATAAATGACCTAGTAGATAGTGTCGGAAGTTCCATGCGGCTTTTCGCGGATGATGCTGTAGTATACAGAGAAGTTGCAGCATTAGAAAATTGTAGCGAAATGCAGGAAGATCTGCAGCGGATAGGCACTTGGTGCAGGGAGTGGCAACTGACCCTTAACAAATGTTCAAATGTGTGTGAAATATTATGGGACTTAACTGCTAAGGTCATCAGTCCCTAAGCTTACACACTACTTAACCTAAATTATCCTAAGAACAAACACACACCCCCATGCCCGAGGGAGGACTCGAACCTCCGCCGGGACCAGCCGCACAGTCCATGACTGCAGCGCCCACACCGCTCGGCTAATCCCGCGCGGCTGACCCTTAACATAGACAAATGTAATGTATTGCGAATACATAGAAAGAAGGATCCTTTATTGTATGATTATATGATAGCGGAACAAACACTGGTAGCAGTTACTTCTGTAAAATATCTGGGAGTATGCGTGCGGAACGATTTGAAGTGGAATGATCATATAAAATTAATTGTTGGTAAGGCGGGTACCATGTTGAGATTCATTGAGAGAGTCCTTGGAAAATGTAGTCCATCAACAAAGGAGGTGGCTTACAAAACACTCGTTCGACCTATACTTGAGTATTGCTCATCAGTGTGGGATCCGTACCAGATCGGGTTGACGGAGGAGGTAGAGAAGATCCAAAGAAGATCGGCGCGTTTCGTCACAGGGTTATTTGGTAACCGTGATAGCGTTACGGAGATGTTTAACAAACTCAAGTGGCAGACTCTGCAAGAGAGGCGCTCTGCATCGCGGTGTAGCTTGCTCGCCAGGTTTCGAGAGGGTGCGTTTCTGGATGAGGTATCGAATATATTGCTTCCCCCTACTTATACCTCCCGAGGAGATCACGAATGTAAAATTAGAGAGATTAGAGCGCGCACGGAGGCTTTCAGACAGTCGTTCTTCCCGCGTACCATACGCGACTGGAACAGGAAAGGGAGGTAGTGACAATGGCACGTTAAGTGCCCTCCGCCACACACCGTTGGGTGGCTTGCGGAGTATAAATGTAGATGTAGATGTAAAGCAACACTGAATTTCAGTATGTTACTAACTACCTTGTACAACAACGTCGCAACGAAAATTGAAGAATAGAGAAATTTAGAACAATACTGTGTCCATGTTTTAGTTCCGGCATTCTTTGTTGCTTTGTTGCCTCTTTTTACTGTGACACTCATTGTTGTTTTTAATAATAAAGGGATGAATATTAATCAGAATGGGAGTGATTTTCGCAGTTAGGCACGTATACTTTAAAAAAAAAAAAAAAAAAAAAAAAAAAAAAAAAAAAAAAAAAAAAAGCAGAAAATGCAACACAAAACTGCCGCGTTTCGATCACGAACTTGGAACCTTACAGATTTACGTTCAGACTGAATAAAGACTTAACACATTTAAAAAGGCATTCTGCCAAGACTACGTTCTCTGATTACAATTCTGCTGACAGGGTAAAAACCGAAAGATATTTTTTTTTTGTTCAAGCTATCTACCTGACCGTACGATACTGAATTCGCATCAGCAGACGAGGAAGATGAGCAGAAGGCAAGAAAGGATTACAGTTAACCTGAGCACTAAGTCTCTACAGACAAGCGATGTATCTTGGTAGGCTGGATAATAATTTGGCATATCCTTCGAGGACAGGGTTCTATAAGAACATAGAAAGTGTAGGAGCAAGAATTTTCCTTGCCTTTGTTGTTGTGGTCTTCCGTCCGAAGACTGGTTCGATGCAGCTGTCCATGCTACTGTATCCTGTGGAAACCTCTTCATCTCCGAATAACTACTGCAACCTACGTACATTTGAACCTTCTTAACAGCTCTTCGTCTTCCTTTACAATTTTTTCCCCTACCGATCCCTCCAATACTAAACTGATGATCCCTGATGTCACAGGGTGTCTCCTATCAAACTGTAATGTTATAAGAAAATAGAGGCGATGGATACGCCACAAGCCGATCCCTCATGCCAGAAATTCCTTTCTCCTCAGTTCTGTTGAGTACTTCCTCATTAGTTAGGCGATATACGCATCTATTCATCTTTCTTAGCACCACATTTCAAACGCTTCTAATCTATTCTTGTCTGAACTACCAGAAAAATACCTTTAGAAAAGAATCCCCAACTCTTAAATTTACATCCAGTGCTAACAAATTCGTATTTTTCGGAAACGCTTTTCTTACCGTTGTCGGTCTACATTTTACATCCTGTTTACGTCGGCCATCATTAGTTATTTTACCGCGAAAATAGCAACACTCATGTAACACATTCAAAGTCATTTTCTAATCAGATTCCCTCAGCATTGCCTGCTTTAATTCAACCATTCTGTTCAACTGACCTCCAAGCCTTTTGCTCTCTCTTAACAGAAATACAGTGTCATAGGCAAACCTCAAAAATATATTTCTTCTCCCTCTACTTTATTTGCCAAAATTCTCGTTTGGTTTCCTTGACTGCTTGCTCAATGTACAGGTTGAATAACACCGGGGCTACAACCCTGTCTCACTCCCCTCTCAGCCAGTTTCCTTCCCATAGCCTTCGATTCTTGCAATTTCAGTCTGGTTTCTGTGCAAGATATTTATAACGTTCCGCTCTCTGTATTTTATCCCTGTTACCTTGAGAATTTCAAAAATTTATGCCAGCCCACATCGTCAAAAGCTGTCCGTAAGTCTAGAAACGCTATAAACGCAAGGTTTACCTTTCCTTAATCTGTCTTCTAAGAGAAGCTGTAGAGCCAGTGTTGCCTTGCGACTTGCTGCATTTTTCGGGAATCCTAACAGATATTCCGCGAGAACGGCGTCTTCCAGTTTTTCCATTCTTCTATAGCTAATTCGTGTCAGTATTCTGCGCGCGTGGTAACTGCGCTGTCTAAGTGCGCCTTGTCACGGTCCGCGCGGCTCCCTCTGTCGGAGGTTCGAATCCTCCCTCGGGCATGGGTGTGTGTATTGTACTTAGCGTAAGTTAGTTTAAGCTGGACTAAGTAGTGTGTAAGCTTAGGGACCGATGACCTTAGCAGTTCGGTCCCATAAGAACTTTCCACAAATTTCCAAATTTCATTATTCTGCAACCATGAATTACGGAACTGATAATTCGGTAATATTCACACCTGTCTTTGGAAATGGAACTATTAACAGGGCGTGCTGGAAAGGAGGAGCCCGGAATTTTGTGCGTGGAAACTCTTGAGCTTTTTGAATAAAACAAACGTTATTAACTTTGTACGTCTTTATTCTTCAAGTCTACATACACTGGCGGAAAAATATCTCAACACCTAGAAGGAGATGTGTGACATAAATGAAAGTTATAGGCGAGTTTCTGCACCTGTAATATGACGTCTGTTCAAATTTCGTGCCAGTCGCGTTAGAGTGCCGCTAGTAGCGCCACTATAAGGATGCACATCAGGTTTGCTTTAAATACACGCTGTAACGGTCGGAAGCGTTAGTTAGCTTTGAGATTGGACATGGTAAGTTGCTATTAGTCAAGAATGCCTTCGAGGCGACAAAGACGCTATTATGAACACCTCAATGAGCTTGAACGAGGTCATGTAAAAGGGATACAAGAAGCTGGATGTTCCGTCTTCGATACTGCAGAACTTGCCCCGCTTCTAACAGCCGTGTACCCGCAAGTTTCTAGAGGAACGGAAGGTTACAAATGATTGGAAAAGACAACAGGTAGTTCCAGTTTTCAAGAAGGGTCGTCGAGCAGATGAGCAAAACTATAGGCCTTATATCTCTCACATCGATCTGTTGCAGAATTTTAGAACATGTTTTTTGCTCGCGTGTCATGTCATTTCTGGAAACCCAGAATCTACTCTGTAGGAATCAACATGGATTCCGGAAACAGCGATCTTGTGAGACCCAACTCGCTTTATTTGTTCATGAGACCCAGAAAATATTAGATAAGGCTCCTAGGTAGATGCCATTTTCCTTGACTTCCGGAAGGCGTTCGATACAGTTCCGCACTGTCGCCTGAGGAACAAAGTAAGAGTCTACGGAATATCAGACCAACTGTGTGGCAGGATTGAAGAGTTTTTAGCAAACAGAATACAGCATGTTGTTCTCAATGGAGAGACGTCCACAGACGTTAAAGTAACCTCTGGCGTGCCACAAGGGAGTGTTATGGGACCACTGCTTTTCACAATATATATAAATGACCTAGTAGATAGTGTCGGAAGTTCCATGCGACTTTTCGCGGATGATGCTGTAGCATACAGAGAAGTTGCAGCATTAGAAAATTGCAGCGAAATGCAGGAAGATCTGCAGCGGATAGGCACTTGGTGCAGGGAGTGGCATCTGACCCTTAACATAGACAAATGTAATGTATTGCGAATACATAGAAAGAAGGATCATTTATTGTATGATTATATGATAGCGGAACAAACACTGGTAGCAGCTACTTCTGTAAAATATCTGGGAGTATGCGTACAGAACGATTTGAAGTGGAATGATCATATAAAATTAATCGTTGGTAAGGCGGATGCCAGGTTGAGATTCATTGGGAGAGTCTTAGAAAATGTAGTCCATCCACAAAGGAGGTGGCTTACAAAACACTCGTTCGACCTATAATTGAGTATCGCTCATCAATGTGGGATCCGTACCAGGTCGGGTTGGCAGAGGAGATGGAGCAGATCCAAAGAAGATCGGCGCGTTTCGTCACAGGGTTATTTGGTAAGCGTGATAGCGTTACGGAGATGTTTAGCAAACTCAAGTGGCAGACTCTTCAAGAGAGGCGCTCTGCATCGCGGTGTAGCTTGCTGTCCAGGTTTCGAGAGGGTACGTTTCTGGATAAGGTATCGAATATATTGCTTCCCCCTACTTATACCTGCCGAGGAGATCACGAATGTAAAATTAGAGAGATTCGAGCGCACACGGGGGCTTTCCGGCAGTCGTTCTTCCTGCGAACCATACGCGACTGCAACAGGAAAGGGAGGTAATGACAGAGGCACGCAAAGTGCCCTCCGCCACACACCGTTGGGTGGCTTGCCAAGTGTAAATGTAGATGTAGATGTAGACTTGGCAGGAATGTAGTCGCAGTACATGACTGCTGACAGCGCCACGGAGAGGGCTGACCATCGTGTTCGGCGTTGGCTCTGGCGCATAGTACTGCATCTACAGCAGCAATTTTTGCAGCCGCTGGCACCACTGTGACACAACGAACTGTTACAAATCAGTTACTTCAAGTACAGCTCCGAGTCAGACGTCCTGCACCGTGCGTTCCACTGACCCCAGACCACCGCCATTTGCGACTTCAGGGATGTCAAGCGAGAAATCATCGGAGGGTAGGATGCAGGTATGTTGTGTTTCTTATGGAAGCACGTTCTGCTTCGATGCCACTGCCTTGGCCCGCTCGATCGCCAGATCTGTCTCCAGTCGCGCACATATAGGACACCATGGGACGACACCCACAAACAGCATTATCCATCCCTGTATTGACCGACCAAGTGCAACAGGCATGGGACTCCATCCCTCAAACCGACATCTAGCACCTGTACAGCACGATGTATGTACGTTCGCTTTCCAGCATTCAACATTCTGGCGATGTTACCGGTTATTAATGTACCATTATTCCACATTTGCTATGGCTTACCTCGCCCTTACATTAATCTGTGATCCTGCAATGTTAATCACTTAAATATGGTACCTAGAAAAATGCATTCCTGAAATTTCGTTCTTCTACGTTACTTATTTTTTAGTGTTGAGATTTTTTTTCTTTCATTGTATTTGCAGCCATCTGCCGCTAGGGAAGTCCAAACAGTAGCGTGTAACTTGACGGCGTGTAACGTAACTATGTCTGTGCGTGAGAAACAGTGTGCTGTAATCGAGTTTCGAATTCTAAGAGTTCGCCCACATGTGGAGCACCGTCTCCTTGAACTGACAATGTCAGACCACACACGAGCGCAGTTATATCTGCAACACCGCAACGCCTTGCGTTCATTGTCATCGATCATCCTTCACACAATTCATACTTGGCCCCATCCCGGTTTCACGTGCTTCAAAAGCTTAAAGAGCACTTTCGAGGACTTCACTTCGATAGCGATGAAGCAGTGCAATCTGAGGTGAGGCTGTGGCTCAGCCAGACACGTCAAACATTCTACAGTAACGGTATCACCAAATCAGTCTCTTGTTGGGAGAAATGTGTTCGTCGCCAGGGTGACCTTGTTGAGAAATAAATATGGAGACATGAAGAATGAAGATGTAGAATGTTAATAACGTTTATTTTATTTAAAAAAGCTTTAAAAATGTTCACATAAAAAATTCGGAGGCATTACTTTTCACCACTCCCTGGTGCATTCATCTTGAAGTTTGACGGTAATTTGCCTGCCTCATACATCTTGCGCAACAGGTGGAATAATTTTCTCGTGGTGAGCTTTCTCAAGGATATCAGTCACTCTGATGCAATATCGTCTACTCCAGGCATTTTGTTTCGACTCAGGTCTTACTCTGCCAACAACTGTGAAAATCTCACCTGTGTTGCCGTTTCATATATTTCGTTCTGACTCTATAGCGAGCCTTTGCGAGACGTTCAGAAGAGTCTATAACCGGAGAGAATCTTTCATTCCACTAGGTATCATTACTGCAACAAATTAAAACCTATTTTCTCGATCTGGATTCGAAAATAGGAGACACCGACATATTAAAACTGTCATGATGTCTGGGCTACACTCATGCTCATATATTAACGATAATTGCAAAATGTGGTGTCACACAACGCGGCAATACAAAAAACTGGCGCTAGTAGCATAGGGACATAGGGAACACATACGACACAGATCTGTAAGTCTACAGTATTGGTGATAAGTTGAGAAAACCGCCCCGAAACACATGTGCTATAAAACGCCACTGTTTCCTGCGCATGTACCCCGACAGCAATATGGGATATGATCACCATGCACACGTACACAGGCCGCACAACGGGTTGGCATACTCTGGATCAGGTGGCCGAGCAGCTGCTGGGGTATAGCCTCCCATTCTTGCACCAGTGCCTGTCAGAGCTCCTGAAGTGTAGTAGGGGTTTGAAGACGTGCAGTGATACGTCGACCGAGAGCATCCCAGACGTGCTCGATGGGGTTTAGGTCTGGAGAACAGGCAGGCCACTCCATTCGCCCGGTATCTTCTGTTTCAAGGTACTCCTCCTCGATGGCAGCTCTTTGGGGCCATGCGTTATCATCCATCAGGAGGAAGGTGAGACCCACTGCACCCCTGAAGAGGCGGATATACTGGTTCAAAATGACGTCCCGATACACCTGACCTGTTACAGTTCCTCTGTCAAAGACATGCGGAGATGTACGTGCACCAATCATAATACCACGCCACACCATCAAACCACGACCTCCATACAGGTCCCTTTCAAGGACTCTAAGGGGTTGGTATCTGATTCCTGATTCACGCCAGACGAAAACCCGGGGAGAATCACTGTTTAGACTATACCTGGGCCGGCCGGAGTGGCCGTGCGGGTCTAGGCGCTACAGTCTGGAACCGAGCGACCTCTACGGTCGCAGGTTCGAATCCTGCCTCGGGTATGGATGTGTGTGATGTCCTTAGGTTAGTTAGGTTTAATTAGTTCTAAGTTCTAGGCGACTGATGACCTCAGAAGTTAAGTCGCATAGTGCTCAGAGCCATTTGAACTATACCTGGACTCGTCCTTGAACATAACCTGGGACCACTGTTCAAATGACTATGTACTGTGTTCTTGACACCAGGCTTTACGGGCTCTCCTGCGACCAGGGGTCAGTGGAATGCACCTTGCAGGTCTCCGGGCGAATAAACCATGTCTGTTCAGTCGTTTGTAGACTGTGTGTCTGGAGACAACTGTTCCAGTGGCTGCGGTAAGGTCCCGAGCAAGGCTACCTGCAGTGCTCCGTGGCCGTCTGCAGGCACTGATGGTGAGATATCGGTCTTCATGTGGTATTGTACACTGTGGGCGTCCCGTACTGTACCCCCTGGACACATTTCCTGTCTGCTGGAATCGTTGCCATAATCTTGAGATCACACTTTGTGGCACGCAGATGGCCTATGCTATGACCTGCTGTGTTTGACCAGCCTCCAGTCGCCCTAGTATTCTACCCATCATAACGTTATTAATATGTGTTCTTTGAGCTATTTTCAACACACAGTCACCATTAGCACGTCTGAAAACGTCTGCACACTTTCTCGCTGCACTGTTCTCTCACGTGCACCAACACACCTCTGCGTATGTGGACTGCTGCCAGCGCCACCGTGCGACGACCAGATGTCAGATGCACCACAAGGTCGTACCCTGAGGTGATTTAAACCCGCAAACCGCCCACCAGAGCGTTGTTTCACCATGTATCAGCATTATCCTTAATTTATGAGCATGAGTGTAGTTTACTTGAGATGGTAAGAGATCTCTCCGCGAAAACTAATGGTCGACACAGTATCATCAAATTTCTAGACCATTCTATTTCGAGAAAGAGCTTCAAAGAAGTTATTTAGGCACTCTGTCTTTCATTCGGTAACTAGTTCATCTAAGAGTGATTGAATAATAATCTGGGAATTACAAACTCATTTAAGAACGAAAGAATAAAAACCTAGGACTTATAAATTAGTTTAAATAATGCATTTTTGTTTCCCACATTGTTTTACTGAAACATTCACCATTTTCCTCTTACTCTTTACTCAGATGTAACGATTTTACAGCTCTATTTTTATATCTGAAACCAATGATATTGCGTTGCGTCCGGATTTTAGCTCACACCGTCGGAATTGATTCATTTGTCTCTTTGTTCGTGCACGTGTACAGCACGCAATTGTTCCTGCGCTTACCTTGCTCTTTATCAGCTCACTGTTTCGAATCCTATTCATCAAACTGAAATTCGCTACAGAGATTACGTTTCACGTAATCAGAGCGCCATACATGACTGCAACTTGCTAATGAACGTCAGCTTCATGTGATTATCTGTTAGGTTTAATATTACTTGTTCGTTAAAATCTGCCACGTGTAGCGCAAGACTTGTTACAAATCGATGAGGGAATACCGCTTTCCCCTTGTTATCACAGACAAAGCTTCGTTTTTGACTAAATGCGTTTTAGGATTTGGCAGTGTAACAGAGATTGTCGATTGTCATCATGCATAGCACAATAATTCCTCATCAAGAACAAAGTGGACAAATTATATCATATAAAGGATCGCCTCCAAAGTCTGATTCAAGTTAGTTAGCAACTGACATATAACGTCCGTAGTTGCAACGTTGTTGATACAGGCAGCCACCACAGTTCTCCGCTATCCACGGTGACATAAAATCTCTCTAAACTCTACTTGACACAATAATCATATGGCATCTGCCCTACCTCCCTGACCTGGTTCGAGCCTTATTCACGTGTCTGTGGGTATTAGGGTTGAGTACACGTTTGTAGAATACACCGACATGATGCTTCTCAATGGCGAATTTCACGCTAATGGAAGAGCCGCTCGTCATCTTTATCAAGATCGTTCTTCACGACATCCTACGCCATCGCATACTCTCTTTGCCAGAATCACTCACCGGCTTCGAGGAAGAGTACCTTCACCGTCAGCAGGCGTGGCCGTGGCGCTCCTAGGTGACGTCGCACACCAAAACTGGAAGAGGCCGTACTGTTGCAGAGAACCTGTCAACGAGAACACGAACAATTTTTTTAGCTAGTAGTGAGTGGAACTGTAAAACAAGTGATGTATAAGATGAAACCTGATCAATTATTGTAAAAATGGTTCCGTTTCCGGACATGGGTTCCAATTCAGAATATTATCTACTCACTCCCCTCTACAGGTCCTAGACGTTTGTATTGGGATTTTCCGACACCTTGTCTACAAACGGAGGTGGATCCTTGTCTACAGAATGGTACTTATAAGGTAACATAGATATGGCAATCATATAATATAACACAATGTCAAAAATAACATATTACTGACATGTCAAAACATAAAAAAAGTGTTTGTCATGTATGTATGTCGCACTCACGTCAGGCACGAACGGATCATTACCTACAGCTTCCTTAAGCATTTACGCAAAAACATACACTGAAGAACCAAAGAAACCGGTACATATGCTTAATATCGTGTAGTACCCCGCAAGCCTGCGGAAGTGCGGCAAAGCAACGTGGCATGGACTCGACTAATGTCTGACCTAGTGCTGGAGGGAAGTGACGCCATCAATCCTGCCGGGCTGTCCATAAATCCATATGGAGTACGAGAAGTGTTTAAACTCAGAAGAGCGTTCCTCGAGCCATTCTGTAGGAATTATGGACTTGTGGGGTGTCGCATTGTCCTGCTGGAATTGCCTGTCTACATATCTTTGTATTCGAATTCGCATGCCTATACCAGTTTCTTTGACGCTTCAGTGAAGTGTTAATAATATAGATTCAGCTCAAAATATTCTTCACACATTGCCCAAAGGTAGAACTATGAATCTACTAGAAGAAATGGAGATATACGACTTCCTTCAAAGTCATCTGTATCGATTAGACAGAGTTAAGAAACACGGGATTTTTAACTAATTTCCACTCAGTATTATGTGCTAATAATGAAAGGTAGCGGACATGGTGATGCATTCTAGCCCAGTAATAGAATTATCTTTATGTCGGGCGCGTATCTCATGTCGGACGCTATACTGATGAGGTTGTTAGTTATACTGTTTTAAATATCTGTATATGCTTTAGAACGAAAATCAGCTTCTGCCTTGCCCAGTAACTTTACTGAAACAGTCTCTTATTAAAACATAAAATATATTAATACACACTGAGGTACAAAAGTCATGAGATAGCGAAATGCACGTATATAGATGGCGGTAGTATTGCGTACACGAGATATAAAAGGGCGGTGAGTCGGCGGAGCTGTCATTTGTACTCAGGTGATTCGTGTGAAAAGTTTTGCGACGCATGGGACATTCAGTTTCAGAAACCGCTAGGGAATTCAATTTTCCGATATCCACAGTGTCAAGGGTGTGCCGAGAGCCCTTCACTTAACAACCAAGAGCAGCGGCGTTTGCTTAGAGTTGTCAGTGCTAACCGACAAGCAACACTGCGTGAAATAGCCGCAGAAATGGCAGCAGACGACCGGCGTGAGTGCCTTTGTTACAGCACGAGATCGCCTGAAGCGTCTCTCCTGGGTTCGTGTCCATATCGTTTGGACCCTAGACGACTGGAAAATTGTGGCCTCATCGGATGAATCCTGATTTCAGTTCGTGAGAGCCAATTGTAGGGTTCGAGCGTAGCGCAGACCCCAAGAAATCACGGATCCAAGTTGTCAACTAGACACTGTGGAAGCTGATGGCGGTGCCATAATCGTGGGGGCTGTGTGTACATGGAATGGACTGGGTCCTCTAGTCGAACTGAACAGATCATCACCCATCTGCAGCCATTAAAGGACTCCATACTCCCAAACAACAACGGAATTTTTATGGATGACAATGCGCCATGTCACAGGGCCACAGATGTTAGCGATTGGTTTGAAGAACATTCTGGACAGTTCGAGCGAGTGAGTTGGCCACACGGATCGCCCGACATGCATCCCATCGAACATTTATGGGACATAATCAAGAAGTCAGCGTGTATAAAATCCTGCACCAGCAACTGTTTCGCAATTATGGACGGCTTTAGAGGCAGCATGGCTCAATAATTCTGCAGACGAAGTACAAAGAATTTTGATTTCATGCCACTTCGAGTTGCTGCACTATGGCGGGCAAAAAGAGGTCCGACAGGATGTTAGGAGTCATCCCATCACTTCTGTCACCTCACTGTACATAACATACAAATTTACACCGACTGTTTTACATCGTTGTAAAAAGCTATTGAATATGTGTCCAAAATATGCTTCGCAATTGAACTACATTGGAAAAATTTTATTTGTTGAACACACCGAATACGTGCCTCCCTATGTAACCATTAGCTACTTACAAGACTTGACTTTTCTTAATTGGCTTAAGAATACCAACATGCATCAATTTTTAGAATATGTACTGACTCATGTGTATCCCGGTTTTGTGATATGGATCGTGGTATACGATATCATTGTTTTGTAGTGCTCCACATGAAAAAGAAGGCGTCTCGTCTGCACTCATATATGTAATTTCTATTTACAATGCTCCTACGTTAACAAAAGTACTGCATCTTAGTAAATCACTGCGAAAATCGTACAACTAGTTTTATCAGTGCAACCCAAATAGCCTTTTCTGCCAAACATTCTGAGAACCAAGGGGTTGCATGATTATATCATAATATGTGCATTATAGCCTTATAATATAACCCACAATATTAAATTTTCTTTTCAAGCTATGTTCTCTAAGAAGTGGGAAGCACATTACTATTGAACATTGTAAAAGTACTTTTACCAGAGCAACCCTAATAGCCTTTTCTTGCCAAACATTCTAAGAACCATGGGGTTGCATGATTATATCATAAAATGTGCATTATAACCTTATAATATAATCCACCATATTAAATTTTCTGTTCGAGCTACGTTCTCTAAGAAGTTAAAAGCACATTACTATTCATATTGGTTTTATTTCATTTATACTTCAGCTGAGTTATTACGAGGGGCGTTCAATAAATAATGCAACTCTTTTTTTTCTGAAAGCAGGTTGACTTTATTCAGGATTCTCGTACACCATACTGTTCCCCACTTTTCTGGCTACAAAAATCCTTTTTTCCAACATAATCTCCGTCTAATACGAATGTCTTACGCCACCTTACTCAGAGGGCCTGAACCCCGCATGGTACCAGTGTACTGGTCGACGTCGGAACCAAAGTCTTGCTGCATCAATGACCTCCCCATCATCCACGTACTGCTTGCCGCGGAGTGCATCCTTCACTCGGCCAAACAGATGGAAGACCAAAGGTGCGAGACCCGGGGTGCGCGCACTTGGATTGTTATGGAGGAGGAGAAGTTGGTTTGCATTTTTGTGGCGACGAATACGCTGAAGTTCTTTCTTCAGTTTCTTGACGGTAGCGCAATACACGTCAGAGCTGATCGTTGCACCATAAGGGAGGACATCAAACAGAGTTCCAGAAGCCCGTCGCCATGACTTTACTGGCTGAGGTTGCGTCTTTGAACTTTTTTCTTCAGAGCAGCGGTGGTGAGGCGCCACTCCACTGATTGCCGCATTGTGTCCGGTTCGAAGCGAACAACCCATGTTTTATCGCCTGTGACGGTGTTCGACAAAAAGTGGTCACGATGAGCCCCCTAACGCGCAAGCAGTCCCGCACACGTGGGCCCGCGTTGTCTTTGTCGTCTTCTGATGGGCGGCGAGCAGCCCAGCGGGCACACGGCTTTCAGTAGCCCAACTGGTGGCCGAGTGTGTCAGCACTGGCAACAGAGACGTCCAGCTGAACAACGAGGTTATCCGTCGATCACCTCGAATGAGAGTGTCCGTATGTTCCAACATTGCTGGAGTCACAGTTGTGTGCTGCCACCCGGCACTCTGGTTTGCACCACCTTCTTGCGATGATGACAGACACCTCGCCCAACGACTCACCGTGCTTTTGTTCTGTTCCAGATCTCCCTACACATCCTGCAAGTGCCTATAAATATGTGCGACGCTCTGGTTTTTCGCCAAAAGAAACTCAATGACAGCTGTCTGCTTGAAACGTACCTCCGTTGCAGACGCCATTTCGAAGGTTACGTTTAGCGCCGCTACCTATCGGAACTTCATGAAACTATAGCAGCCGAAGCGGGAATATTCCACTAGGTCACACATCAAATTCCGAATTTTTTAAACCGAAACTGGCCGAGAAAAAAAAGTTTTGCATTACTTACTGAAAGTCCCTTGTATTTCAATCTAACGTATGAGCAATGTTGCAAAAGAAAGTTTATGTGGTTGAACATTTGTGCTCAGCACATCTGTTACAATTTGTGCAAGAAGTTTTATCTTTCCTCGTACGAGCGAGGTCCGGGCTGTCAGCGATACAATCAACCCCACTACATCCAACAGATACCTAACATACACAAAGATGAAACAGAATAAATTTAAAAATGATGCAACCGTCTTTACAAACGAATTTAAAATTTGTAACGGATGAAGGCTTTATATGAAAAACAGATGATTTTCTTTGTTTTTTAATATTAAAATAGGGAAACCAAAAGTTGTGAAACACATCTCTTATACTGAAGGGGTGTCCCTAGCTCTTAATGTATGCATTTTAAAGCCCATATCTGCTCTACGTTTTAGAGCCTCTTGATTTAGTCCCTACTACCACCTATGAAAGCTGGAAGTTGCCTATGACGGTTGGCCGTAGATGGAAGTTGGTTGGCACAGATGTCTGTGACATCTCACACACACACACACACACACACACACACACACACTAGTACATCGCTAATCGGTCAGCCGGCGATGGTAAGTGGTACTCTCTAGCGACCACTACATTTTTACACATTATTATTATGCAACGCCTTTGGTAACATGCAGTAATATGGTTTGATAAAAGCTGTAGTTGTTTTTGTAACAAAATTCCTTTTTTTCGAGATTAAACTCACAGTAAGCGTCCACTTGAAATGTAGAGAAAAGAGCGGTAAGTAGAGAGAATGCACTGAAAGCCTCTGTGAGGAGGAGGATTTGTCTGATGACATGATAGATGAAACAGGAGTCGGCAGGGAAGAAACGGGGGTCAAGTACTACAACCAGAATCTAAAAGAGATTTGTTCGAATTAAGATCAAATAAGGCAGACGGGATAGATAATATTCCATCGGAATTTCTGAAATCATCGAGGAAAGTGGTCTAAACGATTATTCATGTTGAGGTATAGAATGTATGAGGCCTATACCATTAGACTTTCGGATGTCGTGTGACTAGGGCCATCCGTCGGGTAGACCGTTCGCCGGGTGCAAGTCTTTCGATTTGACGCCACTTCGGCGACTTGCGCGTCGACGGGGACGAAATGATGATGGTTAGGACAACAGAACACCCAGTCTCTGAGCGGGAATCGAACCCAGGCCCTTAGGATTGTCATTCTGCCGCGCTGACCACTCAGCTACCGGGGGCGGACGACTTTCGGATAAACATCATCCACACGATTCCGAAGACTGCAAGAGCCGAAAAGTGCGAGAATTATCGCACCATCAGCTTAACACCACATGCATCAAGCTGCTGACAAGAATAGTACATAGAACAATGCAATAGAAAATTGAGGGTCTCTTAGATGATGATCAGTTTGCTTTAGGAAAGGTAAATGCACCAGGGAGGCAGTTCTCTCACGTTGCGGGTGATAATGGCAGCAAGAATGAAGAAAAATCAATACACCTTCATGGGATTTGTTGACCTGGAAAAAGCGTTCGACAATGTAAAATAGTTCGAAATTTTGAGAAAAATAGGGGTAAGCTGTAAGGAAAGACGTGCAATACACAATCTGTACAACAACCAAGAGAGAACAATAAGACTGGGAGACCAAGAAAAAAGTGCTCGGGTTACAAAGACGTACGACAGGGATGTAGTCTATCGCCGCTACTGATTAAGCTGCATTTCGAGGAAGCCAATAAAAGAAAAGTTTAAGAGTTGGATTAAAATTCAAGGTGAAGGGATATCAACGATGAGAATAACGGATGACATAGCTATCATGAGTGAACGTGAAGAAGTACAGGATCTGTTGAATGGGATGAACCGTGTAATGACTGCAAAATATGGACTGCGAGTAAATCGAAGAAAGATGAAAGTAATGAAAAGTGGCAGACACGAGAACAGGGAGAAACTTAACGTTAGAGTTGAGGTTAAGGAATTCTGCTACCTAGGCAGCAAAATAACCCAATGATGGACGGAGCAAAGAGAACACAAAAAACAGACTAGCACTAGCAAAACGGACATTCCTAGCCAAGAGAAGTCCACTACGATCAAACATAGGCCTTCATTTCATGAAGAAATTTCTGAGAATGTGCGTTTGGAGCACAGCCTCCTTTGGTAGCGAGACATAAGACTGAGGAAACCGTAACAGGAGAGTATCTAAATATTTGAGATGTGGTGCTACAGAAAAATACTGAAAATTAGGTGGATTGACAACATAAGGAATGAGGAGCATCTCCGCAGAATCGGTGAGGAAAAGAACATATGGAAAACACTCACAAAAAGAACGGACAGGATGACAGAACATGTGTTAAGTCATCAGGTAATAACTTCCATGGTACTAGATGGAGCTATTGAAGGCAAATCTATAAAGGAAGACAGGGACTGGATTACACTGAGCAAATAATTGAGGACGTAGGTTGCATTTACTACTCTGAGATGAGAAGGTTGGCACAAGAGAGGAATTCGTGGCGGGCCGCATCAAACCAGCCAGAAGGCTGATGATAGAAAAAGAAATTGTCCTCGGTATTTTTGTATATTAAATGAAAGCAAGTTCTTAAAGTTGTGGTTTAACGAATGGAGGATTCAGATAATGCAAATTAGATGTGGCTGTTAATTTCGCCCTTCTTACGGAGTGAATAAAGAAAAATAGAAATGAATGATGTACAATTTACTGTCACGTTCTTTCGTGCATTTTTATTTTATCTTTTACTTTAATTTCGTCATACATTATTAACGGCATCAGGTTAAAGTGTTTATTAATTGTTTAATTACTTTTTATGATGGAAGATCTTCCTTTATGTTGTAGGCCTATCAGTGTTCTAAGACTATTGACAAACTACTATTGACAAACTGTACCTTTCGGCTTCAGGTATGTGTATATTTCCAGAAGTTTTAATGTTATTTGCGCAACTCTTGATGGTACTGTTTTGAACGTTACACTTTTATAGTTTTTATTTGGTTTCCGCTTTTTCATTTTGTAACCTATATCTGAAAACGATCTACAGGGTGGATAGAAACCGGTAGTTGTTAAAAGAAATTGTGATCCAGAGGATGGGTGTGCATTTAATAGAAACAAAGGTTTCGTCAAGAGTGCCCCAGGAAATTGTGGTAGGGCCAATATTTTTCTCTATGCTCATAGATAATCTGACGGATAGGGTGATCAGTAAACTGCGACTGTTTTGTGATGACTGCGTAGTCTACGGGAATGCGTCGTCACTGAGTGTAGAAGGATGCAGGACGACTTAGAATATCTACTTGGTGTGATGAAAGGCAGTTTCCTCTGTATGTCGAAAAATTTAAGTTAATACAGAAGCAGCAGTGTAATTTTTGAATACAGTATTGGTGGTGTGCCGCTTGGCTCAGTCACGTCGACTAAACATCGAGATATCACACTGTAAAGCGACTGAGAACTCACGAACACATGCCATTGTGTGTCGACTATAGCCAACCGAATAGACATAAAATGACGACATCGCGAAAGAACTTTCCATAATCCTGCAGGTGTCGAAGGCTAACTGATATAAAGACAATGACGTGCAGAAAATATTCATCAGGGTGAGGGTGCTCGCGATTAAAAAAAAAATGTGTCGGAATAGCTTACAGTAGTGCACACTCAGAACGAATCGCGAATAGTTTTAAAACAGCTGAACTGAGTGTAGGCTTTCGCGCCAAACGATTCTTGGGACCAAGACTGTGCCATAGAACTGGTGAGAAACATATATAACTGTAGTGATTGATTCGCGTGTTGTATGTACGTGTGTGGGTGTAACTGTCTATGTGCTGTTAATAATTTATCGTAAGATCACTTAAGGCTACACACAAAATATTTACTCCAACTTCTTATCAAGGGCGAGTGTTATTGTTTTAGATATTCTTAAGTCTTTATATATTAAAGAACCTGATAAATAAATCACTTTGGAATTTCTGTATAGACGTAAAATAAATTAGGAACAGCTCGGTGTGAAGCACCTCCATCGTGTAGATCTAGAAATACCTCAGGCTTCTAATTCAATATCTTTTGACATGAATAATAATTTTTACTTCCATGGATTCACGTGGAGAAACACCTTTTGCATTCTACACTTACTATTAATTCAAGGCTGAGAAGTTTCGTAACTGTGAAAATCTCGTCACTTGAACAAAGATACCCGTGAAGCGGCACCAAAAGAATATTTTACTATCGACACGACTTTTTGCAAAATGAAATTAACTTGCCTTTAATATGTTTGCTTAAGAAATTAATTGTAAACCTTCTCCATTTTGCTTTGCGACATGTAATATTGGAGTAATCTGAACAAGAATCTACCGTCTTGCATAAGGCGACCAACAATAGAAATTACAACTCACGCTGTACCCCATGTTATTAATCTCTTTAAAACGTACAACTGAATTTTCACACACGTAGGGGTGCTACAGTCACTGAAATAAGTGGTTTGATTATAAGTAACAGCACTTATTGACCACAAATATGTTACAAGATAAACACGTCCCCATCCACGTCTTTCTCATATGAACATTTGAACCAGAATAAAATAATTATGAAAAATCTATTTCTATTGTTTTAATTGTTTTCCAAACATAGATCATCCTACAATTCTGATACTGTTTTTCGTATACATCACAGTGAGATAATTAATATTTTTATGCACTCTTTTGCACAAGGAATAACTGTCCGTTCGCCGGCCGGAGTGGCCGAGCGGTTCTAGGCGCTACAGTCTGGAACCGCGCGACCGCTACGGTCGCAGGTTCGAATCCTGCCTCGGGCATGGATGTGTGTGATGTCCTTAGGTTAGTTAGGTTTGAGTAGTTCTAAGTTCTAGGGGACTGATGGCCACAGCAGTTAAGTCCCATAGTGCTCAGAGCCATTTTTTGAACTGTCCGTTTAAAGATTTCGTGTCAACCATAAATAAATGTTCCTCCCTCCCAAAGGACCAGTACAAAGGCTCCCTATAAAGACTGGACCGAAATAATATAAAGTTTTGTAGACAGACTTCCACATGCACTATCTGTTAACTCGTCACATCACAGTTTGTCACAATGCCCTCATGTTCCGCTCTTGGAAGTAGGTCCTACTTATGTAAGAGGTATCTTATTACTAAGTTACATTAAATGAAACTTTTAAGATATTCAAATGTATTAACAGCCATTAACGTTTTTCTTAAACATGCTTTAGCTACGTAGTTTTTATTTCAAAAATCGTGTACAATCACAGCGTCAGCATAGTTGTGCTCTGACTGTCGCACTGTTAATGCACAGTATGAAAATTGCTGAGGCTGCTTTCTATTCCTAGTGAGACACGCACGGGAACACGGTTAAAAAGTGCTGAGAAATAGGCTGTTCTTAATGTATTTCATAAGTTTACGGAGATATTCCGCGTTAAGTTTTCCGGGTGTTGTATAAAATGTAGTTGACGAACGTATAGCGCAGTCGGTAGTGTAATGGGACGTGAACCATTTGAAATAGTACACGTGTGGGTTCCAACGATGTTTTGTGAAAGACTGTTCATAAAAGTTGTTTAAATTAAGAAAACATAACAATTTAATTCTTTAAAGCAAAAATGATAAACCAAATCCTCTTTGTTTTGATTATGTCCATCGTTTTATACCACAGAGGCAGATAAGTATCAAAGAAACACGAAAAAGAATCATTTTTCACGGCATCGAGCATGCCACACAAATGCTGCATTATTGCATTTACTACTGTACCATTACAATATGAACCCAATATAACTGATTTGAAGTCAAGCTGCGGGATTTGGCCCGAGAAGTAACAAGACTGTTAAGCTGCCAGACGTACTAGAACTAACGCACGCAGCTTTTTCACACGTCACTGCCGAACGCTGGCGGAATATAGCACGGCTCGTCATAAAAGAAGAAGAGAAAATGCTGCACCTGGTTGGCTTCGTGGATTCTGTTGTTGATAGGCTCGTTATCAATGTAGCAGGTGACACTTCCAGAACTGAAATATATTTCTCGGATTCGCATAAGGAAGGAGCTAAGAGATTACCAGACGACTGACTGTATGTAATACCTCCAGTGGCTTCAGTATTTTAACTGTATGGTGAAATCCTTCAATACTCTCTTACGCTACACACAGCTTATGCAGAAAAATTACCCCATGATTAAGTCAGGAATTTTCATCGTTCTTGTTTTTAATTACAATAGTACGATAGCTAAAAACGATAACGTGTAACGTATTGCGGTTTTCGTCTAGTCGTCTAAGGAGCATATTGTGGGAGATTTAAAGTGTATTATTTCATTCTGCTTAAAAATTAAACGTCATTCGAAGCTGTATTGCTCCTCTGCTCGTCTCTTTTTACGTGTGAACTGCAGCTGGCCACGTCACTAGCTGTACCAGCTGACCGGCCAGTGCCGTTCAAGTTAAGTGCGCCGGTAAAGCTGTCGTCCCGTATTATCGCTAAGTTTGTGCACGCAATGCACAGCAAAAAACGTACCCGTACTATCATACTTGACAGTACTGGGGACAGCTTGGCTGCAGTCCCACGTGAAACGGAAATCCGCTGAGGTTCCAGCAAACACGTAAGAATACACAGTGCAATGTTTACTTCAGGTTTATTCTTATGATGAACGGGTTATATGTTATGTGAACACTCTTACTTCAATTGTGGGTTCTCAATCGTATTTGTTTTAACCAGTTATTAATTAATTAGTTCAAACATCGTCCTTCAAATACATAGTTTCAAATTTCTAGTCGGTTTGTAATTTCACCCGCTGCAAATAGGTATTAACTGAACAGTTCACCAAGCATTGTTAGTTATACACGATTACATTGGTTGTGAGTTCAAAATTGTGTTTAAAAATCATCATTCAGTATTTAAAGATAGCTATTGCATAACGTATTTTGTATTGTTATTTGCTATTGGCAAGGGCGTACCCAGGATCTGAACCTAGGGGGGAGGGGGGGGGGGGCAGGTCATACTAGTCTCAGGAAATAAGGACTCGAGACAACATTCAGCACTTCTTATTAAATAAAACAGTAAACCAGTGAAAAACTGGTTTCAATAAACATTTTAAATACAAGAATGCACTTGTACAATCCGAGAAAACATGCAGCATTTCTTATTAAATAAAACAGGAAACTAGTGAAAAACTGCGAATATCTTCGGGGGGGGGGGGGGGGGGCTTGTAAGATACAAAATATGCAATAGGCACTATTCAAATATGCAACATTCCTTAACTCCATCTTTGTGCATTATTTATAGGAAAAATGAGAGAACCAAAGAATAAGAGGTTTCAGTATTCTCCCAGCAAAGTTAAAGATGCTCTAAAGGCTGTTGATGACGGAATGAAGGTTGCTACTGCAAGCAAGTTGTACAAAGTTCCAAGGACAACATTAAGAAACAAAATTTCTGGTGTGTCTCCACAAGAATCTACAGGGAACCATGGACCACATTCTGTCTTAGGAGAACAAATTGAAAAAAAAATTGGTGGACAGGGTTTTGGACTGTTCTAGCATGGGATTTCCAGTTACTAAAGAAAATCTCTGTGCATCTGTGCAAAAACTTATTGAGAGTGCAGATATGGAAAATAGTAAGGCTACATTTACTAACAATTGACCTGGAAAAAAGTGGATTTCTTAAGAGACACAAGGTTGTCACAAAAGCATGTAGAATATGTCAATAGCGCTAGAGGTTCTGTTACAGAAGATAAAATCAGAAACTGGTTTCACGAAGTATCCATCACTTTAAATGATATGGATGCGTTAAATGACCCAAATAGAATTTTTAATATGGATGAAACTTCTTTTTTGTTTGGTTCCTAAAGGGGAATTAATCATAGGTCCTCGTGGCCGTCATGTTTATGATGAGTCATGTAACTCTGACAAAGATAATGTGACTACATTGTTTGCAGTGAATGCTGCTGGAACATTTGCTCCTCTCTTAACACTGTTCAAATATGCAAGGATTCCAGCATCATTGGTGAAAGCAGCTCCTCTTAATTGGGGCATTGGAAAAACAGAAAATGGGTGGATAACAGGTGAAAGTTTTTTCGAGTATATAACAAATCTGTTTTTGAAAGAAGCTGAAATTCCCCAGCATGTAGTAATATTTTTAGATGGGTACTGCTCTCATTTGACACTTAATTTGAGCAGATATTGTAGGGAAAATCAGATAATTCTAGTTGTTCTCCATCCAAATTCTACACACATCTTGCAACTATTAGATGTAGCTGTCTTTGGACCTACGAAAAAATCTGGAAGAAGATTGTTCAGAAATGGCGTTTTGAAAATAGTGCCACTGAAATTTCAAAATCTGATGTACCTTCTGTTCTGTCACAACATTATTACAGAACCAAAAATGGTGGCAAATATTCGTGCTGGTTTCAGGGCAACTGGTCTGTTTGCATTTAATGTGAACAATGTAGATTACAGCAAGATAGTTGTTCGTAGTATACCAGCCTCCACCACAGTTCAGACAAATGACAAGCTTCACAGACATTTCTCGTATATAGAAAAGCAAATTGATCCTGTCCTTCTAGATGAGTTCAGAGCAACCGAGAGAAGGAATCATGAGTGGTAATGAAATCAAGAAGCATTATTATTTTTCAAGTTCTGGAGAAAAATAGCTGATGAGGTTGAAATGCATGATGCTAGTGGTAACACTGATGACATTCTGACAGATAGTATAGCGCCTCCCTCTGAAGATAATTCAACAGAGAATCTTTCTCAAAACACAGACAGACTTAATCCTTCATCCATTCAAATTGTTGATAATATTGACATATCTTCAACACACAGCAGCATTTTACAAAATTCAGATATTCCTTCGACGCTCACCAACAGTCTTATTCCTGCAGATATATCAATAAATCCCAATAGTATTTCACATAATTCAGGTAGTCCATCTTCAGTGCGTATTCAAGTGATACCACCTAAATCAATAGCAAAACTTTTTGAAAGTGTCATCACTTGGCCAGAACCCAAACAACAAGGCACAAAGAGAAAGAAAGAACACTCACCCACTGTTGTGACTAGTGACAAGTGGGTGGAATATCATGAACTGAAGGAAAAAGAGAAGCAGGAGAAGGAGCAGGAAAATAGGAAGAGAAAAGCTATGAAGGAGTTAAAGTCCAAAGACCAGCACTTAGCATTATCTCATGTAAAAAAGGGGAAAACAAGAAACAGACAAGAGTTAACAAGTTTTTCCGAGGAAGAAGAATGGACGGACAGTGGAAACAGTTTAGATGACTACGTAGGAGATGAAGATGAAATACCAGAAAATGTGAAACTACTTTCGAGTGAGAATTTGAAAGTAGGGGACTTCATTTAGGTAAAATTTAGTTTAACAGGAAACAGAACAAGACCTGCAATTTTTAAGTATGTTTGTGTAATTTTGAAAGTGCTTTCTGATTCTGAATATGAAATTCAGTGCCTAAAATGTTCTAATGTTCAGAAAACTTCTTTCGAATACACTGAAAATGATGTTTCGATTATAACGAGTGATGATATTATAGGGAAACTGCCACATACAGTCTTGATGCAAGAAGGACATTCAGTTAAAAAAAAGTTTCCTGGTTCCATTGATACTCATGAGAAGCTCCACCACTGCCGGTCACAAGTCTGGGGCATCATTTCGCAAGTGATGAGGAAGGAGGAGGGGGAGTAACACCTCGTTAAAAAACCTGGGTCCATCTGGCTCCTGATGGTAGTACCCTGTAAGGGCCCCTGCCTAGGGTTACTAGGTGAAACCTGGTCAACGGTCTCAAAGGCGGAAGAGGAAGTTCAGATTCCCAACGGCGGAGAGAGCGGAAGAACTACCTCCAGGACTCACAATCTTGGTTGTACATTTTGTGGCCTTTGGACCACACCCAAAATAACTTTCATCAATCATGGAAGTGTGTGATGTAAACTATTTTACCCCAGGTGGACGATCCACCGTACGCCAGTACGTCAGCAAACATTCGGATTCTGGGGAGTCTGCAACATTGCACAAAGACAAGTCGGAGTGGCTTGGAATCTCCTCCAAGTTTCAATATAGGCAATCAACGTACCTAACAACTTTCAATGCAAACTCATTGTTGAAAACCGGAAAACTAAAACATCTAACAGAAAGGGTAGATCATGTTCGGAACAAATACTAAACCTCAAAAACATTATGGCATACCAAAAATCAAGGGCAAAGACATACATAATCTCCTTCATTGATTTCAAAAAAGCATATGATTCGATTGACAGAGAATCTCTGTTATCAGTCCTGGAAGAAATGGGTTTGGATAAAAAAACAACTAATATTATAAAAGCGACCC
Source organism: Schistocerca serialis cubense (assembly GCF_023864345.2). Taxonomy (NCBI): domain Eukaryota; kingdom Metazoa; phylum Arthropoda; class Insecta; order Orthoptera; family Acrididae; genus Schistocerca; species Schistocerca serialis. Next base: position 662,155,326 of record NC_064639.1, on the reverse strand, counting down.
TTACAAATACATTTTCGAAAGTTAAATTTATGGGCGAACTATCGGAACCCTTTGAAATAAAAACGGGAGTGCGACAGGGCAATGGGCTCTCACCGTTGCTGTTCAATTGTGCGCTTGAGAAAGTAGTCAGAGAATGGAACACAAATATTAAGAGTGGTATAAGACTGGGTTGCAAAAAGAAGAACCTTAAAGAAAATTGCATTGCTTTTGCAGATGATATTGCCCTGTTTGCTGAAACAATGGAAGAAGCACGGGAGCAAATCCTTGAACTAAAGAAACAAGCAGCTAAAATTGGTCTTCACATCTCCTCTGAAAAAACTAACATATTAACAAACATCAAGCACTCATGTAAATACCTCAAAGTTCAAGAACAGAAGATTGAAATAGTAAAAGAATTCAGATATCTCAGAGAATGGATTAGTTGGAATGCTGGGGAAAGCAAAGCAATGGAATCCAGAAAAAATAAACTTTAATTGGCCTCCCAACTAACAAAAAATACATACAACAAAAAATCCCTTTCATGGGGGTCCAAAATTACACATTACAAGACAGTGATTAAGACAGAAGCACTGTATGCAGCAGAAACACTTAACATGAATTTCAAAGGCCAAATGGAGAAAGGAAAGAAAAATTTTAAGAAAAATCATTGGACCAAAATTTCAAGACAATAAGATTATATACATCAAAAATGAAACTCTCTACAAGATAATTGAAAAACTTTCAGATTCTATGCGAAAAAGAAGAATAAATTTTTATGGTCATCTTCTCAGAATTAATTCCAACAGATTAACTAAACAAATCTTTGACTTCTTTCGTAACCGAAAAACGAAGCCCAACTGTTTTAAAGAAATTGAGAAAGACCTAGTGGAATTAAATATTTCAGAAAATTCACTTATTGATCGAACTGCTAAATTAATTACTAAAGATGAAAACATAAGGTTCCAAGACAAATCCACACAAAAGTCCAAATCCTTCATCTCGGAAGAAGAGAGGAGAAGAAGATAAGAAAGAATGAAGAAATACTGGGCCCTAAGAAAGGAACAACGCACAAAGAAATGATTGATCCAGCGTATCCCAAAGAGGGTGAAACGAAAGAAGAAGATACTCATGAGAAATAAACTTGTCTGGAAGTTGATTTAAGTAATTACTGGGACAATACTTTGCCTAATGATTTTTTTTCTGTTCATTCAGTTGCTGTACCTTTTACCTATTTGATGTATGTTTGTTGTCTGTTGTCTTATATACTTGTATAAAGCACAAATTACTTTCTGGCACATGGATTGACAGTTAGTTTAGCCATAGTTTTATTGTAATATGAAGTGGCCATAAGTGGGGAAGCAACTGGCCATAGGTAGGGTTAACATGGCGAAAACCTGGGAAATGCGCCATTTATTTTTCAATATTTTTTTATGGTTTTGTTATACAACTTAGAATATTTGTTTTTACATAGGTGTAATGTATAGACTTTGAAGCAATAGATACGATTTTTTGAAGTAATTTGTATACTTTCTTCCTATACTAGGGTGTCCATTCGTCCCGTTTTTCCCGGCACAGTCCCGTTTTTTACCAAAATGTCCCGCTGTCCCGAAAGTTTTTTTGGGGACGCTCAAATGTCCCGTTTTTTTATGATTCCGCTTGGCTAGAGTATTTTACGCTACTGGTTGTTTGACTTGCTATTAACTGCGCAATTATTTGCACTAGGAAGCATGTGATGACTTTCAGCATACCTCAAACATGTACCGAACTGTCAAAAATCGGAAGCGCACTATAGGTTACGACTAACAACGAAGATTCTTCTCTTCTAAATCGATCCACTGAATCCGTCCTTTCGGTCCAGAGATACTCTACACCACTGATACTTGCTCTCTGGCTTTTGTCACCACACTGTTAATGTTTTGCACTGTGCAATCACTGTTTCATTATGCCAAATAATATTCTCCACTGGTAGTGGAGAAACTGTAGAATGTACGTTGTGCAGATCAAAATTTGCTTTTGGTCATGGTGGAAGGTCTGACATTGTGAATCAAATTAAGACGAAGAAACATCGCATGAGTGAATATAAGCGTAGGCTTCCGCGGCCGTTGTCTTCTTCAATAAAATTCTTCAGGGTATCAGACCACATCGTCATAATTTAAAATGCGCCAACGTTTCGGCCAGCGTTGCAGCTAGCCTTCATCAGGGCCTTACGTTAACTCAACGTAAGGCCCTGATGAAGGCTAGCTGCAACGCTGGCCGAAACGTTGGCGCATTTTAAATTATGACGATGTGGTCTGACACCCTGAAGAATTTTATTGAAGATCGCATGAGTTATCAAACGAAAAGAGCAAATAAATGCGTGAGTGACTACTGTGTAATCTTAAAATCAGTAACAGAAATGGATAGGCAGTTCGCAGTACAAGAAGCTACGTTTGGATACCACAGTGCAATGCATAACCACAGCTTTAAGTCAATGGACTTTACTACAGCAGTTGTTAAAAAACTTTTCAATCCTAAATTCACATGTGGACACACAAAATGTAATGCAATCATTTCAAATGTTATTGCACCGTATGCAGCTCAGCAGGTTTTACATGAACTGAAAAGTGCTCGATTCATTTCTGTAATGATTAATACATCGAATCATCTGGATTTGAAGTTGGTTCCTCTCCTTATCAGGTATTTTCACCCTGAAAATGGCATCACGGTGAAAGTGCTCGAATTGGTTAATTTAGCTGGAGAAACTTCAGATTTACTTCAGAATTATGTGCTGGAGGTTTTAAACAAATATGGTCTTGAGGGAAAGGTGATTGCAGTTTCTGCAGACAGCACTAACACCAATTTTGGTGGTAAGCAGAGGAAAGGAAAAAACAATTTCTTCTATAAACCGCAACAGAACACAGTGAATAATATAGTAGGTGCACATGTGGTGCACAATTCCTTACAAACTGGCTGTCAGATTGCCTACGCATCGGCTGCCAATTAATTGTAAACAAAATCTACCAGCATTTCCATATATATACAGTAAGGGTTGAATCTCTGAAGTCATTCTGTAAGTTTACTGAAACTGAATACAAAACTGTACTCGGGCACAGGAAAACAAGGTGGCTACCACTGCTACCAGCATTGGAAAGAATTGTAGATATATTTCCTGCTTTGAAATCATATTTCATTTCCCTTGATAAGTGTCCTGTTATCCTTAAACAATTCTTTGATAACCCTGTGCCTATTGTTCTTCTACATTTTCTTGTTAGCCAGCTAAAACCTTTCTACACAACAATTAAATGTATTGAGAAACAAGAAATCACAATAGTGGAAGTTTATCAAGAAATAAACAAATTATTGGGCAAATTACAATATAGAAAATCTGAAAGATTTCTCACATCCTTTGTACATGAGACTCTAAGCAAGCTGGAAGAAGAGGGTGAAATTACTGTAGAACAATTTCATATTTATGCTGACGTCTTCTATGACTCTTGCATTGAGTACATTAAAGAATGGTGTTTACCATTTCTCACACTTTTAAAGTATTTGACTGGGTTAATACTGAAAAGGAGCAGCTACAGTGGAAGGATATTCAGGACTGTTGTGTTCTCGTTAAAGTATTGTACCAAATTTTCCTGTTGATGAAGACGAACTGTTCGATGAATTTTCATGTGCACGGAACTTCATAAAAAGTGAAGAAGGAGACAAAGAAAGTGTTAGTGCAACGTGGTGAAAATATTTGCTTATTTCAAAAGTAAAAATATTAACATGATTCATTTGGTGGAGTTTTGTCTAGCAATTCCTGGATCAAATGCTGCTGTGCAACGTGTGTTTTCGTTAGCGAGCTCTTTGTAGTCAGATGAAAAAAACAGAATGAAAGTTGAAACAGTGAGGGCCTTGCTCATTGTCAAAACACAGTTTAATGGTGTATCATGTACTGTCTTTTATGATACGATTTCAAACGAAAATGCACTTCTTGATAAAATACATAAAACTGAAAAGTACGGTGATAGCGTGGCAGAATAATTGTGATTTGGGATCATCTGAGTGCACGTTGTAAAGGTATAATTGTATGTGTATTAAATTTAGTCAATACAATATTTATGTCCCGTTTTTTTCTTCATTGTCCCAGGTTTTTCTCTAATTTATTTTAAATCTCCCCTTTTTCAATGAAAATGAAATGGACACCCTATCCTATACTAAAAATGTGATGTATCTCAAATTGCCCTTAATGTGGCCCATAACTGGGGCCTTGACCCTACCCAATATACAAAAGCCTTCTCACCAACTTATACACAGATCACAAAAACAAGCACACATGAACAAGAAACACCCAAAATAACACATAAGATATATATAGTAATAATGATAAATCCTCAAACCTACTCTCTCCCTCCTTCTCTCTCTCTCTCTCCCCTTTTACACACACACACACACACACACACACACACACACACACACTCCCTCTCTGAGAAATTCAAAAGAACCGCCAATGACATCTTCAACTGTTCCGCTGCCGGCGTCGTGTTTTCACATCTTTTACTTATTAATCTCAGCCATAGCTACAACATTTTGGAAATGGTAATTTTTGCGTAAATGTTTTGCCTACATTAAGTTTTATAAAGTATCAGGTTACAAACTGTAAAGAAAAACAGACACTATTAAACGTAATACAGCAGAAAACCCATGTGGTAAGAAAGTATGAATACACAATTTTATGTGCTCCTCAAAAACCTTTAATTACTATTTAGAAACAAATATTTGTTTGTACTTAGCAGAAAAGAACATTCCTCATGTTTAATAACCATAACAATAAAACCAACCACTCGTTATGCTGAAACTGCAGTGCAAAATGTCTTGTACAAAAACAAACAATGTTTTGCTAAAGGTGGACCCCACTCAAAAACGTATGTTACAAATATTGTATTTCTTAGGACTACAGCAGTTAAATTATTACAAATGTGATATTGTACTTTACAGAAATAAAAATTTGAGCTACAGAAGATGACACATTGGTGCTGAAACATGTCTAGGGAAATACACTCCTGGAAATGGAAAAAAGAACACATTGACACCGGTGTGTCAGACCCACCATACTTGCTCCAGACACTGCGAGAGGGAATGGCGCTAGCTGCGCAGCATTTGTGCACCGCCGCCGTCAGTGTCAGCCAGTTTGCCGTGGCATACGGAGCTCCATCGCAGTCTTTAACACTGGTAGCATGCCGCGACAGCGTGGACGTGAACCGTATGTGCAGTTGACGGACTTTGAGCGAGGGCGTATAGTGGGCATGCGGGAGGCCGGGTGGACGTACCGCCGAATTGCTCAACACGTGGGGCGTGAGGTCTCCACAGTACATCGATGTTGTCGCCAGTGGTCGGTGGAAGGTGCACGTGCCCGTCGACCTGGGACCGGACCGCAGCGACGCACGGATGCACGCCAAGACCGTAGGATCCTACGCAGTGCCGTAGGGGACTGCACCGCCACTTCCCAGCAAATTAGGGACACTGTTGCTCCTGGGGTATCGGCGAGGACCATTCGCAACCGTCTCCATGAAGCTGGGCTACGGTCCCGCACACCGTTAGGCCGTCTTCCGCTCACGCCCCAACATCGTGCAGCCCGCCTCCAGTGGTGTCGCGACAGGCGTGAATGGAGGGACGAATGGAGACGTGTCGTCTTCAGCGATGAGAGTCGCTTCTGCCTTGGTGCCAATGATGGTCGTATGCGTGTTTGGCGCCGTGCAGGTGGGCGCCACAATCAGGACTGCATACGACCGACGCACACAGGGCCAACACCCGGCATCATGGTGTGGGGAGCGATCTCCTACACTGGCCGTACACCACTGGTGATCGTCGAGGGGACACTGAATAGTGCACGGTACATCCAAACCGTCATCGAACCCATCGTTCTACCATTCCTAGACCGGCAAGGGAACTTGCTGTTCCAACAGGACAATGCACATCCGCATGTATCCCGTGCCACCCAACGTGCTCTAGAAGGTGTAAGTCAACTACCCTGGCCAGCAAGATCTCCGGATCTGTCCACCATTGAGCATGTTTGGGACTGGATGAAGCGTCGTCTCACGCGGTCTGCATGTCCAGCTGGTCCAACTGAGGCGCCAGGTGGAAATGGCATGGCAAGCCGTTCCACAGGACTACATCCAGCATCTCTACGATCGTCTCCATGGGAGAATAGCAGCCTGCATTGCTGCGAAAGGTGGATATACACTGTACTAGTGCCGACATTGTGCATGCTCTGTTGCCTGTGTCTATGTGCCTGTTGTTCTGTCAGTGTGATCATGTGATGTATCTGACCCCAGGAATGTGTCAATAAAGTTTCCCCTACCTGGGACAATGAATTCACGGTGTTCTTATTTCAATTTCCAGGAGTGTATAAAAACAAACTAATTATGTTTGCATAAGGCCTGTTTTTAAATCCCAAACAAAGAAGAACGAAAGGAGAAGCTTCAAACCTTAGTGAAATGAGTATCTTGTGAATGACATTGAAAGAGCTAGCTAAGAAACCATTTAGATAACTCACCATATTGTCGAATTCCGTCCTTTTGTCACATTTCAAGTTATAGGTTGACCCTTGCACAGAAGATTACAGAGACCAGCCACTTTTTAAAGTGCTATGTATTTATTTAAACAGTGCCGTCATCACGCTTCATTTTATATTTAGTGTCATGATTCCCCATCTGACGAAATTTCCTGGGAGATGTGATGCGCTACAACCGGAAAGAAACGTGAGGCAAAGCCGTTTTAATTATCAATGTGCCTCATGATGATTTTAAGTGACGTAAACAAATTATTATTATTAAATGGATGTTTCGCTTACTTACATTGAACAATCCGCGCCATTACGTTCTATTGCAGGCTGATAATCATCTTGCAATATCCAAAACTGTATTATGCACTTGCTTTGTGTATTATTATACTCTTATGGGTTTCACAACATAGAAGTATGCATTCAAAGTTCGCGTTATTTCAACTACAACGTTGTCAAAGACTTCCACTCTCAGAGATATTTCATTACGTCCATGTGTCTGACAGTAGAAACCACAGTCTAACATAACAGTCGCGACCTTCGCCTCGATTTTTTGTCCTTCTGTTCCAGCAGTGCGCCAAGCAGGCAGTAAGTTAAACTCTTGAGTTTGGCGCGATCGTTAAAGCGAAAGCGAATAGTAGTCCATGATGTGGATTTGCAGTTCCTTGTGTTGTCCGTGTCTGCAGTTAAAATTGTAGGATGTGAGGATCCCCAGTTATGCAAAACACAGTTTTTCCAAGTACCCAAACATGTTTCAGCATGTCAACATAATTGTCAACATCATTGGGTTTGCGTTTTATTTAATCTCTAATGTGAACATTTTTACTAACTGATTACAAAATTATGTGGATATTTAGTACAAACTATAGTTCGTTTATTTGTTAATACTTTTACGTTTGCTGTTCATGATTTTTCAGGACCACTTGTCTATTATTTATTACAGGTAGCTTGCCATCTGCAACCAAAGGACGTTGATGAGAAAAAACGTATTTTCACAAATGAGGTCGTACAAGCATTTTACACTTCGCCAAAATACAGTGTAAATGTGGTTGCTGTGTGTCCCAGCCAGGTCAGTGTTCATTTGTTCACCATAGAGTTAGGGGCAAAACTTGAAGTTTGATTACATTTTACCTTTGTGTGTGTGTGTGTGTGTGTGTGTGTGTGTGTGTGTGTGTGTGTGTGTGTCTGTGTGGGTAGATTTTGTTTGTGCTGTATTTTTCGTAAAGTTCCTTTAATGAGTTACATAGTGTGCCCTTGCAGTGTGTAGTGTATTCATTTATGGCTATTTTCCTTCTGCAATTGCCTTCTGTATGTGGAAGTTCCCTCAATAGTGAGTTTGCTGTATAGGTTGTGGCTGGGGTTTTCAATGTCTGATGAATGTTTTTCTGGTAGCTTGCTGTTGGGTCACTGGTCAGTTTTGTAATGCTGCTTCCTGCCACCTAGCCCAATAGACACACACACTACTAAAAAAAATTATAACCTTTTGATAACAACAGGAACCTAGAAAACTTAAAGGAATTAATCAACAGACTCAAGAACATACACACACCAGACACAGCAAATCTCATATCATTTGAAGTTACATCAATGTACACTTGTATTCCAATAAATGAAACCATCACCATCATCACACAAAGATAAAAACTACAAAGAAACACACCAGACACACACATCAGTGAAGAAAGCAACCATACTCAAGACTGTAACATCAGAAAATTACTTTGTGTTCAACAAAGAATTTTATTCTCAACATGAAGGACTGCCAATGGGATAACCGAGCAGTGGCCTCCTAGCTAACATATTTATGAACAATCTGGGGAACATGATCTTCAGACACGTAACAAAACCAAAAAACCACAAAGTTATATACTGGTACCACTATGTCTATGACAAAATTCCTGATTGATGAACCACATGCACATAGAACAGCTACACAATGAAATAAACAACTTACACCCAAAAATTAAGTTCACATGAAATCTGGGATCACAGGACAGAGCGGATCAGGTTGTGGAAAGGGGTCCAAATCAGTTGCTGTTAGTTGCGCATACATACAAACTTTATTTTGGTAAAACACTTAATCACACCTTCCCTTAAAACAATAGAGAAAAAAATATGGCTGACGGACATAACACAAGATATTAAAATTACCTTGGTGAATACACACAGTTGAAGGCCTTAGTTGCAAAATGGAAGAACTAAGGGCTTAACGCCTGCATAACAAGAATTTCAGTAAGGAAATTTTGAAAGGTTTTAGACAAATGACCTTCCAAATTTTAATTTAAGATTGCTGAAGGCCTTATCTTAGAATATTTCACTTAACATTCGGCTGAAGGCCATATCTGAACATAGAACCTCTCAGGGTTTAAGGCCTGGATAACAAAATTAAGATAGAAAGGAAAATCCTCGAATTTTCAAAAGATTTTTCAAATTTTAGTTTAAGATGGCAGAAGGCCTTACCTTAAAATATTTCACGTATAAGTTCGGCTGAAGGCCACATACTGAACATTAAAACAGACTAAATTAATACATGGCTGAAGGCCTCGCACAGTACTTGAAACTAAAAGAAAGTCACAATCCCAAACAACAGAACAGTGGTGTTCAGAAGTGTTCCAAGGGGCGGCCTGGGGAATAAACTACAACATAAATTTAGGTGAGAAAGGCATCCAAGCATAATACTAAAAAATCGGATGGCAACACGACCTAGGGACAGCTGAAGAACCAACCAACAACAGAATCAATTCCCTTCCACCCGACCAATGGCATGACAACAGAAAATATCAGTGAAGATGAAGATACCAGCAGCACTAAGTCTTGGTAATTGTCCTCTAAATACAGCCATGGCACAATAACCACTCCACAAAAAAAAAAAAAAAATAACAACACCAAGGCTGTCGAACTACACGCTGTGCCGGAAGGCATCAACACGGCGATGAAAACACACTGCCGGAGAACTACACTAACAACCAGGGCAGGTAACTGGAACGTTAACGGCCACAAGGCAGAACATACCGCTGGTGCTCTTCACTAGTAAGTTACAATCAATTCAATAGTTAAACACCATGCAGGAAGACGGCTCCAAACTTATGCCGACTTAAGCACATCATACGTCACTGCTTGCGGGAACGGCCAGGAAGGAACAACCGGCAATGAACGAAGAGATGTCACAGCAGTTGAGGTTTCATAACAGGTTAACTGATTACTTAACTCCAGTGTCCAGGTTCAGTGGGCGACGGACTTTGCAGCTCTCGCAGCTAGTGCTCCACAAATCCAACCACGTGCGCACGGCACCAGCGGGCCCTGGGCTCACCTCATGCCGTGGAGACTTCCTCGCTGCTCTGTCGCAACCGACCGACTGCCTCACACAAACCACCACACGGAAATATAGCGGTCACACCGAAGGTGGTGCAGCAGTACTAGTATCGATTATTGCTGCTGCTGCCACTGACGGAGGCAAGTCAGAAACTCATTATGGTAGTAACTCAGGGAGCAATAAGACGCCACTCGATTGTGAGAAAATGCCAAAGAAGGAACGGCATCAACCGAGCCAGCCGAGGCTCATCACATTAGAAACAGAATCTAACAACACACTACGTTTTCTAAACCTCACCATACATAAAACAAACGACACACACAACGTCACAATATTCGGGAAACCGATAACCACAAGCACCGCCATTCACAACCTGTATAACCACCCATTGACACATAAGCAAGCAAACTTGAGATTCATGCTCCAGAGATTAAACAGAACCCCCATGAACAAGCAGAACTTCACGCAAGAACTAAACACAATAAAACAAATAGCAGTAGAAAATGGTTATGACACCCATATGGTAGACACGTTAAACACAAACAATATGTAAACAGTACAAAATGAACATACCACACACACACAAATCCTCACCCAACGCCGAACAACACTAAACAGAAACAGTGACCACATGCAAGAGACAGCAGAGCAACAACACACACACAAAACGACATGGCACTTACTCACCTATAATAACAAGTTTGTTCACAGAAGAGGCAACATGTTAAAGAAACAGGGACTCCAAATAGGATACAGGACATAGAACACAACACAGAAAAAGATCAGAACACAAGAAACACCCATGGGTAAATGTAACAGATCACGTATATATGAACTTACATGCAACACTTGTCAGTCAGTGTACATAGGACAAATACGCAGAATCCTCAAAACCAGATATTTAGAACATCTCAGAGCTTCAAAAAGCAACAGCTCGCATAGCACATTTGCTGACCACCGTATAGCCCACAATCATCACCCAACTACAATAGAAACAGACTTAAGAATACTAAAACTCAGCCTTTACAGCAAACTGACTATTGAGGAAAACTTCCGCATACAGAAGGCAATAGCAGAAGGAAAACAGATCATAAATGAATACACTACATTCTGCAAGAGCACAAAATTTAACTAATTGAAGGAACTTTACAAAAAAGACAACACAAACAGATAAAGTCTACTCACCCCGTGTATGTCTGGAGGTTAGAATAGGCCCAAGGTATTCCTTCCTGAGACGAAAATGAGTCTCTCACGTTATGTGAAGGTCCCCTGTAGGGTTTGACCTCCATTTTTCAAAATTTTCCCGACGAGCGAGCCAACTGGGGAAGGGTGCCTTAAATGGTGCTTTATGTCCATCATGTGCTGAGAGCCATTGCATCCTTCGTTGACGTGGATCTGCATTTCTGCTCATTCTCCAACTGTTGGGCGAGATCTCCTTCCTGGGTGCGTATTTTTCCATCAACTATGCAGTATCGTTTTCTACACTGATGATGATAATGGACTTGTTTGCTTGTTTGCACCTGATATCCAACATGGTAGGCAGTGTGTTGTGGTGAGGCCATCATGTACCCTGTTGGTTGTAGTCCCCTGACCACACAGGGATCTGTGTGCTGATGCCTGTGCCGTTAACTCCGCATTTATGCCAAGGAGTAGATGCCTGTCACTCTGGGATATCGGCTCCCAGCAATGGCCATCCTGCCAGATGGCCTTTGTTGCAGCTGGGTGGCGCCCGTGGGGAGGGGCCTGGTCGGAGTAGGTGCCATCAGGGGGGATGACACATGATGAACTGTAGTACATCATCTCTTGCTCATGGTCAAACACCAGGAGTCTCTAAGTGTTCACGGGCTCAATTCAGTGCACAGAAGTACAACCCCAAATCGTTTCTCTTCCTGGCCACACCATTAGAGAACTGTCAGGCTAAGGGTGGCAGCAGCTCTTATTCACCCCAGTACCTTGTATGTTCGAGAGCTTATGGGGAATCATCCATGACGATGAAGCCTCAGTTTTTTGTTGAGCATTTAGACGACAAGTGGAGGGCTTGTCCAAAATGTGATCTGGGTCAGTCTTGATTAAAATAGCATCCTCTGCCTGGTCACAGGCATACTCGCTTGTGACATGCTGGGGATGTTTCTGTAACTATCACACCCTATAAGAGCTTAAATATGGTCCAGGGTATCGTATTTCGTCTGAAGAATAAATCAGGTTGCCACTGTAGCCTTCATTTGATCTTTGAGGGTGATACATCACCCAAGAAGTTCAAGGTGATGGTCTATCACTGTAATGTAAGGCCCTAGATGACTCCCGCAATGTGGTGCTTTAAATGCTGGAAGTTCAGCCGTATGTCTTCCTGCTATTCTACTGCATCACACGTCGAGATTGCAGACGCACATCACATCTCAATACTCCATGTTCCCCGCCTCCAATCTGCGGAGAGCACCATTCGCCTTGTTTGCCTGACTGCAGGATTCTCCAGAAAGAAAGGGAAATCATAGAGTACAAGGGCCTGGTCGGACTGACCTACACTGAAGCTAAGAGGAAATTTGAATATCTACTTCCTGTACATGTGACAATATGTTACGCCACCACTACAAGAGTTCTAGCCCCATCAGCTCCGCCAACCCAAGTCGCCTCTCAGATCCGGAAGACTACACCTGTCCCCTTGATGGTGGAGGGCACTTCCCTCCCAGTTGCTCATGCATCACCCACTTTGGGAGCAACACCCCCCCACCCCCAACCATTGGGGATATCAGTCCATACTTCAGCGCTGGAGAAGCATAAGTCTTCTTCGGCTACTCCCGCTAGGAAGGGGTCCCTTGGGTCACTCCCTTCCCAAGTTTCTGATAGAGGGAAAGATAACACCCGCCAGTGGCTGAAGAGCCCAAAAGCAGCTGGTCGTAGGGCTCCACGTTCATCCTCAGTCCCGGAGACTGATTCAGTGAAGTATTCCCAGCGAGGGAAACCCAAGGAACAATGCGAGAAATCGAAAAAGAAGACCCCCAAGAACAAGTATTGCAGTGGCACCCACACCACCGCTACTTACAAGCTCTGAGTCTGCGGATGAGGTGGAGATTCTGGCGTCCACTGAGGACCTGCATCTCGCTGGACCTTCAGACACAATGGGTATAGACTGCTCAGGTAATAAGTCGGTTGCAGCAGGTGACCCTGAGGCGTAAACTGCCTCATTGAACGTTCCATGCCTTCCCAGTCTCACAATTACGTTATCCTCCAGTGGAATTGTGGCGTTTTATTCCACCGCTTGTCTGACCTACGGCTAATGTTAAGCATTACACCTGCTTACTGCATTGCCCTTCAGGAAACCTGGTTCCCGGCAATGCGGACCCCTGCCCTGCATAGCTATAAGGGATATTACGGAACTGTAACGACTATAATTGAGTGTCAGGTGGAGTTTGCGTTTGTGTACTAAATTCAGTCTGTAGTGAAATTGTGCCCCTTCAAACCCCTCTTGAAGCTGTGGCTATCAGAATATGGATGACACAGTAAATAACTGTCTGCAATATATATCTTCCTCCAGATGGTGCAGTACCTCTGAATGTATTAGCTGCACTGATTGATCAATTTTCTAAACGTTTCCTACTTTTGGGAGATTTTAACGCCCATAACCCCTGTGGGGTGGCACCATGCTTACTGGCTGAGGCACAGAAGTCGAAACTTTACTGTCTCAGTTCGACCACTGCCTCTTAAGTACTGGGGCCACCACACATTTCATTGTGGCTCATGGTAGTTACTCGGCCACTGATTTATTAATTTGCACCCCAGGACTTCTCCCATCTATCCACTGGAGAGCACATGACGACCTGTGTGGTAGTGACCACTCCCCCATCTTCTTGTCACTGCCCCAGCATCAGGCACATGGACGCCTGCCCAGATGGACTTTAAACAAGGCGGACTGCGAAACTTTCACCTACGCTGTCACTGTTGAATCTCCCCTACACGGAAACATCGATTTGGTGGTTGAGCAGATGACTACAACAATTGTTTTGCGGCAGAAAACGCGATCCTTCGCTCTTTGGGGTGTCCCCAGCTAAAGGCAGTCCCTTGGCGGTCGCCGGAAGTCGCTGAAGCAATTAAGAAGCGTCAGCAAGCTCTACAGCGGCATAAGTGACATCCTTCCCTGGAGCACCTCATAGCCTTTAAATGGCTTCTTGCCTCGGTTCGCTATCTTATCAAATGACGGAAGCAGGAGTGTTGGGAGAGATATGCCTCGACCACTGGGTGCCATACGTCACCTTGCCAAGTCTGGGCAAGGATCAAACGTGTTTTCGGTTACCAGACCTCAACTGGAGTCCCCTGTTTTAATATACCGACGCAATCGCGATTGCCGAGCACTTTGCTGAGGACTATGCTCGGGCCTCGTTCACTACACGCCACAGTGAGTCCTATAACGCCCCATTTACAGAGTGGGAGCTCCTCAGTGCCCTTGCACATTGCCCCAACACTACTCCTGGGCCAGATCAGATCCACAGTCAGATGATTAAACATCTCTCGTCTGACTACAAGCGACATTTCCTCATGGTCATCAACTGGATTTGGTGCGATGGCATCTTCCTTTGCATTGGCGGGAGAGCACCATCATACCAGTGCTCAAACTCGGCAGTCACCCTCATAATGTGGAAAGCTATCAGCCCATCAGCCTCGCTAACGTTCTTTGTAAGCTGCTAAAAGGTATGGTGTGTTGGCAGTTGGGTCGGGTCCTGGAGTCACTTGGCCTACTGGATCCATGTCAGGGCGGCTCCCACCAGGGTTGCTCTACCACTGATGATATTGACCCTAGGAGTCTACCATCCGAACAGCCTTTTGCAGACGCCAACACCTCGTTGCCATATTTTTTGATTTACGAAAAGCGTATGACACGGCCTGGCTACATCATATCCTTGCCCCATTAAACGTGTGGGGTCTCTGAGTCCCACTCCTGATTTTTATTCAAAATTTCCTGTCACTTCATATTATCTGTGTTAAAGTTGGTACTTCCCACAGTTCCACCCATATACAGGAGAATGGGGTCCTGCAGGGCTCTGTATTGAGTGCTCTCTATTTTTAGTGCCCATTAACGGTCTATCAGCAGCTGTAGGGCCGTCCGTCTCACCTTCTCCGCATGCAGACGACTTCTGCATTTCGTAATGCTCCACCAGTACTGGTGTTGCTGAGCAGCGCCTACAGGGCGCCATCCACAAGGCGCAGTCATGGGCTCTAGCCCACGGTTTCCAGTTTTCGGCCGCAGAGTCGTGGGTTATGCACTTCTGTGGTGTTGTACCATTTATCTGGAACCAGAAATTTGCCTTAAAGACTATCCACTCACTGTAGTGGAGACATAGCGAGTCTTACGACTGGTTTTCGACGCCCGATTGACTTGGCTTCCTCGCCTTTGTCAGCTTAAGTGGAAGTGCTGGCAGCACCTCAATGCCCTCCGCTGCCTGCGCAACACCAACTGGGGTGCAGATCGCTCTACACCGCTGCAGCTCTGCAGAGCCCTTATTCAATCCCACCTTGACTATGATTTATGGTTCGGCGGTGCCCTCAGAGTTGCGTTTACTCGACCCAGTGCACCACTGTGGCGGTCACCTAGCGCCAGGAGCTTTTAGGACGAGTCTGGTAGCCAGCGTCCTGGTGGAGGCTTGAGTCCCTCCACTGAAGGTTAGGCATGCACAACTGCTGACCAGTTACATTGCACACGTTCATAGTACTCCCGCACATCCGAATTACCATCTCCTTTTCCCATCCACGGCAGGTCTTCTCTCGCATCGGCTGCCCAGATCAGGGCTTCCAATCGCAGTTTGTGCCCAGTTCCTTCTTTCAGAACTGGAGTCCTTGCCTTTACCACCTACACTTGAGGTCCATTCATGTATACCTCCATGGTGTACACCTAGGCCTAAGGACTCAGTTAGTCCTGCGGCTCTCCATTGTCACTTCCTCTCGATTCTTGACATGTACTAAGGCCATGAAGTGGTTTCAACCGACGACGCGATGGCTGATGATCACGTCAGCTTCGCGTATGTCCGTGGATTACATATTGACGAGCATTCCTTGTCCAATGGCTGCAGTGTTTTCACTGCCGAGCTGGTGGCTATGTCTCGTGCTCTTGAGCCCATCCTTTCATGCCCAGGGCAGTGGTTTCTTCTGTGTACTGACTCCTTGAGCAGCCTACAAGCTATCGACCAGTGCTACCCTCGTCATCCTTCGGTAGCGACCATCCAGGAGTCCATCTATGCCGTGGAACGGTCCAGTCGTTCAGTAGTGTTTGTCTGGACCCCAGGTCACGTCGGAATCACAGGCAATGAACTTGCCTACAGGCTGGCCAAACAGGCTATGAGGAAACCGCTTAGAGAGGTCGGTGTCTCTGCAACTGACCTGTGTTCAGTACTACACCACAAGGTTTTGCGGCTTTGGGAGATGGAATGGCATAACCTCAGTATGCACAAAAAACTGTGTGTCATTAAGGAGACTATGAATGTGTGGAAGACCTCCACACGGGCCTCTCACAGGGACTCTGTGGTTCTCTGTCGACTCCGCATTGGCCACACTTG
This sequence comes from Schistocerca serialis cubense, assembly GCF_023864345.2. Taxonomy (NCBI): domain Eukaryota; kingdom Metazoa; phylum Arthropoda; class Insecta; order Orthoptera; family Acrididae; genus Schistocerca; species Schistocerca serialis. The sequence goes on along the minus strand of NC_064639.1, from coordinate 662,138,966 downwards.
GGTGACACATGGCTCCCCCTACGGCGTGAAGACCTACCTCAGTGTCAGTGTGGCGCCCAGCTGACTGTGGCCCATATCTTCGTGAGCTGTCCTCCTTTGGCTGCCCTGGAATGGACTCTTCAGTTACAGGACTCATTGCATTAATTTTTGCTTACAACGCCTCATTGGCTAATTTAGTTTTACATTTTATACATGTCGGTGGGTTTCTGTATATGTTTTCGCGCATGTCCTTTGTACCTTTGTGTTCTGCTCTCTAATGCTTTTAGGCTGGATGTTTTATTGTGTCGCAGAGTGGCTGGCTTTTCCTTTTTACTCGCGTGGTCGGTCGGCCACTCTCTTATTTTTATCCCTTCTTCCTATTTCTTGCTTCTCTCTATGGTTTTCTTATCTTCTTTTGTCCGTAGTAGTATTGGTTGTCCTTCTGTCGTTCTTCTATTCTGCAGTTATTGCGCTGTACATCTCCTTTCTTTTCTTCTTTCTCTTGTGTAATTATTTTACCGGGAACAAGGGACCGATGACCTCGCAGTTTGGTCCCTTCCTCCCCTTTAAACCAAACAACCAACCAAAGTCTACTCACACACACACATACGAAAAATTGACTCACTACACTCTGCAAAGACTCACCATTTTACACACCATGTAAAAGACAACACAAACAGCTATGAAGCGTACAGAAAACACACACACACACACACACACACACACACACACACACACACACAGAAAGATAAAATGTAAACAAAATTCAAATTTGGCGCCGAACTCTCTGGTGAACAAATGAACACTTACTGGTTTGGGACACACAACAACCACAATTACACTATGTTTTGGTGAAGTGCAAAGTGCTTTTACGGCCTCATTTGTGAAAATACATTGTTATATTTACGTGTCCATCACGAAACCTCGCCGTGATGGTGAGAATAAAGGCGCGAAATTTCGCGACAGACTAAATTACGTTTAGATGATAGGTTAACTCGCAACAAAATTTCTCATCAACATCGTTTGGTTGCAGATGACAAGCTACTTGTAATAAATAATACACAAATGGTCCTGAAAAATCATACACACCAAGTGTAACGAGCTATTGTCTGAACTAAATATCAATATAATTTTGTAATCATTTAGAAAAAATGTTCACATTACAGATTAAATAAAACGTAAACCCACTGATGAAGGCACAGTGGTGCTGAAACATGTTTGGGTACTTGGAAAAAACGGTGTTTCGCATAACTGGCGGACCTCATATCCTACATGAGACGTGCGTGGCTCCTGTTCCCGCCATCATGTATTTTACACCCTGTTTTAACGTAGTTCCACCTCACTACGTTCATTAAAATTACTACTGTCACTGAGTGGCTGCTTTCCCTGACTGAGACCGGCGCTAGCAGCGCGTATCGATATATCCCCTCTCGTAGTATCTTTGGTCGACTGCTATTACTTCCTGGTCGTTGCCTATCGTAAGGAGTTCGTGTCGCGAGTTCGGGCGGCCAGTCAGTTGGAATGCGTTTGGAGCGCAGTTTGGACCTGCCAGTTGGGGGTTGCAATGCGGCACTAGTGCAGTCGGGTTGGAGCAGCAGTGAGGTCTGCGTCGACATGGCTCGCTCGACCATTGCCGCCACGGTCTTGGTGGATCGTCGGTCGGTCGTCCTATTAGACGACGCGTTTTGGCTCGCCGATCGTTCATGAGTCGGCTGTGTGTGTGTGAATCGTCTCCCGATTTGTCTTCGGGCGTGCTTAGTTACTGCTGGGTATTGTTCAGGCCTTTGTGCAAGTGTTTGTCAGGTTGTGTGTGTAGTTGGCGTTATTTCCACTGTCGACTATTTTAGATGTTGTCGGCATTCTGAGAGGAGTCAGGCAGTGTCCTTTCCTCACCTGTTGTCGCTGTCCAGCACAGTGTGTAGTTTTGACAGCTTAATTGATATACATATTTGATTGTGGATAATCACGCCTGTAACGTTTTGTATTTGAATTCTCATGTACCGATTGGTGGCAAACAAGTCGTTTGTCGGTCAGTCCGAGGCTGTCCCTTGGTTGGTTTCCGACGGCTCAAGTGTAGTTGCGCTCACCACCTGTCTCACCTAAGTGAACGAGAGCAGACGGACCCCCTGGAGGCTTCTGAGTGCTGTTGTCTTACTGTCTTGCTCACCGGCGTTTAATTCTCTGTTTATAATCTATCATAGCCAATGATAAAAGAAAAATTCTTGGTTTTACTGTGTTTTATGTAAGTAAGTCTGAATACCGGCAAGTGGATATTTGCTAAAAGGTTACTGCTGTCTCTTCTTTTAGTCTGGTTTCAGCTACTTAAAACTTAAGGCTAATGGTTATATTCTTTTAAAATTTTTGAAAACTAATTGTGGGCCTTCGGCCTTGGAACCTTATTCTTAAAATTACCTTCCAAGCTTAAACATTGCGGCCTTCTGCCTTTGAAAGGTTACGGTAATTTATATTAAAACCTTGAAAATTTTATTGTGGGCCTTCAGCCGTTTGTATTGTATCTTGTTTATGTTTGTCTATCCACCCTTGCCTTGAGGCTTTCAGCCCAGTTGTGATTTATATTTTTTAATTATTTTATTGGTAATTGTAACTGCCTATTCTCAGTCACATGAAATTTACCTTGTTGATTTTTAAGATTTATTGTTTGGAGGCCTTCAGCCATGCAAGATTTGGAGTTTGAATCTCGTAGTTGTGAAAGTTCGGCTCTGTGCCGCTTTTGGTTATAAAAGTGTTATTACATTACAATAAATTACAATTTTAAGGTGAAACTGACCCCAATCTTATTTGGCCTTTCCACAATCCTAATCACCTGTTCTGCCCAGCGGGTTTAGTGGACGTTTCACTGGTAGCAGAGCGTGGTTATGCTTGTGCTTATCAATCTATTTGCAGTCAGTTTCTCTCTTATTTCTATTGTCTGTGGTATCGTATTGTTTGCCTTTTATTGTTTCATTTGTTACAGTAATGGCAGTCAGACAGTCCAGGGATTGGCCTGCTAAGAAGCCCATCTTGTTTACGGGTTGGCAATAAGGTGCCAACTGACTGAGGGCAGTGCTACAGAGTTGGCAGCACGTTCGCGTGCTGCCATGCTCCAGCCGCTTGACGTCACGTCGGCGGTGGTCGGAGAGACAGGATTGGTAATTCGGTTTGCTTAAGGCTATTGAAGGCCTTGACGACACTATTTATCTTCTAGAGGAAACGCAACCTGGTGACAGTCAGCTGGATTGAGTGTGGGCACTGATAATCCATTAAGTTCAGACATTACATTCTGGTCTTAAAGTTCTGGTAACTCTTTGGTTGTCAGCTTTGAATAATCCCTTCAACTTTGGTCATATTGTGAGGCTTCGCTCGGTGCCTTCTACTACGTAACGATGTCGGGTTGCCTGGGACATGTTTCCTCTGCACTGCTGAAGTCCGAGAGAGTATCTCGCTATTTTCGTTGCTGGCTTAGCAATGGCTGTGAACTGGTTCTCTTGCTGGACTTTGGTCAGTCTCTTCCTGGGGCACAGATGTCGGGTAGCCAGTGGGCGTGTTTCCTCTGCAGGGGTGGGCCCGACAGAGTGTTTTGCTTGCGGCCTTTCTTGGGCACTGTCTTGTGCCTTTTTAGAAGCTACTGGTTAGGGATTTATTTCGCCATATCAACCAAAGGTTCTTGTTTGAGGGGTGGAGGTTGAGCCGTGCGTGGTTCGTATTCGTGCCAGCATGTATTTTACACCCTGTTTTTAACGTACTTCCACCTCACTACGTTAATTAAAATTACTACTCTCACTGAGTTGCTGCTTTGCCTTACCGTGACCAGCGCTAGCAGCGAGTATCGATATATCTCCTCTCGTAGTATCTTTGCTCCATTGCTATTACGAGGGCAGTTCAATAAGTAATGCAACACATTTTTTTCTGAAACAGGGGTTGTTTTATTCAGCATTGAAATACACCAAGTTATTCCCCAATCATTTAGCTACACAACACTATTTTTCAACGTAATCTCCATTCAATGCTACGGCCTTACGCCACCTTGAAATGAGGGCCTGTATGCCTGCACGGTACCATTGCACCGGTCGATGTCGGAGCCAACGTCGTACTGCATCAATAACTTCTTCATCATCCGCGTAGTGCCTCCCACGGATTGCGTCCTTCATTGGGCCAAACATATGGAAATCCGACGGTGCGAGATCGGGGCTGTAGGGTGCATGAGGAAGAACAGTCCACTGAAGTTTTGTGAGTTCCTCTCGGGTGCGAAGACTTGTGTGAGGTCTTGCGTTGTCATGAAGAAGGAGAAGTTCGTTCAGATTTTTGTGCCTACGAACACGCTGAAGTCGTTTCTTCAATTTCTGAAGAGTAGCACAGTACACTTCAGAGTTGATCGTTTGACCATGGGGAAGGACATCGAACAGAATAACCCCTTCAGCGTCCCAGAAAACTGTAACCATGACTTTACCGGCTGAGGGTATGGCTTTAAACTTTTTCTTGGTAGGGGAGTGGGTGTGGCGCCACTCCACTGATTGCCGTTTTGTTTCAGGTTCGAAGTGATGAACCCATGTTTCATCGCCTGTAACAATCTTTGACAAGAAATCGTCACCCTCAGCCACATGACGAGCAAGCAATTCCGCACAGATGGTTCTCCTTTGCTCTTTATGGTGTTCGGTTAGACAACGAGGGACCCAGCGGGAACAAACCTTTGAATATCCCAACTGGTGAACAATTGTGACAGCACTACCAACAGAGATGTCAAGTTGAGCACGGAGTTGTTTGATGGTGATCCGTCGAGCATCTCGAACGAGTGTGTTCGCACGCTCCGCCATTGCAGGAGTCACAGCTGTGCATGGCCGGCCCGCACGCGGGAGATCAGACAGGTTGCTTGACCTTGCGGCGATGATGACACACGCTTTGCCCAACGACACACCGTGCTTTTGTCCACTGCCAGATCACCGTAGACATTCTGCAAGCGCCTATGAATATCTGAGATGCCCTGGTATTCCGCCAAAAGAAACTCGATCACTGTCCGTTGTTTGCAACGCACATCCGTTACAGACGCCATTTTAACAGCTCCGTACAGCGCTGCCACCTGTCGGAAGTCAATGAAACTATACGAGACGAAGCGGGAATGTTTGAAAATATTCCACAAGAAATTTTCGGTTTTTTCAACCAAAATTGGCCGAGAAAAAAAAAGTGTTGCATTACTTATTCAACTGCCCTCGTACTTCCGGTCATTGTCTGTTGTAAGGAAGTCGGGTCGCGAGTAAGGGCGGCCAGTCAGTTGGAATGCGTTTGGAGCGCAGTCCGGACCTGCCAGTTTGGGGTTGCAATGCGGCACTAGTGCAGTCGGGTTGAAGTTGTGGGTTCTGTGTCGACATGGCTCGCCCGATCATTGGCGCCACGGTCTTGGGGGATGGTCGGTCGGTCTTCCTACTGGACGATGCGTTTTGGCTCGCTGATCATTCATAAGTCGGCTGTGTGTGTGTGCGCATCGACTCCCGATTTGTCTTCGGGCTTGCTTAGTTACTGTTGGGCATCGTTCAGATCTTCGTGCAAGTGTGTGTCAGGTAGTGTGTGTAGTTGGCGTTATTTCCACTGACGACTATTTTAGATGTTGTCGGCATTCTGAGAGGAGTCGGTCGGTTGCTGCGGATCAGGGAAGTTATCTCTGCTAGGTGCAGTCGGCTAGGTCCGCTGGCGGTCCCTGCACAGTGTCAGAGCGTGTGTGGACCTGTCCGATCGCTACGAGATTCGTGGTTCACCGATCCAGGACGCCAAAGTTGAATAGTGGTTTCAAGTACCCAAACCACGTCCAATCACGTTGTGTGGTTCGTTTCGGTGGTTCGTTGTTGGGGAGGTTTTCCTGTGGGCACCACCGAGTGTTTGTAGTGGTGAAATCGAGCCGCCATGCGGTGGAATTAATTATATTGGTTGACTACAATTCAAGTGCACCAGCGGAATTATCTGCCTTGTGTCCGTTAGTGTTCCGGTTACCTGCCCTGGCCACTAACGTAATTTCAGCCAGTGTCCTTTCCTCATCTGTTGCCGCTGTCCAACACGGTGTGTAGTTTAGACAGCTTAATCCGTACACATATTTGATAATGGATAATCATGCCTGTAACATTTTGTGTTTGAATTCTCATGTACCGATTGGTGGCAAGAAAGTCGTTTGTCGGTCGGTCTGTGGCTGTCCCTTGGTTGGGTTCCAACAGATCAAGCGTAGTTGGGCTCACTACCTGTCTCACCTAAGTGAACGAGGGCAGACCGACCCTCTGGAGGCTTCTGAGTGCTGTTGTCTTACTGTCTTTCTCACTGGTATTTGTCTGTTTATAATCTATCATAGCCAATAATAAAAGAACAATTCTTAGTTTTACTGTGTTTTATGTAAGTAAGTTTGAATTCCGTTAAATGGATATTTGCTAAAAGGTTATTGCCGTTGTGCTGTCTTTTCTTTTAGTTCGATTTCAGCTATTTAAAACTTAAGGCTTATGGTTATATTTTTTTTTAATTTTGAAAAATTAATTGTGGGCCTTCAGCCTTGGAACCTTATTCTTAAAATTACCTTCCAAGCTTAAACATTGCGGCCTTCTGCCTTTGAAAGGTTACGGTAATTTATATTGAAACCTTGAAAATTTTATTGTGGGCCTTCAGCCGTTTGTATTGTATCTTGTTTATGTCTGTCTATACACCCTTGCCTTGAGGCTTTTAGCCTATCTGTCATATATATTTTTAATTGTTTTATTGGTAATTTTAACTGCCTGTTTTCAGTCACTTGAAATTTACCTTGCTGATTTTTAAGATTTCTTGTTTGGAAGGCCTTCAGTCGTCAAAGATTTGGAGTTTGAAACTCGTAGTTGTAAAAGTTCGGCTATGTGCCGCTTAGGTTGTAAATGTGTTATTACATTACAATATTAAGGTGAAACTGACCCCAACCTTATTTGGCCCTTTCCACAATCCTAATCACCTGTTCTGCCCAGCGGGTTTAGCGGGCATTGCACTACGAGTAGTAGTTGTTTAATTTGGTTTGTACTGTGCCTTTTACAAATGGAAACGTAGCGTAGCGCAATAAATTGCAGCAACAACAATATGAAGATACCACATCTCTTTTTTTTATGTTTTCTGTGGACTAAATTGTATCGTCAGGATTCACTTGCGAACTACACGTATATTGATGATTTATGTTTCATTCTAAGAGCACAAAATGGATAGCGAATAGCAGGCGAAAGCATCTTTTTAAAAAATACCCTGTTTACCTTTATGATAATGTAAAGTTTTGTCCGCTACACGTCGATCAAGACTAGTTCATGAATGCTAACACTAATAAACTCGTGTGGAATGCAGTTAACCGCATTGTTTGACATTCCAGATTAGTTACCTCACCTGACGCTGAAGAGAAAAATGCCACAAAGGTTCGACAAGCTCTCTAAAGCTGTAAAACATTCCTTTGGCACTGAAGCACCAAGTTCAACTCTCCATATATAAGTGCGAGATTCATCTGAATCGTCAACACAGACCTGCTTCCACGATGAAGTGGTAAAATTAAGGCTATTATTGGTGCAGAAAAAGCGTGTGGAATATCAGAATGTGGAGATCGCTAGACTTCGTGCAAAACTGTTACGGGACAAGGAAAGTGCCTCTCCTTTTAAGCACAGGCAGCAAAGGAAACTATCAGAAGCATCAAGTGAAGAAGGATAAACAAATTTTGAAGACCATAGGATCCCGATATTTAAAAAAAGGTGCCATTGATTTGTTGTTAAGCCAGACTAACATGTCATCTGTAAGATGGAAAGACAAAAATAAGCTGTTTGCTCTAAATGTACTATATTACAGCACTCAGACATACAGGTTTTATCAAAATGTTTTATGTCTCCATCAGTGCAAACATTACAGAAGGCATACAAATAAAATGTGTCATAAGTGACAATATGTTCCACCTTTTAAAGCAGAAGGTACAGCATTTCTCCGATATGTCATAGGATGAAAAGTCTCTAATGGCAAATTTAACATATGACAGCACTTCTGACAGTGTTATTGGTTTGAGGACTTCGGGTTTACACTAACAGTATGTTTCCCCCACTATATGGCAGTTGCTTGTTCCACTTAGAATAATATAAAAATGAGGGTCATACATGTGCCCACAGGCGACAGTGACTAAAACACAGTAGGCCTATGGAACGGCAAATGCGGCGTCGATCCCTTTTGCATGTAGAGATACATGTCTGTGCTTCTTATATGTGAATCTATGTGTCTATATTCCGTTTATATCAACTTGGTAAGCTGCAGTTCTGTCCAATTTCACAAGTGTTTTTTCACGAATGTGTTGTAACTTGCCACTGTTTTCATGATTTTTATCCCTACTTGCGCTTATTTTAGAATCTTTTTAGAAACATCCCGTATGTCTGCTGATATTACACAAAGTCTTGGTGGCAAAAAATTAATTCAAGTATTTCGTAAACCACGTAGGAAATTGGTGCAAAACAAATATTATGCTTACGACGCATCTGAAGTTCTCCTTTTTCACCGCTTGGAGCGCTAGTGTCGCTCCAGAAGTCAAACAGTAACAACTTTACAGCAGTGAGTGTCGCGACTGTCATGTTAGACCGTGGCAGAAATTTACAGATCGCTAATGTTACGTTAATTACTATTTGCACTGAAAAAGAACTGATTAAAATTAAGATAAACAAATAAAGCAGTCAGTTGTAAAGTGTTACTTAAGTGATATTACGTAAACACTATGGCATACATTGGAACAAAACTAAATGATAAGGGCCAGATGTACATAAATAAATGTTACAACTATGGACACATTATGGCATACATTGAAGACATATTATGGCATACATTGAAAGCCAGTAAATGGGTTGGGATGGATGTGCATATATAAATATTACGGAAGTGGACATTTTTTATTTTTTACTTTAAATTGGAAAGCAGGTGAATAAAATTTTGAAGAAAAGCTGTATTGGCTAACTCGGTTTGTTCATTGAGGAGATATTGTGGTGATTTGCTTTTATGTACATACATTTCTATCTTCTCAAGCCAATTCATAAGGCTACCTTTCTCAGCATGGTGCAATACTTGTACATGGTATTCAATGTTTTTTATTCCATGACTTGTTGGTACTTGTGTGCATGGCAAATGTGGATTTTGAAATATTGTTCAAACGTATGGCTTGTATATGCTCTTTGAACCATGCCTCAATGCTTCTTCCAGTTTGTCCTATATAGTAAGAGGGGCTGACAGCTGAGATTGTGTATGGGAGATTTTTTTGTATGGGGGCTTGTTATTGTTTAAGTTATGAACTGCTAACTGCTGTACTTTGGTGTTTGTGTGGAAGCTTATTTTAATGTTTGTGTTTTTAAATAGGTTGCTTTGTTTTGTGAATGAATGGAGTTTTATGACTGGCTCTTAGTGAATTTACCCGCCAAATTACTGATGCTGCTGTTGTGAAAGCACTGTCTGCCTTTTTCTTTCTGCAGATGTGACTTTCAGCAGCGAAACTATTTTGTACAGATCGCCATATTGCACTGATAGTTAAACCATGCAAAGTGGCCTACAGATCGTCAAACATGGAAAAACTCTTATTCAATTACATTGCTCTGCCAGTGAGAACGGAAGCTTGAATATTAGTGCATGAAACCGATCTTCAATCTGGCAATATATCGCCGCATGCCATGTCGATGTAGTAAACAAACAATTCGTATCCTGCAGCATTGAGTAGAAGACAGAGAAAGCTATGTCTACCACTTCTGCAACCCATGTAGAAACAGGCTAAGTTGAGTTAGTGTGACAGGGCTGTGTTTTGATCATTCAATGGAAATGGGAACTTGTCGTCATAGCTCTGCCAACTGTTCACGATGTGTAAGGTCATCGCCAAATGAAGCCCACTCCTGCAACACGATGTAGTATAAGACACAGTATGGGAACTGGGAGAAGGAGGAGGATTTTGCTAGTGCGTAGTGGTGCTTCTCCAAGCTACATACAAATACTGTAGTTTGAAGCAGATTCACATCACTCAGCAAATCCGCATAGAGATACATCGTAAATTATGCACTATGTTCGAGGTGCTTGAAATATGTACAGTACTGTCTGATATCTGTGATGATGTATATGTTCGAGAATTAACAGTGAATGGGCATATTGCACAGTCATGTATCTACATTTGCAATGATACTCGCAAAGTAGAGAATGGGTGGTTTAGCGATGATACTGAAATTGGGAAACATGATATTGCATCATTGGTTGGTGTTAAAATTACTGTAAAATTACTGAATCTGTTCACATCATCAACAGCGATGCTTATTATTACAGTACATCAACAGTGTCTTTTCCATCCCATCTGTCCACTGGTACACTGTTGGTCACCACATAATGATTGACTGACATCACTTGTTTGCGATGGAGAAAGAGTTTTGGTGGAGGGGCAACACCTTCTGGGGATGGCTAGCATTGAAACAGTGATTGCATACCTCACTGCAATATGAGGAATCAGTCGAAACGGAATTCAGAGCCACTGGTCTTTTATTTAAAATCCAGTGTGTGTGGCATGCTATGGTAGCAGCAGTAACAACATGATTTATATCATGCTATGTCTAGTTTTCTGCAAGACACAGTGGATCCAAATGTGTTAATGTCAGTTTAGAATCAGACACAGACCTCGACGTTGTGGCGGAAAAACAAAATGTATCGCAGTGTACAAAGCATGTTATAGTAGAAAAAAAAGCAATGTTTCAAACAACAGCGCAGGGTTACAGCGAGAGTCTCTTGCGACTTACAGTATAGTCTGTGAGATATGGTCATCCTCCTACAGTACAGGTGGTGAAACTTTAAACTGGTCTGAGCAGTGGATTAATACCTGTACATTTAATAGGATCGTCACATGTGCTCGGTGCCACCATGCATGCAGTATTTGTTTTCGACATATGGGAGGAGAGAGATGTGGTAAAAATCTTATCGAGTTCTCCATCGGATGAAGTTAGTGGAGCTTTCATAGTTTGTAATATTTCTCTGTTGGATAGTACAGAATAACGATGATAGCATGATGGAGTGATAGACGTGAATGGGCCCTGAGGGACGTGAATCTGCTTCAGACTACAATATTTGTATGTAGTTTGGAGAAGTACCACAATTAAGTACAAAATCCTTGTCATTCTCCCAGTTCCCGTACTGTTTTTTGTATTACCTCATGTTGCAGAAGCGGGCTTCATTTGGTGCTGACCTTGCACATTATGCACGGTAGGCAGAGCTATGACGACATGTTCCCATTTCTATCGAATGGTCAAAACACAGTCCTGTCACACTAACTCAGCTTAGCTTGTTTCTACATGGGTTGCAGAAGGTGGTAGATATTGCTTTCTCCGACTTCTACTCAGTTCCGACTTAAATTGGAAATATCACATGCGTAAAGCTGCAGAAACGGCAGCAGTTGCAAGATGCATAGGAGCTACCTAAAACCATGATGGAATTTTACTGTAGCAGATAGGTTCGAGAAAGATGACTCGTTTTGAGATATGAGAGTGCCAGAAATATGATTCATTAGTGGCTGTAATCATTAAAGGACTCCTCTGTAGGATCCAACACAGGTATGTGGTTGAATGGAAAGACTTGGTTTCAAATCCCAGACAGCATTTATAGCGGTTAGTGTAACACTAGAGATCTGAAAAGCTAGTGCACATTTCTTACGACCTCAATCAGCACGCCATCTACTATTTGTGGTCCTTCTCAATCAACCATCACCTATAACCCAGTCGATATATCACCAAACCTCTGACATGCCATCGAGACAGTATGCATTACAAATACTGGAGAAATATCTAGCGGCGGCATGAGGGAGTTGCAAATACCAGTTTCATACCACGATCCTTAGCCGAATCACTTTCTAAATTTGGTAATTTTATTAAGAGGTTGTACTGTCGGCGACATGTAACCACACTGTTGGTCTGATAATATACAGTCCAGCGATGACCATCTGTATTTTAACATGGATACTTGTCTGCACCTGTAGAAACAAGACTGCTTGTGACAGTAATACGGACGTATTTTTTTAATATATAGCATTTTGTAAGACGATTACGCCTCTCTTTCTAAGACACAGTGGTACCAATCGCAAGAGAAACTCATGAGACATGTCCACCCATCGCTGATTTTCGGTGAGTATTATTTCGTACCGCCAGCAATCAGTTATTGGCGCTTCAGTCCGGAACCACGCGGCTGCTACAGTAACAGGTTCGAATCCTGCCTCGGGCGTGGATGTGTGTGATATCCTTAGGTTAGTTAGGTCTAAGTAGTTCTAAGTCTACGGAACTGATGACCTCAGATATTTAGTCCCATAGTGCTTAGAGCCCTTTGAACTGTTTATCAGTTATTGGCAAAGTATTATATGTAGTAGTAGGGGATGCGTGATAGGTTTGCCTTGAGAATCAGACTTGTAAAGTGTGTGTGTGTGTGTGTTCTGATATGTCCAAAGGAAATGGCTATGTCCAGTCATAGGGAGGGTATGGTTTTGACATGGAATACTGTGATAGCAAAGGGGAGAGTATGTCAGATCATAAGAACGGCGCAGATATTTCTATTTCAAGAGCAACAGCCGTCAGCAGGGTGTATTTCCGATACTTCGCTCATTATCGAGTGTCGTCCAATTGAAACCGCGATGGTAACATTTAATTGGAAGTAGAGTGATTAAATATATATGTGGCCAGTTTCCCAGGAGGATTCTGATTCTGTCTATGCATGCCTGGCGCACTGCGCTGGTGGCCTGTGGCGGTAATGATTCACATTTCCCGTTAATAGCATATGCTGTCCGAATGGAGAGGCCTGTAGGGATGCAGGAGTGTAGTTAACTGAACCGTGTCGTCCTCTAGACGGCGGAAGAGCGAACTAATAGTTAGTATGTGTTAGAGAACTTTCGTGATCGCGTGGAAATTTGAGAAGATTCAATATGGATTGCGCTGGACCATTATCCGCTCCCATGTAAACTGTCTGGTTGACTGCTTCCGCACATTTCCTGTCTTTATTTGGTTGAGAGACAATCGATTGTGGTGTGCGTTTCTAGCAGGCGAAAGACGGGTGGAAGACACGTTTGCTGGTTCTCTAGACATGAGAAACACCTTAGTTGACTTTGCAAATTATAAGGATGATTTTGGACGTGTTATATCACGCCGGCCGGTGTGGCCGTGCGGCTCTAGGCGCTTCAGTCTGGAACTGCGTGACCGCTACGGTCGCAGGTTCGAATCCTGCCTCGGGCATGGATGTGTGTGATGTCCTTAGGTTAGTTAGGTTTAAGTAGTTCTAAGTTCTAGGGGACTGATGACCACAGATGTTAAGTCCCATAGTGCTCAGAGCCATTTGTTATATCACTGACATCGGTATTCGCGAGTGGAAATATCAGTTTCCTCTATTTTTTTCGAGGTCTTCGCAGGCGAGATCAGTTTCTAGTTACTCAATGGCTTACAGCAGGTTCCACCTCGCTAAAGTTTCAGGTTTCTAGAGGTATAATTTTCAGTCTATATCTTCGGAATTATGTTGTGCTAGCGATCGGTAGCATACTGCTATGTGCTTGATATCGAGAAGTAAAGCGAAAATGGTATGATATTCTGCAAATCCATGTGAAATTAGACATGTTCTTGTAATCCCAGAGTCTGGAGATTGGTGTAGAAAACAAGAAAGCAAGCAAATAGATCGGTTCCAGAAACAGTGAGACCTTTGTGCCAAGGGAACCGACACAGCCTTTGTACAAGAGTCTTCATGGTATATGTACGAGTGGCCGGTGATCGCTACTGTGTGTCCTATCGTGAGGGAAGTATAGATTCAGCACATTGATAGCCGTAAGGGGAATGGAAGATTGTTTTTTTTTTCTTACGTGGAAAATTATGTGCGCCATAGATACTGATATTCATTCCAGAACCACAGTCATAAAGAGGAGACATGCCCAGTACATTGCTTGGTGTCAGACTGTGGCAGCAATCCTAATATTTAATTGTAGTTACACTGATAAATATATTTCTGGTTCCCAATATTCTTGTGAGTCTGGAGATGACTGTAGAAAGCACAGCAGCAAGCAGGCAGGTCGGGGTCAGAAACGGCATCTCAGCGGTCGCCTTTGTTCCGAGCTAGGGATTGTCCACCCTTTGTACACTGGTTCAGAGAGTCTGAGAATGCTTCTGGCTTATGATGAATTGACTCGCGCCTCCCCTGGACAAGTGAATAGTGAACTAATACCCAGTTTGCATTGAGTCGCCTTTGGGACCGCGAGTGTTGCGTGCATACTCTGCAGAAATTTGAGAAGAGTCTATACAACGAGTGTTAGCGCTGGGAATATTGATAGCGTTCTCCTGGGATGTGGGGTCGTCCACAGCCAGCTGGCCTCTCTCTGGTTGACATGCCCTTCCGCGGCCGCTGTCATGGGCCGCGTTTATGGCGGTAGTTTCCTCCGTCGGCGCTGCACAGTGGCACTGTGAATAAGTGGAATGTATTTGACGATCTGTAAATCACTTTTGTACAGTTTAACTGTTAGTGTAATATGGCGATCTGTACAAAATAGTTTTGTCGCTGAAAGTCTCGTCTGCAGAAAAAAAAGGAGGACAGTGCTTCCACACCAGCAGCATCAGTAATTTGGCTGGCAAATTCAGTAAGAGCCAATGAGAATGCTCCATTCATTGACAAGACACAGTTTGTGCTGGAGCATAGGAGCCTCTACATAGCAGTGAGAACATTTATTGCTTCTGGGACCTAGGCTGAAAGCAGGACTTAACGATTTCCAGGAAGGTTAACATGTGATGGACGGGGTGCCTCGGTAGGACCATCAGGAAGAGTGCAATCGGTTTTATTCTGGGTTATTTTCGTAAACAGGTTCTGTTAGGACAAGAATTCCCATGCAGACAAGCTGAGACATCACGAAAGCTCCTACAAAAGCGATAGTTAACTATTTCTGCGACACTTAACAATTTCCGAGAGGTCGACTTGGCTCTTATTTACATAGCCATGTGACATCAGTATAACACTGAGAACCTTTTATATGGTGAGTTGCTATGCCAACATTTCATAACGATGTGTCAGCTACGCTGGTCAGGTAAACACGTGCACGGCTAGCGGCAGCTCGCAAGTCTCATTAGTATCGCTAGGAACAATGCACCCTGTACTATTCTGGGAAGTATTGGTACAGATTTCTATAGCGCGAACTGTGATGTCAGTATCCACAGGTAGAGAGGTATCACACCAGCAACAACAGTAAACACAGCGCGCAGCCCAGAGGTGTCTCACGTATGGGACCAGCTTGAGCACACCGCCCAGCGTGCGTACCTTGGGGCTCTTTAGGGAAGAGTTCGCTGAAACGTTGAGGTTGACAATACTTTGAAAGCATTTTTACATGCAAAGAGTGTTTGTGCACTGCATCATTTTCGGCTGTTTAAGGGTTGTGAGCGTTACACATGAATTATTTTTTGACAATTTACGAGTAGTTTTCGTGTCTGTAGGCTATGTACTACATTATTTGGACAGTTTAGAGTTTGTTTGCAGAGCGTTATACATGCATTATTTTGACAATTTTCGAGTTGTTTGCGTGTCTGCACATCAGTGCACTGCATTATTTTGGTGATTTATGAGTAGTTTACAGGCCTGTATGTTGTGTACTGCATTATTTGGACAATTTAGTATTAGTGAGTGTGTCTGCAGAGTGTTTAACATGCATTATTTCGGTTATTTACGAGTTGTTTTCGTGTCTGCACAACAGTGTTCTGCATTATTTTGGTGATTTACGAGTTGTGTGCAGGTCTGTTGACTATTTACTGTGACCCCAAGCATGTCAGGGCAAGTGTTTTGTATCACTGTAATAAATAAACTACCTGAAATCAATCCCTATATAAATTGTTCCAAAATAAGTAAACTCCTTCCTCTTACCAGCAGCCCAGCACAGGCTGAGTCCTTTTCCTGCCACTTTTCCCCAGACTGCCATCTTGGATTATGTCACAGGAGGGACGACAGTGCCCTCTGGTGGCAGTTCTGTGTGCTAGTTCAGCTGGAATTCGGATCTCATGGTGAACGCACTGGACACACTGAATTAAACTACTAGCTCAAACTGTTTAAATAAAGACTGCCTGCAAAATAAAGACTTATGTCCATTCTGTCCAGCAGCCCAGTGCAGGCTGAGTCCTTTTCCTACCAATAACAAGGAAGAGGTGGTGGTTGGATAACTTAGTTTAGTGGAGGTGGCAAAAGAGACCTATTTTTCCCGCCATTTTCTTAGGTTAGTGGAGGTAGCCATGATGTGTTGCATTGTCCTGCTGGAAATTGAAATTCTCGCATTTTGCGGGGGAGGGGAGGGGGGGTTAGGTTTGTGGGGGTTGCGCAAGTGACCTATTTTCCCGCCAGAATTTGAACTTTCTGTCATGACGTCATTGCGACATTGCCATATCTATCGCCGCTATGTAGGATCCACCATCTTCAGTAAATGTGGCAACAATGGAGAGTCAGGTGACGCACTCTTTGTCCCAATACTTACAGATTGGGACTACTCAGGAGGATGTCGTTACCAGGAAAAACAAATCTGGTGTTCTATGCATCAGAGCGTGGAATGTCAGATCCCATAATCGGGCAGGTAAGTTAGAAAATTTAAAAACAGAAATGGACAGGTTGAATTTAGACGTAGTGGGAATTAGTGAAGTTCGGTGGCAGGATGAACAAGACTTCTGGTCAGGTGAATATAGGGCTATAAATACAAAATCAAACAACGGTAATGCAGGAGTAGGTTTAACAATGAATGAAAAAATAGGAATGCAGATAAGCTACTACAAACAGCATAGTGATCGCATTATTGTAGCCAAGATAGACGCGAAGCCCACGCCTATCCCTTCGCTATGATGAAGAAACTGAAAAAATGGATGATCAGATAAAAGAAATGATTCATATAGGTGAGGGAGACGAAAATTTAATAGTCATTGGGGACTGGAATTCGATAGTAGGAAAAGGAGGAGAAGCAAAAGTAGTACGTGAAAACGGATTGGAAGTAAGGAATGAAAGAGGAAACAGCCTGGTAGAATTTTGCACAGAGCATAATTTCATCATTGCTAACACTTGGTTTAAGAAGCATGAAAGAAGGTGGTACATGTGGAAGAGACCTGGCGATACTGGGAGGTTTCAGACTGATTAATAACGGTAAGACAGATGTTTACTAACCGGGTTTTAAATGGTTCAAATGGCTCTGAGCACTATGGGACTCAACTGCTGTGGTCATAAGTCCCCTAGAACTTAGAACTAATTAAACCTAACTAACCTAAGGACATCACACACATCCATGCCCGAGGCAGGATTCGAACCTGCGACCGTAGCAGCCCCGCGGTTCCGGACTGCGCGCCTAGAACCACTAGACCACCGCGGCCGGCCGGGTTTTAAACTGTAAGACATTTCCAGGAGCAGATGTGGACTCTGATCACATTTTTTTTTTTTTTTTTTTGTTTTGGTTATGAACTTTAGATTAAAACTGAAGAAACTGCAAAAAGATAGGAACTTAAGGAGATGGGCCCTGGATAAACTGAAAGAACCAGAAGTTGTAGAGACTTTCAGAGAGAGCATTAGGGAACGATTGACATGAACAGGGG
Source organism: Schistocerca serialis cubense (assembly GCF_023864345.2). Lineage (NCBI taxonomy): Eukaryota > Metazoa > Arthropoda > Insecta > Orthoptera > Acrididae > Schistocerca > Schistocerca serialis. The sequence goes on along the minus strand of NC_064639.1, from coordinate 662,121,411 downwards.
AAAGGAATACAGTAGAAGAAGAATGGTTGGCTTTGAGAGATGAAATAGTGAAGACAGCAAAGGATCAAGTAGGTAAAACGAAAAGGGCTAGTAGAAATCCTTGGGTAACAGAAGGGATACTGAATTTAATTGATGAAAGGAGAAAATATAAAAATGCAGTAAATGAAGTGGGCAAAAGGGAACCCAAACGTCTAAAAAATGAGATCAACAGGAAGTGCAAAATGGCTGAGCAGGGATGGCTAGAGGACAAATATAAAGATGTAGAAGCATATATCACTATGGGTAAGGTAGATACCGGCTGCAGGAAAATAAAGAGACCTTTGGAGAGAAGAGAAACACCTGTATGAATATCAAGAGTTCAGATGGAAAACCAGTCCTAAGAAAAGAAAGGAAAGCAGAAAGGTGAAAGGGGTATAATAGAGCGTCCATACAAGGGCGATGTACTTGATGGCAGTATTATGGAAACGGAAGAAGACGTAAATGAAGATGAAGTGGGTGATATGACACTGTCCGAAGAATTTAACAGAGCACTGAAAGTCCTAAGTCGAAACAAGGCCCTGGGAGAGGAAAAAATTCCATCAGAGCTATTGACAGCCTTGGGAGAGCCACTTCAAGAAGAATAAAATAACTCCAACCCCAAAGAAAACAGGCGCTCACAGGTGGGAAAATTACCAGTCACGGCTGCAAAATACCAACACAAATTCTTTACAGACGATTGGAAAAACCGGTACAAGCCGACCTCAGGGAAGATCAGTTTTGATTCTGTAGAAATGTTGGAACATGCGAGGAAATACTGACCCTACGACTTATCTTAGAAGACAGGTTAAGTAAAGGCAAACCTACGTTTCTAGCATTTGTAGATATAGAGAAAGCTTCTGACAGCGTTGACTAGAACACTCTCTTTCAAATTCTGAAGGCGGCAGGGAGCGAAAGGCTATTATACAATTTATACAGAAACTAAATGGCAGTTGTAAGAGTCGAGGGGCATGAGACGGAAGCAGTGGTTGAGAAGGGAGTAAGACAGGGTTGTAGCCTATCCCCGATGTTTTTCAATCTATCTACTGAGCAAGCAGTACAGGAAACAAAAGAAAAATTTGATTTAGGAATTAAAATCCAATCCAATCGTTGAGGTTTGCCGAAGACGTTGTGGTTCTGTCAGAGACACCAAAGAGCTTGGAAGAGCAGCTGAATGAAACGGACAATGTCTTGAATAGAGGATATAGGATGAACATCAACAAACGCAAAACGAGGATAACGGAATGTAGCCGAATTAAATCAGGTGATGTCGAGGGAATTAGATTAGGAAATAAGACACTTAAGGCAGTAAATGAGTTTTGCTATTTGGGGATCAATATAACAGATGATGGTCGAAGTAGAGAGGATATGAAATTTAGACTGGCAATGGCAAGGAAAGAGTTTCTGAAGAATTTGCTAACATCGAGTATAGATTTTCTGGTGGTATTTGTGTGGAGTGTAGCCATGTATTGAAGTGAAACGTGGACAATAAACAGTGTGGACAATAAGAGAATAGAAGCTTTTAAAATGTGGTGCTACAGAAGAATGCTGAAATTTGATGGGTGGATCAAGCAACTAATGGGAAGTTACTGAACAGAATTGGGGAGCAGAGGAATTTGTGGCGCAGCTTGACGAGAAGAAGGGTTCGGTTGGTAGGACACGTTCTGAGGCGTGAAGGGATCTCCAATTTAGTACTGTGGAGAGCCTGGAGAGAGACCAAGAGATGAATACAACAAGCAGATTCAAAAGGATGTAGTTTACAGTAGTTATTCGGAAATAAGAGGCTTGCTCAGGATAGAGTAGTGTGGGGAGCTGCGTCAAACCAGTCTCTGGATTGCACAACAACAACAGCTCGAAGAAGATCTTGTATTCTTTTCCCTTAAAAATTCCCAGCCTAGGATACAGGGAACCGCTAAATTTTTCACAACAAGGAATGAGCATTCTGTCGCCTCGTTTCCCACTTGAGTGACGGCCGGTACCTGACTCTGAATTCGCTGCAAGTGTCCACATATGGCTCCTACAGTTGTACAATTTTAAACTGGCAATGATGGTAACTTCTTCACCTGATTGTTGAACTTGAATAGGTCATAGCCCATAACGGATACACTTGCAACCATATCAATAATTGCATTCACGGGCATGCCGTATATGTCTGCCTTGATTGTGGCTTGCACCAACTCAGTATTTCGCTGAGCGCATTTTTTCGGATCAGCGCTGAGTTCTTCTTTCATTGTATCTGAGTACGGATACATTTACGTACCGAATGCTCCCACGACCACATACGGAAGGCTTACATTGGTCGTGCGCAATTTGACTCTTACGATGTACTTGGTTGTTGGTCATATACCATTTATGCTATTGTGGTGCTATGTGATTGTTGCATCCGTTGCGGCACCTCATTCTCTGGTGGTAGTCACTGTGGTTGTTGATTATGAGCTAACATTGGTATAACATTAATATTATTCACAGGATGGTTCATAACCTGTAAAATTTGGTTTGATTGCCAGTTTGGTGACCCTGTCTTTTGTCCTTGTTCATTCATCGCCCTCCCATCTTTGGGTTGAAACGAGACATTGTAGCCCCCTTCATTTCTCCTCTTTCTATTAAAATTGTTCCCGTTCCTACACGAATTCCCAATGGATCTGTTGTTACTATTAATTCCATAACTACCAGGACTTATTCTCCCTCCCCCTTCCCCCCCATGAACCACGGACCTTGCCGTTGGCGGGGATGCTTGCGTGTCTCAGCCATACAGATAGCCGTACCGTAGGTGCAACCACAACGGAGGGGTATCTGTTGAGAGGCCAGACAAACGTGTGGTTCCTGAAGAGGGGCAGCAGCCTTTTCAGTAGTTGCAAGGGCAACAGTCTGGATGAATGACTGATCTGGCCTTGTAACACTAACCAAAACTGCCTTGCTGTGCTGGAACTGCGAACGGCTGAAAGCAAGGGGAAAATATAGCCGTAATTTTCCCGAGGGTGTGTAGCTTTACTACGGTAAAATGATGATGGCGTCCTCTTGGGTAAAATATTGCGGAGGTAAAATAGTCCCCCATTCACATCTCCGGGCGGGGACTACTCAAGAGGACGTCGTTGTCAGGAGAAAGAAAACTGGCGTTCTAAGGATCGGAGCATGGAAGGTCAGATCCCTTAATCGGGCAGGTAGGTTAGAATATTTAAAAAGGGAAATGGATAGGTTAAAGTTAAATATAGTGGGAATTAGTGAAGTTCGGTGGTAGGAGGAACAAGACTTTTGGTCAGGTGAATACAGGGCTATAAATAAAAAATCAAATAGGGGTAATTCAGGAGTAGGTTTAATAATGAATAGGAAAATAGGAATGCGGGTAAGCTGCTACAAACAGCATATTGAGCGCATTATTGTGACCAAGGTAGATACGAAGCCCACGCCTACCACAGTAGTACAAGTTTATATGCCAACTAGCTCCGCAGATGACGAAGAGATTGATGAAGTGTATGATAAGATAAAAGAAATTATTCAGATAGCGAAGGGAGACGAAAATTTAACAGTCATGGGTGACTAGAACTCGATAGTAGGAAAAGGAAGAGAAGGAAACGTAGTAGGTGAATATGGAATGGGAGTAAGGAATGAAAGAGGAAGCCGCCTGGTAGAATTTTGCACAGAGCATAACTTAATCATAGCTAACACTTGGTTCAAGAATCATAAAAGAAGGTTGTGTACATGGAAGAAGCCTGGAGATACTGGAAGGTCTCAGATAGTTAAATAATGGTACGACAGAGATTCAGGAACCAGGTTTTAAATTGTAAGACATTTCCAGGGGCAGATGTGGACTCTGACCACAATCTAATGATTATGAACTGTAGATGAAAACTGAAGAAACTGCAAAAGGTGGAATTTGAGGAAATGGGACCTGGATAAACTGAAAGAACCAGAGGTTGCAGAGAGCTTCAGGGAGAGCATTAGGGAACAATTGACAAGAATGGGGGAAAGAAATACAGTAGAAGAAAAATGGGTAGCTTTGAGTGATGAAATAGTGAAGACAGCAGAGGATCAAGTAGGTAAGAAGACGAGGGCTAATAGAAATCCTTGGGTAACAGAAGAGATATTGAATTTAATTGATGAAAGGAGAAAATATAAAAATGCAGTAAATGAAGCAGGCAAAAAGGAATACAAACGTCTCAAAAATGAGATCGACAGGAAGTGCAAAACAGTTAAGCAGGGATGGCTAGAGGACAAATGTAACGATGTAGAGATGCATATCACTATGGGTAAGACAGATACTGCCTACAGGAAAATTAAAGAGACCTCTGAAGAAAAGAGAACCACTTGCATGAATATCAAGAGCTCAGATGGAAACCCAGTTCTAAGCAAAGAAGCGAAAGCAGAAAGGTGGAAAGAGTATATAGAGGGTCTATACAAGGGCGATGTACTTGAGGACAATATTATGGAAATGGAAGGGGATGTAGATGAAGATAAAATGTGAGATATGATAAAGAGTGAAGAGTTCGACAGAGCACTGAAAGACCTGAGTCGAAACAAGGCCCCGGGAGTAGACAACATTCCACTAGAATTACTGACAGCCTTGGGAGGGCCATTCCTGACAAAACTCTACCATCTGGTGAGCAAGGTGTATGAGACAGGCGAAATACCCTTGATGAAGAATGTAATAATTCCAATCCCAAAGAAAGCAGGTGTTGACAGATGTGAAAATTACCGAATTATCAGTTTAATAAGCCACGGCTGCAAAATACTAACACGAATTCTTTACAGACGAATAGAAAAACTAGTAGAAACCGACCTCGGGGAAGATCGGTTTGGATTCCGTAGAAATGGTGGAACACGTGAGGCAATACTGTACCTTACGACTTACCTTAGAAGATAGATTATGGAAAGGCAAATCTACGTTTCTAGCATTTGTAGACTTAGAGAAAGCTTTCGACAATGTTGACTGAATACTCTCTTTCAAATTCTGAAAGTGACAGGGGTAAAATACAGGAAGCAAAAGGCTATTTCCAATTTGTACAGAATCCAGATGGCAGTTATAAGAGTCGAGGGGCATGAAAAGGAAGCGGTGGTTGTGAAGGGAGTGAGACAGGGTTGTAGCCTATCCCTGATGTTATTCAACCTGTATAATGAGCAAGCAGTAAAAGAAACAAAAGAAAAATTTGGAGTAGGAATTAAAATCCATGAAGAATGAATAAAAGCTTTGAGGTTCGAACGATGACATTGTAATTCTGTCAGAGACAGCAAAGGACCTGGAAGAGCAGGTGAACGGAATGGACAGTGTCTTGAAAGGAGGATATAAGATGAAAATCAACAAAAGCAAACGAGGATAATGGAATGTAGTCGAATTAAATTGGGTGATGCTGCGGGAATTAGATTAGGAAATGAGAGGCTTAAAATAGTAAATGAGTTTTGCTATTTGGGGAGCAAAATAACTGATCATGGTCGAAGTAGAGAGGATATAAAATGTAGACTGGCAATGGCAAGGAAAGCGTTTCTGAAGAAGAGGCATTTGTTAACATCGAGTATAGATTTAAGTGTCAGGAAGTCGTTTCTGAAAGTATTTGTATGGAGTGTAGCCATGTATGGAAGTGAAACGTAGACGATAAATAGGGTAGACAAGAAGAGAATAGAAGATTTCGAAATGTGGCGCTACAGAAGAATGCTGAAAATTAGATGGGTATATCACATACCTAATGAGGAGGTACAGAATAGAATTGGAGAGAAGAGAATTTTTTGACACAACTTGGCTAGAAGAAGGGACCGGTTGGTAGGACATATTCTGAGGCATCAAGGGATCACCAATTTAGTATTGGAGGGCAGCGTGGAGGGTAAAAATCGTAGAGGGTGACCAAGAGACGAATACGCTAAACATATTCAGAAGGATGTAGGTTGCAGTAGGTACTGGGGGATGAAGAAGCTTGCAGAGGATAGAGTAGTATGGAGAGCTGCGTCAGACCAGTCTGTGGACTGAAGACCACAACAACAACATTTCCATTCTCGTTTCTACTTTTGTTAAAATTATTGTGGCTCATGCCACTCCCCCCTTTTTCACTTTGGTTTGCATCCTTCTGTATGAGGTCAAGTAAGTCAACATTGGCCATAAACTGTTCCATGTCCATATCAGGGACATGAAAAGGTTTTTCCCTAATGTCAGTTGGTAGTCTGCCTTTCAGTACATCTCTTGGAGACATTGTCTCATCTCAGTATTTAAGTACGCTTCAAAGTATTTGCGCAGGTTTCCCTGTCTAGGATTACATAATTTCGGATTGTAAACGTGCTTCCTGAAGCGTTCTTGAACACACTTCGACCAGAAGCATGACAGAAATAACTTTCTGAATTCTGAAAAATTCTTACAGGTGTCGACGATTTCCATCGCCCACAATGCTGCCTCGCCAATTATGAAAGAAATCACAAACTGAACCCTTTGTCACTCTGCCAAGAAGTAAGCAGTACATTCCTATAACTCTTAATGAAAATTACGGAATGTACCGTCTTTTGCCTCTCCGAGAACGTCTGGAATTGCCTATGTTTTATAAGCGACTCTTCGTGCTTTATATGCGCCAAGGTTGGCACTGCATCGTCAGCGGCTATTGTGCCAACAATGCGCTCGTCAGTGCTGGGGGCTGTATCTGCGAGCTTGATTGCGGTTTAAAATCTCGCAGTGCGCAGTGTTAATGGGGCTGTTGCCGTACCGGTAAGTAGTACTTGGGATTTCATTAAGTTCTGTAAATCTGTTCTCGTTAGGCTCACAGCCTGCCATAACCATACGCTGCTGTGTTTCACACACATCCTGTGGCAGTCGTGCATTAAGGTCACATTTCTCTTGATTTACTTCAGTTTTCCAATGTTGCAGTGGCGCGGTAACTTCAGCTTCTGTTTTCTTCTCATGATTACTGGACAAATCATCCACAGTGCTAGTATTTTTTTTTACCTCCTCTTCAAGTGTTTGGTGAGCTTCTTCTGGTCTTTTTACTTGTGAGTTCAGTTCACTCATTTTACTACGCAAATAATTATTTTGAGTAACTACTTCTTTCATTTGTGTTCGTATGCCATCCATTCCCTCCTTTATGTGGCCCAGGATACACTTATCACGAGCTTCGAGAACTTGTGCAGTTGTTCGTTCAGGCTTTATCTCTTTCGAGTTCGCCCATTCTTTCCGTGCCCTCTCGTTCCTTTTCCTTTATACTCTCAAGTCTAGCTTTTGTAGCAACAGAGAAAGGAAACCGTTTTCTCTCGCCGTAAGTAACAGCAGCTCGTCTGTCGCAACGGCCTGTGCGGTATTAGTAACAGCGTCAGCTGATCTGGCGCTTGCCTGTTTTTCCAGTGTTCCCAGTCTATAATCCGTTCATCATAAGAATGAAACTGATGCAAACAAACACAAACGCGATGATTGGTCACGTACACTGGTGTTGTTACGTTCTTGGAAGTAGGTCCTACTTATGTATTAGAAACCTTATTGCTAAGTTACATTAAATGAAACTTTAAGATATTCGAATGTATTAACAGCCATCAACGTATTTCTTAGTCACGCTTTAGCTAGGTAGTTTTTATTTCAAAAATCGTGTACAGTCACAGCCTCTGCTGCGTTGTGCTCAGATTGTCGCGCTGTTAATGCGCAGAATGAAAATGGCTGAGGCTGGTTTCTGTTCTGTAGTGACACACGCGCTTGGAACACGATCAAAAAGTGACGAGAAATAGGCTGTTCTGAATGATTTTCATGAATTTACGGAGACAATCGTCTTTGAAGTTATCTCAAGCTTCTACACAATGTAGCTGATACATTAACTGGCACCCGATGTCGCCGACATGGTAGCTCAGCGTGCTCGGTCAGAGGGTTAGCTGCCCTCTGTAATAAAAAAAAAACTGAGTTAATCGATCAACAACGAACTCAAACGGATGTCTTACGACGTCCGCCCAGAGCAGATGCAACGAACAAAAGCGAACAAAAATGAGATTAAAAAAAAATATGTAGCACAGTTGGTAGCGTAATGACAAGTGAATCAAATGCCGTTGTGTGTGCGTTGGTTCATATCCCTTCCATTATAATTTTCTTTTCACGTTCAATTTGAAATACCTACATCTCGCAATTATAAAACTCGTCATCATTTTTTATGAATAATGCACGCCTCCTTGTTTCTAATTGCATGCTGAGAAAGACTGTTCATAAAGGTTGTTTAAATTACGAAAACATAACATTTTAATTTTTAGGGCAAAAATGAAATACCAAATCCTCTTTATTTGGACTACGTCCATAGTTTTATACCACATAGGTAGATAAGTATCGTAGGAACATGAAAAAAAAATCAATTTCACAGCATCGAGCACATCATTCAAATGCTGCATTTTTACATTTGCTACTGTACCATTACTGTATGAACCCAAGAGAACTGATCTGGAGCCAAGCTACGGGTAGCAAGACTGTTAAGATGCCAGACGTACTGGAACTAACTCACACAGCTTTTTCGCACGTCACTGCCGAACCCTGGAGGGATATAGAACGGCTCATCATAAAAGAAGAAGCGAAAATGCTGCACCTGGTTGGGTTCGTGGATTCTGTTGTTGATAGGCTCGTTATCAATGTAGCAGGTGACACTTCCAGAACTGAAATATATTTCTCGGATTCGCATAAGGAAGGAGCTAAGAGATTACCAAACGACTGACTGTAAATTTTCAACTATACAGTGAAACCCTTCCATACTCTCTTACGTTACACGCAGCTTATGCAGAAAAATTACCTGTGTGCTTAACTCAGGAATTTTCGTCATTCTTGTTTTTAATTACAATAGTACGTTAGCTAAAAACGATAACGTGTAACGTATCGCGGTTTTCCTTTAGTCGTCTAAGGAGCGTATTGTGGGAGATTTAAAGTGTATTATTTCACTTGCTTAAAAATTAAATGACATTCGAAGCTGTATTGCTCCTCTGCTCGTATCTTTTGACGTGTGAACTGCAACTGGCCACGTCACTGCAGCTGTACCAGCTGACCGGCCAGTGCTGTCCAAGTTAAGTGCTCCGGTAAAGCTGTAATCCCGTATAATAGCTAAGTTGATGTGCGCGTAACGCACAGCACAAAACATACCCTCATTATCGTCCTTGACAGAACTGGAGACAACTTGGCTGCAGTGCCACGTGAAACAGAAATCCAATGAGGTTCCACCAAACGCGGAAGAATACATAGTGCAATATTTACATCAGGTTTATTCTTATGATGAACGGATTATAAAACCAGACATCTGGTTACATATCTAGGTTTCTTCGGTTTCCAAAATCTGAAATTCCGAGCAGTTGCTCTAAGTAACTTTCCCACACAACACTGCCAATTTGGATAGCACAAGAAGCAATTTTGAAAATGCACAAATAAAATTTCGCTTATAGTATGCCCCCAAAGACACTTATTACCTTTATTCTTGAAGCTTTGGGTTGTATGCCACCTTACCCTTACCTTGGATATTACGCAGTTATATAGTGTTGCTCAGGATCTTATTAGCGACAGCGACAACCTCTTTCAGCTTATTGTCTTGCCGATCAGTTTATACCCTCGTTGTTGCATGCAATGGTGTAATGAAATAAAATACAACACACATTACAATAAAATACAAATGTTGTATCTTGTACCACACATGTATATCTGCCCACATCGTATGGGCACCAATATAGTGATTATTTCGCGTGTTGTATGTCTGTGTGTGTGTATGTGTGCTTGTGCTGTTAGCAGTACATCGTAAGATCACATAAGACTACACACAACATATGCACTACAACTTCTAATCACGCGTATTATTACTTTTGATGTAGTTAAGGTTTCTATACTCAACTGCCCGATAAAAAAATCACTTTGGAATTTCTGTATAGACATAAAACAAAATGGGAACAGCTCGTTGTGAAGCACCTTAATCTTTTAGAAATATCTCAGGTTTGTAATTGAGTATCTTTTGACACGATTAATACTTTAAACTTTCGTGGATTCGCGTGGAGAAACATCTTTTGCATTGTGCACAAATTCAAAGCTGAGAAGTTTCTTAACTGTGAAAATCTCGTCGCTTGAACAAAATATATCAGTGAAGCGGCAAACACAAGAATATTTTACTACAGGTAGGACTCTTTGCAAAATGAAATTAACTTACCTTTAGTATGTTTGCTCAAAAAATTAATTGTAAACATACCCCATTTTTCTTTACGTCACTTAATACTGGAGTAACTGGAACAAGAATCTACCGTCTTGCAAATGGCAGCCAACAATACAAATTACAAGTGACGCTGTACCCCACGTTATTAATCTCTGAAAAACGTACAATAACATTTTTAGACACGTAGGGATACTATCGCTACTGAAATTAGTGGGCCGGCCGCGGTGGTCTAGCGGTTCTAGGCGCTCAGTCCGGAACCGCGCGACTGCTACGGTCGCAGGTTCGAATCCTGCTTCGGGCATGGATGTGTGTGATGTCCTTAGGTTAGTTAGGTTTAAGTAGTTCTAAGTTCTAAGGGACTGATGACCACAGATGTTAAGTCCCACAGTGCTCAGAGCCATTTTTGAAATAAGTGGTTTGATTATAAATAACTGCACTTATTTACCATAAATACGTTACAAGATACATACGACTCCATCCACGTCTTTCTTATATGGAGATTCGAACCAGAGTAAAATAATTATGAAAAATCTGTTTCTGTGTTTTCATTGTTCTCCAGACATAGATTAATATTTTTACGCTCTCTTTTGCACACACAATAAGAGTTCCTTTAAACATTTCATGTCAATCATAAATAAATGTTTCTCGCTCCCAGAGGACTAGTACATAATTCATGGTTTCGGGTGTTTATAAAATAAACTGCCAAGTCCGTGATAAACTGTATATGGTACAAACGGGCAGGAACTTCTCATTTCAATTTAGAAAGCTCTCATACATCCTAGGTAATCATTTGAATACTGGAAAACAGAAAATAGGACATACGCAAGATAATTTAGTAATTACACTCAATACACTTAACCATTTCAGGCCTGAATTTTTTCTGGAAGAAGGAACATTTTTCTTTATGCGGTAAATCCCTTAGGTGATTTTTTAATGATTGTAGGAGGAAGATTTATACAATATATGTACCCGTTCTCGAAACATATTTTGTCCACTTGGCTTCATTTTAGGGACTATAATAACTAATTATGACGTATCCTCTATTCTAATAAATAGTAAAATGGTAATTCAATAATTGTCATGCAAAATAATAATAATAATATTCAATTATAGGATGAAATATAGTGAACTAACCACATCTGTGTATTCTTGTGGTCACGAATTGCTGCGCACCTGCTACATGACTTGGTGAAATTTTGATAGTGATGCCCAATAGTTGGGAGCTCTTGCACATGTTGAAAAGGTTGGTCATCCAAAAATGTGTACCTCAGGTTTCCACTGAGAAAAAGTACTTCTGTTGCAGATAAGATACAGTAAAAGTTAATGTAGCCAGAGCATCTCAAAGGGTTAAAGTTACGCCCTAAACAGATCAGGAGAAAAGGAAATCGTTGGTCACGGCAAAAGAGAACCCCAGCACCTGCTTAACCAACAAAATTATTTCAAATTAAATTGGCACTTGGACATCTTCCAAGACTTACTGATGTAGTATTGCGGAGAGTGGAGCGGGCTGGGCCGAACACCCGTGAGATGGCAGCGCTATCAAAGTTTACATGTCTTTTCGTGTTATGTTAATGCCCTTACATTGTCTTCTAAGAGTAAAATCATTACGTTTTACATACTAATTTTACAAAAAGATAATAGAGTGCAGTATAACATACCTCACAGTAAAGTTGCTTCAAGCTCTGCTGTGTACAATTTTAAAGCCGTACGTTGTTTTTGTGGTCTTCAGTCCTGAGACTGGTTTGATGCAGCTCTCCATGCTACCCTATCCTGTGCAAGCTTCTTCATCTCCCAGTACTTACTGCAACCTACATCCTTCTGAATCTGCTTAGTGTATTCATCTCTTGGTCTCCCTCTACGATTTTTACCCTCCACGCTGCCCTCCAGTGCTAAATTTGTGATCCCTTGATGCCTCAGAACATGTCCTACTAACCGGTCCCTTCTTTTTGTCAAGTGTGCCACATACTCCTCCCCAATTCTATTCAATACTTCATCGTTAGTTATGTGATCTACCCATCTAATCTTCAGCATTCTTCTGTAGCACCACATTTCGAAAGCTTCTATTCTCTTCTTGTCCAAACTATTTATCGTCCATGTTTCACTTCCATACATGGCTACATTCCACACAAATACTTTCAGAAACGACTTCCTGACACTTAAATCTATACTCGATGTTAACAGATTTCTCTTATTCAGAAACGCTTTCCTTGCCAGTCAACATTTTATATCTTCTCTACTTCGACCATGATCAGTTATTTTGCTCCCCAAATAGCAAAACTCCTTTACTACTTTAAGTGTCTCATTTCCTAATCTAATTCCCTCAGCATCACCCGATTTAATTCGACTACATTCCATTATCCTCGTTTTGCTTTTGTTGATGTTCGTGGAGAATAACATACCTCACGGTAAAGTTGCTTTAAGCTCTGCTGTGTACAATTTTAAAGCCGTACGTTAAGTTGTGTTTATTAACACAGTTATCCATTTTATTATTTTTAGATTACCTTTTACGAAATTTCTAGGCTTTACGTAGATTTTAGTTTGAAATTTTAACATTACTGTTCCAATTCATTATTCTTATACGTTATTTTTCATGAAATGGCTGAATGGTTAATTTGCAGATGTTAATTTCAATTTTAGTGAGATAATTCAAATTTATTGCTTGCATAGATAGTTTTATGAAATGACAGTATCCTGAATCTGTGGTCATTAATTTGAATTCTAAAGTGACGAGTACAACTGCATATGTGAGCTGACGAGATACGGTGTATCGATGTTTAAATGCGGTATGTCGCCATTTTGTTCTATAAATGCATTTCTGTAATTCTTGTAGAAATTACTTCTCATTTGTTCTACTCATCTGACAGATTCTGACGATTGCTCAGGTCGAAACGTGCTAAAATGTAAACTTCTTAAAAAAAAAAAAAATTTAATAGCGGTCAAGACGAACAACTACGTAGCCCACCTGTAACAAACCTGAAGAATAGACTTCTGGAGTGCAAGACGTGCAGGAAGAGAGTCATTGAGGTGCTGGAAGGTAGCGACAGGGATGCGGAGCCACGCCGACTCCAGTACTGTGGCCAGCTGCACAAGGTATCTCCGTCGAGGACCCATGGCGCGAACCGCCCGATCGTGGTGGTCCCACAGATTCTCGATTGGTTTTGAATCCGAGGAGTTTGGTGGCCAGGGCAGTACTGCAAACTAATCCTGGTGCTCTGTGAACCACGCACGTACACTGCGAGCTGTGTGACACATTGCATTGTCCTGCTGGTAAATGCTACAGTTCTGAGGAAAGACAAAATGCATGTAGGAGCGCACATGGTCTCCAACGATAGATGAATATCTGTGATGACCCATTGTGTGTTTCAGAATATCACCGACGGAATGCGACGAAAACATTCCCCAGACCATAGTGCTTCCCCCTCCGGCAACAATTATTGCATCGTGTTTGCTTTGCAGGTCACTGGCTTATTTTTTGATGTTCAAGAATGAAAGTGATTTGAGCTCTATTCTTATTCCATCTGTCATACATCACATTTGTACAGTGGCTGTTTATCAGACAATGTCTTCCATGTCCTACGCCGCAGAGGTTCTGAGTACAAACAACGTCACGCTTGGTTGTCAGTAGCATTGCAAGGGTGCTTCCGGATGCCATGAAGAGTATAGGGTGCAGCCAGATGCAGGTGGTGGCTCATGTCGGTACAAATGACGTGTGTCGCTTTAGATCGGAGAACATTCTCTCTCTCTCTGGTTTCGGCGGAAATGGAAAAGACTGCCAGTCTTTCTTGCGAGATTAAGGCGGAGCTCACCATCTGCACCATCGTCGATAGAACCGACTGTGGTCCTTCGGTGCAGAGGGTCTGCATCAGAGGCTCAGGCGGTTCTGTGACCGTGTACTTTGCACATTCCTTGACTTGTGCCATCGGGTGGTGGGTTTCCAGGTTCCACTTAAAATATTCCATGTTCCACTTAAAAGATCAGGAGTCCTCTACACAGGGGAAGAGTCTGCACGCGTAGCGCGGTCTGTGTGGATGGGACTGGGCGTCTTTTTTTTTTTTTTTTTTTAGGTTATAGGGTCTCATGAAACCACAGAACGGGCATCCGTCTGAAAGCGAGCAGGTAAAATACAGCAAGTTAGTTTTAGAGATGACCGGTATTGTAGTTATAAATTGTCATAGCTGTGTTGGGAAAGAACGAGAGCTCCAAACCCTAATAGAAAGCACTGAGGCTCAAGTAGTTATAGGTACAAGGAAGCTGGCTAAAGCTGGAAATAAGTTCATCCGAAATTTTTTCAAACAATCTAACAGTGTTTAGAAAGAGTAAATTAAATACACTTGGTGGTGGAGTATTTATTGCTGTCAGAAGTAGTTTACCTTGTAGTGAAATTGAAGTAGATAGTTCCTGCAAAATAGTATGGGTAGAGGCTTTACGTGACAACCGGACTAAACTATTTGGATCGTTTTACCGACCCCTCGACTCAGAAGATATAGTTGCTGAATAGTCCAAAGAAAACTTGAGTCTCATTTCAAATAGGTAACCCACTCATACAATTATAGTCGGTGGTGACCTCAGTCTACCCTCGATATGATGGAAAAATTATACGTTTAAGGCCGGTGGCAGGCATAAAACGTCATCCGAAATTGTACTGAATGCTTTCTCGGAAAATTACTTTCACCAATTAGTTCATGAACCCACTCGAAACGTAAATGGTTGCGAAAGCATACTTAACATCTTATCAACAAATAATACTGGACAAATAGGGAGTATCGTGACGAATACCAGAATTAACGACCACAAGGCAGTTGCTGCTACACTGAATACTGTAACACCTAAACCATCAAAAAAAGAAAAACGCAAAAATATCTATTTACAAATGCTGATAAAAATTATTATACCACATAAATTAATAAGTGATGGTACTGGTCCCCATTGTACACAAAACAGGCCAGATCGCTGTTGCAGGAGCAGCGGAAAAAGCATACCAAATGTGAAAGAACGCAAAATCTCCAAGACTGACAAAGTTTTGCACAAGTTCGAAATATAGCGCGTACTTCAACGCGAGATGCTTTTAATAATTTCCACAACGAAACTCTGTCTCGGAATCTGGCAGAAAACCCATAGAGATTCTGGTCATACATAAAGCACACCAGTGGCGAGACACAGTCATTACCTTCACTGCGCGATAACAACAGTGAAGTCGCTAATGACAGTGCCACTAAAGCAGAGTTATTAAACACGGTTTTCCGAGTCACCTTCACCAAAGAAGACGAAGTAAATATTCCTGAATTAGGGTCAAAAACAACTGCCAAGATGAGAAGCATAGACTAGAAATCCTCGGTGTTGCAAAGCAGCTTAAATCACGTAATATAGGCAAGACCTGCGGTCCAGATTGTATAGCAGTCAGGTTCCTTTCAGAGTATGCTGATACAATAGCTCCATATTTAGCAATTATTTCCAACTGCTCGCTCACAGAAATTTCCGTACCTAAAGACTGTAAAATTTCTCAAGTCACATCAATACCCAAAAAGGGAACTAGGAGTAATCCGCTGAATTACAGGCCACATTCCTAACGTCGAATTGTAGTAGGGTTTTGTAACATATACAGTGTTCGAACATTATGAATTACCCCGAAGAAAAGGATTTATTGACACATAGTTAGCACAGATTCAGAAAATACCGTTCTTGCGAAACACAACTAGCTCTTTATACTCATGAAACAATGAGTAGTATGGACAGGATATGTAAAGCTGGTTCCATATTCTTAGATTTCCAGAACGCTTTCGACACCGCTCCTCACAAGCGTCTTCTAACCAAAGTGCGTGCCATGGAATATCGCCTCAGTTGTGAGAGTGAATTTGTGATTTTCTGTACGAAAGGTCACAGTTCATAGTAACAGACGGAAAGTCATCGAGTAAAACAGAATTAATATCCGATGTTCCCCAAGGAAGTGTTATAGGTTCAAATGGCTCTGAGCACTATGGGACTTAACATCTATGGTCATCAGTCCCCTAGAACTTAGAACTACTTAAACCTAACTAACCTAAGGACATCACACAACACCCAGTCATCACGAGGCAGAGAAAATCCCTGACCCCGCCGGGAATCGAACCCGGGAACCCGGGGGTGGGAAGCGAGAACGCTACCGCACGACCACGAGCTGCGGACAAGTGCTATAGGCCCTCTATTGTTACTGATCTATATTAACGACATAGGGGACAATCTGAGTAGGCGTCTTAGATTGTTTGCAGAGGATGCTGTCATTTATCGCCTTTTAAGTCATCAGATGACCAAAACGAATTGCAAAATGATTTAGATAAGATAACTGGAGGGTGCGAAAAGTGGGAATTGACCGTGAATAAAGAAAAGTTTGAAGTTGTTCACACGCTAAATTTCGATTACGCAATATGTCACACAAATTTGAAGGCAATAAATTCAACTAAATACTTATGGATTACAATTACAAGTAACCTAAATTGGAATGATCACATAGATAATGTTGTGGGTAGAGCAAACCAAACACTGCGATTCATTGGTAGAACACTTAGGAAGTGCAACAGGTCTACTAAAGAGACTGCTTACACCATGCTTGTCCGCCCTATTCTGGAGTATTGCTGTGTGGTGTGGGATCCGCATCATGTGGGACTGACGAATGGCATCGAAAAAGTACAAAGAAGGGCAGCACGTTTTGTATTATCGCGAAATAGGGGAGGTAGTACCAAAACATGATAGGTGAATTGGAGTGTCAATCATTAAAATAAATGCGTTTTTATATTTTGACTAAAGTTCAGTCTTGATCACATCATGTATGTTTTAATAATATAGGTAACCGGTTTCGGTTCTTTCTACAAAACCATCATCAGACCTGTGGATAAATTTTAACAAATATTAGATACCATTCTTTAAATAAAATGAAAGAGTCTAATGATGTCAAAATTTAACAAGATAAAATAAAATTAATTATACCCATGGCTCCCTTAGGATGGTAGCCGGAGCTCTCCTCGCTGCTACGCAGTCAACTGATGGTTATGAGTGCTGAGCACGAGCTTAAATAAGCAGAGGCTCCGCCTACTTCCTGTCGCACTACTTCACAACTGCCAATCAGCGTTCATAATATGACGTCATCGTCAAAGTATAAAAGTAGGAAATACACTAATAACATAAAATTGATTCATTTAAATGTCTGATTAACAGATAGTTAGTATGTCTACAGCTTATTTAAATTTTGGATAAAAACAGTGAACTACAATGTGTAATAGTTGTGCCCTCTATGGGCAAACCTTAATACTACCCTCCTGGGAATGGAAAAAAGAACACATTGACACCGGTGTGTCAGACCCACCATACTTGCTCCGGACACTGCGAGAGGGCTGTACAAGCAATGATCACACGCACGGCACAGCGGACACACCAGGAACCGCGGTGTTGGCCGTCGAATGGCGCTAGCTGCGCAGCATTTGTGCACCGCCGCCGTCAGTGTCAGCCAGTTTGCCGTGGCATACGGAGCTCCATCGCAGTCTTTAACACTGGTAGCATGCTGCGACAGCGTGGACGTGAACCGTATGTGCAGTTGACGGACTTTGAGCGAGGGCGTATAGTGGGCATGCGGGAGGCCGGGTGGACGTACCGCCGAAATGCTCAACACGTGGGGCGTGAGGTCTCCACAGTACATCGATGTCGCCAGTAGTCGGCGGAAGGTGCACGTGCCCGTCGACAAGGGACCAGACCGCAGCGACGCACGGATGCACGCCAAGACCGTAGGATCCTACGCAGTGCCGTAGGGGACCGCACCGCCACTTCCCAGCAAATTAGGGACACTGTTGCTCCTGGGGTATCGGCGAGGACTATTCGCAACCGTCTCCATGAAGCTGGGCTACGGTGCAGGTGAGCGCCACAATCAGGACTGCATACGACCGAGGCACACAGGGCCAACACCCGGCATCATGGTGTGGGGAGCGATCTCCTACACTGGCCGTACACCACTGGTGATCGTCGAGGGGACACTGAATAGTGCACGGTACATCCAAACCGTCATCGAACCCATCGTTCTACCATTCCCAGACCGGCAAGGGAACTTGCTGTTCCAACAGGACAATGCACGTCCGCATGTATCCCGTGCCACCCAACGTGCTCTAGAAGGTGTAAGTCAACTACCCTGGCCAGCAAGATCTCCGGATCTGTCCCCCATTGAGCATGTTTGGGACTGAATGAAGCGTCGTCTCACGCGGTCTGCACGTCCAGCACGAACGCTGGTCCAACTGAGGCGCCAGGTGGAAATGGCATGGCAAGCCGTTCCACAGGACTACATCCAGCATCTCTACGATCGTCTCCATGGGAGAATAGCAGCGTGCATTGCTGCGAAAGGTGGATATACACTGTACTAGTGCCGACATTGTGCATGCTCTGTTGCCTGTGTCTATGTGCCTGTGGTTCTGTCAGTGTGATCATGTGATGTATCTGACCCCAGGAATGTGTCAATAAAGTTTCCCCTTCCTGGGACAATGAATTCACGGTGTTCTTATTTCAATTTCCAGGAGTGTATTACAGTGCCAGTTACATCAAAGATGTGAAAGTCCTTGGCGTTGTGGTATATATCGATTATACCGAGTCGCCTACACCACAATTGCATCTTTGTTGGATGCTGCAGAATCGTCTTATTTTAACTGTAGTTTTTATAGCAATATTCTTTACAGCAGTAGGGTAGCAGCCACGAGTACATTCCACATTATGTATATCTGAATAACTGATGAGACTGCTGATTAAATTTTTTTTAAATCATCGATCTAATAGTTTTTATAATAATCAATGTCAATTTAATAATTTTTTTTAATGTAGTGCAGCATATTTTACATACATTGCTTTTGACATGGGTATAACTAGTCTTATATTTTTTAAAAACAAAAGAGTAGATGCTATTATTATAAAACTTCGTCAAAAAGGTCGTAATAATATTTTTCGCGAAAATCTAATTGTTCATTGAGCAGCATTGATGATTTGGTTTTCAAATGAGCATATATCTCGATTTCTTCTAGGATATTCATAAGTAAGCCTTTATTTGCATAATGAAGAACTTGTAAATTCTGTTTTACTGTCCCCTCAGCATGATTATTGAATGCTATATGATGGCCAAATACAGACTTTGTTCGTCAGGTACCCGACGTATGTTCTTTGTACCTTACTGCAAAATTTCGACCTGTTTGGCCGATATATATTTTCTCACAGTCTCTACATTGGATCTTGTACACTCCTGATCTGGTAGATTTTCCATTATCTTTACTTACGGTATGCCTTAATTTTTGTTGTAATGTATTGTCAGTTGTAAATACTTTTGTTATTCCAGAATTTTTGAATAAATTAGTAATTCTATCTGATATGTTTCCCATATATGTCATCTTCATATATTTTGGATTACCTATTAGTGGAGTACTTTGTGATTGTTGTACTTTATTAAAAATGATATCTACCTGTCGTGTGTCGAAAGAGTTGGATTTTGCAATTTGTTTTAAGATGGTCATTTCCTTTTTGATCTCATTAGTTTCTATGACATATATGGGAAACATATCAGATAGAATTACTAATTTATTCAAAAATTCTGGAATAACAAAAGTATTTACAACTGACAATACATTACAACAAAAATTAAGGCATACCGTAAGTAAAGATAATGGAAAATCTACCAGATCAGGAGTGTACAAGATCCAATGTAGAGACTGTGAGAAAATATATATCGGCCAAACAGGTCGAAATTTTGCAGTAAGGTACAAAGAACATACGTCGGGTACCTGACGAACAAAGTCTGTATTTGGCCATCATATAGCATTCAATAATCATGCTGAGGGGACAGTAGAACAGAATTTACAAGTTCTTCATTATGCAAATAAAGGCTTACTTATGAATATCCTAGAAGAAATCGAGATATATGCTCATTTGAAAACCAAATCATCAATGCTGCTCAATGAACAATTAGATTTTCGCGAAAAATATTATTACGACCTTTTTGACGAAGTTTTATAATAATAGCATCTACTCTTTTGTTTTTAAAAAATATAAGACTAGTTATACCCATGTCAAAAGCAATGTATGTAAAATATGCTGCACTACATTAAAAAAAATTATTAAATTGACATTGATTATTATAAAAACTATTAGATCGATGATTTAAAAAAAATTTAATCAGCAGTCTCATCAGTTATTCAGATATACATAATGTGGAATGTACTCGTAGCTGCTACCCTACTGCTATAAAGAATATTGCTATAAAAACTACAGTTAAAATAAGACGATTCTGCAGCATCCAACAAAGATGCAATTGTGGTGTAGGCGACTCGGTATAATCGATATATACCACAACGCCAAGGACTTTCACATCTTTGATGTAACTGGCACTGTAATAGTATTAAGGTTGCCCATAGAGGGCACAACTATTACACATCGTAGTTCACTGTTTTTATCCAAAATTTAAATAAGCTGTAGACATACTAACTATCTGTTAATCAGACATTTAAATGAATCAATTTTATGTTATTAGTGTATTTCCCACTTTTATACTTTGACGATGACGTCATATTATGAACGCTGATTGGCAGTTGTGAAGTAGTGTGACAGGAATTAGGCGGAGCCTCTGCATATTTAAGCTCGTGCTCAGCACTCATAACCATCAGTTGACTGCGTAGCAGCGAGGATTGTTAAATTTTGACATCATTAGACACTTTCATTTGATTTAAAGATTGGTATCTAATATTTCTTAAAATTTATCCACAGGTCTGATGATGGTTTTGTAGAAAGAACCGAAACCGGTTACCCATATTATTCAAACATACATGATGTGATCAAGACTGAACTTTAGTCAAAATATAACAATTAATTGATCACTGCTTTCCAAAAATGTTTACCAAAAATGCGTTTTTCATTGCGACGGGATCTTCTCATGAAATTTGAATCACCAGTTTTCTTCTCCCATTGCGGAAACATTCTGTTAGCACAAGCCTACTCAGAGTGTGGATGTATTGTGTTGCCTCCCTCTTTCATATAGAAGAAAGATCATCATAGTAAAATGAGAGAAATCGGTACTCGCACGAAAAAAATTAAGTGTTGGTTTTTCCCGCCCGATGTTCGACAGTAGAACGGTAGAGAAGCAGGTCAGAGGTTGTTCGATAAACCCTCTTCCAGGCACGTCTCTGAGTACTGCAGAGTGATCATGTGGATGTAGATGTAGACGCTAATACTTCGGTGGTGACATTAAAACTATCGTTGGCGCCTTTGGCAGACGGAAGTCGCACAGCTACTGCCGACGCAAATTTTGCCGCTCGTTTTCTTTCCGGGAGCTCCAGTTTACTTCAGTGCACCACTGCGGTAACGGCGACGGCGGTCAGTTGACCGCGGCGGAAAGCTTCGCCGTGTATGTAACGGCCCTAGAGTCAGCCGATGTGTCCATCTGCGTCACTCGCTGTAATTACATGACAGCTCGCACGGGTTGTCAGCAACAGAGCAACACAATATGCGCCTTTCCTGATACCGACAGAGGACCGTAATACTTTTCTGGGCAATTTCTCTTCTTTACCATACTTTTGTAATCACTCACATCAAAGAGGCACTGAGTTTAGGGGCAAATTTAGTTATTCGTTTACTTATAAAGTAATGTAATCATCTATGCATCTGCCTCGGGCGTGGATGTTTGTGATGTCCTTAGGTTAGTTAGGTTTAAGTAGTTCTAAGTTCTAGGGGACTGATGACCACAGATGTTAAGTACCATAGTGCTCAGAGCCATTTGAACCATCTATGCATCAGTAAACATGTGATGGTACATTGAAGTCTCCGAAGATGTAGTCTCGTAATAACTGTTCTTGAATTTTAAACTTTTAAACTACTGCACTTTTCCCGACGTTGTTCATCAGTGCAGATCATACTGTGAGCTGGAATGTAATTGACGCTTTGTCGAACGGACGATAACTGCAGATATTAGACCTGACATATTTTCCTAGAACTTGTAGAGCTCAGCTTCCAGGAAAAGACGGGAGCATCTTCACTTAAGTGGATTACAAATACTCCGACTGCGGAAGCTGAATGTAGAATACCGGCGCGCTGTCGCGCACTGGAATACCGGGAAGCCAGGTCCAGTACTTTCATTAGCCATTAGTCCTTCCTGTAAAAACAGATCCGTTGCTGAGAACCACGAAATCCTTCGCTCGCGAGGTCCTCTAGCGGGAGAGTTTTCAAGGATTGTTTGGAGGAAGTCGTTACGCAGGCCTGGAAGTTCCCATCTGTTTTCGACACAGCTGGATTTATATTCTCGAGTTCCACACTTCACTTTCTCCGTGGAAAACTGCTTGGATTCCGGAAAACGCCGAACGCGCGAAATTAATGCAATTCACTGCAACTCAGCGAAAATGATCCCAGATTTCTCGTTTGACTAACACGGAAGTAACGCAGAAGAGATGAAAAAATCGAAATTGGCAGACTTCGGGGCACCAAAAAAGTAGAATCTGGCTTCCCATCGACACTTTAGTCGTCAGAAGCCCATATTACGAGGCGTGTTTTTTAAGTAAGTACAGTTTCGAAATTTAAAAAAAAAAATACGTACTAAGATATCTCAATAATTTTATTTTTACATGATAGCCTCTACCCAAATCTACCTTTCTATATAATTTCTGTCAGTATTGTCATAACGTTGTACCAGTTTTTGAATACCCTCCTCATAGAAGTCTGCCGCATGACTTGTTAACAACTGCATCACCACTGTTTTGACTTCGTCATCGTCTTGAAGACGCTGACCGCCCAGGTGTTTCTTCAAGTGTAGGAACAGATGGTAGTCACTGGGCGCAAGATCGGGGCTGTACGGAGGATGATCTAGAGTTTTCCATCGAAAAGATGTGATGAGATCTTTGGTCTGATTCACCACATGCAGACGGCCATTGTCTGGCAGCAAAACGATGCCCTTGCTCAGCTTGCCACGTCTTTTTTTCTGAACTGAAGGGCGCAGATTGTGCAATGTCTTACAGTAAGTTGCTGCATTGATTGTCTCATTACGAGGCAGGAATCCCACAAGCAATACTCCTTTTCTGTCCCAAAAAACTGTGCACATGATTTACCGGGCAGAAATTGTTTGTTTAAACTTCGCTTTTCTGAGTGAATCTGAATGCCGCCATTCCATGGACTGTTGCTTTGAGTCTGGTGTGCTGTAGGCCACATATGTTTCATCGCCCGTAACAATTTGGCTTAAGTTATAATCACCGTCGTTATGGTACCGCTCAAGGGAAGTCAATGCACTGTCTAAACGTTTGGTTTTGTGCACATCCGTCAACATTTTCGGTTCGCAACGTTCGCACAATTTTCGGTATTTTAAGTGGTCGGTTACAGTGCAATACAAAACACTACGAGAAACATCAGGAAAGTCGTCCTGCAAGGAGGAAGTCGTAAAGCATCTGTTTTTCTCACCTTATAGTCCACTTCCTGCACCAGACTTTCATTGACGACCGAAGGACAGCCACTCCGTTGTTCATCATGCACCTTCGTGCAGCCATCTTTAAATGCTCTCACCCACTTCCTTACCATTCCATCACTCGTAATGTTTTCTCCGTAAACTGCACACATCTCACGATGAATATCGATCGCTTTTCGGCCTTTAGCACTAAGAAATCTTATAACAGCCCGTACTTCACAGTCGGCGGGACTCAAGATTATCGGAGGCATATTAAACACTCAGTACACAACGTAAACAAGAAGAACCACACTGTGATGGCGTCAGTGCGTAGACAACAGATGTAGGTACCCAATGCGCATGCGCAGAACGTTGACCGCAGTGCTGCGGCCGCGGTGTGGCAAAACGGTACTTAAAAAACACGCCTCGTAGCTCAGTTGGACGAGGATGGACACACATCAAAGACATATCTTTCTTGAAACATTGTCGCGTGTCATTGAGAATTCTGTTTTGCTACTTTTCTGTAAAAGTCGACTTGTCCTCATTAAGTACGGATAGGGAATACATGCAGGAAAATCTATATTCTGTCAGTTATAAGACATGGGGAGAATCTGTCACTTTTCATGTCGAAGAAACTGTTGAGGTTTCTCTTTGTAGTGGGAAATGCATAAAAGTAATAGATATTCACCCTTTGAAATTACTCCAGAAGGGTGTATAAAATTCTCTCACTGTTAAAGCATATCACATAATCTCGAGATTTATAAGATTACTACCCTCCCCATCATCAGGAGATGACTGGGTTAACTCGTTACAGAGACACTACTTTCAGTTTATCTGTGGATTTTGTATCTAAAAATTCAACATTTTTTTGAGGCACAAAGCTGTGGAACTGCATAGAAATTGAAAATGAAATAAAAGAAAAATCGTAACAGTATGTGATATTGAAAATAATCAAAATGATCAACAGATAGATATCAGGGGATACAGGACAATATTTACGCCGGCCGCAGTAGCCGAGCAGTTCTAGGCGCTTTACTCCGGAACCGCGCTGCTGCTACGGTCGCAGGTTCGAATCCTTTCTCAGGCATGGATGTGTGTGATATCCTTAGGTTAGTTAGGTTTAAGTAGTCCTAAGTCTAAGGGACTGATGACCTCAGACGTTAAGTCCCATAGTGCTTAGAGCCATTTTGACAATATTTAAGGTTGTATGAATGTGTGTGTGTGTGTGTGTGTGTGTGTGTGTGTATCTGTGCCGGACAGAGAGAGAGAGAGAGAGTGAGAAAGGGAGAAGGGGGTGGGGGGGAGGATGAGAAAGGCTACTTTCAGAGTAAATCGTATGCTACCTTTAAAGCCGAACGGAAAATGGGCGAAATAGGTCTGCAGTGTATAATCAAAGGAATTCGTGAAATCTCTGTAGAAATGTATGTACAATATACAAATTACAAATACTAAGTTTTTACAGATTCGCTATAATAGTAATTTAACACGAAACATTATTATAAGATGCATTTTCAGTTTCCCCGCCAGCAACAAGACTATGTAAATTCTTGAACACATTTATAAGCAAGAAACATAAAGTTATAAGTGAGAAAAACCAATCTGCAGTGAATAGTGCACTGCCCATGTGAATCATTAGTTCTGACGTCTCTTCGGAAAATATAAACAGTTGATGATAAACGGTAATCAGTCGGACTAGGGAGTATGAGTGGGAAAAGAACTGTTACCCACCCTCTCTTTCCTGAAGGTGAGCGATGTATAAGGTAACTATTTCAGTAAGAGATGGAATGGATAGATCATTATAAAAATTATGGTATGATGATAGTATAATTTAGACACTACCTGAGCTAAATGACACAATATCCAGTAAACGAAGGGAAATTAGAGGAAAAATTCGTGTAGTTGTGAATTTTTGCACTGTGATTGGACAGAGTTTCCTGAAAAACATACTAAAAAGTGTGAGCATTGGGATTGGGGAAGGGGGCTTTAGAAGTCACTTTTTTACAATTTCCTCGAATAATTTGAAATCTGGAGAGTCTTTGAAATCTGGAGAATCTAGCGAAAATATTTCCACGTACAAAATCAAATTACATTAAACTGACTGAAAAAAATGTAGCTACTCATTTTTCTCTAAGTGTAATAGTTTCGGAGTTCAGGGGATGGGAAAAATCTCAGATTATTAAAAGTATTGTTCTATCGGTATAAAATTAATATCACTAAATGGATTGGGTTAAAAACAAATATGAAACGTGTTACCACATTTAAGTGCAATGGTACCGTGTTAAGAGATATATTATGTTCTGGGGGTGTAGGTGAGTGGTGGAGGGTAGATGTGTGGGGTAGAAGTGAGAGGGCACGTAGGTCGCTGTACTGAGTTCCTTCAATGGTCTGCCGACAGAAGATGAAGCAGGTAATTCCGCACTCCATTTACCCCACCGCGTCACAAGAAGCATGTACAGGATGTTTCAGGGCGTTTCACCGACCCTCTGCAGAGCGCCTTATGATTCACCAAAGACACACATGCCCGGGGGTGCTTATTTTTCGTGAAGTGCGTTAGATTACATGGAATGCAGATATACGGTAACAATACTAACGCAAGTAGCGCATGTGGACGTAATATTCGTAAATCTCTGCACACTGTTCAACACTGCTAGAGAGGAAATTGGATCTTTGTCATCCTGTACGGCAACTGCCGTGTTCTTCGAAAGGCAACTTCTACTACGAGAGCTGCTCGCCTTTCAGCTTACACAGAGACTGTACAATCTGCCATCCACTCTCCTATCCCCCCCCCCCCCCCTTCCCGAAATTTCTGTCCATGTCTCTTATGTTAGCAGACAAATTAACTCCACTGAGCTTGTGTTAATATAGTGGAGTTATTTTAAATTTCTTAAATGTGTACTTTTTGCAGGTGTTCCTTAGACTGTTGTTTAAAATACGTCCGTGTAAACAATGGGTGAGAAGTGATTAATTTGTAATTTTGATGTTGTTAGTGAGCTTTT
This sequence comes from Schistocerca serialis cubense, assembly GCF_023864345.2. Taxonomy (NCBI): domain Eukaryota; kingdom Metazoa; phylum Arthropoda; class Insecta; order Orthoptera; family Acrididae; genus Schistocerca; species Schistocerca serialis. The sequence goes on along the minus strand of NC_064639.1, from coordinate 662,094,877 downwards.
TAGTGTTGGTGGGAAATGGATTGGATTGGTAATTATGGCACCTTGCTGCTATCTATCGTTCTGAAGCCGTGTTATTGTGTTGCAGCCACTTGGTGGTGAATTAATGAATGACCAGAAACTTAATGTACTTCTCCCGCAATTAAATGTTTTACTGATAGGCTACATAAATTCTTTCATTCACTAAATGCTCGCACTTCTCGAATAGGCTGCACTGAGTGAAGCCACTAACAACGCGTCCATAGTATACCTTCCAAAATGGGTGGGAATATGTCTGATGGAATGACACTTGTCATGTTCTAGTCTAGAACAGCAATCTGCTCTAATGCACTGCTTGACGTAGTATGTTGAAATATCTCAAGTATTACAACATCTACGGTACCTACTTCGTTGTAGAGAGATGTAATTTAAGTCCCTGGGTCTGTGAGAATGTTGGGAGAGTCGCGGCTGGTGTGATGCATTTGTTACCCCTCGTGATGTGAAAAGCATTCCAGACGGTGGTAGTGGAGACAATGAAATCGCCATTGCCGAATAAATATTGACAGCGGGTTACACTTGGGACAGGCTCTTCTGCGTGGTGGACAGTGGACAGCTCCAGCTGTTGAGCTTCCTTACGAAATAGCTCATTTAACAACTGCATGTAGGCGTTCAATAAACAGAAAATAGCCACACTATGTAAACACGAGCTTAGTGAAGTGATTTTTTCGATTCACGCAAGAGAACTCGACAGGAAATGGAGAGGTATAGTCTCTCCGCTCGTAGGTGGGCGGAAGCTGCCTTTCGAAGAAGAATGCTGCAGCTGCCGCAGAGGGTGACTAAGAATTGATGTTCCCTCTAGCAGTGTAAGTAGTGTACAAAGATTTACGTATATTCTGCCCACACGTATTTATTGTGTTAGTGTTATTAGTAACTCATATTTGCATTCCATGTAGTGCTAACGCGTCTTGTGGAAAATAAACACCCTTCAGGCAAGCTCGCGCACTTCCTCGCCAGTAATTAATGGCGCGCTGCAGATGGTCGATGTAACTTCGTGAAACACCCTGCGGGTACTTCTGTAGTGGGGTAGACAGAGTAGGAAATCACTTACTCGTTCTTCAGCTGCAGACCTAAGAAGGAGAAAAATGCATGAACACAATCCGGCAACCTACCTTCCCTCACAATTGTACCCCATATGGGGTACAATTGTGAGCAGCTTTACTGTATGGTTAAATGATGATGGCGTCCTCTTGGGTAAAATATTCCGGAGGTAAAACAGTCCTCCATTCGGATCTCCGGGCGGGGACTACTCAGGAGGACGTCGTTATCAGGAGAAAGAAAACTGGCGTTCTACGGATCGGAGAGTGGAATGTCAGATCCCTTAATCGGGCAAGTAGGTTAGAAAATTTAAAAAGGGAAACGGACAGGTCAAAGTTAGATGTAGTGGGAATTAGTGGAGTTCGGTGGCAGGACGAAAAAGACTTCTACTTCTGGTCAGGTGAATACAGGGTTATAAGACAAGAAGAGAATAGAAGCTTTCGAAATGTGGTGCTACAGAGGAATGCTGAAGATTAGATGGGTAGATCACATAACTAATGAGGAGGTACTGAATAGAATTGGAGAGAAGAGAAATTTGTGGCACAACTTGAATAGAAGAAGGGATCGGTTGGTAGGGCATATTCTGAGGCATTAAGGGATCACCAATTTAGTATTAGAGGGCAGCGTGGAGGGTAAAAATCGTAGAGAGAGACCAAGAGATGAATACACTAAACAGATTCAGAAGGATGTAGGTTGCAGTAGGTACTGGGAGATGACAAACCTTGCACAGGATAGAGCAGCATGGAGAGCTGCATCAAACCAGTCTCTGGACTGAAGACCACTACAACAACAACATCCCCTCTACACCCTGTTTCACCCCCAGAACATAATGTATCCTTTAATACGGCTCTACTGCAATTACACGAGGCACACAAATTTTCCTATTTTTTTAACCGACTTCATTTAAATACAAATATTAAGTTTACGCTGTTAAAACGATATTTTTAATAATCTACAATTTTTTATCCCTGCAAAACGAAAACTATAGTTCTAGAGAAGAAATGAATAGAACAATTTTTGTAGGAAATTTGACATGGTTTAAAAAGAGTACTGGGAAATACTTTCGCTAGAAGCCGCGGATCTCGAGTTATTGGAGAAAAACATAAAAAGTTACCTTTAAAACCCCCTCCCCCACCGGACCACCAATGTGCACACCCCAGCGATCAGGATTTTTAGTATGTTGGTCAGGACACTCTCTCCTAGCACTATGCAAAAATTTGCGCCTACACTATTTTTCCACTAATCGACCTCTTTAGGACTTCGTTGGCGGCTACAAAACCCCTGGACGATATTGGTAACAATCACCTACAAAAGCTACAAAAAATGGGAAAGTCACTGGTTTAAGAGTTATTAGTATGTTAAAATATGGAGGCTTGTTCCTATATCTAAGGCTTCTTCACGCTTTTAATAAATGTTGGAGAAGTAAGAAAGCACCAAAGTATAAGCCAACGAAAAGCCAAAGTTATATTTATCTTTAAAAATAATGATAAAATCAAATGTAATAACTGTGGAGGTATAAGCCTCTTGCATTCTGCCTAGAAATTATATGCCGAAATCCTCAATGAAAGATTGAAAGTCGTGTAAAGCTAGTGTTTAAAGAATAATCGGGTTTTAGAAAGGTGCGGTCAACTATTGACAATGTTATTACAGTGCAGCAAGCTAAAGAAAAGAGACGAGGATTCAATGAGGAAACTCATCTTGCTTTTATAGAATTAGGAAAGGCACTGGATAATGTGAACAAATAATGCTATGGAGTAAAATGGGCGAACGAGGTTATCCATATCATCTCATAAATGCTGTTAATCCTTTATACACAGACACCGAATTGCTATGAGATTGTAAACGTAATCTCAAAGCCAGTGAAAAAAAGCAAAGGGTAAGATAATAGGCTCCTCGTTATTTTTTCGAATGTCGTTTTTCATTACGTACACACCCTAGCTTTTTCCTTTTTTTTTACGAAGAATTTTAAGATCTATTTTGTAGAAACTGAAAACGAGAAACCCATGCTGCCGTGGTCGAGAAGTTGTGTAATGTCGCTACGTGTTGTTTATTACGGCTTATGCGTGTGTGCTTGTCTGGTATCACACTCCATCTACATCTACGTGATTACACTGCTGTTCACAATTAATCTGCTATGGCAGAGGGTTCAATGAACCCCAGCCTCAAGCTGTCTCTCTACCGTTCCACTCTTGAATGGCGCGCGGGCAAAACGAGCACTTACATTTTTCAAATAAATGATTCAAATGGCTCTGAGCACTATGGGACTTAACATCTACGGTCATCAGTCCCCTAGAACTTAGAACTAATTAAACCTAACCAACCTAAGGACATCACACAACACCCAGTCATCACGAGACAGAGAAAATCGCTGACCCCTCCGGGGAACGAACCCGGGAACCCCGGCGTGGGAAGCGAGAACGCTACCGCACGACCACGAGCTGCGGACTTACATTTTTCTGTGCTAGCCCTGATTGCTCGTATTTTATCATGATGATCATTTCTCCCTATATAGGTGGGTGCCAACAGAATATTTTCGCAAGCGGAGGAGAAAATTGGTGGTTGAAATTTCATGAGAAGATTCCGTCGCAACGAAAAACGCCTTTGTTTTAATGATTGCCACTCCAATTCACGTATCATGTCTGTGGTACTATCTCCCATATTCCGCGATAATACAAAAGGATTTGCACTTCTTTATACTTTTTCGATGTGCCGGCCGGTGTGGCCGTGCGTTTCTAGGCGCTTCAGTCTGGAACCGCGTGACCGCTACGGTCGCAGGTTCGAATCCTGCCTCGGGCATGGTTGTGTGTGATGTTCTTAGGTTAGTTAGGTTTAATTAGTTCTAAGTTCTAGGGGACTGATGACCACAGATGTTAAGTCCCGTAGCGCTCAGAGCCATTTGAACCATTTTGAACTTTTTCGATGCCATCCGTCAGTCCCAGCTGATGCGGATCCCACACCTCACAGCAATACTCCAAAATAGGGCGGACAAGCGTGGTGTAAGCAGTGTCTTTAGCAGACCTGTTGCACCTTCTGAGTGTTCTGCCAATGAATCGCACGCAGTCTTTGGGTGTTCTATCCACACATTATCTATGTGATCGTTTTGTAATCCCTAAGTATTTAGTTGAATTTACAGCTTTCAGATTTGAGTGATTTATCGCGTAATGGAAATTAAGCGGATTTCTTTTAGTACTCATGTGAATAACTTCACACGTTTCTTTATTCAAGGTCAATTGCCACTTTTCGCACCATACAGATATGTTATCTAAATCATTTTGCAATTCGTTTTGGTCATCTGATGACTCTACAAGACGGTAAATGAAAGCATCATCTGCAAACAATCTAAGACATCTGCTCGAATTGTCTCCTATGTCCTTAATATAGATCAGGAACAATAGAGGGCCTATAATACTAACTTCGGGAATGCCGGATATTACTTCGGTTTTACTCGATAATTTTCCGTCTGATACTACGAACTGTGACCTTTCTTACAGGAAATCACGAATCTAGTCGCACAACTGAGACGATATTCCATAGGCACGCTGTTTGGTTAGAAGGCGCTTGTGAGGAACGGTGTCGAAAGCCTTCTGGAAATCTAAAAATATGAAATCAATCTGACACCCCTGTCGGTAGCACTGGTTTTTTTATTAACTTAATTGGCCACATTGGACCACTTGAGTCATTCCATGCTCACTTTCTCTTTGAATATTGGACAACTTGCTTCTTACGCTCAGCCCAGTACTTTTTCATTCGTACCGAACGCAATTTTCTTAACTCGTCTGAAATTTCGACCGGTCTTCTGCGCATAATTTCTGTTGAAAATTTATGATTCATAAGGAGAGTGTTAATGTTGTTTTTGTTCTCTGCATCGGTAATTTTTAATCCGACTCCTTCAAGATCTTGCTGAATTTCTTTGACCCACTGTCCTCCTGTCTTCTTTCAGAGACTTCTAATCACTAGTTTTTTTAAAATCCTGTTGTCAGGCAGTCGTAAGACATGACAGAAACATGAGATTCTTTTCTTCTTCATTGTGCTGGTGATTGGGTCAATCTCACAATAGACAGTTTTATTACGGAGGATTCTCCAGACTCCATCGACCTGGTATTTTCTATTGATGCGTGTTCTGATAATTCTTCGTTCAGTCTTGAGGAGTTGATCGGTTCATCTTTCTTATTTAATTTGGAACAGAGTTTCACAAGTATAAGTTGCTTCCGGGAGGGTTAAAGTTTTGTAATGTTGGATCTTAGTGTCTGTTGACAGGCATTTGTTATTATATGTTGACCAGGTTAGAAATTGTGCTTTTTTTCATTTTGTTGGTTCTATTTATCCATGTTGCTTTCTCACCCAAGTTGTACAAAATAATTTCTCCAAGATATTTAAATTGTAGAACTATGTTAATTACTTGATAATTTATGAAGATTTTATCTATGCAAAGAGGTTTCATGGGAATGATTTCAGTTTTCTCAAAAATATTTGTAATCCTGTTTTTGAAGCAATTTTCTGGAGACTTGTGATGTGCGGACGAACTTCTTCCATGTCAAGTGCTAAGAGCACTAGTTACTTCGTGAGAATAAAGAGCTAGTTGTGTTTCGCAGGAACGATATTTTCTGAATCCGTGCTAACTATGTGTCAATAGATCGTTTTCTTCGAGGTTCGTGTACAGTATATGTTCCAAAACCCTACTGCAAATCGACGTTAGAGACATGGGCCTGTAATTCAACGGATTACTCATACTACCCTTTTTGAGTACTGGTGTGACTTGAGAAATTTACAAAGTCTTTAGGCACGGAAATTTCTGTGAGCGAGCGGTTGGAAATAATTGCTAAATATGGAGCTATTACATCCGCATACTTTGAAAGGAACCTGACTGATACACAATCTGGACCGGAGACCTAGCCTTTATTAAGTGATTTAAGCTGCTTTGTTACACCGTGTTTAATAACTCTGCTTTACTGGCACTGCCAACAGAGACTTCACCATCCTTATCGCGCAGTGAAGGTATTTGTTGTGTCTAGACAAGACAGCCTAGACACAATGAGAGGAAGCCGAAAGGCACGCGCTAAGCTAAAGCAAGATGGCGTGAGGTCTGAAACAGGATACGTAATGAATGCTATAAAGAAAAGTACGTAGCTGCTGGAATACTTAACTTTAATCCATCCTTGTGGTACATCTGGAGATTGTGGCGATACAAGTGAGACTCCATAGATACATGCAATGTTACTAATGGCGCCTTGCTAGGTCGTAGCCATTGACTCAGCTGAAGGCTATTCTAACTATCTGCTCGGCTAATGAGCGATGCTTCGTCCGTGTAGTCGCTAGCAATGTCGTCCGTACAACTGGGGGCGAGTGCTCGTCCGTATCTCGAGACCTGCCTTGTGGTGGCGCTCGGTCTGCGATCACACAGTGGCGACACGCGGGTCCGACATGTACTAATGGACCGCGGCCGATTTAAAACTACCACCTAGCAAGTGTGGTGTCTGGCGGTGACACCACAGTATTGATTGCGTCTTGCCACTGGTGTGCTTTATGTATGACCTGAGTCTCTTTGGGTTTTCTGCCAGATTTCGGGACAGAGTTTCGTTGTGGAAATTATTAAAATCGTCTCGCATTGAAGTACGCGTTACATTTCGAACTTCTGCAAAACTTTGTCAGTCTTGGGGATTTTGCGTTCTTTTACATTTGGTATGCTTTTTTCGCTGCTTCTGCAACAGCGATCTGGCCCGTTTTGTGTACCATGGTGGACCAGTACCATCACTTATTAATTGATTTGCTATACAGGGTGTCACCTAACATTACCGCTGGATATATTTCGTAAACCACATCAAATACTGACGAATCGATTCCACAGACCGAACGTGAGGAGAGGGGCTAGTGTAATTGGTTAATACAAACCATAAAAAAATGCACGGAAGTATGTTTGTTTTTTAACACAAACCTACGTTTTTTTTAAATGGAACCCCGTTAGTTTTGTTAGCACATCTGAACATATAAACAAATACGTAATTAGTGCCGTTTGTTGCATTGTAAAATGTTTATTACATCCGGAGATATTGTAACCTAAAGTTGACCCTTGAGTACCACTCCTCCGCTGTTCGATCGTGTGTATCGGAGAGCACCGAATTACGTAGGGATCCAAAGGGAACGGTGATGGACCTTAGGTACAGAAGAGACTGGAACAGCACATTACGTCCACATGCTAACACCTTTTTATTGGTCTTTTTCACGGACGCACATGTACATTACCATGACGGGTGAGGTACACGTACACACGTGGTTTCTGTTTTCAATTACGGAGTGGAATAGAGTGTGTCCCGACATGTCAGGCCAATAGATGTTCAATGTGGTGGCCATCATTTGCTGCACACAATTGCAATCTCTGGCGTAATGAATGTCGTACACGCCGCAGTACATATGGTGTAATGTCGCCGTAGGCTGCCACAATACGTTGTTTCATATCCTCTGGGGTTGTAGGCACATCACGGTACACATTCTCCTTTAACGTACCCCACAGAAAGAAGTCCAGAGGTGTAAGATCAGGAGAACGGGCTGGCCAATTTATGCGTCCTCCACGTCCTATGACACGCACGCCCGTCGAACATCCTGTCAAGGGTCAGCCTAGTGTTAACTGCGGAATGTGCAGGTGCACCATCATGCTGATACCACACACGTTGACGCGTTTCCAGTGGGACATTTTCGAGAAACGTTGGCAGATCATTCTGTAGAAACGAGATGTATGTTGCAGCTGTTTGGGCGCCTGCAATGAAGTGAGGACCAATGAGGTGGTCGCCAATGATTCCGCACCATACATTTACAGTCCACGGTCGCTGTCGCTCTACCTGTCTGAGCCAGCGAGGATTGTCCACGGACCAGTAATGCATGTTCCGTAGATTCACTGCCCCGTGGTTTGTGAAACCCGCTTCATCGGTAAACAGTAAGAACTGCAACGCATTCTCTGTTAATGCCCATTGACAGAATTGCACTCGATGATTAAAGTCATCACCATGTAATTGCTGATGTAGCGACACATGAAACGGGTGAAAGCGGTGACGATGCAGTATGCGCATGACACTACTTTGACTCAGTCCACCGGCTCTCGCAATGTCCCGTGTACTCATGTGTGGGTTCATGGAAACAGCAGCTAACACACCAACTGCACCCGCTTCTCCTGTGACGGGCCTCTTACGGATCCGTTTGCGTGCTACGACCATACCTGTTGCATACAGTTGGCGGTAGATGTTTTGCAATGTGCGGCACGTTGGATGCTCTCTGTCCGGGTACCGTTCTGCATACACCCTGCAGGCTTCAGCTGCATTTCGTCGACACTTGCCGTAGATGAGTATCATCTCCGCCTTTTCAGAGTTCGAATACACCATGGTCACAGTTCCTACAACACTACACTATCACAGACGTCTGGTAACACGGTGTACTACAGTTGGTCTGCGTGCGGAGACGAATGCAGAATAACAATAGCAGCAAGCGCTACATGCGGACACTGCGACAGCTAGACCAAACCACAACAGTGCACTACAGCCACACTCGTAAACACGGTCGTCATCGTAAACATGTCCCTGCAGATGCTGCTCGCCGACCGTGGCCCGTGTTTGTTACAACACGCAATAGAACGTCGGAGGTTTCAAGCGTCAACTTAGGTTACAATATCTCTGGATGTAATTAACATTTTACAATGCAACAAACGTCACTCATTACGTATTTGTTTATATGTTCAGATGTGCTAACAAAACTAACGTGGTTTCATTTTAAAAAACGTAAGTTTGTGTTAAAAAACATACTTCCGTGCATTTTTGTATGGTTTGTATTAAGCAATTACACTAGCCCCTCTCCTCACGTTCGGTCTGTGGAATCGATTCGTCAGTATTTGATGTGGTTTACGAAATGTATCCAGCGGTAACGTTAGGTGACTCACCCTGTATAGCTCTCAATTGCTGTCGATGCCCGCATCTCGTGGTCGTGCGGTAGCGTTCTCGCTTCCCACGCCCGGGTTCCCGGGTTCGATTCCCGGCGGGGTCAGGGATTTTCTCTGCCTCGTGATGGCTGGGTGTTGTGTGCTGTCCTTAGGTTAGTTAGGTTTAAGTAGTTCTAAGTTCTAGGGGACTTATGACCACAGCAGTTGAGTCCCATAGTGCTCAGAGCCATTTGAACCATTCCTTGCTGTCGATGTTATCTGTTTGAAATCATTCCACAACTTTTCTACTCTTACATGATGAGATGGGGAGGAGTGAAGACTGTCTCTTAAAATGGCGTTATGAGCATTTTTATCATATTTTTTAAATAGATTTACTTTGCGTTTCTTTTTGATGGTTGTAGATGTTACGGTATTCAGCCCAGCAGCAACTTCCTTGTGGTCGCTAATCCCTGTATTCGTCACGATACTCACAATTGGTCCAGGATTATTTGTCGTCAGGATATGAAGTATGCTTTCGCAACCATTTACGCTTCGAGTGGGCTCATGAACTAATTGTTCAAAATAATTTACTGAGAATGCATTCAGTACAATTTCGGATTACATTTTAAGCCTGCTGCCGGCTTTAAACGTATAATTTTTCCAGCGTATTGAGGGTAGATGGAGGCACCACCGACTATAATTGTATGAATGGGGTACCCATTTGAAATGAGACTCAAGTTTTCTTTGAACTATTCAGCAACTATATCTTCTGAGTTGGGGGGGGGGGGGGGGTAAAACGATCCAATTAATAGTTTAGTTCGGTTGTCAGGTATAAACTCTATCGATACTATTTTCCAGGAACTATCTACTTCAATTTGACTACAAGGTAAACTACTTCTGACAGCCATAAATACTCCACCACCAACCGTATTTAATCTATCCTTTCTGAACACTGTTAGATTTTTTTACTAAATTTCAGCTAATCTTGTTTCCGGCTTTTGCCAGCTTTCTGTACTTATAACTATTTGAGCTGCAGCGCTTTCTGTTAGGGCTTGGAGCTCTAGTTGTTTCCCAACACTGCTACGACAATTTGCAACTACAATACCTATCATATTAGAACAAATAAGCCCTCGGTCACAAATATTAAGTGACAATTGACCGGGTTTTGACGATACTATGAGCGTCGTCTTCAGAATTTGATAACTCTGACACATTCACTGAACCTTAGCAGCTATGTTCAAAGTTTTACTATACCTATCGTTTCTACAACTAGCTTACTGTGTTTTACCTGCCCGCTTTTAGACGGACTCCCTTTCTGTGGTTCCCTGAGACCCTCTAACCTAAAAAACCGCCCAGTCCCTTCCACACAGCCCTGGTACCTCTGTAGCCGCCTTCTGTGTATAGTGAAATTTTAACTTTGCAGCGGATTGTGCGCTGATATGAAATTTCCTGGAAGACTCAACCTATGTGACGGACAGAAACACGAACTGGGGACCTTTGCCCTCGCAGGCAGGTGTTCTACTGACTGAGCTACTCAAGTACGACTCACGACGCGTCCTTACAGATGAACTTCCGCCGGTATCTCATCTGTACCCTTCCGAACTTCACAGCTCTCCTGCGAAACTTGAGGGACTGGCACCCCTTTAAGAAAGGATATTATGGAGACATGGCTTAGCCACAGCCTCGAGTGTATTTCCAGAACGAAATTTTCACTCTACGGCGGGAAAGTGGATTCACTTCAATCAAGAGTTTCTACATGTTGGCCAAGGAACCACACATTTACATTTCCAAAATAAGATTCCTTTTCTATGGATTCAAATACTTCCTACTTTAGTCTCAAAGAGGGTACCTAAAATCTTAAGGTGACATATAGTATGGTGGAAAGTGAAGTTAATGTAGGTTTCCAGTTGACTGTTAACAGTCGATAGCAGTCAAGCACACGCATAAGCACTAATAAGCAACACACAGTGACATGGTGCAACTTTTCGGCCACTTCTTCGTCTTCAGTTTCATCAAAATAAGTCCTAACAAGGGAACCTTCCCATCGCACCCCCCTCAGATTTAGTTATAAGTTGGCACAGTGGACAGGCCTTGAAAAACTGAACACAGATCAATCTAGAAAACAGGAAGAAGTTGTGTGGAACTATGAAAAAATAAGCAAAATATACAAACTGAGTAGTCCATGCGCAACATACGCAACATCAAGACTGATCTGAACCCGGGAGCGCCGTGGTCCCGTGGTTAGCGTGAGTAGCTGCGCAACGAGAGGTCCTTGGTTCAAGCCTTCCTCGAGTGAAAAGTTTAATTTTTTTTATTTTCGAAAAATTATGATCTGTCCGTTCGTTCATTGACGTCTCTGTTCACTATAATAAGTTTAGTGTCTGTGTTTTGCGACAGCACCGCATAACCGTGCGATTAGTAGACGAAAGGTTGTGCCTTTCCAATGGGAACCGAAAACATTTGATCGCTAGGTCATAGGTGCCGGCCGCGGTGGTCGGGCGGTTCTAGGCGCTGCAGTCCTGAATCGCGGGACTGCTACGGTCGCAAAAAAAAAAATGGTTCAAATGGCTCTGAGCACTATGGGACCTAACTGCCGAGGTCATCAGTCCCCTGGAACTTAGAACTACTTAAACCTAACTAACCTAAGGACAGCACACACATCCATGCCCGAGGCAGGATTCGAACCTGCGACCGTAGCGGTCGCGCGGTTCCAGGCTGTAGCGCCTAGAAGCGCTCGGCCACTCCGGCCGGCGCTACGGTCGCAGGTTCGAATCCTGCCTCGGGCATGGATGTGTGTGATGTCCTTAGGTTAGTTAGGTTTAAGTAGTTCTAAGTTCTAGGGGACTAATGACCTAAAATGTTAAGTTCCATAGTGCTCAGAGCCATTTGAACCATCATATGTGAAGCGATTCCTCCACAGGAAAACACGTCCGATATATTCTATACGATACTGGTGACGGCATGCGCGTCACATGACAGGAATATGTTGTCGACCCACCTAACTTGTACACTGGGCGAATGGGTAAAAAGATTCTTCTACCTTGCCCGATTTAGGTTTTCTTGTGGCTGTGATAGTCACTCCCAAAAAAGTTTGTCACATAAACTGCAACAAATGAATGCAACAGTTTCACAGTCGCACAGTTTTCCCTGTGCTCTGTCGAAACATATGTTTTTAACGTTTTCAAATTTTTCCGTGTGTAGACCGTCAAATCCAGCATATGTCCAAGCAAATCTGAACATGTGCTGGAATTTTGGAGAGCGAAGTTGATTATGTATGAGTGCCTGAACTTTGATAATTGACACACGATCACGTAAACAATACTACTCTGTGTACCTGTGCAACTTCGCAAAATAACTGTCTGAAAATGAAAGAATCAATCTTTACGCTCAAGGGAAGACTTCAACGAAGGACCTCTCGTTCCGCAGCTACTCACGCTAACCAAGGGACCACGGCGCTCCTGAGTTTACGCTGTCCTTGATGTTGCCTATCTTGTGCATGGGCTACTCAGTTTGTATATTTTGCTTATTTTTTTCATAGTTCCACACAACTTCTTCCTGTTTTCTCGATTTATCTGTGTTCAGTTTTTCAAGGCGTATCCACTGTGCCATCTTATAACTAAACCTGAGTAGGGTGCGATGGGGAGGTTCCCTTGTAAGAAATCTTCTTAAAACACAAAGGAAAAAAACCGGGGGCTGTGCATGAAGTAATTTTATATTCGAAAAAAAAAATAAGTATCACCCTAGTAAGACAAGGATGCTGTATTTCCCCAACACGCTTTAATATATGCATGACTGAAGTAATCAGAAAATGGAAGAAAGTGAAGAGAAAAAGGAGTATTTTTTTAGCGTGACACTGGACTAAATGTAGTCCTACATTCAGAAGATAGCCTCAGAATGGAGTTTAAAATTATCTGGAGGTAAAGCGAAAGTGATGGCATTTCAGGGCATGAAGAACCAAAATGAAAAAATAAATGAAAATGGCAGCAAATCGAAGGAATATGTAGACCGTATGAACGAAGAAAGACTCCCGGTAAAGGCTGCCGTAAATGCAAAGCAAGAAGAAATGTAGGAATGCCACACAAACGATGGAGTACCGTTACGAATAGGCGGTTTACATCGTACATAAGATGCTGAAGAACAAGAAGAAGAACAAGAAGAAGATTAAAATAACTTCGTTCTATTAAGCAAACAATACGTTACATGGCAGGCCCTGCTAAATTATTAACAGGCTAGGATTCACCAACAGATAAGCGGATTCTCACCATTCATCTAGCAGTGTGAAAACTGTTTGCTTTTTATTGCAGTGCTTTTGTGCCTGCTCTTAAAATTTCACTAATTTTAAACAAATCAGTACCATTCGGGATTTGTCGCTGTTAACAGACGGTCTCGGAGTTCCCGCTCACAAACTACTGCGCACAGCTCCGTGCATTAGGAAGTTACTTGCGCGCTTGCATCACACTCGTATCATCGGAATGTTGCATCGCAACTGTTCCGCAGGGCTGCGCGTTATTCACATTCTTGGAAGTTGTTTGTTTCTTCGAAATGTTCCATAGCAGCCTTCCCGTACGTAGCCATTGCCCGCGACCGTTAATAGACCCGCCTCCTGCAGGTTGCTAATAAGCGACAGGAACCTGTCCGTTTCGTCGAACCGAGCGAGGTGTCGCAATAGCTAGCACAGTGGACTCGCTTTTGGACGTCAACGGTTCATACCCTCGTTCGACAATCCAAATCAATCTTTTCCGCCATTTCCCTACATCGCTCCAGAAAAATGAAAGGGCATGGCCGATTTCCGTCCCCTTCCTTAACGAATCAGAGCTTGGGCTCCGTCTCTGATGACCTCGATGTCGACGGGACGTTCGACTGTAATCCACCTTCCTTCGTTTTACCAGTAACTGCTAACAAGGACGGACATTCGACTTCAGGGTCGTTCCACCGTTCCAACCCGGAAGTTCTGACACGTTTACAGCTTCAAGTGTGTTGTGCATTCTTGACTCTAGTCCTGTGAGGGCAAGTCACGCAAATGTGATATAGGTACTTTAAGAAAGTGAAGTTTAGAAATTTTACATTTAATTTTTTTTGTAGCTGCATGATGTTTTCAGTGACGAGTTAAATAAATGTTGTTTCTGTGGAGATATTTTTCTTTAAGAGATGAAAGAAACGGTTCCAGTTATTATCAACATCAACGCCTTGAAAGATTATATTTTTTGAAAAAGTCGGGACGTTATAAATAATCGTCTTTCTCCTTTAATTGCAAATCATCTGTAAAAGATTATATTTTTGAATAGATTCTTATTTCTTGAAGAATGTATCAACGTACTGTTTAGAATTTTAATAAATCTTATACAACTCGAATAAAAATGATTTTCTTATCCAGACTTAAAAGCTTTTGGAACGTATTGCCTGGTTATAACACAAAAGGTTCGACCTAGAACTGTTAGTTAAAAGTTTGGGCCACCACTACTCCTGCTGGGATAATTGTTCCGAATAGGTGTGTTCGATATTCCCATCTCTTGTACTTACGGATTAAAATTAAGTACGTCAATTGATTCTTGACCACACTCATGCGACCCCTCCAACACTCGTACATAGTCACGGTTCGATGTATACAGGAAGGCCACACTTTCACCCGGCCCCCCTCCAAAACTAGCACATAACCATGGGCATATATATGTATGTATACAGGAATATGAATGTGTTCTCACAAAATAAAGGGCACGGTAACATTTCTTGAATGTTCAGTTCCTTCTTCAAAGATAAACAGAGTTCTAGTTGATTCTAAAAAATTCCAGATGATTCTACAGACTTCTGCTCGCTTTATTCCCGTAAATGCGGACTTAAACGTCGTTAGGACTGTCACTAATCAGCTTAGTGAAGCTAAAAACTATGAATTCGACACTCACGCGATCGCCCTTCCCACATCCTGCCCAAGTTTGGGCTGCACATAACATATTTAACACTAACAATAATTGCTGAAAAAATTGATCAACGAGAGAATCGTGTGGCGAGAGCCTCAGATTTTACCGTCGTGACTGAAATTTTGACGACCGGTTAATGAAACAAGTAGTATACTCAGTCTGATTTGAGTCTCATCAGCGATCTCGTGATGAGGACTTTTACTTAACTCCTTCTTCTTGACAGTTCATTTTTAAAATGAAATGGCAAAAGACTTTTTATCGCTCACTAACAATTCGCTTCACGACTTATCCGTACTGAGCAGTTCCAAAACCGCTACTAACTATTCCACACATGGATGTGTCACAGTGCTTGACACCAAAGGATAATCAGCGCAGAGAGCGCATGTCGCAGTTGCAATGTGATACTCATGTAATCGCCGACAACGAGTGGTTCGCTGCCAAGTCACATGGTTACCATGGTTAATAGTCTGACATTCACATACTGAAATGTCACATCAGAAAAGAAAAGATGACACTTCAACATCACTTTTTCTACTCAGTAAATAGTGTTTGTACCAAGACTGGTAGAAATTACTCCGCCTTTCAAACACGTACTCGGTATAATAATTAACAGCATGTGAAACTGTATTATAATAACACAAGCAAACCCGTTGCAGTCAACAAGTACCCAAATACAAGCAAAAATAGTTCAAATGGCTCGGAGCACTATGGACTTAACATCTGTGGTCATCAGTCCCCTAGAACTTAGAACTACTTAAACCTAACTAACCTAAGGACATCACACATATCCATGCCCGAGGCAGGATTCGAACCTGCGACCGTAGCGGTCACGTGGTTCCAGACTGAAGCGCCTAGAACCGCACGGCCACACCGGCCGGCCCAAATACTAGCCATCTGCTAGATAACAATGAATATGTGGTTAGGAGCCATGACTGACTTCAGTATGAAATATCGTCCTAGTTGGTAAAACTGTACTCTCTAAAGACAAAGAAAAAACGTTGCACGAAAAAGGAATTATCCGAATGGGACGGAAATCAGTAGATGTGATGAACATGAACAGACGAACAAATTATTACAATTTCAGAAAATTTGGATAGTTTATTCAAGAGAAAGAGTTTCACAAATTCAGAAAGTCAGTAATACGTCGGTTCACCTGTGGCCCTTTTGCACGCAATTATTCAGCTTGGCGTTGATCGACAGAGTTGTTGGATGCCTTACTAAGGGATATCGTGCCAAATTATGTCCAATTGGCACGTTAGTTCGTCATACATTCTAGCTGCTTGGAGGACCCTGCCCTAATACTCGAAACATTCTCAGTTGGGGTGAGTTCAGGCGCTCTGGTTGGCCAAGGTAGGGCTTGGCAAGCACGAAGACAAACAGTAGAAACGCTCGTCGTGTGCGAGTCGGCATTATCCTCCTGAAATGTAACCCCACGATGACTTGCCATGAAGAGCAACAAAATGAGGCGTAGAACGTCGTCGTCGTCGTACCGCTGTGCTGCAGGTGTGTCGCGACTGACAAGCAACGGGATCCTGTTATGAAAACAAATGGCAGCCCAGATCATCACTCCAGGGTGTCGCTCTGTATGGCGGGCGACAGTCGGGTTGGTATCCCATCGGTGTCCGGGTCATCTCCAGACACCTCTGCAGCCTGGAATCTCATTGACTGAAGTAGAATTGTCTTCAGCGATGAGTCCCGCTTCGAAATGAGCCCTGACGACCATCTAAGACGTGTCTGGATATATTTATGAAATTCTAATTATTTGTTTCTCTGCACGTGTATACCACATCTACCGATTTCCATCGCATTTGGATAATTTCTTGTGGTGTGTCGTTTTTGTTTTGCTTGTTTGTTTGTTTGTTGGTGTGTGTGAGTCTTAGAGTGTAACTGAAATGTAAATATCTCGATTAAGTCCCTATGTAAATAGGACTAAAATTTCATGCATCGTACAATCGAGCTAGGCCTGTACTTTGGGCACGTACATGACCTGATCTCAGTCTAGGATTTTTCTATTTGGAGGTCATCTCAAAACTGCAATGTCCAGCACTTCGCTGCTGTGATTGCGGAACTGGAAGAGCGAACTGTGCAATCTTGTTTACATTTGCGAGATGGTCCGAGTCTGTCTGAAAGAATTCGTAACTCACTGCAGAGACGAGTGTAGAATTTCATGCAAACGCCGCGACGACACGTCAAACATTTCTTTAACAGGTACCAGTGAACACTATATTTCTCCCCGTCGGAGGTTCGAGTCCTCCCTCGGGCATGGGAATGTGTGTTGTCCATAGCGTAACTTAGTTTAAGTTAGATAAAGTAGTGTGTAGGCTTAGGGACCGATGACCTCAGCAGTTTGGTCCCATAAGACCTTACCACAAATTTCCAGTTTTGAACACTATATTGTATCATGTAACGTGCTGAAGCACTATTGCATTTCTTATTAAGGTATCAATTATTCATTCTGAAGTCAGTGGCAAGTCGCAAACAAATATTCGTAATTATTTCAGAAACGGCTTCTCTGTGGATCAATGGTTACTGTTACTATAACGGGTGGTTATAACTAAACTTTCCCTATTTAACACGTTATAACACGGAAACTAATTTCCGTACTATTGCCATACTTCGTAGCATGCGTCACAGAGCCACCGTTCAGTTCCAACTACTCCCAGCAGGTACCGTGATCAGTCATCGTGATTCATAGTCTCACACACCTGACCAGTAGCAGTGCACTTGTTGATGTGTCAGCATGAGCTTGGACAAAAGGAGCAGAGCATTATTGATGAAGTTCTATTATCAAAACAACAGTAACGCTGCAGCTGCACTTCGGGAATATCTACATCTACATCTACATCTATACTCCGCGAGCCACCTTACGGTGTGTGGCGGAGGGTACTTATTGTACCACTATCTGGTCCCCCTTCCCTGTTCCATTCACGAATTGTGCGTGGGAAGAACGACTGCTTGTAAGTCTCCGTATTTGCTCTAATTTCTCGGATCTTTTCGTTGTGATCATTACGCGAGATATATGTGGGCGGTAGTAATATGTTGCCCATCTCTTCCCGGAATGTGCTCTCTCGTAATTTCGATAATAAACCTCTCCGTATTGCGTAACGCCTTTCTTGAAGTGTCCGCCACTGGAGCTTGTTCAGCATCTCCGTAACGCTCTCGCGCTGACTAAATGTCCCCATGACGAATCGCGCTGCTTTTCGCTGGATCATGTCTATCTCTTCTATTAATCCAACCTGGTAAGGGTCCCATACTGATGAGCAATACTCAAGAATCGGACGAACAAGCGTTTTGTAAGCTACTTCTTTCGTCGATGAGTCACATTTTCTTAGAATTCTTCCTATGAATCTCAACCTGGCGCCTGCTTTTCCCACTATTTGTTTTATGTGATCATTCCACTTCAGATCGCTCCGGATAGTAACTCCTAAGTATTTTACGGTCGTTACCGCTTCCAATGATTTACCACCTATGGCATAATCGTACTGGAATGGATTTCTGCCCCTATGTATGCGCATTATATTACATTTATCTACGTTTAGGGAAAGCTGCCAGCTGTCGCACCATGCATTAATCCTCTGCAGGTCCTCCTGGAGTACGTACGAGTCTTCTGATGTTGCTACTTTCTTGTAGACAACCGTGTCATCTGCAAATAGCCTCACGGAGCTACCGATGTTGTCAACTAAGTCATTTATGTATATTGTAAACAATAAAGGTCCTATCACGCTTCCCTGCGGTACTCCCGAAATTACCTCTACATCTGCAGATTTTGAACCGTTAAGAATGACATGTTGTGTTCTTTCTTCTAGGAAATCCTGAATCCAATCACAAACCTGGTCCGATATTCCGTAAGCTCGTATTTTTTTCACTAAACGTAAGTGCGGAACCGTATCAAATGCCTTCCTGAAGTCCAGGAATACGGCATCAATCTGCTCGCCAGTGTCTACGGCACTGTGAATTTCTTGGGCAAATAGGGCGAGCTGAGTTTCACATGATCTCTGTTTGCGGAATCCATGTTGGTTATGATGAAGGAGATTTGTATTATCTAAGAACGTCATAATACGAGAACACAAAACATGTTCCATTATTCTACAACAGATTGACGTAAGCGAAATAGGCCTATAATTATTCGCATCTGATTTATGACCCTTCTTGAAAATGGGAACGACCTGCGCTTTCTTCCAGTCGCTAGGTACTTTACGTTCTTCCAGCGATCTACGATAAATTGCTGATAGAAAGGGGGCAAGTTCTTTAGCATAATCACTGTAGAATCTTAAGGGTATCTCGTCTGGTCCGGATGCTTTTCCGCTACTAAGTGATAGCAGTTGTTTTTCAATTCCGATATCGTTTATTTCAATATTTTCCATTTTGGCGTCCGTGCGACGGCTGAAGTCAGGGACCGTGTTACGATTTTCCGCAGTGAAACAGTTTCGGAACACTGAATTCAGTATTTCTGCCTTTCTTCGGTCGTCCTCGGTTTCGGTGCCATCGTGGTCAACGAGTGACTGAATAGGGGATTTAGATCCGCTTACCGATTTTACATATGACCAAAACTTTTTAGGGTTCTTGTTTAGATTGTTTGCCAATGTTTTATGTTCGAATTCGTTGAATGCTTCTCTCATTGCTCTCTTTACGCTCTTTTTCGCTTCGTTCAGCTTTTCCTTATCAGCTATGATTCGACTACTCTTAAACCTATGATGAAGCTTTCTTTGTTTCCGTAGTACCTTTCGTACATGATTGTTATACCACGGTGGATCTTTCCCCTCGCTTTGGACCTTAGTCGGTACGAACTTATCTAAGGCGTACTGGACGATGTTTCTGAATTTTTTCCATTTTTGTTCCACATCCTCTTCCTCAGAAATGAACGTTTGATGGTGGTCACTCAGATATTCTGCGATTTGTGCCCTATCACTCTTGTTAAGCAAATATATTTTCCTTTCTTTCTTGGCATTTCTTATTACACTTGTAGTCATTGATGCAACCACTGACTTATGATCACTGATACCCTCTTCTACATTCACGGAGTCGAAAAGTTCCGGTCTATTTGTTGCTATGAGGTCTAAAACGTTAGCTTCACGAGTTGGTTCTCTAACTATCTGCTCGAAGTAAATCTCGGACAAGGCAGTCAGGATAATGTCACAAGAGTCTCTGTCCCTGGCTCCAGTTCTGATTGTGTGACTATCCCATTCTATACCTGGTAGATTGAAGTCTCCCCCTATTACAATAGTATGATCACGAAACTTCTTCACGGCGTTCTGCAGGTTCTCTCTGAGGCGCTCAACTACTACGGTTGCTGATGCAGGTGGTCTATAGAAGCATCCGACTATCATATCTGACCCACCTTTGATACTTAACTTAACCCAGATTATTTCACATTCGCATTCGCTAATAACTTCACTGGATATTATTGAATTCTTTACTGCTATAAATACTCCTCCACCATTGGCGTTTATCCTATCCTTGCGGTATATATTCCATTCTGTGTCTAGGATTTCGTTACTGTTCACTTCCGGTTTTAACCAACTTTCCGTTCCTAATACTATATGCGCACTATTTCCTTCAATAAGAGATACTAATTCAGGAACCTTGCCCTGGATACTCCTGCAGTTTACCAATATTACGTTGACTTTTCCTGTTTTTGGTCTCTGAGGACGGACGTTCTTTATCAACGATGATAATGTCCTCTCTGGTAAGCCGTCAGGTATTTTATCGTTTCGCCCAAGGGGGGGGTCCCTCTAACCTAAAAAAACCCCGTGTGCACGCCACACGTACTCTGCTACCCTAGTAGCTGCTTCCGGTGTGTAGTGCACGCCTGACCTGTCTAGGGGGGCCCTACAGTTCTCCACCCAATAACGGAGGTCGATGAATTTGCAACCATTATAGTCGCAGAGTCGTCTGAGCCTCTGGTTTAGACCCTCCACACGGCTCCAAACCAGAGGACCGCGATCGACTCTGGGCACTATGCTGCAGATATTAAGCTCAGCTTGCACTCCGCGTGCGATGCTGGTTGTCTTCACCAAATCAGCCAGCCGCCGGAAGGAACCAAGGATGGCCTCAGAACCCAAGCGGCAGGCGTCATTCGTTCCGACATGTGCTACTATCTGCAGCCGGTCACACCCAGTGCGTTCAATAGCTGCCGGAAGGGCCTCCTCCACATTACGGACGAGACCCCCCGGCAAGCACACCGAGTGCACACTGGCATTCTTCCCCGACCTACCCGCTATTTTCCTGAGGGGCTCCATAACCCGCCTAACGTTGGAGCTCCCTATAACTAATAGGCCCGCCCTCTGTGACTGTCGGGACCTTGCCGGAGAATCGGCCACTGGCCCAACAGGCGAGGCATCCTGTGGTGGCTCGGAAACGATGTCATCACCACTAGGAAGCACCCCGTACCTGTTGGAAAGGGGTAAGGCAGCTGCCACGCGGCCAGATCCCACCTTCGCCTTTCGGCCAGGCACGCGCGAGCCCACCACTGTCCGCCATTCACCCTGGAGTGATGGCTGACCGGTAAGATGCTCACTGCCGGAAGACGCAGCGACATCAGGGGTTCCATGCGATTCCAAGGCCACCGAAGTAGGCATAGGTCTCACCACAGTTGCCCCAACGCCACTACGAGCCGACGCCTGCGCCTCGAGCTCGATGAGCCTAACAGACAAAGCCTCCACCTGCCCCCGAAGAGTGGCCAATTCTCCTTGCGTCCGCTCACAACAACCACAGTCCCTACACATGACTATGTTTACCCGACAAGCGAACGGTGTGCTCGCCTTATTAGCAGCAGGAAATCGAAGTGCTCTCTCACTGACGGTCTAACCGACACTGAGCTGTTCTAACCAAACAAACAAAAGCCTGTACGATACGAGGGTCGATAGCAACGGCGATACTGTACACTACACTGTTATTAAAATAAACGGTTGTGTCTAGTAGGCACTCAAACACGCAAGAAATTACAACAATAAAATAGTAACTACCCAGATAACTGAAAATAAGTTGTACCTGTTTGAAGCTCGCAAAAATGTGTAACAAGCGAACGGTGTACTCGCCTTATTAGCAGCAGGAAATCGAAGTGCTCTCTCACTGACGGTCTAACCGGCTGAAAGGATTACGAAAGGGTCCTCTTTCTCCACCTGCTGTGCGGAGCTTGATGAAGAAGTTCGAACTGTGCGTCGCTCCGGGAAGAGGTCGACCACCGGTTGCACCGCAAGTGGTTGATGAAATCGCTGTTGCTGTGGCAGACAACGCTGCGCGCAATGCCCAATCGTCAGGCAGTGCGCGTGCTGTGTCACGACAGCTGAACATCTCGTGGTCCACTGTACGGAAGGGGTTCGAAACATTCTCACGTGGTATCCGTACAAGATCCATATCGCACAGCAGCTTGCACATCAGGATGCACAACGGCTTGTTGACTTTGCTCTCTACTTTCTCGCAAGGACTGATGTTGACGACGGCTGGCCCTGGACCATGCTATGGACAGACGAAGCAAATTTTTCTCTGACGGGTGAGGTGAACACAAAGAAGTGCCGAATGTGGGGAGCTTCACCTCCAGTCATTGTGCGTGAAGTTCCTCTGTATGGTGAGCGTGTCACTGTATAGTGTTGCTTCACGGCTACGTTTGTCATTGGCCCATTCTTTTTTGAACAAGTTGTCGCTCAAAGGCCAAAGACGTGCAGTGTGACAGGCCAGAGTTACTGCGATATGCTTCACGGGCATGTCATACTCGCCTTACAGGAGAGATACGGATTGAACTCAACAGTTTTCATGCAAGGTGGGGCCCCACCGCACATGGCTCGTGAAGTTCATCTGCTTCTCCGAAACACATTTGGAAACGATCGAATTATCGGCTGACCGTTTCCAAATGCTTGGCCGGCACGATCACCTGATCTCACTCCCTGTGGTTTCTGGTTATGGAGCTACCTGAAGGGCAGGGTTTACCAGGGGAACATTCACTCATGTGTTGATCTGAAGCGCATCATATCAAGAGAGGTAACCAGTATACCAATGGACGTGGTTCGTTCTGCTGTGCAGAATGCAATCCTGCGCTTTCAGACTCATCTGGGCGCTGATAGGTGCCATATTGAGCCTCTTTTGTAGCAGTAATGGTACCGGTATGTAATGGTATGATGTTTAAAATGAACTGATTCTGCATTATTTCTCTTCCCCATATCCTTGACATTAATGCTACCAAGTGAGGTCCTCGTACGGTAATTAGTTTTGGAGTTATAACGTGTTAACAGGGAAAGTTCAATTATAGCCACTCGGTATACAGGGTGAATCAGCTGTCCCTACCACATGGTTTTATGCAGCGCGCAACACCTTCAAATACCACCTGCAACATTTTCATACTCTCTCGCTCGCTGAGTGCAAACTATTATTCCTATTAAAAAAATGAACAGGGCCCTTTCGTAGGTAATTTAATGTAGTTAAATTTTGTACTAAGATACATTTTCACTACTGGCCGTAGTTTTCGAATTATTCGTGACAAACGTACAAGAGAGACCTTCAAATAAATTTTTCTTGAATAACTCTAAAACCGTGACCTCCGTGAGAACATATCCCTGTATAAAATTTAACTATAAATTTCCTGCAAAAGGCCCTCTTAATTATGCCTGCAGGGATAATAATTTACCTATAATCTGCATAAATCTGATGGGCAGGGGCAACTGAATCACTGTGTGTAGAGGATGTCCCAGGAGAAATGATCACCATTCAGGACTATGATAGGAACGATCATTCGAAGCCAAAAGAAGTCTACTAAAATTGGCTGAAAAATGCATGCGTTAAGAGCTATACGCACTTTCTATGGTCGATGCTGTACTGTGAAACAAATCTCTTCTATTGTAAGATCTTTGTTTCCATATTTTGCGAGGAGGTAGTATGGATCAAAACTAGGAATAATTGTGTTGTAAACACGGGCTCTAAGATATATACTTTTGACGGATTCTTCTTCTTTTGTCTTCTGAGGTCACTGGACACACATATTAAATCTACATCGTCTAATTCCAGTTTTATAAACGCTTTTAACTTCACAAAATGTAGTTTACACCATGTTGTACACTTTTTGTGAAATGAAACGGCGTTTATAAAACCGAAATACAAAAAGTAGATTCAATACGAGTGTGCAGTGCCCTCAGAACACGAAAGAAGCATCAACATAACGAAACATGACAAGCTATCTGTGCAGAACAGCATTCAAGTCGGCCGCTGGTGGCCGAGCGGTTCTAGGCGCTTCACTCTGGAACCGCCCTGCTGCTACGGTCGAAGGTTGGAATCCTGCATCGGGCATGGATGTGTGTGCTGTACTAAGGTTAGTTAGGTTTAAGTACTTCTAAGTCTATGGGACTGATGACTTGAGATGTTAAGTCCCATAGTGTCAGAGCCATTTGAACCAAGAACATTCAAAAAATCCTGCGAAACCATATAATGTAAAATCAAGTCGTTCAATAAACAAAACCCACGGATGATGGCGCCGAGGTGCCGAAACAATTTTGGGCAACGAGAAAAGAACAGTGTTTTACATAAAGGGCGTAAACCTATATCTAACAATTTTAACTGCAAACACTAAAAAATATGTAAGTGTTGCAAATCCAAAAGATGAATATTGATCATATGTTCTTCATACAGGGTGATCAATCGTTAACGTAGCCAGTTTCCCGCCTTGCTGCGGGCGGTGCGGCTGACAGTAAGTCCGCAGTAAATATGGTATGGTTTGCCGCGTGAATTAAGCAAGTGCATTAAGCAAGGAGATGCTGTAACTGCCTCCCTTCGTTGTTCAAGGATTTCTGACACCTGATTAGGAGACTGCTTATTAAACTCTGCAGTTCCCTCCGAGAAATGACAGTAATATCTCGATGAACGTTAGTTTTAAGTTCATCTAAAGTTTGCTAATTTGATTTGTACACTTTCTCTTTTAATGCCCCCCATCCTGGAGATAATAAAAAACGCACGTGTTAAATGACCAAAAAGGATGTAAAATGTTTTCGACATATATCTCACTGATAACTGTTTCCTGGATAAAATTGGGCCTATTATTCTCTCACAGCTAATGACGTACCACACTCCTATTTTTTAATCAAAAAATGGCTCTGAGCACTATGGGACTCATCTGCTGTGGTCATAAGTCCCCTAGAACTTAGAACTACTTAAACCTAACTAACCTAAGGACATCACACACATCCATGCCCGAGGCAGGATTCGAACCTGCGACCGTAGCGGTCGTGCGGTTCCAGACTGTAGCGCATTTAACCGCTCGGCCACTCCGGCCGGCTATTTTTTAATCATGCAGGGTGATCTCGTGTATTAAGTTAAGTTTTTCAGAACTCCGGTATCGATTATTTTGTAAATTAACATATCCGTTAGGTTGAACCATGATTTGTTTGAAAAGAAAGTTAGGTGGTCAGTTACTCCGAAGAAATTCTGGACGTATGTAAAGTACACAAGCGGCAAGACGCAGTCAATACCTTCGCTGCGCAGTGCCGATGGTACTGTTACCGACGACTGTGCCGCTAAAGCGGAGTTATTGAACGCAGTTTTCCGAAATTCCTTCATCAGGGAAGACGAATGGAATATTCCAGAATTTGAAACACGAACAGCTGCTAGCATGAGTTTCTTAGAAGTAGATACCTTAGGGGTGCGAAGCAACTCAAATCGCTTGATACGGGCAAATCTTCAGGTCCAGATCGTATACCGATTAGGTTCCTTTCAGATTACGCTGATACAATAGCTCCCTACTTAGCAATCATATACAACTGCTCGCTCACCGATAGATCTGTACCTACAGATTGGAAAATTGCGCAGGTCGCACCAGTGTTTAAGAAGGGTAGTAGGAGTAATCCATCGAACTAAAGACCTATATCATTGACCTCGGTTTGCCGTAGGGTTTTGGAGCATATATTGTATTCAAACATTATGAATCACCTCGAAGGGAACGATCTATTGATACGTAATCAGCATGGTTTCAGAAAACATCGTTCTTGTGCAACGCAGCTAGCTCTTTATTCGCACGAAGTAATGGCCGCTATCGACAGGGCATCTCAAGTTGATTCCGTATTTCTAGATTTCCGGAAAGCTTTTGACACCGTTCCTCACAAGCGACTTGTAATCAAGCTGCGGCCCTATGGGATATCGTCTCAGTTTTGCGATTGGATTCGTGATATCCTGTCAGGAAGGTCGCAGTTCGTAGTAATAGACGGCAAATCATCGAGTAAAACTGAAGTGATATCAGGTGTTCCCCAGGGAAGCGTCCTGGGACCTCTGCTGTTCCTGACCTACATAAATGACCTGGGTGACAATCTGAGCAGTTCTCTTAGGTTGTTCGCAGATGATGCTGTAATTCATCGTCTAGTAAGGTCATCCGAAGACCAGTATCAGTTGCAAGGCGATTTAGAAAAGATTGCTGGTTGGTGTGGCAGGTGGCAGTTGACGCTAAATAACGAAAAGTGTGAGGTGATCCACATGAGTTCCAAAAGAAATCCGTTGGAATTCGATTACTCGATAAATAGTACAATTATCAAGGCTGTCAATTCAACTAAGTACCTGGGTGTTAAAATTACGAACAACTTCAGTTGGAAAGACCACGTAGATAATATTGTCGGGAAGGCGAGCCAAAGGTTGCGTTTCATTGGCAGGACACTTAGAAGATGCAACAAGTCCACTAAAAAGACAGCTTACACTACACTCGTTCGTCCTCTGTTAGAATACTGCTGCGCGTTGTGGGATCCTTACCAGGTGGGATTGACGGAGGACATCGAAAGGGTGCAAAAAAGGGCAGCTCGTTTTGTATTATCACGTAATAGGGGAGAGAGTGTGGCAGATATGATACGCGAGTTGGGATGGAAGTCATTAAAGCAAAGACGTTTTTCGTCGCGGCGAGATCTATTTACGAAATTTCAGTCACCAACTTTCTCTTCCGAATGCGAAAATATTTTGTAGGAATGATCATCAAAATAAAATAAGAGAAATCAGAGCTCGAACAGAAAGGTTTAACTTAGGTGTTCGTTTTTCCCGCGCGCTGTTCGGGAGTGGAATGGTAGAGAAATAGTATGATTGTGGTTCGATGAACCCTCTGCCAAGCACTTAAATGTGAATTGCAGAGTAGTCATGTAGATGTAGATGCAGATGTAGAATCTACATCATGTAGATGTAGATTCAGAATCCATTCACTTAACTTCAGTCTTTTTGCAGGGTAACATGGGCTAAGCTCTTGCATTGCACTCATTTTATAGGGCTGTACCTTCAGTACCTTTGTAGCCGTTTGAACAGAGCCATAAAATTTGCATTTCCTGAGAAAGATATCGAAGTTATTTTTCGCAAACCTTTCCAGAGCACATTCTGTGTTATTTTAGTTTCTCCTGTGACTACTGTACGTGGTTGTGGATGTGTCCCGTTTCACGAAATTTATTTATCAGTCGATGAATCGGACCTTGAACATTAAGAAATTCCTCTTGAAATAATCTCATTACTGCACACACTGATTCTGAATGCAAGTACGAATTATACACGAATACTCTTTCGCGAACAGAATACTGGTATTCCATCATTTCACGTGAAACACTTTCACTCGGCGCACCGTATTGTGTCGCCTATCTGACCTGCGCAAGGCCTCGATAGAAACCAAGGCCCC
Organism: Schistocerca serialis cubense; assembly: GCF_023864345.2. NCBI lineage: Eukaryota > Metazoa > Arthropoda > Insecta > Orthoptera > Acrididae > Schistocerca > Schistocerca serialis. Next base: position 662,067,378 of record NC_064639.1, on the reverse strand, counting down.
GCCAGCGAAGCAACGCCGCCGCAGGCTGGCTGTGGGGCGGTTGCGTTATGGATTGATCACCCTGTATTAGCAGCATTCCCACGCATTTATTTACATTATTCAGCCTTCCTTTTATTCGCTGGAGTAAGATGCACAAAAGAACAAAAGGAAGAAAGAGTTTGACCTAAATTTATTAAACAATACCATCTTCAGCGTCTTTGCCGCAGATTACTCTTTAATTTCTGTACTGGACATGCTCAGATAACACGGTAGTTATCGACAGTCACAAACGTAAAAATGAAAGACGTGTTACGTTAGATTGTTATTATGTATGAACCTTTAAAAAAAGCCACGTACAGACACACATGCACGCGCACACATTGGCTGTTCCTTGTAGGCACTTAACGGCGGTAGAAAAAAAAGTCCGAATGAGATTACATTCATCATACGAGCCTGCGCGTGCTGAAAATGTGAATAAAAAGGTAAACATAAATTAAAAAATAAGAAGGAAACGTTACAAGCTCTTACATCAAACTGCATCGTATTGTTACGGTGAATACTGTTAATGGTTTGAAATAAAACAGAAAGCATTTTGTCGAAATAAAGAACTATTCTAGTTCAAAAATTCATCACAATCAAGATATTATTTGCTAAACAACGAGTGCTGAGCCAAGACGACAAAGAGAAACGTGGATAATTTCGAATCTGCAACTGCTCTTATTTACTACCTTCAGTGTTTCGTTTCTGAAATGAACTTTTACTGCAAAACGTTTTCAAACATTATATCTTTGTGAGTCCATCCTTTTAGTAGTTTACAGAGACTTCGGCTGTTCAGTTTGAAACGAAAATGAAAACACCTGCAGCCATCGCTTTTGCATTTAATTTATTTACACAACCAGTTTCGGTGTTTCGTTACACCATCTTCAGGTCCTTTGACAAAAGTGTAAACCAGAGCTCTACTGACACGGGTTATTTAATACTAGCTCCAGTTTGTAATGCCACTTACTCCGACGAAAAATTAAAAAAGAAAAAATAGCAACCAATACCCCAAAAATTTCCCCAACACAAATTCCAAATTCCATGAAAAGTGAACAAGTAACCAAAGTTCCATTTAACACTGTTATTTGGATAATAACCAATAATTGAAACAAGAACCTTATACTCAGTAATTTATCAGCTTACAAAAGAAAGGTAGAATCTCAGTTCAAGTGGCTCTGAGCACTATGGGACTTAACTTCTGAGATCATCAGTCCCCTAGAGCTTATAACTACTTAAACCTAACTAACCTAAGGACATCACACACATCTATGCCCGAGGCAGGATTCGAACCTGCGACCGCAGCGGTAGCGCGGTTCCAGACTGTAGCGCCTAGAACCGCTCGGCCACCAGGCCGGCTAGATTTTCAGTAAACTCAAACTTAATATCATAGTAAATCGCAAAATCATTATAATTAAAATTAGCAAAGTAGAATCAACGATCTCAAAGAATACTTCGTGTGAGTACTCTTCGAGAATCGTGAGTAATGGCTAAGGTTAATTTGACCCATTGTCACTACGTTACGAGAGTTAGCCGAAACTGGTCAGACTTGTTCGTTTAGATTGTTTTTCAAGGATTGATAATTGCGATCTACTACGACGCAGTGAATCGAAACATTGACTTCAACTATAACGTCGTTTAGAATTTAGATAGAGGACTACCCTATATTAGACCGAAGTGAACTTTTTAATTAGATACCTCGAACTCAGCTCTAGTTAGGCACTGAACATGATAGGCAATTTACTTTATTCGTAATTGCAAATGGACTCTGGAACTTGGCAATAGCTTTAAAGCAGACAATTTATAAATTTCCCCCCACCACCACCACCTGGGAAAGCTTCTTCCTCACGGCCTTGTTACGAAGCGATTGTTATTGTGAAATAAACCACACTTTCGTGTCAATTTACTCATTTGTGATTCCAAATTACAAAATTGTTTAGAGACATAACTGTGATGTTTTGCGTGCTGCGATAGTATTCGACTGAAGCGCTCGGCGCTTATATAGAAACTCTTCGACGTTAGGAAGCAATCGCAATGTTACGACTTATTAGAGATTTTCAAGTATTTGTACATTCAGGGACCCTCGCGAGACACTTGTTGAATCTGCGGAGAACAGGAGCTGTTTTGCTGGGAAACCAGGAGCAGGCCTGACTCACCCCCCCCCCCCCTCACAGTGCCCCACCCCCTCCCGCCGCAGTCCACTACACACGCCACAGACGAGGTTCTCCACGATGGACGAGCGGGAGCAGTCTTCTATTATAGATAAGCTCACGGGGCGAGACATTAGTCACCCGGTGAACGAGAACACTGGTCGCTTTGGAGCCTAACAAGATTCCAAACGACCAAGACCGACGATCAGTGTCGGGACTGTTCACTGCCAACCGATCTCAAGCTCTTTAGAAAATACAGTTGCCACTGAGCGCATGTCCAATTCCACAAATTTATACAACAGCTTCATGTGCTACAACACGTCAATTCTGTGTTAAAACCTGAGAACATTCCAAAAGCAAACTCTTAAATGATTTGCTATTTTACTACTTCCAGTATCTGATATATCGAGCTATAGAGGTTCTTTCAGCATGTTGTTATTATGCAAAACGATATACTATATTTAATGATAATCAACTGCCTATTCTTGAACCACATGTCGATTCTCTGCAGGTTTGACTGCATTTTGTTACAATTTCCCTATATCCCTTTCACAACCACTGGCAACAATCGTGTACATTAAATTTCACTGTCTCTTAGTTGGAACAGAAACATTTTTCTCCACTGGAAACCTCATTTGTGCATATTCAACCTGTTCGTCATTTACAAGTGCTCCCAACTGTTCGGCTTCACTACAACATTATCAAGTCAATGTAACAGAACGCAGCAGCTTGTGACCGCAAGAGTGTATGGAAGTAGTTGGTTAGTTATAGTCCACTGTATATATGAATATTATTATTATTGTTATATTACACGTTAATTACTGGATGACCACTTTACTTGTTAAAGATTAGTTAGTTTAGTCCATAAAACACGCCAGATGTGCGAAGTCTATACTATAAATTATCAACAAAATCTAAGAGCATTACAGCATAAAAGAAGTTTTACACCTCCAGAATAAAAAAGCCAGCTATGAAAGGAATGTACGGGGGACTTAAAAACGTATTACAAATTATTATGGCAGCTCAAGTAACTTTTTTTGACTGTTACGCAACACTTAATAGTGACACAGTTACATGACACTATTTTTCAGTATCCCTTAAAACATCTGTAAATGACGGTCGGAACGTTCTGCCAGTTGTTCAGTTCCTCGACGATAGAAGTCCGCTTCTTCGTGACGGAGCCATTTCAGAACCGGTGTGTACACGTCCTCGTCATTGGAAATTCTGCGGTGCGGTGGAGTCAGTTCAAATGGTTCAAACGGCTCTGAGCACTATGCGACTTAAACTTCTGGGGTCATCAGTCCCCTAGAACTTAGAACTACTTAAACCTAACTAACCTAAAGACATCACACACATCCATGCCCGAGGCAGGATTCGAACCTGCGACCGTAGGGGTCACGCGGTTCCAGACTGTAGTGCCTAGAACCACTCGATCACTGCGGCCGGCGGGGAATCAGTTCCTCGACTACGTGGACACTATCGCCTGTGGCCGCTGTCGATGGCCTTCCTTCTCGATCACCATCATCCACGTCTGTGGTCAAATTGTTAGCAACATTTCCCTACGGCTGGACATGACACTGCATACGACAAGCATTTCACGGTGAATATGTGTCCAATTTAGATGTTTTGCCCACAAGAAGCGCACAGCCCCACGTACTTCAACTTTGGAGAAAGTTTCTAGCTGCTGCACCATTTCACTCCCACACTATATGTACCCTGTTATACGCACCGCAGCAAAACTGTGTCTGCAGGAAACCCGGAACATGTGCTCTCATCTAACAATTCGCCGTTCTTGATGAGCAATGGTCTTAGCGTGGGGCCGGCCGTTGTGGCCGAGAGGTTCTAGGCGCTACAGCCTGGAACCGCGTGACCGCTACGATCACAGGTTCGAATCCTGCCTCGGGCATGGATGTATGTGACGTCCTTAGGTTAGTTAGGTTTAAGTAGTTCTAAGTTCTAGGGGACTGATGACCTCAGATGTTAAGTCCCATAGTGCTCAGAGCCATTTGAACCATTTTTACATAAAAAGTTACCATGTTTGCTGCTGTCAAATAAAACTGCCTGTTAGTTCATGTACTAAATACTGTTCATCTTAACATTCATTTTAAATGTTAAGTAGCCTAGTTATATTTACGGCTACTAGATGGCACTCTTGGTGTAGTGTTCACCTGCTCGCAGTTGCTAACGTGGGCGCCTCAGTCTGTTGCTACCTGTGGCTTTATGTGTATGAGCAGCCCATAGTGGCTCGCCTTCCATGACTTCTTTTTTAAATAGTTTTTGTGACTAAAGCCTTATCGGTTGATATTTATCTTATACGTGACATGTAAACACTGTTTCTTTCTTGTACTGATAGTCAGTACTGACACTTTTATATAAAAATTTTCCCATAATTTTGTACTTATGTTCTAGGCCAATTTCAATATTTAATTTCTGATGAAGGCACTCACAGAAGTGTCGAAACCTGGTGAAAAGACTTAAATTTTGTGACCGGGGGCTGTAATTGCTTTAACTTTAAAAGAAATCCCTACTGAACAACTATGCTGTTGATGACAAATTGCTGGAAACAGTATATAAAAATGTAGGAGTACCTATCCAGAACGACCTTAAGTGGAATGACCACATAAAACAGATAGTAGGAAAAGCAAACGCCAGATTGCGATTCATATGAGGAATTATAAGAAAATATAGCACTTCCAAAAAGGAAGGGCTTACAAGGCACTTGTTCGACCGATTGTTGAGTATTGTTCATCAATCTGGAACCCTTACCAGGTAGACGGATAGAACAGATAGAGAAGATACAACGAAGGGTGGCGTGTTTCGTCACGGGATCGTTTAGTCGGCGCGAGAGCAGTAAAGAGGTGCTCGACAAACTACGAGGGTCACGCCAAAAGAAATGCACACTATTTTTTTAAATCCATCTTTTATTCTACATGTTTGAAAGTTTTACAGTGTGTAGATACGTCCTTCAAGAGCAATATTTTCAGTTCTCCACATAATTTCCATCCCTCTCAACTGCCCTCTTCGAACCAGCGCCTGTATACCCGCAAGGTAAAATTCTGGACCAACCTGTTGGAGCCACTGTTTGGCAGCGTGCACAAGGGAGTCATCATCTTTAAATCTTGTTCCACGAACAGAGTCTTTCAGTTTCCCAAAGAGATGATAGTCACATGGAGCCATGTCAGGACTGTAAGGCGGGTGTTTCAGTGTTGTCGTTAACTCTCTGCACATTGTCTGGAGTGTGTGCAGCTCGAGGCCTGCCGCTGCGAGGAAAATCCTCAATGTTGCCGTGCCCACTTTCATCACGTAACCTGCTTGCCCACCGACTAACTGTACTGCGATCGACAGCAGCATCTCCATACAGCTTTTTCAACCTCTTGTGTATGTTTCCCACTGTCTCGTTTTGACAGCACAGGAATTCTACGACAGCACGTTGCTTCTGACGAACGTCAAGTGTAACAGCCAAAGACATGCTGTGACGGCGCCACTCACGGGAACAGGTAGAACTAAATTTGAAAACAAGCAGGAAGGATGTATCTACACACTGTTAAACTTTCACACATGCAGAATGAAAACTGTATTTTTCAAAAATAGTGTGCATTTCTTTTGGAGTGACCTGCGTATAGTGGTAGACGCTACAAGAGAGGCGTTGTACATCATGGAGAGATTCACTATTGAAACTTCGAGGTTTTACTTGCCGGGAAGAACCGTATAGAATATTGATTCCTCCCATATGCACCTCGAGAAATGACAACGTCGAAAAAAATCGAGAAATTAGAGCAAGTACAGACATTTACCGACAATCATTCTTCCTACGCAGCACTAGCGAGCGGAACAAGGATGGAGGATCAGTAAGTGGTACCAGAAGTACCCTCTGCCACACACCATCAAATAGTGAATCACATCATTCTGGATGCTGTTGTCGACTACCCTGCGAAACCCATGGGCGAACGGGGCAGACTGAGTTTCGCAAGATCGTTGTTTCTGGAATCCAGAATATCATAACACGCAAGGCAAAAACAATTTGCACTTTTATTCTTGTTGCCAAGGTTGTTTCGACTAAGCTGCAAAAATTTCGCTGGGCAGCCCTTACACATCCCCCATTCAGCCCCGAACTCTACCCACTAGATTTCCGTATTTTTGGTGCCCTGAAGAGAGACAAGCGAGGCCGTCGATTTGCTTCGTACGAAGAGGTACACGACTTGGGTACACACATGGTTCAGCAGACAACCGCTGAGATTTATCCATGAAGGCAATGACCATCTTGTCTCACTGTGGAATAAATGTACCAGGTGGTTATAGCTAAACTGCATTTACTCTCAGAGGTCCAATGTGGACAGTAATTATTGTGTGGCAGCTAACTTGTCAGTGTGCTAATGAGTTAGTTCGGGACCGATTTGCCTTGAAAAAATTACTTCAAATTTCGGCCAACAGGTGCAAATCTGGTACAGCATCTCGTCGACGTCCCCAGTGATCATATTGAACTATCTGTGTAAGTGGCCGTTAATAATAAAATCGACATTATGCCTTTATCATTTGTTTCACCTTTTCTGCCCGCGTCCCGTTCCTAATCCATCACATACGGAAACATTTCTAAACATCTTTCTCCATCCACACTGTCAGATTTGCACCTGGTGCCCAAAACTGGAACTAATTTTTCCAGTGTAAGTGATCTGCATTAAGGCATTAGATTATCTGCCATCTTTCGCTACCATATCTTAATTACACGTGAGGCAATACTGACCCTACGACTTATCTTAGAAGAAAGATTAAGGAAAGGAAAACCTACATTTCTAGCATTTGTAGACTTAGAGAAAGTTTTTGACAATGTTGACTGGAATACTCTCTTTCAAATTCTGAAGGTGGCAGGGGTAAAATACAGGGAGCGAAAGGCTATTAAGAATTTGTACAGAAACCAGACAGCAGTTATAAGAATCGAGAGGCATGAAAGGGAAGCAGTGGTTGGGAAGGGAGTGAGACAGGGTTGTAGCCTATCCCCGATGTTGTTATATCTGTATATTGAGTAAGCAGTAAAGGAAACAAAAGAAAAATTCGGAGTGGGTATTAAAATTCATGGAGCAGAAATAAAAACTTTAAGGTTCGCCGATGACATTGTAACTCTGTCAGAGACAGCAAAGGACTTGGAAGAGCAGTTGAACGGAATGGATAGTGTCTTGAAAGGAGGATATAAGATGAACATCAACAAAAGCAAAACGAGGATAATGGAATGTAGTCGAATTAAGTCGGGTGATGCTGAGGGAATTAGATTAGGAAATGAGGCACTTAAAGTAGTAAAGGAGTTTTGCTATTTGGGGAGCAAAATAACTGATGATGGTCGAAGTAGAGAGGATATAAAATGTAGACTGGCAATGGCAAGGAAAGCGTTTCTGAAGAAGAGAAATTTGTTATCATCGATTATAGATTTAAGTGTCAGGAAGTCGTTTCTGAAAGTATTTGTATGGAGTGTAGCCATGTATGGAAGTGAAACATGGACGATAAATAGTTTAGACAAGAAGAGAATAGAAGCTTTCGAAATGTTGTGCTACAGAAGAATGCTGAAAATTAGATGGGTTGATCACATAACTAATGAGGAGGTATTGAATAGAATTGGGGAGAAGAGGAGTATGTGGCACAACTTGACCAGAAGAAGGGATCGGTTGGTAGGACATGTTCTCAGGCATCAAGGGATCACCAATTTAGTACTGGAGGGCAGCGTTGAGGGTAAAAATCGTAGAGGGAGACCAAGAGATGAATACACTAAGCAGATTCAGAAGGATGTAGGCTGCAGTACGTACTGGGAGATGAAGAAGCTTGCACAGGATAGAGTAGCATGGAGAGCTGCATCAAACCAGTCTCAGGGCTGAAGACCACAACAACAACATCTTAATTATAGCCCACACTGGACTCTCTGAGCAGCTCCACTTTAATTATAATCACCCAGTATCAACCGCTACGGCGTTTGAAGCGATACACAGTTTCCTTACTTTCTTTCCACCTGTCTCGTTTTCATCTGACTGCCCGTTACACGTTAGGGTCACAACAACCCTCAAAGCGTCAAGTATGAGATCAATCATCTAAGCCTACATTCTCAAATGAACGGTAAGATAATAAGAAACAGTAATACACATTGTATTTTGACATCGGCTTACAAACTTTGCAAACGGTGTAAGTAGCCTGTTTGTATGTTGTCAGCGCTAGAGACTGTGTTAATATCGCTGACAGCGCTCTGCGCCCTCGGCAAGAGATTCTGTGGTTGGACGGACTAGCAGTTAGGGAATGGCTCGGGAGGTGCATGGACATGACGTTCTTAGTGGAGACTCTGTGTTGATAGGACATGCATTGTAAAATGAGATGAAATGATGTGTTTATAAGAAAATATGCAAGGAAATGTATGATGATAGATGTTTAGTTGATAATGTTTGGGCAGTGGAATTATTGACAACTATATAATTTTTGAAACTGGACGTCACAAGAGTAAGGTAAATTTTTTAAAATACATTGTTAGCTCTTCAACAAAACCGGATGTTTCAGCTGCTGAGAATTTTTCCGGGTTGTATGGCGGTGGTCCATGGAACTCTTCAATCCCTGACGTTTCGTCCAAGGCTACATTGGACATCTTCTTGTCACAGATAACATTTTTTTAACTATCGATTATAGTACGTCAAATATAAAAACTTCTCATCGATTCTGTAGCGCCACAGTCCATATATCACTGAGTTTCATCTACATCTACATACATACTCCGCAATCCACCATACGGTGCGTGGCGGAGGGTACCTCGTACCATAACTAGCATCTTCTCTCCCTGTTCCACTCCTAAACAGAACGAGGGAAAAATGACTGCCTATATGCCTCTGTACGAGCCCTAATCTCTCTTATCTTATCTTTGCGGTCTTTCCGCGAAATATAAGTTGGCGGCAGTAAAATTGTACTGCAGTCAGCCTCAAGTGCTGGTTCTTTAACTTTCCTCAGTAGCGATTCACGAAAAGAACGCCTCCTTTCCTCCAGAGACTCCCACCCGAGTTCTTGAAGCATTTCCGTAACACTCGCGTGATGAACAAACCTACCGTAACAAATCTATTTATTTATTTATTTAACCTGGCAAGATTAGGGCCATCAAGCCGTCTCTTACATCTAACCAGGCATTCTACTTATTTTACATTCATATGCTTTAGTAGGCATGTTAAACTACATCTAGTACAATAAGTGAAATAAACAATTACGAAGCACATCTGGAAAAATACATACATGTAGAGTTTATATTCGTAGATCATAAGTGCTGTTATAATTAGACATTATTGAAGAGACAGATTTTAGATAGGAGTGCTAGCAGCAGGGAGTATGAGGGAGACTGATAGTGAAGGGAGGAGAAGAATAGACATGATGAAACATAATTACGGAAATATAAACGAAAAGAAAATTGCGTGGCTAATAGAGATAGGTGAAGAGGAAGGCATCTCAGGCGCACGATAGGAGACGCTAGCTTTGCTATTTGACAGATGAGAGGATTGGGCCTTGTACATTAATTTTGTGGAGAACGTTATGAGTATGATAGTAGGAAATGCTTCAACTTCTTCTTAAAAGCAGCAGGGGATTGAATTTTGCGCAAGGTAAGGGGCATTTTGTTCCAGAGGCGGACAGTGGCAACTGAGAAGGAGTTTGCAAAAGTTTTTGTTTTGTGAGTGGGCACAGTTAGGATACCATATAAGAGTGACCTCGTGTTTCGATTATGATGGCATGACAGGTGTTTAATCTGTGAAGCAAGGTACTGGGGTGCTTGCGCGACGAGGAGTCGGTGAAGTAGACATAGAGTGTTGTAGTCACGCAATTTGTCCGGCCGCAGCCCCCCTAGCTGGGATTATGAAGCACTAACATGATCATATCGGCGAATGTTGCAGGTGTAACGCACACAGGCATTCATGGTTAGTTCTAGCCGTCTTTTGTTTTCACTACTCATGCCTTGTTGAGTTACATCGGAATAGTGGAGGTTCGGTAGAACGAGTGTTTGCGCGAGCTGGCGTTTCAAGTCCTATGGAAATATGTTCCGAAACTTTTTGAGAGCATAGAGACAAGCGGACGTTTTCCGGCACACTGCGACTGTATTCTCCGCCCAGTTGAGATGCTCATCCAAAGTTACACCCAAGTTCTTAACTGTTTTCTGATATGGTATTGGAGTACCGTCGAGCAGAATAGGAGGCAGCCGTTCGCGGAAATCTGAACTTATTAATTTCTGATGGGCTATTAAGATTACTTGCGTCTTTTTTGCATTTAGTTTAAGCCCCTGGTTTTTCGCCCGTGTTACTACTGAAGACAGATCATCATTCATCTGAGCGATTGCAGTGTTTATATCTTCAGGTCTGACGCTTAGGTAGAGCTGGAGGTCGTCGGCATAGAAATGATATTTACAGTAGGACAGAACCGACGAAATATCGTTGACATATAAAGAAAACAATAGAGGCCCTACGACTGATCCTTGTGGCACTCCCGAGGAAACATGTTTCCAGGAAGATTTTTCATTTACGCAGACAACACATTGCTATCTGTCTTTTAAGTAGCTTTGAAACCATCTCATTGCACTATCTAAGAAATTAAGCTGTTGCATTTTTCTGAGCAATATGTCAAAGTTTACAGTGTCAAAAGCTTTGCTGAAGTCCAGTAGCGTCAATATTGTTACCTTTCGGTTGTCGATGGCATATTTCAGATCATCAGTTACTTTAATTAGAGCAGTGTTTGTGCTGTAATGTTTACGGAAACCGGATTGAAATTTGTCATATAGGCTGAATTCATGCAGGTGTTCAGTGATTTGATCATGAACAATATATTCAAGTGCTTTGGAAACAGCAGGCAGTATGCTAATTGGTCGGTAATCACTAGGCACTTGCGGGTTTTCGATCTTAGGGATGGGTCGAATTATGCTTCTTTTCCATGCAGTGGGGTATATTCCGTTCACGAGGGAAAAGTTAAATATGTCAGTTAAGACAGGTACTAAGATATCGGCAACATTCTTAATCATGGTTGTACTGATACTGTCATTGCCTATTGCATCAGAAGAGATTCTCATTATTGCTTTTCTTGCCGTATTTATTGTTACATGTTTTAGATGGAAGGTATCGTTCTTAGCTATCCTGTTTGGGGAATCTTGTGGACGGTAATTATCAGCCGTGTGGGTATTCAGAGGTGCAGAGAAGAATTCATTTAATTCGTTAGCTGACACATGAAAAGTAATTTCCGATTTTGCCTTTCCGACCCCCAAGCTACGGAGATTCTTCCATAGAGTCGTGGGCGTCAGATCGCTGCATACAAGGGAGCGAGCGTGCCTGATTTTAGCATTGCGAATGCATTGTTTCACTCTGTTCCACAGCTTTCTATATTCTTCGAAACACTCGGGTTTCGGATCTGCCTTGAAACGCCTGTGGGCAGCATCCTTATTATTCATCATTTGACGTAATTCAGCTGTAAGCCATGGAGCAGGAGATTTTCTTACACGGATTGTGCGTACAGGTGCATGTTTGTCGTAGAGGGCAGTGAGTTTATCACCAAGTTCATTAATTTTGCCGTCGATTGTAGGTTCTCTGATTATTTGATGCCATGAGATTTCTGAGCAGTCGGCTGTTAGAGCGTCAAAGTCAATACGTTTCATGTTCCTACAAGTTATGTAATGCGATTTGATCCTTGGGGGCTGCACAGAGTAGGCCAGGAATATTACATCATGTGTTGAGAGGCCAGGGGCCGATGTTTGACCAACATCTCTTACTTTGTCAGTCTGTTTCGTTGCGATTACGTCTATAAGAGTATGACTGTGCGCCGTGTGGTGTGTAGGTTGTAATGGAAGAATGTTCATGCTATTGCAACTAAACAATCTTCTTAGGTTTATTGCGGAGGGAGTGTCTCTTAGGAGGTCTATGTTCAAGTCACCCATTATGATGACATGTTCGTATTGACACTGAAGTGCATGTAATTCCAACTGAAAGGAGCTCATTGACCTTTCTTTTTGGCGGCTTGTATACGACGCCAGTCAAGAACTTCCGACTTTGTATAATTATTTCAATGAACATGAATTCAGCTTCTTTTTCTTCAGCAGGGTTTGACGTGCATAAGACTTTCGCTTTGAGATCTGTTCGTATATACGCGCCGACCCCGCCACCTCCCTTTTTGATCTGTCTGCTCTAAGAAATGTGTACCCTGGGAGATGAATAGATGCAGAGGATATGTGTGGTTTTAACCACGTTTCGGATAAGAGGATTACGTGGTAGTTTAGTTGGTTGAAGAGGAGGCTAAGTTCTTCGTAATGTGCAGGCAAAGACTGGATGTTGCAGTGAGCTGCTAAAAGCTCTGACGCGTTCCGCTGAGCAGCCTGGAGTAGGGTGGCAGACTGGTTTGTCCCTTTGTTAGGCACTACCTGCCGCGAGGGGCACTGGCCGGTGCTTCCGCCAAGTGACATAACACAGGGGTGTCCGAGATTTTGCGCGCCCTGTTTGTGACTCCGCGAGTACCGAAAGAAAGGCGACTGCAAGAGATTTCCTGAGGTTGCAGGAGTATAGAAAATGGATTAGTGGTATTCGGTGCAAGGAGAATATGACCAAAATAGTGACGGCTGTGTGTCACTGTGTATCCTCTGTCGTAAGAGGAGGAATGTAATTAGCGTATTTGAAACAGCTTAGGGTGGAAATAAGGGAAAGGGGAGTGATTTAAGAGGCCGATGCTGTCAGCAGAGAGAAGTAAGTTTAATAACTAATAGATTATCGTAGGAAGCTAGAATAAAATTGAAATTTACTAAAGTGATACTGGTAGTGATTATCGTAGGAAGCTACAATTAGATTGAAATTTGCTTAAGTGATACTGATAGTGATTTTTGTTATGAACAATCTAAACCGAAGAGATGGGTGATTAATGAACTAAAGGAGAGACTAATAATTGCAATGGTACTATTACAGAATGGAAGAGAATAAACTGAGAAAGTGAAAAAAGTATTAGCAGTAACGAAAATTAAGTAAACGTTAGAGCTACACGTACAAAAAATAGTAAAAAGTTAATACAGTTACAAAAACAATTAGTTGAAGGTGCAAAATATGGGTATAATTGAAAAGTTAATACAATTACAAGACAGTATATCTGAGTATAGGGTGTTAAGTTTGCACTTTTGGCTCGAGTAGCTTCACTAAATACTATTCAGTTCCATCATGTTTGTGACTGTCTTCTTTCCAGCTGCTGTCTTAATGATTACTCTGCCATCCTGAGTCCACACATTCTGAAGACCGAAATGGGATATGTCACTGTTTAAAATCTTTAGCCGTTCGTGTGTCAGATCTTCCCTTACTGTAAGCCCTGTCCTTGCTAACCTCTTCTTCTGGGTAAAGATCTCTGCCCTTTTTCGGTATGAGACAAATTTAATTATTATTGGACGAGGTTTGGTAGCACCTGGTAGTTTTCGTCCCACACGATGGCTCCTGTCAGTGTCTGCCTTAGTCACTTCAACGCCTAATTTTTCACGCGCAACCTGTATAAGCAGGTTGTCTATGTCTTCTTCCTTGTTTTCTGCCACTCCAGTCGTTGACTATTTCGCCTTTGGTACTGTTCTAGCTCGTCTGTTGCGGCAGATAGTTTTACTTCCAACTCTCGTGCCTTTTTCTCGTATTCAGACACAGACTTCTTTAGTGCTGTAATTTCGGCAGTATTGGCCTCAACAGTTTCACGCATTTTGGCCAATACTGCTGCCGTTACTGTATCTGATATAGTGCCTGCTATCAGATCGAGATTGTCTTTATCGCGAAGCGCAGCTTTTACCTCAGAGCGGACCAGCTCCGTTATACCGGGAGCCGCCTCTGAATTGCTTCTATGTCCTCTCTCAATCCGACCTGATAGGGATCCCAAACGCTCGAGCAGTACTCAAGAATAGGTCGTATTAGTGTTTTGGTTCAAATGGCTCTGACAAGGGAATCTCCCCATCGCACCCCCCTCAGATTTAGTTATAAGTTGGCACAGTGGATAGGCCTTGAAAAACTGAACACAGATCAATCGAGAAAACAGGAAGAAGTTGTGTGGAACTATGAAAAAAATAAGCAAAATATACAAACTGAGTAGTCCATGCGCAAGATAGGCAACATTAAGGATACTACTAACTCAGAAGCGCAGTGGTCCTGTGGTTAGCGTGACCAGCTGTGGAGCTAGAGATCCTTGATTCGAATCTTCCCCCACGTGAAAATTTTAATTTTTTATTTTCAGACAATTATCAAAGTTCAGGCACACACACACACTCACACACACACACACACACACACACACACACACACACACACAATCAACTTCGTTCTCCAAAATTCCAGGTCATGTTCAGATTTGCTTGGACATATGCAGGATTTGACGGTCTACACACGGAAAAATTTGAAAACGTTAAAAACATATGTTTTGACAGAGCACAGGGAAAACTGTGCGACTGTTGCAGTCATTTGTTGCAGTTTATGTGACAAACTCTTATGTTTTGATCACTTTTTTGGGAGTGATTATCACATCCACAAGAAAACCTAAATCAGGCAAAGTAGAAGAATCTTTTTACCTATTCGCCAAGTATACAAGTTAGGTGGGTCGACAACATACTCCTGTCATGTGACGCACATGCCGTCACCAGTGTCGTATAGAATATATCAGACGTGTTTTCCTGTGGAGGAATCGGTTGACTTATGACCTTGCGATCAAATGTTTTCGGTTCCCATTGGAGAGGCACGTCCTTTCGTCTACTAATCGTACGGTTTTGCCGTGCGGTCGCAAAACACAGACACTAAACTTATTACAGTGAACAAAGACGTCAATGAACGAACGGACAGATCATAACTGCGAAAATAAAGAAATTAAATTTTTCACTCGAGGGAGGACTTGAACCAAGGATCTCTCGTTCCAATGCTGCTCACGCTAACCACGGGACCACGGCGCTCCTGATCTCACACCCTCCTTGATGTTGCATATGGTACACATAGACTACTCAGTTTGTATATTTTGCTTATTTTTTTCATAGCTCCACCCAACTTCTTCCTGTTTTCTTAATTGATCTGTGTTCAGTTTTTGAAGGCCTATCCACTGTGCCAACTTATAACTAAATCTGAGGGGGTTGCGATGGGGAGCTTCCCTTGTGAGCACTATGGGACTTAACATCGATGGTCATCAGTCCCCTAGAACTTAGAACTACTTAAACCTAACTAACCTAAGGACAGCACACAACACACAGCCATCACGAGGCAGAGAAAATCCCTGACCCCGCCGGGAATCGAACCCGGCAACCCGGGCGTGGGAAGCGAGAACGCCACCGCACGACCACGAGATGCGGGCTATTAGTGTTTTATAAGCGGTCTCATTTACAGAAGAACCATATCTTCCCAAAATTCTACCAATGAACCGAAGACGACTATCCGCCTTCCCCACATTGCCATTACCTGATTGTCCCACTTCATATCGCTCTGCAATGTTATGCCCAAATATTTAATCGACGTGACTGTGTCAAGCGCTACATTACCAATGGAGTATTGAAACATTACGGGATTCTTTTTCCTATTCATCTGCATTAATTTACATTTATCTATATTTAGAGTTAGCTGCCATTCTTTACACCAATCACAAATCCTGTCCAAGTCATCTTGTATCCTCCTACAGTCACTCAACGACGACACCTTCCCGCACACCACAGCATCATCAGCAAACAGCCGCACATTGCTATCCACCCTATCCAAAAGATCATTTATGCAGATATAAAACAACAGCGGACCTACCACACTTCCCTGGGGCACTCCAGATGATGACCTCACCTCCGATTAACACTCACCATCGAGGACAACGTACTGGGTTCTATTACTTAAGAAGTCTTCGAGCCACTCACATACTTGGGAACCAATCCCATATGCTCGTACCTTAGTTAGGAGTCTGCAGTGAGACACCGAGTCAAACGCTTTCCGGAAATCAAGGAATATGGCATCCATCTGATACCCTTCATCCATGGTTTCGCAAGATACCATGTGAAACAAGGGCGAGTGGCGTTTCGCAGGAGCGATTCTTTCTAAAGCCGTGCTGATGCATGGACAGCAACTTCTCTGTATCAAGGAAATTCATTATATTCGAACTGAGAATATGTTCGAGAATCCTGCAACAAACCGATGTTAAGTATATTGGTCTGTAATTTTGAGGATCCGTCCTTGTACCCTTCTTATATACAGGCGTCACCTGCGCTTTTTTTCCAATCGCTCGGGACTTTACGTTGGGCAAGAGATTCGCGATAAATGCAAGCTAAGTAAGGAGCCAATGCAGCAGAGTACTCTCTGTAAAACCGAATTGGAATCCCATCAGGACCTGGCGATTTATTTATTTTCAACCCATTCAGCTGCTTCACAACCCCAGGGATGTCTATCACTGTGACCTCCATACGGGAATCTGTACGAGACTCAAACGGCGGTATGTTTGTACGATCCTCCTGCGTTAAAGATTTCTCAAATGCTAAATTTAAAATTTCAGCTTTCGTTTTGCTGTCTTCCGTTGCCAGGCCAGACTGATCAGTGAGTGACTGGATGGAAGCCTTCGACCCGGTTACCGATTTGACGTAAGACCAGAATTTCCTTGGGTTTTCAGCAAGATCTTTTGCTAAGGTATGACGGTGGTAGTGGTTGAATTCTTCACGCATCGCTCTTTTTACAGCAACACGAATCTCTACTAACTTTTGCCTGTCTTCATTCTCCCGATCTTTCTTGTACCACGAGTGCAACTGTCTTTGCTTCCTGAGCATTCTGCGAATTGCGCTGTTAAACCACGGTGGGTCTTATTCGTCCATAACCCACTTTTTCGGCACGTACTTCTCCAATGCGTGAATTACAATGTGTTTAAAATTTGCCCATAATTCTTCCACGTCCATCGTACCGGAAGTAAATGAAGTCGATTCATTTACTAAGTGGGATGCTAACACTGCTTATCTGCTCTTTCTAGTAAGAATACTCTCCTAGCCTTCTTGACCAACTATAGTACGTCTAATATAAAAGCTTCTCATCGATTCTGTAGCGCCACGGTCCATATATCACTGAGTTTCATGGCTTCTTCTTTTCTGTTAAAATTATCCCCATGTTTATATATTTCGATGGCTTCTCTATATAGCCGTGGATAACAGTTCGTCATAGTACATAAAACTTCAGTTTTCGAAAATTTCACTACGTGATGGGCAAAGACTAGGACACAGCGATGGAAGAACACGGTTTCTCTACACTTCATCAAAAAAGTAACGGATCAGATAGGCAAGATTCTAAGGAAACATGACGTTCGACCGATTTTCAGACCAGCTAAAAAAATAGGCTAATCACTTCGTTTCGTTAAGGATAAACGTCCCCCTCTGTTTGCAAGTCGTGTATATAAGATTCCGTGTACGTGTGGCAAGGTCTACATTGGAACTACAAAGAGAAGTGTGAATACACGGTTGAAGGAACATAAAAGTCTTCCCCGACTGGGGAAAACAGATAAATCAGCCGTGGCGGAACATGCTCTTCAATCAGGTGATCACGTAGAGAAATTTTCGGAAACTGAAGTTTTATGTACTATGACAGACTATTATCCACGGCTTTATAGAGAAGCCATCGAAATATATAAACATGGGGATAATTTTAAAAGAAGAGAGGAAGCCATGAAACTCAGTCATATATGGACTGTGGTGCTACAGAATTAATGAGAAGTTTTTATATTTGGCGTACTATGATCGATAGTTAAAAAAATTGTTTATCTTTGACAAGGTTTATTTCTGCTATCACGTGAAATCCAGACCACGCCCACTTTCCACAGTATTTAGTCCTCTCTTCGACATCGACTCGTCAGTCAGCAAGAGTCAGCACAACCAGGGGCACTTCCGAAGATGTCCAACGTAGCCTTGGACGAAACGTCACGGATTCAAGAGTTCCATGGATCACGGCCATACGACCCGAAAAAATTCTCAGCAGGGTGAGAGTGCGTGTCCTTGTGACCTCCAATGTTAGGCGGAATGATGGAACCCCTTACGGAAATGGCAGGACGGGAAGAAAGCCAATGTGCACTCCGTGTGCATACCGGGGAGAGTCATCCAAGATGATTCTATGAAGGGTATAGGGTGCAGCCTACTGCAGTTGGTGGCTCATGTCGGCACTAATGATGTGTGTCGCTATGGATCGGAAGAGATTCTCTCTGGTTTCCGGCTGCTATCTGAGTTGATGAAGACTTCCAGTCTTGCTAGTGAGATGAAAGCAGAGCTCACCATTTGCAGCATCGTCGACAGGACCGATTGCGGACCTTTGGTACAGAGCCATATGGATGGTCTGACTCAGAGTCTGAGACGGTTCTGCAGCCGTGTAGGGGTTTCGGGTTCCGCTAAATAGATCAGGTGTCCACTACACACAGGAGGCAGCTACACGCGTAGCAGGAGCTGTGTGGCGCGGACTGGGTGGTTTTTTAGGTGAGACAGTCTCGGGAAAGACAAAAAAGGGCTCCAGTCTCAAAGCGTACAGGGCAAAGAAACGACGAGAATCGACCAAGCAACAGTCGGTATTGTAGTCGTAAATTGTCGTAGCTGTGTTGAACAAGTACCAGAGCTTCAAGCGCTGAAGAAAGCACTGAAGCTGAAATCGTTATAGGAACAGAAAGCTGGTGGTATGTTTGTGTCTGTAGGTAGTAGTTTATCTTGTAGGGAAGTAGAAATAGATAGTTCCTGCGAATTACTATAGGTAGAGGTTATACTCAACAACAGTACCAAAATAATAATTGGCTCCTTCTACCGGCCGGCCGTTGTGGCCGAGCGGTTCTAGGCGTTCACTCCGGAACAGCGCTGCTGCACATGTTCGAATCCTGCCTCGGGCATGCATGTGTGTGATGTCCTTAGGTTGGTTAGGTTTTAAGTAGTTCTAAGTCTAGGGGACTGATGACACCAGATGTTTAGTCTCGTAGTGCTCAGAGCCATTTGAACCATTTTTCCTTCTACCGACCCCCCGACTCAGATGATATAATAGCCCGACTGTTCAAAGAAAGCTTGAATCACATTGCAAATAAGTACTCCACTCATAGAGTTACAATTGGTGGAACCTTCAATCTACCCTCGATCTGTTGGCGAAAACATATGTTCAAAGCCCGTTGCAGACACAAAACATCTTCCGAAATTATACTAAATGCTTTCTCTGAGAATTACTTTGAACAATTAGTTCATGAGCCCCCACGAATCGGAAATGATTGCGGAAACACACTTGACCTCTTAGCCACAAATACTCCTAATCTAACAGAGCGCGTCATGACGGATACAGGGATTAGTGAACACAAGGTCATTGTAGTGAGGCTCAAAACCATATCAACCAAAACCACTAAAAATAAACGCAAAATATATCTATTTAAAACAGCAGACACAAATTCGCTTGGTGCCTTCCTAAGAGAGAGTCTCCACTCCTTCCAAGCTAATTATGTAAGTGTAGACCATATATGGCTTAAATTCAAAGATAGTATCGACAGCAATAGATAGATTCACATCGCATAAGTTAATAAGAGACGGGACTGATCCACCATGGTACACAAAACATGCCAGAACACTGTTGCAAAAGCAACGAAAAAAGCATGCCAAATTCAGTAGAACGCAATATCCCTAAGACTGGATAAGTTTCACGGAAGCTCGAAATTTAGTGCGGACGTCAAATGCGAGATGCTTTTAATAGTTTCCACAATTAAACATTGTCTCAAAATACGGTAGAAAACCCAAAATAGATTCTGGTCATATGTAAATTACACCAGTGGTAAAAAACAGGCAATACCGTCACTGCGCGATAGCGATGGAAATGTTACCGATGGTGGTGCCACTAAAGCGGAGTTACTAAATACAGTTTTCTGTAATTCCTTCACGAAAGAAGACGAAGTAAATATTCCAGAATTCGAAACCAGAACAGCTGTTGGCATGAGTGACATAAAAGTAGATATCTTAGATGTTGCGAAACAACTCAAATCACTTAAGAAAGGCAAGTCTTCCGGTCCAGATGGTATACCAATCAGGTTCCTTTCAGAGTATGCGGACACAATAGCACCTTTCTTAGAAACCATATACAATCGCTCACTTGACGAAAGGTCTGTTCCTAAAGACTGGAAAGTAGCACAGGTCACACCAATATCCAAGAAAGGAAATAGGAGTAACCCATTGAGTTACAGACCCATATCACTGACCTCAATGTGCAGCAGGGTTTTGGAGCATATTCTGTACTCGAACATTATGCATCACCTTGAAGAAAATGACTTATTGATACACAACCAACACGGATTCAGCAAATATCGTTCTTGTGCAACACAGCTAGCTGAGTACTGTCGACAAGGGATGTCATATCGATTCCATATTCCTAGATTTCCAGAAGGCTTTGTGACGCTACGTCGCATAAATGGACATTTGGAGAAAGGGAAAAGAAGTTTTTGTTATGAGATGTGTGAATCATAAATTATTTAAAGACTAAGTACGTCTGCGCGGTGTATAACTAATAGTAAAGAATGTAAATTATTATTATCAAAACACAAATATCGATGTGATTAAAAAAAGAACAATTTTTTGTATAATCTCTGTGTAACATAGGCCATGAAGATCAGAGACAATGCTTTGACTGAACTCTCTCTCCTGTTTTTGTTTCGTCTAGCAGTAGGCCGCCATTGTAGCGCTGGATGATAATTTACGTAAGTTTTTTCTGAATTTTTGCAAAATATAATAGAAATTCTTATTAGAAAGTGTGTATTATTGACTCAGTTGTCACCTCTCATAGTCGCAATCATTAATTCTCATTAACCAAATTTTTTTAGAAGTTCGAGTTGCAGGGAGCTCTTCTTCCCTAGCAGCATTTGGTCGGCCATTACGCTATCGTTTATAATTAATAATTTATGTTATAATATTAAATGTAAATGCGAGAGACTTCTCAGTTTTGATCTTTCATTAATTTCAAAGTTAAAAAGAGTAGTGATGGATTTCATTTACTAAATGCACAGCACTGAATGATTTCAGTAAGTTCTATTTTGGCCGCTTAACGGCAGATGAGATTCTCTCCAGTTTTGCCTTGTAAATTATGACCAAGAAATATTGAAAATCATTCCATTTAATAAGCTCCACAATATCTCAGTTAATCTTTGTGAAATTTGGTACATAAATAATCAGTAGCCCCTGAGACCCATATTAAAAATTACAGTTTGCGTAAGAATACGTATATTTTCTTTTCTAAATAGCAGCGCTCATGCAAACTATCTATTAAAAGGCGGTGAGTCATGGGCGTACCCAGCGAGGGGCAGGGGGGGGGGGGGCAGCTGCCCCCCCCCCTCCTCCTAGAAGATATTGGCAGTTTTTCACTAGTTTACTGTTTTATTTAATAAGAAATGCTGCATGTTTTCTCGGATTGTGCAAGTGCATTCTTGTAGTTAAAGTGTTTATTAAAAGCAGTTTTTCACTGGTTTACTGTTTTATTTAATAAGTAGTGCTGTATATTGTCTCGAGTCCTTGTTTCCTGAGACTAGTATGACCTGCCCCCCCCCCCCCCCCCCCCCAGTTCAGATCCTGGGTACGCCCTTGCAGTGAGTCGCGCGCTTTGTTTAAAAATATTAAACCCTACGTACTTCGGGGCAGCCGCTGTCCGTACGAGTGTTATCGCGGTATAAGTTAATTAAAAGTCTCATTATAGCCCACAATATTTAACGACATCCCAACCAAAATCTTAAAATATAATTATAAAATAAAAATATATAGTTATACCGTGATAAGTGGCGCTTAAGAACGCGGAGCTCGAATTTTTATGTACCAACATATCTACAGAAATACTGAGTATATATAATTAACAGAGGTATAATCGTATTTATTAGAAAATTTTACAAAAGTGTTCGTAAATATTTATATGTATGTAATGATGTGTATGATGCAAGAAGTAATACCAAATATGTAACAATGTTCCATGTGCCCAATATAAAAACTTTCACTTGTACGAGACTGAGGCAGTGAAGATTTATGGACCTGAAGCTGAATCAGTACGTACAATTGTCTCAACTGAGATATACTCAGCAGCAAGCAATACTAATTACTAAAAGTAAGGGTGTAAGTGCACGTTTGGCTGGAACCTAGAAGAGGAAGGAACCCGGGGGCCATGCACTGTGGTGACTTTCTGGGCACGAATTTGTCATAATTGGGTAGATAAAGTGAATCACAGTGAAAACTGGTCAGATTCATTTACTATAACTTGATACTAGAGAGTGAATCAGTGCTAGAATTTGCTAGACAGCGAATAGTATTTAAAATAGGGGTCACACAATCAGCTGCGTGGATTTCAGATAAACTGAAGTACAAGTAACGATGGGTTAACTTGTGTGTGTATTGACACCAAAACTATATTTCAGTAGAGATAGATTTTTTTGCAGTACACAAGAAGTATTGTAAAGGATTACATCATAAAGTGAGTGTAAAAAGATAGGTAATAGCTTCATTTGTAGTAATTAGTAAGATTTCATTAGATTATTTCAGTATTTTTTGTGTGTTTTGTATATTTTGTGTATTTCTCGTGTGTGTCACATTTTGGAGGAAACAGATTTCTGTGTACATTTGTATCCAGTTAGTGAGTGTAAATTTATGCAAACATGGTTAAGACACGGAAGGAAAAACTAGTAGAGAGCGAAAATATGTCTGGGTATGATACAGATGATAATGTACAGGAATTTTCAGTAAAGAATCCACTCGAAATGTCAGGCTCTCAAATTCCTAGACAGGTAGGTGAGCAGCCTGTGACAGATAACGTATCAGGCAATGCTGAGGATCTGACTCAGAGGAGCGGAGAGGTCACTCAGCTCCAGGGACAGGGAAAGATGATGCTACTCCATTAACAGCTAATGTTGTGCAAGTACCCGCACCAACAGCTGATTTCTTGACTGTACTTACAAGGGAGCCTCCCCATCGCACCCCCCTCAGATTTAGTTATAAGTTGGCCTTGAAAAACTGGACACAGATCATTCTAGAAAACAGGAAGAAGTGTGGAACTATAAAAAAAAATAATAAAAATATTCAAACTGAGTAGTCCATCCGCAATATAGGCAACATCAAGGATAACGTGAGCACAGGAGCACCGTGGTCCCCTGGTTAGCGTGAGCAACTGCGTGGCCTAGAACAAAAGTACAGCACGGAAATGTACCACTTAATATATGCGCGTAAGAAAAATCAGACTGCGAGAGAATGCAACAGCTCTCGCCGCTGAATTATACAGGTACATCGCTGCAAACGAGACCGGAATGCTACCAACCGTAGCACAAATAAAACATGAAGAATCGTTAATTAAACACCGGAAATTTCAAACATTTAACGATGAAAAGAAAAGCGTGCATCCTGATTTTCGTAAAAAGTTTTCGAAATGTGTTACCTGCGCCGTGGACTGAACACCAAAAAATTCAGTTCGTGATTTCATTCATTATTACGGGAGACGCGGCACTGCGGGCGATGGAGATCGCGGAACAGTGTCCGACGTTCTCGGACCTTGAAAGCAAATTCCTAGCCAGGTACTGGTCTAGATTTGTACAGGAGAGGCTACGTAAACAGGTGTACAACCCTGAACCCTTTAACCCTCATTGTGGTTATCTAAGGAAACACTTTGAACGATACTTGTACGAGACGAGGTATTGGGATGAACCCACGCCCACGAAAGATGCTTTACGAATACTAAAAGTTAAATTATCAATAGCAATTAGGGAAAAATTAGTGCACGTACCTGCTACCGACCTGGAACTGTTCATGGCAACAATAGATCCTTCGGACTTAATACGTGAGGATGCCCGGCAGAATGAGCAAGGGAACTCAAATAACGGTCAAAGTGGTAATAAAGCAAGAAATCAGGGTAATGATAACCCCCGTAAAAATGGTTACGGCAAAAATAACGAATATTCGCATGGAGAGAACCTCCATAAGAAGGCGAACTCAATTAATAATGGGCCGCCTGCGAATAACAACTGGAGTAGCAGTGGTTATAATGGCGAACCAGTATGCCAGCATGAACTAGTCTCCACCAAAAAGGGGAGGGGGGAGACAATTATAACCGGAAGAGAATGGAGCTAAGAGAGAGGAAACTCCAATTTCGTAAACAAAAACATGAGAACAAACAATGAACAGTGGCAACGGACAGGGGCAGCGAATTGGCAGGCACAACAAGCCATGTCAACAAGTCATGTACCTGTCAATCATATTAACGTTATTCCGATGCCACCGCCCCCACCTCAGCCACCGAATAGTCAGCCACATGTGTATATCGCGCATGGTACATATCAAACTGTGACAGACGGGATGAGAATCATAGACGTGACGGACCAAATATCGGCAGGGTGCGACAGATCGTCAAACTCTGGCCGACCTATGTAAGCCCTTCCCAGACGCTCCGCAAAGTTAAAGAGGGGGGAGGCAGAAAGTGGGTGTGCATTTACTCCGTTATAATGACGGAAGCGATACGAAAGAAGAATTAACACAGCAGGAGGTAGAACATGTACAGGCTGCATTCAGAGCAAAAGTAAATGGCATAGAAGTGACAGTAATACTTGATACAGGGGTGAGTGCCTCATGCATAGATGAGCAGTTATACAAATGTATAGATCGTGTAAAGAAATTACACAGTTTTCCAGTGGAAAATTGTAAGGTTGTAGGTGCTCTACGGAGCAGAGTGCAAGTGATAAGGAATCAGGTGCAGGCTGAGATTGCCACGGAAAAAGAAGCCATATTATACTCATTCCTTGTGGTTAAAAATCTTACAGTGCCTTACATACTGGGACTTGATGCGCTGCGGGAAATGAAGGCTAGAATTGATCTCTCCCGGGCCAACTGCACTTTATCCTATGGCAACCGGCAAATTGACCTGGCACTGATAAGGACTCCGGACGCGTATATAAATTACTGCCGGAATGTCCGAGTAACTGTAAATGATCCAGATACATTGCATATCAATGACTGCATAACCAATCAAAACAGTAATGAACAGGAACCCGATTGGGAGTGGGAAGCTGTCACTATCAACCAACAATCTGAAGAAAAACTAGCCGAATCATCTTACTTCAGCCTGTCACAACAAGCTGACTTAAGTCATGTATTAAACCAATTTGCAAAAGTGTTCTCAGAGAAACCAGGAATCATTAAGGGGTATGAATTTGACATGCAGGTTAAGTCCCATCAAACATTCTGCCGTGCTACCTACTCTACACCGTGGTCGAAAAGACCAACCGTGGGGAAAAGAGATCTAAAGGATGCTGCGTTGGCAGATAATCGAACCTTCGATGTCGCTGTATAGAGTCCGCTGTTAGTAGTCATGAAAACAGAGTGCAGCGTGCGATTAGTATTGGCCAGCTGCTGTATCTGAGCGGTTCGTGGCGCTTCAGTCTGGAACCGCGAGACCGCTACAGTCGCAGGTTCGAATCCTCCCTCGGGCATGGATGTGTGTGATGTCCTCAGGTTAGTTAGGTTTAAGTAGTTCCAAGTTCTAGGGGACTGATGAGCTCAGATGTTAAGTCCCATAGTGCTCAGAGCAATTTAAACCACTTTTGATTAGTATTGGACGCACGGGACACTAACAACATAATAATACCCGTTCGGACCAGACCTGAAAATATAGAGGAACAAATACAAAAATTCCAAGGTGTCAAGTATTTGACAAGCCTTGATTTAAAAGGTTCGTACTGGCAGGTGCCCCTGACGCAAGCTTCGAGGAAATATACCACGTTTATATTCGCCGGTTTCCAGTTCGATTTCTACCGTTCGGGCTGAATATAGTGCGGACGTGTCCATTGTGGCACTGGATACAGTATTACGGCCCGATCTTTTAGAAAAGATAACGGGGTGTGTGGATGATATCCTCACAGCAACGGAAACCTGGTCTGAACGTATGGAAATTTTTTACTGTGTGTTAACAAGATTTGCAGCAGTAGGAGTTACGGCCAACCTGCCAAAATCTAAGTTTGGTCGTGAGGAAATAAAATTTCTAGGACACATCATTTCTCCAGCGGGAATTTTACCTAATCCCAAGAAATTAAAGGCAATAGAGGAGATGCCATACCCTAAGACCAAAAGCAACTGAAGGCATTTCTAGGAATGGCCTCCTTTTTAGACGATTTTTACCAGTACAGTTATTAAATAGTGAGAACTTATTAAGTCTAGTCAGGAAAAATCAACCTTGGATTTTTACTGAGGAATGCAAGAGGGCATATGATCAAATTAAAGAAGCACTAGAAAAGGCGAAGATATTGCACCATCCCGACGTGTCACAAGATTTTTACCTTGCGACTCACGCATCCTTTTGTGGGTTGGGATGTTGTCTGTTCCAAGTCGACAACAAAAGGCAACAAACTGAAATTAAAATTATAGGATTTGCAAGTCGTGTGCTAAATTCCTGTGAGCGGTCCTACTCCGCTCCAGAACTTGAGGCACTCTCAGTGATCTGGGCACTAAAGAAATTTCATCATTACGTATATCGAAAAAAGGGTAATAATATTTTGCGACCACCAGGCGCACAGCTATGTGCTGGCGTGCCGTTTACTGCACAAGGGTCTCACAAGGTGGATTTTGGCTTTGCAGGATTACGACTTCCAAGTCAGACACGTAAAGGGGACGGACAATGTGGTTGCAGACGCATTGTCAAGATTGCCTAGAGGATTACCTGAGTTTGCGGGCTTAGTAGAACAGTTTACGGAATTTAAAATTTTGTTACTTAAATATCCCACCAGACGGAACAAATATGTACGTATGTGCCGGGAGATCGTACACATGCAGCGTGACGATCCGTTATGGTGCGGGATAATTGATTCACTAAGCACCAATCCAAATGGAGAATGCTGGAAGTTATATAAGATAAAAAATGACATTTTGTATCACAGAATGACAGAAACTTCGGATAACTGGTGTGTCTGTATACCGACACAGTCAATTAACAATCTGATATGGTACACTCAAGATTGTTGGGGACATTTCGGTGGCAAGAAATGCGCCGATCTGTCGATTAGGTACTGTTATTTTCCAAACTTGCACCGTAAGGTCAAGTAAACACTGGTGAGATCTTGCCTCATTTGACAAAAAACAAAACCATGTACTCGCAGTTCGAAGAATGAACTACACCCCATAGTTCCGACAACTCCGTCACGGATCGTTGCTGTTGATGTTACCGGACCCTTGCCGACAGCAAGAGGCGGGGTAAAGTATGTGGTAGCTGTGTTTCATATTTTCTCAGAACATCTGAAATTGTTCCCCACAAGAACTTCCACTACAAAAGCAATTGTCCGAAAAATTGTGTCAGACTATATACCAAGCGTCGGGAACCGATGACCTTGCTGACAGACAATGCCAGCTATTTCAAAAGTCAGGACTGGAAAATGTTTATACGGGAACATCACATTAAATATATTTTGGTATCATTTTTAACCCAATCTCGAACCCCGTGGAATGCTGTTCTCGCGTTTTTAATCGATTTGTCCGGACATATGCGGCAAATCAACAAACTAAATGGCTTGAGTTGGTCCAACAATTTGAGAAAATTCGTAACACGCCCTGTGAAATCATGATGCCAAATGTACCTGAAGACGAGTGGCTGAAGCCTTTGCCACTTATTCCAAGAGTCATAAATAGAGAGCAGAAGTTACAACAAGGTCTACTCGCTATGGAACGTAATGCAACAATCAGAAAGGAAAAATATGATAGGACGCTAAATAGACTCTACAGTTACAACAGAGGAGACTTGGTGATGTTAAAGAACCATCCCTAGTCTTCGAGTATTAAAATGGTCAACAAAAAGTGGCACACAGAATCTTGGAGATACCTCATGACAGGTGTTACCTTCTGGCACACCCCGAGACAGGAAAAATAAGGGGATTATACCCTCACAAGGATCTAAAGCCATTCATAACCATGGATGCACAAGTAGATTATTGAATGAACAGAGGATTTATATGGGCAGTGCGTAAAGATTAGGTACAAGTTGTAAATATATGGCTAGTAAAGATTTATTTCATGTATGTTTAATTTTGTGTGTATGCTTATAATATATATGTGGTAGTTTTCAAGTATGTGTATGAGTGAGTTGCTTGTGAATGAAAGTCAAGCATTTAAATGTGTGCAATCAAACAAAATATTAGTAAATAAATCCGCATAATGGCACTTTGTACAAAAGTGGAAATGAGAGAGAGGCATTGTGCATGGTTGTCAGAAACGCATACTAGCAGCGGATCATTGACCGAATGCGAGAAATAGGATGATTTATACTCTAAACATTATAATACGTGAAGGTATGACAGATAATTGTTCTCCACAAGAACTTCCACTACATCTGCACAGATTCCAGTTTGGAAGCGCTTGCAGTTGCACCCGCACAAGCAAGGTCACTGTAAACGCAGCAACAATAAAAGCAATGAATCAGTGTTGAATGAATATAAAGAACATATGTAAAAAAAACCTACTGAACTCACTAGTCCAGAAAGACCACTTAGTCGACACTTTAAATAAGATGTACCAACTAGATCAGTCACTTAGTACAGAGCGATAAGACGTATCTAGAATAGGGTGACCAAGGGTCCCAGAAAACCGGGATTGTCCCGGTTTTCATCCCTGTGTTCCGGTGTCCCGAAAATTAGTTTCGGGACGCTCAAATGTCCCAGAATTCAGTTTTTAAATACATTTCGTGAAACTTTCTCAAATTTTTGGGATTTCGCTATGTTAAAGGAAATACAACACAAGAAATTAATATATTTTAGTTTATTCGTCTAAAATCTCCATTGTCCCATACTAGTAATCACAGTATCAGTATTGATACACTCAGGCAATAATTACTTTGAGCGGTACTTTGGCCAACAAGTAGTAAGTTGTATTATTGTAACAGAGCTATGAAACCGTGCGATTGTCGGGCCACTTACTCACACACTCATTGTCAGAACAGTGTAGTAGTTGATGTTTTGTCAGACAAAGTGCAATAGTTTTTTCTCAAATTAGTGGTATTGTTGCTGCAGTACTGTGAAACGCAATGACGAAACGTGCCTGCAAGTTCGCTGACTGTTATTCCAAGGAATGGAATTTCATTAAGAAAGGTCGTTTTGATTACGAAGCAGTGTGTTCCGTTGTTGTTGTTGTTGTTGTTGTTGTGGTCTTCAGCCCTGAGACTGGTTTGATGCAGCTTTCCATGCTACTCTATCCTGTGCAAGCTTCTTCATCTCCCAGTACCTACTGCAACCTACATCCTTCTGTATCTGTTCAGTGTATTCGTCTCTTGGTCTCCCTCTACGATTTTTACCCCCCACGCTGCCTTCCAATACTAAATTGGTGATCCCTTGATGCCTCAGAACATGTCCTACCAACCGATCCCTTCTTCTAGTCAATTTGTGCTACAAACTTCTCTTCTCCCCAATCCCATTGAATGCCTCCTCATTAGTTGCATGATCTACCCATCTAATCTTCAGCATTCTTCTGTGGCACCACATTTCGAAAGCTTCTATTCTCTTCTTGTCCAAACTAGCTATCGTCCATGTTTCACTTCCATACATGTTACACTCCATACAAATACTTTCAGAAACGACTTCCTGACACTTAAATCTATACTCGATGTTAACAAATTTCTCTTCTTCATAAACGCTTTCCTTGCCATTGCCAGTCTACATTTTATATCCTCTCTACTTCGACCATCATCAGTTATTTTGCTCCCCAAATAGCAAAACTCCTTTACTACTTCAAGTGTCTCATTTCCTAATTTAATTCCCTGAGCATCACCCGACTTAATTCGACTACATTCCATTATCCTCGTTTTGCTTTTGTTGATGTTCATCTTATATCCTCCTTTCAAGACACTGTCCATTCCATTCAACTGCTCTTCCAAGTCCTTTGCTGTCTCTGACAGAATTACAATGTCATCGGCGAACCTCAAAGTTTTTATTTCTTCTCCATGGATTTTAATACCTACTCCGAATTTTTCTTTTGTTTCCTTCACTGCTTGCTCAATATACAGATTGAATAACATCGGGGAGAGGCTACAACCGTGTCTCACACCCTTCCCGACCACTGCTTCCCTTTCATGCCCCTCAACTCTTATAACTGCCGTTTGGTTTCTACACAAATTGTAAAAAGCCTTTCGCTCCCTGTATATTACCCCTGCCACCTTCAGAATTTGAAAGAGAGTATTCCAGTCAACATTGTCAAACGCTTTCTCTAAGTCTACAAATGCTAGAAACGTAGGTTTGCCTTTCCTTAATCTAGCTTCTAAGATAAGTTGTAGGGTCAGTATTGCCTCACGTGTTCCAACATTTCTACGGAATCCAAACTGATCTTCCCCGAGGTCGGCTTCTACCAATTTTTCCATTCGTCTGTAAAGAATTCGTGTTAGTATTTTGCATCCGTGACTTAATAAACTGATTGTTCGGTAACTTTCACATCTGTCAGCACCTGCTTTCTTTGGGATTGGAATTATTATATTCTTCTTGAAGTTCCGTATGTAACTGTTTTATTAGTACAAGTCATGGTGGACCTTCCGACATAGTTGATCACATCAGGTCGAAGAAACACATTAACAGATGCAGTGCACCGAGCTGCAGTAAAACTCTACAAAATTACTTTGCTAAACATCAGTCAAGTGAAGAGACGAAAGTTCGAGCAGTCGAGCTTACACTAGCCTACCACACGGTAAAACATCACCAAAATTATAGATCTAGTGATTGTACTAATAAGATTAACAGCATTATGTTCGATGATTCTTCCATGGCAAAAAAGTTTAGTTCAGCAAGAACTAAAGTGTCAGTCTTAGTGAAAGGAGTTATTGCTCCCCAGAGTGTAAAGAAAAGCCTAGAATACATAAAAAAAGTCAAAAAAGTCTTCTTTCTGCGGGATATCCAATGGTGCCAGCAATTATAAGGCCAGTAAAATATTTCCATTTGTTGTTCAGTTTTTCGATATTAATCAGGGAATTCAGACCTAACTTTTGAAGGTGAGTTCCCTACCTAATGAAACATCTGACGAAATTTCAAGATTTTGTATGAATACTATCGAAATGTTTGATCTTGAGAAAAATAAATGTGTGGCATTTTGTGGAGACAGCACCAACACAAACTTTGGTGGTTTAAAAAGACAAGGCAAATGCAACGTATTTACCAAATTAAAGGCAACATTGCATGAAAACATTGAAGGCATAGGGTGTCCTGCACATTTTACACAACACCGTGCAGACATCTGCTGACAGTTTAAGCTGTGATGTTGAAACTATCGTCATGAAGATGTACTCACCCTTTTACATATATACTGTTAGAATTGAGAGGCTTAAGGAGTTCTGTGATTATGTGGGAACTGAATATATGAATGTAATGTGTCACTCGAAAACTCGCTAGTTATCACTGTTTCCAGCAGTTGAAAGAGTAATCCACCTGTTTGAACCGTTAAAAGATTTTTTACTAAATGAAGACAAAGCCCCCAAAATATTGGTTCAGTTTTTCAGTAACCCTTTAAGTGAAGCCTACTTATGGTTCATTCACAGTCAGCTTAGCACTTTGCAGCATGGGATAAAGGAAATTGAGGGAAGCACGAAAAGTGTAATACAGGTAAATCATATTTTGAAAAATACTCTGGAAACTGTTACTACGAGGGGAGAACAGCAGTTCATTTCTTTTAATGTTAAATCTGTCCTTAAAAGAGCAGAAGTATCAGAAGCAGCAGAAAGGAGTTTTAGAGAAGAAGTTAACAAGTTTTATAACACTTGTGTAGAATATCTCAGCAAGTGGAGCGCCTCATATTTACCCTCATCGCCGGTGTTTGATTGGATGTTACTGAAGAGGGTGCCAAAATGGGAAAGTGTTGAAGAGACAGTTTCTTATTT
The DNA here is from genome assembly GCF_023864345.2 of Schistocerca serialis cubense. NCBI lineage: Eukaryota > Metazoa > Arthropoda > Insecta > Orthoptera > Acrididae > Schistocerca > Schistocerca serialis. The sequence continues at coordinate 662,035,391 of NC_064639.1, read as the reverse complement.
GAAGAGTAAAGAGATTGAAATCGATGATTCCATTCTCTTTGATCAGTTCGGCATACTGACAAATTTTGTTGAAGAAAGTCTTCACAAGTGGAATGATGAAAAAAAACACCATTGGAATGTCATGAGAAGTGGGTGAGTTTTTTAAAAGCTGTGACTGTCTTCAGCATTACTCTGAGTTGGTAATAATTGCAAGGTATTTATTTGCAATCCCAGCCCATAATGCCAATGTGGAAAGAATATTTTCGTTCATGAATATCCAGTGGACTGATCAAAGAAACAGAATGGAGGTGGACTCTCTTGCAGCAATCGTGCAGATCCTGTACAACTACAAAATGGATTGTGCAGAGTTTTATCACCATGTCTCAAAGAACAAAGACATGATCAAGAAGGCTAAAGGCTGTGAAAAATATCCTTTTCTCCAAGAACAGTCAATTCCATCTACAAGTGCTCAGTAATACTAAAGCTCATGTTAATATTAATTGATCAAAAGTTGAATGGCTGTAAAATTTTGTAAAATCGTAATACATTTCATTATTACTGTATACGTTTATTAAATGTCATTAATTATACAGATAATCTAGATTATATCAATCTTTTGTATCCTCTCATTAGTTATAATAATCGGGTTAACAAAATGTGTCAACAAAACATTAATATTTAAAATTATGAAACCCGGGTACATGTGGAATGAGGTGTCCATTGGCACCCGGGTGAATGTGTCCCGGTTTTCACCAAAAATAATTTGGTCACCCTGTTGTAGTTGCACCCTCACAAGGAAGGCAACTCCAAACGCAGCAACAATAAAATCAATGAATCAGTGTTGAATGACCGTAAAAAACATGTGTTAAAAGACCTACTGAACTCGCGAGTCCAGAAAGACCAACTGGTCGACACTTTAAATAAGAGGTGGCAACTAGATCAGTCACTTAGTACAGATTGATAAGACGTATCTAGAAGGAACTCTGGTATGTGCAATGTGTGAAATACGATTATGTAAAGTGAGAGCCATATTTCTTATGCACCTCAAATAATAGGTGCTTAGTGCAATACGGATAAACTGAATCACTAATTGGAATGTGATGGAAAAAGTGAACAATAAACTGTGTGGTAACACGCCGAGTGTTTACTGTATTTAGCAGTAAGAACTGTTGTTTAAGAACAGTGAACTACGATAAATAAAATTAACAGCATGCATGGGGGTGCCTTCCGCAAGAAACAATTTAATATGCGAAATAATACTGATATTCATACTGTGAAAAAATGTTTCTGTGGACAAGAGAAACTTCCTATGAACGGAATATTCCCAGTGGACTGTGAATGGACGCTACGAGGAGGGCACAGAGAACTGCGGATTCCGGGGCCGACAAACGCATGCTAGAAGCGATGCAGGCCGAGTATAGTGATGTGGAAAGTGTCACAGCAAGGTACTCGCATGAACACTCACCATAATGACAGTGTGTAGTGCTGAGTAGTGATCACCTAGCAGAAGACAATGATTAAATCCGAGTAGTGAAATGTGTGAGTTCGGGCCAGAAACTTATTTAAAGAACTGGACCTCGTACGTTCCTACATTATATCAGCGCATACAAAAACAATACACACAAATGACTGTGGAGTGCTTGAAAACTGATAACATTTCTTTCAGCATTTGCAATATGTGTATTTGTCTTGTTTTGCTGATGAACTGATACGCGATCGAATATCTGCATGTTACGCGAGGCCAGCGGCCGGCAGATGTTCCTGACTGCACAGCTGATGCGCTGCGCCTGTCGGCTGACCGTCAGCTGTCTGCGCAGACGTCACAGCGCAGGTCAACGAACTGTCGCTGTGATAGGCTGTCGCACACGATTCTGTCGTCGCCAACGATTCGCCGACAGCTCAACAATACACCAGTGTCGACGACACTTACTTCGATGCAATTTCGAAATGTATTTATGGTTGACGACGAATTAATAAAAACCGCTTACAATGGAAACTTGTAACAAACCTAATATGCAAAGGACACAGAAAGAGAAAAACTGATTGCATATGTCAAGTTAAACGTACTGTATATGTAATAACAGTGGCTATATATTTCTTATTGTGATGCAAATAATGCAGGCACAGACAAATATTATTCACCAAGATGAACTTTAATACTATATGAGAAACGTACTGTGTACGTAATTTCAAATAACGTCTATTTCTTGTTGTAACACATATATATTCTTATTGATTAATTCAATGAAAAGAGATTGAACGTCAACAATCCGAAGACTCCAGGCGAGGTTTTTTGACCCGCTTTTCCTTAACGCCTGTAACCCAGATGGAGTAGTGTAAGCAAATTCGTACCGGGTCTGTAGGATTCCGGATTGTTCACATTCCTGATAAAAAATATGGTTGCAACAAATAAATGTAAAAATCTGAAAGAATGAGGTCGAAACATATCTGAAACACACGAACGATATAGTACGATTATAACCATACATGTAACTGTGACTTGAACACAAATGTACCTACCTTAATCATGTAAACATGAACACTTAAATAATGATGTAAGACGGTAGTGAGTCTGTACATAAAGCAGTAAACCACATTAACTACACCCTCACTAGGGGGCCCATGTAACGGTATGTCACATAAATGGGCATTTGGAGAAAGGGAAAAGAAGTTTTTGTTATGAGATGTGTGAATCATAAATTATTTAAAGCCTAAGTACGTTTGCGCGATGTATAACAAATAGTAAAGAATGTAAATTATTATTATCAAAATACAAAGAACAGTTTCTTGTATAACCTCTGTGTAACATAGGCCATGAAGATCACAGACAATGCTTTGATGAACTCTCTCTCCTGTTTTTGTTTCGTCTAGCAGTAGACCGCCATTGTAGCACTGGATCATAATTAATGTAAGTTTTTTCTGTATTTTTGCAAAATATAATAGAAATTGTTATCAGAAAATGTGTATTATTGACTTAGTTTGCGAGGTGGCGCGGCTAGCAGTGTATTTAACACTAAATTCTTCTAGAATCTACATATGTAAATGATGCTCTAAGCCTCCCCTATTCTAACTCCGACTTTTGCTGTTGCACAAGGATTAAAAAAAATACGCGAATTGACTCTAATCAACCCTGACAGTGGAGTAGAAGAGAGTTTGGCACCTGCAATAATTTAATTTGATAAATAAGTTAAATAAACGAAGGTTTCATTAACATAGTGAGAAATGATAGGGTTGCTCTACCGATTAACAGAATGAAAGTTCTGTCCAAAATAACAATATGATTTATTAAGACTAAACACAAAATAATAAACAAAAACACATGAAACATTTAAAATACATCAAATTGGCTCAAGTTGGATACTCAAACAAACGCTGTGATTGTGAAGTTGTCCCTAAACTAAATTGTGAGGATTATGACGAAGTGGCATGTGGAGCCAATTGCTTGCAACTCAAATCTTAAGAGAAAACACATAGCCAAATCAACATTAATTGCTGCTACCCAAGACAGAACAAAGTTAGAAAAAGACGAACAGACGCGCTCTGCTGAGCTCTGATTATCACCTAGGAAAATCCCTGTCTGCCGGTGCTGCGGACATACCTTACCAATCTGTCTTCTTAACTGCAAGAACACGATTTGGCGTACCGGAGGCGATGGCTGGTTGCTTCGACGTCCTCGACCGAAAGGCGAGAGCCGACTACCTAGAGCACCCGTACAGGCCGAACACACAACATTCCCGCCCCCACGACAGTGGCCGTGGTTAAACGTTCCAATCAGCCACTCGAAAACCGGCGGAAAATTCCACTCTATTGACGGAGCACTACCATTCCACCAACGGAGATTCTTGGCGCCAATTTCTGCGCTGATTTTACTACGTCACGGAGCTATGCCCTGAGCAAGCCAATCACAGTTACTATTTTGCAGAAAGCGTGGGAATTTTCCCGCCACAACTGCCTGAGTACACAAGTCATTCCCACGCCTCGCTGGTAGCCCGCCAGAAAGTGTTTTCGCTAAGTTTCTGTGAAGTAACGGAACCTCTAGCCCAGCCGCTACTTCAGACCCCTCCGGGCGTGTCTTTTGACAATGTCGGCGTCTGCAAAGCATTCATTCGACTTCCTCACACCCGTCGGCTTAACACTTTCCAGATCAATAGAGCTCGCCTGTCACCGGACCACCCGGGTGACGAGAGACGCTGCGTGGGAAGTCCGCGTGTGAAGGAATAGCGACTTTTCACTGCATGCAATTAGAGAGGAAAATCGTAAGATAGAAATATGAGAGGGTGCTCATGCCACCTCTCATAGCCCCTACGCCATTTTAGACTGTAATTGGTGAGCGGTTGGCTCACTTAGGAGCACGGTAGTGAGTCAATCGCCCAAGAACAATCTCGCAAACTGGCTGCACATGCCACACTCTATAAAGAAAATCACTGCAACTGAAAAATGCAGCTCATAGAGGGAGGATTATTTATGATGTAGCCAACTTCACCTTCTTAATATGGAACACTAACACTCACATCACACATCCATACCCAGGGAGCCCCTTCCAAACACCGATTCACACAGACATTCACTCTCTAAATATGGCCCGGGCATGTGAGCCAAATATGGAGCAATTTATTCTTTACAATCAGAGTTGGAGTACTCCGTAATTAAATGACCAAGATGTTACAACAATTTTAATCATTAAACTAACCTGAACTCACTCACACATGATACTATTTAAGTTAACAATCTCTTTGTGCGCTTTCAGAATCTAATTACAACCTACGATTCATTCTGTCTCCCTGCAGCAAGAATAACCTTTACAAAATGTTCCCTGAACTGATGGTCCATTCACAATGACAGTGGTGGTATCTGCTTTAGTTTATGGGGACTTCAGGCACACTGTTTGCATACACACAACAATAAATACAAAATACAAAAAAAACATGGTGTGGAGAACAATACAGTAATTTGTAATAAGAATTACAGTGTAAAAAACAAACACATACAAGGTATAACATACATTACAAAAACAACACTAGAGAAAGAAATTTAAGAAAAAAAACAAGGTTCATGGGGCATCAAGTTGTGCGTGCACATTGCACAAAGTTCACGACTGTGCTGAGAATGAGGCACTACATCGCATTGTTAGAAATATTCGAAACATTTCACAAATTCCACAGTACTGACATCACATAGGGCTAAACATCGGGTGTTGTTGCTACGTTGTTGCAACGCCAATAGGGTGTGCTGGAGCATCTGCAGTACTCTGTTGAGATTGCACCAAGACCCACGCATATGATCACGGCAGTACGGTAGGAAGACACAGTGATAGGCTCTCCTCACGTCGATTAATTGTCTCTGAGGTCTACTTGTTGGGATACATCACTAGTCTAGGTCTCTTCTCTCGCTGGACAGCACTTTACGTTTCCCAATATTGCAGTTCGACGAGGGATGATGGCACGTGGGGTGACTCCACAAGTGTGTGAGGTCATCCATACAGGATCGAACTAGGAGCGACGATTGCTAAAAATGCTCTCTAATAGAGAGGAGAAGTTAGAAATGAGACCATTCATTTGTTAGTGTGGCACGATACTGCTTTGTGTATGCAGATCGGCCAATGCTAGTGAGTTGTAAAAACCCAAACAGGTGAGTATATAGCGTCCCTTTCTGTCCTGAGGCACATGAGGCGCAGGTTCTGACACGATATGTGATCTTCTTCGTGTACTCACGACAACGTGGTCTGCCGCAGGGAATCCCTCCAAACGGCTGCCGCGTCCGGAGAGCTAGCAGGCTGTTGCGCGTGGGTCGCGTGTCAGTGTCAACGGCCAGCCTCACTTTCGCTTGTGGCCCGGCGAGGATCCCACCTAATCCCGCAGGTATAAGGCCCGGTGACTGTCAGCTTGCAGGACCGGACACTAGCCTTCTTGCAGGTAGCCGAAGACCTCTTGTTTTTGCGCTGGCTGGCCTCTGCATTGCCACGATACCCGTCATCTGCACAGGTCTGACAAAAATCTTATGCCTAACTTTTTCCCATGACCTTCTATGTTATAATAAATTTACATAATGACACATTGATGGCCTGTCATTTCAGACACTCTTATTTTACTTTTATAGTTATTAATCTATGACCATCATTTTAACAAAATCTTGGTGTATCAAATTTAGACATGGAAATAATTTATCTTGATCTTTGTGTAGAGATCGGTCTCACTACTGTACATGGTGTGTGACGCTACACTGGATGCACAGATATATGTGCGGGCCCGCACTAATATTACTATTAATTATATAGATCGGCAGTCAACATGCTCAAGAATTAACTACCATTTGCCAACGATCTACATTCTATGTCTTTTGAATAAATTATGTTATTATGCAGGTCGAAGTTTTACTGAGCTTATAAAGAACAAGCAACTATTCTACGTTCGCTCGCCGGTCGTCCCTCCATCTTGGGTCTGTGATTTGATGACCTGAAAATAACATCCCAACAGGCGCGTGCCAAACACTTGTGGTAGGAAACCCCCACAATTATTAACCTAGTTATTGTTAAATCCTACAGTTTAACTTATCCTAGTATATCGTATCTTTACTTTTTTTATTTTTTTTACGTTATACAATACTCTTACATAATTCCTGTTACGCTGAGATGTCTCGCTGCTCGCCACTATTGACGACGACAGAGATGTGCGCGCCGTACGACATGGCCTCCGAGTTCTCATTACGCCTCACTGAAACTCCAGAGGCTGGGTTAGCCATGGCTATACAAGACAATAAATTTATAGTTGCAACTTCTTTTTCTATGTTATGCAGTATTCGCGATCAAAGCACACATTTCCAGAGGCAATGTAATATGACCAAGCCAGGACTGGTTCCTGTTGAGGATTCCGTCGCCCACCACACACCAGCTACACAGTATGTCACGAATCTCCAAGTATACTTCCTTGGTTATTCATCTGTGACGGTCACAAGCAGCACGCTAAATCCCCAACCAGCACATTGGCATGGTAGGCTTTATGCCCGCATTTCTACCGTCTAGGCCCTAGGGCACCATTGGAGTAAAACGCTCACAGGTTCACCCCGACTTGCAAGACAACGATGCTGGCGCATCACTGTAAAAACTATACTGCCCATGTTCATCCTCGAAATCACGCAATATACCACAATCTTGCAGTGCACTGACGCGTGCCTGCAAGCATTGGTATGACCGTCTCACGAACTGGTTGTGGCCGCTATGGAGCGTATCACTCAACATGGACACCAGACAGGAAAGGACAAAAACATTGCTCATGAAATGGTAGTGTCTCCTACTCCATCGACATTGGAAGTCGCGAACATAAACAAAACAAAAAGTTAGCAGCAGTAAATACTTATGCGAGAAAACGCAGCGTGTTAATACTTTAACAATCTTAATCTGTTAATGCAACGATTATTGTTCCCCGAAGAAAGGTTCATATATTAGCCTATTCTATTATGTACACCACTTAAACTACTATTATTCCACGAACTTCTTTGTGTGAGAGATGTGGTGGAGTCCTATGGACTAGCGCCAATCCCTTGTCAGACTCCCCCTCCTCAGACGTGCATTAGGATTTGCAGGTCTAATTTCAATCTCCTGGTTCTCCTGTTGTCCTTGGTTTCGCTCTCTCCATTTACGGTCGCTTTGCCGTTCGTTATTCCTTCTGTCCCAGATTCCTTGTCTAGATTGACCCTGTTCCCTGACGTTCTGGTTTCCGTGTCTCTGGTTTCCATAACCTTAAATAGCGTAACCTTGCTTTCCGTAACCCTGGTTTCCTAACTGACCAGTGCGATTATGCGATCTGTTGTCGTCTTCCCTTGCTGGCCCGTGGTATTTGTTATTTTGTGCCTTCTTCCTGTCCTTTGCGTCTTGTTTATCAAAGACTACTTCGAGTTCGCGCAATAGACTCTTGAATGCTTCTATGTCAGATCCATACTTCCCGACAAGTGTCTGTTGATTACTAACTGGCAATTTGGAAAAGCAAAATTTAATGATTTCTCCGTTGCTATATGGACTATCTAAAAACTGATTCTTCTTGAGTAAATCATCAAAAAATTTGGTTGCGCTCCTATGCCCGGATACTTCCAGTTCAGGACAAAATATTATTTCCTCTTTAATCCTGTCTTGCGTTTCCTTTGACCAGTAGGTCCGCAGGAATGCACCAACAAATTCCTGATAAGTCTGACACGTCGCTGCCACACCCCGCATCTTTTCTGCGGCTTGGCCTTCGATGTGTCCACACATGAATTCTAATTTTGCCAGGGTTGGCCATGACGACGGTAATGAATTTGTAAACTGCATCGCCCAGCTCTTCGGATGCATTTATCTTTGAACTTCTGGAATTTTAGTATGGACAGGAAGTGGTTCTGATCAAAATCCTGTCTGATCCTCGCACTGGTGTTGTCACTCGTTTCCGATACTTGCACGTCTGCTGTGTGTCCTGATCTATCTTGCTGATAACTGTGATGTGCTACCTCTGTATCACAGTGGAAGTGGCACTCCGAATTCACTCTCCTAAGTGGGCTACAATTATCAGGCTGGCTATAATTATTGGAGCTATGACTCGCTCTTTCTGCGTGTGCATTGTTAGTTCCGCACTCTGTCACTGGGCTAGAGCACGGCGGGCTTTTCCTCGGAGAAGCAATTCTGTGTACTCCATCATAGGTATCCGAACGCGTGGTGCTCGTGTGCCCGTCTCGCTCTAGTTTTGCTATCTGACCCTCTACTTCTTTCATTCGTCTCGTGATGTTCATAACCGCAATTTTACCTTGAGTTTTTAAGACTGCTACGGATTTTGAGTGGGCTTGTGTCGCACGTAGCAAGCGCCCTGCGAGTTGAGAAGTTGCTTTTGCGATTTTCATTGCCCCTGTTGCTGCCTATTTGGCTAGGCCTGCTACTTTTTGTGCTACTATTGATATTTGTTTTGCTTCTTCACATTCTTTCTTTATTGTTAGTAATTCCCCACGAATTTCCCCTATGTGCGAAATATTGCTTGGGTGTCCTTCTTGCGCTGTTCGTCATCTTCTTCTTTCTCCTTCTTACATTGTTTCTCCTCTTCTTCCTTCTCCCTCTTACATTGTTTCTCATCTTCTTCCTTCTCCTTCTTACGCTGTTCGTCAGCTTCTTCTTTCATTGATCGTAGGAAGCTCAGTATTGGGTTTACGTCATCTTTTTGATCCTCTTCAAACGTGGGAGATGTAACTCTGGACACCTGGGCGCTAGAGCTCTGACGTGGCCGAGCTAGCCCCTGTCTGCTCTCGTTCGTTTGATTATAAACTTCTGCTACCGTCTCGACCTGTGTGCCTGTCTCTGTTTCATCCTCTACTTCACTATCATAATCACAGCCGCAACGCTGCTCTGAGATCGCGTCCACGTCACCTTCCTCATCAATGACCCTGGCGTCCTGTCCTGCTAAAAATGTGCCCATCTCATCTCCAAACCTATTCCCGTCAGTAAACTGCCCCTTATCCATTATGCTATCCTCTTTTGTTTTAGCTTCGCTCGATAATAGTCGTGCCTTACTTCTCGTTATCATTCATGAAAAACTAATTTATCTAAAATGCACAATAAAATTAATCTACTCCATATATTTTTACACATAGACATAAAATTTCAACAACGCCTCTCCAACGCTGTAATTATACGCACGATTTGTTGTGGTACAGAAACCGCACACAAACCCGACAAAGTGTGATGTGATACGGGCACACCATTAAAGGAACTCAAAAACAATGAACAAAAGAATATATACACTGAAAACAAAAACTGTAATCATGGGCCGCTTCTTAAAACTAAATGCGGAACTACCAAAAAAAACTTGGGTAATAATCAATAAAAAAAAATTAAGCAAAAAAAATTCTGAATGTCCCTACTACTAATAATACTTGCTTATCAGCGATTCACAGGAAAGATCCGAGGCCAAGGGTTGCCATTTTATGCGAGGTGCTGGGGCTAGCAGTGTATTTAACACTAAATTCTTCTAGAATCTACATATGTAAATGATGCTCTAAGCCCCCCCTATTCTAACTCCGTCTTTTGCTGTTGCACAAGGATTAAAAAAAAATACACGAACTCACTCTAATCAACCCTGACAGTGGAGTAGAAGAGAGTTTGGCACCTGCAATAATTTAATTTGATAAATAAGTTAAATAAACGAAGGTTTCATTAACATAGTGAGGAATGATAGGGTTGCTCTACCGATTAACAGAATGAAAGTTCTGTCCAAAATAACAATATGACTTATTAAGACTAAACACAAAATAATAAACAAAAACACATGAAACATTTACAATACATCAAGTTGGCTCAAGTTGGATACTCAAACAAACGCTGTGAATGTGAAGTTGTCCCTAAACTAGATTGTGAGGATTATGACGAAGTGGTATGAGGAGCCAATTCCTTGCAACTCAAATCTTAAGAGAAAACACATAGCCAAACCAACATTAATTGCTGCTACCCAAGACAGAACAAAGTTAGAAAAAGACGAACAGGCGCACTCTGCTGAGCTCTGATTATCACCTCGGAAAATCCCTGTCTGCCGGTGCTGCGGACATACCTTACCAATCTGTCTTTTTAACTGCAAGAACACGATTTGGCGTACCGCAGGCGATGGCTGGTTGCTTCGACGTCCTCGGCCGAAAGGCGAGAGCCGACTACCTAGAGCACCCGTACAGGCCGAACACACAACATTCCCGCCCCCACGATAGTGGCCGTGGTTAAACGTTCCAATCAGCCACTCGAAAACCGGCGGAAAATTCCACTCTATTGCTGGAGCACTACCATTCCACCAATGGAGATTCTTGCCGCCAATTTCTGCGCTGATTTTGCTACGTCACGGAGCTATGCCCTGAGCAAGCCAATCACAGTTACTATTTTGCAGAAAGCGCGGGAATTTTCCCGCCACAACTGCCTGGGTTCACAAGTCATTCCCACGCCTCGCTGGTGGAAAGTGTTTTCGCTAAGTTTCTGCGAAGTAACGGAACCTGTAGCCCAGCCGCTACTTCAGACCCCTCCGGGCATGTCTTTTGACAATGTCGGCGTCTGCAAAGCATTCACTCGACTTCCTCACACCCGTCGGCTTAACCCTTTCCAGATCAGTAGTGCCCGCCTGTCACCGGACCACCCGGACGAGAGACGCTGCGTGGGAAGTCCGCGTGTGAAGGAATAGCGACTTTTCACTGGATGCAATTAGAGAGGAAAATCGTAAGATAGAAATATGAGAGGGGGCTCATGACACCTCTCAAGTTGTCACCTCTCATAGTCGCAACCATTAATTCTCATTAACCAAGTTTTTTTAGAAGTTCGAGTTGCAGGGAGCGCTTCTTCCCTAGCAGCATTTGGTCGGCCATTACGCTATCGTTTATAATTAATAATTCATATTGTAATAAATAATAATATTAAATGTAAATGCGAGAGACTTCTCAATTTTTATCTTTCATTAATTTCAAAGTTAAATAGAGCATTGATAGATATCATTTACTAAAATTCACAGCACTGAATGAGTTCAGTATGTTCTATTTTGGCCACTTAACTGCAGATGTGATCCTCTCCAGTTTTCCCTTGCAAATAATGCAAAAGAAATATTCAAAATCATCCCATTTAACAAGCTCCGCAATATCTCAGTTAATCTTTGTGAAATTTGGTACATAAATAAGCAGTAGCCCCTGAGACCCATACTAATAATTACAGTTTGCGTAAGAATACGCGTATTTTCTTTTCGAAATAGCAGCGCTCACGCAAACTATATATTAGAAGGCGGTGTGTCGCGCGTTGTGTTTAAAAAATATTATATCGTACATACTTCGGGGCAGCCGATGTCCGTACGACCGTTATCGCGGTATAAGTTAATTAAAAGTCTCATGCTAGCCCACAACATTTAAAGACACCCCAACCAAAATCTTAAAATATAATTATAAAAATAGAAATATAAAGTTATACCGTGATAAGTGGCCCCATATATAGTTACACCGTGATAGCTTTTGATACCGCTCCTCACAAGCGACTATTAACCAAATTGTGTGCGAATGGAGTATCGTGTCAGTTGTGTGACTGGATTCGTGATTTCCTCTCAGAGAGGTCACAGTTGGTAGTGATAGACGGTAAATCATCGAGTAGAGCAGAAGTGATATCTGGCGTGCCGCAAGGTAGTGTCAGATGCCCTCTGCTGTTCCTGATTTACATAAATGATCTGGGTGATAATCTGAGCAGCCTCCTTAGATAGTTTGCAGATGACGCTGTAATTACAAAATGATCTAGAGAGAATTTCTGTATGGTGCGAAAAGTGGCAATTGGCACTAAACAAAGAAAAGTGCGAGATTATCCATATGGGTACTAAAAGAAATCCGATAAATTTTGGGTATACCATAAATCGCACAAATCTAAGGGCTGTCAATTCGACAAAATACCTGGGAACTACAATTACGTGCAACTTGAATTGGAAAGACCACATAGATAATACTGTGGGGAGGGCGAAACAAAGACTGCGCTTTGTTGGCAGAACACTTAGAAGATGCGGCAGACCCACTAAAGAGACAGCCTACAATACACTTGTCCGTTCTCTGCTGGAATTTTGCTGCCCGGTATGGGATCCTTACCATGTAGGATTGACGGAGGACACCGAAAAAGTGCAAAGAAGGGCAGCTCGTTTCGTATTATCGCGCAGTTGGGGTGTGAGTGTCACTGATATGATACTCGAGTTGGGGTGGCAGTCACTGAAACAAAGGCGGTTTTCTTTGCGGCGAGATCTATTTACGAAATTTCAATCGTCAATTTTTTCTTCCGAATGCGAATATATTTTGTTGACACCCACCTATGTAGGGAGAAACGATCATCATAATAAAATAAGAGAAATCAGAGCTCGAACGGAAAGATTTAGGTGTTCCTTTTTCCCACGCGCCATTAGAGTGGAATGGTAGAGAAGTAGTATGAAAATGGTCCCATGAACCCTCTGTCAGGCACTTAAGTGTGAATTGCAGAGTAAACATGTAGATGTAGATGTAGGATTTCCTGCAAATTAGGGCCATTCTTTTGTGTTAATTATTGGATGTCATGTCGTCAATCTATAGCAGTCAGATTGCGGTGGCCTTGTATTTTGTGCGTAATAAATGGATAGGTTGTCTTCGTCAGGGAAAATTCTGTAGGTCAGTCTCTTAATAAAAAAAAGTTAAAGAGATAGTTTCAACTGTTACGAGGTATAGAAGATACTAGGGAGATAATGCTTCTGGTTAATAACTTCTGCCGCAGATAGGCCGGTACCGTAGTACAGAAAGAGACACGTAAAGAATTTTTCCACTCTCCTGCTTCTGTTGGGTTTAGTAGCGGTAGTAAAAAAAGAAGTAAAGTCTTTGGCGCTAGAACCTCTAAAAGGCTTCTGCCCTGACTGCTAGCAGAGTACGTCCTTTCGTTTTCCGCGGCAGTAAGAGTGAGAGGGTGGCGAGCCTAACGCCCCGGCCGCCTTTTACCACCCGGAGAGATTCCCGGTACTCAGCCTGCCTGCAACTCAGTGTGTCTGAAGCCGGCCTGCAGGGTCTGGAACGAGGAAAATCCCCGCTCCTATCCGAAACTCAACCAAGGACCTCCAGCATTTACTCTCATTATAGTTGTTACAACGTTTGTAACCAAATAAGCTACGTGGTCATTGGACAGTGAATGACTAAGGCAAACTCCTTCATAATAATCATCTGGTGAATGTTGTAGTTCGCAAAACGGCATATGAGCACCCTCTAAAATCAATTTATCTCATCTCATAATCCACCATTCACTGTACCTGGCTATCCATAACTCTCTCTCTCTCTCTCTCTCTCTCTCCGTCTCAGAAACACACGTGCCCACACACACACACACACACACACACACACACACCAGCTTAACGTCACAAACGTTCAACAGTACTTGAAATCCGAGCGACACATCCCAAAAAAACAAGCCACAGAACAAATGAACACCATAACAACACGTATTGGCGGCATAAACTCCGTTCTTGAAGAACAAATCGTAAAAGAAACGTACGTAACGACAATAGCGAAAGAAATAAGCGTGTTTCCACGACACAAACGAAGAAAGAAAACACCACAACATCAAAAATAATAGGTTGTACCTAAATAATCCGCCATATAGCTATTTCAGTCGGAACTAACAGAAAATAAAAAGAAGTTTTCTGGTTACGGATAACAAGCTGTAAATAATGTGGTAGATTTACACTGAGGAGACAAAACACATGGGATAGCGAAATGCAGATGTACAGGTAGCATCGCGTTCACAAGGCATAAAAGGGCAATGCATTGGCGGGGCTGTAATTTTTACTCACGATTCACGTGAATAGGTTTCCGACGTGATTATCGCCGCTCGACCAAAATTAACAGCCTATGAACGCAGGATGATAGAGTTAGACACACAAGTTTCGGAAATCGTTAGGGAATTCAATATTTCGAGATCCAGTGTCAAGAGTATGCCGAGAATACCAAATTTCAGGCGTTATCTCCTACCAGGGAGAACGCTGTGGCTGGGCCATCACTTCACGACTGAGAGCAGCGGAGTTCGTGTAGAGTTGTCAGTCCAAGCGACATTGCGTGAAATAACTGCAGAAATCGATGTGGGATGGACAAAGAATGTATCCGTCAGGAAACTGAAGCGAAATTTGGCGTTAAGGGGCTATGGCAGCAGACGACCGACGCGTGTGCTTTTGCTAATAGCACATCGCCTGCAACTCCTCTGCTGGGCTCGTGTCCATTTCGGTTGGACCCTACATGACTGGAAAACCGTTGGCAATCAGATGAGACCCATTTCAGTTGAGAAGAGCTGATGGTAGGGCTCGAGTAAGGTGCAGACCCTACTAGGCCACGGATCCAGGTTGTCAACAAGGCACTGAGCACATTGGTGGCGGCTCCATAATGGTGGGGGTTATGATTACATGGATTGGACTGGGTCCTCCGGTCCAACTGAACAAATCTTTGACTGGAAATGGTTATGTTCGGCTGCTTGGAGACAATTTCCAGCCATTCTGGACTTCATGTTCTCAAACAACGATGGGATTTTATGGATGACAATGTGCAATGTCTCCGAGTCATAACTGTTCGCTACTGGTTTGAAGAACGCTCTGGACAATTCGAGCGATGAGATCAGTCTCATCGAACATTTATGATACATGATGGAGAGGTCAATTAGTGCACCAAATACTGAACCGGCAACACTCTCACAGCTATGGACAACTATAGAGCTAGAACTGCTCAATAAGTCTGCAGGGGACTTTCAACGACTTGCTATGTTAATGCCACGTCTTGCTGCTGCCCTATACCGGGAAAAAGGAGGTCCGGCGCGATATTAGGACGTATCTCATGACTTCTGCCAACTCAGTATAAAGCAACCAGCATAAACAAATAGTAGCTTTATGTGAAAATACGCAAATAAATCTACACATCATCTTTTTTTTCTAAGTTTACCATAGAAATAGAACTTTGAAACATACCGTAAATATACAGCATAGAATGTCTCAACTCAGCGATACATCGCTCAGCTCGGTGCTGTGTGCAAACTAATATAAAATATTTGACAACAATCTTTCCTTTTAAAAATTTAAAGTTTCTTTAAAACGTTAACATTCAGCAACAATTTTGCGGAAAGAAAATAAACAAATAAACACACCGAAGATAGCACAAAGTGGATAAAACGTGTCTGTGTGGAAAGAAAACTACAAAAACGGTGCCTTAAATAATGCGGATTCCTCTACAATCCTTTATGGTAGTGATATGATATCTGTATCATCAGTGCATGCATAATGTCAGGCATGATTACGGTACATTAAGATGAACTTTTGTGACATGTCATAACTATCAGACAGGGACTCGAACCCGAAACTCTTCTCTTCTGTACCAGTACGCTGCAGATTACACTATCAGAGAGTGCCTCGTGAATCGTCTCAAAGCTTCAAAATATCAGTTTCTCTCCATACCTTACAAAAAAAGAAAGAAAAACTTGCGTGACGCACCCTAGAAAGTTACTCAAGTGTATGAGACCGCAGACCACACAGGACTCAAAGATAACACGGAATATAAAAAGGGCTGAACGAAAGGTTACAGATTTGTGTGACCTATTGTTTTTTGGATAGCATCACTGAAATGCTGAAAAAGCTAAAATGAAATTCCAAGAAACAGTGTTAATTAAGAAATGTAGGAATATGCTACAACCCACCGCATTGCTACATAGGAACTGCGAAGACAGGATAGATTTCTTGATGTGATCCACGCACGAATGAAATTAGATGAAACCTTAATACTTGGTTCAGTGGAAAGTACTCTTTCCATGCAATCCACACTCGTCTGCAGAGTATAGAAGTAGCTATAGCTTGTTACCGAACCCGCACGATTTTATGTAAATTCATTTTGGCTTTTAAGTGACAAGAAACTGCGTACAATCGCTTCAAGTTTATTATTTGAGTTATGAAACTCATAATTGTGTCCAGTTAGCCTTATAACTGTTTGCTGCATATGTTAACATTGTTTAAATGCACCAAGTGTGGCCAAAACTTAATACTGAATTACGAAAGCCACTGTTCCTCGCCATCGGCCACTACACCCGAAATCGGATGCTGTAGCTGCCGTCAGCGTTGCCTTGGCTGTAGCAAAGATCATCATTTTCAGCCTTCGCAGAATATATCAGTGTACACAAAGGATTCGCCCTGTCACTTACTGGATTACTTGCGTAGTGCTAATTCGGGCGAAAAACAATTTTATTGTCACTTTTATGAACTGAACCATATGTGTACTAAATGGATTGTTAGTGAACAGTCAAGACAATTGACTAACAGTTCCGGAGTAACTGATGGCTGCAGGTGCTTGATCTTAAAATTCACCCACTGTTACAAAAACACTGCCTTATCCATAGCACTGCCTACATTCAGTATTGTTTGTGAATGCATCCATCCACTGAACAGAGCAGAAAGGAAGTTGGTTTTGTCTTGACTTTTACGCCCTCTGAAAGAAATGTTGGTCTGGGTACTCACTGTCGCTAAGGTCTGAAGGAGCTAATTTAAGTTTAAGTAATTTTGAAATTTACCGTGAATTTAAGCTGGAAGCCTTACCCTTTACCCTAATCCCATGTTCTGGCAGCCATCTTTAAACTGTTTCATGTAATTAATTTTTGAAAATTATAATTGCATTATCAACTATCAACTAACAAAATTTACGCCAGCAAATGGAAAAGTAAAGGCGACCAATGCGCAGAGCTTAAATTTATCAATTTGAAGGATCTGCGTTGTTAGCATTCTATTCTGAAGTACTAAATTCGGAAAATATTACTAGGATTTCAAAAATATTAGTTTTTGTACAAGTTATTATTTGTAATAAATGACAAAGGATTTAGAAGAGAACAGTGATAGACTGATCAAATAAAAATCTGATCATGTACCTAATAAACTGCAATGTTCTAATTAATTGTTATCTCACATTGGCCAGTTGTGACTTATGGTACCCCATTAATAAAATAACTTTACTGCCCAGAGACTTCACATCTATGATAAATTAATACAAACCAAGCAAAACGATGCTTTCCAGAGACATTATTCCTGTGGCAGCCACAGCCCACAAGATTTCACCATGTCTTAAGTCCGGAAATTCTTGCATCTGCGACTTGATTATTTCAGAGACGACTTAATAGTGTATAAGTGAAAATCCACATCACTTTGATAAAGATTCGAGGCACTTTTCAACGCCATGACAATTTAAATGCACGGCTACCAACACACGGTCTACATCGATCAAGGCCCCGCCAGTGCCTGTCTTCCCTCTCCTGTCACCACGGAGCATGTCAATCCAATCGGTATTACTTTTCCTTTTAACTAACTCATTGTCTAAATCTTTACAATTAAAGAAACAGATACTACTACATCTTCAAATCATTTTAAATTAATGTATATACAAAAGAAATACATTTTACATGTTTACAAAGTTACGTCTTTTCCCCCCTCCACATATTGTTTCAACAATAATCAATCAATAGCTGTATCCAAAGCAAATTTGAAAAGAAAATATTGTTAATGTGTTTGGATATAGATGTTCCATTACAAAATGAAAATGTAGACATTTTCCAACGGTCTATTTCACCGCAACCTCTGATTTCTTTGCTTTTCACCAGTGATCAACATTACGTAGCTAGTTGGTCACAAATATAGGATTACCAGAGTCATAGTTCTTTATGTGGTCTTCTAATCTAAGACATGGAAGAGAGGAATACGCTGCTTTATAAGTGTGGTATTGTCCGAAGAGTGAGGTCCTCTGCCAAAGTTAATACCTCACGACGGAAGTTCAAGCTCAGGACAGTCTCTGCCACAGCCACGAATGAAAGAGTCGACGACGCACCCACAGGAGGTTCTGTACGCCGCAGCTGCTGGAAAGGCTGGTTCCCACTAGAGCGCGGCAGCGCGTCTTGCGGCAACGGCAGCGGCAAGCGTTTTCCGCTTTGACGCGGCGGCTCGCGGAATTGGCGTTCCCATCTGGAAGCGGCAGACGTTAGCGGTAGCCAATGACGGGACAGCCACTGAGGTACGGGGCGGGACCCACTGAAACGCCCGGTGCGTTTGATTAACTATATCTTACACCTACATGAAGTAAAGACGAAGTTCGGTGAACACATACCAATTTTTCATTTTCTGTACAATGTACTCTCACACATATCTCATTATTCGTGTTTTCTCATTTCACCATAAACAGATTTCATGACTACCGTTCATGATTGTTCACTATCTCCTAATAAATTAAAACAATGTACGACAAAAGAGATTATTCAGATAACTAAGCGAGACAAAAATTTTAAATGTGATACGGTAGCAGGTACACGAAAACAGTAAGAACACAAAGGCTAAGTGGAAGGGATGAAAGTGGAAGCCACCTGATAGAATTTCCCACAGAGCATAATGTAATCATCGCCAGCACCTTGCTTAAGAATCACGAAAGAATATATATTTGGAACAGAGTTTTCGAAACCAGATTTTAAATTGTAAGGCAGTTCCTGGTTGTAACGTTCTCTGGCAAACTCACACTATTAATAAACTAAAATTTAATTGTACCATATACGCCGCTATGAAGCAATTTGTATATAATGAATTATTTAACAAAAAATTATTATTTAATTTTGTGTAAAGGACATTCGTTATTATTGTAATATTTTCTGTAGTAATATTCTCGATGTATTTAGGATGGTAATATTTCTATACTCATAATGTAATTGCGAAATGGGTCAATATCTGCGATAACAAAAATGTAAAATTCAGCCACAGAGGAAAATAATGTTGTAAGATTACAAAGAGATGTTAATGGTCAGCAGTAGTATAAAAACCACCACGTAGTGTGTATTCTCTGTCGTCTCCCTGTAGAGCTGAAAGTGAGAGCAAGCTTGTCTGTATCTAGATTTAGCCGCCATTAGAGGAGAAATTACAAACTAATGTAAGTTGAATTATTGTTGTGGTCTAAATACATTATAATTTATCAAAAGTGTGTATTATTAATGTAAATTAGCTTGTCCATGTCATCTATAATATTTCCTTAAAGAATTTTCAGCATTTTTAGCGGTGTTGCTGGGCTGTGCCGCGACCGAACGATTTGCAGCAGCAGCACATTTAAAAAATTGTCCCGCTAGGAAAAATTAACCAAACCCGTAAATCGGGAGCAGATAAAAATTAGCACTGCATTTAAGAAAATGTTTTTCTTTTGCAGCGATCCTGAGACTGACGGAATTTATTACTAGTTCCACATTTGTGCATTCATAGGCGGATAGTTAACGTTGAAATTTAACAATTTTGGTTCTTTCAAATAACTTAAATGTATAGTGGAGTGTGTTTTATCAGTGATAATTAAACGTCGGCTTGGCAATATTTAACCATTTTCTGCTAATAGAGACAGTCTTGTGTTCCATAGCTAACGCCACGAAAGAATTCAGTAAATATTAAAAAAGAAAACCACTGCATTTAGAAAATGTGTGCCAAGGCCGAATTAAGTAAAGGATTTAATTCTCAACTAAATATTCTTAATCAGTTAATATGAATTCACGTAATTTTAAATGTACTTAATTCTGTGTAAATGAATTTTTTATTACCACACGTAAATAAGAGGTCCTACAACAAAGTTCGTACGTACAGAAGGAAAGAAAGGCTAATTAACTAAAAAAAAAATATTTAAAGAAAAGGTAACTGTATGTTGATTATGATGACTATTTTCTTTTTTTTCTTTTTAATGAAATTTCATTAAATGGTGCAGACGCAAACCTGACTGAAGACTGTCAATAGCAAGAAAAGCGTTCTGAAAATGAAAATTTGTTCACATCGAATATAAATTCTGATGGTTGGATACTATTTTACTAAGGTGTCTGTGTGGAGTGCAGCTTTGTATGTAAGTGAAACGTGGACGATGAACAGTTCTGTCAAGAAGACAATGGACGCTTTCAAAACGTGGTGATCAATAAGAATGCTGAAGATTAGACATGAGGATCATGTGACTAAAGAAGAGGTACGGAATTAAATAGAGGAAATTACGGCACAACTTTGACAACAATAGGGGTTAGTTGACAGGACGTGTTATAGGGCGTCAAAGAGTGAGGACAAAGGGGTTGGGTGATAGTATTCTGATAATAATCATCTGTTGAAATACTATTCTACTATTTTATCTATGTAAGCAGTGAATTTACTCTTCCATGCACTCCTTCACAAAACATTTAAACCAAAACTGAAATCAGCTGAACACCAAATCTTTCAACCACTGTCTGACAACTATTGGTTTCACTTTCAACTTTCTATAACTATCGCTGGCTAGCCACACACACATACAGATATAAGGAGAACAAAAATAAAAAAACATTAGTTTTCCGCATATAATTCTGCAGGTTGGCAACATGTACATAAGCAAACCAGACAGGAAGGGACATGAGATGAACACACTGCAGCCGGCCGAAGTGGCCGTGCGGTTAAAGGCGCTGCAGTCTGGAACCGCAAGACCGCTACGGTCGCAGGTTCGAATCCTGCCTCGGGCATGGATGTTTGTGATGTCCTTAGGTTAGTTAGGTTTAACTAGTTCTAAGTTCTAGGGGACTAATGACCTCAGCAGTTGAGTCCCATAGTGCTCAGAGCCATTTGAACCATTTTTTTTAACACACTGTAGTTACGAATTGAAATCAGAGTTTTCGGTAAAACGTCTACTGCTAGTGACAGAAGAAAAAAGAGCGAACATGAAAATGTGCTTATGTTCCATAATCTAAGTTTTAGTTCAACCTCCAGCATGTGACCAGGTGAGGGGAAACGTATATGTCTGCCAAAAACTCGATTCACTGTAAGTAATCAGTCATTCACGTAAAAAAAGATGTGAACTGTTTTATAATCTGCAAGTATCACATATCAAAACAAAACTGAATCATTCTAGATTCCACCGAAGATGCCTTAAAGTAAAAGGCGAAACGCGTCTTGAATCAGTAAAGTACACTGGATAAAGAAAAAAAAGTTTGTTACTTACCAAAGGAAATAATCAATAGCTGTAGATATTTAGTAAATTACATCTTATGACATACCAGTAAATTAGTTTCGGTTTAACTTCTCATTCCACATGCCATTAAATGCTGTTTAAAAAAATTCATCTATCCCTTCTGAAAAACTTTAGTTACTTTCATATCTCGGTAGATAAACAGATTTAGGATATTTATCATGCGACGAAATACATGACTTTTATCGTTTCCAAAAAAATACGTTTCGATTTCTTGAACCGTTTACGAAATTTGCGGTTGATACAACCACATGGTTTACGACGAGCAGGACGAAGTACCGGTCGCGTCGCGAGCAACCCGCGCGCGGTCACGGCACAGCCCGTCCGCCGACAGATCATTCAATATCTCGAGAACGCTGATAGCTATCGATCTGCTCTCAGCTTTAAAAACAATTTCGATAAGTTGACTAAATTTCATACGCAATAATGTATTACCTAAAATGAACTGTACGCAAAGTCCACGCAATGCGTTTTTGCCTCTGCACACTCATTAAAATTTCGTGTAAAGGTTTACGTCAATGCGATACAGGAAGTAACCACGACGAATAACGAAAAGAAATTCGGTCCTTTATCGAGAGAAGATATCAGGCTGTAACATGCCCAAGAATCAAATTTTTCTGCCGAATAGTTTCCTTGGAATCGGATGATAAGTATTTCATAGCTGCCGCCGCGTCCGCGCCAGCAGTTCGTGTGACCCGGGGTTCCGTTCCTGACGTCACGCTCAGCGCGTTCTGCGATTGGCGGCGCGCACCTGGAGCGCGGCACGCGGCAGCGGAAGCGGTTCGACCTGGTCAAACCGCGACGGAGAGCCCACCGCGCCGTGCCGCTGACGCCGTTTCCATGGCAACCACGCCGCTGACGCGCGGTTTTGACGCGCGGCAGCCCTAGTGGGAACCGGCCTGAAGTCTAGTAGCGTCAGAGCGCAGCGCCCTTCTCCTATACCGTGATAGCGCAGTCTGACAGCTACAGCACCGTAGTTCATATCCTGCAGCGAGCTAGTGTAGTTAGCCAGAACTGTGTGACAAAATTAATTGTTAACTGCACTGGGATATTTGACTGTTGTTTAGTACAAGAATGAATACAGTTGCGACAAGATAGTATTGTTCAAGTGAGCTGAGCTGATATTCTACGTAAGTAGTAAGGCAGCGCTCATTTCAAGACAGGTATACATCAGGACCAGCGTCATTTCCACTGATATGATAGATATGATAACTCCTTAACTGAAAAGCAATAGGTTATCACGGAGAGTTGTGGGCCAAAACCAATATTACGTCAAGATCTCTGGTAAGGGCTTCCATTGTCAGGACACACACTTGGGTGACATATTCAGGGTCACCATCGATTCACCTCCCCTGGGAGAACCAATAGCAACTGAAAAAAGGTCATCCAGGTATGACTTGTCACACACCTTAGGCGGCTGTGCGATTTATATTCAAGTTGAACGTCATACCAAATTATTTTTTACAATAGTTCTGTACAGGCAGGGTTAGGACAGTCAGAGAAGTGACAGTTGGTAGTAACTGACGGAAAGTCTTCGATTAAAACGGAAATGATTTCTGGCGTTTCTCAAGGTAGTGTTATAGGACCTCTGCTGTTCCTTATCTATATAAACGATTTAGGAGAAAATCTGATTAGCCGTCTTAGATTTTTTGCAGATGATACTGCCGTTTTTTGTCTAGTAAAGTCATCAGAAGATCAAAACAAATTCCAAAACGATTTAGAAAAGATACACGTATGGTGCAAAACTTGCCAATTTATCCTAAATAAAGAGAAGTGTGAGATCATCGACATGAGTGCTAAAAGGAATTCGTTAAACTTCGGCTACACAATAAAACAGTCAATTCTAAAGGCCGTAAATTCAATTAAATACCCAGAAATTACGATTATGAACAACTTAAATTGGAGATAACACATAGCAAATGTTGTGGGGAAGGCACACCAAAGACTGCGTTTTATTGGCAGAAAACTTTGAAAATGTAACAGATCTACTAGAGGGACTGCCTACAGCACTTTTGGTCGTGCTTTTTGGAATACTGCTGCGTGCTTTGGGATCCTTACCAGTTAGGATTAACGAGTACATCGAGCAAGTTAAAGAAGAGCAGCACGTTTTGTATTATCTCGAAATAGGAGAGAGAGTGTCGCTGACGTGATGCAGGAATTGGGACGGACTTCATTAAAACGAAGGCGTTTTTCATTGCGGCCGTATCTTCTCACTGACTTTCAATCATCAACTTCCTTCTCTGAATGCGAAAATATTTTGTTGACCCCCACCTACATACGAAGAAACGATTACAATAATAAAATGATGGAAATCAGAGCTCGCACAGAAAGATAAATGTGTTGCTTTTTCGGCGCGCTGTTCAGGATTGGAATAATAGAGAATTATTGTGAAGGCGGTTCGATGAACATTCTGCCAGGCACTTAAGTGTGACTTGCAGAGTATCCACGTAGGTGTAGGTGTAGGCTTATTTACAAAGTTTTCTTTTTCGTCAAGACTTGCGAGTATCAGATAAAACAAGAATTTAGGTATTGTGTTTCCCATTATGTGTCTGTTTACAGTTTAATCATTTTCTTTCTGGTTGGTTTCATCGTCAGCATATTTATGCACACATAACGAGAAATCAGGCATCCATACTCAGGCACACACAACTACGACAAGCGGTTCACCTACGTATTCCGCACACACTTGAACATGCATATCAACTGCTTGCAAATAAATGCACAGCCACATACTCAATTACTACAATTAATAGTGTGAGTATGAGTTTGTGCCGATCCCATCCAGACAGATGAAACTTATGTCATCAGCCCTACTTTCAGCTACAGTGCAATATGTACTTCATGGTCTCTCGATCGAAAGATTACCTAACACAACGTATGTGGAGTGGCACTAACTATCTCGAGGATTCTCCTCCTATATTCTTCAAATCATGACAGCATTTGACACCACACAATGCACACTCTTAGCCCGGTCCTGAGTGGCGCCTGCATCTATATGATGTGCGCACTGACCTGTGCCACACAAACTACACAATATGCAACCCACTCGCCTCGTCTTTCATCAGGCCGATAACGTTATTGTTTCTTGGTGTTATTCCAAAGGTATATCGGCCACTTATCCAGACATGTCGAATGTTTAAGGTTTGTACCTAATTACTTCATGTGGGCAGCAGTCTTTCGCCCAGTGGATGGAAATGGGTACATCTATCTAATATAAACTGGGATCGGCGAATTTTGGCTTAGCAAACTCATAGTGAAAGCGGTAAATGTGGTACTTGTCAAGAACACACATACCGATATAGACAAGCTTCGTGAAGGGTATTAAGTAGAACCATCCCCAACCTGAGATACTGCTGGAGGTTTGCCATCGTTGTCAACAGCTTCGGGTTGGAGCCTTTTCGCGTGACAAGACGCTGCGGACATAGCAGCAAGTCACTGTCCTCCTTATGTGAATGGGTGTGATATGCCAATTCTACGTCCACAAATCCCTCATTAGCATTCTGGAATACAGAGTAGATCTTTTGCGTCAAACTGAAGGTTTTCTAAGTTAGCGATCAGAACCATCCAGATGTAGAATTTGTTGAAGTGACGTACCCACTGAAGTTGTTTACATTCAAGTAGGGATGTAACTTAAATCGGCAGATGGTTTGTACTCCTCATCACTCATTCACGGATTACTCACACTTTTGTACTTGTGCACACACTGGCAAATTCCACCACGAATCCCAAGTTCAAAGAAGAGCAGCATGTCAAATTCTGTCAACGGTTTGATGCTGACACAGGTCTTCCCTAACATTGCGTCCCACAAAAGCCCTAACACGATGAAACAGAAGGCAGGACCGACACATTATGTGTTCGGGCATACACTCCTCAATGTCTCGAAAATGTCCTTGAGCAGGTGTACATCGGTACTTATGCATAATCTAGCATATTCTCCTAAATCAGGGAAACCAAACAGCTGCCAAACAATCCACTGCATGCTCATATTCCAAATCTGTTATGGCAATGCATATCAGTTCACTGGAGAATGCCATTACGTTAGGTGAAGTAATTTCGTGGAGTCTCTCCCTTGAATTCAGGTATTCGTATGGAAAGACATCATTTTTTGTCAGAAGCTGAAACTTTGCATCATCAGAATACGTGGCTCTGGTCATATGCATGTCCTCCTGACTCATCGTCTCAGCAAGTTTCTGAAGAGATGGGCGGATGGAGCGAAGCAAATCCAGGCGTAAGAGCGATATTCTGGGTGTAATTGTCATGGAAAAAATGTACTTTTCATTGGTATCAGGAATAACACTGACTTTATCAGCCTTCAAACCGAAATTACCCAAACGCTGAACAAGAAAGTGGGCATCATACCCATTCCAGTTGTGAAAGAAGATGAGTATGAACCATGGCAGTTGGCACACCAAGTTGCATTCATTGTGAGCTAGGCCTAACTTCCCCGATAGATGACAATGGTCTCCATTCTGAGTTTCCACTTCTCTATCCGACAGCTCACAAGTACGACAGTCAAGAGCCTGCTAGTACAAACATTATTATCATGTGAGTTGGTCATAGGAACATTATTGCGATAAATCGCATCAATTTCCCCGTCAAATTTTTCAAGGTTAGCAAGCAGTCATCTCACCGGATTACCCCTAACGTATGGTTCGACTTTGTTGTGACTTGAGTCATACCGGCATACAAACTGATATGCTACCATATACGTACGTGCCGTTCAGTGAAGGTAATATGGAGGCAGTGGAGTCGTCTTCAGAATGCGCTAGATGAGTTAGAAGGTACTAAAAGACAGCACACATGATGAAGAGACATTGTTGCTGGTGGTGGGGATTCTCAAACTTTAAGAACTTTTCATACTACATACACATTTCCTTACGTGTTATTTCTGACTAGGGCAATCAATCAGATGCCTTTCCTAATACTCTCTCTTGGTCAAATAAGTAGGACATATGTGGCAAAAATGTTTTGTACAGTTGTTTTTACTCAAAAGGGAAGAAAGGAGACGGGAGTTGTGTTTCATCCACATGTAGCGCTGTTTCGTACCCTCCGAGGAGAGCAACAAAACTATGTGTTTGGGGCGCTGAAGGGCTGATTTGGAAATGTAGAAGGGTCCAACTACTTTATGCTTGACTTCTTTGTTCTGCACAGTGTGCTCATGGTAATCATCTTCTGACTCACTGTCGTCAGTATATAGTGTGTATCTTTGAAGTGAATAATTTGCGTTCTGCCTCTCTAATTTCTGAAGGTCCTGGAGTTTTAGTGGGAATGAGATGCCTTGAAAATTGTAATCCTCTTAGACATTAGATGTTCTGTACTTGCTTGTATGCTCAAAAATAACACTATAATCTATGTAGTTAGCCGGAAGTGACCATGCAAAATAACATACATGCTTCTCATCTATAGCTCTGGTGAGGCGCACTGGCGGGTGGCAGCTAGTCTGCTGTTGCCAGACCGTGAGTCACATGCCTTTGGTAATCATATGCACCTGTGTAACATGTTCTAATTGTTTCTGCTTTGTTCAAAATCAATATTATTACTTTTTTGTGATGTATTATTGATTTAGGCTACGTCAGTCATATCTTTATGTTACCAATGTACGTGTACATTATTTGAATTTATAAACATTTTAAAAGAATTGACGTTCAGTTTGTTATAAGCAGCCTGCAGTAGGTAAAATTATTAAAGACAACATTATATGTTTATATGAAGTGTAAATGTACGTAAATCAGTGACAGAAACGCACATCATGGTAAAAAATGTAACTACCAGAATTTCAATCAAATTAATAGGATAATGGAAATGCATAATTGGGCAAAACAGCATGTTCTAAATGCATTGATGTTAGCTAAAAGCTGGCTTAATCATAGATCTGCAATAAAACCAAACTACTACGTGACTGATTGCTGTAAATACCTATCTTTTTTCCCAAATTACTGTATAGTTGTTGAGCGCACCAGTCCTCCATGGAATCCAATATGATGGATACATGGGTTTTGGTTGCGAATGAATACAAAACACTAACAATACAGTTTGTTTACAGCATAATATTTTATTAAATTTTTACTTACGGAATATTGACGTTCTAATTGCAAAGTAAGTTGACAGAAGAATATAAAATGTCGCAGATACCCTATCTCAGTTGTCTTTACTTGTGTAATCTTCTTCATTGCGTTTTCTTATTCGTCTTCTTCTTGTCTGCTCTCATCGACTGCGGTTGTTGAGTCATCATTGCAGTTGATGATTATAGGCTCGATTACGATATCTCGGACAACTTTTTTGTCTTAATCTTCTTTCTGTAGACTTTTTACATGTCGATCACGTTCCTGTCATTGTTCGATCCTGACATTTTCCAAGGCATCGTGAAGTAAGCTCTCAACGTCTGCGATTTTAAAAGTGTTGTTTCAGTGACCTCAGTAGTCATTAGACACCGTGAGAGAGCAGAATGGGGCGCTCCGCAGAACTTTCGGACTTCGAACGTGGTCAGGTGACTGGGTGTCACTTTTGTCATATGTCTGCATGCGAGATTTACACACTCCAAAACAACCCTAGATCCACTGTTTCCAATGTGATAGTAAAGTGGAAACGTGAAGGGACACGTACAGCACAAAGCGTACAGGCCGAACTCGTCTGTTGGCTGACAGAGACCGCCGACAGTTGAAGACGGTCGTTATGTGTAATAGGTAGACATCTATCCAGACCATCACACAGGAATTCCAAATTGCATCGGGATCCACTGCAAGTACAGGGTGTTTCAAAAATGACCGGTATATTTGAAACGGCAATAAAAACTAAACGAGCAGCGATAGAAATACACCGTTTGTTGCAATATGCTTGGGACAACAGTACATTTTCAGGCGGACAAACTTTCGAAATTACAGTGGTTACAATTTTCAACAACAGATGGCGCTGCAAGTGATGTGAAAGATATAGAAGACAACGCAGTCTGTGGGTGCGCCATTCTGTACGTCGTCTTTCTGCTGTAAGCGTGTGCTGTTCACAACGTGCAAGTGTGCTGTAGACAACATGGTTTATTCCTTAGAACAGAGGATTTTTCTGGTGTTGGAATTCCACCGCCTAGAACACAGTGTTGTTGCAACAAGACGAAGTTTTCAACGGAGGTTTAATGTAACCAAAGGACCGAAAAGCGATACAATAAAGAATCTGTTTGAAAAATTTCAACGGACTGGGAACGTGACGGATGAACGTGCTGGAAAGGTAGGGCGACCGCGTACGGCAACCACAGAGGTCAACGCGCAGCTAGTGCAGCAGGTGATCCAACAGCGGCCTCGGGTTTCCGTTCGCCGTGTTGCAGCTGCGGTCCAAATGACGCCAACGTCCACGTATCGTCTCATGCGCCAGAGTTTACACTTCTATCCATACAAAATTCAAACCTGGCAACCCCTCAGCGCCGCTACCATTGCTTCAGGAGAGACATTCGCTAACGATATAGTGCACAGGATTGATGACGGCGATATGCATGTGGGCAGCATTTGGTTTACTGACGAAGCTTATTTTTACCTGGACGGCTTCGTCAATAAACAGAACTGGCGCATATGGGGAACCGAAAAGCCTCATGTTGCAGTCCCATCGTCCCTGCATCCTCAAAAAGTACTGGTCTGGGCCGCCATTTCTTCCAAAGGAATCATTGGCCCATTTTTCAGATCCGAAACGATTACTGCATCACGCTATCCGGACATTCTTCGTGAATTTGTGGCGGTACAAACTGCCTTAGACGACACTGCGAACACCTCGTGGTTTATGCAAGATGGTGCCCGGCCACATCGCACGGCCGACGCCTTTAATTTCCTGAATGAATATTTCGATGATCGTGTGATTGCTTTGGGCTATCCGAAACATACAGGAGGCGGCGTGGATTGGCCTCCCTATTCGCCAGACATGAACCCCTGTGACTTCTTTCTGTGGGGACACTTGAAAGACCAGGTGTACCGCCAGAATCCAGAAACAATTGAACAGCTGAAGCAGTACATCTCATCTGCATGTGAAGCCATTCCGCCAGACAAGTTGTCAAAGGTTTCGGGTAATTTCATTCAGAGACTACGCCATATTATTGCTACGCATGGTGGATATGTGGAAAATATCGTACTATAGAGTTTCCCAGACTGCAGCGCCATCTGTTGTTGAAAATTGTAACTACTGTAATTTCGAAAGTATGTCTGCCTGAAAATGTACTGTTGTCCCAAGCATATTGCAACAAACGATGTATTTCTATCGCTGCTCGTTTAGTTTTTATTGCCGTTTCAAATATACCGGTCATTTTTGAAACACCCTGTACTATGACAGTTAGGCAGGAGGTGAGAAAACTTCGATTTCATGGTCGAGCGGCTGCTCGTAAGTCACACATCACGCCGGTAAATGGCAAACGACGCCTCTCTTGGTGTGAGGAGAGTAAACACTAAACAGTGGGAAAACGTTTTGTGGAGTGACGAATCACGGTACACAATGTGGTGATCCGAATGCGGGGTGCAGATATGGCGAATGCCCGGTGAACGTAATCTGCCAGCGTGTGTAGTGAAAACAGTAAAATGCAGAGGCGGTGGTGTTATGGTGTGGACGTGTTTTTCATGGAAGGAACTTGCAACACTTATTATTTTGCGTGGCACTATCTCAGCACAGGCCTACATTGACGTTTTAGGGACCTTCTTGCTTCCCACTATTGAAGAACAATTCGGGGATGGCGATTGCATCTTTCAACACGATCGAGCACCTGTTCATAATGCACGGGCTATGGCAGAGTGGTTACACGACATTAACGTCCCTGTGATGGACTGGCCTGCACAGAGTTCTGACCCGAATCCTATAGAACACCTTTGGGATGTTTTGGAACGCTGACTTCGTGCCAGGCCTCACCGACCGACATCGATACCTTTCCTCACTGCAGCACTCCGTGACGAATTGGCTGCCATTCCCCAAGAAACCCCCCAGTACCTGACTGAACGTATGCATGCGAGAGTGGGAGCTGTCATCAAGGCAAAGGGTGGGCCAGCACCATATTGATTCAGCATTACCGATGGAGAGCGCCACGAACTTGTAACTCATTTTCAGCCAGGTGTCCGGATACTTTTGATCACAGTGTATATTGTAGTAAGGATCGTCCAGTTTTCGGCATCTTTGCTACGAACTACTTAATTCAAAACTACATAGCCTGAAATGTATTTGTCCGATGTTAATGAAATTTTAATAGGTTATAGGTACATACACTGATAGTGGAAATTTCAAGTTACAGAGTTTTTCATTTACCCAAAACAAAGTTCTTATGATTTTCCTCAAGTAACTTTTTCTCAACCCAGGATACGCGTATCACAGGAAGATCTCTTTTGTAGTTGTATGAAGATACAAGTAGTGACCGAACAGGGTAATACGGATTTTATAAAATAGTGATATTTAAGAGTGGTTCTGTGCGTAACGGACCGTGGAAATAACAGTGGGCGCAGTGGCGGAGTCAGGTGCTACGTTGTCAGTCACAGATAAGCCGTTCACCAACAGCCCGGGAGTTCGCGGAAACGACGCGCTGATTTTCACAGCCGTGCCCGCTGATAATCAAGGGGTCCAGCACACACAGAACCAGTCTTAAATATCACTCTTTATAAAATTCGTATCACACCGTGAGGTCCTAGTGGTCGTAGCTTCTTGCAACCACAAAAGAGACCTTTAAAATAAACCCACGTTTTGTGTTATGTGTTTATCCTGGGTTGAGGAAAAGTTACTGTAGAAAAATCATAAGAAATTTTTTGGGTGATTGAAAAATTCTGTAACTTTAAATTTTCACTGCCAGTGTATGTGCCAATAACCTAATAAGATTTCGTTAACATCGGACAAGTACATTTCAAGCTATACAGTTTTGAAGTGAGCAGTTCGTAGCGATGAAGCCGAAAACCAGACAATCCTTACTACAATCCAAAATAAAAAATATATGTTTAACTTTAAAACCAAATTGCTTCATACAGCCTAACGCAGAAGAAAACAAGAAAAATATTTATACAACTCATTTTGCGATAGGACTATTGGTTTGCCTGTAATTAAAGTTTAAACTCCAATCTCCACAATAAAAAATCCGATAATAGGTGTGTTCATTTCCGAATGATAATCTTATCTTTTGTTTGTTTTGCTACCTCTGTAAACTAATTTAATTTCTTGAAGGAAGCTATTCTTCGCTGACCCCATATGCACAACAGTAAGGTTGACCTCTTACCCAACATACCTTTAGGATATCACTTGGGATCGAATTCCATCAGCTGTATTTTAGTGAATGGATTTTAGTGACCCAGGATACATCCAAGTAGAATATAGGTCGCAAATCATCTTAAGTACGCAGCGAAATCGTCGTCCGCAAAACTTTCACTCTGGAGCCACTATGTCGTGAAACGTCCCCTTTTTAACAATTATACATGACTGTGCTTAACCTGACACACAATATTTTGTTAGCGCAACGCAATCTGACTTTCAAAATTCCCTACAAAAGAATGGCCCTGACTAACATTAAACTATACCTTTCACAAATCACTCACCTCACAAAAATCTTCGCTGCTCAAGCTACTGCAATACAGCGAGCGCCACTACTGTCAGCTAAATAAAAGATTCAAACTACTGAAGGCACTAACTGCTGATAGGGATAGTTAGCAAATGAAAGATATTAATAGAGAACAAACAATGTATTTACCTTGATATCATCATATATAAATATAGCAGTTCATGACAAATTTCAAAACTCCGCCATCTCTCTCCCCACATCCACCACTGCTGGCGGCTCACCTCCAACTGCGCAACGCTACGCGCTGTTCACAGCCAGCTGCCTAACACTACAATGGCGAGTATTACAACAATGCAAAGCAGACACAGACTGCCCACAGCACAGCCAGTGATTTTCATACAGAGGTGGCGTTACCAATAAAAAAACCTAAACAGCCTACTTACATAGAGAAAACATAAACAGCCTACTTACATAGAGAAAACATAAACAGCCTACTTACATAGCCCCCATGCTCCCCACAAAAAATTTTACAAAATATTTTTGAGCAGTGGCCAATAATGATTTGATAAAATTTTTCATAATTACAATAACAAACATATCAAATGCACACACTTATTGATACAATGTTGGTCAAAAGCTAAAATTTTCTCACAGTCCATAAAGACAGTCCTGATCATTCATCACGGTAAAATAGTAGTGTTTTTCTCAAAGTCTGAGCAGTAGAAGAAAATGCACATGGTATTAGTGGATTTCCATGCAGTCTTGACTCTTGACATGCTGACAGGTAATGGGCCACAACAGAGCAAACCCACAGCAGAGTCATTCGACGGTTTGAAGAAGATTGGTAGGTAGGTCATCACAGAGCAGACCCACCGTAGTCCTGGTAGAGAGTATGGTATTGGTGGGGCACCAGAGGTGCAGACCCACTGCAGTCCTTGTAGAAAGTGTGGACAGGCCCACTGTAGTCCTGGTAGAGATGACCAGCAGCCATCTGTTGTGATTGTGCAGGTGCACAATCACCAGTGAAGAGTCTTGCAGTTAATATAGCAAGTCCATAACCACCACTTGTGCAGTCACAAAGTTTTTTTGAAATTGTCCTTAGAATGAGCAATGCTGTTATCCAGTCCCTTGCTGAATTAGTAACACATGTGCAAACACTAACAGTCCCAACTTCTCACATATTGTCCATATACTATGACCAACAGAAATGTGTGCAGTGAAATGTAACTAACAAGTTAATAATATCATGAACTGGTGACAATTACATTTTTATAACATAAGAATACAATTACAAAGGTACAAAATACATCATTAAAGAACATAGCAATATAGATAACAATTGTAGTAACACAGGCTTTACAAAAGAATAGAAATTAACATATACATCAGTGTTACAGGAATTATGAGACAAGTAGATACATCAAAGATCAGAATAACTTTTGGAACATCAACTTTACACATGAGCATTAAAACAAAACAGAATAAATAATGTCTAAGCATATTTACAAGGTAAATAACATATTATTAATGCCAATTATATTTGAGGATAACAGTATTCCTCATCATAGTGAATGTAGCTTAGTATTAAAAGAAGAAAAAATTCTATGAAACTACACAGAGACAGGAAGAAAACAAATACACAAGGGTACACAAACACATAGTGGGATAACACCAATAGGAAAGGACAGGGTTCGTTTTCAGTGTAACATTTGGTACTGCAGTCCAACCCAAAACTTCATATATCTTTCCTCTTATTTCATCCTTTGTTTCCACCAAAAAAATTCTATCTAAGCATGCTTTCTGTATTTATATGCTCACACATTTCTTACCTCAACATTTATTTCCAAGAAAATCCTACCTAAACCTGTTTTCTCAATGCATTTCTTCCAATTCATCGCAACTCATTCTCTTATATAGTCTACCCCCTCTTAAGCTAACTTAAATCTACTGAGCTCAGATGCTAAACTAAGAGACAAGGCAATGCAGCAGCACGTAACAAATTAACACAAACAGCAATGCAGAAAAAAATGGAAAATTGCAAAGCAAGGTACAGTAAATATAAATTACCAAGCAATGCAACATTACAACTAATATGAGCCAATGTACAGTAGCAAGAAAAATAAGTCAGTAGTAAAATTAGCTTAACAGAGTAACACAATTTAAAATTCAGTAGCACTATGCCTGGCAAACAGCAGCAGCAAATATAAAAAATATAAAAAATATAAAACTTATATCTATACATGACAAAGCTCAAGCAGAAAAAATATTACAGTAAAAACAACAATGCAGATAAGGGAAATGTATATTCACATCTTAATATCTATGTAATTAAAGTGGTGCACCACAACAACTGATTGTAAAAAGAAATATTACCATGTACTTGAAAAGAAAATTATGTGTTACTGTTACTAGTTCCTTCTTATTGTTCTTTCCTTTCCAAGTGCTCCTTTTTTAAAGAATGTGGATCATAAAATAATTATTTAATAGATCTGTTGACAGAAAGTGTTCACATTAGCAAATGCATTCTATTTTATAAAAGCAATGCTGCAACACAGCTGAAAAACAGATGTCAAATGAAATAAGCAATTACGCAAACCAAAGCATAAAAACATCATTCAATAGTCATGTGGCATTTCGTAAGTCAGTAGCTCTCAACTCTCATAGAAAGACACTTGTCATAATCAGGTGTGCAGATGTACGAATATTTCCCATCAATTCATAAGCATTGCAGTAATTAGCACAAAGTACGAGTAATCATATGTTTTCAGGTAATGAGCGTGTAATATTTGCGATGCTTTCTACAAAGGAATGTCAATAGCAAGGTTAATGGAAGTAATGAGGGTGTCGCATTTGCAATATTTTCCCTAAAGGAATGCCAATGGCGAGGATAAAGGCCTGCCTTTTTCTTTTTTTTTCTACCTGTGCTTCCGGAAAGGCACACCCTAATGGCTTGTTCTCCAGGTGTTTGACACAGCTGCGTGCCCACGACGCATTACGTGCAGGTGGTCACTTAACTTTCTTACGGAAATATTTACGACACCAGTTTCCGCTACAGTGACAGTCTCACATAAAAATATTTCACAGGTCAAGAATTAGCGTTCCAAATCTGTAGAAACAAAACCCTATAAATATAGCAGTGTCCAAAAAATTTTTCGGCGGCATTGTAATACATTCACACATGTACACACATTTCATAATTCTAAAGTACGATTCTTGGTTTCCAACATCCTGCTTCACAAGTCAAGAGTCCCTACCCACTATTCATTACTCCTTACCTTATTACGCATATACGTATCCATCGACACTCGTCAATATTTCGTCATTATAAATATGAAGCACAATCAAATAACTCATACAGCCTCAGCCTATTAATCATAAACATACCTCAGCAGCATAATACACATCGTCGTCGTAAAAATAACATCATAACACCTCAGTCAAATCTCAAAATCGTCGTAGCTTTCTGCTATAATTTGAAACCCTAAAAAAATATTCTCTGCTCATTTCAATAATGTCATCTACCTCAAACGTACTTTAAAATCATGCTCCCTTACCAAATACATCATTCAAAGCTCTCATAGTATCACAATGATTCCGAAAAAATATGAACAGTTTACAAAGTACAGACAAAATACAGTTTCATAAGTGTGAAGTTACCCAACTGTGTATTGCGTAAACATGTGTCACTGATGTAGTAAAAAAAATGTTTATCTCTCAGTTAAATGATCAGATAGCTGTGTAATTTGTGTGTTAGAGAAATATGGTACTGATGTGTAAAGTTGTATAAGCAAATACCATATTAGCTAGGGTTCCTTGTGGTTGCCACACACATGGTACACAAAGTAAGCGTGTACCCCCCTGAGGATTAATGTAATTATACTCCCAGGTGTTACAAATTACAGCAATGGAATGAAATGT
This sequence comes from Schistocerca serialis cubense, assembly GCF_023864345.2. Taxonomy (NCBI): domain Eukaryota; kingdom Metazoa; phylum Arthropoda; class Insecta; order Orthoptera; family Acrididae; genus Schistocerca; species Schistocerca serialis. Next base: position 661,999,489 of record NC_064639.1, on the reverse strand, counting down.
ATCACGGAAAACTTTCTTTGTAATTCAAAAATCTTTAAAAATAAATGTTTTAAGTACAAAATTAATCACTGAAATGCGTGTCCTGTAGCGCTAAATGTGCATCTTGTTGTAAGATAATCTCTGTGGAAGTGTCGTAGTTATCGTCCTCCAAAAGCTAAGTTCTGCAGAAGCCAATGTACTTACCTCATGATAAACAAAAGTGAAATGCTTTGCGTATAGATATCTTAGTTATTACGCTTATTGCCGTGATGAAGAAAGTACTGTGCTGTAATGTATTGTTGTGCTACAGAAAAGACAATCTCATTGTTGCTGTACCACAAAAGTTACTACTAAAACATGTTTTACTTTCCAAAAGAATTCAGAAAAACTGTGCAGATATAAAACAGAAACACTGCAAAAGCAACATTGTAAATTGTCACTCATTAGTAGCGTCGTGATAAAATCGTGTAGCTGTCACATAAACTAACCTCTGTGTCATCTGGTATCTCTCAGAAAGCACTTTAAATTCAGATTGTATTTTCAAATAAAACAAAATGTTGCATTAAAATCTCATTAGCAGTACTGGTAAATGTTCTAAGTATGTGAGCCTTATAGTCGTTACGTAATCGTGCAACAAACAAGCAAGAATGTACACACACAATAACACTGTGAGGTCTGTTCACTATAACAATGCATTCGTCATTTCTGTTTAAATAAGTTCTCTTGGTTCTTGATTGGATATTTAACTTCAAACATTGTTGTATGTTAACAGATTCTAAGTCTGACAATGCATACTAGAAATGTGAAGTGAAAAGTTTTATGGCAAAGACAAAGTTAAAAAGCAGATTATCTTTCAATAAACGGTTTTACATGTGAAATGTGGTGTAAACCTTTACTCTTCCTAGTACGCAGAGTTTCAACTTCAACGCAATTATCATGTTGTATACATCGGTAAAGAATGCTAAAATTTTTCTCAAGGCTAGCGTCTTATGTTATTTTTCTCGTAGCGAGCGGGCGCACGCGGCTGCCTGCTGTGCGAGTCATTGTCTGTCTCTTTGTTGGCGCGCGCCGTTATTGGGATTAGGAGACCTAACTTCTACAAATTCACTTTGACGGGAAGGCCCTGCCCTGTTTGAAGCTCGCCAGTTCTGATGGAATTCAGGTCTGTCGTTTTGTCGGTAGTTTACACAGTTTCTTTCTTGTCGGCCACGTGGTGGAGAATTTCTCCCGGAATCGTAACTGCGCGCTGAACTGTTGCGTCTGAAGTTATTCTGTCTCCCTTGATAATAATAGTTCTGGTTGTCATATTGTCTATTTCTATGATTGTCTCTGTCATATTCATTACTACGGAAATGCGATCTTTCTCTGTAACTATTATTACTCTGCCAGTGGTTGTCATATGGGTGGTGTCTGTTTTGGTCACGATTTGCGTTGTAAGAATAGCCTTGTCGTGTCCACTTATTATTTCTTTCATCGCGGAATTGCGACGGATGTGACCTGTAGTGATTGTTTTCCTGTTTTCGCATCCCGCGACTGTCTGTGTCAATTTCTAACTCTTGTAAGAGTTCCTGAAAAGCTTCAATGTCGTCTTTGCAACGTCCTGCTAAAATAATATGTCGTAAATGTTCAGGTAATTTAATTAAGCAAATGCGGATGAGTTCTGAGGGGCTGTATGGGTTTGAAAGATACTGATTCTTATGCAACATATCTTCAAAATATTTCACAAGACTGGAAAATTCAGATTGTTCGAAACGTTTCATCATTATGATGCTTTGTTTTACTCGGTCTTGTGTGGCCTGAGACCAATATGCTGAGAGGAAGGCATGGTAAAATTCTCCTTCACTGTGGCAATCGTGAATGACCGACCGCATTCTTACAGCTGGTTCATTCTCTAAGTAGCCACACATAAATTCTAATCTGTGCTCTAATGACCAGTTGGGAGGAAAACAATGAGAGAATTGATGGAGCCATGCTTGTGGATGAATGTCGTTGCCAGAATTCTTAAATGTTTTGAATTTACGTGTAGTAATGAACAGCTTATAGTCAAAGTCATCATGTCGGCGAGTCGCATATCGGTCATTGTTACGTCGTTTCGGCGGTTCCATCTCAAAATTCGGTGTACCTTGCCAATTTCTTTCATAATTACCGAAATGCCCTGTGTTATTATTTTGCGGCTTTTCCGTATTTCTAAGTCCCTCTTCCCGTGTTGGAGCGCGAGTGTCTTCTGAAATACGTAACTCTTGTATTACCTGTGTCAGCTGATCTTGTACTTCCCGGATTTCTCTTTGGTGTTGCGTATCAATTTGATTCAGATTTTGTTTCAGTTTCCTAATTTGTTCGCTCTGTTCTGTGTCATTAAAGACTACCGGTTTTGCGTCATTCAGATTATCATCTACCTTCGTAGATAAATTATTTAGCTGATCCGAAAGTTCAACTACTTTCTCTGATAATGAACACACTTCCTCAGTGTGTTTTTCTGAACCAAGCTTCAGAGTGTCCATTTGTGTTGAAATCGAATCTACTGTGTCCTTTAAGTTTTCCAGAGTTTTTGCAAGTTGCGTAACCGAATCGGTAGATGCAACTGAGTCAATTTTAGCCCACAAGGTCTCATGATTTTCATGAACAATGGTTTGCAGTTCTTTTATGGCTGCTTCGTGATTCTGTAATGCATTTTCATGCCGCGAAAAAATAGGTTGAAAATGCTCACAAATTTGTGTTTTTACGTCATTACACACTCTCTGACATTTCGATTCAATGTTATGTAACTCAGCAGTTAAATCCTCACGTGTTTGTTCGAGAGTTTGTTCCAATGAGTCTAACTTTTGAAGCTTTTGCTGTGTTTGTCTCTGATTTTGTTCCATTGTGTGTAACTGTTGCTGTGTTTGTTTCTGATTTTGTTCAAGCGTTGTGTCTGACTTTTGTAGCCTTTGTCCCATTTGTAGCATTAACTGTAATAACAATGCACTGGTGTCTGAAACATGTTCCTCAGTGCTTTTCGGCAGTGAATTTGCACCGGCAACATTCACATTTTGACAAGCGGAAAACGTGTCTTGACTCATTTGAGAAAACGGTGAGGACGCAAAACCTGAATCTACAGTGTTTGCAAAATTGTGTCCTATCATTTCGGATTCCTGAGGCGAGCTGTTGCCGACCGATCGATCGATAATGCTTCCCTGTTCACTACCTGTTTCACTGCCTACGCCATTGTTTGACGCCCGCTCCATTTCCCTATGCACAGTTACCAAATTACTACTTTGAATATTAGTTAATTCATTACATGGTGGGGCCAACACACTGCTTTCGTCTTCACTGTCATTTCTCTGTTTACTTTGGAGCCGAGTGATACGTTTTTCACACGCCATTATTGTCACAATATTTCACACGATAACACAGAAAAGCACAATTTGAAGAGCAAAGATAGGGGAATACATTAACATAGCACTGAAAATAATATCTAGTTAATTACCAGCGCAGCTGCGAAATACTTGGTGCAAATCTACATGCATGCCACAACTGTTTTACAGTACAACAATGAAAGACTGCAACTACAAAGGAGATTCTCTCTACAATTACGCGCTAGCAATAAACAAAAGCTACACTAAATACACAAACTACAAGAAAAAATCAGAAGATTCCAGTGAGGTATCCTAGGCTAAGGGTCGACATATGAAACGTCCCCTTTTTAACAATTATACATGACTGTGCTTAACCTGACACACAATATTTTGTTAGCGCAACGCAATCTGACTTTCAAAATTCCCTACAAAAGAATGGCCCTGACTAACATTAAACTATACCTTTCACAAATCACTTACCTCACAAAAATCTTCGCTGCTCAAGCTACTGCAATACAGCGAGCGCCACTACTGTCAGCTAAATAAAAGATTCAAACTACTGAAGGCACTAACTACTGATAGGGATAGTTAGCAAATGAAAGATATTAATAGAGAACAAACAATGTATTTACCTTGATATCATCATATATAAATATAGCAGTTCATGACAAATTTCAAAACTCCGCCATCTCTCTCCCCACATCCACCACTGCTGGCGGCTCACCTCCAACTGCGCAACGCTACGCGCTGTTCACAGCCAGCTGCCTAACACTACAATGGCGAGTATTACAACAATGCAAAGCAGACACAGACTGCCCACAGCACAGCCAGTGATTTTCATAAAGAGGTGGCGTTACCAATAAAAAAACCTAAACAGCCTACTTACATAGAGAAAACATAAACAGCCTACTTACATAGAGAAAACATAAACAGCCTACTTACAGTCGTTACGTTGAAGTAAAATTGTCTACCGTCCTTCTGACGCTTGTGTTTCATTATTGTATCGTTTAATATGCGTCTTACAGGTCTAGCAGATTTATTTTTCTCAATTAACTTCTTTCTCAGTTTAACTGGTGTTGAGTACTCGCCTTAGTCGAAAAGTTCATAGACTATCGCTTGATAAAGTCTTTGTCAAAAAGCTGTGTTTAGTATTTTTCCTGGGAGAAGCGAACTTCGCGGATTTCCCCTCACGATATACGCGCTGGATAGTTCCTAAACCAACGCCGCAAACTGCAGAACAAACAACCTTTGCATTAGCAAGGTTTTTTTGTTGCAATGATTGTTTTTCTGATAACATATCACTGCATTCCTTGATATCATCGCTATTGATTATGTGTATCTTCCGAAAATTTTTCCAGACGAGTGTGCATGTACATCTAACCATTCACCATCATGTCTATGAGATGTGTTAAACAGTTATAGACTTCGTGGATTATTAATTTGCTTTGCCGCCGCAACTCAGTTGCCCTTTTCAGCTGCATTCTCCCTGCAGTCAAAGTGTGTCCCATTGAAGTTGCTTGTAAACCTGACCTACATGACACACGAAAAATTTCTCTTCTCCCTGCTTTTCCATTTCCATCTTAAAAAAGAACTTCCATTAAGTAAATAAACTGCATAAATACTACCATAAAATACTTTTTTTCCCTTAGAGTCAAACAGAGGAAACTACGCATGCTTTTCGGAAAGTAAGGTTACGATCAGTCGCGAAATGGAAACCACAGAGAAAATCCGATGAAGCTTTGCACACATGTGTTGGGCAGTGTCTCTAGTATGCCTGTAGATACCTCGCTCTTCTCAGTTCTGAGTGCACAGTAAGCACCTAAAGATGTCTCTCCCGCCAAATATGGGCACCTGCCGAGAAATTTCGCCTGATTTCCACATAACGTACCTGTCATGCAGTTCCCTCTTAATGCCAGTTCTCGACCGCACACTGTGGGGGCAATGAGGACCGTTACGCTCCTGCAGCGCGTTCTATGGAAAGGGTTTGATCATCCAACACACAGCCTGGAGTTGACTCCCTCTGATTTTCATCTCTGCTGGCTATGAGGAAAACATTTTGGCACAGACAACGAGCTGCAGTCCAGCGCAGAAAATCGTCGGAAAGAACACGAGGCTGCCTACTATGACGAGGGTATTGGAACGTTGGCACAGTGCTACGACAGGTGTCTAAATCGGTAGAGAAGTATCTGGAAGTGTAGCTAACTGTTGCAAATAAAACAGTTTTGATTTTCCCTCTGGTTTCCATTTCGTGACCGATCAAAAATTCAAATAGCTCTGAGCACTATGGGACTTAATATCTGAGGTCATCAGTCCCCTAGAACTTAGAACTACTTAAACCTAACTAACCTGAGGACATCACACACATCCATGCCCGAGGCACGATTCGAACCTGCGACCGTAGCGGTCACGCGGTTCCAGAATGAAGTGCTAGAACGTCTCGACCACTGCGGCCGGCTCGTGACCGATCGTTCCTCACTTTCCGAATAATGCTCGTAATTGATCAATAAGCAATTGTAAACAAGAACTACACGGAAATGTACACATCGTCTCGTTACTGATGCTCGAATGAGGCAACACGGACGATCAGCGATGCATTTTTGAATGTTTGAGAGAGATCACTACGCGAGACTGGGCAGAAGTGCAGCATCGGCGATCTTGCAGGCACCCGCCAGTACTGCTGGACACAGGTCTAGAGTCTGGGAATTAATACAAGCATATTTAGCGACAATATCTTTCGAAAGGGGGAACAAACTAGAGCCTTAGCGACAATATCCTTTGAAAGAGGGGACAAGCTAGGCCCCCATTAAATGAATCGTGGGACTGTGAGTATATATCGTGGGGAAGTACACAACTGAGCGCCTTACCAGGCTCTCTTCCAACACGTCGAAAAATGGCCATCTATGACACTCCTGACTGAAGTTCCGAACCACTCAGCGATTGAATAGTCCTGAGATATCACGCCAGTTCTCACCCAGATTCGGGCGATACTGTTTTTCTCACCAGCATCTCTGCATTCCGGAGGATGTATGAGCTCGCAATACCTGTGTTGCACCTAACACCATGATAGCACAGGTCGTTGAAAATTCCGGGGAGCATTTTTTCCTAAACGCCTTGGCAGGCATCGATAAAAGTGACAGGATCTCAGCAGCTCGCATTCGAGTTATCAGTGCAGGCTTGTGAGATCATGTCCCCAAAAGCGCCAGCAACCACAAAGCACTCCAATGAGGACGCAGGAGTTGCTTTTTCACCTGTAACAGCACGGGCAGGGGTACTGCTGCTGCTATACCCCGCGACAGCGTTTATGGCCTTTCGCCGCGCTGCGCAGCTTCCAAGGAGTCCAGTGTTGTCAACTCGGCGCTGGGCGAACTGACGGCAGCTACGCTACGGACAGCTGCTTTAGCCGATGTCTCACCTGTGTCGCTACTGCCAGGTTCATGGTGCTCTACTCCCCGTTCCGAGATAAATTTATTAAATGTACCTCATAACTGCGACATATACATAACAGAATGGAATGTCTATTCAATCTTTCCCAGTCATAACTACATTACGAAATAGTGATACATACTCTCTCACTGCAGAATGGATTCTATAATAAATTGCACATTACAGAAATATTACGCCTTCCGTTCCTCTTGCTTTATAAATAAAAAAGACGAAAGAATCAAATCTAGAATACCCACCCCAGTCCCCAGGACGAACAGCATTTTAATCTGCGTTATATCGTAGACAGAATAGTGAGAGAAGTAAAATAAACAAATTTGTTTTAATGACCATTATCCGCAGCAAGTATATAAATAATCGTTTTTTGAAGTGAACGCCTTTTCTAGCTGCGATCTGTTTTATTAATCCAGACGCGTTCCACATTTTATTTTAAGGCATTATCGGTGGATATAGGCCTACTCTGAAATAGTACACTGTGGCTATATTCCGTCATTGTAGATTTAAGAACAGTTCACTCCCTTATTTTTGCATATAATCGTAAGTAATTATTTATTTATGCAAAGATAAGAGCGTAAACTGTTTTCAAATCTACATGACGGCATATAATAGCTACAGTGTACTACATCAGATGATATCCAACGATGATGCCTTAAAATAAAATTCTAAACGCGTCTGGATTAATAAAACAGCCTGAAAAAGCGTTTAATTTAAATTAAAAACGAAGTAAAATAAAACTGACATTACACAATAGATATTCCACTGAACTAGTTTCTACGACACAGACAGCTTGAGAAGAAAGTAAATGTTCATGGTAATTAGAGAGTAAGTTTACATTCCATTCACATACCTTTTTACTCGGAGCTTTCATTGTCGCTGTCTTCGGAAATGGAGTCGCTGGATGTGAGAGCTAGGCTGACGATCAACGAATCCATTATTTCGTCTCTGGCAGCTTCTTCCTGGTAATCTTCTTCTTGCAGTTTGTCAGTGTGACGCACACAAGCTTCCCAATCAGCAACGGTTGTTGTTGTTGTTGTGGTCTTCAGTCCTGAGACTGGTTTGATGCAGCTCTCCATGCTACTCTATCCTGTGCAAGCTTCTTCATCTCCCAGTACCTACTGCAACCTACATCCTTCTGAATCTGCTTAGTGTATTCATCTCTTGGTCTCCCTCTACGATTTTTACCCTCCACGCTGCCCTCCAATACTAAATTGGTGATCCCTTGATGCCTCAGAACATGTCCTACAAAGCGATCCCTTCCTCTGGTCAAGTTGTGCCACAAACTTCTCTTCTCCCCAATCCTATTCAATACTTCCTCATTAGTTATGTGATCTACCCATCTAATCTTCAGCATTCTTCTGTAGCACCACATTTCGAAAGCTTCTATTCTCTTCTTGTCCAAACTATTTATCGTCCATGTTTCACTTCCATACATGGCTACACTCCATACGAATACTTTCAGAAATGACTTCCTGACACTTAAATCAATACTGGATGTTAACAAATTTCTCTTCTTCAGAAACGCTTTCCTTGCCATTGCCAGCCTACATTTTATGTCCTCTCTACTTCGACCATCATCAGTTATTTTGCTCCCCAAATAGCAAAACTCCTTTACTACTTTAAGTGCCTCATTTCCTAATCTAATTCCCTCAGCATCACCCGACTTAATTAGACTACATTCCATTATCCTTGTTTTGCTTTTGTTGATGTTCATCTTATATAACGGTGATTTTCTCTATTGCTTCATGGGTGAGTCTTTCAGTGTCGTCTGTTTTAAATGTAGTATTTTTGTCTGCCACGTATTTCTTTACCTGTGCCCACACCAGTTCAATGGGGTTATAATGGCAATTATAATGAGGTACTCGTATCACTCTGTCTCCATGTTGCTTAACTATAGAGTCAATTTCGTAGTTCTTAACGCTGGCCTTTGACATATTCACCAGTTCCAAAAGCTCTGCTCTCGTTTGTGTTTCACTGTGCGTTACATTATTATTTCGCATCCAAGAAACAATATCACTTTTCCTTGTGCTTGTAGAGGGAGGCCTGTTGAGAACAACAGAGTGATAGCTTGCATTGTCCATAACAATGACAGAGTCTGGATGCAAATAAGGCAACAGCTGATTCTGAAACCATTCTCGAAATGTTTCTCCATTCATTTCGGTATGGTAGTCAGATGTAGCTTTTGATTTTGATTTGAAAATAAGTTTACTTTCAGGCACAAACCCGGTAGCAGCAGAACCAGCGTGGCATATTATAAGACGCCCTCCTTTTCCCACTGGAACTTTCAAACCGCCTTGTCCATCTGTTGTTTGCCAAATAAATTTTGTAGCATGGTTTTGATTCACCCAAGTCTCATCCAAATAATAGACAGTTGACGTTCCTTTTAATCTGATGTCACGAATTTTTCTTAGAAACGCAATCCTAGCAGCAGCAATATCATTACGCTCCATTAAAAATTTGCGCCCATCATAGGACTTAACATATTTAAATCCGATGTTCTTCAACATTCTTTGCATTGATCTTGCACTTCCATCAAATCCAGTAGCTTCGTGCATAACAGTGCACAATTTCGCTGCTGTGGGGAACTCGCCTCTTTCATAAAATTCGAAAACCTTGCGACGTAACACATTTCGATCGAAGTCGTCGATTCCTGTTACCCTCTTTGGAACGCTATGTTTCTTCCCTGGAGACCGAAACACCACATTGCCAACTGCCTGCTGTATAACTCGCCTGAGAGTCCGCACACCAATATCGCCACAGGCCGCTGCAGTGCGTTCCTGCTCCTTGGCAACCTCGCAGATCGGCTCGCCTGAAACTGCCTCACGCTTGAAGGAAGAGTACACTCTAAAAATAAGGTCTCTCGCCTGTTTTTGAAACACTTGACGACGGTTAGGTGTTACAGCCATTACGAACAAACTCAGAGAAGACCCAGTATACAACAGAAATCGGCCAACCGCACTTTCCCGCACGTAAAACACGGTAGAACTCTGAAATATTAAGGAGCTTCAGACAGCACGAGGCGCGAAACCGAATGAGCGCTCATTGGCCAGCTGCGCAGCTGTCTACTGCGCATCGTCGGCCGAGAGGCCATCAACGCTGTCTCGAAGTATAGGCCCAGAGTGATGACGAAGCGATGTCTGATGCCAAGCAGGTCCATGATGACTGCGAGGCGGCCAGCTTATTTCAATGAATAGGAAACAACTACTCGTATCTTTAGTCATGTGGTTTTAGCCAGGACGGCTCCTGCTCGCGACTATGTGTAGGCACCATTATCTAACACCGCTTCCGCCAATATTCTTATATAAAAGGATTATATTTCAGTTCAATTGCACGCGCTGGTCCATCACGTGAACGCTGCATCCTAAGAAGAATTTACCAAAGCTTTGACACTCGCTGCACGCTGCGATCGGTATCCGCAGCTCACTACCCATGCATCAGTTGCCACTGTCAAATAATATCATAGGTATTTCAGTAAAGTGCGTTTTGCATGTGCCCGCTGGCGTATTTATTGCATCTCGGCTTCTTCTCTGAAGGAGGACACCCTACTTGTCCTTATTGGCTGAAAACAAAATAAGACCTAACATCTGCATCCCAGTAGTAGAAGCGATGAATGACAATCCCTACTTAAAAACGCACGTGGACCACATTGACTGACTGGTGCAGTAAGCTTTATAGGTGTGCTTCGCGGGTCCCACCTATGACTCACGTGCACATGAGCAGTGTGGTCAACCTCCGCACTTTCTCAACCTGTAACCATGCAGTGCAACCCCTTGTGCATTATTCACTGACCTGTGAATTCTGTCTCTCTACAAAAACATAACACTAATATGTGGAAATGAATGTTTGCCACTACTAAAGAAAGCAACGAAGTTTTGGTAAAAATTTCTTGAGGTATGTTGGCCTCTATAAAATCTTCTTACACAGTTGCACAACCACCACAATTTCCGTACTGTGCGACTCAGAACCCTCTACGATAGCAGTCGTGTGGTTATGGCCCTCTGTGTAAACGCTACTAGTGCAACCGTCCGCCCAGGACTAATTTGTAATGAATCCTGTCACAGCTACTCTAAACGCAGTTGCGCTCTCACGGGGAGAATGCCCCTTTTTACTGCCCAGGTCTTCCCTAAACAATGCCAGGATCTTTTACAAAGGAACAAAATGGAACGACGCAGTCCTGCCTCACTTAAATCCCACAATCCAAAACACTAGCGACCGTAAGCAACAGGTTATCATCAACCGCTGGTTGACCACAAACAGCAGCAGGAGAAAGCACAGCAGTTGACTTACCATGTCGGACGACATCCTTGTGGTTGCGCAGAATAACCTTCACTACGTGAACTACGTGTAGACCTCTGTCATTGTCACATTCTAAATCAAGCTTTGATTCACAGTTTAAAATTCTGCAATCTGTACGCCGGTTACTGAACACCCTCTGGCTCTCTTTGAGCAAAATGCAGAGCTTATTTCCGAGACCTGGGCAAGCGATGCTGACACCCCTCCGCCCTCTTCGCTTCCAGAACTCCAAGTGCTTAACAATGGCGTTCCTGACGCCCTTCCCTATTGTTGCGCAGCTGTCACATTAGCGACCATACTTCTAGTGAAATTAAGCACTGTTACTGACTCCCAAACACTCGAACTACATAGTTACCACTTTATATAATTTTTGCCACTGCTGCTTTCTTTGACATTAATTATTTAACAAACGATCTATACTGACGGGAAAAAATCACAACACCAAAAGATAATTAATGTAGAGTAATGAAGTTTCGGGAATACGTTAGTCTAGGTAACATATTTAAGTGATTAACATTTCAAACCATAGGTTAATGTAAGCGCAAGATAAGCCATTCCAAATAAGAAATGCTGGTACATTAATAACCGATGTAATAGCCAAAATGTTGATTGCAGGAATGCGAACGTGCATGCATTGTGTTGTACTGACATAGCCAAAATTCAGCCGTCTCTCTCTCTCTCTCTCTCTCTCTCTCTCTCTCTCTGTCTCTCTCTGTATCTCACGAACGTGGATCCGCTCCAAGTACACTACTGGCCATTAAATTTGCTACACCAACAAGAAATGCAGATGATAAACGGGTATTCATTGGACAAATATATTACACTAGAATTGACATGTGGTTACATTTTCACGCAATTTGCGTGCATAGATCCTGAGAAATCAGTACCCAGAACAACCGCCTCTGGCCGTAATAACAGCCTTGATACGCCTGGGCATTGAGTCAAACAGAGCTTGGATGGCGTGTACAGGTACAGCTGCCCATGCAGCTTCAACACGATACCACAGTTCAAGAGCAGTGACTGGCGTATTGTGACGTGCCAGTTGCTTGGCCACCATTTACCAGACGTTTTCAATTGGTCAGAGATCTGGAGAATGTGCTGGCCAGGGCAGCAGTCGAACATTTTCTGTATCCAGAAAGGCCCGTACAGGACCTGCAACATGCGGTCGTCCATTATCCGGCTGAAATGTAGGGTTTCGCAGGGATCGAATGAAGGGTAGAGCCATGGGACGTAACACATCTGAAATGTAACGTCCACTGTTCAAAGTGCCATCAATGCGAACAAGAGGTGACCGAGACGTGTAATCAATGGCACCCCATACCATCACGCCGGATGATACGCCAGTATGGCGATGACGAATACACGCTTCCAATGTGCGTCCACCGCGATGTCGCCAAACACGGATGCGACCATTATGATGCTGTAAACAGAACCTGGATTCATCCGAAAAAATGACGTTTTGCCATTCGTGCACGCAGGTTCGTCGTTGAGTACACCATCGCAGGCGCTCCTGTCTGTGATGCAGCGTCAAGGGTAACCGCAGCCACGGTCTCCGAGCTGATAGTCCATGCTGCTGCAAACGTCGTCGAACTGTTCGTGCAGGTTGTTGTTGTCTTGCAAAAGTCCCCATCTGTTGACTCAGGGATCGAGACGTGGCTGCACGATCCGTCACAGCCATGCGGATAAGATGCCTGTCATCTCGACTGCTAGTGATACGAGGCCGTTGGGATCCAGCACGGCGTTCCGTATTACCCTCCTGAACCCATCGGTTCCATATTCTGCTAACAGTCATTGGATCTCGACCAACGCGAGCAGCAATATCGAGATACGATAAACCGCAATCGCGATAGGCTACACTCCGACCTTTATCAAAGTCGAAAACGTGATGGTACGCATTTCTCCTCCTTACACGAGGCGTCACAACAACGTTTCACCAGGCAACGCCGTTCAACTGCTGTTTGTGTATGAGAAATCGGTTGGAAACTTTCCTCATGTCAGCACAATATAGGCGTCGCCACCGGCGCCAACTTGTTTGAATGCTCTGAAAAGCTAATCATTTGCATATCACAGCTTCTTCTACCTGTCAGTTAAATTTCGCGTCTGTAGCACGTCATCTTCGTGCTGTAGCAATTTTAATGGCCAGTAGTGTAATATTCCTGGACTTAGCGCATGATGGATCCAACCCAAATAATATTCCTGGATGTAGCTCATGCTGAATGCACCATGAACAGAATGATTGCAGAACCGTAAAGTGATGCATGTGGATCGCTTATTGTGAAACGTCCCCTTAGAACAATTATACACGACTGTGCTTAAATTGACACACAATATTTTGTTAGCGCAACGCAATCTGACTTTCAAAAATCCCTACAAAAGAATGGCCCTGACTAACATTAACCTATACGTTTCACAAATCACTTACCTCACAAAAATCTTGGTTACTACTGCAATACAGCGAGCACCACTACTGCCAGCTAAATAAAAGATTCAAACTATGGAAGGCACTAACTACTGATAGGGATAGTTAGCAAATGAAAGATATTAATATAGAACAAACAATGTATTTACCTTAATATCATCATAATATATAGAGCAGTTCATGACAAATTACAAAACTCCGCCATCTCTCTCCCCACATCCACCACTGCTGGCGGCTCACCTCCAACTGCGCAACGCTACGCGCTGTTCACATCCAGCTGCCGCTGCCCAACACTACAATGGCAGACAACAATGCAAACTAGACACAGACTGCACACAGCACAGCCAGTGATTTTTATGCAGAGGTGGCGTTACCAATAAAAAACCTAAACAGCCTACTTACAATTCACGAGTAGTTTGCTGATCATAGATAGCATACATTTTTATCTACATGATTTAGATGAGGACCTAATACTATTGCTCGACGGTTGTCATATTTTTAAAACCATTTTTCCTACATTTAAACAATTTTCGATCGTTCTCTGTCGCAGTACTATTCATATAACATTTTCGTAGTGCGCCGAGTTATGTCCCTCTTGCGGCTGATCTGTCATGGTTGCCCTACAGCTAAGTCTACTGCCTTCTTGCCTTACGTAGGAAACACGTCCAATAAGATCGGTCGTATTTTACGGAAATACGATGTGAAATGTGTTTCCCGACCTCCATCTAAAATTAGAGCAGTTTTGAGTTCCGTTAAGGATGATCTTGGACTGCGTAAGGCGGGTGTATATCGTGTCCCTTGTAGCTGCGGCATGGCATATATTGGTCAAACTATCAGGACCGTGGAGGACAGATGTACTGAGCATAAACGGCACACACGATTACAGCAGCCAAATAGATCTGCTATTGCCGAACATTGCTTGGATACTGGTCACTCCATGTTATATAATAACACCGAGACATTGGCATGCACGTCCAGCTATTGGGACAGTGTGATTCGGGAGGCAGTTGAGATTAAATTAGCGAGCAACCTTGTTAACAGGGATGGAGGTTTCTGTTTAAACTCTGTTTGGAATCCGGCTCTCTCCCTTATCAAGAAACAGAGGGACAGACTCAATGCTACCTCACCTGCGAATTCATAGTCTCACTATCGATAGCTCTGACTTTGGCCATCTTTGGTGGCACTAGTGTTCAGTGTGTGTGTGTTATCTTTCCTGCTTGGGTCCGAGAACCGAGGTATTAAATTTGCATGTACGCCGCCTGTCCGTTGCAGTTTGCCTTGAAAATGGCGGGGTGTTCTCCCGCCGAAATATCGGCGGTCGCTGAAAGTGTTACTTGGCTGAATTCCCGGAAGTTATTTGAAAGCTCTATCTGCTAGCCTGCGACCTCTCGTCTTCCGCCTTTGTTTAACATTTTACCGTCATAAGTTATTATTATTTAAATAAACAATTACATTCTTTGCTATAAAGTTGCCTGTGTGATTTTAAGTGAGTTTCCTCCATGAGCGTGTATACAGAAACAAAATCATATCCACCCTTCTGCTGGCCCTGAGGTATCTACAAAACAGCACAAACATGAACTAGTGAGTAATTACATCCACACTTTCAGGGTATGAGCGAAGGTGCTGTCATCGTGAGTCTTTACGCAAATGTATATTTTTGCTACCGATAAGAATCATCGACTAAACTGTGTTTGACCTGTGTGGTCTAATACAAAATATTGCCTGTCTGTCTACAATTTTCATTACTTAACATGGAAACTGATTACACAAACTCGTGCTCATATGAAATACTACAAAACGATTTCCAAACACTTCTCACAGTGCTATTGGTAATAACATTCGTATTGAAACGTCCCCTTTGAACTATTATACAAGACTGTGCTTAAACTGACACGCAATATTTTGTTAGCGCAACGCAATCTGACTTTTAAAATTCCCTACAAAAGAATGGCCCTGACTAACATTAAACTATACCTTTCACAAATCACTTACCTCACAAAAATCTTCGCTGCTCAAGCTACTGCAATACAGCGAGCGCCACTACTGCCAGCTAAATAAAAGATTCAAACTATGGAAGGCACTAACTACTGATAGGGATAGTTAGCAAATGAAAGGTATTAATAGAGAACAAACAATGTATTTACCTTGATATCATCATATATAAATATAGCAGTTCATGAAAAATTACAAAACTCCGCCATCTCTCTCCCCACATCCACCACTGCTGGCGGCTCACCTCCAACTGCGCAACGCTACGCGCTGTTCACATCCAGCTGCCGCTGCCCAACACTACAATGGCAGACAACAATGCAAACTAGCCACAGACTGCACACAGCACAGCCAGTGATTTTCATACAGAGGTGGCGTTACCAATAAAAAAACCTAAACAGCCTACTTACATAGCCCCCATGCTCCCCACAAAAATTTTACAAATTTGATTGGGCAGTGGCCAATACAGATTTGAAAAAAATTTTTCATAATTACAATAACAAAGAAATCAAATGCACACACTTTTTGATACAATGTTGGTCAAAAGCTAAAAATTTCTCACAGTCCATAAAGACAGTCCACATTGTTCATCACAGTAAAAATGCAGAGTTTTTCTCAAAGTCTGAGCAGTAAAAGAAAATGCACACAGAAGTAGTGGATTTCCATGCAGTCTTGAAGAAGTAGTGTTGTCCTTCCAACGGAAAAACAGTGCTGACTCTTGACATGCAGACAGGTAATGCTCCACAACAGAGCAAACCCACAGCAGAGTCATTCGACGTTAGAAGAATATTGGTAGGTAGGTCATCACAGAACAGACCCACTGTAGTCCTGGTAGAGATTACGGTATTGGTGGGCCACCAGAGGTGCAGACCCACTGCAGGCCTTGTAGAAATAATGGTACTGGTGAGTCAGCAAAGGTGTAGACCCACTGTAGTCCTTGTAGAAATGGCCAGCAGCCATCTGTTGCGACTGTGCAGGTGCACAATCACCATCGAAGAGTCTTGCAGAGAATATAGCAAGTCCATAAACCACCACTTGTGCACTCACTACGCTTTTTGGAATTGTCCTTAGAACCAGCAATGCTGTTATTCAGTCCCTTGCTGAATTATTAACACACGTGCAAACACTAACAGTCCCAACTTCTCACATATTGTCCATATACTATGACCAACAGAAACGTGTGCAGTGAAATGTAACTAACAAGTTAATAATATCATGAACTGGTGTCAATTACAATTTTATAACATGAGAATACAATTACAAAGGTACAAAACACATCATTAAAAACATAATAATACAGATAACATTTGTAGTACAGGCTTTACAAAAGAATCGAAATAACATATACGTCAGTGTTCCAGGAATTATGACATGAGTACATACATAAAAGATCAGAATAACTTTCGAAACACCAACTTCACACATGAGCATTGAACAGAACAGAAGTAATAATGTCTAACATCTTTACAAAATAAATAACATATTATTAATGCCAATTATATTCGAGGATAACAGTATTCCTCATCATAGTGAATGTAGCTTAATATTAAAAGAAGAAAAAATTCTATGAAACTACACAGAGACAGGAAGAAAACAAATACACAAGGGTACACAAACACATAGTGGGATAACACCAATAGGAAAGGACAGGGTTCGTTTTCAGTGTAACATTTGGTACTGCAGTCCAACCCAAAATTTCATATATCTTTCCTCTTATTTCATCCTTTGTTTCCACCAAAAAAATTCTATCTAAGCATGCTTTCTGTATTTATATGTTCACACATTTCTTACCTCAACATTTATTTCCAAGAAAATCCTACATAAACCTGTTTTCTCAATGCATTTCTTCCAATTCATCGCAACTCATTCTCTTAGAGGCTACCCCCTCTTAAGCTAACTTAAATCTACTGAGCTCAGATGCTAAACTAAGGGATGAGGCAATGCAGCAGCACAAAATAAGTAACACAAACAGCAATGACCAAAAAATTGGAAAATAGCAAAGCAAGCTACAGTAAATCTAAATTACCAAGCAATGTGACATTACAACTAATATGAGCCAATGTGCAGCAACAAAAAAATAAATCTGGCTTAGCAGAGTAACACAAATTAAAGTTCAGTAGCACTATGCCTGGCAAACAGCAGCAGAAAATTAAATAACTTCTACCTAAACATGACATAGCTAAAGCAGAAAAAATAATACACTAAAGATAACAATGCAGATAAGGGAAATGTATATTCACATCTTAATGTCTATGTAATTAAAGTGGTGCACCACAACAAATGATTGTAAAAGAAATATTACCACGTACTTGAAAAGAAAATTATGTGTTACTGTTACTAGTTCCTTCTTATTGTTCTTTCCTTTCCAAGTGCTCCTTTTTTAAAGAATGTGGATCATAAAATTATCATTTAATAGATCTGTTGACAGAAAGTGTTCACATTAGCAAATGCATCTAAGTTTATTTTATAAAACTAATGCTGTAACACAGCTGGAAAGCAGATATCAAATGAAATAAGCAACTATGAAAAGCAAAGCATAAAAATATCATTCAGTAGTCATGTGACATTTCATAAGTTAGTAGAAACTCTCTCAACTCTCGTAGAAAGACGCTTGTTATAATCAGGTGTGGAGATGTAAAAATATTTCTCGTCATTTCATTAGGCATTTCAGTAAATATCAGAAAGTACGATATGTTTCCAAGTAATCAACGTGTCGAATTTGCGATGCTTTCTACAAAGGAATGTCAATAGCAAGGTTAATGGAAGTAATGAGGGTGTCGCATTTGCAATATTTTCTCTAAAGGAATGCCAATGGCGAGGATAAAGGCCTGCCTTTTTTCTTTTTTTTTCTACCTGTGCTTCCGGAAAGGCACCCCCTAATGGCTTGTTCTCCAGGTGTTTGACACAGCTGCGTGCCCACGACGCATTACGTGCAGGTGGTCACTTAATTTTCTTACGGAAATATTTACGACAGCAGTTTCCGCTACAGTGACAGTCTCATATAAAAATATTTCACAGGTCAAGAATTTGCGTTGCAAATGTGTAGAAACAAAATCCTATGAATATAACAGTGTCCAAAAAAATTTCGTCGGCATTGTGATACATTCACGCATTTACACACACATTTCATAACTCTTAAAGTACGATTCTCGGTTTCCAACATCCTATTTTTTTTTTTTTAGAAGTCAAGAGTCCTTAACTTCTATTCATTATTCATATACATATAAACACGTAATCACATTCCTCATATATGGTAGCATCATCTTATTGACATAAACATACCTCAACAGCATAATACACATCGTCGTTGTAAAAATAACACCATAACACCTCAGTCAAATGTCAAAAACGTCGTAGCTTCCTCCAATAATTTCAAAACCTAAAAAAATTCTCTGCTCATTTCAATAGTGTCATCTACTTCAAACGTACTTTAAAATCATTCTCCCTTACCAAATACATCATTCAAAGCTCTCATAGTATCACAATGGTACCAAAAAAATATGAACATTTCACAAAGTACAGACAAAATACAATTTCATAAGTGTGAAGTTATCCAACTGTGTAATTGCGTAAACATGTGTCACTGATGTAGTAAAATAAATGTTTGTCTCTCTCAGTTAAATGATCAGATAGCTGTGTAATTTGTGTGTTAGAGAAATATAGTACCGATGTGTAAAGTTGTATAAGCAAATACCATATTAGCTAGGGCTCCTTGTGCTTGCCAAACACATGGTACACAAAGTAGGCGTATACCCCCCTGAGGATTAATGTAATTATACCCTCAGGTGTTAGAGATTACAACAATGGAATGAAATGTATTACGGAAAACCTTTGTATCATTGTCCTTGAAATATCTTTAAAAATAAATGATTTAAGTACAAAATTAATCACACAAACACATGTACTGTAGCGCTAAATGTGCGTCTTGCTGTAAGATAATCTCTGTGAAAGTGTCGTAGTTATTGTCCTCTGAAAGCTAAGTTCTGCAGAAGTCAATGTACTTACCTCATGATAAACAAAAGTGAAATGCTTTGCGTATAGATATCGTAGTTATTATGCTTATTGGCGTGATGAAGAAAGTACTGTACAGTAACGTAATATTGTGCCACGAAAAAGGCTGTCTCATTGTTGCTATACCACAAAAGTTACTACTAAAACATGTTTTTCTTTCCAGAAGAATTCAGAAAACTGTGCAGATATAAAACAGATACACCGCAAAAGCAACATTGTAACTTGTCACTCATTAGTAGCGTCGTGATATAAATCGTGTAGCTGTCACATAAACTAACCACTGTGTCGTCTGGTATCTCACAGACAGTACTTTAAACCCAGAATGTATTTTCAAGTAAACCAAAATGTTGCATTAAAATCTCATTAGCAGTACCAGTATGTGTCCTAAGTATGTAACCCTGATAGTCGTTACGTAATCGTGCAACTAACAAGCAAGAATGTACAAATACAACACTGTGTCGTCTGTTCACTATAAGAATGCATTCGTAATTTCTGTTTAAAAATGTTCCCTAGGTTCTAGACTGGATATTTAACTTCAAACATTGTTGCATGTTAACAGTTTCTTAAGTCTGACAAAGCATACTAAAAATGTGAAGTGAAAAGTTATATGACAAAAACAAAGTTAAAAAGCAGATTATCTTTCAATAAATGGTTTTACATGTGAAATGTGGTGTAAACCTTTACTCTTCCTAGTACGCAGAGTTTCAACTTCAACGCAATTATCATGCGGTATACGTCGGATTCTGTATGGTCCATTGTAAACTAGAAAGAATTTGTGACTCAAGTGTTTCTTCTTATGTGACAATGAATGAGCTTTAATGAGAACTTTCTGACCAATATACAATTTCTTTGCATTTGCTTTACCGTGTAGTTTCCTCCTTTTGTCTGCTGCAGATTTTATGTTTATAATAGCCAAATCAATTATGTCTTTGTGTCGAAGTTTACGTGTATTCGGGAAAGGTACAAGCTCTCTGATTCTGTTCGGTGGTTCTTCATTCTTCAGTACAAGAGTAGGTGGTAAAGCAGTGGAATCATGAGGCATTTCATTCAGCACATTTTGAAATAATTGTAGATATCTGTCCCAATGCTGATGCTTTCTGTGACAATAAAGTCTGCAAAGCTTATTGATTTCTTTCATAATCCGTTCAGACGGGTTGCAATGTGGTGAGTACAATGAAATAAAAACAGGTTTGATTTTATGATTCCGAAGCGTGCGTGACCAAACAGCAGATCTAAATTGCGGTCCGTTATCTGAAATGACTTTAGCAACGTGGCCAACTTCACGTAAGAAATTTTTAACAAAGGCGTTGGATACAGATCGTCCAGTGGCTTTACGTAACGGAGTGAAAGAAACAAATTTTGAAGTAAGTTCAACAGCGACTAGAACGTACGAAAATCCATTGGATGTTCTGACAAGCGGTCCCAAGAGATCAACAGCAGCAAATTCTTTTAATTTAGAAGGAATAATAGGAAACAACGGAGCACGATGTGAGACAGTAGATGGTTTCGCCTTTTGACAAAGTTTACAAATAGACAAGACTCTTCGAATTCTTTTTTCCATTTTGTTAAAATAACAAGTCGTTCGAAGAATATGATAACATTTTCGTGGACCAAAATGTGCGTAGCTGAAATGAATGTACCAAATGAGCTTATTAACAAAATCGTCAGGAATGCAAAGTACCCATAGCTTGTCATCAACAGTGCAGCGTTTGAACAGTATGTTGTTTCTAACCAGATAATAATGCCGAATCTGTGTGTGTGTCTTTTCATGCCATTTGCTCTTGATGTCTTTCCAAATCGGATCTTTATCTTGTTCATGAGCAATGTCCTTTAAAGATGTGGTGATGAAGTTTTCAAAGGCGAGTTTCTGAATGTAAAAAATACTGAAATTTTTCTCGAGGTTGCCTTCTGTGGTACTTTTCTCAAGCCCAGCCGGTGCGCGTGACAGTGCGTCCGCAACAATGTTCTCCTTGCCGGGAATGTAGACTATTGTGAAGCGGAATTCTTGCAGAAATAATGCCCAACGTTTTAACCTGTCATGATTTAGTTTTGAAGACATAAGAAATTGTAATGCACGATGATCACTGTATACTTTTACGTGCTTACCAGAAAGAAAGAAACGGAATTTGTTAAATGCCCAAACGATAGCTAAAGCTTCTAATTCAGTAACAGAATAATTTTTTTCCGATTTTGTTAGCACTCGGCTAGCAAAAGCAATGGTTTTCTGAATGGTAGTGCCATTTTCTATGGCTTCTTGAAATAAATGGGCACCAAGACCGACTTTAGAAGAATCCGTGCTAAGGCAGAAATCTTGTGACAGATCTGGATGAGCTAAGGTTGGCACGTGAAGTAACGCTTCTTTCAAAGAATTGAATTCCAACTGTGCTTGTTCGTCCCAGTTCCAAATAGTATTTTTTCCAGTGAGAGAACAAAGTTTTGATGTAACAAGAATTTGCATATTCAGAAAACGACGGTAAAAATTTACGAGACCTAGAAAACTGCGGACTTGTCTTTTTGTGGATGGAACTGGAATGGCTCTGATTGCTTCTAACTTTTCAGGATCCGGTTGAATCCCTTCAGAAGAAATAATATGTCCCAAAAACTTCACCTTTGTCCTACCGAATTCAGACTTTTCCAAGTTAACTGTAATTCCAGATTCTGCAAAAATACGTAACAAACTGTTGAGGATGCGATTATGTTGTTCCCATGAAGCTTCTGCTATCAGAATATCGTCCACATATAAGGTGATATGACGTTTTAAGAACTCAGGTAATATGGAATTTAACCCACGAATGAATGCTGCCGAAGAAATGTTCAAACCAAAAGGAAGTTTCCGAAACTGATAACAAACGCCGAAACAAAGGAAAGCTGTGTATTTTCTACATTCTGGATGTAGTTCGATCTGATAAAAGCTGGATCTGAGATCAATGGAAGACAACACTTTTACACCATTAAAATTTTGAAGAAGTTCTTCTAACGTTTGCGGCCTGTCTGTTTCAGGAATAATGATCGTATTGATTTGTCTCGAATCTAAGACAAGCCTGATCGATCCATTTTTCTTCTCAACAACATGTAATGGATTGTTGTATGAGCTTACTGCAGGCTCAATAATGCCCTCATTAAGCATAGATTGTATTTCTGTTCTAACACGGTCCCTATAATGCGCCGGAATTACGTATGGTCTAACACAAAATTTAGTATGCTCACGAACACGAAATTGGTATTGAAATCCCTTGATTGTTCCTGTTTTGTGAGTAAAAACTGTGGAATGTGCTTGTAAAATCTCAAAAAGGTCCTGCCTATCAGTGTCATTACAATTCTCAATTGTTTGAATTTTATTCTGAATTAACTTATTAGTGTCAAATGCGCCGTCGATATCATCCCTGTCAGTACTTGCAGAGTGATTGTTAGTGTCTAGTTCCGTAGAAAAGTCCGAACTGTTGTCTAACAGAAGGTAAAGCCGATTAATTTCCTCGTCATGGTTTGAGAGCCAATCTTCAAATTTCAAAGCTATTGACTTACCTTCTTTCTTTAAACTTATTTCAGCATCGTGAAAGTTTAAGATTGCTTTGTATTCATTCAAAAAGTCTACTCCCAATATAATTTCCGTCGACAATAATGGAACAATGAGAAAGTTCATAGAGAAGCTGTGGCTTTGACAAAAGCATTCTAAATTGGTTTGTTGGCGTACATCTACACTTTTTCCAAAGATTGCACCTTGTAATTTAATCTTACGTAACGGAAGTGTGGGGCAATCGTTCGATTTGTTGCATTTGCTAAAGGCTGTTTCACTGATTACTGAAATGGGACTGCCAGAGTCAAGTACTGCCGTAAATTTTACGTCATTTACAGTAATGTGAATCACAGGATATGCAATGTTGTTATGTTTTACGTCGTGTTCCTGGAGTAAGATGTCTCTAATGTCTTCCATTTTTACGTAATTACTAGCTACGGCAGATGCGTCGTTAGTGTCATAAGAACGTTTTGTGGCTGCCAGCGGTGTGAGTCATTGCCTATTGTCTCTTTGTTGGCGCGCGTCGTTATTGGGATTTGGAGACCTAACTTCTACAAATTCACCTCCTCGAGAGGGCCCTGCTCTGTTTGAATCCCGCCAGTTCTGATGCAATTCAGGTCTGTCGTTACGATCACATCGTCTGTCGTCATGTCGGTAGTTCCTGTAGTTTCTTTCTTGTCGGTTAAGTGGTGGAGAATTTCTCCCTGAATCGTAACTGCGCGCTGAACTGTTGCGTCTGAAGTTATTCTGTCTCCCTTGATAATAATTATTTTGGTTCCCATATTGTCTGTTTCTCTGATTGTCTCTGTGATAGTCACTACCGCGGAGAGGTGATCTTTCCCTGTAATTATTACTACTCTGCCAACGGTTGTCGTGCGGGTGGTGTCTATTTTGGTCACGATTTGCGTTGTAAGAATAGACCAGTCGTGTCCGGTTATTGTTTCTGTCATCACGGAATTGTGACGGATGTGACCTGTAATTGTTGTGTCCTTGTTTTCGCGTTCCGCGATTATCAGTGTCAATTTCTAGTTCTTGTAACAGTCCCTGAAAAGCTTCAATGTCGTCTTTGCAACGTCCTGCTAAAATAATATGCCGTAAATGTTCAGGTAATTTGATTAAGCAAATGCGGATGAGTTCTGAGGGGCTGTATGGGTTTGACAGGTACTGATTCTTGTGCAACATGTCTTCAAAATATTTCACAAGACTGGAGAATTCAGATTGTTCGAAATGTTTCATCATTACGATACCATATTTTACGCGGTCTTGTGTGGCTTGAGACCAATATGCTGAGAGGAAGGCATGGTAAAATTCTCCTTCACTGTGGCAATCGTGAATGACCGATCGCATTCTTACAGCTGGTTCATTCTCTAAGTAGCCACACATAAATTCTAATCTGTGTTCCAACGACCAGTTGGGAGGAAAACAATGAGAGAATTGATGGAGCCATGCTTGTGGATGAATGTAGTTGCCAGAATTCTTAAATGTTTTGAATTTACGTGTAGTAATGAACAGCTTATAGTCAAAATCATCATGTCGGCGAGTCGCATGTCGGTCATTGTTACGTCGCTTCGGCGGTTCCAACTCAAAATTCGGTGCACATTGCCGATTTCTTTCATAACTTCCGAAATGCCCTATGTTATTATTTTGTGGGTGTTCCGTATTTCTATGTCCCTCTTCCCTTATTGGGGCGCGAGTGTCCTCTGAAATACGTAATTCTTGTATTACCTGTGTTAGCTGATCTTGTACTTCCCGGATTTCTCTTTGGTGTTGCGTATCAATTTGATTCAGATTTTGTTTCAGTTTCCTAATTTGTTCGCTCTCTTCTGTGTTATTAAAGACTACCGGTTTTGTGTCATTCACATTATCATCTACCTTCGTAGATAAATTATTTAGCTGATCCGAAAGTTCAACTACTTTCTCTGATAATGAACTAATTTCCTCCATGTGTCTTTCTACTGTGTCCTTTAAGTTTTCCTGAGTTTTTGCAAGTTGCGTAACCGAATCGGTAGATGCAACTGAGTCAATTTTAGCTTGCAAGATCTCATGATTTTCATGAACAATGGTTTGCAGTTCTTTTATGGCTGCTTCGTGATTCTGTAATGCATTTTCATGCCGCGAAAAAATAGGTTGAAAATGCTCACAAATTTGTGTTTTTACGTCATTACAGACTTTTTGACATTTCGATTCAATGTTATGTAACTCAGTAGTTAAGTCTTCACGTGTTTGTTCAAGAGTTTGTTCCAATGAGTCTAACTTTTTAAGATTTTGTTCCACTGTGTCTAACTTTTTGAGATTTTGTTCCACTGTGTCTAACTTTTTGAGATTTTGTTCCACTGTGTCTAACTGTTGCTGTGTTTGTCTCTGGTGTTGTTCCATTGTGTCTAACTTTTCCAGCTTTTGTCCCATTTGTTGCATTAATTGTAATAACAATGCACTGGTGTCTGAAACATGTTCCTCAGTGCTTTTCGGCAGTGAATTTGCACCGGCAACATTCACATTTTGACCAGCAGAAAATGTGTCTTGACTTATTTGAGAAAACGGTGAGGATCCAAAACCTGAATCTACAGTATTTGCGAGATCGTGTCGTGTCATTTCGGCTTCCTGAGGCGAGCTATTGCCGACCGATCGATCGATAATGCTTCCCTCTTCACTAATTGTTTCACTGTCCACGCCATTGTTTGACGCCCGCTCCATTTCCCTGTGCACAGTTACCAAATTACTACTTTGAACATTAGTAAATTCATTACTCGGTGGCGCTAACACACTGCTTTCATTTTCACTGTCATTTCTCAGTTTACTTTGGAGCCTAGTATTACGTTTTTCACACGCCATTATTGTCACAGTATTTCACACGACAACACAGAAAAACACAATTTGAAGATCAAAAATAAGAGAACACATTAACATAGCACTGAAAATAATATCTAGTTAATTGCAGCTGCGAAATACTTGGTGCAAATCTACATGCATGCCACAACTGTTTTACAGTACAACAATGAAAGACTGCAACTACAAAGGAGATTGTCTCTACAATTACGCGCTAGCAATAAACAAAATCTACACTAATTACACAAACTACAAGAAAAAAAATCAGAAGATTCCAGTGAGGTATCCTCGGCTAAGGGTCGCCATATGAAACGTCCCCTTTGAACTATTATACAAGACTGTGCTTAAACTGACACACAATATTTTGTTAGCGCAACGCAATCTGACTTTTAAAATTCCCTACAAAAGAATGGCCCTGACTAACATTAAACTATACCTTTCACAAATCACTTACCTCACAAAAATCTTCGCTGCTCAAGCTACTGCAATACAGCGAGCGCCACTACTGCCAGCTAAATAAAAGATTCAAACTATGGAAGGCACTAACTACTGATAGGGATAGTTAGCAAATGAAAGGTATTAATAGAGAACAAACAATGTATTTACCTTGATATCATCATATATAAATATAGCAGTTCATGAAAAATTACAAAACTCCGCCATCTCTCTCCCCACATCCACCACTGCTGGCGGCTCACCTCCAACTGCGCAACGCTACGCGCTGTTCACATCCAGCTGCCGCTGCCCAACACTACAATGGCAGACAACAATGCAAACTAGCCACAGACTGCACACAGCACAGCCAGTGATTTTCATACAGAGGTGGCGTTACCAATAAAAAAACCTAAACAGCCTACTTACAGTGTTATTTATCACATTTTTTAAAACACACGTCAGAGGCTAGTAGCGTCATGACACTGCCATGTGCCTTTACCTCCAGGGTTATAGGTGGGTTTTGTGCAGTAGCACCAGTCTGATGCCTATGAACTTCGTACAAGATTCTTGTAAGCCCTCACTGGCTGAGTAGAAGAAATATTTTCTCTACCTCCTGTTACTATTATTATTATTATTGCGGGCATGGTGCATAGTGTGTTAGTTATAAGACTCATAACGTGAGACATTGCAATGTGTTAATCATGAATGCCCAAGCTCTAGCTCAGTACTATTTTTAACCCCCACAACCTGGTAAGATGATTTTGCGTTCACTGCCGCAAACGCGGTTCCTCTACGTTGCAATCGCCGTGATGGCGAACACCGCCGCTATAGGCTGCTCTGACATCGTCACTGTGGTACGGGCTGATGACCCCAGCTCGTTTGCCAATGCTGCTGTGCCCTAGATGCTCGCGAAATCATCATAGACTTATAAGGCACCAGACATCGCCTCGACATCACTCTGGGTGTATCAGCAGCAGTGCCCTTGCCCATTACAGATACAAAAGTAAGTCCTGCAGTCTCACTGGACTACTCTGTGGTTGGTGGCGCTTTTGGAGACAGGATCTCACAAGCCCGCATTGATAACTTGAATGTGGGCTGCTGACATCCTGTCATTTTTCTCGATACCTGCAAGGGCGTTTTGGGAAAGATGCTCCCCGGAATTTTCATCGACCTGCGCTGTCCTGGCATTAGGTGCAACACAGCTCTATACCGTGGGCTCATGCATCCTCTGGAGTGCAGTGATGTTGGGGAGAAAGGGAGCATCGTCCGAATTTGGGAGAGATCTGGCATGATATCGTAGGACTATTCAGTCACAGAGTGGTTCAGAACTTTTGTCAGGGTTGTCATACTCGGCCTTTTTTTTTCCATCACGCAGGAAAGAGGGTCGAGTAAGGCATTTATTTGTGTATACCACCTATCCTGAAAATATACCGTCAGGTACACCATCACTTACTGGGTGGCCCTCTTCGGAAAGAGATTACCGCTAAACATGCTTGCATTAACGTCCAAAATCTGGATGAGAAGCATGTATATCGCTTTGCATGGTCACTTCTAGCTAACTATAGAAATTAAGTGTTCTTTCAGACTGTACAAGCAAATATGGAATATCCGATGTCTGCGAGCATTACAATTTGCAAGGCATCTCATTGCCTGTAAAAGTCCAGGACCTACAGAAATAAGAGAGGCAGAACCCTAATTATTCAGTTCACGTAAACATCCTGGATGCTGATGACAGTGAGTCGGAACGTGATGTCCATGAGCTGACTGTGCAGAACTAAGAAGTCAACAATAAAGTAGTTGGACCCTTCTACATTTCGAAATCAGCCTTTTAGCGCCCCAAACACGTAGTTCCGTTGCTCTTTTCTGAGAGTGAGAATCAACACTACGTGTGGATGAAACATATCTCCCACCTACTTTCCTCTCATTTGAGTAAGAAACACTGTAGAAGACATTTTTGCCATAGATGTCCAATCGTTTTACCAAGAGAGAATACGTAGAAAGCCATCTGACTGATTGCTCTAGACAGAAACCAACACATTTGAAAATGCATACAGAGGATGAAAACTCAAAGTTTAAGAATGCCCATCATCACGAACGATGTTTTTTCAGCATATATGCTGTCTTTGATGCCTTGTAACTCCTCTAGTGCATTGTGAAACCGACTCTACTACCTCCAATATTGTTTTCACAGAACGGCACATAGTATGTGGCAGTATATCACTTTGTATGTTCGTATGACTACAGACGCAATGAATTCGAATCATACATCGCGGATAATCCTGTGAGATGACCGCTCGCTGAGCTTTAAAAATATGCGTGGGAAGTTCATCCGATTTATCGCAATAATGTTCCCATGATCAACTCCCAGGACCATGATGCTTGTATTAGTAGGCTATTGGGTGTCATTTTTATTGGCCGCCGATGGATAGAGAAGTGAAAACTCCATAAAGAGACCATTGTCATTTAAGGAGGAAGTTCTGTTTCGTAGCTCACAATGCATGTAATTTGAAGCACCGACTGTTATGGTACATACCCGTCTTCTTTCAAAGTTTGAATGGGTGTGATGCCCACTATCTCGTTCAGCGCTTGGGCGATCGCGGTTTGATGGCTGATAAGGTCGGCGCCTTCCCTGATACCAATGCAAAGTACGTCTCTTTTTCGAAGAGAGTCACACCCAAATTCCTGAATTCGCTTCGCTTCACACACGCATCTCTTCAGAAAGCTGATGAAACGATGCGTCAGCAGGACACGCATATCACGAGAGCAACATATCTCAATGGTGCAAAGTTTCGTCTTGTGACAAAGAATGGTGTCTTTCCATACAAATACCCAGATTCGATGGAGAGGATCCACGAAATCACATTACCCGACATAACGGCATTCTCCAGTAAAATAATAGGCACTGCCATAACAGATGCAGAATATGAGCACAGAAAAAAGAAGGAAGATTGGGTTTAACGCCCCGTCGAAATCGAGGTCATTAGAGACGGAGCACAAGCTCAGGTTGTGTCAGGGATGGGGAAGGAAATCGACTGTGCCCTTTCAAAGAAACCATCCCAGCATTTGCCTCGAGCAATTTAAGGAAATCACGGAAAACTAAATACGAATTGCCAGACATGGATTTGAATCGTCATCCTCCCGAATGTCAGTACAGTGTACTAACCACTGCGCCACCTCAATATGAGGACGCAGTGAATTGTTTGGCATGAGTTTGGCATCCCTGATTTAGGAGAATATGCGAGATTATACATGAACACCGATGTGCACCTGCTCACCGATAATGTGAGAAATTCTAGAGTGTATACCTGAGCACATACCTTCTGGGTCCTGCGTTCTAGGTTCAAATGGCTCTGAGCACTATGGGACTTAACATCTGAGGCCATCAGTCCCCTAGAACTTAGAACTACTTAAACCTAACTAACCTAATGACATCACACACATTCATGCCCGAGGCAGGATTCGAACCTGCGACTGTAGCGGTCGCGCGTTTCCGGACTGTAGCGCCTAGAACCGCTCGGCCACCCCGGCCGGCCCTCTGCGTTCTATTTCACCATGCTAGGACTTTTGTGCCATGCAGTGTTGGGCAAGACGCTTGTCAGCATCAAATTATTGACTGATATTAACATGCTGCTCTTCTTGAATGCTGGATTCGTGGCGGACTTTGCCAGAGTGTGCTCAGGTATGCGAAGCCAGTAATCTGCGAATAAATGAAGAGGAGTGCTGGCCATCTGTCGATTTAAGTTATATCCTTTTCTTTGATGCAACGACTTGTATGGGCACTTCAAAGTCTACCTTTTCAAGTATTCCGATGCCTGCCTGAGAAGGAAATCGACAGTTTGAAGGAAAAGATCCATAATATGGTTCAGGATGCTGGTGAGCGATGTGTTCTGGAGGGAGAATTGGCATATAACACTCATTTGCATGTCGAAAAAAGTGACATACTGCTATGTCTGGGGCCGGCCTGAGTGGCCGTGCGGTTCTAGGCGCTATAGTTTGGAACCGGGCGACCGCTACGGTCGCAGGTTCGAATCCTGCCTCGGGCAAGGATGTGTGTGATGTCCTTAGGTTAGTTAAGTTTAATTAGTTCTAAGTTCTAGGCGACTGATGACCTCAGAAGTTAAGTCGCATAGTGCTCAGAGCCATTTTGCTATGTCTGGGGCGCCTAGCCACGAGAAATGGCTGCATCTCGAAGCTGTTAACAACGATGATCAACAAACAACTTATATTCTTCACTAAAGTAACCTCCAGCAATGTGGCGGCTTGGAGATGGAACCCCTTAGTATGAGTCATGGAAGCTGTCGTGTCTAGGAAGCCTGCATACTCGGTTCGCTAGACAAACATTAAAACAAATAATATTAATGAGTTTTATTATAATAAGTAAATTACAATACTTAACTTTCGAAATTACAGAGATGTGTCTGAGGCAAAGGGCGACATACGAAGTAATCATTCTACTTCAGTGTAAACAATCCCAAGTCTGTGCTACACAGAGAGTACAAGCGAAGTGATCTAGCGTTGACGCTGCTATCCAAGTCACTAGTCTTGAAGCTGCTATTGAACTGGGCTGTCACCAGTCGGTCGCGGCTCTTGTGTCCTCTTTCCTTAGGAGCCGCTTCTGTCGCGTTGTCGTCCTGAGAGGAGTCGGTCAGCGTGCGATTGGCTGACGTCTCCTCATAGCCATCTCTTCTCTTTCTTTCTCGACTGGCGTGCCGGCGTTTGACTTTACGCCGTAAGAGAATCTCCTTCAAGTAACACAGTTGGTTGAAGGAGTACATTGATGTTAACACTGAACACAGGACTTTCACAGCGTGTGACATTGAAAAATATATTTACAATCTAATGAACACCTCAATTTTCGGAAAACCATGCAGAATGTTGGAGAATATTCCTTTATTTTGTAGCTGGGGTGGGCTGTATGGCGCAAGTGATTGCATTGCCAGGCCAAATTCCTCTCGAGCCACGATCTTCAATGAGGAACTAGTTGCTGTGGAGATGCCTAGGTACGGTCTCAGAGCAGTTCACGAAGCCTGTGTGTTTTTGACCTCTCCAAGCACCACATGTACCACTTTCACTGTGAGTTTGCAAAGTCAAAATTAGAATAACATCAAAAAACAAGAAGGTTATTGGTCTTATGAAAGGAGGCGAATGGGTAGCATATTGTGGAGTTTGGGTGGCGCAGGTCAATAAACACACCATATATATGGTGTTACAAAAAGGTACGGCCAAACTTTCAGGAAACATTCCTCACACACAAAGAAAGAAAATATGTTATTTGAACATGTGTCCGGAAACGCTTACATTCCATGTTAGAGCTCATTTTATTACTTCTCTTCAAATCACATTAATCATGGAATGGAAACACACAGCAACAGAACTTACCAGCGTGACTTCAAACACTTTGTTACAGGAAATGTTCAAAATGTCCTCCGTTAGCGAGGATACATGCATCCACCCTCCGTCGCATGGAATCCCTGATGCGCTGATGCAGCCCTGGAGAATGGCGTATCACAGCCGTCCACAATACGAGCACGAAGAGCTCTGCATTTGGTACCGGGGTTGCGTAGACAAGAGCTTTCAAATGCCCCCATAAATGAAAGTCAAGAGGGTTGAGGTCAGGAGAGCGTGGAGGCCATGGAATTGGTCCGCCTCTACCAATCCATCGGTCACCGAATCTGTTGTTGAGAAGCGTACGAACACTTCGACTGAAATGTGCAGCAGCTTCATCGTGCATGAACCACATATTGTGTCGTACTTGTAAAGGCACACGTTCTAGCAGCACAGGTAGAGTATCCCGTATGAAATCATGATAACGTGCTCCATTGAGCGTAGTTGGAAGAACATGGGACCCAATCAAGACATCACCAACAATGCCTGCCCAAACGTTCAGAGAAAATCTGTGTTGATGACGTGATTGCACAATTGCGTGCGGATTCTCGTCAGCCCACACATGTTGATTGTGAAAATTTACAATTTGATCACGTTGGAATGAAGCCTCATCCGTAAAGAGAACATTTGCACTGAAATGAGGATTGACACATTGTTGGATGAACCATTCGCAGAAGTGTACCCGTGGAGGCCAATCAGCTGCTGATAGTGCCTGCGCACGCTGTACATGGTACGGAAACAACTGGTTCTTCCGCAGCACTCTCCATACAGTGACGTGGTCAACGTTATCATGTACAGCAGCAACTTCTCTGACACTGACATTAGGGTTATCGTCAACTGCACGAAGAATTGCCTCGTCGATTGCAGGTGTCCTCGTCGTTCTAAGTCTTCCCCAGTCGCGAGTCATAGGCTGGAATGTTCCGTCCTCCCTAAGACGCCGATCAATTGCTTCGAACGTCTTCCTGTCCGGACACCTTCGTTCTGGAAATCTGTCTCGATACAAACGTACCGCACCACGGCTATTGCCCCGTGCTAATCCATACATCAAATGGGCATCTGTCAACTCTGCATTTGTAAACATTGTACTGACTGCAAAACCACGTTCGTGATGAACACTAACCTGTTGATGCTACGTACTGATGTGCTTGATGCTGGTACTGTAGAGCAATGAGTCGCATGTCAACACAAGCACCGAAGTCAACATTACCTTCCTTCAATTGGGCCAACTGGCGGTGATTCTAGGAAGTACAGTACATACTGACGAAACTAAAATGAGCTCTAACATGGAAATTAAGCGTTTCCGGACACATGTCCACATAACATCTTTTCTTTATTTGTGTGTGAGGAATGTTTCCTGAAAGTTTGACTCTACCTTTTTGTAACACCCTGTAGATGCAAGTGCCACCCAAAGGCGTACTAAAGGCGTGCATCGTGCGATTTCAAATGCTATCATAACTGAAGATTGCAAGAGGTGCATCCTCGAGAGAACTGGTGACGCTCCACGTATGGTGCGCCAGGTAATCTTTCGGTCGAGTGGCCAGGAGGTACATATTGCACTGCAGCTGAAAGTAGGGCTGTCCCCTCATGACGACGAAAGGCTCATCTGTGAGGAAAGGATCACAACCCTCCCGTACTCACACTAATCATTGCAGTAACTGAGTGTGCGACTATGTATTTATTTACAAACAGTTGATGTGTACGTGCGAGTGTGTGCAGAATTGTTGGATGGACCACTTGTCATAATTGTCTGTGTATGTATGTATGTATGTATGTGTGTGTGTGTGTGTGTGTGTGTGTGTGTGTGTGTGTAGTCTTGTATTGACCTGATACTGCTAGTCCCAATTTCCCTTGTATATATCGAGTACAGAGGGAAAAAAGGATTGATGAAATGTAAACGATGTATACGAAAAGAAATGTAAATACTGTATTTATTGAAAGAAATGATGAAACCAGCCAGCAAAAAATGATTGAAATGTAAACTGATATATAATGGGAAATGTAGTACTTGATTAAAATATAAACTGCTACATAATGCGAAACGTTGTACTTAAGGTCTTCCTGTACCTGATGGTAATAAGTCTTTAAAAAAAAGAATTTTGCAAATTACTTCTATGTACATAAATATGTGTGAACACGCCAAAAAATTGAAAATTATTTTACACGAGAAAAATAGCTTTTTTAAAAAAACATAGTGTAAACAGTAAATGACGGTAAATAAAAAGTTGTTAATATATGACAAAGTGTTGTAAATAAAAAATACTCTGTGTGTATAACAAAGTACGAAATTTTGATGCCGGCCGCGGTGGTCTAGCGGTTCTGGGCGCGCAGTCTGGAACCGCGCGACTGCTACGGTCGCAGGTTCGAATCCTGCCTCGGGCATGGATGTGTGTGAGGTCCTTAGGTTAGTTAGGTTTAAGTAGTTCTAAGTTCTAGGGGACTGATGACCACAGTAGTTAAGTCCCATAGTGCTCAGAGCCATTTGAACCTTTTTTTTTTTTTTTGAAATTTTGGTGTAGTGAAACACTACCAGTCAAAGACAGATATCTATCCAGCTTGTAGACAAGCGCAGTGAGATACAGGGTGTCACAGGGGGAACAGTCAGTATTTAGGAATATGTTCATCAACCCTGATGTGAAAAATCTCTTCTACTGAACAGGTGCTTGTAGGTTTTGAGGTAGCTATTGTACAACCCGTGTTTATAGACAATTATTTCTTCTTTTCGTCCGTACTGCCTCCGCCAAAAAAATGGAAAGCAAGGAGCTCGCAGTGTAAGAGATTTGTTTCACTGTATCGAAGATGGAAAAGTGCTCACAGCCCTCAAGGTATTCATTTTACAGCCCACTTTTACTAGTCTTTTCTGCATGGAATGATAGTTCCTGACATATCCCTGAATTTGGTTATTCTTCCTGAGACACCCTGTGTACTTACATAGGAAGTTTCCCGGAAGAGCTATTATTTACCAACGTAGCCCGCCAAAGCCGCAAGACGTCGGGGAAGCGACGCGTCGTTACATGTATTCTGCCAGGCCTCACAAATTCGGATCCTACGCAACGTAGTTGCGCTCCGTTGTTGTCTATGGACTTATCCGCGGCCTGCGCGGGCAGCCTTGCTTCTTTCTCACACCACTGACTTGAGAATTGCGCATCGGGATGGCGAACATTTGTTGCAAGATATCAGTGTCTTTCTGCATGATGTCATTGTCTCTGCACACTTTTTACGGTAACAGAACGGGTTGCTGGAGACGTGCTTTCTGTATCTCCACTACTGTTGCAGAACTGTGCCATGATGTTAAAAAAATAACGTACAGTTGTATGACATTATCCTGCTGTGTGGTCGTTTGCATCCGAATTCAGAGACTGGCGGTAACGTTCAAGAGTGTTGCGCGCCGTGTTAGTACAGTTTGGATACTGTTGGCACACCCTGTACGCAACCTGCGCACGTATTGATCTGTCTATCTGACCATTCACTTTAACCTAGACATATTGCCTGTATACGTAGATGCTGACAGCACTGTAACACAGGAGTCTTATATTTCGCCTCTGTCGCTGCGTGGTAATTAGATGTCTACGGTATACACTCATTTAGATGTTCCCTTTGAGCTATCGTGTGCCCGCCAGAGGTACACTGGCGCTTAAGATACACGAGTACTGCATCTCAAATCTTGTTGCTTCCGAATGTGAAAAGGGGCGCGTCAGTGAATAGGTGTCTCGTGTCCGTGTCAGCTTTCTCGTACCGGATATATTTTATTTCGAGAGAGAAGCAGTGCCACTGAAACAATATCCGCCCCTGGTAGCAGAGTGGTCTGCGCGACGGAGTGTCATACCTAACGACCCGGGTTCGATTCCCGGCTGGGTCGGAGATTTTCTACACTTAGGGACTGGCTGTTGTGTTGTCCTTATCATCATAATTTCATTCCTATCCACACGCAAGTCGCCGAAGTGGCGTCAACTCGAAAGACTTGCACCAGGCGAACGGTCTACCCGACGGAAGGCCCTTGCCACATGGCATTTACATTGAAACAATAGCAGTGCTGGATCTATTAACGTTTCATCGATTTTCTGTCACTTTTTGAAAGCTTATGTCCCAATTTTGGATGCTTGTGTCCGGTTATAAGAAGTCATCTTAGCCTCCTACTTACAAGTCATTATGAACAGCATCTAGAATGCGGTTTCAGTTGTAGTATTATAGTGCTGATCGATTATGCAGTGAAGACACTTCTAATTCTTTAAAGTAGACAAAATTGTATGCATCTAATCTAATAACTAATTGTATGATTATTTTTCTTTGAAGAAACAAACTGTTCCCAGTTATTTAATGCTATGTTTTATCCCATGCTTGAACGTTACCGCCAGTCTCTGAATTTGTGTTTTTAATATGTAGCAATATTGTGGTTAACGCGGACCCGAGGCTGTTCGGATAAACGAGAAACATGGATAATCCAAAATACATCTGTTTTTTACTAGAAACTGCTGTTTACTGTGTTTACAGGACAGTTATACGACACATTTGAAAGCCCACTGCATTACCTGCGCCTTACTCGCTGTACTCTGACAACTTAATTACAAAATTGCATTTAAAACAAACCGTATTTCGTATCACTGGCTTTCATATCACTTTCCGGAAGTAATCGTGGAATGTTTTGTGTTTCTGTTCAACATTCACCTTTTTCTTCGTGACTGCGGTACTCATTTTCCCGGAAAGCAAACGATTGTTTTTTTGCCTACTCAAATAACAGACTGACGCCTCGGCGTGCATGATAACGGGTTCCTCGCTTCGTGTTCATTCGAGTTTCATGCATAATAATACGGAAATCAGTATCTTTTCTTAGTTATTACAGGGTTTAGCGTGAATCAGAACTTGACTGACAAACTTTCAGAGGTTGTACACGGATACTTTGCAAGTATTTTGGCCTGAGGAACCTTTGGCCCTCGGTTGCTCGTCGCAGATCAATAATGTAATTAACGATTTATTCGTTTTTTATTACCAGTTTCCTTTATTTCTGGGAAAATATAAGGGGAGATGGAAAAGTTTCTGTTTGAGCACGTTGCTACAGCGTATATAGAAAACAGCGCGACTCCGATGCTGGTGTATGAGCAGGCGATTAGTGTGGCATTCGTGTCTTTCTGAGGTGTTTGCAGTTAATGCGGAAACGTGATATATGGTGACGCTATTACCAAATGCGTCCAAAATGAACCAACGCGCTGTTATTCTTTCCTCGGTTGGCGAAGGATAAACACTGGTAGACATCCATCGGAGAATGAAGAATATGTATGGGACCGAGGTGTCATCCATCGTCCCCTCATCCCAAGAAGTTCAAGAGAGCCATCAGCCATCTGCTGGAAAGCTAATGCACACCGGGGCCTGTTGCTTATTAATTTGAAGCAACCTGGTGTCTCCATCACTGGGGAATGGTGTGAATGCGATTATGACATCTTCGATCCCTTAAAAAAGCCCTTTAAAGGACTACGATTCTTGTCGGACAAGGATATGTATCAGTTACGGCCTTCTTCACGCAGTTCGACGTTTTTTAAATGTATTTTTGCGAAACGGGCATCTTTATCCTAGTACGTCTGTGGGATGATTTCCTCAATTCTCACCACGATTTTTCCTGCCTTCGCTGAACGACCGAGAGCAGCGGTGTTTGCGTAGAGTTGTCACTGCTAACAGACAAGCAACACTGGGTGAAATGACCGCAGAAATCAGTGTGGGACGTATGATGAACGTACCCGTTAGGACAGCGCGACAAAATTTGGCGTTAATGGACTATGGCAGCAGACGAACGACGCGAGCGCCTTCGCTAACAGCACGAAATCACCTGCAGCACCTCTCCTAGGCTTGTGACCATATCAGTTGGACCCTAGACCCTCAGATGAGTCCCGATTGAGATGATAAGAGACGATTAAGGGGTTAGAGACCCCACGAAGCCATGCGACCAAGTTGTCAACAAGGCACTGTGCAAGCAGGTGGTGGCTCTATAATCCTATGGAGTCTTTACGTGGAATGAACTGGGTCCTCTGGTCCAACTGAACCGATCATTGACCGGAAATGCTTATGCTCTGCTACTTGGTGACCATATGCAGTTCCATGTTCCCAAAGGACAACAGAGTTTTTGTGGATGACAGTGGTCCATGTCAGTGGGCCAAAATTATTCGCGATTGGTTTGAAGAAATTATGGACAGTTCGAGCGATTGATTTGGCCACCCGGATTGCCCGAACAGGATCCCATCGAAAATTTATGGGACATAATGGAGAGGTCCGTTCGTGCAAAAGATCCTGCACCAGCAACAGTTCCGTAATTATGGACGGCTATAGAGGCAGCGTGGCTCAGTACTTCTGCAGGGGACTTCCAACGACTTGTTGAGTCCGTGCTACGTCCAGTTGCTGCACGACGTCGGGAGAAAGGTCAGACACGATATTAGGAGGTATCTAACGACTTCTGTCACCTCGTTGTATGTGCCAATTTTAATTAATATTGCTGATTCTTGCATAGGAACAAATGGCTCTGAGCACTATGGGACTTAACTTCTATGGTCATCAGTCCCCTATAACTTAGAACTACTTAAACCTAACTAACCTAAGGACGTCACACACATCCACGCCCGAGGCAGGATTCGAACCTACGGCCGTAGCGGTCACGCGGTTCCAGACTGTAGCGCCTAGAACCGCTCGGCCACCACGGCCGGCTGGATAGGAACAATATGGTAGTACTATAAGTAGTAGAAAGAGAGAGGGAAGTACCTCCATAACGGGATAGCTGTTGCGCGAACTGAACAGGTTTAAGAAGTGTGAACTTAGAGCGCTGGTGATTCTGTCGGCACGAGTCTGCAGCTAACCTTTGAAGCGCGAAGTTTTCAGTGAAGTCAGGGTGATTATAAAAGTCGATTAAAAACCTTCAGACGGAAATGACTATTAGCGGCAACGACATGGCATTTATTCGTTTGTTTTAAATTTATAGTGCCAAGAAGAGTACATAAAGCACACTAAAAAATGGTTCAAATGGCTATGAGCACTATGGGACTTAACATCTGATGTCATACGTCCCCTAGACGTAGAACTGCTTAAACCTAACTGACCGAAGGACATCACACACATCCATGTCCGAGGCAGGATTCGAACCTACGGCCGTAGCAACAGCGCGGCTCTGGACTGAAGCGCCTAGAACCGCTCGGTCACAGCAGCCGGCTAAAGCACATCCAGGGTAACGATTGCGCCAAACTGCGTTACATCATCGCGACAGAAGATCGTCTCTACATTCACTTTCAGGTAAAGTAATTTCCAAGTTTTTGTATTTTCACACATGGACCAGTGTTTACTGAAGGTTCTGCAATATAATTTTAAAACCTTTTTTGGATCCTATTCCGATACACGAATAGTTCGAACACTGAAACAAAGTGACTGTGTTGAAGCAATTAACGTATTTAATAGAAAGGTTTGATTAACTGGAGCCGTTTAATTGGTTCGAAAGTCAGCTTTATTTCAAAAGGATTCCATGTGCTAGTTAAAGGAGCATCAATTTAAATAACAGAAGAAGCGTAGTTACTTAAAGTTCTATAAAAAGAAATTACTTTAATGTACCTTACATGATGCAAACTTCCGAGTTTAGAAAGTGATTACAAGGTAGATTGCTGGCCGTAACGAGGTAGATTGATTCCCCCCCCCCCCAATTTTACAAGTGCAATAGTTTGTTGTCAGTGAAATTTGTATAACTGTATTGTATAAGCGGCTCAGTTCATTCTTGACTGTGTTGTTTAGTGAGAAAGTTACCAATACAGAACAGTTCAAGCGTCCTCCAACACTGTAACAGTTGTATCAGTGTATTTAAAACCTTGAACTGAAATACCAGATTTAAGTAATAACAGATTCAGGGCTCCCATGTGCGAAACACGTTAACTGTGAAATGAAAAAGAATAGCAATAAGCAAACACTGTACCTGGTGTTAATTTTAGATTAAGTAATTGCTGTGTGGTTTGGTCAAAACTACTACTTTTCTTAAGAAAAGGTTTGGGGTTCCACATTTTCTACAGAACAATGCTTGCCATGTCAGAGTAACACTTGCAACCTACGTCCTCAATTATTTGCTGGATGTATTCCAATCTCTGTCTTCCTGTACAGTTTTGGCCTCTACAGCTCCTTCTACTACCATGGAAGTCATACCCTCATGTCTTAACAGATGTCCTATCGTCCTGTTCCTTCTCCTTATCGGTGTTTTCCACATATTCCTTTCCTCTCCGATTATGCGCAGAACTTCCTCATTCCTTACCCTATCAGTCCACCTAATTTTCAACATTCGTCTGCAGCACCACATCTCAGATGCCTCGAGTATGTTTATGAATTTCTTTACTGCAAGAGTATGCTAATTTCCTTTACATGCTTCTCGCGTGTCATAATTTAGCAGGCGTTTTACACCAGGAAACCATTACCATAAATTTTATTGAAATTACTTTTGTCCATTCTGGGATGGCGACCATATTTAGGTTTCATAACCACTGACTAAGACTTTTTTTACTGCTGGCTGTTGATTCTTGCTATAATCACGTCTCATCCTTTCAATAGCTTATGCAGGATATGAAATGAAGTCCGACCATCTTTCCATTAATCACACAATCACGGTCATAATGGGCAAACATTCATAAAACAGACAAACTGCAGGGACGGGTTCTGAATGGAAATGGAAGAAAAAAGGCCCTATGAAAATGGAAGATGTGCATGCAATGAGAACAAGTCGTCTCGGAACATAGTACAGAGCTGCATCGTATCCATGTCACAACAGATGTTCAGAGTGGCCTCCATGGTAGCGGTTGTCATGCAGAATATGCATAATCGTACTTTGAATTACACCATGTTGGCGGGCCACTTGCCTGGAGCTTGTACTAGGGTTCGTCTCAATATCCTATAGAACCCGGTCCTTCAGATCTGGTGTGCGCACAGTCCGCCGCCTCCTTGCACGTTGGTCTGTCTGAAAAGATCCATGATCACAGAAACGCCCAAAGAGGGCTAGAAATGTTGTGTGATATGATTGGTGTCTGTGAGGTACTTGTTTTGGTACAGTTGTGCTGCCTCTCGACCGTTTCCATCCGCTTGGCCGTACACAAACCCCATCTCAGCGTGTTCCCGAGATGAATACCGGACCATTCTGATGCTTACAGTACGCTGTGTCAATCACACAGCTTGCAACACACAAGGAACACACGGCACGCGGTCACAGGAGCTCCCATGCGTCAACGCCTTCTATCGTGGCAACGATGCATTTCCGGACGCTTGTTCATAGGACCTTTTTTCCTCCATTTCCAGTCAGAATTCCGTCCCTGCAGTATGACGGTTTTATTAACGTTCACCCTGTATAAAATAGCAGGAGTAGCATTTTAGGATGGATTATTCTCCTTGTGGTGTTAGAAGTTCTCGCTGAAGTGACATTCACGAACTGAGAATCAGTATTTCAAGTTTACACTTCCTTTATTTTTTCACTTACCCCTGAACAAAACGAAAAACGTCTTAATATAATGAAAATAGACTACTCCTCTACTACATTTTACTTAATCTCATACACATGCATAGACTGAAATTAGAGCATAATTAGTCAAAATATCAACGGGTGTGCTGCCGGTCTATAGTGTCCAACGGGCACAATATTTCGGCGATCATACATGTCGCCATCATCAGGAGAACTGACGGACTGAGCTCCTGTGAACGTGCCGGCACGGAGATCCGTACGCTATGGCTGCTCAGAGGGAACTGGGTTCGGTCGCGGCGGCGGCCGATTTAAATACCCTCCGCCCGCGGCGCGCTCCCTCCGCCGTCCGCGCCCCGCGCCACGGTCGCGCGGTGGAACAGATTGCGACGGCGTCTGAGATGACGTCGGAGTGATGGCTCTGTCCGCCGTGGTCGTCACAACTATACGTTTGCTCGATTTACTCTTGATTAACCCGATCGCTGGTTCCCAAGCCTTGCTAAGATTATAGCCACAGTCACGGTTTATGAGGTCGTCATTGGTGCGAATTTCGATGGCCTCTCTAACAACGCTGTCCCAGTATCTCGACGTCTGTACCAGAATCCTCGTGCGGTCATATTCCATGGCGTGATTTTCCGACAAACAATGTTCAGCGACCGCCGACTTGCTCGGATACATCAGGCGAGTGTGCCTCTGGTGTTCACGGCATCGATCCTCGACGGTACGCATCGTCTGACCAATATACGACTTGCCACATTGACACGGAATCTGGTACACGCCGGCCTTCCTCAA
Source organism: Schistocerca serialis cubense (assembly GCF_023864345.2). Classification (NCBI taxonomy): domain Eukaryota; kingdom Metazoa; phylum Arthropoda; class Insecta; order Orthoptera; family Acrididae; genus Schistocerca; species Schistocerca serialis. Next base: position 661,957,625 of record NC_064639.1, on the reverse strand, counting down.
ACCGAGGTCATCTTTGGCGCTCCCCACCAGTGCACGAGTTTTATTTGGAGGACAAAACACAGTTCCGACCCGGTGTTTCTTCAGAATGAGAGCGATTTTCCCCGAGAGTGCGCCTGTGTATGGAATAAATGCAGTGCCTACCTCCTCCCTCGTGACTTCATCCATCTCAAGAGGTTGTGCCGCAGTGGTTGGGCGGAGAGCACGTTGAATCTGCCACTCTGAGTACCCATTTTTCCGAAATACAGTTCTCAGATGTTCCAATTCCTGGGGTAGACTCTCTGCGTCAGAGATAGTGCGCGCCCTATGTACTAGAGTTTTAAGTACCCCATTCCTCTGTGAAGGGTGGTGGCAGCTGTCTGCGTGCCAATACAGATCAGTGTGCGTAGTCTTCCGATACACCCCATGACCTAGTGTGCCGTCAGCCCTTCTCTTGACCAAGACGTCGAGGAAAGGTAATTTACCCTCCGTTTCAGTCTCCATAGTGAATTTGATGTTGGGGTGTATGGAGTTTAGATGTGTGAGGAAGTCAAGGAGTTTACCCATACCATGTGGCCAGATGACGAACGTGTCGTCCACGTAACGGAAAAAGCAAGTAGGTTTCCATACGGATGACGACAGGGCTTCCTCCTCGAAGTTCTCCATGTACAAATTCGCTACCACCGGTGAGAGTGGGCTACCCATGGCGACTCCCTCCGTTTGTTCGTAGTATTCTCCATTAAAAAGAAAATACGTGGAAGTCAAGACATGCCTAAAAAGTTCAGTGGTCTTCTCGTCAAACTTCTGACTAATCAATTCTAGTGACTCTCGCAGGGGTACCCTCGTAAACGAGGAAACGACGTCAAAACTCACCATGATATCTGACTCATCCAACCTGAAGCTGTCAAGGCGTTTAAGAAAATCCACGGAATTACGGATGTGATGAGGGCATTTACCCACATAAGGACTTAATATTCCCGTCAGGTATTTGGCCAGCAAATATGTAGGTGCCCTGATGTTGCTGACAATGGGGCGTAATGGTATCCCCTCTTTGTGAACCTTCGGGAGTCCATATAGTCTAGGCGGTACCGGACCTTGGGGTAACAATTTCTTAGCGTCACCCTCCGGTAAATCTGCGTCCTTGAGAAGCGCCCTCGTCTTGTTCTCCACCTTCTTTGTAGGGTCAACGCTGATCTTCCGGTAGGAATCGTCATTTAGCAGGCTCTGCATCTTATCAGTGTAGTCCTTATGGGAGACAACAACTGTAGCATTGCCTTTGTCAGCCGGTAAGACAACAATTTCAGAGCGCTCCCTCAGATCACGAATGGCCGCCCTCTCTTTACTGCTGATATTTGACTTCATCGGCTTGGATTTCGTCAACGCACGACAAGTTTCACGACGTATTTCCTCGGCTGATTCTGGCGGAAGTCGAGCTGCAACCTGTTCAACAGCACTAACAATTTCTGCGACTGGAGTGAACTTGGGGGTGGGAGCGAAGTTGAGACCTTTCTGCAAAACCGAGACTGCATCATCACTCAACACCATGCCACTCAAATTGATGACAGTCTTGCACGGAACCTGCACAGATGGTTTGTCAAGGAGACGTGAGAACTTAGCTGTTTGACGTCCCGTAGCCTTCTTATGGGCGGAATCAGCTGACACCCAGGTGACACCATCAATCCAATCCCAGGAACAAGAAGTAAACTTACTAGCCAGTTGCAAATGTAGTTTGAGTAATTCCTGTGAGATAAACTCAAGGCTCCGGCGGGTGTTTACGAGGGTACCCCTGCGAGAGTCACTAGAATTGATTAGTCAGAAGTTTGACGAGAAGACCACTGAACTTTTTAGGCATGTCTTGACTTCCACGTATTTTCTTTTTAATGGAGAATACTACGAACAAACGGAGGGAGTCGCCATGGGTAGCCCACTCTCACCGGTGGTAGCGAATTTGTACATGGAGAACTTCGAGGAGGAAGCCCTGTCGTCATCCGTATGGAAACCTACTTGCTTTTTCCGTTACTTGGACGACACGTTCGTCATCTGGCCACATGGTATGGATAAACTCCTTGACTTCCTCACACATCTAAACTCCATACACCCCAACATCAAATTCACTATGGAGACTGAAACGGAGGGTAAATTACCTTTCCTCGACGTCTTGGTCAAGAGAAGGGCTGACGGCACACTAGGTCATGGGGTGTATCGGAAGACTACGCACACTGATCTGTATTGGCACGCAGACAGCTGCCACCACCCTTCACAGAGGAATGGGGTACTTAAAACTCTAGTACATAGGGCGCGCACTATCTCTGACGCAGAGAGTCTACCCCAGGAATTGGAACATCTGAGAACTGTATTTCGGAAAAATGGGTACTCAGAGTGGCAGATTCAACGTGCTCTCCGCCCAACCACTGCGGCACAACCTCTTGAGATGGATGAAGTCACGAGGGAGGAGGTAGGCACTGCATTTATTCCATACACAGGCGCACTCTCGGGGAAAATCGCTCTCATTCTGAAGAAACACCGGGTCGGAACTGTGTTTTGTCCTCCAAATAAAACTCGTGCACTGGTGGGGAGCGCCAAAGATGACCTCGGTTTGAGGAAGGCCGGCGTGTACCAGATTCCGTGTCAATGTGGCAAGTCGTATATTGGTCAGACGATGCGTACCGTCGAGGATCGATGCCGTGAACACCAGAGGCACACTCGCCTGATGTATCCGAGCAAGTCGGCGGTCGCTGAACATTGTTTGTCGGAAAATCACGCCATGGAATATGACCGCACGAGGATTCTGGTACAGACGTCGAGATACTGGGACAGCGTTGTTAGAGAGGCCATCGAAATTCGCACCAATGACGACCTCATAAACCGTGACTGTGGCTATAATCTTAGCAAGGCTTGGGAACCAGCGATCGGGTTAATCAAGAGTAAATCGAGCAAACGTATAGTTGTGACGACCACGGCGGACAGAGCCATCACTCCGACGTCATCTCAGACGCCGTCGCAATCTGTTCCACCGCGCGACCGTGGCGCGGGGCGCGGACGGCGGAGGGAGCGCGCCGCGGGCGGAGGGTATTTAAATCGGCCGCCGCCGCGACCGAACCCAGTTCCCTCTGAGCAGCCATAGCGTACGGATCTCCGTGCCGGCACGTTCACAGGAGCTCAGTCCGTCAGTTCTCCTGATGATGGCGACATGTATGATCGCCGAAATATTGTGCCCGTTGGACACTATAGACCGGCAGCACACCCGTGGATATTTTGACTATCAAATACGCCGGGAGAAACTCAAGAATCACATAGAGCATAATTGTTTCTTAACAACTACAAATCTAAAGGGTCACCAATCAAGAATTTGAAGTTACGGGCAGAGAATCGATTTCGGCAATATCTAAAAGAAATGTTAGACGTAATAAAGTCTGAGAGCAAATGAAGACATTTTTTCTAGGGACACCGTCAATGTGCGATGACAGATTAAGTTACGTCTTGCAGCTCTTTCTTGTTTTCTTTCACCTGAGACGGCATTCTCGAAATATTAAGACGTATCAATTTGTTTTCAATGGTGGTTGATAAACAGACTCATATGCAGAATGAATGCCAAAATTGTGATCACCGAATGTGGAGTTTAGCGCCGGCTGGAGTGGCCGTGCGGTTCTAGGCGCTACAGTCTGGAACCGCGCGACCGCTCCGGTCGCAGGTTCGAATCCTGCCTCGGGCATAGATGTGTGTGATGTCCTTAGGTTAGTTAGGCTTAATTAGTTCTAAGTTAAAGGCGACTGATGACCTCAGAAGTTAAGTCGCGTAGTGCTCAGAGCCATTTGAACCATTTGTGGAGTTTAGCTCTGAAATACTTTAGACACAGCGAAATCAATATACACATAGTGAATGGAAACGATTTATAATTTTTCACTCCTCTAACCTATGAGTTACAGTACAATAGACTCAGAGACAGTGAATGTAGCTAATATGATTGGTAATTCACATTTTATCTACAGCAGATGTTTAAAATGTATTTCTTAAGGCGGATACACAATTTTTTGAGAGTGTGAGGTGCAAGGTTTTAGGCTCAAGATCTTGTGCAACACACAGCTTCAATCTTCCAGAAAGTTTCAATGTGTAACAGCTACAGGTATAAATTGAAATTTGTCATAGAACACGTTCTAACATTGCTTGATTTTTAAAGCTGGAGAATAAAATCAAATACAGAACACAACAAAAACATATCCGAATACATCTTCTGGAAGGAGACATTAATGGTAACTTAGTGCCAAGTGACATACAATTGGAAAGCAGACTTCAGAAGAGAGGCTACAGACGTGGCCGAGACGTACATAGTGTTTGAGATATGTTTTGCTCTATAACTTACAAAATAATAAGTGAAAGGAATATTTATTTAGAGAGAACATAAGAAATATTACTTTTTCTGTGAATTTGTGAACAAAGCTCATTTAGCTATTTTCTAGAGAGTAACTGTACCGAGTTGTACTTTTTATACAGAACCTTTTTTCCTGTCATACAAGTGACGGATTTAACCCTCCAACTACCAGGATTTTTTTTGTTTCACTGAGTACCACTGGTGCCATAACGACCGCAAGTAATTTACACAGGATATATTGGCAGTATTTTAATGGAGTAACATAAAGACATACATCACAACCGTTAGACGTAACAGTGTTCATCCTATTTTCATAAGTGTTACATTCAAGAAACAAAAATAATTTTTGAAGACATTAGTCTTCTGACTTGCAATCTTTCCTCCATTATTTGGTGGATGTATTCCAATCTCTGTCTTCTTCTACAGTTTTTACCCTCGACAGGTCCCTCTAATTCCACGGAGGTTATTCCTTGATGTCTTAACACATGTTCTACCATCCTGTCCCTTCTTCTTGTCAGTGTTTTCCATATATTGCTACCCTTCCCGTTTTTGCGGAGAACCTCCTGTTTCCTTACCTTATGAGCTCACTTAATTTTCAACATTCTGTGGCAACACATCTTAAATGCTTCAATTCTCTTCCGTTCCGATTTTTCCACAGTTCATGTTTCACTAGCGTATAATGCTGTGCTCCAAACGTACATTCTCAGAAATTTCTTCCTCAAATTAAGGCCTATATTTAATACTAGCAGACTTCTCTTGGCCTGTAAGGCCCTTTTGTCTATGCTGCTTTTTAAGTCGTCCTTGCTCCGTGCGTCATGGGTTGTTTTGCCGCCTAGAAAGCAGAAATCCTTAACTTGCTCTACATCGTTGTTACCAATTTTAGTATTAACTTTCTCGATGTTCTCATTTCTGCTACTTCTGCTTACTTTCGTCTTTCTTCGATTTACTCTCAATCCATGTTCTGTACCCATTAGACTGTTCATTCCATTTCAACAGGTCCTGTAATTCTTGTTCACTTTCAGCGTGGATGGCAATGTCCTCAGAAAACCTTATCATTGCTATTCTTTCACCTCGAATTTTAATCCCACTCTTGAACCCTTCTTTTATTTCCGTCATTGCTTCTTCGCTGTATAGATTGAGCAGTAGGGACAAAAAGCTACATTCCTGTCTTACACATGTTTTAATCCGAGCACTTCGTTCTTGGTCTTCCACTCTTATTGTTGAAAGTTTCCTTTATTAATTATTTTCGTTTGAATTTGAACTCGTACTGGCTGGGTTGGTTGGTTGTAACTTTGGTGTTGTTTAGCTTTGGGTGATATTGTGTATTTCCAACTGCGAGAGAAATCAAATACATCTGTCCGCGAGAACACAACACGAAAATAATTACTAAAGGAAACTTTCATTTTTCTTCTTGGTTTTTGTACATCTTGTATATAACCCGTCTTTCCATACAGCTTAACCCTATTTTCCTTACAATTTCCAACATCTTGCACGATTTTACATTGTCTAACTCGTGATTTTTGTTCAGTCTTGCTACTATTATCAACCGCAACGTCAGAACTGGCTGGCTTTACCTTTCCTAAAGTCAAACTGATCGTCACCTAACTGATTCTCAAATTTATTATCCATTCTTATGTATATTATTCTTGTCAGCAACTTGGACGCATGAGCTGTTAAGCTGATTGATAGTTCTTGCACTTGTTGGCTCTTTTAATCTTAGGACTTTTGGATAATGTTTATCAGAAAGTCTGATGGTATATGGCCAGTCTCATATACGCTTCGCACAGACATGATAATTACTTTTTTTTGCCACTTTCTCCGATTATTTTAGAAATTCCGATGGAATGTTGTCAGTCCCTTCTGCTTTACTTAATCTTAAGTCTTTCAAAGCCCTTTTAAACTTTGCTCCAATAAGGGATCTCCTATATCTTCCCTACCGACTTCTGTTTCTTCTTCAGTCACGTCATCAGACAAGTCCTCACCGTCATAGAGATCTTCAATGTACTCTTTCCACCTTTCTATTCTCTCCTCTGCATTCCCATTGCACTCTCAATGTTAGCGACCACGCTTTTAACTTCACTGAAGGTTGTCTTGGGTTTTATTTACGTGTGCTAAATCATTCCTACCGACAATCATTCCTTTCCGATTTCACACTCTTTTCATGTACCATTTCGCCTTAGTTTCCCTGCACTTCCTGTTTATTCATTCCTCAAGTGAACTGTATCCTGAATTTCCCCGAACATTTTTGAACTTTCATTTTTCATCGATCAACTGAAGTATTTCTTCTGTTATCCATGGTTTATTCGCAGTTATCTTCCTAGCACCTATGACTTTCGTTCCAACATCTGTAGTTGTCTGTTTTAGAGATATCCATCCCCATCAACAGAACTGTCTACTGAGCTATTCGTTATGACAGTATCTATAGCCTCAGAGAACTTTAAGCGCATCTCTTCATTCCTTGTGCTTTCGTATCGCATTTCTTTGCTCAGTAATTCCTCCTGACAAGTTTCTCAAACTTCAGTCTACTCTTCATCATTACTAAATTTTGATCTGAGTCTGTATCTGCTCTTAGGTAGGCTTTACAATCCAATATCTGATTAGGGAACCTCTGCCTGAGCATGATGTAATCTAACTCAAATCTTGCTTTTTCTCCCGACGTTCTTACTAAATTAGTTTTAACTCAGAACTCAGTTCGTCATTCTCCTGTCTCGCTCGTGTCACCAAGGCCATATTTTCCCGTAATCCTTCCTTCTAATCCTTTCCCTACCGCCGCATTCCTATCCCCCACGGCTATTTGAGTTTCGTCTCCCTTTACGTATTGAATTACCCGTTCAGATTCTCATACAATTGCTGTATCTCTTAAACTTCTGCTTGCAACGTCGCCCAGTAAACCTGAACTATTGTTGTCGCCGTCGGTTTGTTGTCGATTCTGATGAGAACAAACCTATCACTGAAGTGTTCGCAGTAGCTTACTCTCTGTCCTTTTCTTCTAATCTGTTACCTACCGCCGCAATCCAATCCCCCACGACTATTACAGTTTCGTCTCCCTTTACGTATTGAATTACCCATTCAGATTATCATACAATTGCTGTATCTCTTCAACATCTGCTTGTGGCGTCAGCCTGTATATCTGAACTATTGTTGTCGCCGTCAATTTGTTGTCGATTCTGATGAGAACAATCCTATCACTGAAGTGTTCGCAGTAGGTTACACTCTGTCCTTTTCTTCTAATCATTTCCCTACCGCTACATTCCAATCCCCCACGATAATTACAGTTTCGTCTCCCTTTACGTATTGAATTACCCGTTCAGATTCTCATACAATTGCTGTATCTCTTCAACTTCTGCTTCAGACGTCAGCCTGTATACCTTAACTATTGTTGTCGCCGTCGGTTTGTTGTCAATCCTGATGAGAACAATCCTATCACTGAAGTGTTTGCAGTAGCTTACTCTCTGTCCTTTTCTTCTAACCTTTCCCTACCGCCGCATTCCGATCCATCACGACTATAACAGTTTCATCTCCCTTTATGTACTGAATTACCCGTTCAGATTCTCATACAATTTCTGTATCTCTTCAACATCTGCTTGCGACGTCAGCCTGTATACCTGAACTATTGTTGTCGCCGTTGGTTTGTTGTCGTTTCTGATGAGAACAATCCTATCACTGAAGTGTTTACAGTAGCTTACACTCTGTCCTTTTCTTCTAATCCTTTCGCTACCGCTACATTCCATTCCCCCACGATAATTACAGTTTCGTCTCCCTTTACGTATTGAATTACCTGTTCAGATTCTCATACAATTGCTGTATCCCTTCAACTTCTGCTTGCAACATCATCCTATATATCTGAACTATTGTTGTCACCGCCGGTTTGTTGTCGATTCTGAAGAGAACAATCCTATCACTGAAGTGTTCGCAGTAGCTTACTCTCTGTCCTTTTCATCTAATCCTTTCCCTACCACCGCATTCCAATCCCCCACGACTATTACAGTTTCGTTTCTCTTTACGTATTGAATTACCCGTTCAGATTCTCATACAATTTCTGTATCTCTTCAACATCTGCTTGCGATGTCAGCCTGAATACCTGAACTATTGTTGTCGCCGTTGGATTGTTGTCGATTCTGATGGGAACAATCCTATCACTGAAGTGTTCACAGTACTTACTCTCTTTCCTTTTCATCTAAACCTTTCCCTACCGCCGCGTTCCAATCCCCCATGACTATTACAGTCTCGTCTCCCTTTCCGTATTGAATTACCAGTTCAGGTTCTCATAGAATTGCAGTGTCTCTTCAACTTCTGCTTGCGATGTCAGCCTGTATACCTGAACTATTGTTGTCGCCGCTGGTTAGTAGTCGATTCTGATGAGAACAAGCCTATCACTGAAGTGTTTGCAGTAGCTTACTCTCTGTCCTTTTCTTCAAATCCTTTCCCTACCGCCGCATTCCAATCCCCCATGAGTATTACAGTTTCGCCTCCCTTTACGTATTGAATGACCCGTTCAGATTCTCATACAAATTCTGCATCTCTTCAACTTGAGCTTGCGACGTCAGCCTGTATACATGAACTATTGTTGTCGCCGACGGATTGTTGTCGATTCAGATGAGAACAATCCTAACTCTGAAATGTTCGCAGTTGCTAACTCTCTGTCCTTTTCTTCTAATCCTTTCCCTACCGCCACATTGCAATCCCTCACGACTATTACAGTTCCGTCTGCCTTTATTTATTGAATTACCCGTTCAGGTTGACATATAATTTCTGTATCTCTTCAACTTCTGCTTGTGACGTCAGCCTGTATACCTGAACTATTGTTGTCGCCGTCGGTTTGTTTTCGATTCTCATGAAAACAATTCTATCACTGAAGTGTTCGCAGTAGCTTACTCTCTGTCCTTTTCTTCTAATCCTTTCCCTACCGCCTCATTCCAATACTCCACGAGTATTACAGTTTCATCTCCCTCTATGTATTGAATTACCCGTACAGACTCTCATATAATTGCTGTATCTCTTCAACCTCCGCTTGCGACGTCAGCCTGTGTACCTCAACTATTGTTGTCGCCGTCTGTTTGTTGTCGATTCTGATGAGAACAATCCTATCTCTGAAGTGATCGCAGTAGCTTATTCTCTGTCCTATTCTTCTAATCCATTTCCTACCGCCGCATTCCAATCCACCATGACTATTACAGTTTCGTCTCCCTTTACGTATTGAATTACCCGTTCAGATTCTCATACAATTGCTGTACCTCTTCAACTTCGGCTTGTAACTTCAGCCTGTATACCTGAATTATTGCTGTCGCCGCCTGTTTGTCGTCGATTCTGACGAGAACAATACTATCACTGAAATGTACGCAGTACCTCACTCTCTGTCCTTTTCTTCTAATCTTTCCCCTACCGCCGCATTCCAATCCCCCACGACTTTTACAGTTTCGTCTCCCTTTACGTATTGAATTACCCGTTCAGTTTCTCTTACAATTGCCGTATCTCTTCAACATCTGCTTGTGACGTCAGCCTGTGTATCTGAACTATTGTTGTCGCCGTTAATTTGTTGTCGATTCTGATGAGAACAATCCTATCACTGAAGTGTTCGCAGTAGCTTACACTCTGTCCTTTTCTTCTAATCCTTTCCCTACCGCTACATTTAAATCCCCCACGATAATTACGGTATCGTCTTCCTTTACGTATTGAATTACCCATTCAGTATCTCATACAATTGCTGTTACTCTTCTACTTATGCTTGCAACGACAGCCTATAGATCTGAACTATTGTTGTCGCCGCCGGTTTGTTGTGGATTATGAAGAGAACAATCCTATCACTGAAGTGTTGTGTAGTAGCTTACTCTCTGTCCTTTTCATGTAATACATTCCCTACCGCCGCATTCCAATCCCCCACGACTATTACAGTTTTGTCTCCCTTTACGTATTGAATTACCCGTTCAGATTCTCATACAATTGCTGTATTTCTTCAACTTCTGCTAGCGATGTCAGCCTGTATACATGAACTATTGTTGTCGCGGTCGGTTTGTTGTCCATTCTGATGAGAACAATCCTATCACTGAAGTGTTCGCAGTACCTTACTCTCTGTCTGTTTCTTCTAATCCTTTCCCTACTGCCGCATTCCAATCCCCCATGACTATTACAGTTTCGTCCAGTTTCGTCTCCCTTTACGTATTGAATTACCCGATCAGATTCTCATAGAATTGCTGTATCTCTTATACTTCTGCTGCCGACGTCAGCCTGTATACCTGAACTATTGTTGTCGCCGTTGGTTTGTTGTCGATTCTGATGAGAACAATCGTATCACTGAAGTGTTCGCAGTAGCTTACTCTCTGTCCTTTTCTTCTAATCCTTTCCCTACCGCCACATTCTAATCCCTCACGACTATTACAGTTTCGTCTCCCTTCTTTTATTGAATTACCCGTTCAGGTTGTCACACATTTTCTGTATCTCTTCAACATCAGCTTATGACGTCAGCCTGTATACCTGAACTATTGTTGTCGCCGTCGGTTTGTTGTCGAGTCTGATGAAAACAATCCTATCACTGAGGTGTTTTCAGTAGCTTACTCTCTGTCATTTTCTTCTAATCCTTTCCCTACCGATTCATTCCAATACCCCACGAGTATTACAGTTTCATCTCCCTCCACGTATTGAATTACCCGTACAGACTCTCATATAATTGCTGTATCCCTTCAACCTCTGCTCGCGACGTCAGCCTGTGTACCTGAACTATTGTTGTCGCCGTCGGTTTGTTGTCGATTCTGATGAGAACAATCCTATCACTGAAGTGATCGCAGTAGCTTATTCTCTGTCCTTTTCTTCTAATCCTTTTCCTACCGCCGCATTCCAATCCACGACGACTATTACAGCTTCGTCTCCCTTTACGTATTGAATTACCCGTTCAGATTCTCATACAGTTGCTGTATCTTTTCAACTTCTGCTTGTAATGTCAGCCTGTATACCTGAATTATTGTTGTCGACGCCGGTTTGTTGTCGACTCTGATGAGAACAATCCTATCACTGAAGTGTTCGCAGTACCTTACTCTCTGTCCATTTCTTCTAAACTTTCCCCTACCGCCGCATTCCAATCCCCCACGACTATTACAGATTCGTCCCCCTTTAAGTATTGAAATACCCGTTTAGATTCTCATACGATTTCTGTATATCTTCAACTCTTGCTTGCGACGTCAGCCTGTATACCTGAACTATTGTTGTCGCCGTCGGTTTGTTTTCGATTCTGATGAAAACAATCCTATCACTGAAGTGTTCGCAGTAGCTTACTCTCTGTCCTTTTCTTCTAATCGTTTTCCTACTGCCGCATTCCAGTCCCGTACAACTATTACAATTTCGTCTCCCTTTACGTATTGAATTACTCGTTCAGATTCTCATATAATTGCTGTATCTCTTTAACCTCTGCTTGCGACGTCAGCCTGTATACCTGAACAATTGTTGTCGCCGTCGGTTTGTTGTCGATTCTGATGAAAACAATCCTATCACTGAGGTGTTTGCAGTAGCTTACTCTCTGTCCTTTTCTTCTAATCCCTTCCCTATCGCCTCATTCCAATACCCCACGAGTATTACAGTTTCATCTCCCTCTACGTATTGAACTACCCGTACAGAGTCTCATATAATTGCTGTATCTCTTCAACCTCTGCTTGCGACGTCAGCCTGTGTACCTGAACTATTGTTGTCGCCGTCGGTTTGTTGTCGATACTGATGAGAACAATCCTATCACTGAAGTGATCGCAGTAGCTTATTCTCTGTCCTTTTCTTCTAATCCTTTTCCTACCGCCGCATTCCAATCCACGACGACTATTACAGTTTCGTCTCCCTTTACGTATTGAATTACCCGTTCAGATTCTCATACAATTGCTGTATCTTTTCAACTTCTGCTTGTAACGTCAGCCTATATACCTGAATTATTGTTGTCGCCGCCTGTTTGTTGTCGACTCTGATGAGAACAATCCTATCACTGAAGTGTACGCAGTACCTTACTCTCTGTCGTTTTCTTCTAATCTTTCCCCTACCGCCGCATTCCAGTCCCCCACGACTATTACAGATTCGTCCCCCTTTAAGTATTGAATTACCCGTTTAGATTCTCATACAATTTCTGTATATCTTCAATTTCTGCTTGCGACGTCAGCCTGTATACCTGAACTATTGTTGTCGCCGTCGGTTTGTTGTCGATTCTGACGAGAACAATCCTATCACTGAAGTGTTTGCAGTAGCTTACTCTCTGTCTTTTTCTTCTAATTCTTTAACTACCGCCGCATTCCAACCCCCCACGACTATTACAGTTTCGTCTCCCTTTACGTATTGAATTACCGGTTCAGATTCTCATACAATTGCTGTATGTCTTCAACATCTGCTTGTGACGTCAGCCTGTATATCTGAACTATTGTTGTCGCCGTTAATTTGTTGTCGATTCTGATGAGAACTATCCTATCACTGAAGTGTTCGCAGCAGCTTACACTCTGTCATTTTCTACTAAACCTTTGCCTACCGCTACATTCCAATCCTGTACGATAATTACAGTTTCGTCTCCCTTTACGTATTAAATTACCCGTTCAGATTCTCATACAATTGCTGTATCTGTTCAACTTCTGCTTGCAACGTCAGCCTGTATATCTGAACTATTGTTGTTACCATTGGTTTGTTGTCGATTCTAATGAGAACAAGCCTATCACTGAAGTGTTCGCAGTAGCTTACTCTCTGTACTTTTCTTCTAATCCTTTCCCTACCGCCGCATTCCAATCCCCCATTAGTATTACAGTTTCGTCTCCCTTTACGTATTGAATTACCCGTTCAGATTCTCATACAAATTCTGTATCTCTTCAACTTCTGCTTGCGACGTCAGCCTGTATACATGAACTATTGTTGACGCCGTCGGATTGTTGTCGATTCTGATGAGAACAATCCTATCACTGAAATGTTCGCAGCAGCTTACGCTCTGCCCTTTTCATGTAATCCTTTCCCTACCGCCGCATTCCAATCCCCAACGACTATTACAGTTTCGTCTCCCTTTACGTACTGAATTACCCGTTCAGATTCTCATACAATTGCTGTATCTCTTCAACTTCTGCTTGTAACGTCAGCCTGTATACCTGAATTATTGTTGTCACCGCCTGTCTGTTGTTGATTCTGATGAGAACAATCCTATCACTGAAGTGTTGGCAGTAGCTTACTCTCTGTCCTTTTCTTCTAATCCTATCCCTACCGCCACATTCCAATACCCCACGACAATTACAGTTTCGTCTCTCTTTACGAATTGAATTACCCGTTCAGATTCTCATACAATTGCTGTATCTCTTCAACTTCTGCTTGCGATGTCAGCCTGTATACCTGAAATATTGTTGTCGCCGTCGGTTTGTTATCGATTCTGATGAGAATAATCCTATCACTGCAGTGTTCGCAGTAGCTTACTCTCTGTCCTTTTCTTCTACCTTTCCCTACCGCCGAAATCGAATCCCCCACGACTATTTCAGTTTCGACTCCCTTTACGTATTGAATTACCCATTCAGATTCTCATACTATTGCCGTTTCTCTTCGATTTCTGCTTGCGATGTCAACTTCTACGCCTTAACTATTGTTGTTGCCTTCGGTTTGTTGTCGATTCTGATGAGAACAATCCTATCACTGAAGTGTTCGCAAAACCTTACTCTCTGTCGTTTTCTTCTAATCTTTCCCTTACCGCCGCATTCCAATCCCTCACGACTATTACAGTTTCGTCCCCCTTTAAGTATTGAATTACCCGTTTAGATTCTCATACAACTTCTGTATCTCTTCAAATTCTGTTTGCGACGTCAGCCTGAATACCTGAACTATTGTTTTCACCGTCGGTTTGTTGTCGTTTCTGATGAGTACAATCCTATCACTGAAGTGTTCGCAGTTGCTTACTCTCCGTCGTTAACATGTAATACTTTCCCTACCGCCGCATTCCAATCCCCCACGACTATTACAGTTTTGTATCCCTTTACGTACTGAAGTACTCGTTCAGATTCTCATACATTTGCTGTATCTCTTCAACTTCTGCTTGCGATGTCAGCCTGTATACATGAAATATTGTTTTCGCCGTCCGTTTGTTGTCGATTCTGATGAGAACAATGCTATCACTGAAGTGTTCGGAGTAGCTTACTATCTGTCCTTTTCTTCTAATCCTATCCGTACCGCCGAATTCCAATCCCTCACGACTATTTCAGTTTCGTCTCCCTTTACGTATTAAATTACCCGTTCAGATTTCCATACAATTGCCGTATCTCTTCAACTTCTGCTTGCGATGTCAACCTGTATGCCTGAACTATTGTTGACGCCGCGGTTTGTTGTCGATTCTGATGAGAACAATCCCATCACTGAAGTGTTCGCAGTACCTTACTCTCTGTCCGTTTCTTCTAATCCTTTCCCTACTTCCGCATTCCAATCCCCCATGACTATTACAGTTTCGTCCAATGTCGTCTCCCTTTACGTATTGAATTACCCGTTCAGATTCTCATAGAATTGCTGTATTCTTCTACTTCTGCTTCTGACGTCAGCCTGTATACCTGACCTATTGTTGTCGCCGTCGGTTTGTTGTCGATTCTGATGAGAACAATCCTATCACTGAAGTATTTGCCGTAGCTTACTCTCTGTCCTCCTAATCCTTTCCCTACCGGCGTATTCCAATCCCCCACGACTATTACAGATTCATCTCCCTTTACATATTGAATTACCCGTTGAGATTCGCATATAATTGCTGTATCTCTTCAACATCTGCTTGTGATGTCAGCCTGTATACCTGAACTATTCTTGTCGCCGTTGATTTGTTGTCGATTCTGATGAGAACAGTCCTATCACTGAAGTGTTCGCAGTAGCTTACTCTCTGTCCTTTTCTTCTAATCCTTTCCCTACCGCCTCATTCCAATACCCCACGACTATTACAGTTTCATCACCGTTTATGTATTGAATTACCCGTACAGACTCTCATGTAATTGCTGTATCTCTTCAACCTCTGCTTGCGACGTCAGCCTGTATAACTGAACTATTGTTGTCGCCGTCGGTTTGTTGTCGATTCAGATGATAACAATCCTATGACTGAAGTGATCGCAGTAGCTTATTCTCTGTCCTTTTCTTCTAATCCTTTCCCTACCCCCGCATTCCAATCCCCCACGAATATTACAGTTTCATCTCTCTTTACGTATCGAATTACCCATTTAGATTCTCATACAATTTCTGTATCTCTTCAACTTCTGCTTGCGACGTCAGCCAGTATACATGAACTATTGATGTCGTCGACGGTTTGTTGTCGATTCTGATGAGAACAATCCTATCACTGAAGTGTTCGCAGTTGCTTACTGTCTGTCCTTTTCTTCTAAACCTTTCCTAACCACCGCATTCCAATCCCCAACGACAATTACAGTTTCGTCTCCCTTTACGTATTGAATTACCCATTCAGATTCTCATACAATTGCTGTATCTCTTCAACATCTGCTTGACGTCAGCCTGTATACCTAAATTATTGTTGTCGCCGTCGGTTTGTTGTCGATTCTGAAGAGAACAATCCTGACACTGAAGTATTCGCAGTAGCTTACTCTCTGTCCTTTTCTTCTAATCCTTTCCCTACCGCAGCATTTCAATCCCCCACGATTATTACAGTTTCGTCTCCCTTTACGTATTGTATTACCCTGTCAGATTCTCATACAATTGCTTTATCTCTTCAACATCTGCTTGCAACGTCGGCCTGTATACATGAACTATTGTTGTCGCCGTCAGTATGTTGTCGATTCGGTGAGAACAATATTATCGCTGAAGTGTTCGCAGTAGCTCACTCTCTGTCCATTTCTTTTAATACTTTCCCTACCGCCGCATTCCAATCCCCCACGACAGTTACAGTTTCGTCTCCCTTTACGTACTGAATTACTCGTTCAGATTCTCATACAATTTCTGTATCTCTTCAACTTCTGCTTGCGACATAAGCCTGTATACCTGAACAACTATTGTCGCCGCCGGTTTGTTTTCGATTCTGATGAGAACAATTCTATCACTGAAGTGTTAGCTGCGGTAGCGTTCTCGCTTCCCACGCCCGGGTTCCTGGGTTCGATTCCCGGCGGGGTCATGGATTTTCTCTGCCTTGTGATGGCTGGGTGTTGTGTGTTGTCCTTAGGTTAGTTAGGTTTAAGTAGTTCTAAGTTCTAGGGGACTGATGACCATAGCTGTTAAGTCCCATAGTGCTCAGAGCCATTTGAACCATTTGAAGTGTTCGCAGTAGCTGAATCTCTTTCCTTTTCTTCTAATCCTTTCCCTACCGCCGCATTCCAATCCCCCGCAACTATTACAGTTTCGTCTCCCGTTATGTATTGAATTACCCGTTCAGATTCTCATATAATTTCTGTATCTCTTCAACCTCTGCTTGCGACGTGAGCTTGTATACCGGAACTATTGTTGTCGCCGTCGGCTTGTTGTCGATACTGACGAGAATAATCCTATCACTGAAGTGTTCGCAGTAGCTTACTCTCTGTTCTTTTCTTCTAATCCTTCCCTACCGCCGCATTCCAATCCCCCACGACTATTACAGTTTCGTCTCCCTTTACGTATTGAATTAGCCATTCAGATACTCATAAATTTGCAGTGTTTCTTCAACTTCTGCTGGTGACGTCAACCTGTATACCTGAACTATTGTTGTCGCCGTTGATTTGTTGTCGATTCTGATGAGAACAGTCCTATCACAGAAGTGTTCGCAGTAGCTTACTCTCTGTCCTTTTCTTCTAATCCATTCCCTATCGCCGCATTCCAGTCCCCCACAACTATTACGATTTCGTCTCCCTTTACGTACTGAATTACTCGTTCAGATTCTCACACAATTTCTGTATCTCTTCAACTTCTGCTTGCGACATAAGCCTGTATACCTGAACAACTATTGTCGCCACCGGTTTGTTTTCGATACTGATCAGAACAATCCTATCACTGAAGTGTTCGCAGTAGCTGAATCTCTTTCGTTTTCTTCTAATCCTTTCCCTACCGCCGCATTCCAATCCTCCGCAACTATTACAGTTTCGTCTCCCGTTATGTATTGAATTACCCGTTCAGATTCTCATATAATTTCTGTATCTCTTCAACCTCTGCTCGCGACGTGAGCTTGTATACCGGAACTATTGTTGTCGCCGTCGGCTTGTTGTCGATACTGACGAGAATAATCCTATCACTGAAGTGTTCGCAGTAGCTTACTCTCTGTTTCTTTTCTTCTAATCCTTTCCTACCGCCGCATTCCAATCCCCCACGACTATTACAGTTTCGTCTCCCTTTACGTATTGAATTAGCCATTCAGATACTCATAAATTTGCAGTATTTCTTCAACTTCTGCTAGTGACGTCAACCTGTATACCTGAACTATTGTTGTCGCCGTCGGCTTGTTGTCGATTCTGTTGAGAACAATCCTATCACTGAAGTGTACGCAGTAGCTTACTCTCTGTCCTTTTCTTCTAATCCTTTCCCTACCGCCGCATTCCTATCCCCCACGACTATTGCAGTTTTATCTCCCTTTACGTATTGAATTACCCATTTAGATTCTCATACTATTTCTGTATCACTTCAACTTCTGCTTGCGACGTCAGCCTGTATACATGAACTGTTGATGTCGTCGACGGTTTGTTGTCGATTCTAATGAGAACAATCCTATCACTGATGTGTTCGCGATAGCTTACTCTCTGTCCTTTTCTTCTAAACCTTTCACTAGCGCCGCATTCCAGTCACCCACGACTAATACAGTTTCGTCTCCCTTTACGTATTGGATTACCCGTTCAGATTCTCATACACTTACTGTATCTCTTCAACTTCTGCTTGCGACGTCAGCCTGTATACCAGAACTACTGTCGTCGACGTCAGTTTGTTGTCGACTCTGATGAGAACAATCCTATCACTGAATTGTTCGCAGTACCTTAATCTCTGTCCTTTTCTTCTAATCCTTTCCCTACCGCCGTATTTCCAACTCCCACGACTATTACAGTTTCATCTCCATTTACGTATTGAATTACCCGCTCGGATTCTCATACAATTGTTGTATCTCTTCAACTTCTGCTTGCCATGTCAGCCTTTATACCTGAAATATTGTTGTCACCGTCAGTCTGTTACCGATTCTGATGACAGCAATCCTATCACTGAAGTGTTCACAGTAGCTTACTCTCTGTCCTGTCCTTCTAATCCTTTCGCTACCGCCGCATTCCAATTCCCCACGACAATTACAGATTCGTCTCCTTTTACGTATAGAACTACCCGTTCAGATTCTCATACAATTACTGTATCTCTTCAACATCTGCATGCGACGTCAGCCTGTATACCTGAATAATTGTTGTCGACGTTGGTTTGTTGTCGATTCTGATGAGAACAATCCTATCACTGAAGTATTCGCTGCTGCTTGCTCTCTGTCCTTTTCATCTAATCCTTTCCCTACTGCAGCATTCCAATCCCCCACGACTATTACAGTTTCGTGTCCGTTTACTTATTGAATTACCCTTTCCGATTCTCATACAATTTCTGTATCTCTTCAACTTCTGCTTGCAACATCAGCCTGTATACATGAACTATTGTTGTCGCTGTCGGTTTGTTGTCGAATCTCATGAGAACAATCCTATGACTGAAGTGCTCGCAGTAGGTTACTCTCTGTCCCTTTCATCTGATACTTTAACTACCGCTGCATTCCAATCCCCAACGACTTTTATAGTTTCGTCTCCCTTTATATATTGACTTACCCGTTCAGATTCTCATACAATTGCTGTATCTCTTCAACATCTGCTTGCGACGTCATCCTGTATACCTGAACTATTGATGTCGCCGTCGGTTTGTTGTCGATTCTGATGAGAACAATCCTATCACTGAAGTGCTCGCAGTAGCTTACTCTCTCTCCTTTTCTTCCAGTCTTTTCCCCACCGCCGTATTTTAAACCCCCACGACTATTACAGTTTAGTCTCCATTTACATATTGAATTACCTGTACAGATTCTCATACAAATGCTGTATCTCTTCAACTTCTGCTTGCGATGACAGCCCTTATACCGGAACTATTGTTGTCGGCGTCGGCTTGTTGTCGATTCTAATGAGAAGAATCCTATCACTGAAGTGTTCGCAGTAGCTTGCTCACTGTCCTTTTCGTCTAATCCTTTCCCTACCGCAGCATTCCAATCCTCCACGACAATTACAGTTCCGTCTCCCTTTACATATTGAATTACCCGTTCAGATTCTCATACAATTTCGGTATCTCTTCAACTTCTGCTTGCGACATTAAGCTGTATACCTGAACAATTGTTGTCCCCGTCAGTTTGTTTTCGATTCTGATGAGAACAACCCTATCACTGAAGTGTTCGCAGTAGCTTACTCTCTGTCCTTTTTTTCTTATCCTTTCCCTACCGCCGCATTCCAATCCCCTACAACTATTACAGTTTCGTCTCCCGTTATGTATTGAATTACCCTTTCAGATTCTCATATAATTTCTGTATTTCTTCAACCTCTGCTTGCGACGTGAGCGTGTATACCGGAACTAATGTTGTCGCCGTCAGTTTGTTGTCGATTCTGATGAGAACAATCCTATCACTGAAGTGTTGGCAGTAGCTTACTCTCTGTCCTTTTCTTCTAATCCTTCCCAACCGCCGCATTCCAATCCCCCACGAGTATTACAGTTTCGTCTCCCTTTACGTACTGAATTAGCCGTTCAGATTCTCATAAATTTGCAGTATTTCTTCAACTTCTGTTTCTGACGTCAGCCTGTATACCTGAACTATTGTTGTCGCCGTCGGTTTGTTGTCGATTCTGATGAGAACAATCCTATCACTGAAGTGCTCGCAGAAGCTTACTCTCTGTGCATTTCCTGTGATACGTTAACTACTGATACATTCCAATCCCCCACAAGTATTACAGTTTCATCTCCAATTACGTATTGAATTAACCATTAAGATTCTCATACAATTGCTGTATCTCTTCAACTTTTCCTTGCGACGTCAGCTTGTATACATGAACTATTTTTGTCGCCGTTGGTTTGTTGTCAAATCTGATGAGAGAAATCCTATCACTGAAGTGTTCACAGCAGCTTACCTTCAGCCCTTTTCTTCTAATCCTTTCCCTACCGACGAATTCCATTCCCCCACGACTATTACAGTTTTGTCTCCCTTTACGTATTGAATTTCTCGTTCAGATTCTCATACAATTTCTGTATCTCTTCAACTTCTGCTTGTCACATCAGCCTGTATACCAAAATTATTGTTGTCGCCGTTAGTTTGGTGTTGATTCTGCTGAGAACATCCTATCACTGAAGTGTTCGCAGTAGCTTACTCTCTGTCCTTTTCTTCTAATCTTTTCCGTACCGCCACATTACAATACACTACGACTATTACAGTTTCGTCACCCTTTACATATTGAATTCCCCGTTCAGATTCTCACATAATTGCTGCATCACTTCAACCTCTGCGTGCGAGGTCAGCCTATATACCTGAAATATTGTTGTCGCCGTCGGTTTGTTGTCGATTCCGATTATAACAATCCTATCACCGAAGTGTTCGCAGTAGCTTACCCTCTGCCCTTTTCCTCTAATCCTTTCCCAACCACCGCATTCCAATTTCGCACGACAATAACAGTTTCGTCTCCTTTTACGTATTGAATTACCCGTTCAGATTCTCATACAATTGCTGTATCTCTTCAACTTCTGCTTGACGTCAGCCTGTATACCTAAACTATTGTCGTCGCCGTCGTTTTGTTGTCGATTCCGATGAGAACAATCCTATCACTGAAGTATTCGCAGTAGCTTATTCTCCGTCCTTTTCTTTTAATCCTTTCGCTACCGCCACATTCCAATCCACTACGACTATTACAGTTTCGTCTCCCTTCACGTATTGAATTAACCGTTCAGATACTCATACAATTGCTGTATCTCTTCAACTTCTGCTTGCGACATCAGCCTGTATACATGAAGTACTGTCGTCGCCGTCGGTTAGTTGTCGAATCTCATGAAAACAATCCTATCACTGAAGTGTTTGGAGCAGCTTACTCTATGTCCTTTTCATCTCATCCTTTCCCTACTGCGGCATTCCAATTCCCCACAACTGTTACAGTTTCGTCTCCCTTTACGTATTGAATTATCCGTTCAGACTCTCATACAATTTCTGCATCTCTACAACATCTGCTTGCGACATCAGCCAGTATACATGAACTACTGTTGTCGCCGTCGGTTTGTTGTCGATTCTGATGAGAACAATCCTATCACTGAAGTGTTCGCAGTTGCTTTCTCTCTGTCCTTTTCGCCTAATCCTTTCCCTACCGCCGCATTTCAATCCCTGACGACTATTACAGATTCGTCTCCCTTTACGTTTTTAATTACCCGTTTAGATTCTCAGACAATTGCCGTATCTTCAACTTCTGCCTGCGACGTCAGCCTGCATACCTGACCTATTGATGTCGCCGTCGGTTTTTCGTCGATTCTGACGAGAACAATCCTATCACTGAAGTGTTCGCAGTAGCTTACTCTTTGTCCTTCTCTTCTAATCCTCCCCCTACCGCCGCATTCCAATCCCCCACGACTATTACAGTTTCGTCTTCCTTTACGCATTGAATTGCCCCTTCAGATTCTCATACGTTTGCTGTATCTCTTCAACTTCCGCTTGCGGCGTCAGCCTGTATATCTGAATTATTGTTGTCGCTGTCGGTTTGTTGTCGATTCTCATGAGAACAATCCTATAACTGAAGTGTTCACAGTAGCTTACTCTGTGTCCTTTTCTTCTAATCCTTTCCCTACTGCCGCATTCCAATCCCCCACGACTACAACTGTTTCGTCTCCCTTTACGTATTGAATTACTTGTTCAGATTCTCATACAATTGCCGTATCTCTTCAACATCTGCTTGCGAAGTCAGCCTGTATATCTGAACTATTGTTGTCGCCGTCGGTTTGTCGTCGATTCTGATGAGAACAATCCTATCACTGAAGTGTTCGCAGTAGCTTACTCTCTGTCGTTTTCTTCTAATCATTTCCCTACCACGCATTCCAATCCCCCACGACTATTACAGTTGTATCTTTTTTTATGTATTGAATTACTCGTTGAGATTCTCATAAAATTGCTGTATCTCTTCAACTTCTGCTTGCGACGTCAGCCTGTATACCTGAACTATTGTTGTCGCCATCGGTTTGTTGTCGTTTCTGATGAGAACAATCCTATGACTGATGTGTTCACAGTAGCTTACTCTCTGTCCTTTTCTTCTAATCCTTTCCCTACCACCGCATTCCAATCTCCCACGACTATTACAGATTCGTCTCCCTTTACGTATTGAATAACCCGTTCGGATTCACATACAATTGCTGTATCTCTTCAACTTCTGCCTGCAACTTCAGCCTGTATACCTGAACTATTGTTATCACCGTCGGTTTGTTGTCGATTCTGATGAGAACAATCCTATCACTGAAGTGTTTGCAGCAGTTGGTCTCTGTCTATTTCTTCTAATCTTTTCCCTACCGCCGCATTCCAATCCCCCACTACTATTACAGTTTCCTCTCCCTTTACGTATTGTATTACCCACTCAGATTCTCATACAATTGCTGTATCTCTTCAACTTCTGCTTGCGACATTAGCCTGTATACCTCAGCTATTGTTGCCGCCGTAGGTTTGTTGTCGATTCTGATGAGACCAATATCATCACTGACGTGTTCGCAGTATCTTACTCTCTGTCCTTTTCTTCTAACCATTTCCCTACCACCGCATCCCAATCCTCCACAACTATTACAGTATCTTCTCCCTTTATGTATTGAATTACCCGTTGAGATTCTCATATAATTGCTGTTACTCTTCAACTTCTGTTTGCGATGTAAGCCTGTGTACCTGAACTATTTTTGTCGCCATCGGTCTGTTGTCGATTCTGATGAGAAAAATCATATCACTGAAGTGTTCACAGTAGCTTACTCTCTGTCCTTTTCTTCTAATCCTTTCCCTACTGCCGCATTCCAATCCCCCACGACTATTACAGTTTCGTCTCCCTTTACGTATTGAATTACCCATTCACATTCTCATACAATTGCTGTATCTTTTCAACTTCTGCTTGCGACGTCAGCCTGTATACCTGAATTATTGTTGTCGCCGTTGGTTTGTTGTCGATTCTGATGAGAACAAACCTATCACTGAAGTGTTCTAGGTAGCTTACTCTCTATCCTTTTCTTCTAATCCTTTCCCTACCGCCGCATTCCAATCCCCCACGACTATTACAGTTACGTCTCCCTTTACGTACTGAACTACCCGTTCACATTCTCATACAATTGCTGTATCTCCTTAACTTCTGCTTGCGACATCAGCCTGTATATCTGAACAATTGTTATCGGGGTTGGTTTGTTGTCGATTCTGATGAGAACAATCCTATCACTGAAGTGTTCGCAGTAGCTTACTCTCTGTCCTTTTCTTCTAATCCTTTCCCTACCGCCACATTCCAATCCCCCACGACTATTACAGGTTCGTCTTCCTTTACGCATTGAATTACCCGTTCAGATTCTCATACATTTGCTGTATCTCTTCAAATTCCGCTTGCGGCGTCAGCCTGTATATCTGAATTATTGTTGTCTCCGTCGGTTTGTTGTCGATTCTCATGAGAACAATCCTGTAACTGAAGTGCTCGCAGTAGCTTACTCTGTGTCCTTTTCTTCTTATCCTTTCCCTACTGCCGCATTCCAATCCCCCACGACTACTACGGTTTCGTCTCCCTTTATGTATTGAATTACCCGTTCAGATTCACATACAATTGCTGTATGTCACCAACTTCTGATTGCGACTTCAGCCTGTATACCTGAACTATTGTTATCACCGTCGGTTTGTTGTCGATTCTTATGAGAACAATCCTATCACTGAAGTGTTTGCAGTAGCTTACTCTCTGTCCTTTTATTCTAATCCTTTCCCTACCGCTGCATTCCAATCTCCCACGACTATTACAGATTCGTCTCCCTTTACGTATTGAATAACCCGTTTGGATTCACATACAATTGCTGTATCTCTTCAACGTCTGCCTGCGACTTCAGCCTGTATACCTGAACTATTGTTATCACCATCGGTTTGTTGTCGATTCTGATGAGAACAATCCTATCACTGAAGTGTTTGCAGTAGCTTGTTCTCTGTCTATTTCTTCTAATCCTTACCCTACCGCCACATTCCAATCCCCCACGACTATTACAGTTTCATCTCCCTTTACGCATTGAATTTCCCGTTCAGATCCTCATACAATTGCTGTATCTCTTCAACTTCTGCTTGCGGCGTCAGCCTGTATATCTGAATTATTGTTGTCGCCGTCGGTTTGTTGTCGATTCTCATGAGAACAATCTTATAACTGAAGTGTTCGCAGTAGCTTACTCTGTGTCGTTTTCTTCTAATCCTTTCCCTACCGCCGCATTCCAATCCCCCACGACTATTACATTTTCGTCTCCCTTTACGTATTGAATTACCCATTCAGATTCTCATACAATTTCTGTATCTCTTCAACTTCTGCTGGCGAAGACAGCCTGTATACCTGAACTATTGTTGCCACCGTCGGTTTGTTGTTGATTCTGATGAGAACAATCCTATCACTGAAGTGTTCGCAGTGGCTTACTCTCTGTCTTTTACTTCTAATCCTTTCCCTACCGCCGCATTCCAATTCGTCATGACTATTACAGTTTCGTCTCCCTTTACGTATTGAATTACCCGTTCAGATTCTCACACAATTGCTGTATCTCTTCAACTTCTGCTTGCGGCGTCAGCCTGTATATCTGAATTATTGTTGTCGCCGTCGGTTTGTTGTCGATTCTCATGAGAACAATCTTATAACTGAAGTGTTCGCAGTAGCTTACTCTGTGTCGTTTTCTTCTAATCCTTTCCCTACCGCCGCATTCCAATCCCCCACGACTATTACATTTTCATCTGCCTTTACGTATTGAATTACCCGTTCAGATTCTCACACAATTGCTGTATCTCTTCAACTTCTGCTTGCGACGTCAGCCTGTATACCTGAAATATTGTTGTCGCCGTCGGCTTGTTGTCGATTCTGATGAGAACAATCCTATCTCTGAAGTGTTCGCAGTAGCTTACTCTCTATCCTACCTTCCTATTCAAAACGAATCCTACTCTCATTATACCATTTTCTGCTGCTGTTGATGTTACCCTGCATCCATCTGTCCAGAAACTCTTGTTTTCTTTCCATTTAATTTCACTGACCCCTACTATATTTAGAATGAGCATTTTCCTTTTCAGTTTTCCTAGATTCCCTACTGGATTTCAGTGCAAATAATTGTGAATAAGATGTCACGTATTGTATATATAAAACTGAATAAAACATCAATGGGTACAATTGACTTAGAGAGAAAAGGTCATATATTTTGAAAATAATAGCCATTGTGCTTATGGAATTACATTAACCCTAGCAGAACCAGGAAGGGCACAACAGCTACGACAAGAAACGTTAACAATGGGTACGAAAATAAAGTGGTAAATAATATTTCGTTATTTTCGGCCATTCGCGTAACAGCCGTTTGACGTAATAGTCATCATTTTATTTTCATAAACGTTACATCTAGTAAAAAAATGAAATTGGGCTTGTATTCACCTCAGTGGTACTCAGTGCAAAAGCCATAAATAAATTTTAATGTATTGGTAACAGTATAAAACTGAACAAAACATAATTGGATACTTAGAGAGGAAAAGTGATACACACTGGCGCAAAACAATGATCGCAACACGACGGAAGAGTTGTGCGACATAAACGAAACTTGGTAGGCGTGTTTCTACATCTGAAAGATGGTGTCAATTCAGATATCGTGCCGGAAGCATAAGAATGATGTTAGTAGCGCCACTATGGAGATGCAAATCAGGTTTGCATTAAATACACCTTGTTTCGATCGTGAGCGTTAGTTACCTTTGAGACTGGACGTGGTGAGTTGATGTTCATAACGAATCCTACTCTCATTATAGCATTTTCTGCTGCTTTAAGGCGACAAAGACGCCATTATCAACACCTCACTGAGTTTGAAGGAGGTCGTGTAATACGGCTACGGGAAGCTGAATTTTCCTTCTGCGATATTGCAGAAAGACTTGGCACGAATGGAACCCCTGCACATGACTGCTGACAGCGGTGTGAACCGGAATGTACAGTCACAGGAAGACCAGGTTTCGGACAGCCACGTGCCACTACCGAGAGGGAAGACCATGGTATTCACTGTATGGCTTTGGCGCATCGACTGCATTTGCAGCAGTAATTTGAGCAACACTTGACACCACTCTGACACAACAAACTGTTACAAATTGGTTACTTGAAGGACAGCACCGAGTCATTTGTCCTGTAGCATGCATTGTACTGATCCCAAACCACCGCCATTTGCGACTTCATTGGGGGGTGAAGATCTATTGTGTTTTCTGAAGAAAGCTGTTCAAATGGTTCAAATGGCTCTGAGCACTATGGGACTTAACATCTATGGTCATCAGTCCCCTAGAACTTAGAACTACTTAAACCTAACTAACCTAAGGACATTACACAACACCCAGTCATCACGAGGCAGAGAAAATCCCTAACCCCGCCGGGAATCGAACCCGGGAACTCGGGCGTGGGAAGCGAGAAGGCTACCACACGACCACGAGCTGCGGACGAAGAAAGCTGTTTCTGCCTCGATGCCAGTGATAGTGGTTTGTGGATTAGAAGCAGGTCAGTTGAGGACCTGTGCACAACCTGTCTGCGTGCTAAACGCAGTGCAACTTCACTCGGAGTTATAGTCTAGTGTGCGATTTCGTATGACAGCAGCAGCACTCTTGCAGCTATCCAACGCACCTGACTTCTTTTGCTGCCATTCATGAACGGCATTCCAGGGAGTGATTTTCAACAGGATAACGCTCACTCACATACCTCTGTTTTAACACAGCATGTTCTACGGTGTGTCGACGAGTTGCCTTGACCTGCTCGATTAACACATCTGTCTCCATGGAGCAGATATGGGCCATTATCGGACAACTCCGGCATTAACTGTCCCTGTACTTCAAAATGGCTCTGAGCACTATGGGACTTAACATCTATGGTCATCAGTCCCCTAGAACTTAGAACTACTTAAACCTAACTAACCTAAGGACATCACACAACACCCAGCCATCACGAGGCAGAGAAAATCCCTGACCCCGCCGGGAATCGAATCCGGGAACCCGGGCGTGGGAAGCGAGAACGCTACCGCACGACCACGAGATGCGGGCATGTCCCTGTACTGATCAACCGCATGCAACAGGCTTGGAACCCCGTCTCACAGACTGACATCCGGCACCTGTACAGCATGCTCATTTGCATGCTTGCATTCAGCTATCTAGCGATTACACCAGTTATTAACGTACCATTATTTCACATTTGCAATTGCTTATCTCGTGCTTGCATTAACCTGTGATCATGCTATGTTAACCACTTAAATACGTCACCTAGATAAATGTACTCCCGAAATTTCGTTACTCTATATTAATTGCGATTTTTCCATCAGTATATTTTCAAAATAATAGCTTTGGAAACATGGGAGACATATATTGACAGTGTGCTTATGGGATGATACGGGGGTTAAACCAGGTGTGTACAAATCAGTTCAAATCAAATTTCCGTCAATTTATCTATTGAAGTTAGGAAAGTTCAAAATTTTATGGGTTGCTGAAAAGTATTGTACGTAAATAGCTGTGTTCAGACGCATATTCTAATCGCGGAATGTTCATTCAAGTGAAGTGTTCAACGAGTGCCGATTTTCCTGAATGAACATCTCATTTTACGTTCTAAACAACCTGTGGACGAGTTATAAGGCTGTTGGTGTCACTGGGTGACAGACTTCCTCTATGCGATGCCTGAAATCGTATTCGGTGAGATTGCAGAATTTATCCTTACACCACTGTGTATGAATGTGAAAGCATGGAATTTTATCGTAATCAGATTTGGGATCTTTCCCTTTAAAGTCAGTGTTCCGTAACTTAGTTGTGGCTGTGAGTGAGTAATGGTGTCCTTGAGTAATGTTACACAAATTAATGTTTCAAATAGCGCACAGGTCCGCATTCTGAATTTATTACGCGGTAACACAAGTATATTTCTTTGTTGTGTGCTATTATTCTGTTTGAGGTTCTCCTCGGGCGGCGAACGGCTACTGAAATTCATCAGCAGACGCCTTTACGTCCCAATATGTGCATTACAGAGCTCCTAGCACCGCACGGACGCTGGAGCAGCCTACTTGGGAGCATATAATAACGAGAATAGTAAGACTCGAAAAGAGAGCGGGCAGTTCGTGCGAACGGTGCTCGCGGACACTGTATTGAATTGGACCGTATCGACGCGGCCAAACGAGAGGGGGTAGGGTTGGGGGGGGGGGGGGAGGGTGTATTCTAGTCAAGCTGTGGGCAACGCGTGCAGCGTAACACGTACCTGCGCAAATGAGCAATCGGCAACTGCGCCACCGTCGAATCGGGCTGAAATGTTGCGTGGGAGGGTGAGGGGGCGAGGGGCGGGACTTACTGTTAATAATGTGGTCCACATCGAATTTGCAGTTCAAACACTTTACTTGTACTTTGATCGTTGACTGGACGAATGCTTATCGCCAGACAGATCGAAAGTAATCTATTACGATTTATACACAGATAATCAGCTAGCCGCATCCGGCACCTAAAACTTGCACCACAGATGTTACGGAAATGGAAAGTCCTATTGACGTGCTGTTTTTACAGAATGGATTGGTAGTCAGGGACTCATATTGTTAGCCAATCCGTTTAAAAAAGTATATGCTTGCACAAAAAATGGTTCAAATGGCTCTGAGCACTATGAGATTTAACTTCTGAGGTCATCAGTCCCCTAGAACTTAGAGCTAATTAAACCGAACTAACCTTAGGACATCACACACATCCATGACCGTGGCAGGATTCGAACCTGCGACCATAGCGGCCGCGCGGTTCCAGACTGTAGCACCTAGAACCGCTCGGCCACTCGGCCCTGTTTGCACAAAAATACACTTTCTTAATGCAATAGTACTTAAAAAGCGTAGTTTTCGTGCAAACATACACTTTTTAAATGGAACAATGCCTGTTATCATTAACAAATTGAAAGTAGAGTAAATTAGAGTGTCAGCGGTGTTTGTTACAGAATACTACCGCGAGTCGTTTACGATACATCGTATTTTGAAAATTTTCCACACTGACACTTGTACAACACCTGCGGTAGGACACTCTAAGGAACAACAAAAGGGCATACGCTAGTTATGTGGATTTTGAACAGTAACAAGACAATTGACCATCACAAGTTATGTTCAAAATTACCATCGGCAGCGGCAGTACAAGCTTCCAGTCTGGTATGGAACGACACCTGCACACATGCTAGCACCGAGCGAGGTGGCGCAGTCGTTAAGACGCTGGACTCGCATTCGGGAGGACGACGGTTCAATCCCGCTTCCGGCCATCCTGATTTAGGTTTTCCGTGATTTCCCTAAATCGCTCCAGGCAAATGCCGGGATGGTTCCTTTGAAAGGGCACGGCCGACTTCCTTCCCCATCCTTCCCTAATCCGATGAGACCGATGACCTCGTTGTCTGGTCTCCTTCCCCAAAACAACCCCCCCATGCTAGCATTTCAGCGTAGATGTCCGAGCAGCAATACGTCACTGCATATCATCGGCTATCGTGTGTAATTGGTATGGCCTTGTAGACAGTGTTTTTCCGCCTCTCCCGCAGAAAAAAGTCTACAGGAATCAAATTCGGGGAACTGGCCGGCCAAGGTACATGTTTTCTGCGTCCAATCCAACGATTTGGAAACAGTTCGTGAGGACATGCTGTAGTACTTCGTGCACTATAAGCTTGACAGCCATCATGGTGGTACTACAGGTTCCTCCTAGTCTGGAGAGGAACGTCTTCTAGCATCCATGGAAAATGGTCTGTTAAGCAGCTGCGTCACTTGTGCGCGTTCGGTGTTCCGTCTATGAAAAACAGGCCTATGAGCCGATGGTTCACTACCCCACATCACACGTTTACACTACATGGATGTTGATGTTCCACCAGACGAAGCCAACGGGGATTGTCAACAAAATTATAGCGCATGTTTCGACAATTTACCTGATATA
This sequence comes from Schistocerca serialis cubense, assembly GCF_023864345.2. NCBI lineage: Eukaryota > Metazoa > Arthropoda > Insecta > Orthoptera > Acrididae > Schistocerca > Schistocerca serialis. The sequence goes on along the minus strand of NC_064639.1, from coordinate 661,927,239 downwards.
TGATACATCTGGAGTATCCCCTCTTAATGCCCACGTACAGAAATTAACACGATTCTCCCAATTATTACCATGCAGCTATTGATGTAGAGATGTGATAGGGCTGGGACCTAGGACACTTGCCTGTCACTTCTTCGTGCGATTGCGCTGGAGTTAACGTGCGGATCAACTACAACAGCGGCAAGGACACTAATTCTCTCCTCTTCTGTCGTCACCTGTTTCCTCCTGTTACAATGATTGGGTGTTGCACTACAACTTTCACGTAACTGGTTGAAGAGGTTAATAAATAATTGCAGTGACGGTTGACTTTGGTGTACCTTGTCGCCTGCTTTCTCCCTACACTCTTCATACACTGTGAGCATGTTGGCTTTTCATGCACTGGAAAACCCCGTCGTATATCCACGTCCCACTGCTCGGATGTCACACACTAACCGTCTAGCAAGTCGCAGTGCGCTCAAGGAATACACAAACATACTGCAAGCAAACATAAAAACATCGTACCTAGCTACTACGCATTTTACATGTCGGTGTCGGTGTGGAAACTAGTCAAAATACGATATCCCGTAAACAACTCGCACTAGAATCCTCTGACAAACACCACTGACATTCTAGTTTACCCTAATTTTAGTCTCTTAATGTCAATAGGCACTGCTCCGTTTAAAAAAGTATATGCTTGCACAAATAATGGTTCAAATGGCTCTGAGCACTATGGGATTTAACTTCTGACGTCATCAATCCCCTAGAACTTAGAACTAATTAAACCGAACTAACCTAAGGACATCACACACATCCATGACCGAGGCAGGATTCGAACCTCCGACCATAGCGGTCGCGCGGTTCCAGACTGTAGCGCATAGAACCGCTCGGCCACTCGGCCGTGTTTGCACAAAAATACACTTTCTTAATGTTACTAAAATTTGTTGATTGCCTGACAACACGAGCCCCGGAATACTGGAAAAACACACATCCGTAGCACTTTCCATAACCGCAATATTTGTGGTGCAGGTTTTAGGTGATTCATCCTGTAACATTACTCAGCTTTTAAGTCAACATCCCTTTTTCTCAACACATATTAATCGTACAGGGATGCACGAGGTATCGTTAAAAAGGATTTTTAACTGGCTTCTGACACTGCTTACCGATTTGTGGAAAATTTTAACATAAAGGAGACTTTTAACCATAATCGGCAAAAGGGCATCTTTATACTTTTATTTTACGAAGCTAACTTATTAATCACGAATAAGAGGCTACTTTCTCATATTGTCTTATTACAAATAACATTTACTTTGTTTTGAAAGTACTTATTAAATGGATAATTTGTATTCAGCATTGTCATAGACAGTAACCGTGACCACTGCCCGTCGTCCACGTTTCATCAAAGAATATACTTTCCGAAACGACGAACATATTCTTCATTTTTCGCCTTGAATTGTCATTTACCTATAGTTACCACGGCCTAATGTGCTTAAATAAAGTACGAAGTGTGATTAAAGCCTAAAAATACAGTTAGATGTTATTGTGACCTTAGCGATACACAATCTAAGAAGAAAACACTACATTGTAACCTAGACATTTCGCATTTATTTACTTATTGGTATTATATATTCGTATTTCTCATTAAACATCTCATCAACAACAGCTAAATGTAAATATTACTGTCGAAATTTAGAAAGTACAAGCAACGGATGACACGGAAATATTGTCGGAATTACAAAATTACATTTCTTTCCTTTTTTATTTTATGTTTATATTTGTTCATTAATTGTTAACTTTTGTCAACAACAGGGTGGTGCAAATATTACTCACATAAAAAAGAAATGCCCAATAAGAAACGTCACCACTATACTTAATTCCGTACACTGTCATTATTTAAAAGTATGAAAGTTTCGCACGAGTTCCCTCTGTCATGTAATGCGTTTGTTCGATTGCAATAATCTAACACTGAAGTGACACTGAAGTTCACGTGTGGGAAATCAGTACTGAGCACAGAATCATTTTCTCAGAAAACTGTCTTTCAGGTCTAACAGTAAAATTGGTTCGAAAACGATGTGTGCAGTAAGTATAATTTGGAAATAATAGAGCTCACAGTCCGATAGAACTGTTGCAATAAGCATTATTGAAGTTTGGCAAAGTCCATGATACTAATTACACATACACTGTCCAATTAACCATTTAAAACAAACATTAAATTACACAATGATCTCCCGAATGCGAAATTCATAAAAAACTCTGCATATTTCATGTGTTGTAATTCGTACTAACTCATCTGTGGTACATCGGTGGACATAGATCTTACACATTCCATGACCTTTCCCACACTGACTGAAACAACTTCCAGCAGCCACTCTTTTGAAAATTTGCAATAATTGAAACTGACGTTAGCTACTGTTTTCACTGGCTTTTCACAAATTACAATTAGAGATTTACATTTTTTAGCAAATGGATGCTAAGGGCAGACCCTTCTGAATGTGGACTTTTAGATACGACAGTAATCTCCATTGAACTTAGCCGTCTAGTTTGCCAAAATATGATATTCTGTTTCAGTAACAATGTTTTACTTAAAAAAGCTAATATTTATGAAACTAAATGAGTGCATAAGTTGCTATTTTCGTTGTTAGCTGTATACGTACTTGACTTATTTATACAGGGTGAACATTAATGAAACCGACAAACTGCAGGTACGGATTAATGACTGGAAATGGAGGAAAAAAGGTCGTATAAAAATGCGTCCGAAAATGCATGTTGCCACGATAGAAGGCGCTGACGCATGAAAGTTCCTCTGACAATGTTCCATGTGTTCCTTATGCGTTGCAAGTTGTTTGACTGATGCAGGTTACTGTAAGCAGCAGAATGGTCGGTATTTATGTCGGGAACAAGCCGCGATCAGCCGCTGTGACCGAGCGGTTCTAGGCACTTCTGTCCGGAATCGCGCTGCTGCTACGGTCGCAGGTTCGAATCCTGCCTCAGGCATGGATGTGTGTGATGTCCTTAGGTTAGCTAGGTTTAAGTAGTTCTAATTCTCGGGGTCTGATGACCTCAGATGTTAAGTCCATATTGCTTAGAGCCATTTGAACCATATTAACAGAATCTGCCGTCGGTTCTTGGTAGAACAACACGGAGGAGATAGAGAAGATCCAAAGAAGAGCGGCGCGTTTAGTCACAGGGTTATTTGGTAACCGTGATAGCGTTACGGAGATGTTTAATAAACTCAAGTGGCAGACTCTGCAAGAGAGGCGCTCTGCATCGCGGTGTAGTTTGCTCGCCAGGTTTCGAGAGGGTGCGTTTCTGGATGAGGTATCGTATATATTGTTTCCCCCTACTTATACCTCCCGAGGAGATCACGAATGTAAAATTAGAGAGATTAGAGCGCGCACGGAGGCTTTCAGACAGTCGTTCTTCCCGCGAACCATACGCGACTGGAACAGGAAAGGGAGGTAATGACAGTGGCACGTAAAGTGACCTCCGCCACACACCGTTGGGTGGCTTGCGGAGTATAAATGTAGATGTAGATGTAGATAATAATAAATGAAAAGCACCAGTTTGCTTTTGTTCTACAATATTACTTTTATTGCTAACCGGTTTTCGGCTTACAAGGCCATCTTCAGAAATGTCTGAAGATGGCTTTGTAAGCCGAAAACCGGATAGGAATAAAAGTAATATTGTAGAACAAAAGCAAATTGGTGCTTTTCATTTACTACCATTTGAACCATTTTTTGAACAAGCCGAGATAGTGTTTGTGTATGGCTAAGCAGATGGAAACGGTCGAGAGGCAGCACGGCTAAACCAAAACAAGTACCCTCACAGACACCAAACACATCACACAACATTTCCACTCCTTTCTGGACGCTTGTGTGATCATGGGTCCTCTCAGAGGTATGGGCAGGGATGTGACGGACTGTGCGTACACCAGATTTGGAGAACCAGGTTCTACAGGATATTGAGACGAACCTTAGCACGATTATGTGTATCCAGCATGAGAACCGCTTCTATCCCTAACACCTGCAACTAGTGCAAACATTATCAGAAGCGGATTTTCCTCCACTGGAAGGATTCTGTCATCAGTCCTTTTACTGATGAAGCAACCCTTTTTTATCAGAACTAGTATCATCAATCTGCATAATCTTGATTAGTGACCTACGGACAGTCCTCAGGGATTGTTGATGCGCCTCATCATCTTAGGTTCAGCATCAATGTGTCGACAGGGATTCCTGGCGACCACACACCGTTGGGTGGCTTGCGGAGTATAAATGTAGATGTAGTTGTAGATACTTGGAGTGGTTGTTATTGCACAACGGCACGACGGAGGACTTCGTGCGGAATATTCTGTCTGACCTGCTTGAGAATGTGCCTTTGCAATACGACAGGACACGCGGTTTCTGAATGACAGAGCACCATCTCATTTCCGCATTACAGTTCGCCGACACCTCAACAACATCCTCCCCGGACGTTGGATAGGATGTGGAGCACCTGTAGCATTGTCTTCTAGATCAACGGACTTAAATCCTTGCATTTTTACCTATGGGGGTATCTGAAAAGCGTTGTGCATGCTGAACAAGTTCCTGATGTGCAGATCCTTCAACACTGCGTTCACTATGCCAGTGACGCTATTCAGATAGTGACCAAACGTGCGAAAGAGAGCGGCAATCCATGATGTGTCCTGTGAACCCGTGCATTGCATCCCATGGAAGCCACTTTGAACATCTGTTGTGACGTAGGCTGCATGCGATGCAGCTTTGTACTGTGTTTCTGGACGATTTGTTCTCGTTGCACGCATACCATCCATTTCATTTCTGGAAACATGTTCGTAGGACCTTTTTTCCTCCATTTCCTGTCAGGAATCCGTCCCTGCATTTTATCGGTTTTATTAATGTTCCTCCTGTGTATATCTCTGATCTAATTTATCAGGAAGTCAGTAATGGGACTTACACTGAAGAGTGAAATAAACTGGTGCACCTGTCTAATATTGTGAAGGCCCTCGTGTGCATGCAGAAGTGCCTCAACACGATGTGGCATTGACTGGCCTAATGTCTGAAGTAGTGCTGGAGGGAACTGAAACCATGAATCCTGCAGGGCTGACCATAAATCCGTAAGAGTATGAGGAGGTGGAGATCTCTACTGAACAGCACGTTGCAAGGCTGCCTATACTACGCTTGTCCGTCCTCTTTTAGAATACTGCTGCGCAGTGTGGGATCCTTACCAGATAGGTTTGACAGAGTACACCGAAAAAGTTCAAAGAAGGTAACCACGTTTTGTATTGTCACGAAATAGGGGAGAGAGTGTCACTGAAATTATACAAGAATTGGGATGGACATCATAAAAACAAAGGCGTTTTTCCATGGGAAGGAATCTTCTCACGAAATTCCAATCATCAACTTTCTCCTCTGAATGCGAAAATATTTTTTGATGCCGACCTACATAGGAAATAACGATCACCATGATAAAATAAGGGAAATCAGATCTCGTATGGAAAGATATACAGGGTGTTACAAAAAGGTACGGCCAAACTTTCAGGAAACATTCCTCACACACAAAGAAAGAAAATATGTTATGTGGACATGTGTCCGGAAATGCTTACTTTCCATATTGGAGCTCATTTTATTACTTCTCTTCAAATCACATTAATCATGGAATGGAAACACACAGCAACAGAACGTACCGGTGTGACTTCAAACACTTTGTTACAGGAAATGTTCAAAATGTCCTCCGTTAGCGAGGATACATACATCCACCCTCCGTCGCATGGGATCCCTGATGCGCTGATGCAGCCCTGGAGAATGGCGTATCACAGCCGTCCACAATACGAGCACGAAGAGTCTCTACATTTGGTACCGGGGTTGCGTAGACAAGAGCTTTCAAATGCCCCCATAAATGAAAGTCAAGAGGGTTGAGGTCAGGAGAGCGTGGAGGCCATGGAATTGGTCCGCCTCTACCAATCCATCGGTCACCGAATTTGTTGTTGAGAAGCGTACGAACACTTCGACTGAAATGTGCAGCAGTTCCATCGCGCATGAACCACATGTTGTGTTGTACTTGTAAAGGCACATGTTCTAGCAGCACAGGTAGAGTATCCCGTATGAAATCGTGATAACGTGCTCCATTGAGCGTAGGTGGACGAAACTAAAATGAGCTCTAACATGGAAATTAAGCGTTTCCGGACACATGTCCACATAACATCTTTTCTTTATTTGTGTGTGAGGAAAGTTTGGCAGTATCTTTTTGTAACACACTGTATGTGTTCGTTCTTTCTGCACGCTATACGAGATCAGAATAATAGAGAATTTTGAAGGTGGTTCGATGAACCCTCTGCCAGACACTTAAATGTGATTTGCAGAGTATTCTTGTAGATGTAGATGTCTCAGTTATGTTCAATACTGTTCATGTCTGGGGAGTTTGGTGGCCAGCAGAAGTGTTTAAACTCAGAAGAGTGTTCCTGGAGAAACTCTGTAGCAATTCTGGATGTGGGGGGTGTCGCATTGTCCTACCGGAATTGCCAAAGCCCATTGGACTGCACATTGGACATGAATGGATGCAGGTGATTAGGCAGGATGCTAGACGTATCAGCGGTCCCATAACACTCCAACTGCACGCGCCTCACATAATTACAGAGCCTCCACCAGCTTGAACAGTCCACTGCTGACATGCAGGGTCCATGGATTCATGAGGTTGTCTCCATACCCGTACACGCCCATCCGCTCGATACAATTTGAATTGAGACTCATCTGACCAGGCAACATGTTTCCAGTCATCAACAGTCCAGTATCAGAATTGAAGGGCCCAGGCGAGGTGTAAAGCTTTGTGTCGTGCAGTCATCAAAGGTACACGAGTAGGCCTTCGGCTCTGAAAGCCCATACTGGTGATGTTTCGTGGAATGGTTCGCACGCTGGTACCGTTGATGGCTCAGCATTGAAATCTGCAGCAGTTTGCTGAAGGGTTGCACGTCTATTACGTTGAAGGATTCTCTTCAGTTGTCATTGGTCCCGTTCTTGCAGGATCTTTCTCCAGCTGCAGCAGTGTCAGAGATTTGATGTTTTACTGAATTCCTGATATTCATGGTACACTCGTGAAGTGAAAATCCCCACTTCATCGCTATGTTGGAGATGCTGTGTCCCATCGCTCGTGTGCCGATTTTAACACTATGTTCAAACTCACGTAAATCTTGATAACCTGCCACTGTAGAAGCAGTAACCGATCCAACAACTGCGCCAAACATTGTAGTGTTATATAAGCATTGCTGACCACAGCGCCATATTCTGCCTGTTTACATATCTCTGTATTTGAACATGCATGACTATACCAGTTTCTTTGGCGCTTCACTTCGAATGTTCAAATGGCTCAGAGCACTATGGGACTTAACATCTGAGGTCATCAGTCCCCTAGACTTAGAACTATTTAAACCTAACTAACCCAAAGACATCACACACATTCATGCCCGATGCAGGATTCGAACTTGCGACTGCAGCAGCAGCGCGGTTCCGGACTGAAGCGCGTAAAACCGCTCGGTCACAGCAACCGGCTGGCGCTTCATTGTATGTTTACATAGGAACAATGATAATGGAATCTAAAATTGAAATTATCACTGTTTTCAGACTTACTAGTTAGCTCATTAGGTCCTAATAGACAAAGAGATAGTAATAAACACTAAAGTTAGAAAAACCCTGTGCCAGCATTTGAGATTTTTAGATACTGTGATCATGTCATACAAATAACGCTACTACAGATATTTAAAAAAAATAATTTTGGGGAAATAACGTAACAGGTGGAAGGAATCCACCTGTTTTGTTACAACTGTAGAGCTTGTAATTGTCTATAGAGTCTGCTGCGGATAAGCACGTACAATAATTATGTCGGAAGAAACTTAGAAACTAATCAAAGTTATTTTTGTACAATACATGCCGTCCGGATAGCAAAAACTTGTCGAGAAAGGTGGGAACTTGGAAGGAGATAAGCGTAAGTCTGAGTTAAACAGGTATTAATTTATTTCCCATAATTAGAAACAAATGTACCCTTACATATTCTGGACTATTAAATGAAAAAAGAATGCTAAGCAAATTACAGAAAATTATAGTACACTCGTGCATTATGTTGTGTGAAATACGATTTAAGGGGGGTAGGACGTCAAACGGGCCGACTTGGAGCAGGAGAGGCACCACAGGACATTTTAACTTCCACTGTCTATACTTTTGCAAATAAATTCATAAAACTTTGCAAGCATGATCAGGAAGGATTCAGGATTCATACTCATAGCAGTGGAAGCTCAAAAACGTAACAAAATACATTTTTTTACATGTGAAATTTCATCATTTTTTCACTTACTACTGGCTGCATTTGTTGCTATAGGTATACTTTTCTTCCTAAGTAAGAGAGATTCTTCGATGAATTTCACATAGCATACAAACTATAGTTACATGTGTATGAAACTCTAGAGTTTATTTAAATAATAAGAAAAAATAAATGAACTGTTACGTTTTAAACTTCATGTTTAGAAAAAACTCAAATTTTATAGTTAATTATCACAATTTTTACCACAGTTTTAAATAGATTTGGAAATTTCTAGAGTTTCATACACCTAAAAGTACTGCTTGTATGCTGTGCAAAATTCCACTAGCAGTAGTGGACCCCAAAAGATCCTGAGGAAGGTCCCAGCAGAACATTTTAGAAGAAACATGACGCGGCCTAATAACCCAGAAGATTTTAACTTCAGTGACAACGGCGACGAAAGCCTGCAGACTTATATTATTGGTATTGTTGGCCACAAACTCTACATTTAACATGAAGCTTGTGGTGTCACCGCCAGACACCACACTTGCTAGGTGGTAGCTTAAATCGGCCGCGGTCCATTTAGTACATGTCGGACCCGCGTGTCGCCACTGTGTGATCGCAGACCTAGCGCCACCACAAGGCAGGTCTCGAGAGACGATATAGCACTCGCCACAGTTGTACGAGGAGATTGCTAG